>NC_135804.1:36284655-37502155 GCF_964213995.1 Mustelus asterias
TTTCTTATGTACTCATTAATAGATTATGAAGGGAGGTACTTCTCTTTGAGTGGTTGAGTGTTACTTCTAACACCACCTCCACTCCCATGACCACCAATGCACAGAGCATTTCAGTTCAGTCTTTATATTGCCAATGTTGACAGCATTGCAAGGTCAAAGAACCAGGACCCTAATCAATGGCACAGCTAATGACTTATTCCACAGAGCAACCACATGTCACTATAAAAAGCGAGACCATAGCAAAGGTGTGGCACTGGTAGTGAGTGAACTGCAACCTCTGAAATTACTTTAAAATCAATTTCAAAAACAATTTTAGTTCTAAAATCTCTGTAAAATGCTGTAAAAAGTATTTCTCAAGTGCTGAGACAATTTTTCTGCAAAGGTGATGTGGGCCGTTCCTTTCCATTGTTCACATTTTTAAAATTCTTTCACCGGATGAGTGTTGCTTACTAGGCTATTTATTGCCTATCCCTAATTGCCCTCGAAAAGGCGGTGATAAGCCGCTGCAGTCCATGTGGTGTATGTATACCCACAGTGTCGTACAGATTTTGATCCAGTGACAGTGACGGAACTGCAATAAAGTTCCAAGTAATGGGTCGACAAGCTAGAGGAATGGAGCCCAGATGGAGGATCTTTTTCTTTGTCATGTAATATATTCTAGATATTGTAGGTCCACAGTACTAGTGGACCACAACCACAGCTACCATCATTTCCACTGGAGTTGGAAATCATAAGCTGCCCCAATTTGCCGACTTCAAGATGGAATTTCCTAATTGGGCAGAAGCAGAACTAATTCCAAGCTACAGACAGGAGCAGCCATTTACAGACAAAAGGTATCTCAGTGATTTGAACACAAAAATAATCATTTGTATGGGCAAATTTAATAATTTCTTTTCAATTGGTTAGCACTGATGCCTCAGCGTCAGGGACCCAAGTTCAATTCCCAGCTTGGGTCACTGTCTGTGCAGAGTCTGCACATTCTCGTGGGTTTCCTCCGGGTGCTCAGATTTCCTCCCACAGTCCAAAAGACATGCTGATTAGGTGCATTGGCCATGCGAAATTCTCTCTGTGTACCAGAACAGGCGTCAGAGTGTGGCGACTAGGGGATTTTCACAGTAGCTTTGTTGCAGTGTTAATGTAAGCCTACTTGTGACACTAATAAAATAACATTTATATGTTTGTCAATTCAGCTGGAGCCACCTGTGAAAAGAAATGAACTGAGCAACATGATTGGCTTAAATTAGCACGTGGACTGGCTGTTTCTCTGTTTCCTTATCTTTACTTTGCTGAATTAATATTTTTATATTCATATTTAGAACAATTAATCAAACTAGTGTGACACAGGCCTTTATTGAGCCTTGAATGGATTTTTAATGCCATTTTACAGATTCATATTTGATGTATTATTAAAGCTTTTAATTATGCAGATATATTAACACAGAGGATTGACCAAGTTCCATTAGCTCATTCTTATAGTGAGGGTAAAATATGTAGTGGCTAAAGCACCCAAATGATAAGAGATTCATTGTATTAAGTATTTAACGTATTTTGTTAATTACTTCCTTGGCTTTTGGAATTTGTTCAGCCTTATTCCAGCTTAAAAGCATGGAATTTAAATTTCCTGATCTCACATATAATTAACAATAAGGTGCTCAGACAGCATCTGCCAAATCCATGACTACCACCATCTGGAATGACAAGGACAGCAGATACAAGGACAAGGGAACACCACCATCTGGGAGTTCCCCTCTAAGCCATTCATCATCCAGAGTTGTAAATATATTGCCATTCCTTCACTATCAGTGGGTCAAAATCCTGGAACGCCCTCCCAAAGCACAGTGGATGTATGTACACCACATGAACTGCAGCAGAATCACCTTTTCAAGGGGCAATCAGGGATAGGCAATAAATGCTGGCCTAACTAGCAAAGTCCGTATTCCTTGAATAAAAAAAATCCTGTAGTTGTATTTTCATAGAGTAACTTTTTAAAAATGTCAACCCATTTATTAGTTCTATGTAATATATGGAAGTGAAAAACAATTCAAAAGTTAAGATAGCAGTACATTTACACAGAAATGTTAATCGCTGAATTTAATTGAAATTCTTACAGAGCTTTAATCAAAATTTTGACAAGGATTATGGGTGCAACCCCCCACTGGTGTGAATCCCCCAGACTGTGGGAAATTCAATTGACTAAGTTCACCCAAAGAACGAATGGAAAAATCTCGCTTGGAGCTCAAAAGCAGCAAAATATAAACTTAATCACTGGGAAACAATTATCGTGTTTATTCTGAATATGTGTCGTCTCTGCAGACAGAACTGATAACACACCAGGCTTCAAAGATATGGAAACAAATACTCAAATACTTCATTGCAAGCAGGTTGATTTAATGTACCTGATTCAATAAACAAGAATGCTGTTAATGGACACACTGGTTGGTCAGCCAGAATAGCTACTGACTTTTTCTCACACGGGCAAACTACATTACCAGTGGATAAAAATTATTTTAGAACAGTGTAGGAGACATGAGGTCGTAGAGAGTAGAGAATTAAAATGGCAAGAAGCTCAGTCATGCTTTTGGATTGATGCAAAGTATTCAGCAAAGCAATCACCAAATCAGCGTTTGATATCCCCAACGTAGAGGAGACTGCATTGTGAGCAGCAAAGAGATTATGCCAAGTTGAAAGTGCAAGAAATAAAATGTTGTTTTACATAGAAGGAGTATCTGGGGTGCTGGCCAGTGGGAAGGGAGGAGACGAAAAGGCAAGTGGTACATCCCCTGTGTCTGCATGGCAAGGTGCCATGGGGTGTTAGGTGTGATGTAAGAGTGGATCTGGCTGTCAAGGAGAGAATGATCCTTTCGGCATGCTGAAAGGTGGGCCGGGGGGGGGGGGCGGGGGGGGGGGGATATATTTCAAGGTGCCAATGCACCTTTTTTCTCTCCTTACAGATGCTGCCAGACCTGCTGAGATTTTCCAGCATTTTCTCTTTTGGTTTCAGATTCTAGCATCTGCAGTAACTTGCTTTAATTTTTGCCAATGCACTGTAGGTAGTAGAAATGGGTGGAAGATGAGGACAAGGGAAACCCTATTTTTTTATTGGGATCTGTTCCTCATACAGAATATTTCAGAACATGAAAGGAGGTCTCATGGCAGGGTAATAGGCATTGAGCTGGTATAGACCTTCTTTCAGGTGTTCAGCATACCTTTCTAACACAGGGGTGTATTCAAAAGTGATGAATTTGGCATTTATCAACTTCTGAATGACGGTGAGAAGAAACAGTGTAAATAAAGTGCTTTTTCAGCATATTCTTTCTTATGTTAACATAAAATATAGTGAAATCTGAATTTTAAATATTGTTAGAATCCTCTTTCAAAACTATATTTTTCTTTTAAAGTATGGAAATACATTGCATTATCTGGACACCTGGATAGTTTTAAAAAAGTCATAATTCTACTTTGGAACTGTCAACAAGTATGCCTCTTCCAATATATCACCTGACCAGCACGATACCTGAAGGGGAAGAGCTGTTTGTTTTGAGCTGCAATCACTATTGTTGTGGCGAAAAAAACAGGTAAAGGCAAAAGCTATTAAGTTACTGGAAAGCACATGTCAGAGAAAGGCATTAACTTATGAACTCAGAATTTTTGAGGGATTAAGCAGAGAAGCAAAGCTGCCCTATCTCGCTCTTTCCCTGCCTTGCCTGAAATCCCATGTGCGGTTTTCAAGCGCAGACGAGGATTCTCTGCAGCCAGAGAATCCTCATCTGCGTATAACTTGCCTGCATTTTGAGTTTTGAAAAGCTGAGACAAGAAAAAATTATCCAGTTTTATATTCTCCTCCACTCTGAAGGTCCAATGGTGAGAACCTCCAGACATCTTCTGAAGACCAGTCTGCACACGAGGGAGCTCCAGGTCGACAGCATTGAAACCCTGTGCACACTTGCACTATCCTTTACTTAATAAAACCTATTCTCTAAAGCTCATCTCTACAGAGACCCTATCTGTTTGGCCTTTGTTGTTTGTGTGGGTGCATGCTGCGGTATTTTTTTAAAAAAAGGGATAGTTATACTTCCAGAGTATAACTGTGTGTTAACCAGTTCTTACAATTAGTTTGAAAAAATAAAATAAATCAATCATTTTGAGTTTATTGAAAGAAGCCTGGTTAAAGTCTCTTTTATTCTGAGTCTAACAACAGCAAAGGAAAATAATTGGCCATTTTGGCGAGTGAATTAAACTTTTAAACTAATGGTGCGTCCTGTGGATTAGTGGGCTAGATAAACGGCACACTCCGCTCATCCCAGTTGTAACAAAATGAACATACATTAAAGAGCAAGTTAAGAGGGCACTCGGAGGCTTTCAGTAGAGCACCCACTTCCGCTAAGCTGTGTTAAGTCAACATTATTACAATTACAAGGCGATTCCTTGAGGATTTTCCATGTCTCTTTAATGGTCTCTAAGTTATAAAAGCAAAAAACAAACTCATTGAATGCTTCTGGCCAGTCCACATCCTACAACCACCTTTGAAAATTCTGTTCACATTTTGACAACTGCAACAAATTGCACCCCAGCAGCTGAATATTCTAAAATGTACAACATTCTAAATAAAACAAACAACATCCCAAAAAAAGTCAATGTGTTCCATCTCTCAATATTAACGGAGCCTTTCAAAAATTCCAGGATCCAGATCCAGACTTAAAAATTAATCAGTTCTTCCTTGAGCATAGCCTAAACGTGTACAAAATTTTGGTGAAATCCATCCATTAGATGTGCTACAGTGCAGGTGGTGGCCATTTGGCCCATTATGTCTGCACTGGCTCTCCAAACAAGCAACATGACTTCGTGCCATTCCCCAGCCTCTTCTCCATATCACTGCACGTTGTTTCTATTTAAGTGATCATATCATGCCCTTTTGAATGCCTCGATAGAACTTGCCTCCACCACTAGTGCATTGCAGACCCAAACCCTTCTTTGTGTGAAAAATTTTTTCTCACATCACATTTGCTTCTTTTGCAAAAATTCTGTGTCCTGTCGATCATTTTACAAGCGGGAACAGTTTCTCCCTACCTACTCTTTCCAACCCGCTCATGGTTTTGAACATATCTATCAAATCTCCTCTTAGCCTTTTTCTCTATAAAAAGAACAGTCCTAATCTCTTCAATCTGACCTCATAACTAAAGTTTCTCATTCCTGAAATAATTCTTGTAAACCTCCTATGCACTCTCTCCAATGCTTTCATGGGGCGGCGCGGTAGCACAGTGGTTAGCACTGCTACTTCACAGCTCCAGGGACCTGGGTTCGATTCCTGGCTTGGGTCACTGTCTGTGTGGAGTTTGCACATTCTCCTCGTGTCTGCGTGGGTTTCCTCTGGGTGCTCCGGTTTCCTCCCACAGTCCAAAGATGTGCGGGTTAGGTTGATTGGCCATGCTAAAATTGCTCCTTAGTGTCCTGGGATGCGTAGATTAGAGGGATTAGCGGGACGGATATGGGGGTAGGGCCTGGGTGGGATTGTGGTTGGTGCAGACTCGATGGGCCGAATGGCCTCTTTCTGTACTGTAGGGTTTCTATGATTCTTCCAAAAGCATGGCACCCAGAACTGTACATAATACTCCAGCTAAAGTCTAATGTCTTATATACGTTCAGCGTAACTTCCTTGCAGTTGTACTCTTATGCCCCATATTAATATAGCATAGGATACCCTATGCTTTATTAACTGTTCTCTCCATTTGTCTTGCCATATATGCACATATACACCCAAGTTCCTTTGCTGCTGCACCTCTTTAATAATTTTACCCTTTTTTATAACATCCCTCCATGTTCTTCTGACCAAAATGCATCACCTCAAATTCCCCCATCTTTTCTCTGTAAACCTTCACATTCTTTTCAGAAAACATTCCAATTCCCTTTTGAATGCCTTGATTGAATCTGCCTCAACCATATTCCCTGACAATGTGTTCCAGACCCTAACCACTTGCTGCGTGAAACTGTTCTTCTTCATGGGTTGCCATTTTGTTTTTGCTAATTACATTAAATCTGTGCTCCCCTCGTTCTTGACCCTTCCATTAGTTGGGAAAGGTTTCTGTTCAGACTCATTGTGATTTTTAATATTTCTACCAAAGCCTTCTTTTCTCGAAGGTAAACAGTCTCTGCAGTATTCAGGTTTCCAAGGGTTAATGTTTATGATTCTGTACATTGTACCTCTTATAATGATGATTTAAGATAACACATGACTAGAAGAGAAGGAGACTGTTCATGACTTCAGCAGTGTTGCACCTGTATAGTACAAGTGTAACAACAGCCATGCATAGCTGTACATATTTTGGTTGTAAAAAATAAACCAGTGTTGTTTGAATATACCAATGTCTCGGTCATCAATCCAAAGCTAGACTAACTAACATACAATAGTCTCAACCTCTCCAATCTATCTTCATAACTGTTCAGGATATGGCACTCGACTCATCGACTGACAGTTCCGACGCACCACAGCGAAAAACTGCACCGACCTCCTCAGAAGACAAACATGGGACACGGTGGACAGAGTACCCTTCATCGTCCAGTACTTCCCCGGAGCGGAGAGGCTATGACATCTTCTCCGGAGACTTCAGCATGTCATTGATGAAGACGAACATCTCACAAAGGCCATCCCCACACCCCCACTTCTTGCCTTCAAACAACCGCACAACCTCAAACAGACCATTGTCCGCAGCAAACTACCCAGCCTTCAGGAGAACAGTGAGCACGACACCACACAACCCTGCCACAGCAACATCTGCAAGACATGCCGGTTCATCGACACGGATGCCATCATCTCACGTGAGAACACCATCCACCAAGTACACGGTACATACTCTTGCAACTCGGCCAACGTTGTCTACCTGATACGCTGCAGGAAAGGATGTCCCGAGGCATGGTACCTGATACGCTGCAGGAAAGGATGTCCCGAGGCATGGTACATTGGGGAGACCATGCAGACGCTATGACAACAGATGAATGAACACCACTCAACAATCATCAGGCAAGAGTGTTCTCTTCCTGTTGGGGAACACTTCAGCGGTCATGGGCATTCGGCCTCTGATCTTCGGGTAAGCGTTCTCCAAGGCGGTCTTCACGACACACGACAGCGCAGAGTCGCTGAGCAGAAACTGATAGCCAAGTTCCGCACACGAGGACGGCCTCAACCGGGATCTTGGGTTCATGTCACACTATCGGTAACCCCCACAGCTTGCCTGGACCTGCAGAATCTCACTGGCTGTCCTGGCTGGAGACAATACACATTTCTTTAACCTGTGCCCAATGCTCTTTCCACTCACATTGTCTGTATCTTTAAGACTTGATTAGCTGTAAAGATTCCCATTCTAATCAGTATTCTGTAACTTGATTTTGTGTCTCTGTGCCCTGTTTGAGAGCAGATATCCACTCCATCCGACGAAGGGGCAGCGCTCCGAAAGCTAATAGCATTTGCTACCAAATAAACCTGTTGGACTTTAACCTGGTGTTGTTGAAACTCTTATAATGCTCAGAGTTGATGAGCCCACCTGGTTAAAGCAAGCATGCTTCAGGGTCCCAAAGTTCTGATGCATGCTGAACATGTCCACTGCTTGAACTACCACACTACAAATACACAGCTTTCCATTTAAGTTTTCTATGACTAGAATATTCTCCGAATGTCACTGTGGTCCACTGCAATCCATCAATTTTTGTCTCTTATTGCCACACCTTCTGTTACAGTTCTTTTTCAATGCCATTTTTTAAAAAATCGCTTCTTCACTTTTTTAATATTATCCCCATTAAGTGTGATTGTGAACCACTGCGAAAATTTATTGATTTGCAATTTGCCTTCAAGAGCAGAAAGAAAGAAGACAAACTGAGAATAGAAATGGTCTTTAGTTAATTTTAAACATAGAAATGTAGCTGGCATTGATGTGACTGTACAAGAATGGCAGAGCATGGTGCTTGTGTTCTTGTGTGAGATTTTATTGATTGATGCAAATACACTGTAACAATGACATTATACTACTTGAATTTAGTCAGGTCATTAAGTTTATCAATTCACAAAAATACTTGACTAGTTTTATCCAACTATATAGATCAGAAAAAGTAGCCAATCATCTATCATTTTCTTCTTTTAATAACTTAAATTTATTTCATTCTAACTGACCACTGTGTTCAAGATCAGTAAGTCATATGTAATTTTGCTAAAATGGCCTGAGGTTAGACCTGGAAAACTGTAGAATTTACAGACCCATTGAAATAAATGTTAGCCCCTCTTCTACTCCCGTGTACTTGAGAAGGCAAGGGCACTCTGGGCCTCAAAAGTGCAGAATGTAACATCCACCAGCACTCAGTACATGATCAAATTTTTCATTTCCTGGTCAGAAAAACAGTCTGCCACAACAAGGCCCTCCATTTGACAGAACATTGAATTGTCAAAACTCCCCTTAAGCAGGTAGCTAACATAAATAGCAATAATAATTAATAAAAATCAGGGCGATAATTCAATTAAAACATTTCAAAAGGGATTCAATGTGGGAAACACTACAATACCTATAAAGGCACACAGATATTTATTTTTAAGTTAGCTGTCAGTTCTTTTTTTAAAATGGTGTATTACATAAAGTGTGGAGAGTAAGCAGAGGCATGAAAGCCCATATTTTGCTCCAAATGAGGAACACCAAACACTGCAAGTCAGAGGAGTAAAAAGCCATTGGTTTGCATATTATTTTTGAACTAATGCAAATCTTCCTGCAGCAGGTGAGGACATTTATGCTGTTAAGAGGTTAATTTTTCATTTATTTAATCACAAATAAAAGTTACTCAAAACTGTAACTAATTCGGGCAAATTTAGTAATTCGCCAGTTTAAATAAACTAAAGTACTCTTGAATCATAAATGTTATCTGCACTTTTTCAATTTCTACAGTTGGCAATTGGTCTTTTTGAAAGTGTAACTGATTGTGAAAATAATTATTAACAAGATATGGAAAATATATCTCCATCGCAAGATGTCTACCACAACTGAAGTTAGCCTTTTGAACTGCCAGCAATTTTCATATTATGTTTCCCAGAATACAAGCCCAAATGATTATCAACACATCAGCTTTCAGAATGCTTATTTTATAACTTAGCAATAAATCTGCGAATTACAAAATATTTATATATTTTTTCTGATAATGAGAATAAAACCTAACTTGCTGCTGAACCAACAGTTTCAAAGAAGTGTGGGATGCTATCTTTTGGTTGGCAAAGATGACAAGCAAATGTCCAATCAGATACATGCATTTGAAGCAATATTTATTTTATGAATTCACATAAATGATATACCTTTTTTTAAATAAACAAAGTTGGTAGGCAATCTATATGTAAGTTAATAAATTTTCCGAGAAGGGTGAAGAGAGTACTAAGGTTTTAATTTAGACTGCAACCTAAAAGCAGATCTATTTGCTATCAATAAAAGTAATAAGTTGCAACCAGACAATCTAGAGGCAATATTTGAACAAGCAATTCACTGTTCAAATTTGGTGCTTTCTAACTGCGAGATTGGCTTGAAAATGTACAATTTTGCAATATATGCAAAAATTAGAAGTAGCTATACTTGGTGCAAAAATGATCACAAGAAAATATATTAAACGGCCAGATAAATTATAATTTAAGATGCTTAGAACTAATTACATTTCAACTGGTTATCATTTGTACAATTTCTAAAGTTACTTTTAGCAGTTTCAGAGTTGAATACTTTTACTCATCAGCACATGACAAGCATGCTACTTCATTTTCAGGCTCAATGTTAAGAAATAAGGGATTCAAACAAAATCAGTGTGAAGAACCCTCTACCTCTTGTCATTCCTTGACTTGTAGACCAATGTATTATTTACACCATTTTCTGTTTTAAGTCTCATTTATATTGCTTAAACTTTACATAATTATACCAAAAAGGAATAAAAGTTTATTGACTTGGTTGACCTGAATGGTCAGCAGGTAAATGTAGCACTCAATGGCCGGAAGTTCCTACATTGGTCCTCTCAAAACCAAAAAGATCAGCAATACTTGTTGCACAAATGCGCTCCTGGATGGCTAACTTAGTAAGGTAGTGAAGTACTGGGAGATATCAAAAGGTAAGAAGAACTAGTGTGAATAGAAACTCCTGGTCATTGTATTTGATGTGGAGATGCCGGCGTTGGACTGGGGTAAGCACAGTAAGAAGTCTCACAACACCAGGTTAAAGTCCAACAGGTTTATTTGGTAGCAAATACCATAAGCTTTCGGAGCTTGCTGCTCCTTCGTCAGATGGAGTGGTCTCTGTTCTCCAACAGTGCACAGACACAGAAATCAAGTTACAGAATACTAATTAGAATGCAAATCTCTACAGCCAGCCAGGTCTTAAAAAGGTACAGATAATGTGGTTGGAGGGAACATTAAACACAGGTTAAAGAGATGTGTATTGTCTCCAGACAGAACAGCTGGTGAGATTATGCAAGACCAGGGGCAAGCTGTGGGGGTTACTGATAATCTGACATAAATCCAACATCCCGGTTTAGGCCGTCCTCGTGTGTGCGGAACTTGGCTATCAGTTTCTGCTCAGTGACTCTGCGCTGTCGTGTGTCGTGAAGGCCGCCTTGGAGAACGCTTATCTGAAGATCCAAGGCTGAATGCCCGTGACTGCTGAAGTGCTCCCCCACAGGAAGAGAACAGTCTTGCCTGGTGATTGTCGAGCGGTGTTCATTCATCCGTTGTCGTAGCGTCTGCATGGTTTCCCCAATGTACCATTCCTCGGGACATCCTTTCCTGCAGCGTATCAGGTAGACAACGTTGGCCGAGTTGCAAGAGTATGTACCGTGTACCTGGTCGATGGTGTTCTCACGTGAGATGATGGCATCCGTGTCGATGATCCGGCACGTCTTGCAGAGGTTGCTGTGGCAGGGTTGTGTGGTGTCAAGGTCACTGTTCTCCTGAAGGCTGGGTAGTTTGCTGCGGACAATGGTCTGTTTGAGGTTGCGTGGATCGCAACAGACACCTCCAGACGCTGAAAAATGCCCTCATAAGAACAGGATATGGCGCTCGACTCATCGATCAACAGTTCCGACGCGCCACAGCGAAAAACTGCACCGACCTCCTCAGAAGACAAACACGGGACACGGTGGACAGAGTACCCTTCGTCGTCCAGTACTTCCCCGGAGCGGAGAAGCTACGGCATCTCCTCCGGAGCCTTCAACATGTCATTGATGAAGACGAACATCTCACCAAGGCCATTCCCACACCCCCACTTCTTGCCTTCAAACAACCGCACAACCTCAAACAGACCATTGCCCACAGCAAACTACCCAGCCTTCAGGAGAACAGTGACCATGACACCACACAACCCTGCCACAGCAACCTCTGCAAGACGTGCCGGATCATCGACACGGATGCCATCATCTCACGTGAGAACACCATCTACCAGGTACACGGTACATACTCTTGCAACTCGGCCAACGTTGTCTACCTGATACGCTGCAGGAAAGGATGTCCCGAGGCATGGTACATTGGGGAAACCATGCAGATGCTACGACAACGGATGAATGAACACCGCTCGACAATCACCAGGCAAGAGTGTTCTCTTCCTGTGGGGGAGCACTTCAGCAGTCACGGGCATTCAGCCTTGGATCTTCAGATAAGCGTTCTCCAAGGCGGACTTCACAACACACGACAGCGCAGAGTCGCTGAGCAGAAACTGATAGCCAAGTTCTGCACACATGAGGACGGCCTAAACCGGGATGTTGGATTTATGTCACATTATCAGTAACCCCCACAGCTTGCCCCTGGTCTTGCATAATCTCACCAGCTGTTCTGTCTGGAGACAATACACATCTCTTTAACCTGTGTTTAATGTTCCCTCCAACCACATTATCTGTACCTTTTAAGACCTTGCTGGCTGTAGAGATTTGCATTCTAATTAGTATTCTGTAACTTGATTTCTGTGTCTGTGCACTGTTGGAGAACAGAGACCACTCCATCTGACGAAGGAGCAGCAAGCTCCGAAAGCTTATGGTATTTGCTACCAAATAAACCTGTTGGACTTTAACCTGGTGTTGTGAGACTTCTTACATTGTGTTTGAGACAGTGATCCTAAAACATTTTGGAGAAGGGATATGTGGATATTTCCATCATCCTCCAAAGTTTCCATTTTGTTTTTCTTTCCACATAGATCTTAATTTTAAAAAAAATTCCTAGTAGATAAATCCGCCCCTTGCCCCCAAAGAATTACTCTATTATTTTTGGTGTCTGGTAAAGCGCACCACACCATTACTACGAGTTGAGAGAAAAACAAAAGGGCAGCAGAACTGATAACAGTTGCAGTTTTAATTAACCAGCAATAAGATAAGGTTTTTTTAAGCATTCCAATATTTTGACAAGCAGAGTTGAGAAACTATTTTCCATCCATCAAGGCAAATTAGGAAGGGGTGGTAGGAAGAAATAACTTGCATTATTTTTTGGATAAAACAAGTTAGCTAATAGAGATCAAATGATGCTATTCATTATACAGACATGCATATTCAAATACAGGTTAAGACAGGAAATACTTACTCCAGTACTAGTGGTTCATCCAAAAAACTGTGATTTAAAGTGGTATAAAGTTTTTGATCTGGGAAAGAAAAACAATTAATTTACATACAGCTAGCAATTGGAAAACTCTTGTGCATTTTAACATGATGCACTAGAAATGAACAATTATACAAGTTCTTAATGGTATAAAATCAGAAAGTTAAAATTAATTATAATGCACCACTGCCATAATAGGTACAGTGATATTCTATGGATCCCTAATAACAACAGTGGTTCAGTAGTATTATTTCTCAAGATTTTAGAACTTTCTTTCACCAGCACCACCAATGAAGTTTTATTTTAAAAAGTGAAGTTATTGTTCTAATTTAAAAAACAGGTCTGGCAGGCAGGAACTGCAATGAGATGATGACTATGTAATCTGTTTTATTAATGCTGGCTAAGAAAAATATTATGGAGATGCCGGCGTTGGACTTGGGTAAACACAGTAAGAAGTCTAACAACACCAGGTTAAAGTCCAACAGGTTTATTTGGTCCATTGTACAAAGAACCCCCAGCTTTTGTCGCGACACTACGTACTTCCTACAGAAACTCAGCACACATGGAGCAGTTGAACCAGGATCACTCCTCGTCACAATGGATGTCTTGCCACGCTACACCAGCATCCCCCACGATGATGGCATTGCTGCAACTGCCTCCGTACTCAACACCGACAACTGCCAGTTTCCAGATGCAATTTTACAACTCACCTGCTTCATCCTGGACCACAATGTCTTCACCTTCAACAACCAGTTCTTCATCCAGACACACGGAACAGCCATGGGGACCAAATTCGCACCGCAATATGCCAACATCTTCATGCACAGGTTTGAACAAGACTTCTTCACCGCACAGGACCTTCAACCGAGATACATCGATGACATTTTCTTCCTTTGGACTCATGGTGAACAATCACTGAAACAACTATATGATGACATCAACAAGTTCCATCCCACCATCAGACTCACCATGGACCACTCTCCGGAATCGGTTGCATTCTTGGACACACGCATCTCCATTAAGGACGGTCACCTCAGCACCTCACTGTACCCCGCAAGCCCACGGATAACCTCACGATGCTCCACTTCTCCAGCTTCCACCCTAAACACGTTAAAGAAGCCATCCCCTACGGACAAGCCCTCTGTATACACAGGATCTGCTCAGATGAGGAGGATCGCAACAGACACCTCCAGACGCTGAAAGATGCCCTCATAAGAACAGGATATGGCGCTCGACTCATCGATCGACAATTCCGACACGCCACAGCAAAAAACCGCACCGACCTCCTCAGAAGACAAACATGGGACACGGTGGACAGAGTACCCTTCGTCGTCCAGTACTTCCCCCGAGCGGAGAAGCTACGACATTTCCTCCGGAGCCTTCAACATGTCATTGATGAAGACGAACATCTCGCCAAGGCCATCCCCACACCCCCACTTCTTGCCTTCAAACAACCGCACAACCTCAAACAGACCATTGTCCGCAGCAGATTAGCCAGCCTTTAGGAGAACAGTGACCACGACACCACACAACCCTGCCACAGCAACCTCTGCAAGACGTGCCAGATCATCGACACAGATTCCATCATCTCACATGGGAACACCATCCACCAGATACACAGTACATACTCTTGCAACTCGGCCAACGTTATCTACCTGATACGCTGCAGGAAAGGATGTCCCGAGGCATGGTACATTGGGGAAACCATGCAGACGCTACGACAACAGATGAATGAACACCACTCGACAATCACCAGGCAAGACTGTTCTCTTCCTGTTGGGGAGCACTTCAGCGGTCACGGACGTTCAGCCTCTGATCTTCAGGTAAGCCTTCTCCAAGGCGGCCTTCACGACACACGACAACACAGAATCGCTGAGCAGAAACTGATAGCCAAGCTCCGCACACATGACGACGGCCTCAACCGGGATCTTGGGTTCATGTCACACTATCAGTAACCCCCATGACTTACCTGGACTTGCAAAATCTCACTAACTTTCCTGTCTACACATCGTTTTAACCGGTGCCTAATGCTCTCTCCACTCACATTGTCTGTACCTTTAAGACTTGATTAGCTTTAAAGACTCACATTCCAATCATTATTCATGTAAATTGAGTTAGTGTCTTTGTGCCCTGTTTGTGATCAGAACTCCCACCCACCTGACGAAGGAACAGCGTTCCGAAAGGTAGTGGCTTTTGCGACCAAATAAACCTGTTGGACTTTAACCTGGTGTTGTTAGACTTCTTACTAAGAAAAATATTGCCAATAAGTCAGAAAGCTACAGCTTCATGTTCCACTAGACATGAGCAAAAAAATCGAGAAGGACATATTGTGCAGTACTGAGCGAATGCTTGACTATTACAGCTTCTTTCTTTTGTCTGAGATATTAAACCAAGGCCCAATCAATGCTCTTAGGTAGATGGGAGAGATTCCATTGGCCTATTTTGAAGAACGGTGAGGGAACCTCCTTAGTGTTTCAATCAATATTTTTCATGCCGTTTTAAGAAAAATTAGAACAATAACTTCAATTCTAAAGAAACTGAAAATGAAAATGAAAGATGTTATTGGAAAAAAATTCTTTATATTTCTAATTTCTTAAGAAATTAGTTTGGGTGGCACGCTGACAGTGGTTAGCACCGCTACCTCAGTGCCATGGACCTAGGTTCAATTCTGGCTTTGGATGACTGCCTGTGGGGATTTTGCACGTTCTCCTGGTGTCAACAAAGAACAAACAAAGAACAGTACAGCACAGGAAACAGGCCCTTCGGCCCTCCAAGCCACTGCCGCTCATTGGTCCAACTAGACCATTCGTTTGTATCCCTCCATTCCCAGACTGCTCATGTGACTATCCAGGTAAGTCTTAAACGATGCCAGCGTGTCTGCCTCCGCCACCCTACTTGGCAGCGCATTCCAGGCCCCCACCACTCTGTGTAAAAAACGTGCCTCTGATATCTGAGTTATACCTCGCCCCTCTCACCTTGAGCCCGTGACCCCTCATGATCGTCACCTCCGACCTGAGAAAAAGCTTCCCACTGTTCACCCTATCTATACCCTTCATAATTTTGTACACCTCTATTAGATCTCCCCTCATTCTCCGTCTTTCCAGGGAGAACAAACCCAGTGTCTGTGTGGGTTTCCTCTGGGTGCTCCGGTTTTCTCCCACAATCAAGATGTGTAGGTTCGATGGATCAGTCGTGGTAAATGCATGGGATTATGGGGATAGGGTAGGAGGATAGGCCTCAGTAAAATGCTCTTTCACAAAGTTGTTGCAGACTCAATGGGCCAATTGACCTCCTTCTGCACTTGAGGGGTATTATGATTATTCAACCTGCTTCTTCCCCATCCAACCACCATTGAATTATTCAACGGTGGCATAATTTGACATAGTTCTGTTGGAATTATATTTGGTCTGTTGCATATTTGGATCATGATAGTTTGTGTGTAAAGACTACAATAACATTGGGCCTGAACTTGCTTGGTGTGGCAATGACAATAAATTTGCCACTCTGTGCCCAATTACTTACTTTAATTTTTTTCCCCAGCCTATCTCGTCTCACTTTACAACTTGGGTTGGGCGAGATCCAGTGCAGTGTGCCCCCCATGGCCCTGCATCGTAATGCAGCTGAGTGAAAGAGGAGGCTACGCCCCCTTCTTTTTACAGCAGCTAGCGGCTGTAAATCAGGCAATTTTGAAAAGTCTCGTGAAATTGAAAGTTTCTTGACAGACAAGGGAGTAGGTAAGAGTGCGAGATAGGGGTCACGAAATGTTCTTGGCAGACAGGATTAAGGAGAATCCCAAGGCATTTTATTCATACGTTAGGAACAAAAGGGTTGTCAGGGAAAAAAATCGGACCTCTCAGGGACAAAAGTGGGGAATTATGCTTGGAACCCAAAGAAGTAGGGGAGATCCTAAATGAATACTTTGCGTCGGTATTCACAAAGGAGAGGGATGTGTTGACTGGGAGAGTCTCGGAGGGGAGTGTTGAACCGTTGGAGAAAATCTCCATTACAAAGGAGGAAGTGTTAGGTTTGTTAGAGAATTTAAAGACTGACAAATCCCCAGGGCCTGATGGAATCTATCCAAGGCTGCTCAGGGAGACAAGAGGTGAAATCGCTGGGCCTCTGACGCAAATCTTTGTCTCGTCACTGGACGCAGGTGAGGTCCCAGAGGATTGGAGGATAGCTAATGTGGTCCCGTTATTTAAGAAGGATAGGAAGGATAACCCGGGTAATTATAGGCCGGTGAGCTTGACGTCCGTGGTGGGGAAGTTGTTGGAGAAGATTCTTAGAGATAGGATGTATGCGCATTTAGAAAGGAATAAACTCATTAACGATAGTCAGCATGGTTTTGTGAGAGGGAGGTCATGCCTCACTAACCTGGTGGAGTTTTTTGAAGAAGTGACCAAAATGGTTGACGAGGGAAGGGCCGTGGATGTCGTCTATATGGACTTTAGTAAAGCGTTTGACAAAGTTCCTCATGGTAGGCTGGTGAAAAAGGTTGGATCTCATGGGATAAAGGGGGAGGTGGCTAGATGGGTGGAGAACTGGCTTGGTCACAGAAGACAGAGGGTGGTAGTGGAAGGGTCTTTTTCCGGCTGGAGGCCTGTGACTAGTGGTGTTCCGCAGGGCTCTGTATTGGGACCTCTGCTGTTTGTGATTTATATAAATGATCTGGAAGAAGGTGTAACTGGGGTGATCAGTAAGTTTGCGGACGACACAAAATTGGCAGGACTTGCAGATAGTGAGGAGCATTGTCAGAAGCTACAGAAGGATATAGATAGGCTGGAAATCTGGGCAAAGAAATGGCAGATGGAGTTCAATCCAGATAAATGCGAAGTGATGCATTTTGGTAGAAATAACGTAGGGAGGAGCTATATGATAAATGGCAGAACCATAAAGGGTGTAGATACGCAGAGGGACCTGGGTGTGCAAGTCCACAGATCCTTAAAGGTGACGTCACAGGTGGAGAAGGTGGTGAATAAGGCATATGGCATGCTTGCCTTTATAGGACGGGGCATAGAGTATAAAAGTTGGGGTCTGATGTTGCAGATGTATAGAATGTTGGTTCGGCCGCATCTGGAATACTGCGTCCAGTTCTGGTCGCCACACTACCAGAAGGATGTGGAGGCTTTGGAGAGAGTACAGAGGAGGTTTACCAGGATGTTACCTGGTATGGAGGGGCTTAGTTATGAGGAGAGATTGGGTAAACTGGGGTTGTTCTCCCTGGAAAGACGGAGGATGAGGAGAGACTTAATAGAGGTGTATAAAATTATGAAAGGCATAGATAGGGTGAACGGTGGTAAGCTTTTCCCCAGGTCGGTGGTGACGTTCACGAGGGGTCATAGGTTCAAGATGAAGGGGGGGAGGTTTAACACAGATATCAGACGGACATATTTTACACAGAGGGTGGTGGGGGCCTGGAATGCGCTGCCAGGCAAGGTTGTGGAGGCGGACACACTGGGAACGTTTAAGACTTATCTAGACAGCCATATGAACGGAGTGGGAATGGAGGGATACAAAAGAATGGTCTAGTTTGGACCAGGGAGCGGCGCGGGCTTGGAGGGCCAAAGGGCCTGTTCCTGTGCTGTATTGTTCTTTGTTGTTCCCTTTGTTGAGATAAATGAATAAGATTAAAGGGGATGGGAGGACCAGAGGTCGAACGGGGAGAGAGGAGATAGGGCATCAGCTGTGGGGTGAGGGAGGGGATTGGAGGTCAAAGTTGAAGGGGATCGGAGTCAGGGATAAAAGGGATTGGTCAGGAGAGTGGTTGGATCGGGTTGGGCTGGTGGAGTGGAGAAGGGTGTCAAGGCTCTTCGGGTCAGGTCTCGGGGGGGGGGGGGGGGGGGGGGGGGGGGGGAAAGAGAGAGGAGAGAGAGAGAGAGAGTGAGAGAGAAATCAGGTACTATGATCTGGGGAGCCCTGTGCAGGTGTGATGTATCCGGTGGGAGATAATGGGAAACCTGAGGGCGTTGGTGGTGTAGAGCTACCTCCTGTGGGGAGTGGTAGTTGAGGGTTATGCAGAGCCCCCTAGAGGGTAAGAGAGAGTCCCATGAGGGGATTGGTGCAACTTCCTCTGGCTAACTATTGGCACAACCCAGTCAAAACCATCTGTAATTTGCGATTAAAATCACATTTTTGGATGGTTCCAAATGCAGGGCAATTGCTCAAAGAAAGTTTGCACTTCTGGTCAATTGCCATGCAAACCTTACCTGGAACACCCAAATGGAATTCTCCAGCACATCTTTGGGGATGCAATCCATCACTGGGGAGCTCAGAAGTTAAGGCCCACTATTTTGAAAAAGCCCCAGCCTACTCCAAGTTCAAAGTTGCTTAATTCGTATTAATTTGAATAACCGACATTTCTCGCACTCAATTTTTACTTTGGTGTGCAATGTTCATTGCTTTGTTTGAAATATTGGCCTGGATCTGCTACAAAGCTGCACTCATCATCAGATTGCCATTTCACTCGAACTTTCCCCCCCCCCACCTGGATGCAGCTCTGCATTTCTTACCAAGTCTTGAGTCTAGTTTTACCAGAAATCCATCAGGACACACCATTGCAGCAGTGTAATCAGAGGGAAGACACAACATGTCCACTTTTTACAGCACAAGCTACCGTCAGGTAAATTTAAAGGTCTACTATGAATGTTGGTGAATGGGTAATTGGATGAATGAGTGAATGGATAGGGTAGTCGATATGGATGAGGTGGATAGGGTGCATGACTGGGTAGGAGTGGGGCTAGTCAGGTCAGGTGCAGGGTAGTCGGGTGTTTGTGGGTGATCAGGTGGGGTAGTCAAGTCAGTTAAAGTGCTTAGGGGTGGGGTTGGTCAGGTGGGGCTGAGGGGGCCAATGTGACTGGGGAAGTGGGGGGGGGGGGGGGGGGGAAGATTTAGGCCATTATATAATTCAGTTTTTTAGCCCAATTCCTATTAGAGGTATACTACAAAAATGAGCTTTTAGAGATAATTTCATAATGGGTAGACCTTCCTCATATCAGTCTTTTTCTCTAAGCAAACAGAAAGTAATGTGAAGGGTTCATATTGGAACAATGGTATAATTTTGACAAAATAAAATCAAGTACATTTAGTAATAAGCACAAATTTACCCAATGTTTGATTATTTCCCCAGAAGATAACAACGGTTGTGTTGTCTTTGAGATTCTTAGATTGAAGACTGAGAAGGACATCCATTTGCGAGTCTCCATCATAGTCGCCTGGCACCACATTGGTAATCAGTACATCACTAAAAGAAATAAAGGACAAAACAATTATTTCATCGACTACTGTGCTTTAAAAATATATAAAAGCAAGAGATGCAATGAAAAATAGGTACTCACTTCCACTGCAACACGACTTTTGGCTTTGGTTTAAAATAGGGTGTCTTTACATCAGCCAACAAGATTATTAATTGATTTTCTAAAAAAAAAGAAAATTTAAGAGAGCTGAGCACAATTGGACATCCATTAGGTGAAATAATTAACACATCACAACGGAATAGGGTTTTTTAAAATTAAAAGCTGTTCTATATAACAGCCCAACCTACAGGATTGTCAAAATGATACAAGCAGAGGGACTATGACAAACAGTTTTCTTTGCCCCTTATATTCTGTGTAATACTAATTCTTGATGGCGAGGGGAGGCGATGGCCTAGTGGCATTATCACTAGACTATTAATCCAGAAACTCAGCTAATGTTCTGGGGACCCAGGTTCAAATCCCACCACAGCAGATGATGGATTCAATAAAAAGTTGGAATTAAAAATCTACTGATGACCATGAAACCATTGTCAACTGTCAGAAAAACCCATGTGGTATGTCCTTTAGGGAAGGAAATCTGCTGTCCTTAACTGGTCTGGCCTACATGTGACTCCAGAGCCACAGAATGTGGTTGACTCTTAACCGTCCTCTGAAATGGCCAAGCAAGCCACTCAGTTTCAAAGGCAACTAGGGTCGGGCAATGAATGCCATAAAGAATAAAGGAATTGCTATAAGGAGATTATACATAAATTTAACAAGGGAAGCTGGTTAGTCCTGGAAGATTGTTATACAATCATACAGTGGAGAAGAGGCCCTTCAGCCCATCGAGTCTGCACCAACATATTAGTAACACCTGAACTCCCACCTTATCCCATCTGCCAGCACTTGGCCCATACCCCTGAATGTTATAGAATGTCAAGTGCTCCTCCAGATACCTTTTAATGGTTGTGAGGCAACCCGCCTCTACCACCCTCCCAAGCAGCGCATTCCAGACCGTCACCACCCTCTGGGTAAAAATGTTTTTCCTCACATCCTCCCTAAACCTCCTTCATCAAAGGGAGGTCATGCCTGACACCTTGAACCTATGTCCCCTCGTGACGGCCCCTACAACTAAGTGGAACAGTTGCTCCTTATCCACTCTGTCCATGTCTCTCATAATCTTGTACACCTCAATCAGGTCACCCCTCAGTCTTCGCTGCTCCAATGAAAACAATCCAAGCCTCAACCTCTCTTCATAACTTAAATATTCCATCCCAGGCAGCATCCCAGTGAATCTCCTCTGCACCTCCTCCAGTACGATCACATCTTTCCGATAATGTGGCGACCAGAAATGCACACAGTATTCCAGCTGTGGCCTCACCGAAGTTCTATACAACTCCAACATGACTTCCCTGCTTTTGTAATCTATGCCACAATTGATAAAGGCAGGTGTCCCATATGCCTTTTTCACCACCCTACTAACATGCCCTTCCGCTTTAAGATCTGTGGACAAACACGCCAAGGTCCCTTTGTTCCACAGAACTTCCGGGTGTCCTACCATTCATTGAATACCTTCTTGTCAAATTACTCCTTCCAAAGTGCATCACCTCTCACTTTTCAGGGTTAAATTCCATCTGCCACTTATCTGTCCATTTGACCATTCTGTCCATTTCTTTTTGTAGCCCAAGACACTCCACCTCACTGTTAATCACCCATCCAATCTTTGTATCATCCGCAAACTTACTAATCCTACCCTCCACATAGTCAGCAATGTCATTTATATAAATGACGAATAGGGAGCCCAACACAGATCCCTGTGGTACGCCACTGGACACTGGCTTCCAGTCACTGTCATCACCCTCTGTTTCCTACAACTGAGCCAATTTTGAATCCACTTTATCAAATTACCCTGCATCCCATGTGAATTTACCTTCCTTACAAGTCTCCCATGTGGGACCTTGTCAAAAGCTTTGCTGAAATCTATATAAACTACATCAACTGCACGACCCTCGTCTACCCACCTGGTCGCCTCCTCAAAAAATTCAATCAAATTTGTCAGGCATGACTGCCCTCTGACGAAGCCATGCTGACTACCCCTGATCAAGCTTTGCCTCTCCAAGTGGAGATAGATGGTCTCCTTCAGAAGTTTCTCTGATAGTTTCCCTACCACTGACGTGAGACTCACTGGTCTGTCGTCCCTTCTTAAATAGCGGAACCACATTAGCTGTTCTCCAGTCATCTGGCACCTCCCCCATGATGTGGAGATGCCGGCGTTGGACTGGAGTAAACACAGCAAGAAGTCTAACAACACCAGGTTAAAGTCCAACAGGTTTATTTGGTAGCACAAGCCACTCACTTTTGCTACCAAATAAACCTGTTGGACTTTAACCTGGTGTTGTTAGATTTCTTACTGAACCTCCCCCATGGCCAGAGAGGAATTTAAAATTTGGGTCAAAGCCCCTGCAATCTCCTCCCTCGCCTCCCACAACAGCCGAGGGCACAATTAATCTGGACTGGAGATTTACCCACTTTTAAGGCTGCCAACACCTCCAATACCTTGTCCTTCTCTATGTCAATTTGCTCAGGAACCTCACAGTCTCTCTCCATGAATTACACAGCATCATCCTCATTCTCCTGGGTGAAGACAGTATTCATTCAACTCTACCAATGTCCTCTGGCTCCACCCCTGGTCCCGAATGGGCCCTACACTTTCCCTGGTTATCCTCTTCCCATTGATATAGTTACAATATCTTGGGATTTTCCTTACTTTTACAAGCCAGAGCTTTCTCATACCCCCTCTTTGCATTCCTAATTGCTTTCTTAAGTTCCACCCTGCACTTTCTATACCTCACGAATGCTTCCATTGATTTGCTCCCCCTTGTACTTTTTAAAAGCCTTTCTTATCCTTTTCATTGTATCCTGAACATCTCTGATCATCCATGGTTCTCTGTGCCTGTTATTACTACCTATCACCCTAGAGGGAACATGCTGGGCTTGCACCCTCCCCACTTCCTTTCTGAATGTCCCCCATTGCTCTTTTCCCATTAGTAGCTGTCCCAGTCTACCAGATCCTGTATTATTTTACTAAAATCCACTCTCTCCCAACCCAAAACTTTTTTTTTGCAGCTTGTCTATTTCCTTGTCCATAACAAACTTAAATTGTATTATGTTGTGATCGCTATCACTAAAATGCTCCCCCACCACCACCTCAACCACCTGTCTGGCTTCATTCCCTAGAATCCAGTACAGCTCCCTCCCTTGTTGGACCCTCCATATATAGATTTACAAAGTTCTCTTGTACACATTTCAAGAAATCTACTCCATCCAAGCCCTTAAACACTTTGTATATCCCAGTTAATGTTGGGAAAGTTGACATCACCTAATATAATAAACCCTATTGTTATTGATTTTACACACCTCAACAAACTGAGCACATATTTGCTCCTCAATATCCCTCTGACTATCTGGAGCTCTATAATAAATACCTAACAATGTGGCTGCCCCTTTTTTATTCCAAAGCTCTACCCACAAAGCCCCCTCCAAGATATCATCTCTCTTTACTGCAGCAACTGACTCTTTAACTAAATAATGCAATGCCTCCTCCTCTTTTACTTCCTCCCCTGAAAATTTACATCACCGAATGTTGAATTGCCAATCGTGTCCTTCTTTCAACCATGTCTCTGTGATGGCTACTATGTAACACTTACATGTGTCAATCATTGCCCGCAACTTGTCCATTTTTTTCTGTAATACTCCTAACGTTAAAGTAGAGGCCATCCAGCCTGGCCTTACTCCCTTGAAATTTAATACAGCTGCACTCCCTCTGACTCGTTTGTTTTGCTGTATGATTCCATGCCCTTATTCTGCTAACAGTCTGTGTCCCCTCCCCTGCAAAATTAGTTTAAACTCCTCCCAACAGCACGAGCAAAGCAGCATCACCAAGGATGTGAGTCCCGTTCTGGTTCAGATGTAGACCGTCCCGCTTGTACAGGCCCACCTTCTCCCAGAAATGGTCCCAGTGATCTAGGAATCTAAAACCCTCCCTCCTGCACCAACTCTTAAGCCACTATCTTCCTATTTCTGTGCTCACGAGGACGTGGCACTGGGAGTAATCCTGAGATTACAACCCGAGGTCATGCTTTTTAGTCTACTGCCTAACTCCCTGAATTCTTAAGGCAAGACCTCATCACTCTTTCTATCTATGTCATTGGTACCAACGTGTACCATGACCTCTGCCTTATCACCCTCCCCCTTTAGAATGCTCTGCAGTCATTCAGTGACATCCCGGACCGTAGCTCCAGGGAGGCAACATACCATCCTGCAGTCACATTGATGGCCGCAGTAGCGCCCATCTGTACCCGAGTATAGGATCCCCACAGTAACAAAGGGTCATCTGGACTCGAAACATCAGCTCTTCTCTCTCCTTACAGATGCTGCCAGACCTGCTGAGATTTTCCAGCGTTTTCTCTTGGGATCCCCACAGTGCTTCATGGATGCACAGTTGTGAATTGTTAGATCTGTTCAAAGTCTATCCCATTTAGCACGGTGGTAGTGCAACACAAAAAGCTTTCTCTCGATAAAACAATCTGAATCCCTGTGACCACTAGCAATTAAACCACCTCGGCTTGCTGTCAGGTAGAGTCCAGCACAGATCACATGACACCATTTCCTGAGATCAGACTGCAGTCCAATGACTCAATTGAAACAATTAAAGGCCTTATATGTATAATCCAAAGAATAATGTGCTCCCATTTTGCAGAGGATATATTTACATGTGAAATACATACAACAATCTCTATCAAATGATTTCAGACTGTATTAAATAGCAATTGGGAAACAAATGCAATCTATTAGAAGTAAATACTTGATATGTTTTTCGAAAGATAAATCTTTAACCATGCAACCATTTCTGTTTACAGCAAAAATGCTAAATCCATTATTAAACAAATAGTAACTGTACATTAAAAAAAATCCTTGTTTTAACTCCAAAATATTTCAGCTCACTTTTATACATTAAATTGTATTGGCACATATTCATCCATTCCCCAAATCTACTGATGTCTTCCTGAAATCTTTGAAAATCCTCCTTATTTTCTGTTGTGTCTTGTGTATCCTCCGCCCAAGAGCAAATCCTATAATGTATATATAGATCATTACAATTTGGGACTGTAACTTTAAATATTGAGTAGATGAAAGGTGTTATGTGACCGCGGTGCTGGAGTCTACCTGACAGCAGGCCTGGGTGGTTCAATTGCTAGCGATCAAAGGGATTCAGATTGTTTTTTTGAAAGTCTTGTGTTGCACGACCACCGTGCTAAATGGGATAGACTTTGAACAGGTCTAGCAATTCATGACTGTGCACCCAAGAAGCGCTGTGGGCCATCATCAGCGGCAGAATTGTATTCAACCACAATTAGTAAATTCATGGCCTGGCATATCTCCCACTCTACCATTACCACCAAGCCAGGGATCAACTCTGGTTCAATGAAGAATGTAGGAGGACATGCCAGGAGCAGTACCTAAAAATGAGTAGTCAATCTGATGAATTTACAACACAGGACTACTTGTGGGCCAAACAGCATAAGCAGCAAGTAATGGACAGAGCAAAGTGATTCCACAACCAGCAGACCAGATCTAAGCTCTGCAGTGCTGCTACATCAAGTCACAAATAATTAAACAACTCAGTGAAGAAGGTGGTTGCAGAAATATCACCATCCTCAATGATGAAGGAGTCCAGCACGAGTGCAAAAGATTAGGCTCATAGCTCCTGACCTCATTACAGCCTTTGTTCGAACATGGACAAAAGAGCTGAATGCCAGAGGTGAGGGGAGAGTGACTGTCCTTGACATCAAGGCAGCATTTGACCAAGTGTGCCATCAAGGGGCCTTTGCAAAACTGATGTCAATCGGAACCAGCAGGAAACCACTTTGTTGGCTGAAGTCATACCTAGCACAAAGGAAAAAGGTCGTGATGGTTGCAGATCAATCATCTCAGTTCCAAGAATCCAAAGTGGAATCACTTTGCTCTGTTCATTATTTGCTGTTAATGCTGTTTGGCACACAAGTAGTCCTGTATTGTAACTTCTCCAGGTTGACTGCTTATTTTTAGGAGCGGCTCCTGGCATGCTCTCCTACACTTTTAATTGAACCAGGGTTGATCAATCATCTCAGTTCCAGGACATTACTGCAGGAGTTCCTCAGGGTCGAGTCTTAGGCCCAGCCATCTTCAGCTGCTTCATCAATGACCATCTTCCACCTAAAGGTCAGAAGTAAGGATCCTTGGTGATGATTGTACAATGTTCAGTATCATTCACAACTCCGCAGACACTGAAGCAGTGCATGTCCAAATGCAGCATGACATGAACAGTATCTAGGCTTGCTGACAACCGCCAAGTAACATTTGCACCACAGAAGTACCAGGCAATGGCCATCTCCAACAAGATAGAATTTAACTATTGCCCCATGACATCCAATGGCATTGCCAATGCTGAATCCCACACTATCAACATCCTGGGGAGAGGGTGGGGTTACCAGTGACCAGTAATTGAACTGGACTAGCCATGTAAATATTGTGGTTACACTTCAGAGGCTAAGAATACTGTGGCATGTAACTAACCCTGACTCCTCAAAGCCTGTTCCTCATCTACGAGGCACAAGTCAGGAATGCGATGGAATACTCTCCACTTGCCTGGATGAGTGCAGCCGCACCAACACTCAAGAAACTTGAAGCTATACAGGAAAAAGCAGCCCGCCTGATAAGCACTTTTTCCTCAAATATTCACTCCCTCCATCAGCGACAAATATTGGTAGCAGTGTGTGCCATCTTTAAGATGTACTGCAGCAACTCACCAAGGCTTCTTAGGCAACCCTTCCAAATCCACAACCACAAGAAGACATGGGCAGTAGAAACATAGAAACACTGGAAGTTCCCCTCCAAGTCACTCACCATCCTGACTTGGAAATAGAATGCCACTCCTTCACCTTTGTTGGATAGAAATCCTGGAACACCCTCCCCAGTAGCACTGAGAGTGTACTTACACCACAGGGACTGAACAAAGAAAGAACAATACAGCAGAGGAACAGGCCCTTCGGCACTCCAAGCCCACGCCTCTCCCTGGTCCAAACTAGACCATTCTTTTGTATCCCTCCATTCCCACTCCGTTCATATGGCTATCCAGATAAGTCTTAAACGTTCCCAGTGTGTCTGCCTCCACCACCTTGCCCGGCAGCGCATTCCAGGCCCCCACCACCCTCTGTGTAAAATACGTCCTTCTGATATCCGTGCTAAACCTCCCCCGCCTCGCCTTGAACGTATGACCCCTCGTGAACGTCACCACCAACCTGGGGAAAAGCTTACCACCGTTCACCCTATCTATGCCCTACATAATTTTATACACCTCTATTCGGTCACCCCTCATCCTCCGTCTTTCCAGTGAGAACAACCCCAGTTTACCCAATCTCTCCTCATAACTAAGCCCCTCCATACCAGGCAACATCCTGGTAAACCTCCTCTGCACTCTCTCTAAAGCCTCCACGTCCTTCTGGTAGTGTGGCGACCAGAACTGGGCGCAGTATTCCAAATGCGGCCAAACCAACGTTCTATACAACTGCAACATCAGACCCCAACTTTTATACTCTATGCCCCGTCCTATAAAGGCAAGCATGCCATATGCCTTATTCACTACCTTCTCCACCTGTGACGTCACCTTTAAGGATCTGTGGACTTGCACACCCAGGTCCCTCTGCGTATCTACACCCTTTATGGTTCTGCCATTTATCATATAGCTCCTCCCTACATTATTTCTACCAAAATGCATCACTTCGCATTTATCTGGATTGAACTCCATCTGCCATTTCTTTGCCCAAATTTCCAGCCTATCTATATCCTTTTGTAGCCTCTGACAATGTTCCTCACTATCTGCAAGCCCAGCCATTTTCGTGTCGTCCGCAAACTTACTGATCACCCCAGTTACACCTTCTTCCAGATCATTTATATAAATCACAAACAGCAGAGGTCCCAATACAGAGCCCTGCGGAACACCACTCGTCACATGCATCCAGCCGGAAAAAGACCCTTCCACTACCACCCTCTGTCTTCTGACCAAGCCAGTTCTCCACCCATCTAGCCACCTCCCCCTTTATCCCATGAGATCCAACCTTTTGCACCAACCTACCATGAGGGACTTTGTCAAACGCTTTACTAAAGTCCATATAGACGACATCCACGGCACCTTCCCTCGTCAACCATTCAAGTCACTTCTTCAAAAAACTCCACCAGGTTAGTGAGGCATGACCTCCCTCTCATAAAACCATGCTGACTATCGTTAATGAATTTATTCCTTTCTAAATGCGCATACATCCTATCTCTAAGAATCCTCTCCAACAACCTCCCGACCACAGACGTCAAGCTCACCGACCTATAATTTCCCGGGTTATCCTTCCTACCCTTCTTAAATAAAGGGACCACATTAGCTATCCTCCAATCCTCTGGACCTCACCTGTGTCCAGTGACGAGACAAAGATTTGCGTCAGAGGCCCAGCGATTTCATCTCTTGTCTCCCTGAGCAGCCTTGGATAGATTCCATCAGGCCCTGGGGATTTGTCAGTCTTTATATTCCCTAAAAAACCTAACACTTCCTCCCCTGTAATGGAGATTTTCTCTAACGGGTCAACACTCCCCTCCGAGACACTCCCAGTCAACACATCCCTCTCCTTTGTGAATACCCACACAAAGTATTCATTTAGGATCTCCCCTACTTCTTTGGGCTCCAAGCATAATTCCCCACTTTTGTCCCCGAGAGGTCCGATTTTTTCCATGACAACCCTTTTGTTCCTAACGTATGAATAAAATGCCTTGGGATTCTCCTTAATCCTGTCTGCCAAGGACATTTTGTGACCCCTTTTTGCCTTTCTAATTCCTCATTTGAGTTCTTTCCTACTTTTTGTATTCCTCCAGAGCTCCCTCCGTTTTTAGCTGCCTGGACCTAACGTACACCTCTCTTTTCTTTTTGACCAATCCCTCAATTTCCCTAGTTATCCACGGTTCTCGAATCCTACCCTTCCTATCCTTCTATCCTTCCTATCCTTCTGCAGTGGTTCAAGAAGACAGACCACCACAGCCTTCTCGAGTGCAATTAGGTATGAGCAATAAATGATGACCTAGCCAACGACCTTCATATCCTGTAAATGAATTTTGTAAAAGTGCAAGGTTTGGAGACGAAGACCGCAGACCCGGAGTATACCATGAATAGACCTGGAGTCCTCCATCATTTTGGAAGGTGTTAAAGGCATCGAGTTGTTAATGGTGGTGCTGTAAAGTATCAATTTACTTTAACATGAAAATGAGTTGGGATGAAAGATAAGTAATTAGCCACTCTACTTTTGTTTCCTGTTGCCATAGGGAAGAGGAAATCATTTTGAGATTAGGTTATTGGCTTCCTAATCAGCCCAGGAATATCACAGATAGACAGCATTTGCAGTTTTGTCTTGTGTGGTCTGCAGCCAACTGAGGAAGAGAGAGCAAAAAATAAAACTAGCCAAGCCTTGACTCTATCATGGGTGGGAACACGCACTCAGATTGAAGATCGAGTTCATGAGGAGTTAAAGGAGTCTGGAAGATTTGACTAGCTTGGAGCTAGAGGAACAAATCTACAATGTAACCCTCACAGTAAGAGATAGTTCTGGAATTAGAAGTTATCCAGCTGGGAATGTAAAATGGAAGGAACTCACTCAAAGCTAGGAGTATCTGTGAACTGCTTGCTATAATATGTGTAATTCCTTAGAGAGAGTGATGTGTGATAAGCAACAAAAACTGTTTATTTCTATAGCTTATTTCTACAGCTGTTGGCAAAAGTTTGTTTACTCAATTTTTAAAAAAATCTTTGTTGTTACAATAAAAGTTTTCAAATTTGAAACCTTGACGTCATTCTTTCAACTGGAAGTTTGAAACTTTGAGAAGTTATTGATCTCTACAGAGATCCAAACAAAATTGGGGGCTTCTTGTGGGACTTCTAATCCATAAGCTGAGGCAAGTACAGTTTGATTTTCTAAAGTTTAAATGAACATGATTTCAATGAACTTGCTTTATTCTTTGAAAAATTAAGAATGGCTATATCTAAAGTGGAAGCTTTCCTTGAAAAAGAGGATTGTCTTTTAGTGCCTTGCAACAATTAACAATGGTTTATCTAAAAGCATTGGAAGAAAAGATGAAAATAGTGTTAAAAGTAGGTGCCACAAAAGCAAAACTAGTTGAGGTATTGGCTCAACATTTGAACCTTGAGGAAGGAAAAAGTAATCCAGACAAAATACAGCGAGAATTTAATTGCAAATGAAGCACCTTGAAGTGGAAAATGAAAAGCAAAAACCCGAGCTGGAAAGAGAAGAAATAGAAAGGGGAATGGAAAGACTTGAATTAGAATTTCAAAGGGAAACCCAAGTCAGGAAATTTGAACTGGACAGAGACAGGCTTTGATTACATGGCAAGCAGATTAGACGATGTTTCAGATTTAACACCTGATTTTGCCCATGCAAGAAATAGCTGTCTAATGCCTATGTTCAATGAGGAAGGAGTTGAAATATATTATGTCTCATTGGATAAAATTGCTACGTAATTGGGACATTTGGTTTGATTTATTATTGTCACATGTATTAACAGTGAAAAGTATTGTTTCTTGTTCGCTATACAGACAAAGCATACCATTCATAGAGAAGGAAAGAGAGTGTAGAATGTAGTGTTACAGTCATGGCTAGGGTGTAGAGAAAGATCAACTTAATGCAAGCTAAGTCCATTCAAAAGTCTGATAGCAGCAGGGAAGAAGCTGTTCTTGAGTCGGTTGGCATGTGACCTCAGACTTTTGTATCTTTTTCCCTGAAGGAGAAGGTGGAAGAGAGAATGTCCGGGGTGCGTGGGGTCCTTAATTGTGCTGGCTGCTTTGCCGAGGCAGCGGGAAGTGTAGACAGAGTCAATGGATGGGAGGCTGGTTTGTGAGATGGATGGGCTACATTCACGACCTTTTGTAGTTCCTTGCGGTCTTGGGCAGAGCAGGAGCCATAGCAAGCTGTGATACAACCAGAAAGAATGCTTTCTATGGTGCATCTGTAAAAGTAGCTAACATGCCAAATCTCTTTAGGCTTCTGAGAAAGTAGAGGCGTTGGTGGACTTTCCTAACTATTATGTCAGCATGGGGGAGACTAGGATAGGTTGTTGGTAATCTGGACACCTAAAAACTTGAAGCTCTCGACCCTTTCTACTTCATCCCGTTGATGTAGACAGGGGCATGTTCTCCTTTACCCTTCCTGAAGTCGATGACAATCTCCTTCGTTTTGTTGACATTGAGGGGATGTTATTGTTGCCGCACCAGTTCACCAGATTCTCTATCTTATTCCTATAGTCTGTCTCACCATTGTTTGAGATCCAATCCACTACGGTGGTGTCGTCAGCAAACTTGATAATCGTATTGGAGGGGAATTTGGCCACACAGTCATAGGTGTATAAGGAGTATGGTAGGGGGCTCAGCCTTGCGGGGCACCAGTGTTGAGGATGATCGTGGAGGAGGTGTTGTTGATAGGTCCTTACTGATTGTGGTCTGTGAGTTAGGAAGTTCAGGATCCAGTCGCAGAGGGAGGTGCCGAGGCCCATGCCACGGAGTTTGGAGATGGGTTTTGTGGGAATAATAGTGTTGAAGGCTGAGCTGTGGTCAATAAATAGGAGTCTGACATCGGTGTCCTTGTTATCTAGGTGTTCCAGGGTTGAGTGCAGGGCCAGGGAAATGGCGTCTGCTGTGGACCTGTGGTGGCGGTAGGCAAATTGTAGTGGATCCAGGTATTCTGGGAAGCTGGAATTGATTCGTGCCATGACTAACCTTTTGAAGCACTTCATAATGATGGATGTCAGAGCCACCAGCCGATAGTCATTAAGGCACGCTGCTTGGTTTTTCTTAGGTATCGGGATGATGGTCGTTTTCTTGAAACGGATAGGAACCTCAGATTGTTGTAAAGAAAGGTTGAAAATATCTGTGAATACCCTCGCCAGCTGATCCGCGCAGGATTTGAGTGCTCGTCTGGGTATCCCATCCGGGCCAGTCGCTTTCCGTGGGTTGACCTTCAAGAAAGCTGCTCTGACATCTGCAACAGTGACCCCAGATACAGGTTTATCCAGGGCTTCCAGGGTGGAAGGCATGCTCTCGCTGACCTCTTGCTCAAAACGGGCATAGAATGCATTGAGCTCATCAGGGAGGGGTGCGTTGGAGCTGACGATTTTACATGCCTTCATCTTGTAGTCAGTTATGTCTTCTGGACCTTGCCATAGTCGGCGGGGGTTGGCGTGGCTAGCCTGGGGCTCTAGCTTGGTCCGATACTGTCTTTTGGCATCTTTGATGGATTTCCTTAGATCGTATCTGGCTTTCTTGTATAGGTCAGTGTCGCCTGACTTGAACGCTTCAGACCTGGACTTCAGCAAGCAGTGGATATCCCTGTTCATCCATGGTTTCCAGTTGGGGAACACACAGATTTGCTTCTTTGGCACACAGTCTTCTACACACTTACTAATGAAGTCAGTTACTGTCGTGGCGTACTCGTTCAGACTGGTCGTGGAGTTTTTAAATACTGACCAGTTCACTGACTCCAAGCAGTCCCATAGGAGATCATCCGATTCCTCAGACCAACATCGCACGACTTTCTTTGATGGATTCTCCCGCTTCAGTTTTTGCTTTAAGCTGGGAGCAGGAGCACCCCCTTGTGGTCTGATTTGCCAAAGTGTGGGCGGGCGATAGAGCAGTGGGCAGGTTTGATATTTGTATAGCAGTGGTCTAGGATGTTTGGGCCTCTGGTGGAACAGGAGACATGTTGGTGGTAACTTGGTAATACGCTCTTGAGCTTGACATTTCCATTAGGGTATTTGGTAGTAAAAGCATTGGGGGTTATTTAACTCTTTTTGTAGATTAATGCATAGAACTGGTTCCAAAAGCTTATGCACAAAAATAAGAGGCTTGAAGAGTGACATATTCAGATTTTTGTTGAATTTGCTACAAACAATATCTGTGATGCTATAAGTCGATGAAGTTGAATCAGGATTTTGAGAACCTTAGAAAGATGTTAATGGAGGAATTTAAAAATAGGAATCCCCATGAGTTTTAAAATTCTCATTTTGTTTTCAAATTCCTCCCTTCCCTCCCTCTGCAATCTTGCTAGCTCTAAAATCCTTTGAGATCTCCACGCCCTTCCAATTCTGGCCTCTTACGCATTCATAATTTTAATCACCACACCACAAGCAGCTGTTCCTGGAGTTGCCTTAGATCCAAAATTCTGAATTCTCTGCCTAAAACTTCCTGCCTTTCTTTCCTGCTTATACCTTCCTCTTCAACCAAGCTTTTGGTCATCTGTCCAACATCTCCTTATACGGCTCAGTGTCGTTCATTTTTGATAAGTGTTTTGGTGAAATGCTCCAGTAACATGGGGAGATGGAAGCGTAGTGATAATGTCACTGGACAAGTAATCCAGAGACCCAGGAGAATGTTCAGGGAACATGGGTTCAAATCCCACCATGGCAGCTGGTGCAATTAAAATTCAATAATAAACTCTGAAACCTAGTCTTTGTAATGGTGACCATGAAACTGCCATCAATTGTCACTAATGCCCTTTAGGGAAAAAAAAATCTGCCTACATGTGACTTCATGAAATGGCCTAGCAAATAACTCAGTTGTATCAAACTGCAACAGAAAAGACCACCCATACTGACCTAGACACCAGAAAAGACAATGGCACACTCAGTCCTATCTACCCTGCAAAGTCCTCATTACTAACATCTGGGGTCTTCTCCCAAAATTGGGAGGTCTATCTCACAGACTCTTCAAGCAACAGCCTGACAATGTCATACTCACCTGATAATGCCCCCGACACCAACTTCACCATCTCTGGGTACATCCTGATGGTTGCTGCCAACACCTCGTTCAAAGACTTTAAAAACAAAGATGAAATTCTGACAGCCATCAAGAGTATGCCACTTGGTACTTTAATGGCAGCCAGAAGAGTGGAATTGTTGTCTGAGGATGTGACCATACCAGGCTGTGAATGTTGCTCACTTTAGTTTCATGAGTCAGTCGATATGACAGATACGGCTCAGCTAATTGCTTTTGTTCGCATGGCATTCAAAGATGCAACACAAAGGAGGACTTCCTCATTCTTTTGCCACTCAAAAGAGAGGACAAGAGAAGGGTGTCTACAATGAATTTCAAAGATATGTGATGGAGAAAAATATTCCAAGCAAGAAGCTGGTTTCAATCATAACTGATGGTCCACCGTCAATGCAGGCTTTGTTGCACTTGCAGAAATGATCTTGAATTCCCCCTCCTTTGTGAATTACCACTGTGTTATCCACCAACAAGTGCTAGCGAACAAGGTTATTGATTTTTTTCATGAAATGACAGCTGTTGTCAGGATTGTTAACTCAATTCGTGCTAGAGCTGTGCAACATTGCTTGTTCAAATCGTTACTCGATGAGCTTGATGCCACCTACGGTGAGCTAATCCTTAATGTAGCTGTGAGGTGGTTAAGTCAAGGAAAAAAGTCCTCCAGAGATTTTTAGATCTGCTCCCTGAAATTGTCACCTTTCTTATATCAAGAAATGGGGTGCACAGTGAGTTAGAACATAATGCGTGGTTGCTAGTCTTGGTGTTTCGTACAGACATAAGTGAAAAATTGAATGAGCGGAATGTGAACTGCAGGGAAAGGACAGAGACTTGATGTGATCAGTGCAGTGAATGTGTTCAAGTTGAGACTGGGCCTGTGATCCTCCCAGTTAAAGAACAAAATTATTAAGCAATAAAAATCCAACAACAGAAATGGTTTCATCCAAATAAAATCTGCGACCACCTGAATAAATTAGAAAAGAAATTCAACAGATGATTTCAGGACTTAAGACAAGATGGAACAATGAATACGTTTGTCTCAAATCCTTTTTTCCAAGTGGACATTGGAAACTGACAGCAAACTTTCCGCAGGTATTCGAACAAAGCAGTGGACTTGAAATGGAAATAATCACCATGCAAAATGACATGAAAGCTCGGTCAACTAACAATGACTTTTGGGGACTTGCAACTGAGAGAAGTACCCTCTTTTGATATTGTGTGCACTCAAGGTAAAGAATCATACAGTGCAGAAGAAGCCCTTCACCCCATCAAGTCTGTATCGACACGTGAAAAACACCTGATTTCCCACCTAATCCCATTTACCAGCACATGGCCCATAGCCTTGAATGTTATGACGTGCCAGTTGCTCATCCAGGAACTTTTTAAAGGATGTGAGGCAACCCGCCTCTACCGCCCTCTCCGGCAGCGCATTCCAGACTGTCAGTACCCTCATATCCCCCCTAAATCTCCTGCCCCTCACCTTGAATCTATGTCCCCTCGTGACTGACCCTTCAACTGCAGCTGCTCCATATCCACTCTGTCCATGCCCCTCATAATCTTGCGCACCTCATCAGGTTGCTCCTCAATCTTCTTTGCTCCAATGAAAACAACCCAGCCTGTCCAACCTCTCATCATAACTTAACTGTTCCATCCCAGGCAGCACTCTGATGAATCTTCTCTGTACCCACTCCAGTGCAATCACACACTTCTTATAATGTGGCGACCAAAACTACACAAAGTACTCTAGCTGTGGCCTCACCAAAGTTCTATACAACTCCAACATGACTTCCCTGCTTTTGTAATATATGCCTCAATTGATAAAGGCAAGTGTCCCATATGCCTTTTTCAATATCCTACTAACATGCCCTTCTGTCTTCAGAGATCTATGGACAAACACGTAAAGGTCCCTTTGTTCCATAGAACTTCCTATTGTCATTTTGTTCATTGAACACTTCCTTGTCAAATTACTCCTTCCAAACTGTATCACCTCACACTTTTCAGGGTTAAATTCCATCTGCCACTTTTCTGCCCATTTGACCATTCCATCATGGTAGCACAGTGGTTAGCACTGCTGTCTCACAGCGCCAGGGACCCAGGCTCAATTCCCGGCTTGGGTCACTGTCTGTGGGGAGTTTGCAACTTTTCCCCATGTCTGCATGGGTTCCTCAGGGTGCTCCAATTTTCTCCCACAATCCAAAAGACGTGATGGTTAGGTGGATTGGCCATACTAAATTCTCCCTCAGTGTACCCAAACAGGGGCCAGAATGTAGCGACTAGGGGATTTTCACAGTGACTTAATTGCAGTGTTAATGTAAGCCTATTTGTGACACTAATAAATAAAATTTAAGCTTTATATCTTCTGGTAGCCCAAGACACTCGGTCTCAACCTTTATTGAAGGCCTAGTTTGGTCCCACATACCTGTGTGGTGTGGCTTTTGCCCCCCACATGAAAACCATCAAGTCTCAGTATCTCTTGTCTCACAGATGTCCACTTGATGGACTGTACGAGACTGGCCATCTCAAACTACAACCCAGGCTTCACAACACTCAGTGTGCACTAAGAATAGGTAAGTGTTATTACACAAGTATACTTTGGGGAGTTTTAGTAAAGTCAAATTTCTAAGAGTCGATATTGTGCTTCATTTTGATGCTAAAAGTGATCTTGTGCTTATGAAGGTCGGAGACTACTGGTGGACAGTTTTGGTCATTTTATTTGAAGGTGGATGAAGCTGCATTGGAACAGCTTCAGAGAAGGCTCACTCAACTCAGTCTTGGGATGAAGAGTTTTGTTTACAAAAAAAGGTTCAACAGATTGGGCCAAGAACCATTGGGTTTTAGAAAAATGAGCAGTGATCTTACTGGAACATATTAGATTCTGAGGGAGCTTGATAGTTGGATACTTGGAGGACGTTTCATTTTGTGGGGGAAATGAGAACTCGGAAACAGTTTTAAAAAAGTATCTCTCATTTAAAGAGGAATGAGATTTTTTTTCTCTCAGAGGATCATAATCTGTGGAATTCTCTTCCCCAGAAAACAGTGGAGGTTGGGTCATTCAAGGCTGAGTTCGACTGATTCTTGATAGACAAGAGTAATGGAGGGCAGACAGGAAAATGGATGAGGCTACAATCAGACCAGCCATGATCTTATTGAACAGTGGAGTAGGTTTGAAGAGTTAAATGTTCTACTCCTGCTTCTAAGTCTTATGCTCCTGTGCAGAGAGCAGGTACAGACGTAATAAGCCCAATGCCCTCCTTCTGTGCACCACCCTATGATTCTATGACTCTTGTATGTTTCTGAAAGGCAACTGGACACACTTAGGAGATATAATCTGTCAGATTGTTAGTTCAAATTGTTCAGTCCAATGGGCTGCATTCTTCATTGTAGCAATAAAATTTTAATTTTTGGGGGCTTTGGCAGAATTCATAGGAGTCTGGGATAAATAGGAGCTGCTGACAGAACATTCAGAGAAGTCTTGCAAAACCATGGGATGCATCTGGTGCACAGGAGCACTCAGGTGACTTTCATAATTGAAAAAAGTGGAACACTTGGGAGCAGAGTTGGAGTATTTCATGGTTTTTTTAGGAACTTACACTATGACAATGCCGCATACCCAACTTATATTTCTTTGAAATCAACTATCAAGTGGCTTTCTGTGCTAGGTTTCTCTGGATTGAGAATCAAAGTGCTGATGTTAACTTCCATAAGAAAGGACTATGTTAATAGGGAACTGGGGCCTGGACTTGTTACATTTATTGAAGTATATGCATTGTATTGGAGACATGGCTGCATTCTCAGTTTCTGGGAATTGTAATCCAGCTGCTTTGCAGAATTCACAGGACTTGGAACTGAATTTTAATGCATAGAAATAGGATAGTGTACAGGTAGAGGCTAAAGTCAGAAGTATAATCTAGATGATTTGAAATACTGTATTTATTTGCTAAAAAAAAGTGAATTTCTCATTAATTTGAATTAAGCAATGAATGCAAATGGGAAGTTTTAAAATGTTTTTTATTCTATCCTTAAAGTTACAAAGCCAATGCTCAGAATAAACTGGACAAACCCAAATCCGTTCCTTTCTTGCTCCAAAAACCAAAATCCAATTTAATCCAATTTCCAATTGAATCCAATTCACGGTCCTCACAAGAGAGACAAACAAGATCCAAACTGACAAGATAAAGCATTACACTCCAACTTGGGCTTGATCCGATGCTTGATCTTGGCCAAAAGGCTGAGAGCTGAAGAATGTTTCAATTATCAGGTTATTTAAATTAAACGGCTTTGAAACCTAAATAAATTACTAAAGGTTTACAAATATAGTTTCTTCGAGCCGTGAGCAAGGGCGAGTGGTTGGAATAATTAGAATGTAATATTGTGGTATTGTAAGTGATTTCAGAATATTTTTCTGAACTGTTGAATTATTTAGTGCTTAATAAGTTGAAAGTTTTATATCAGGGATTATTGATGGAGGCAAATGGGGAGTTAAAGAGGCCAGTCAAAAGATTTGAGATTGATTGACTGCTTCTGGAGTAGCTGCAAGTTGTTCAGTTTTTTTAATTCTTAGTGGACATTTGAGCTAATCAGCTATTTCATTCCCTGTAGACATAAAATAAATTCAAAACATTTAAAATTATATTTGGTATATAGTTTATTTCCCCAATTTTTAATTGCTGTGACAGGATGTAGTCATAAATAAATAGAACAAAGGCAGATTTTTAATCACATTTAACCTTGGTGCCTAAAGGCCAGAAGAGGCAAGCCAAGGCCTATAAAATCAGAGCCCTCAAATCACCACTATCATTATGGATTGAAATGATTGAACTAAAGATACAAAGTTTCTGTTCCTGACATAAACATGGAAGTTATAATTTGGCAATGATTTTTGTGAAGTGCCTGCAGACACAATTTTGTCTATAAATGATAGTTAGCTCTTTCTCAGACATTGTCGAGGACAGGTTTTTGCCAACACCATCCAGTCCACTCTTCCATACAGAACGAAGTCTAGGAAGGGATAGATTTTCCCTGAAGAGTGCTAAACAGATAAATAATATTACTGGATAGCTGCAAGTTTTATAGTCATCTTCAGAATTTGTTTGCTCGATCACAGTATATGATTGCCAAAGTAACTGGACAGACAACCTTACAATTCAATTTCCTTGACAAAATTATTCATTTTGTTCAAAATGTTTTTTGCCTCTCTCCACTTTGTCCTTAAGTCAGCATAGGTGAAAAATGCAATTTTGAGTCCATATTCATTGCTATGGCATACACTGGATTAATAGCAAGAAAAGTTGCAAGGCATGTTAAACTTTCCCTCAGATCTTTATTTTCTTCTATTGATTGCAACTGTAGGAATGAAGTTACATGGAAACTAGATGCAGGAGTAGGCCATTCAGCCCTTCGAGCATGCTCCGACATTCATTTTGATCATGGCTGATCATCAAATTAATATCCTGATCTCCCCTTCCCCCCATATCCCTTGATCCCTTTAGCCCCAAGAGCTATATCTACTTTCTTCTTGAAATCACACGTTTTGGCCTCAACTACTTTCTGTGGTAGTGAATTCCACATATTCACCACCTTCTGGGTGAAGAAATTTCTCCTCACCTCAGTTCTAAAAGGTTTACCCCTTATCCACAAACTATGACCCCTAGTTCTGAATTTCCCCACCACTGGGAACATTCTTTTAGAATCTACTCTGTCTAACCCTGTTAGAATTTTATGAGTTTCTATGCGATCCTCTCTTACTCTCCTAAACTCCAGTGGATATGATCCTAACCGACTTAATCTCTCCTCATATGACAAACCTTCCATCCCAGGAATCAGCCTGGTAGACATTCACTCTACGCCCATGGTGGCACAAGCACTGCTGCCTTACAGTGCCAGGGACCCGGATTCAATTCCCAGCTTGGGTCACTGTCTGTGCAGAGTCTGCACATCCTTCCCGTGTCTTCATGGGTTCCCTCCCCTCCGGCTGCTCCGGTTTCCTCCCATAGCCCAAAAGAAGTGTTGGTTAGGTGCATGGGCCTGGCTAAATTCTCCTCCAGTGTACCCGAACAGGTGCCAGAGTGTGGCAACTAGGGGATTTTCACAGTAACTTCATTACAGTGTTAATGTAAGCCTACTTGCCACACTAACAAATAGACTTAAAACTTTGCAATTTCTGAAGAGCTCGCGTTGTAAAATATTTTGACAGGTGCCGGATTAAATATATAAACAAACGTAAACAACAGCATCAACGACAGACCAGATATGATGCTCCTCACCTATCAAGTTAACTACAATAAGCACAACAACCAGTCCACCCCCGCCAGCTTGGAGCTACTCACTTGACCTGATGAGAAAGATGTCGGTCTGTTTGTCTGAGTTGAAGTCTCCGAATGCGGCCACGGTTCCCCAGGCTTCCGAGCCGAAGAGCTCGGCGGTGACATCCTGCAGAGCGGAGACGGCGGGATGCCAGGGGAGGAGGCAGAAGGCGGCGAGGAGCAGCAGGAGGTGAAGGGAGCAGCTGAGAGCGGGGCCCATTGCCGGGACACAGAGAGAGAGAGAGCAGCCCCCCACCCACAGCACCGTCACCCAGCAACCCAGCACAAACTGCTTTCCGGCCGGAAACCACGGCCCTCCCTCCTTTACCCCACCCCAACAGACGCTAAACAAAAAAAAACGGCGCGGCAAAACCCGAATTAATATACAAAATATGTTTGTCAGCTTTTTTTTTAATTAAAAAAATTTGACCCGAATCAACTGGAAAAGTTTGGGGTTGGGTGTTGACTTCGCGACACTGTCGCGCGATAGGGCCAGATCCAGTATGGACGACTTGCGCTGGATGTTGACAGATTTCAGGTCCCGATCGAAACGTACAGGTTTGCAAATAAATAGGTGGCATGAGTGCGAAATTATTAACGGTGGTGTTATGTTTTACATCCCAGGCTTGCTAGTGAGCTCTGAACGTGTTTGGCTTAAGTTTTTCGTATGGTGCTGACTGTCCTTACCTAAGTCTTGTTGTCTGTGTAACACAATATCTCCATATCACATATTATATCGATATTTAATATATTTATATGTGTATATAGCCGTGTTGTTGAATAAAACACATTGTTGGAACTTTCGGTGGTTTGCAATTAACTCCTCATGTAGTACACTTTCTGCTTAGGTTGCTTTTGCTGTTGGTATTGGGTGCCATTGCTATTTTCAGCACTCTGCATGTTACTGCCAAATGCGTAATATATGTATGTATGCGCTTGACAGAAAATTGCCGAACCTTCAACTAAAATGGGAAGTATCAGTGAAAACGTAATCAAACATATTGTTGATGAAATAACCTTCACTAATCATATCTAAACGGTTATTAGCTGCCACTGCCGTTTCAACTGTAACCTTCTCTTGAAAGGTCACATAACTCTTTAAGTGTCTACCCCATGATGCTGAGCAATTTAACCCCATTAAAATTTCATTTGTTTTAATATTCAACCGACTGAATTTGTAACAAAGGATCGTAAAGAAATTGTACGTTTCACCAGTTGGTTTATTTATTCGTGCACAACTTAATTATGCTGGTACATTTTTATTTTCATGCATATTTCTGACCTTTCAGGCTCATATATCATGGTAATTCCCTTTTTTTTGGAATCAAATTTCTAGTTATTCATAAATGTCAGAGATATTCTGTGAAGTTGTATTTTTTTAAAAAATATATCTAAAATCAGTGGAGCCTTCCCTATAATTTAACACAAAACTTTAATCTCTCCATTTCAGTTTTTACGTTGGTTTTTGTTACATTTTTCTTATTTACAGCATTTTACCTGTACTTTATACAATATTGTCATTGAGATAAATTCCATGTTTAAAGAACATGTTCATGTTTAAACTTACAATTGTTTAGAAATTGTATATATTGAGATCTGTTGTAATTTTGAAAAATGTAACAGTAAATGCATGCTCGCTGCTGGATTTCATTGTGCATTGTTTACTAACCTTGCATGTATGAACTAATTACTTAACATGTGAATTGCTATAATATACCGTAGCAAGAGAAGCGTGTTTTTGAAAGTTGAAAATGGAAGTTACCAACTCCGTTGATGATGGCAACCCCACCTACAATCATAGTTACTCTTTACTGGGTAAGTTGTTGCTGTTTATATCCTGAATGTAATATTTCAGCATGAGTGTCATCTTCAAATGATTATGTAAATTTGTATTGTAATGCACTTAATATCGTGGAACAGAGATGATTGTTGTTTTCAACAGCAGAAGACCAATAACTTCTCTTAATCTCCCAAGAACATGAGCCTGAAACTAAATGTGAGGCATTTAGATTACACAAGAAACCTTGAACATTCAATACCCAATTGGATCATGTTATCTATGGTCCTGCCTCATCAAAAGTAAGCAGCTGGGTGTTGAAACCAGAATTAGTTTCTCCTTCCATTTGTTAAAATTGATTCTCACCCATTTCTCCCTGCTTAAAAATAACTCAAATGTTCAGGTCATCATCTGCAAAGCTTATGCCCAGGAATTCAAAAGAGTTACTGCAACTTACTCCAAATTGGCATTTAAAAGATTTTTTTGTAAACTCAGTTATTGGATCTGTGTCCTATTAATTGTATACTTCTGGAAAAAAAATCTTCAGATGATGACTTCATAGGCACCAAATTCTACAGCTAAATTTGAAATGTGATCTTGAGAGTTACTTTCTAAGCATCTCATTTCCCATTCTACTTTCCAAGTATTGTGCCACAGAGTTCCACATCTATGAGTAACATCGTATTTGTAATCCGTTACTACAGGCTTATGACATACTCAGTAAATGAACCTTTTGGTACAATGATTTCGCAAACTCCAGTTTGCACTTGAAACACTTCCTGTTTCCTTTGGTTTTCTATTAGTTACTCCTAAAATGAGCACTTTTGTGAAGCAGTTCCATTTCCGCCTGTATCTCTCCATTGTTCTTTGTATAATTTAGTAGAGCCCCTTTGAAGATGGGGAGCTGATCAAGAAAATTAACGCATCCAAAACATAGCATTCAGATCTAGAACGTTAGGGTGTTAAATAGCTATGTCTGAGAAGTGTTTGACTGGCTCTGAACTCTGGTTTCAGACAATTAATAGTTAATGGCAAAAAGCTGTGAAATATGCATTTGCACCATTCTACTTGTTTACTGGAAAATAATGAAGGAACAATGAAGGAATTGTTACAAAAACAGAAAGTGCTGGAAAAAACTCAGCAGGACTGACAGCATCTGTGGAGAGAGAATAGAGCCAACGTTTTGAGTCTGGATGACTCTTTATTAGAGCGCGGAGAAGGAATAATTGTTGTCGTCAAGTTCGGGCAGCAAAATCAGCAATAGTGTTCATGTATTTTCTATTCAGAAATTCAGCAATCTTTCCAAGAGGATGCAATCTTTTTTACTGTTGAGAGAGATTGTCCTTCAAATCCCTCAAGTTTCAAGAAATTGTTTGACAGTTGGAAACAAAGGAAAAGGAAAAAAAGAAACGATAACCAGCAACTTGAATTTATGAAAAGAGTTTATTTAGAACAGCAGGGACAAGTAGTCTGACTTTTCGGCCCCTCGGTAATGATGTTCTCTCATGCTTACTCGCTTGTCTGCCATGGTGTCGTTCACGAGTAATCTGATGCCCGGAGTACATGGAAATATTTAACTGCCAACCATGTTTGTTGCACCACCACCAGACTACTGCTTAGAAACTTGAGGTTAATTATTGTTGCTGAAAATTCCTTCAGATTAGCAAGCACCTCTCTGCTTATGTTAGAGTTGGAAGAAATAGTAGGAAGCGACTTTGTTTATTTCTTTATTTATTTTTCTGTACATTGTTTTAAGATTGTCAGTTGTGATTTGTTGGTGTATTTACAAAATATAATTCAACTGTCTAAGCATGTATAAAAGTAGATAAATATATTTTCCCACTCTCTCTTGAATGATACAGAGAAGATCGGCATGACCCTTCACAAGAATGACATGCAAATTCATGAAACATTCCCTTTTTTGTTTGTGAGTGAGTAACAATGTGGCAGGCAGATTTTAACTTGGGCATGTGTAAGGTCATCCATTTTGCACAAAACGGTAGTCCAAGTATTAGTTAGATTACTAAAATTACATAGAATATACAGTAATACAGAAATGGTCCATTTGGCGCAACTAGGAAAGCAAACGGCATGTTGGCATGAGGTGGCCACGCTCGCCTCAATGCCGGAAGAACTCGCCCAAGGTCAACGGACCTTTGCATGGTCCTACGATTCCCGTGGCAGGTGGGATGGGAAAATTCCACCCTATGGCTGGATTTTTACCACCCACCCCCCCCCCCAACAGGAAAAAGAGCGGGCAAGTGGCGGACAAATGCAAAGTCCATTGACCTCAGGTGGGATTTTACGGTTTTGGGACGAGTGAGGCCATAAAATCCCACCCATTATCTCCAACTACTCTACTAAAACTTTCCATAACTTTAAAGATCTCTGTTAGGTCACTACTCAGCCTTCACTTTTTAAGAGTCTTTGGGAAATAAATAGTAAAAGTCTGGTAAAAGGACAGATGGCTAGGGACCAAAAAGAGGATTTACGCTAGGAGGCGGACGGCATGGCCGAGCTACTAAATGAATACATTGCATCTTTCTTGGCCAAGATATGAGAAAGGCTGACTGTGTATTTAAAAGTTGATAAGTCACCAAGACTGGATCAGATGTATCTGAGGACAGTAAGGATGGAAATTACAGAGGCGCTGACCATAATCTTCCAATTCTCCTCGTATGCAGGAGTGGTGCCAGAAAAGTAAAGAACTGCAAATATTACACGCTTATTCAAAACAAGGTGTAAAGATAAGGTGAGCAAATACAGACCAGTCAGTTTAACCTCAAGATGAGAGAGAGTTTTTAGAAACAGTACAAGACAAATTTAACAGTCGCCTGGATATATGTTAATTAGTTAAAGGAAGGCTGCATGGATGTTTTGAGGAAAAACTGCATTTAATTGACTTAATTGAGTTTTTGATGAGGTAACAGAGGACAAATGGGGATGATATGGTTTAATATGGTGTACATGGACATGCAAAGACATTTGATAAAGTGTCACATAACAGGCTTGACAGCAAAATTGAAGTCCATGGAACTTAAGGGACAGTGGCAGTGCAGATATGGGGAGGAATTTTCCCATCCTGCCCACCACGGGAATCATAGTATGCGGGGGCGGACCATGCAAAGGTCCGTTGACCTCAGGCAGGATTTTCTGGTTTTGGGGTGAGCGCAGCTAGAAAATCCCACCCATGAAGTTGGCTGAGAGACAGGAAACAGTGACTAGTGGTGAATGTTGTTTTTGGGGCTAGAGGAAGGTATACAGTAAGTTTTGCTGGGTATTAAAACCATTGCTTTTCTTGATACAGACAAATAACCTAGAATTGGGTTTGCAGAGCACAGTTTCAAAATTTGGTTATGACAAAGCTTAGAAGTAATTTGAATTGGGAGGAGGATAATTGATATACTTCACGAGGGCATAAGCAGACTGGTGGAATGGTTGGACACGTGGCATATGAAAGTTGACAAAGAATTGCGTACATTTTTGTAGGAAACGCAAAGAAAGGCAATATCAAATAAAGGATACAATTCTAAATCGAAGTAAAGGAGCAGAGGGACCTCTGTTTATATACGCATAAATCATTGAAGATGGCAGGACAAGTTGAGAGAGTGGTTAATACGGGATCCTGGACTCTATAAATAAAGGAACAAAGTACAAAAACAAGGAAGTTGCGGTAAACCTTTATATAAAAACACTGGAGTACGTATCCAATTCTGGGCACCACACTTTTGGAAGACACAGAGGCGCAGAAAAGATTTGCGAGAATGGTTCAAGGGATGAGATTTCATTTGGATTTGAGAAACTTGTTTTCCGTAGAGAAGAGACGATGAGAGTAGAGTTGATAGCGGTGTTCAAAATCATGAAGGGTCAGGACAGAGTAGAGTGATTAGGAGCTGGAATGCACTGCCTGAGAGTGTCATGGAGACAAATTCATTCATGACCTTCAAAACTGAATTGGATACTTATCAGGAGAAACTATTTTGTGAGGCAATTGGACATGTACTTGATGGGGGAAATGGGCAGTGGGGCAAAATTTGTTTTGTTCTTTCAAAGAACTGCTATAGATACAATGGGTTGAATGGCCTCCTTTTATGCTGTAAAACCAGGAGTAAGCCATTCAGCCCCTTCAGTCTGTTTCTCCATTAAGTTAGATCATGCCTGAACTGGAGCTGAACTCCACCTTCATGCTTTTTTTTTGAAACACCTTGAATGGCTGAATTTAAATATATAAATTTCAGTTTTTAGATTTTTAAGCGGCCAAGCCTCAACAACTCGGTGGAAGAGAGAGGCACGGATTCCATTACCCTTTGTAACGCTCCCCATTGCCCTTTGTAACTCTTTCTGACATCAACCCTGAACAGCCTAACTCTGATTTTAAGGTTGTTCCCCTTGTTTCCCACTAGAGGAAATATCTTCTTTGTCCATCCTGTCTAATTCTTAAAGCATTTAAGCACCTTAATTAGGTTAAACCTTAAGCATCTATGGTTACCCGGCAGAGGTGAAACCATGATCACCTGGTAGGGGTGCACTACTCGGCCTTTTGGCTAAGTCAAGCGTCAGAGCAAATCCAAAATCAGATGCACTGCATTTTCTTGTTAGCTTGGATCTTGTATGTCTCTCTTGTGGGCACCATGAATTGGATTCAATTTGAATTGGTTTTTGGAGCAAGCAAAGCTCCACAAACCAATTAAAGGCTCACCTTGTCCACTCATTGATTTGTAACTTTAAGAATGGAGCAACAATTGAAAGAAAAAATCATCTATATTCTAGGGACTACAAGTCTAATCTCTGCAACCAATCCTTGTAATTTAACCCTTTTAGCCCTGGTATGGTTCTGGGTATATATTTATATTACTGTAAGATAGCCTCTATCCCTTTGTTTTCCAGTCCCCTTGAGATAGCGACCAATATTCCATTACCAGTTTAAATATATTTGTACCTGTCCTGTAGCTTTATTGATTTTTCCTTTTTATAGCTTTTGAAAATATGGTCCTGCCTTTGTTTTTGTTGAAGATGAAGGTAATTCTCACATCTTTGATTCATTCAAAAGGAAGCCTGGACAATCAGCAAATTAAAAAATGTAGATTTTTTGTATTTCTGTTTAGCTTCCTCTTTAAGTTGCTCAATATCATTGCTGATCAATAATGATAGCAGCTGCTACTACTTTCAGACTGAGAATATTGGCCATTCTGGCTAGGCATTTTTGGGCCACAGGCGTGTAACTGGTTTCTTAGATTCGATCACAAATAACAAATGTTAATCTACACTCTGCTGAAGCATTTAAAATTGATGCATTTCAAGACTTCATTGAAATTCTGCATGTACAGCCAATAGAGCAGCATGAAACAGCTTTTTAATCTTTTAGTATGATAGGCATATGGGAGGTACTGACAGCATTGACAGAGTCACCAGTTTTCAAATATTTCGCAACAGGCATTTCATCAACTGCCAAACTACTGCTGACATTTATACTTCTGTGATCATTGACACTTATGAGCTGAGTGAAGACTTTCCAGCAGTGAAACACCCCTGAGGAAGTCAGATGGAGTTATTGAGAATTTAGAAGGGTCAGCTTAAGTAACCTTTTAGAAACTCTGTCTCTGCCAGATCTGGCAAGGGAAGAACAAATCCAAATTTTGTTTTTTAAGATAGGAAAAGCAAAGGAAGGCACAAGAAGTTTACATTTCTAGTAGATGGGGAAATAGAGATGCAAAGAAAATCAGGAAATGTTAGAACTAATTAAAAGCAATGCTGGAAATGTATAAATCTGTCAGTTTATGAAAAGATAGATGGTACCTTGCCTTCTAGCCTAGTCATCATGAAAACTATCCATTTTTGACTTTGATAGCATTACACTTTGCCTTGATCCATCTGCAGCCAAAAACCTTTATCCTTTCCTTTGCCACCTCCATACTGGACTATCCCATTGCTCTTCAATGGCTGCCCATCTTCCATTTAAAACTTTACTGTTCATATCCTATCCCATACACACAGCCCTGCTCGCCTTTTGTGTTCACTGACCTATATTGACTGAGTCTTTCAGTTCAATATTCGCATTCTTGTGTTAAAATCTCTCCATGGCCTCCCCCTCCATCTCTGTTCGCTTATCCAGCCCTGCACATCTTGTCTCAGGCCTATTGTCCATCCCCACTTTTTTTGCCTCACCACTGGCTGTTGTGTCTTCAGTCACCTAACCTCTCTGCTCCAGGATACCCTCTATAAAACTCCCTGTCTCTGCACCTTCCACTTCTCTTGTAAGATGTTCCTTAAAACCAATCTCTTTCATCAAAAATTTCATCACCCATCTTAATATCTATTTGGCTTGGTACTGATTTTTATCTGATTATATACCAAGAAAATTACAGCGCAGGAACAGGTCCTTCGGCCCTCCAAGCCTGCACCGACCATGCTACCCGGCTTAACTAAAACCCCCTATCCTTCCGGAAAGAACAAAGAAATACGTCTGTAAATGCTTTGGACGTTAAAGACGCTGTATACATGCACGTTTGTTTTGTTGTATAATTTCATCTTTATTTTTCTAGTTTTTGCTTCAGTTTAAGTAATGTCAGTTTATCTGATTTTTATCTTGAAATGTCAAGAAGAGAATCAAAAATATAATGGATATTATTGAATGCCATATCTTCTTGCACCCGACGTGATATAAAGGGAGAATGGGGGGAGGGGTGGGGGGGAAGTCTCCCAACATCCTACCTTATGAAATGCCATCATAATTTTCCTCTAATCTACCTGATTGATAGTTGCCATCTATCATGAGTGGCCACCCGTCTGATTTTTATTGTTGTGTCCAGCCTATTCATTTAAGTGCATGGGCCCTCTAAGTTTGTTTTCTTATGGCAACCTATGAGCCAACTTGTGCTTAAAATGCATGCAACTAAGAGAGAACATTGGTAATGAGGCCTATAAACTGCGTGTAAATAAAGGCCAGGCCGCAGATGCTTTATTGCCAGAGTTTTCCTACATTAACATTAAGAAACACCTCTGCTTTAAAGTTGCTGTCTTTCAAATGAACATAATTGCTATATTCTGCATAGATACAAAATTTGTTATCTTCAGTGAAGTACTGTATTTCCTCCTTTGAATGTCATTGTTTCTGTTCTCTGAGGGAAAAGAATGATGAAAATCTGGAGGAAAAAAACATGGAAGTCAGAAAAGCTGGCATCATGTGGTATGTAGAAAGCAGTTGACATTTGTGGAGAAGCAGAACCCAATAAAACCGTTATTGCTCCATACAAAAATAGTCAAGCTGGTCATTATCAGATGTGGATTGTAAGTACTGTGGTAAATCTATTAGAGGAAAAGAGTTCTGTGAGTGACAAAACATGTATGTGATGTGTGAATATATTAACACACAAAGTCGAAGCAAAATTTATTGTTGGACAAGGAGAGGATTAAAAACAAAATGCATAGACTGAAAGAGTTATCTGAGGTTTCTTTTATGGATGTGACTTGTATGGAATTTAATAGACAACTGACACAAAGGTGAGCAACAGTATTAGTTATACAAGCTGGGTGTGGTAGGTCTATGTATTATCATGCATTGTCAATTTACAGGGAGCTAAAATCAAATAAGTCCAATGAAAAAGTTAAAAGTAGTAAAGTTAGCAAACAAGTTCATCGAAAAATTATTGTGGCATGTAAATATAATTCAAATACCAAAGTCTACATTTTAATATTTAAGAAGTGACCGTAATCCACTCTTTGGTCTTTGAACATACCAACTTCATCAAATTGATCAAATAAAATGAATGCATAAGCTGGCACAGAAGAATGCTGATTCTGTTAAGTTGGGTTTGGTAACATGGATGGTGATCATGTGATTAAAGTTCATCCAGTCATTTACCCATCTAAAGAAGGTATATTTTATGATGAACTGGAAAGAACTGGGGCGGCACGGTAGCACAGTGGTTAGCACTGCTGCTTCACAGCTCCAGGGTCCCGGGTTCGATTCCCAGCTCGGGTCACTGTCTGTGTGGAGTTTGCACATTCTCCTCGTGTCTGCGTGGGTTTCCTCCGGGTGCTCCGGTTTCCTCCCACAGTCCAAAGATGTGCGGGTTAGGTTGATTGGCCAGGTTAAAAATTGCCCCTTAGAGTCCTGAGATGCGTAGGTTAGAGGGATTAGTGGGTAAATATGTGGGGGTTGGGCCTGGGTGGGATTGTGGTCGGTGCAGACACGATGGGCCGAATGGCCTCCTTCTGCACTGTAGGGTTTCTATGATTTCTATGATTCTATGAGAATGGAGCAACTTGTGCAATAAATGCATTATGATGGCATTGCCGGATGCCATTGGCCTGGATTTGTGCATTAATAATAACAGTGAAGCTAACAGCACTCACTCTTGGAATGAAGTAAATCAGACAAAAATATCCAATATCTACAGTGCACTTAAACGTTAATGTGCAATTATTATCAGAGATATTCCACTCTCCACAGGGTGTTCTGTAACAGTTCTCACTGATGGACTGAAACCAATGCAATAGTCAAAAGTTGTGGTCCTTGCACTAGCTCTGGAGTTTGCATATTCTCCCCCCGGTCTGCGTGGGTTTCCTCCGGGTGCTCCGGTTTCCTCTAGTCCAAAGATGTGCAGGTTAGGTTGATTGGCCATGATAAGTTGACCTTAATGTCAGGGGGATTAGCAGGGTAAATATGTGGGGTTACGGAAATAGGGCCTGGGTGGGATTGTGGTCAGTCAGACTCGATCAGCTGGATGGCCTCCTTCTGCACTGCAGGGATTCTATGATAATTTCTACTTCCTGCGTTAGGCTCTGAGTATTCTTCAATCTGGTTGGTTGAAGAGTTTCTCTGTTTCTTCAGCTACTCACAGATGCCACAGGACCCCTAAGGAGGGGCACTCTTTGAAACAAATGCCAGTTAGATCAGATGCCAGAAAAGGACAGGCCTTTACTCAAAACCCCACAAGAACTATGGGTAGCTGTTAGCGAAGTGAATGATGAGTGCTTTAACTTGACCACTGACTACAAACTTTAGGCCACTATGGGTGATTTGGGCAGAGAACAAACAAACCAAGTCTGACAATGAATAAGAGAATAATAAGCTGAATAAGAATAAAAGCTCAAAAGTATCAGATATCAGTTACACTGTGCAGCTGGAATCAAGACCAAATGGGGATGAAGTTGGAAGCAATCAAACACAATCAAGAAAAAGAACAGGGAAGACTTGCAACAATATTTTAGATGGTAAATTATTTGGACAAGTCAACTGCCAGAAAACTCTTAAGATAGCTTGTAAAATATGGCTGAGCTCATTCCAGATAGACACTCAATAAATAGAGAGAAGATATATAATAGCGAAAAGCATTTTTGCAGCTAACTGGTTTATCCATGTTTTCCTTTTCAATTTGATATACCATCATCTCGAGCAAGGGCAGTCTTATGGTGCAGTGGAGCATCCCTACCGCTGGGCCAGAGGCTCCAGGTTCAAGCCCCACTTCAAGAGCTGATGGCCAGAGAAGGTGCATTCATAACATGACCAAACAGGATGATTATAAGCCATAAATTGTTCCGACATGGTTGATGGCAGGCAGTAAGAGCAACAGAGTTTTCTGGTTAGCCATATTGCAAGAGGTAACGACAAAGCACTGCAATATGGACAAATCTAGTCCATGGCCGCCAGTGCCCTCTAAGGGCATGATACCTGAAGAAGGGGGAATCTCAAGGAATACCTTTTCCTCCAAACACTTGTACTACTCTCGTTTAGTGCACTACTTATCCTGAAATGGTGTTCAGTATTGGCTGGAATTCTCTGGCTATTCAGGCCTGCAGTATTCTCTGGTCCTGCTCGCGGCACACCCCTGCTGTCATTTCCTAGCAGTGTGGGGTGGCTTCAGTGGGAGGTCCCATTGACAGTGACGGGACCCAAATATCCCACCACCAGTGAATGGCGCGCTGCCTCCTGTCGAGAAAATCGCTGAGGGGAGGCCAGGGAATCTTGCCCATTGTCTGGAGAGCAATTGCCTTTTGTACTGTTCTTTATACGAAAGATGAGAAACAAAGGTTTACGGTCTACCATGAACATCTAACTTGACTTCTGTTGAGAAATAACTTTGTTTTGTTTGGAAGAACTCTGCAAACTCTGTAGACTGCATTGTATAATAATTTAATTCACCCGGTATTTGCCTCCAAGCCTCATGAGGAAAGATTTTGCTTTTGATGCGTGTTTGGATTTAATGAGATCATTGCTTTGGCAGAAAATGCTACTTGAGCCAACAGTTGTGGCATTGCAATGGAAGTAGTTTTAACTAATAAATGTATATTAACAGCTTGAGTTTGCCTTGTTCACCTTTTTAAATGCAAGATTTTATAAAGAAACATGTTGTTTCCAGATGCGAGAAATGCTGAAAAAAAATCTTCAGACCAGTCGGATTAAAATATTACGCCTGGAACATCTTTTATAATGTTCTTATCAAGTATCCAGATACCATATGCATTTCTAGCCAAATGCAATTCCTTGGTGCAAATTTCCATCATTCATTCTATGCTGGCAAACAAAATTTAAACTTAAATTTGAACTTAATATTTACAGGGACGGTGAAATGGGTTTTCCATCAGAATGAAATCGTCCTTTTTAATGCTGAACTAAAATTCATATTGAATAACATCCCCCTCTGATTTTGTGGCTTCGGCTGGTAATTTGTATTGGCATTTAAAAAGGGATAGTAGGGCCAATTCAATGTCTGGAAACTCATCACCATGTTCCAATATCTAAACCAACTTATTGAGAAATGCATCGCTGGACAATCTGTTTGTCCAGGATAATGTAGACACTCCTCCTAGAGAGAGACATATTCACTTTCCAGAGAGTTTAGTGCAGATTGGCTGAGAAAGTTTAAGGACTCCCAAGTATTCACAAGTGTACTGATGGAATCTAGTTTAATTATTTTTAAAGAGTCTTTGAATGTAAATTTTGATTGAAGTTTTGTTTTGCTGATCAAGACAAGAGGTATTAGTGCTGCGATGGAATGGTTTTCCACATTTTCACCAGCATTAGCATTAAGCACTCCTAATTTAAGTATTTAATTAAAATTCCCTTTCCTTAGCCTCACAACGTGCCTTCTGCCTAAACTCCAAATTCTTATTGCACCATCATAAATTTTCCATTTTGCATCCTAACCATTTACTTTGAGGTTGCAAGTTTGCCCCAGATTACATGCCACTAATCCATATACACAGAGTCTGTCTAAGGTTCCTCAGCCTTGTTGTACAGTGGCAATGATTGCAAAAAATGAATGAATCTTTCAACTCGGATATAAAAAGAAACCATTTCTAATAGTTTTGCACATTTTACTACCACGTTCTTTCAATGGCCAAACTGTGGTCCAACATAACCAATGTTAGCGGAGTTTTCCGACAAGGTCGCAAATGTAATCAGGAAACCAATGCCACAGTATAAAGGTAAAACTTTATTGAAAAATCACTGATCAATAGGAGAAGTTATGTTGATGGTCTCAGATACAGAATACCCGGACCACTCGAGTAAGCTCTAATGTTATCAGTAAAAAACAGGACAGTTATGCATTTTCTTAATCTGATTCTCCACCTTTCATTAGAAACCATAGGAACCCTACAGTGCAGAAGGAGGCCGTTCGGGCCATCACGCCTGCACCGACAATAATTCCACCCAGGCCCTATCCCCATAACCCCAGGTATTTACCCTGTTAATCCCCCTGACACTAAGGGACAATTTATCATGGCCAAGCCACCTAACCTGCACATCTTTGTTTAATGTCCATACTAATATAAATCTTTGTCAGTTATTTCAGCCAATTGCTTAGTAGTTCCCAGCATAATGGTTTCTCATTTGTCCATTACTAACTGAATGTTACACCCCTCTTAGCTAAAGTTACTTCACTGTTGCCTGAATACAGTAAACACCACCATAAAAGTTGAAGTTGAGGTTCCCACTGGCTCACTGCCAAGTTGAGTAGACATGTGTTCCTGCGTTCAGGGTCATGCCTAATCTAAGTCAGGGTGGCGAACCAACTATTCATAAAATTGCAAAATAAGTTCACTTTTAATTATCTCCCAGCTATGAGTCTGCTAACTAAGGCTTCCCATTCCTTTGGCTCTAAACTATTGAGCTTTCCCATTATGCCTTTCGGTACCTTGCATTGACTGAAATGTTAATCACAGTAAAATACTTTGAAATGCATTTAAAATATCAACTTGTCTTAAAATCATAATTACTTGTTTTAAATCTCTTACTGCATTAGATGTGGGTAAGTTATCCTCTTCCTACTGTTAGTCCTGTCAGTGTCTGTATTCTGTCTAAAATAAGAGAAATCTAAAATAGTCGCCTTTACCAAACTTTACCCCTTCAGATGCATAGGCTGTATCATTTTGGTATTCTTATAGGCTGTGTTTATGAAAATTCTAAAAAAAACATTCCTGTGTGACATAGTTGTGTACAATCTACCCATTTTGCTTTGAAATGGTAGATGTTACTGCAAAAACTTGAGATTCACTGACTAGATATTTATCCAGTGTCAATACTAAGGGAATCAAGGGACTTGAGAACAGTGCAGAAAGGTGTAGCTGAGGTAGAAGATCAGCTATGATTTTGTTCAATGGCAGAGTGTGTTCAAGGGAGTAAATGGCCTTCTCTTCTCCTATTTCTTATGTTCTTACAATCTGGGACAAAATAAGCATCAAATACTGTATGTATAATAGGAAAACATAAATGTAATAAGAAAACTCAGGACAAGCCAGTTAGTTTTTAGCCAAATAGCTTCCATTTGAGATCATCTCTAAATTCCTGATTGAGACAATGGCAAGTTTCAATCTTTGCTGTGCGTGAAATGTCTTTCAAGAAGAATTGATACTGAGGTCTCCCGCTGATCAACCACCAGCTTTTAAAATGACTCGGTGCTTTTTAAACTCTGCTTTTAACTATTCAGCAAGTAGATACAAAAGCAATACTACTTTTAACCTCTAATTGTGGAGGACAAACTCAACAATATATCTAATTCGGAACAGAAAATTGATTTTTATAGATTTGATCCTCTCCGAAGATATTGGTCTTGGGCTGACTAGAGATGATAGTTTCCAACGAAATGAAATATGTAGCCATATACATGAATGAATGCGATTGCAGATTTGGGATTAACAATTGCCCCCTTAATTGCATTATTGACGGCCAGTGGACCACAACTCTCTTGGAAGGTTTAATCAACCATGAAATTGATACAAAATGGTAAAAGTCAAAATATCTATGTCTTGTCATACAGATGTCAGAATGTAATCAGAAATATCTCAGAAAATACAAATACTTTGCATGATTTTGTTAAACATACAAATCCCTCCAGAGGCAAGGACCAATTATTTTTCATCAAAATAATGCAACAAACTAAATTAGAAAGAAACAATTTCAGTATTTTGATCGAAAAGACAAACTGATTTTTGTGTGGATTAAATAAGCACTTCTAGCTATCCTTCAGTGTGCTAACCCCACTGCTGCCCAGTTTCTCTGGAGTAACCATTCTAGTAATTTGATTCTAGGTCAGATGATGCATTGTTCCTTTCTTGGCTAACACAATTTTTGGATTCATGTGAACCAGGAAAGAACAGCTCACATAATGTTGCTGTTAGTTCAGGGGAATGGATTAAATCATGGCAGGTTGCTTCCCACTGGATACGTAAATCGAGATATCTTGATAACTAACCGATTCTATGGTTGATCTCCATAATAAAACTCTAAATTGCAACCTAGTTACTAAAATTGTGAGTGGAAGTTTCGTTAATACAAAACTGGAATCCAGAATTTCCCATTACTCGAGTAAAATGGCAGGGCCATTAGTTACACCACTGTGCAGGTAAGGTTTAAATTTATTTATTAGTGTCACAAATAGGCTTACGTTAACACTGCGATGAAGTTACTGTGAAAAAGATTGATGCAATTCCTTCCTGCTGGAATAGCATTGTTTGTATTTTGGAAAATCTCAGCTGTTAGAAAAGAGTACTAGTCAGTGGAACAGTATTACCTCTGGACAGAGTACAGTATTTTTTATTCTTTCATGGAATGTGAACATTGCTGACAAGACCAACATTTGTTGCCCATTCCTAATTGTCTTTGAGAAGGTGGTGGTGAGCTTGACCTCGTACAGACCATCTGGTATAATACACCCACAGTTCATCACAGAAACATAAATATGCATTTTCCTGTGATGTTTTGTGAAGATAAACTTGTGCAAAATTTATTCAACCCTATTTGCTCATCATTGCCTTCAGTGAATTGATTTGCATTATCAGTTCTTTCTGTCCCACCATGTGTGTTGTTATTGTCTGTTGCCCCATCACCTTCAGCAGGTAACACTGAACACCTTACTGTTTGCTACAATGATGGGGAACGATAGTTCTTGCATTTTTTAATCATTTACTGGATGTGGATGTCATTGACGAGGCCAGCATTTATTGCCCATCCGTAATTGCTGTTGAGAAGGTGGCTTACAAATTTGGTGGAGTATTTTGAGGAAGTGACAAAAACGGTTGACGAAGGAAGGGCCGTGGATGTCGTCTATATGGATTTCAGTAAGGCATTTGACAAAGTCCCTCATGGCGGGTTGGTTAAGAAGGTTAAGGCTCATGGGATACAAGGAGAGGTGGCTAGATGGGTAGAAAACTGGCTTGGCCACAGGAGACAGAGGGTAACAGTCGAAGGGTCTTTTTCCGGCTGGAGGTCTGTGACCAGTGGTGTTCCGCAAGGCTCTGTACTGGGACGTCTGCTATTTGTGATATATATAAATGATTTGGAAGAAGGTGTAACTGGTGTTATCAGCAAGTTTGCGGATGACACGAAGATAGCTGGACTTGTGGATAGCGATAGCACAGTGGCGGCACGGTAGCACAGTGGTTAGCACTGCTGCTTCACAGCTCCAGGGTCCCGGGTTCGATTCCCGGCTCGGGTCACTGTCTGTGTGGAGTTTGCACATTCTCCTCGTGTCTGCGTGGGTTTCCTCCGGGTGCTCCGGTTTCCTCCCACAGTCCAAAGATGTGCGGGTTAGGTTGATTGGCCAGGTTTAAAAAATTGCCCCTTAGAGTCCTGGGATGCGTAGGTTAGAGGGATTAGCGGGTAAAATATGTGGGGGTAGGGCCTGGGTGGGATTGTGGTCGGTGCAGACTCGATGGGCCGAATGGCCTCCTTCTGCACTGTAGGGTTTCTATGATTCTATGAAACATCGTCGGACAATACAGCAGGATATAGATAGGCTGAAAAATTGGGCGGAGAAATGGCAGATGGAATTTAATCCAGATAAATGCAAAGTGATGCATTTTGGAAGAACTAATGTAGGGGGGAGTTATACAACAAATGGCAGAGCCATCAAGAGTATAGAAACACAGAGGGACCTAGGTGTGCAAGTCCACAAATCCTTGAAGGTGGCAACACAGGTGGAGAAGGTGGTGAAGAAGGCATATGGTATGCTTGCCTTTATAGGACGGGGTATAGAGTATAAAAGCTGGAGTCTGATGTTGCAGCTGTATAGAACGCAGGTTAGGCCACATTTGGAGTACTGCGTCCAGTTCTGGTCGCCGCACTACCAGAAGGACGTGGAGGCTTTAGAGAGAGTGCAGAGAAGGTTTACCAGGATGTTGCCTGGTATGGAGGGTCTTAGCTATGAGGAGAGATTGGGTAAACTGGGCTTGTACTCCCTGGAAAGACGGAGAATGAGGGGAGACCTAATAGAGGTGTACAAAATTATGAAGGGTATAGATGGGGTGAACAGTGGGAAGCTTTTTCCCAGGTCGGAGGTGACGATCACGAGGGGTCACGGGCTCAAGGTGAGAGGAACGAGGTATAACTCAGATATCAGAGGGACGTTTTTTTACACAGAGAGTGGTGGGGGCCTGGAATGCGCTGCCAAGTAGGCTGGTGGAGGCAGACACGCTGGCATCGTTTAAGACTTACCTGGATAGTCACATGAGCAGTCTGGGAATGGAGGGATACAAACGAATGGTCTAGTTGGACCAATGAGTGGCACAGGCTTGGAGGGCCGAAGGGCCTGTTTCCTGTGCTGTACTGTTCTTTGTTCTTTGATTAGCTGCTGCCTTGAACTGCTGCAGTCTCTGTATTGAAGATTCACCCACAATGTGTATTTCTGATGAGGCATGTACAGTATCTAGCAATGGGGTGGCACGGTAGCACAGTGGTTAGCACTGCTGCTTCACAGCTCCAGGGACCTGGGTTCGATTCCCGGCTTGGGTCACTGTCTGTGTGGAGTTTGCACATTCTCCTCGTGTCTGCGTGGGTTTCCTCCGGGTGGTCCAGTTTCCTCCCACAGTCCAAAGATGTGCGGGCTAGGTTGATTGGCCATGCTAAAATTGCCCCTTAGTGTCCTGAGATGCATAGGTTAGAGGGATTAGTGGGTAAATATGTAGGGATATGGGGGTAGGACCTGGGTGGGATTGTGGTTGGTGCAGACTCGATGGGCCAAATGGCCTCTTTCTGCACTGTAGGGTTTCTATGATTCTATGAAGGTCTTCATTTGAATTGAAGATGACTAATATTTCAATAATCTCTAGATTTATTAACGAGAAGGAGATAAACTTAGTCAAAGATAAATCCCTAAATTGGTAGATGAAACAGCGCTTTCAAGAAATGACACTCTTGTGAATTTGGCAACAGGGAAAAATCAATAGCGATCAGATCAGTCGATGTGGGTAATAAAAATGAAATCAAAGTGCTAAAAAATCTCAGCAGGTGTGGCAGCTTCTGTGGAAAGAGAAACAACAAACATTTCAAGTCCAATATTATTTCTTCAGAAGAGTCATATTGGACTTGAAATATTGGGCAGAATTTTCCTGTCCCACCCACAGGAATTGTAGCAGGTGGGGCAGAAAATTTGGCAGACTATTTAAAGGTCTGTTGACCTTGGGCGGAAATTTCCAGTCTTGGGGCGTGCACAGCTGGAAAATCCCACCCATCTGTTTCTCTCTCCACAGATGCTGCCAGATCTGCTGAGTTTTTTTGGCATTTTGTGTTTTTATTTCAGATCTTCAGCATCAATAAAACTAATGTTGTTAATTGAACCCTCAAAAAAGAGTAATTTATAAATTGACTGTGTAGCATTTAGCTTTGGGTAATTTTTGCTCATACAGCATCCTGAATAAATCTCCTGTGATGAACTGGACATATTATGTTAAGAACTGAATATTTTTTGATGACTGTATTATGAACATTTTAAATACTGGTATTGTTTTAAATGCATATATTTACAAGGCTGCTGTTTTTTTTTAGCAGAAATCATTTTAACAAAGTGTTATCTTTGAGATAATGTTCAATGTAACCATGGCAGAGAGTTAGAGGTGGTCTAATGGATAATCATGTACTGTACCGCTATGTATAATTATGTCCTGGAATAAGACTTTGTGCAATCTGCAGAAATACAAATGGTGAGGGAATGGAAAAGGGGTCACCTTTAATTTCATCTGTCAATGATTAGTGTTAAGACTGCTGATAAATTTAAACATTCAAAGATGGAGTAGAATTGGTATTTTAATTTTACAGTAAGTTCAAATTTTCTTCAGACCTCCAGTATTGCACATATGTACTGTGAAAACAATTTGGAGAAGATTTACGCTGAAATATTGCAACAATATGAAAAAACTAGTCAAAATAATTTTAGTTCAGATACTACCCTTTCCGCATTTTAAACTTCATTATTTGTTTAGGATATTTGACTATAATGCAATTCTATAAGCAATTCTGTTTTGACGTGCATTGAATTAACTTTGCATTGTGACACAAGCGTGTATTATGCTTATGATTTCTAACTGATTTTTAGCTACACACTTTCATCTCCATGTGATTGAAATATGCAGTTTTATCTTTCCTTAGACTCTGTATATGAACCAGCCAGAACTATATCAATAACTTCAGCAGATCAAAATCGGTTGGACAAACTTGACAGATATTACAGAAATGGTAAGATGTTTTAAGCACAGATTTTACATTTATAGTTTTGTATCTGTAAAATGCTAAGTTTTTGTACATAGTTGTCATGCAATCTATTATATGGAATCAGTTCTTGGATATTAGTGAAATGTATGCTGCTCGGGAAGAAAGAAATAATCATGTAGTCCATGATCATGATATTGTGAGTAGATATTACATTATATTCCCTTACTATTATATTATAGATTTCTTCAGTTAGAAATATAATGTAACCTCCGTGTTATGTATGTTTGGCAATTGCTGAGAAATGAATGGCAGTTTAACAGAAATAACTTACATTTGTGTATTGCTTTATTACATCTTCAGCACTTCCCACCCTGCTTTACGACCAACAGATTTATTTATCGGGTAGTCACTGTCCCCATTTAGGCAAACACAGCAGCCAAGATGTATGCAGCAATACTCCGCAAAGAGCAAGATAAACAAATGACCAGTTACTGGGGAGTAGGCCACAATGTTCACAATGCATTTGTTGCTGCACAGCATTCAGGTCCTTCTCCACAAGGCACCCTAGTGCCATAAAAAGCGGCTGTGTCTTTCTGCACTCCAGTTATTCCATACTGATGCACTTCGCTGCTACTGTTTCATTCAGCCTGAGTGAGGAAGTTTGGGTGAGATGGCGGCTTAGGAATTTTAACAAGGGTCTCTCCAGAGTGACAATCCACCGGTGATTGTCACTCCGAGTAAGTCATGGATCAATACATTTTATTTCTCAGCTCCGTCTAAAACAGGTAAAAGTAACAGTTTTAAAGGATTTTTTTGTCTTAAATTAATAGATGGCTATATGAATAAGGGGACTGTGGACAAAGAAGGCATTAAATGACCGTACATGAGTGTGGAGACGACGGGTGAATTTATAGTGCTGGTGGCTTGATTATATTGTACTCAGTTTTATCTATTAAAACATATTTATGAAAAATTGTCTGATATATTCTGCAAGTTCCTTGTTCTTACTTTGCATATTTTGCATGGAAAAGTGTCCAACATGTTATTTTTAAGGAAAGCTTCGCAAGTTTTGTTAATTTCCAGTTGTTCTGTGAAGATGTGACAGTTCAATTTACTGTAACATTCTCAGAAAGTGGCTTGATGTTATATTTGCCATTTTCGCCACTCGAGAATCCTCATCTTAACCAGTATTTGAAAATATTTTAAAAATCTAATATTGAACCGATTGTATTTTTATATTGATTTATCTGCTGCTTGCATCAGCAAGATACTTTTCAAATAACTCAGCTCCATCTATTTTAAACGTAAATTGTTGTATGTCATGTCTTGGAAATTTTTATGGAGCACAATAAACCCATGGATACTCGAATGATTGAATTCAAGCTTAGTGAAAGAATGGGAATCAAGTATTCCCATGGAACGTTCCTAGAAATCTCAACACATTGGTACTCATGTTGTGCTGTGGTGATTGCAGTACATTGGGCATGCTGTAAAACAATGAACATTTGATACAATAATTATATTGAAATTGATTCAAGGTCAGCAAGTTCCAAGTATCTGAAAATATGCTTCAAGTTTCACATTTAAAAGTAAATATTCCAAACCATTTGTGTTTTTCTGGCACAACGTATAAAAGTTTAAATTAATTGTCAAAGTTCATTGCTTGTAGCCCCGCGATTAGGTGGTTTTCCTGTCATGGCCATGCCACCTTGCAGTTGTTCTAAGCAAGGCCAAGTGTTTTCTCAAATGAGTTTGAGTCTGACAGCATTCCTGTGAGAACAGCCTTAATTACAAAAGGAAGCAAATGGTGTGGTTCCCTTGCTGCAGGGTAAGAGTCATATTCCGATTTGTTCCATTATTTCTACTTGGAAAAGTGGTCAGAAACTTCAACATTGTATCATTCCAGTGTCAGTCCCAGGACTGGAGGCTGAGTTAATTACTTGCTTTGTTGTAGGTCAGCGACATTGTGGCCTTTTCTTCGCAAACTGTGTCATCATCTTGTATTAATATTCATAACCTCCACTGCATACACAATCATCCTTTCACAATTTCTGTTTAAGTTTCAACATTAAATGTAATGACTGAGGCTTCCGATTTCTTAATTTGAATGCCCTGAGGAATAGATATCCATTAGCTCTTCATAAGATAGGGAGAAGGGTCAGTGACAAATGACTCCCCATCAAGGGTTGACCACCAGGAACTGATGTCAAGCCTGTCCAAAATCCTTCTAGCTGCCTCTGCTCACCCCTCTTTCCTTCATTCCACAAGATGGGCACATGTTCAATAACCAACATGTTTTGTGTCAACAATTTGTTGATCAAATTTAAGGAACAAATAACTGAAAAGAGTTTGGGCCTTGTGGTGATACCATTGGGCCCAGCACATGACATGAATTATGACCCAACAAGTAACAAATTGTGATACTGGAAATATATGCAGTAATAAATAATTTCTAAAACAAATAATCCACTTGCCCATTTGAAACACTTCTTAAAACCTGCAAAGAACAATGACTGGAAGACTTGGCAATTAAAACAAAACATTTAACTTAAATTGCTGGATATTTTATATGTTGGACTTGTCATCCTTTTATTAATTGAGAATGATGTTTACAACATTGGAATTGTAAATTTAAATTTTTTTCTTCCCTGTGTGTTACTACTGTTACCTGTTTATTCACTAATAACACTCATCGCTGACATCAATTATAGCTGTCCATAAAGATATACTTAAATTGGCTTTCTCCTTCCTGATGTTACTTTGCTTCCGGCATTAGCTCAAAGAAATCTCCAGCATCTAGCAATAGTGATGTCATCAAGCAGGCTAAGCAGCCAATTTCTTAGAAGAATTCTCACAGACAGCAAAGCAGAAGTAAGAACCACTAATAGTCCTGCACTTTTTAATCATTTTACTGGCAGCAAAACAATGATGGGACATGCATGTAGGGTTAAGGTGATGGAAGTAATATATCAAACAAAAATAAATTAAAAATCTGTGGAAGCTTTAGTATAATGGAGAAATTAGACATTCCACCAATATAAAATGAGTTTTTCCAGAAGTGAGATTTTTATAACAATAATTATGAACTTACTTCATTGTTTAAAAACTCAGTTACATTTCATTCAACAAGACATAATTTTCTCAAGGATTTTACAGAGACTAATAGTATAAAAGTGCAAGTTTGCATCAATTCTAGTGATTTCAGAATATTTTCATCTGCCAGAACTTCAATGGTGCACCCTGTGGGGGAGCAGGAATTCACGGACAGCAGCTTTTGTATTTCCATATTTAATTGCACATGTGTAGATGCCTGAAGGTGTTGCTAGCTTCACAGTTATGATGATAGCAAATGCTGACAGTTTCCGGGTGAACAGATTGAATGTATTGCAAATTCTCTTATTTCATGCGCTTAGTGCATGGACACTGGTTTCCCGCTGCTTCTTGCCAATGATAGCATTTTTTGATTTGCATATGTTAATTAAAGGATAAAGAGCACATGGGAACTACTTCCAAATAAGGTTTAGAATTAAATCAGTCCATTTAGATTACTCGACAAAGAAACATTACTCCACCGTTACCTGACAGATCTACTCAGGTTCCAACTTGATTTCTATTTTTAGTTACTATTAATGCTTCTCAAATAATCTTGGCAAATAGTAGAGTAATGGTGTGACAGCAAGCATCTGTTAACTTCACTTTCACAGCTATTCTACAGAACTTTGTGTGCAGTTTAAGTTCATTCTTGCGCAAAACAGACTGACAATATGTGGAAAAGATTAATCTGGAACATTTTCTGCATTTATTATGGTAGATTCTGTACTGCAATATTTCATAGTTGCATTTTTCTCCGCCAACTTGCTTAAACGGAGTGCCCTGTCAGTGCAGTAATGTGCTTAACATCATTTACTATTTATAAACACGACTGCAACATTCAGGTTGCGTGAGGTTATTCAGCTGTAAATAATTTGTCGACAGTTTGTTTTACCTCTCGGCATTTTAAAATACATTTTATGCCCTGTGGATTTATATGTTTTTGCTGTATTCAGAATAATTTATTATCAGAATAAATATCTGATATGAAGATCCTTTGGTTTCAGAAACCATAAAATTATTGCTGAAAAGAGAGACATGTTGCCAAAGCTTTTCATCTTGCACTCATCAGGACAAATGCAAGAATGGCAGATTTCAGGCAATCATAATTTGTACTGCAGGAGAAAAGGGTGCGATTTGGTTGACATGTTGACCTTCATTAGTCAAGATGTTGCCATGGAGAAAGCAAAAGAGAACTATCAGCTCCTCAGGCTCTCAGATAATTCGGGAAAAGCACAGGGCTTCAGCATATTCATTTTTGTTTGCAGACAACAGGTTCCTGTGCAGGAGCCTATGTTGCTTCTTGCAAGTGTAAACATCACCTGCAAGTGTAAACACCATTCCGGAAGTATGTTTGTCATTTGTTTTCCTTCCTATTTGCAAAGCTTTGCGCCCAGTCTGCATTAAACCTCACTTGTGATTAAACACTCACCTGAAATCATAGAAACAATCATAGAAACCCTACAGTGCAGAAGGAGGCCATTCGGCCCATCGAGTCTGCACCGACCACAATCCCACCCAGGCCCTACCCCCACATATTTTACCCGCTAATCCCTCTAACCTACGCATCCCAGGACTCTAAGGGGCAATTTTTTTAACCTAGCCAATCAACCTAACCCGCACATCTTTGGACTATGGGAGGAAACCGGAGCACCCGGAGGAAACCCACGCAGACACAAGGAGAATGTGCAAACTCCACACAGGACAGTGACCCGAGCCGGGAATCGAACCCGGGACCCTGGAGCTGTGAAGCAGCAGTGCTAACCACTGTGCTACCGTGCCGCCCAAGAAGGGGCTTGGAGCTCCGAAAGCTTGTGTGGTTTTTGCTACCAAATAAACCTGTTGGACTTTAACCTGGTGTTGTTAAACTTGTAACTGTGTTAAACCTCACTTGCCATTGTTCTGCCCACATGCATATTTTATCCAACTTCCTCTACATTTCCTTGCTGCCGAGTTAAGATATTTTTGGAAGCTATTTCTGATTTTTAAAAAATTAATTTGTGTCTGCTGTTTTCAGGGATTAAACATAGTTTATAGCTGCTGCTTTTATTTTACTTTGATTTCAAGGAATAAGCTTAATTATGACTGCTGCTTCAGTTTAATCCTTTACTTTCTTCCCACTGCTCTGTTTGACAGTCATGATCCAATTCCTGACGAGACTTTGGACTTTAATTTGGTTTAGTAAATAGTTTCTGACAAATAATAGTTAATACATTTTTGGAGTAACTCTTTTTGTTTTGCTGCAATTATTTAGTTAATATATTTTGACCATGTTTTATGTGATAAATGATGGAAGAATCCTATTAGATTGGGTGTGAAATTAGGGGATTTGATTTGATATATTATTATCACATGTATTAGCATGCAGTGAAAATAATTGTTTCTTGCGCGCTATGCAGACAAAGTAGTGGGATTAGGGGCGACACAGTGGCACAGTGGTTAGCACTGCTACCTCACAGTGCCAGGGACCGAGGTTCGGGTTCCCAGCTTGGGTCACTGTCTGTGTGGAGTTTACACATTCTCCCTGTGTCTGCGTGGGTTTCCTCCGGGTGCTCTGGTTTCCTCCCACAGTCCAAAGATGTGAGGGTTAGGTGGATTGGCCATGATACAAAATTGTCCCTTAGTGTCAGGGGGATTAGCTAGGGTAAATGCATGGGGTTATTCAGGTAGGGCCTGGGTGGGATTGTGGTTGGTGCAGACCCGATGGGCTGAGTGGCCTCCTTCTGCACTGTAGGATTCTTTAATTCTATGATTATCTGCTCCTCAAGAAAGAACAGCATTTATATGGTGCCTCCCATAATTTCAGGACATTCCAAAGTGCTTTACAGCCAACAAAGCATTTTTGATTTGTATTTATTGTTGCAATGCAGGGAAACATGGCATTATGCACACAGTCTCACGAGCAATAATGTGATAATCACCAATTTCATTTTAGTATGGAAACAGGCCCTTCAGCCCAACTTGTCCATGCCGCCCTTTTTTAACCCCTAAGCTAGTCCCAATTGCCCGCGTTTGGCCCATATCCCTCTATACCCATCTTACCCATGTAACTGTTTAAACGCTTTTTAAAAAACAAAATTGTATCCGCCTCTACTACTATTTCTGGCAGCTTGTTTCAGACACTCGCCACCCTCTGTCAAAAAACTGCCCCTCTGGACCCTTTTGTATCTCTCCCCTCTCACCATAAACCTATGTCCTCTAGTTTTAGACTCCCTTATGTTTGGGAAAAGATATTGACTGTCCAGCTGATCTATCCCCTCGTTATTTTATAGGCCTCTATAAGGTCACCCCTAAGCCTCCTACGCTCCAGGGGAAAAGGTCCCAGTCTATCCAGCCTCTCCTTATAACTTAAACCATCAAGTCCTGGTAGCATCCAAGTAAAGCTTTTCTGCACTCTTTCTAGTTTAATAATATTCTTTCTATAATCGGGTGACCAGAATTGCACACAGTATTCCAAGTGTGGCCTTACCAATGTCTTGTACAACTTCAACAAGATGTCCCAACTCCTGTATTCAATATTCTGACCGATGAAACCAAGCATGCCGAATGCCTTCTTCATCACCCTGTCCACTTGTAACTCCACTTTCAAGGGGTTATGAACTTGTACCCCTAGATCTCTTTGTTCTGTAACTCTCCCCAGCACCCTACCATTAACTGAGTCAGTCCTGCCCTGGTTGGATTGACCAAAATGCATCACCTCGCATTTATCCATATTAAACTCCATCTGCCATTCGTCAGCCCACTGGCCCAATTGATCAAGATCCTGTTGCAATCCTAGATAACCTTCTTCACTGTCCACTATGCCACCAATCTTGGTGTCATCTGCAAACTTACTAACCATGCCTACTAAATTCTCATCCAAATCATTAATATAAATGACAAATAACAGTGGACCCAGCACCGATCCCTGAGGCACACCACTAGTTACAGACCTCCAGTTTGAAAAACAACCCTCTACAACCACCCTCTGTCTTCTGTTATCAAGCCGATTTTGTATCCATTTGGCTACCTTATCCTGGATCCTGTGAGATTTAACCTCATGCAACAACCTAGCATGTAGTACCTTGTCAAAGGCGTTGCTAAAGTCCATGTAGACAACATCAACTGCACTGCCCTCATCTACCTTCTTGGTTACCCCTTCAAAAAACTCAATTAAATTTGTGAGACATGATTTTCCACTCACAAAGCCATGCTGACTGTCCCTAATCAGTCCTTGCCTCTCTAAATGCCTGTAGATCCTGTCTCTCAAAATACCTTCTAATGACTACAGATGTGAGGCTCACTGGCCTGCGGTTCCCAGGTTTTTCCCTGCAGCCCTTCTTAAACAAAGGCACAACATTTGCCACCTTGCAGTCTTCAGGCACCTCACCTGTGACTATCGATGATTCAAATATCTCTGCTCGGGGACTCGCAATTTCCTCCCTAGCCTCCCACAGTGTCTTGGGATACACTTCATCAGGTCCCGGGGATTTATCTACCTTGATGCGCTTTAAGACTTCCAGCACCTCCTTCTCTGTAATATGTACACTCCTCAAGACATCACTATTTATTTCCCCGAGTTCCCTAACATCCATGCTTTTCTCAACAGTGAATACTGATGAGAAATATTCATTTAGGATTTCACCCATCTCTTGTGGATCTGCACATAGATGACCTTGTTGATCCTTAAGAGGTCCTACTCTCTCCCTAGTTACTCTTTTGCCCTTAATGTATTTGTAGAAGCTCTTTGGATTCTCCTTTGCCTTATCTGCCAAAACAATTTTGTGTCCCTTTTTGCCCTCCTGATTTCTCTCTTAACTCCACTCCTACACCCCCTATACCCTTCAAGAGATTCACTTGATCCCAGCTACCTATGCATGTCATGTGCCGCCTCCTCCTTGACCAGGGCCTCAATATCCCGAGTCATCCAGGGTTCCCTCCTCCTACCAGCCTTGCCCTTCACTCTAAGAGGAATGTGCTTACCCTGAACCCTGGTTAACACACTTTTGAAAGCCTCACACTTACCAGACTCCCCCAATTAACTGTTGAAAGTTCCTGCCTGATACCATCAAAATTTGCCTTGCCCCAATTTAGAATTTTAACTTTTGGGCCAGATCTATCATTCTCCATAGCTATCTTAAAACTAATGGAATTATGGTTGTAGTCCCAAAGTGATCCATCACTCACACTTCTGTCACCTGCCCTTATTTCCCAAGAGGAGGTCAAGTTTTGCCCCCTCTCTAGTCGGGCCATCCACATACTGAATGAGAAATTCCTCCTGAATACGCTCAACAAATTTCTCTCCATCCAACCCTCTAATACTATGGCTGTCCCAGTCAATGTTGGGAAAGTTAAAATCCCCTACTATTACTACCCTATTTTTCTTGGAGCTATCTGTAATCTCCTTACATATTTGCTCCTCAATTTCCCGCCGACTATTTGGGGGCCTATAGTACAACCTTATCAAAGTGATTTCACTCTTATTTCGCAGTTCAACCCATATAGACTCAGTGGGTGAACCCTCAGATATATCTCGTCTCAGTACTGCTGTGATGTTTTCCTTAATCAAAAATGCAACTCCCCCCTCCTCGCTTACCTCCTGTTCTATTTTTCCTATAGCATCTATACCCTGGAACATTGAGCTGCCAGTTCTGTCCTTCCCTTCGCCATGTTTCTGTAATAGCTATAATAGTCCCATGTACCCATCCATACCCTGAGTTCATCTGCCTTGCCCGTCAGCCCTCTTGCATTGAAATAAATGCAGTTTAATCTAGACTTCCCTTGCTCCCTGTCTTGCTTTTGCCTGATCTGTCTAGTACTAGGATTACTGACACTGCCTTTACTATTTAATGTGTTCCCTTTAACTTCTGTGCTGTCCTCAACTTTCTCTTCTGTTGTCTTCATCCTTCTCTTCTGTATCAATTAATCTGTATTAGTTATGTTGGCTGAGTGACAAAATACTATCCAATGGGAGCAATCTTGTTTAAAATAATGGCATGTGATTTTTGATATCCACATGGAAGGGCAGATAGTGATTTCATTTAACTTTTCTTCTGAAAGACAATACTTGATTAAGTTTTCAAGTTGCTACAGTTGGACTTAAACCCACAACTTTCTAACTCAAGCCAGTATGCTACCATTGAACATCCTCCATCTTCACAGAATGCCGCTTGCTTGGGCTTCTTCCTCATCCTCACCAGTAGCACTCAATCAACATTTCAAATGTTGATCAGCAATAGAAACTCTGGCCCTCCTCATTATATTGGATTCAATGTCTCATGTCTGATCAGAGTTGCAACAGACAACTTGAGTTCAGTAAAGGTGACTGTTTCAGAGTTGGCTGTCGGTAACTGGAATCTTTGACTGAATCAGGTGCATCTGCTATCGCCACTGGAGGAATTAGTTTACTGTGTTGTCTTTGGGTGGGGGGCTCAATTCAGTTCAGGAGATGCACACACGTTTTAATCAAAACAGCAGGCAGGTTTGTTTTAGGTGTGCACTGTACATGCTTCAATTCCCCACTGCAGGCAGGCTGGAGGCCCTGATGATGTCACAAAGTAATTGTGATTTCCCCTAATACCCAACATTCCTCCCCCTTCTTCTAAGTCCCCCCATCCCCGATCAATCGCGGAGATGTTTATTTATATATATTATATATATATATAGAGCATCACCAATCTGGGTACACATTAGACAATGCAACTGGACTAAATGTAACACAATCATTAGGAGAGGTGATTGGGAGGCCGTCGAACCCTCTCTGATTGTATCCGTCACTTGGGCATGTCAGTAGATATTTCTTCCCTTGGAGGGGTCACTATATCATTCTCAATAAGGGAATTGGCAGTAGCGATAAGATCACTGGTCGTTTCAGGCTCGCCTGATGCTGCAGTAGTAGCAGGCCCAATGTCAGGAACTAAACACGATGTTGGTGAGGCCACACCTGGAGTATGTGTACAATTTTGGTGTCCTATCTGAGGAAAGATGTCCTTGCCATAGAGGGAGTGTAGCAAAGATTTACCAGGCTGATTCCTGGGGTGGCAGGTCTGTCATGAGGAGAGACTATGTCAGTTAGGATTGTGTTCGTTGGAGTTTAGAAGACTGAGAGGAGATCCTCATTTAATCTACCATGTCTAATCCTGTTAGAATTTTATAAATTTCTGAGAGAATGTTCCCGATGGTGGAGGAGTCCAGAACTAGGGGTCATAGTTTGAGGATAAGGGGTAAACCTTTTAGGATTGAGATGAGGAAAAATTTCTTCATCCAGGGAGTGGTGAATTCACTGTCACAGAAAGTAGTTAAGGCCAAAACGTGTGATTTCAAGAAGAAATTAGATCTAACTCTTGGCCTGAAGGGATCAAGGGATACGGGGGAAGGCGGGATCAGGATATTGAATTTGATGATCAAAGTGAATTTTGAATTGTAATTTCCTGAATACACAACAGATTTGGTATTAGGAAACGGACACTCATGCACCTTACAATTGTTAATTATTTAGTCTTTTGGTCTTTTGATGCCAGGCTTCAGTCAGAATTATGTAACCACTTTTCAGAAAGGATACCTGTCCTCAATATATGTTTGTTGTTTCTGTAGAATATGTGTAGGACTACTATAGAGGGAGTGTAGCAAAGGTTAACCAGGCTGTGGAACTATCAGATTTTTACTATTCCTAATCGCTAGAAGATTTCAACCCAACTTCCAACTGTGCAAGAGGATTTGTAACAGTATGTCACTTCTTGGCTTTCTTCCTGCCTCAGAATTTTACATTGAAATCTACATAAACGCAGCTTGCAAGACTAGTTCCATTAAGATTAAACAAGTCTTTGAGCTGGAAGCAAGATAATATTGCTAGAATTTTATCAAACATCCAGTTGTTGACCCTTTCTCTGGAACTGTTACTTGCCTTCCTTATGCTTGATTACATTATAGTTTTTGAAGTTGTTGATCCATGCTGTTGAAATCGTGTAGCAAATTAAATTACCTTTTTTCCTAGTGTAATGTGATCAACTAACCCAGGAAAGTTAATTTCTGGCATGTTGGAACAGCATAATCTCTAATTAATCAACAGATTTCATTGGGCACGAACCAATTAGCGGGGATTTCAAATTCATGTTAACAATTCGCATATTTTTGTTTATTTGCAGTAAAATCAACTGTACTAAACTACCAGAGTCCTGCGACAGGTCTTTTCCCCAGCAAGACTGTTGGTAATAGTAATCATGCCAAAGTTCGAGATTGCCTTTATTGTGCTGCCAGTGCTTGGGCTGTAGCACTAGCTTATAGGTAAGTGTAATCCTCGTGGTGTCTGGGTTTTACTCCCAAGATATTTTATGCATTTAATATGTTGTTAGTTATTTTATGTCTGCACAGTGCTTGGTAGTCCATAAATTGCAAATTGAAGTGAATAGGTTGTGTGTTTCTCTAAATTGATGTGACAATTCAGATACAATGCTGTAACTTCAGAAGGATCTGTGTTTACTGTCACTTCTTCGATATTGAATGGATCTTGTTTTGGACAGAGTCCTATACTAGCAGCAAAACATTGATGTGAACTCTGCACTGATGAATTATGTGTTGCTCTTGATGGTGCCTATGGAAACATAGATGTTTGCAGCATTGAAAGAGCCTATTTGACCCATTGTGTGTGTGCGTGTTAGCTCATTACTGGAGCATTCTAAATCTAATTACACTCTCCTGCATGTACAAGGAGCGCAATGTTAACATGCTGGTACAGCAAGCAATTAGGAAGGCAAGTTGGTCTTTATTGCAAAGGGATTCAAATACAAGAATAAGGAAATCTTGCTGCAACTGTACATGGCATTAGTGAGACCACACTTGGCATACTGTGCACAGTTGGGGTTCCAAATTTAAGGAAGGATATCCTTAGATTCGTGGTGCTACAATGAAGGTTCACTCGATTGGTTCCTGGGATGAGAGACTTTTTAAATTGAGTCTACACTCTGGAATTTAAAAGAATGACAGCTGATTTCATTGAAACATACAAGATTCTGAAGAGGCTTGACAGAGTAGACAGTGAGGTTGTTTCCCCTGGCTGAGAAATCTAGATGTGGAGATGCCGGCGTTTGACTGGGGTAAACACAGTAAGCAGTCTCACAGCACCAGGTTAAAGTCCAACAGGTTTATTTGGTAGCAAAAGCCACTAGCTTTCGGAGCGCTTGCTTGCTTGACTCACCTGACGAAGGAGCAGCAAGCGCTCCGAAAGCTAGTGGCCTTTGCTACCAAATAAACCTGTTGGACTTTAACCTGGTGTTGTGAGACTTCTTACTGAGAAACCTAGACCACAGGAGCACAGTCTCAGGAAAGGAGCTGATCACTTAGGTCTGAGGTGAAGAGACATTTATTCACTCAGAGTTGTGAATCTTTGAAATTCTTTACCCCAGAATCATCGATTTTCCATCTGTTACTACATTAAGACTGAGACAGATAGATTTTTGGTGACTCAGGAAACTGAGGAATATGGCTAACAGGTGGGAAAGTGGAGTTGAGGCCAAAGATCAGCCATGATCAAACTGAATGGCAAACTAGACTCAAGAGACCATTTGGGCTGCTCTGTCTTCTAGTTTTTATGTTGTATACTCTTTCCCTATAGCCTTATAAATTGCTCTTCTCAACTTATCCAATTTTGTTAATTGAGTGCAACACTGTGTCTTAAGAGTACTATTTATTCCATGCTCCAGCAAAATAAATTTCTCTTAGTACCTCTCCTAACTCTTAGTGATATTTTAAATTGATAATTTTTTGTCTCTAACCAGAAGAATGTGTTTCCTGATTCACTGCAAATATTAGTTTTAAAACTGCTTATTTAAATCTCCTCTTTGCCTTCTCTATTCCAGTGAAATAAAATCCTTGGCCTTATCCTGGTGGATCCATACTGTATGGTTTGAATGGGTTTAAAGTACTTTGAATAATGGAGCTTTGAAAACTGCACGCAGTCCTTTAACTGCACCATGACCAATATTTAGTACAAACTCATCATTATTTTTATGATGTTGTACTCTATGCACCTGTTTAGAACTATAGAAAAGTAACGGTGCAGAAAGAGGCAATTCAGCCCATGTCTGCACCAGTCAAAAAAGAAGAAAAGGAAATGGGTCGCTTAATTTAATTCCAACCCACACTGGTCTGCAGCCTTGCAGGTTACAGCACTTCAGATGCCGATCCAGGTACCTTTTAAATGTGTTGACCATTTCAGCATCAACCACCAACTTGGGTAGTGAATTCTGGATGCCCATCATCCCCTCTCTGAGTGAAAAAGTTTTTCTTCATGTCCTCTCTAATCTTTCTACCAATCACCTTAAATCTATGCACCCTGGAAATTGACCCCTCAGGTAGTGGAAACAAGTCTTTGCTGTATGTCCTAGCCAGATCCCTCAATTTTGTACACCTCAATTAGGTCACCCCTTAGCTTCTTCTTCTTTAAGGGAAACAACCCTTGCCTATCCAAGCTCTCCTCAGCTACAATTTTCAAGCACTGGCAACATTCTAGTAAATCTCCTCTGCATTCTCCCAACAGCAATTGTAGCCTTCCTGTAATGTGGTGACCAGTTCTGTGCACAATTGCACAGGTGACAGTGGCACAATGGTTAGCACTGCTGCCTCACAGCACCAGGGACCCGGGTTCGATTCCCAGCTTGGGTCACTGTCTGTGCGGAGTCTGCACGTTCTCCCCATGTCAGTGTGGGTTTCCTCTGGGTGCTCCAGTTTCCTCCTACAGTCCGAAAGACGTGCTGGTTAGGTGCATTGGCCATGCTAAATTCTCCCTCCGTGTACCCAAACAGATGTCGGAGTGTGGCGACTAGAGGATCTTCACAGTAGCTTCGTTGCAGTGTTAATATAAGCATATTTGTGACACCAATAAATAGACTTTAAAGTACTTCAAAACGTTTTCATTCGTAAAACCATCTATTGACCATTATCCTTTGTTTACTGTCACCGAGTGAATTTTGGATCCAACCTGCCCCCTTTTCTTGTATTCCATGAGATCTCACTTTTTCTGACTAGTCTGCCATGGGGGAACCTTGTAAAATACCTTACTGAAATCCATGTATGGTGTTGTGAGACTTCTTACAAAATCCATGTAGACAACATCCGTTGCCCTCATCAATCCTTGTTACTTCCTCAAAAAGTATATTAGTAAGACACAATCTTCCTGTAATAAAACCATGCTGACTATCCTTGATCAATCTGTGCCTTACTAAATGACAGTTTATCCTGTCTCTTAGAATTGTTTCCAATAATTTGTTTACCACTGACCAGTCTATAATTTCCTGGCCTAACTCTCGTACTCTTTTTAAATAATGGTATGGTATTTGTAGACCTCAAGTTCTTTGGGAGCTCGCCTGTATCGATTGAAAAATGATCCCCGAGCATCTGCTATTTCTTATCTGGCTCCCTTCAACAACCTGGGATACAATCCATCCGGTCCTGGTTATTAATCCATCCGGCCCTGGTAATTTATCCATCTTCAAGGATGTCAAGCCCTCCAGTACTTCCTCTCTTACTGTGTTTATTGTATCTAATCTTTTACACAATCTAGGTTTAGATTTAAAGCCTAATATTCTATTGGGCGTTTTTGCGGCTTCATCTGCCTGTGCTCGTACTTTGAAGAAATTATGTATTTGAACCCCAGATCTCTGCTCATCAGTCAGTGTCTTTCCATTATGTGTAAACTCCCATTTCTTTTCCCCAAACTCCATTCAATTGCATTATCTCCTGCCTGTTTGCCCATCCATTAACTGTCTACATCTTAACATTGTAACCATGAATCATTACTTTTGACTTCTGCTAATTCTTGTTGCATGATATTAAAACAAAAATTATGGAAAGAAAATTGTTATAATTCAAGTCAGAAATTCCAAAGTGTTTTATAAAATCTGCCTGGATCGTAAGTTTTGCAATTTGAATTTGGCTAGGGCAAGCATGAGATGTTTCATTTCAGGTATGATTCAAATGACCCACTAGGGAGCTTTTAGCAAACAAAGTTTCTTTAAGAATACAGTTAACATGTATAGAAAGAAATTTGGCAATAGCTTTTAACATGAAAAAAAAAGAACTATGATATTGTATAAACCTTAACAGCTAAATACCATTCCAACCAAACAAATCCCATAAACAAAAGCCTTGCCACGGATTTAGCACAGAAAATATGAATGCTCACGTGATGCTGGAATTTAGTCCTTTGGTTGGATGCTGCAGTTCTCTTGATACACGCACAGCCAAACTTGAAGGCAGAACAGCGTCCCCAAAATACCAGGGAAAGAGAGAGAGACTCTAGTTACTCTAGCAAACCACCAACAGCAGAATTTTCCCTCCAGAAAGGCCAGGAGACCTGTTTCTGGCTAGCCAGCAGAATTTACAATACCAGAGAGAGAGAGAAAAACACTGCTTTTCAGTCTGATGTCCAAACACCTTCTAAACTAAAATTGAAAGTAAATCCTTGGATTCCTCTGTGGAGGAACCACCTGACACTTTAACTGCATTTAAGCAGCAATAAAAAGACATCTAAACAGGTAGCCGGTGCCACAATTAAACCATAAGACCTGCTTACAAACTGCAGAGAACATGATTTTAAAAAAAATTCTTAAAGGCACACGAACGTCGCAAAATACAATGGTTAAAACTCAGACCGCTGATTAGCTCTAAAGTCATAGTGCAGATAAGCAGACAATATTGGGGAAGAACAACTAATGGAAGCTTCAAATCACAAATTAAATGGACTATTTATTGGGTTACCCAGTGTGCAAAGAAATTTTTAAATTGCATTCTTGACTGAAGACACTAAATGGTACTGCCATTCCACAATCAGACTCCTGCCCTGGTAACCAGAAATACTGCTCATCCATAACACTGAACAGAAGATTGCAGAAAAGCAGTCAGCATAGTTTACTGGTATCCAACTACATGAACAAACTTTGGGAAATCATCCCTCCCAACGATGACCAACTGCCACCTCCATCTGCATTGAACACAGATTGACATTCCCCCTTCCTCCACCACTTACGTGAGATTGTCATCAGTCACAAACAACCCAGCCATCCCAATCCCTCAGCAGTTGAAATGAGTAGGAAATCTTTTACGTTGCGTCGTCCGCCCCTTTTACTGAGCAGTAGTAATGGCGCTGTGCGTGTAACACCACAGGGATTGCAGCGGTTTAAGAAGGCAGCTCACTACCACCTTCTTGAGGACAACTAGGGATGTTGGCTGAGCCAGAGACACCCTCATCCTGTGAATGAATAAAGAAAAATACTCATAAATTCTTGCAGCCGAATTTGGAAAAGAACATAACAGAACCCTTGCAACTGACCACAAATTTTCAGCCCCTCCCCATTCTAAGTGAGCTGAAAATAAGTCCCAAAATTGATTAGGAACGCTCCACCAATTCGCTGCACAATTACTTCTTCAGTAATTACACTTAACTGAATAAACATATAGCCATCAACCTCCATTCATCAAACCGAAACAAGTACAAACCCAGTGGACTGAAAATTCTGTTGAGAAATTAAAACATGTAAAGAGAGTAATAAAAGTTGCAAAAGGATATGATGGAAAAAAAACGAATGGACACAATCTGTTTTGATATCCTATGTGAGGAAATGTGAATTAATTCACTTTGTTTAATCACTAAATACTCGTGCATAAGTATGTACAAGTACAAAAGGTCATCTAAGTAGGCTATTGGAATGTTGACCTTTATCTCAAAGATTTTGACATATAAACATGTGGAAGTGGCTTTGGATGAGTGCTACATCTTAAGAAATATTGAATTGATTTTGGAGGATATAAGCTGCAGATTCGCCAAAGTGTCACCAGGGTTTAAAGGATTAAATATTAGGACAGGTGGAGTAACCCGAGTTTATATTCCTATGAATTTAGATTGTGTCGGTTGATCTAATTGAGATCTTTAAAATAATAAAGATATTCAGTTAAGGTGCTCAAGAAATCTATTTCCTCTGATGAGGGAATACTGAACAAGAGAATAATGTTAAAATTAGAGCCATTTAAGATTGAAATTGAGAAGCACATTTTCACAATAAGGTCGTGGAAACCATGAACTTATTTTTCCAAAAGCTTTGGATGCTGGATCAATTAAATTTTTCAAGACTGAGATCAATAAATATGTGATGGGCAAGGATATCAAGTGATATGGATCAAAGACAGATAAACAGAGTTGTGGTACAGATCAACCATCATCTGATTGAAAGAGGGAATAGTCATCTGATCCAGTTCATTTGTTCTTTGCACCTTTTCTGCAAAGATGTAGATATCTTTGGCAGAGAAAATTGCTTCAGTCTAGTCTTCCGTTGTTCTTATCCTTTACTTATGCACCTGTGAGGCAACATTGTCCACGTTATCACTGCAAAAGAGTCTGGTTGCAGTCCAGAATTCTTCACTCTCCTATTTTTGTTGTGTGGAGTATGCTGAACCCTGGAGTAATTCAGTCATTTCCTTTCAGGAAAGAAATGTGCACTCTTTACCCGGTCTGGCCTATGTGTGACTTAAGACCCACAACAATGTGATTGATTCTGAACTGCCCTCGGTTGTATCGAACTGTTATAGAAAAAATGATTAAGAATAAAATATTACAGGCCACCTGGCATTGACATAGGCACTGGATTTGGTTACTGCAGAGGCATTTGTTGCCTAGTCAATCTTCCTTGCTAATGTCTGAGGACTTGTTAAGTAACAACATTTGTACATTTATATTGTGCATTTAATGTAATAAAATGTCCCAAGGTACTTCACATTGTAAAACAAAGTGTAACACTGAACCTCAGAGGGAGTTTATTCGGTCAGATAAACAAAAGCTTGGTCAAATAGGTTCAGTTTTAGAGTGTCTTATCGGAGGAAAGCAAGATAGAAAGGTAGTGATGAATATGGAGAGGATTGCCGAGCTTAGGACAGAGGCAACTGAAAGTGCAACCATCACTGATGGAGCAGTTAAAATCAGGTGTTCCTTGCAACAGTATCCCCTACTTATCTCTGCTTGTTCTGCAAATGTTCTCCCATTTCTCTTTCTGTATTATCTTGGTGTTCTGACCTAGCATTGTTTCTTGGTTAACCAGATTCTGGAGAGTAATCTATAAAAACCTCTCATCTTCTCTAATATTGAAAACATAATGAATCGCTGCTCCAGAAACTTTTTGTTCTTTCATGTAGTGGGAGCCTACTGCTCTTGGACACAGCTTGGATTAATGGTGGCTTGCACAATGCATTCCCTACACAGGAGGGGTTCCTTCTACGCAAAGGCATGCATAAGGATTAGAGTATTGTTGCTTGTCTTCGAATAGAGCCACAGTGTCTTTTATGTCTACTTGATGGGGCAGAAAAGATCTTGAAATAATCTCACATCTGAAAGACTTCACATCCAACACCGTAGCATTCCTACTATATTTCATTGAAGTTCAACTTTGATTATGTGCTAAGGCCCAGATTTTGATACTTAAATCTATAGATGTAGGTGCTGACAAATAACAAAATTTGAAACGACTATGTTTGTGACATTGCTTTCAGCAAATTGCTTGGATTGCCATCCTTTTTTTAACAAATGTATTTTTATAAATATAATTGTAGTCTGTACAAATATGCAAATAGAGAGAAGTTAGAATTAAGTTACTTCTTTGTCTAAAACAACACAGACAGTTAATTTCGCAAAGCTATCAATTGGGTTGATCAAGTTTGCCAGTTTCCATTTCTCTCCTGTGTAATTTCCTAACTCGCACATGCATGTTTTTATTCCAAAGATAATGTTAGCTTTAACTCTATTTTTGGACAAATGCGAAAAGGTATTGAAGTAGGAATGCTAGCTATCCCAAGTGGTTTAACTTTCTGCCATTTGGTTGACCCCACATCATCGTTTAAGCTTTTTTCCTAGCTGAATGTAAGTTCTTGAAATTTAAGCCTTGTTTAAGTAGGTCACCAATATGCATTTTTATTAATGTTATGAGCTTTCAGCTTTATGGAACATCTTAGAGTGAAATATGTAAATTTAAGCAGTTTAACTTAATTCTAAACTGCCAAATTCATATCGAGGTGAACACAATACTGATGCGTCTCTGAAGCTAACTTGACTCTGTGACCTCTTGTACTGCGATCCCACAAGATTCATACTGTTACAATGAGATTGCGAAGCTGTAATCAGATGTTTGGTCTGACAGACTATTTTGGAAGGTCTATTTTGGTATGCTTCGCATGTTTCTAGGCAACGGAGGGACTCTACTGTTGTAAAAATGTCACTGTTTTGTGCCTTATAATTAGGTTTGAAAAGGTTTAGGCCCTTAAATGTTTCGGCTTTTGATTACTTGAGCAATCCTATTATATTAAATCGCTGTGAATGTAGTTAAATTGCAATAAATAACATTTAAAAAATCTAACCACTACTATTCCAATTTCAGTCAAGATCAGTAACATTTAAAAAAATAAGAAATCCAAAACCCCAGTAATTTACTGAAATAATTAAGCTACAAGATTCCACAATTGCCAAATATGTTTTACTATAATAAAGAGGGAGAAATTGGAGTCAGAGAGAAAACTAGCAAGGAATATAAAAGCTTCTACGAAACCAAAAAGCTTCTTCAAGCATGTAAAAAGGAAAGAGCAACTACATTGGACTTTGGTCCCTTTCCAGGATGAAATTAGGGAATTAATAGTGGAAAATGAAGAAATAGTAAAGGCTTTGAATAAGTATTTTGTATCCGTCTTCACAGTAGAAGACACGAAAAGCATCCCAAGAATAATTGAAAATCAAGAGGAAAAAGGGAGTGAGGAACTCGGAACAACCTCTGTCATTAGAGAAAAAGTAATGGGAGTACCCGATGGCCTGCATGCTAAGATCTTAAAAGAAGTGACTGCAGAGATAATGGATCCATTTGTTGTAATGTTGCAAAATTCCCCAGATTCTGGAAAGGTCATAACAGATTGGAAAGCCGAAAATATAACACATCTGTTCAGAAATGGAGGAAGACAGAAAGCTGGAAACTATAGCCCTGTTAGCTGAACAACTGAAATTAGGAAAATGCTAGAATCCATTACTGAAGAGGTGGCAGCAGGATATTTAGAAAATCCTAACACAATAAGACAGAATCAAGGGAAACTGTGACAAATTTATTAGAGTTAGTTCGGTGTGTAGGAAGCAGGGTTAATAAAAGGGAACCAATAAGTGTAGCCTATTTTGATTTCCAAAAGGCATTCCATAAGGTGCTACAAAAATGGTTACTTGACAAGATAAGAGCTTATAGTTTTGGGGTGATAAATGCCATTGTTAGCAGACGAACAGGAAACAGAGATTGGTGATAAATGGGTCATTTTCAGGTTGTCAAACAGTAACTAATAGTATTGTAGGGATCAGTGTTGAAGTTAATGTTTATTTATTAGTCACAAGTAGACTTACATTAACACTGTAATGAAGTTACTGTGAAAATCCCCTAGTCACCACACTCCAGTGCCTGTTTGGGTACACTGAGGGAGAATTTAGTATGGCCAATGCACCTAACCAGCACATCTTTTGGACCGTGGGAAGGAACCGGAGCACCCAGATGTAACCCACGCAGACATGGGGAGAACGTGCAAACTCCACACAGACAGCGACCCAAGCCGGGAATCGAACCTGGATCCATGGTGCTGTGAAGCAGCAGTGCTAACCACTGTGCCACCGTGCCGCCCCAGTGCTGGGGCCTCAAGAACAATTTATGAGAATATTAAAGGATCAAGGTGTGAAAGGCAGGCACTTGGAAGTAACTGTAGCTAAGCTGAATTTTCTATTTGCAAATAAGACATGGGTAAAAGGTTTGTTGTGCTCATTTGTTAATTTTCAAAGGAAAGTAAAAAGGAGTTTATAACTTGGAGAAGGTCATAAGTAAGTACAGTTAGGTTACTGAATTTTACTTGACCCAAAAATGGTGGGGTGGCCTTAAGGAAAAAATAAAATATTTTAAAATTCTGGTTAAGGTAAATTTCAAAGAAGGATTAGGACAATGGGAAAAGATGAAAGAGTAAAAACATATTTAAAGAGTTTGGAAGCAGTGTTGAGGGAGTGACCATGTAAGACCTCCTGGAATGTGCTCTATGCTGGGACAGAACTGAGAGTGAAGAAAGTGAGCAGCCTTCAGCCAACCCAGAAAAGTGTTTTTTTTTCAGAAAGCAGGTGACTCCTGACTTGGTATGCAAGTATCTTCTTGTAGTAAAATACAAAAAGAAAAAATTGTGATAGAAGGCACTGGTGGTTATGTAGGTGCACCCCTTGTCAACATTAAGAAAGGACAAGTATGAGAAGAAAATTGATCAGTGAAGCGGTTTTTAAAAAAAACACACTTTAAGCATTGGCAGGCTTTTTAAAGTAGTGACTAAATCACAGTGTTCAAGAATGTCCTATGAATAGAATTTTTAAATAAACCGATCTGATTTCACTTTCTTATATTCTGTATCTTTTGTTCTTTTTGAATAAAGAATTTTCTCCTGGTTTCTCTCCTCACTGAAACAGTTTTAGTTTGCTAATTCCTCATCACCGACTCCCAACTGTCTTCCTATTCACACTATTCAAATATCTCATTCTTAAACCCTCTAATAAATTTCCTCTTTGTCCTTTCTACTGTGGTGGAAATAGGCTCATTATCTCATACCTATAGTTTTCTACCCCTGGTATCATCCTAGTAAACAAATGCTGTATGTACATGCTTAAGATTTAATTGTCTGGAGAATTCTCTTGAAAGAAATAACACATTTGGATTTCCTTACCAGTCTATTGAAATGACTATAGTTAAGTACCTAAATGTGCAGAATAGTTTAACAACTTGATTACTTGCTCTGATGCCTGCAGTCATCTTCTAAATACACAAATGATCCAACCTTGCACTCTGGGCTGAGGTTAGCTTGTAGTTCGATGTGCAGTACCCTAATGATGCTGCCTTGGGACTGTATTATTTGGCTGTAATAATGTATTGTGCAACCCCTAGATTCTTAAAATTTTTCCTTGAATAAGATGTGTGTGTCTCATTCATAGAACCTCAGTAAACCGGTGTACCTTGCGATTGCTGCTGGATGGGCAAGACTTGCACCACATGAGTCCAATTAAGCTAATAATAGCTGTTTATCCTTATTTCTTTTTGGCCTGATGGTCAGGGCATAGCACTTGTAGACCTGAATTGCTTTCAAGGGAGGGACTGCATAAAGAACTAGACAGCAGTTTATGAATAGTTGCTGAATTATTGCCGAAACATGCAATGTCTTATATGTATTTTTTCAGGGAAACAGATTAGTGGAATGAGCAACGATTTCTGCATTTCTTTCTGTTCTGCTGATAATAATTGTGCTAAGTAAAATATTACCATCTTAATTTCTTCTCAATTCTCTGTTTTGCTTGGATTTTCCAATTCATTGACTTACAATTGTACAGTATAAGCTGTCTTTTTTATTCATTCATGGGTGGTGGGCATCATTGGCTAGGTCAGCATTTAATGCCCACCCCTAATTACCCTTGAGAAGGTAACGGTAGTGAGCTGCTTTCTTGAACCGCTGCAGTCCATCTGCTTTCAGAGCACCCACAGTGCTGTTAAGGAGGGAGTTCCAGAATTTTGATCCAGGAAGAACGGTGATATATATTTCCAAGTCAGGATATTGTGTGGCTTGGAAGGGAACTTCCAAGTGGTGGTGTTCCCATGTGACTGCTGCCCTTGTCCTTTTAGGCGGGTGTGGGTTGGAAGATGCTATCTAAGGAGACTTGATGAATCCCTGTGGTACATCTTGTGCTGCCACTGTGTGTTGGTGGTGGAGGGAGTGAATGTTTGTGGATGAGGTGCCAATTAAGCTGGCTGCTTTGTCCTGTTTGGTGTCAAGCTTCTTGAATGTTCTTGGAGCTGCACACCCAGACAAGAGTATTTCATCATACTCTTGACTTGTGCTTTGTAGATGGTGGACAGGTTTTGGGGAATCAGGAGGTGAGTTATACACCACAGGATTCCTCACCTCTGACCTGCTCTTATAATGTTGAGATGCCGGCGTTGGACTGGGGTAAACACAGTAAGAGTTTTAACAACATCAGGTTAAAGTCCAACAGGTTTATTTGGTAGCAAATGCCATTAGCTTTCGGAGCGCTGCTCCTTCGTCAGATGGAGTGGATATCTGCCCATCTGACGAAGGAGCAGTGCTCCGAAAGCTAATGGCATTTGCTACCAAATAAACCTGTTGGACTTTAACCTGGCGTTGTTAAAACTCTTACTGTTCTTATAACCACAGTTTTATGTGGTTAGTCCAGTTAAGTTTCTGGTTAATGCTTGCCAACAGGATGTTGGTAGCGTGGGATTCAGCAGTGATAAAGCCATTGAATATCAAGAGGTGATGGTTAGATTCCCTTGTTGCAGTGCCAATCTCTGGTCTGCAATCTATTATTTAACTGGGCTTGAAGTTAAAAGTAGTGATGAGGTTTTAATTGAAATGTTAAATCATTAGGAGGAGTAACCGTGATATGTAACTTCCAACTTCTACGATTCTCTTTAGCAGTTTGTGGGTGGATGATGTCAGTGTCAGCTCAGCTATTCTGTTAAATAAGCACTTTAAAACCAATAATTTATGACTGAATAAGATTCTTTTCTCTCCCTCATAGCCTGAGGGCACTGATTCATGCTGGTTATGAATCCATGGACTCCAGTTGTCCTCCATTACTTCAACCAGGTGTCGTTAATTATGTGAAAGACTCATTATATCAGCATACACATTTGAATTTGTAGGTAACAACATCACCAAAGCAAATTTTGCATTCACTTAGCACTCATACATTTCATTTTTGCATGGGACGATTGGTTAACAACTTGATTCCTTAGCTCATTTTTTACCCCCTTCCCCATACCATTTCAGATCAGTTATGTTGAATTGCTGAGCCTAAATGTAATATGTACGATTATTTACCTGACTAAGGATAATTACTGCAGTACTGTTCAGGGATCAAACCTTGCACTGTCTTTGTGTATTAACACGACCAAAAATGGGTGGGTTTGGGTCAGATCAAATGGAAAGAAACTACTGAAACCAATTGCAACCTATTTCAACCCACTTCTGGTTTTAATTGGCAGAACCAGGGTGGAAAACCTGCCCCAAAGCAGTTTGTTCATTTATATATTTTGATAAAACTCTATGCTTTACATTTTTTTTCCATTTCAAATCTAACCCTAGCCAGTCAAATTTCCAAGGATTTGAAGAGTTGTGAGGACTGTTGCGTTGAAGAGGTAAATGCTGTTTTATTGTGTGTTGAGGGTCTAAATGGGGTTCTTTGGGGTTAGTCTATTCTCCTTAGGTAACTACTCAAGGCAGTAGTTTGTTAAAACCATATTTCTTTATTCGCAGCTACTGTATACATATACCTCAACGAGTGGTTGGAACTTCCTCTCCCTCCAGATCTATTACTCAATCACGTTGTGTTACATTATCATTACATTAGCATCAGCCTCTCTTTTACTCTATGGCCGGGATTTTATGGCCTCGCTCATCCCGAAACTAAAATCCCACCCGAGGTCAACGGACCTTTCCATGGTCCGCCCCTCGCCTGCTCTGATTCCTGTGGCAGGCGGGGTGGTAAATTTCCGGCCTATATGTCTGTCCCAAGTCTTTGTTCCAATTGTATACATCCAGCTCCCATCACCCCTGAAAGCCTCAGACTTCACATTGTTATTCTCTGAGGTGCCTTGACCAATGACTGCAACACTACATTCTGCACTCTCTCCTTCTCTAAATGGTATGCTTTGTCTGTATAGTGCACAAGAAACAATATTTTTCACTGTATACTAATACATGTGACAAAAATCAATCAAAGTCAGATGAAGTTTGGCTGCTCTATTCAGGTGGAGGTTTGCTTTCTTTTGTTGTATGTTATAGTTTCAAAATCATCATCACCAATAATGAGATGGCGATCAGTTGAAGTAATGACATGTTAAGTATGATTTCTGTCTGCCATTTCACTACATTTGGCATGATAGTACGTTGGCTCAGTTGGCTAGATGACTGGTTTGTGATGTGGAGCGACACCAGCAGTGTGGGTTCAATTTCCATACTGGCTGAGGTTATTTATGACCTTCTCAACCTTGCCCCTCGCCTGAGGTGTATTGATCCTCAGGTTAAATCACCACCAGCCTATGGTCACCTGAGACGATGGTGACTTGTATAGCAAACTGCTTCTCCAGTAAACTCTGTGATAGAATAGTAAGTTGAGATGTAGCATCTGCTACTGTCCCAACATATCCTGGCAAAGCTCATAGTTACCAGCATGACAATTTCAGTGCAACTCTGATGTGAACTAAACTCTTCATTATATAATTGATTTTGATGGTGATGATTTCAATTTGGAATAAATTAGTTTAGTGTTACAGAAGGTAACTTTATTTGGTGCAGTGAGGATGGTGTCAACTTGATTAGGTAATCACAGTGAACTAATCGGAAGTTAAAAATTCACAACCAAACTATACTGTCAGACTATCTACAGGAGGCTATCAATTATTGATAAAGGGAGAGAGATGCCTTAATTATGATAAATAATCAAAATTCCATGGTAATTGTCACCTTACTTGCTGACTGCAAGTAAATATCAAGCCCGAAATGTAAGTTTTTTTGTATTCATAAGCAACAATTTTTTACATTAAACTGATTTCAGCAATGTCAGTGTAGTTTTTTGTGAAGCAGATTCCCCAGTGCAAGAATGAAGCCAGATTGAACAATAACACTGTTTTTTACTTATAAATATTTAAAAATAAACGCAGTTACTGTTTAGTAACAGTAACAGATTCAACAGTAAGAACTGTTGCCAAACTGTTCATTTGGCTCAAGTGACTTGTTCCAAACCTTGCTTCACTCAGACTCTTCATCCAAGATTTTTAATACATGTCAATATAGTTCGCTTTCCATTGTATTATCTGTTGCTATGGTTGTGTTATACTTCCAATTTACCAACTTGTTTTAGAAATGAATTAGAAATGGTGTGCTACAGGGATCAGTGCTGGGGCTTCCACTTTTATATAAATACCTTGGATGCAGGGACCGAAGGTCTAATTGCTCCATTTGCTGATGATACAAAGATACGGAGGAAAGCAAGTTGTGGAGTGGACAAAATTAGACCACAAAAGGATATGGATAGGTTTAATAAAAGAGCAAAGAGCTGGCAAATGGAGAAATGTGGGAAAATGTGACATTGTCCATTTTGGTAGAAAGAATACAAAAGGAGCATATTATCTAAATGGTGGGAGATTGCAGAGCTCTGAGATGCAGTGGAGTCTGTGTGTGCTAGTGCATGAATTACAAAAGGTTAGTATGCAGATAGAGAAAATAATTAGGACAGCTAAGAGAATGTCATAATTTATTGTGCGAAGTGAATATAAAGGAGGGAGGTTATGCTTCAGTTATACAGGACATTGATGAGACCACGTCTTGAGTACTTTTTACAGTACTGGCCTCCTTATTTAACGAAGGATGTAAATGCATCGAAAGCAGTTCAGAGAAGGTTTACCAGACCAATGGAATGGGAGTGTTGCGTTTTGAGAAAAGTTCAGGTTCGGTTTGTATCCACTGGAGTTAAAAGAGTAAGAGATAACTGGATCAAAACATATAAGATCTTGAGGGGTGTTGACAGGGTGGATGTGAAGAGGATTTTTCCTCTTGTGGGAATATATAGGACTAGGGGGTCACTGTTTAAAAATAAGGGGTCGGGGTCACATGATGTAAGCGCAGGAACGGCTGCTTTTTTGTGAGCTCTCACATTATTCATCTTTAATCCTTGTTTTTAATTCTGTTCACAACCCATAATTATTTGATCTTGATGTGTATAATCTATGAAATGTTCCTGGAAGATATTGGCTAAATTTTGGTGGCAGGGGGCCGAGGTAAGTTAAGAAAATCCTCATTTGATTGAGGTGCTCGGAGGTGGCCGGGGCGGGGCCCTTTTTGCAGTGGCAGTTTCGCTGATGGTTGCTATTGTGAGTGAAGTTCTGGATGACAATCTTGGCTCCCTGGCACAGATTTTTGCTGCTCACGTTAATGAACTGCAAAATATCCTAAAGACAATGGATGAAGTGGAGAAGAGAATCCTGTCAGTCAAGAGGGCAGTTTCCTCGGTGGAGCTTACCTTCAGCCCTTTGAAATCCTGCAGTGTGGTATTTTGAAAATCCTGGTTGATTCAGGGAGATGAGGCCGAAGGAGGAGTATCCGTGTGCCCGGTCTCCCAAGGGGAGCTGAGGATAAATTCCAGGCCGAATCTGGGGGCCTGGCTGCCAAGCTTTCACAATCGCGATTTGCAGGCCGGGCGTTTCAAGTTCGATGGCGCACATTTGTAAACAGTCTTCGAGGCCTGGGGTAGATCGAAGACTCCGACCGCTGGTCTAATGTTGCCTTGTCTTCTATTCATCGAGAAGGACTGGAGGTAGCCAGAGGCGATGGGTCTTCACCACCCACCAGTGCCTAGGTTTATCTTTACCAGGACTTCGGGGCATCGATGTGGCAGAGGTGGAAAGGCTTTGGTGAAACTCCAGATGTCCCCTTTTTAGGACTATTCTCCTTCTTGAGACTTGATTCCCATGGGGATGTAGTATCTCGTTGGCTGCAAGGCATAAGTGCAAGTCTAAGTACTTTGGTTCAACATTGTGACAGTCTTTCTTTGGTTGGAGATTAGGCTGGATGGAGGAGTAGGTCACCCTCCTCAAAGTGGTTTTGTATGGAAACTTCCAGACTGTAATCCAACTTGAGAATTAGGTTCCCCTGGTTGGGGTGGAGGGTGTGGGCAGTATTCTGTTTCTTATGAGATTACGCTATTCTGTTCCTGGAATCCTTTCTGTGAAAGTGTATGCTGCTAGACCACATGTGGCATCTATTGACTAATCTTGGTGTTCCTCTCTCTCTGGGTTTCCTTTCTTTACCTGGATAGGTGAGGTGCTGATACAGGATTTTTTGATTTGATTTGATTTGATTTATTATTGTCACATGTATTAGCATACAGTGAAAAGTATTGTTTCTTGCGTGCTATACAGACAAAGCATACCGTTCATAGAGAAGGAAATGACAATGTGCAGAATGTAGTGTTAAAGTCATAGCTAGGGTGTCGAGAAAGATCAACTTTAGTGCAAGATATGTCCATTCAAAAGCCTGATGGCAGCAGGCAAGAAGCTCTTCTTGAGTCGGTTGGTACGTGATGGAAGAAGGTGGAAGAGAGAATGTTTGGGGTGCGTGGGAGTCCTTATTTATGTTGGCTGCTTTGCTGAGGCAGAGGGAAATGTAGACGGAGTCAATGGATGGGAAGCTCTGATTTGTTATGTTTAATTCTAGAGAGTTTCCCTTGTCGGAGGAGGAGTATTGTATCTCTCCCCGAGATATCCCATTGACGGATGTTGATTTTTCTTTTCCTTGTCGGTAGAGTTTCCTTGGTGCACAATGGTGTAAGTTTTCCGGTGATGCTGGGGCTTGAACAGTGCCTCTGATATCGCTGGACACGAGTGAGGTCTGTTGTGTTGCAAGCCTCGATGTGGTGTAAGAATCTTTGGCTTACTGGCCCCTGTATATTAGAGTGTACACTGCCACGCCACATCATGTACCGATGGTGGTATCCTGATGTTCCGCTGTTTCTGGGGTTTCCTTTCATGCTCTGAGGCCTTGGGATGCTGAGTTAGGTCCCAATCGGTTGTATTTTACCCCATAAGGTATATTGTGTGGTTCTCCCTTTGTGTGCACCTTGGTGCCATGTGCTCATGGCTTTATCCTGAGATCCCTACTCTTTCAACTATCATTTCATTGTCCGTATGAAAGGAGACGCTGACTACATCAGTATAATCTGAACGATTTGTGAGAGTATTTTCTATATGTACATCTGGAATAATGATCACTCTTTACTGTACTAGATTTTGGAAATTTGTTGCATTTTGTGGCAAAATGGAAAACCCTTAAAAATAACATTTGTTTAAAAAAAATAAGGAGTCACCCATTTTTTTCTCAAGATCGTGAGTCTTTGGAACTCTTTTCCTCAAAAGGCAGTGGAAGCAGAATCTTTGAATATTTTAAAAACAGAACTAGATAGGTTCTTGATAAGCAAGAGGGTGAAAGGTTATCGGGGTAGGTGAAAATGTGGAGTTAGGTTGCAATCAGATCAACCATGATTTTATTGAGTGGTGGAGCAGGCTCAAGGGGCAAGTGATCTGCTCCGCCCCCTAGTTCGTATTTTTGGTTTTTTTTAGTTACATTTTTAAGGAAGCCAATATCCCTTGTTAAAATGGCAGATGATTGTATTGCATTTTGTGTCAAAAATTTGGTTACACAGCAGAAATGTGAGACTAGTAAAACCCTGAATTTTTTAATTCCATCGAAGAGAATTGTTAATATTTAGACATTTAATAATTAGCAATCAAATGCAAAAACTTCTGAACTAAAATCCTATATATCCTTGGTTATAAACTCTGTTTTTCTCCTTGCATTTATTTCTAAAGTTTTAATCTTCTTGCCCCACTCCCGCATGCTCTCCCACATTTCTATTTATCTGCCATCCTTGATATGCATTCACTTTCTTCTTTTCTCTCGGAAACCTGTCATTGTCATAAATGGGCAACCAAATGTATGGGAACCTCCTTCTCCTCATGACAAGGCTGAAACTGGCAATTCAGCAGCATGATATGAACACAGGCCTGAAAATATATTTCACTGCACCATAATGTTAAATCTCGATAGACCATTGTGCTGTCTCACCTCATTGTACTTGAATGCTCTCACCCAGAGGATGTGAAGCTTTTCCTAATGGAAAATGTAGCATGTGTCATCTTCATCTACTTGAATACATGAAAAATCCATACATTACCAATTAATCAAAAAGCTTTGTGAAGTGTGATGTTGTGAAGTGGGACTCCCATTTTTTTACTTCAAAAATGTGTATGGTGGGAATTATAGTTGTCGTAGCAACTTTCTGAAGCATAGTAACAGGTAATTTATTCTGGGTAAGGCCTTACTTGTGCCTGCCAAATGAATCCGAGTGCTCTGAAGTACATGAGTAACTTTAAGTCCATAAAGGATCATCTAACCTGCTTCTTTACATAGTTGGAGTACATTGTTACCTCGTGTTGTATATGATGTGGAAGTGTTTGGTGCTAGTGCTGGGTAACAAAAGTGGAAATCGTTTTTGCTCATCAATAAAAACCCTCACCTAATAATTAGATAAATCTTCCCCATCTTCCAGTAAACAATTCCATCCTTAACTTCACCTACTTGATATTAACCATACCTCCCAAAGTGAAGCACATTGGTAGGAAAAGTGAAATTAGGTTGGCATTTATAGCAAGATTGTGATTTTCTGTAAAATGAATTGATTTAGTCAGTTTGGGGATTCAAGCCTGCAAACATCTCATGTTAATGAATTTAGAGAGCTGCAGTAATGTTGTTTTATTGGCTGAGCTATTTAATTAGATAGTTATTTTTTGTATTTGAAGTATGCTTGTAACTTTATTGTCATGTTTCCTCAACTATCAGGTAATGGCCTTGATTTGAGCTATTTCCTGTGGCAGTGGAATTACTTATAGTACAATTGGCATTATATTTCTTTATTTGATCAGTTTTTTACATAAAACAAGCAAGGCAATACATGTTGCAATTATTTTTGATTCCCCGATAATAATTTTAATGAATTTCCAGATTATATTTGTTTTTAATTTCCATTGAATTACACATTTTTAATTTTCTCATTTTGGTTCCGTTTTCATTTTTTGTCTAAATCAGTATCAGTTTCCTGTTGTAGAGTAGTTTATAATTGTACCTAGTCTGTGGTAACTTATTTATATTTTTAATCCAGTATTCATAAATTGCATAATTTCATCATTGCTTTCGGTATTGTAAAGCTGTGGTGGAGGGTGCTTTGCCATGGACCACCTCATGAATGCAGTCACTTAGCTTACTGGGAGAATTGGTTCAACAAGTGCAAGGAGAAAGGACCACTGTCTGAACCAGGTTTCCTCCCTTCCCGTTTTAACCACTCACCAGTCCTGCTCCTGTCTGACCAGTTGGGTTAAAATAAGGGCCATGGTTTTACTATTTGGATTTCCATGACTCTGAAATAAACTACAATCCCAATTAACTGAATTATTATGATATTCTGACATATAGAGTACAACTATAACTTTATTATCGATTTTGTTGTCTGTGTGAGGATAGCTTCAATAAGTACTGATAGGTACCCTTTTCTGCGCATGTCTTGTTTCTGCCTAATGGGTGACAGTCCGCATTTAAGGGGAATTTGAAGATCTGCATTTCACAATTACATTGGTGTTACATTCCAGCAATACAATAACATTTCACAATAATAATACCATTTTGTAAATACAGATAATACCATTGTATCATGTATTTACGAACACTGTAGAAAATTTGCAAGTTCACTGTCATTTCTTCAATGATTGTGATCTTGGTTCGGACACCCTTTCATTGAAAATTCCTAAGGTAACAAGGAAGCAGTTCTTGCATATATTTTTCAGTCATTAAGGTTGGAAATGCCTGCTGTCAAAGAACTCTTGTATGGAAGCAGTACAAGCACATGAATAAGAAAACCTTTGCTTTGCTCCCTTCTCATCCTCTGGTGATTCTTGGTGCTTTCAAAGTTGTCCTACCATAATTCGACACTATTGGTCTACCCAATCACAGAGGGATATTAGGATACTGATTTGTCATTCTGAGGAATGGTCATCTTACGTAACTATAAATGTTAAAAATGGTTGGGAAACGTTTAAATCATAACATTGCAAAAGAACAATGCCCTAATGATGGGTTTATTGCTCCACATGATAATGCTAAGATTGCCATTTGTCTTATTTTTAATGAGCTGCCTATTTTGTTTAAAAGAAACATTTTAAATCAGATAGAAAAATCCTTATTGGGATTTATTTTTTATGTGACACATGCAATCTTAGGGACACAAATGCTTAACTGCAATAAAGATAGCTGTTTGAAATCCTGCATGACCATTGCAGTAATTTGTAATGGATGACTTCTTCAATGATTCTCCAGCCAGCCTCCACTACCACTCAACTGCAGCAACCATTCGCACTCAGTTTAGTATACAATATTTAATTTCCTTGATTTACCTAAGGAGAGCTGCTCTCAGATACTGAACCTTGTGGCATCCTCAAAGTGCAAAGTTATGAGACCTCACAATTGTGAATTCTGTGTGAAGCAGCAGGACTTAAGCATGCCAATAAAAGAATTTTAAAATGAAGATTAAAAATATCCTCTCTGAAACAGCTGAAAGTCTGCAATAATGCTGTTCACTGAATTTAATTTAATGCAATATAATGCAAATATGTAATGCAGTGCAAACTTTGCCATGCATTTTATTTGCAAGGCATATATTGCTAAAAAATTTTAAAATATCTGTTAGTAACTTCTACATCTTTACCACAGTTTAGGGACTGGGAAAGTGATGTCTGTGCACCATTCCAAATTAAAAGTGGTCATGTACCAGTCTAGAATCATCTAAAAAAACGTAATACTTATTTGTCTTTTTACAATGATAAATAAATGCACAGATCGAATATTTGAGTCAGAATATCTTTCATCCTTTCATAATGAAAAATTGGGTCTCAGTTCCACTCAGACTACTTCTGTATCACTAACCCAGTGCTTTAATTATTGCCTCCCTTTTTGCAGGTTTGCAATTGGCAAAAACTGCAGTCCTATTAACTGCTGACCACAATGGTGATTTCACAAAAGAATATATATTAAAATTTGAAAATTGAGAAGATACATGGAGCCTAAAAGATGTGCATATCTCATTTTGCTCCCTTAGGAAAGAAGTTGCTGAATGCTTTCTTTCATGCAAGTAATAAATAATAAGACTGTTATGTATGTACAGTAATACAGTTCATGGAATTAATCTACTTTGGATATGCAACTCTATTTTGAAGCAAATTTTGCTTAATAAATTTCCCTTGTGATTTCCATCATGAGAGTTTACTACCTTTCTCTCGAGGATACTGCCTACATCCTCTTTAAACTGTTCCTTAATAGGCTGACTTTGCGGAAATTGAATAATTTCAGCATTGACTGTCATTTGAATTTAAAGTTACACATCATAAGAGAAATAAGATCAGATGCATTTTTAATGACCAGGAGTTTTGCCTATCTAAGAAAGATAAATCGACATTTAAAGTTTCTGCTGCCAATAGAACTGTTGGCAGATGTTATACATTTAATTGTTCAAATAGACGAGTCCTCACTTAATCTGCCTGGCAAAAAAACTAATGCTATTAGCTTAAGTGATTTTACTTTTCCCTGGTGGCTCAGTGCTGTCGCTTTCTCACTGGGTGAGTTAGGTTAAAAGTACTACATACTGAAACATTTTCTCCAGTGATAATGTATTACTCTGACATAGTGTACTATAACAAGAGTTGATGATGAGTTGTTAAATATTTAAAACAGAAAAATGCTCCAATCTATTCACTAAAATTAGCATATTTATTTGTTTCTCACTCGCAACTTGTGGTTCATTAAATTAATGTTCTAGGGTTCGGAGATTGAACCTGGGTCCCTGGCGCTGTGCGGCAGCAGTGCTAACCACTGTGCCACTTTTTAATATAAAAGGTACTTCTGCATAAACTAGTGAACACAAACAAGCTACTTCTTTCAACCCCTTTCTCTGTACAGCACACTTCTGGCAGAGGTGTACCATCACAAGAACACGTTCAATTTTATTCCCAGTTCCTCCAGAAAGTTCACTTCTCCCTGCAGTGCGACATTGCACCTTCCCGTGTCCTTCAAAGTCATTCCACTCAGCTTGACAGTTCCAAATTGTGATGGCCACCAGCAAGGCCTTTCTCGGCAGCTCCTTATTCCTTAAAACTTCCATAACCTGTCAATTTTGTTTCCTTCCTTTTGAACAGAAAACAAATTCTTACAAGCATCTTGCTTCCCCACAGCTCGGCCACTCCACAAAGCAATATCTCCTTTGTCACACTTGCTCTCTGTCTCAAAAGCTGCTGTCCTCTACAGTTGTGGAAACTGTCACTGGATTTCAATAGGTTCCTGTTGAATTTGCCGCAGCCCCCATTCCCATGGCAACCAGACCATGTCGGCCTGTCTCTGGATGCTTTCAGAAGTCCTAATTTTACCTTAAGTTGGAGGAGGCATTTTAAAACACAACCTGCCTTGTGAAGTCCAACATTTGTAACAATGTGCTCATGCTTGATCCTGTCATCCCCCTGCCCACGCACATGCACCAAAACCCATCCATCCTTAAGGTTAGAATTGTGGCCAATGATTCAGGATTCTTATGTGGATGTGTACCATGCAGAATAACCTGGCAAAACAGATGGAACTGTGCTGAACTCTAGAAAGCTGTTTCTTTAAAAAAAACATATTGAATAATACAGATCTAATTTAGTGGAAGAATTTATTTCTTCAGTACTAATACATTTTGATAACCTGCAAAATGAGCCAGCAGGTTACCAGATATCTTTTAATAAACCCAAATGATAAAGTTGACTATTCAAATTGCAACTGATAAATATGCAATCCTCTGTGACGATAAATAAATGCTTTTTGTAGAAGCCTTGAACTGTTGCAATATGTTTTTGATAATCATTTCTGTTAATGTAATGTTGACTGATCTGAGTATTACTAAATAACTTTGGTTTTAATACTCCTTTGATTAACAAACACTGCAAATGAGAGTAGTTTCTTTCTTAATTTGTACCAGCATTTTTCACTTATTTTATGAAGACATCTATACTCACTAAGCGTCTTGCAAGTGATCATTAATGAAGTAAGCATTTTTGTATTTGAAGTTAATTTCCTGCTCGGCAGGCATGGTTTATTGAAGCTACATGTGAAACATGTGATAAATTATCTTTATTAACAATGTGACTTAATGTGCCAAGTCTGCAGCAAGCTTTTTAAAAATTGCACAAGATAAAATCAGAGTAGATCAACATAAATTATTGTTTATGTTTTTTTAATACTGTTTTTAAGATGTATTTAATATTTAGCTTATGCCTGATCTTCGTTCGTATTAGTTGAGCTTGGATGGACATGCAAGTCACCGGAGACTTGACCCTAATAAAATGGGAGTGTTTTTAAGTGCCCAGACTTAGACATGTATGCATTACTTTTCTTGATTTGACATGCACCAAAATTTAAGCTAATTACAAATGTGAAGTTTATATGTCTTACATTTTGGAACTATCTGTTTGATTTTGAGGTAAAATTGACTACTGAAGGGGTTTAGAATCATAGAATCCCTACAGTGCAGAAGGAGGCCATTTGTCCCATCGAGCCTGCACTGACATCAATCCCCTCAACACCATATATTTACCCCACTAATCCCCCTGACACTACGGGGCAATTTAGCGTAGCCAATCCACCTAACCTGCACATCTTTGGATTGTGGGAGGAAACTGGAGCACCGGAGGAAACTCTTGCAGACACTGGGAGAATGTGCAAGCTCCACGCAGTCAGTCACCTGAGGCCAGAATTGAACCCGGGTCCCTGGCGCTGTGAGGCAGCAGTGCCTAATCACTGTGCCACCATACCACCCCTATGTATATCCTACTTGCCAACAAGCCTGGGTAGTCGGGTTGCTGTACTGAGAAGAAGGTTGAAGATATTCACAACTGTAGATAATGTTAGGACCATCTGTGATGGTTGTGGGCAGACTGCTAGTTTTCAAGAATTTGTTAGGAATGTCCGTTTTGTCAGTGGTTATAACCTTAAACAATATATTTAAAAGGTAGAATGCAGTTGGGGGTCTAGATGATTGATAATTAGTGCTTCTACCAGGATACAAGATCTGTGTGATTTATGTTGCTATGGAAATGGGCTTTGAGAGGGAAAGAGTCCAAAGCAAACTGTTGTAATATTGACATGATGTGGAGATGCCGGCGTTGGACTGGGGTAAACACAGTAAGAAGTTTAACAACACCAGGTTAAAGTCCAACAGGTTTATTTGGTAGCAAAAGCCACACAAGCTTTCGAGGCTCTGAGCCCCTTCTTCAGGTGAGTGGGAATTCTGTTCACAAACAGAACTTATAAGACACAGACTCAATTTACATGAATAATGGTTGGAATGCGAATACTTACAACTAATCCAGTCTTTAAGAAACAAAACAATGGGAGTGGAGAGAGCATCAAGACAGGCTAAAAAGATGTGTATTGTCTCCAGACAAGACAGCCAGTGAAACTCTGCAGGTCCTGCAGAGTGGACCTGCAGAGTTTCACTGGCTGTCTTGTCTGGAGACAATACACATCTTTTTAGCCTGTCTTGATGCTCTCTCCACTCCCATTGTTTTGTTTCTTAAAGACTGGATTAGTTGTAAGTATTCGCATTCCAACCATTATTCATGTAAATTGAGTCTGTGTCTTATAAGTTCTGTTTGTGAACAGAATTCCCACTCACCTGAAGAAGGGGCTCAGAGCCTCGAAAGCTTGTGTGGCTTTTGCTACCAAATAAACCTGTTGGACTTTAACCTGGTGTTGTTAAACTTCTTACTGTAATATTGACATGCAGGGTTTTAAGATAACAAACAGATTATTCTGCGTGAGAGGGACCAGACATCCAGTCACTATCGTTCACCATGCAGTATGTGGATAGGAGCTTTTGCACAGAACAAAGAGACCAAGTTTATGAGGATTTAAATGAAGCTCGAAGATTCACCTAGCTTTGGCTAGAGGGAGGAATCTCCAGAGTAACCTCTGCTCTGAAAGTCTGTTCAGGAGTTATCTAATTACAAAAAGAAAAGGAAGCAAGACACCAGGAGCTGAGATTAGCTTTGAACCACTTGAGGGACAGAGTAAAAGAGTAAAGTAAAAACATGGAGGGAGATTTTTGGTCATTTTAAAAATCAAATGCGGATCTTTCCTGTGGCTTCGAGCATAAATTACCCACTGAATAGCATTTATACATTTTGTTTAGATTGTTTATTACAGTAAAACTCTTGAAACATGAAATCTTGTTGTGTGACCCTTCCAGTTAGTCACGGTAGATTCAAATATCCTTTAAAAATGTTATTGATCTCTATGGGATCGTAACACTTTCTTGATTCCTTCCAACTTTACTTTTTTACTCAAACAAAAAATGAGATAGGGGTCAGTTTCTCCTGTATGTTTCTCAATATACTGTTGCACTCAATATTTATACCTCAATCAACAGCAACAAAATAAATTAGTCGATCATTTATTCCATTCTGTTTGCAGGAACTGTTCGCAGATGGACTACTGAATTTCTTTTATTAAAGCTGTCTCTGCACTTCAGAGCTAATACATTTCAAAGCTCTCTGAGCTATCCTGGAGTCATGAAAATCGCAATTGATGTACCAGCTTTTCTTTTTCTTTTATCAAAAATTGTTATCTTGATTTTTTTTATTAGTCCTAATGTAGAGAGTTACATAATTTGGAATTACCACAACCATGTTGTACATTTTTGGGAGTATGGTAGCATACATTTCATGAAGGAGCAGTTTTTCATTTACCATGTTACTGAATGGCAGGTCACAGGACATGCCTATTATTTTCTTCCCCACCTCCTCCTATTTAGGCCAGACCATTAACAGTGACTGAAGGGATGGGAGGTGTCAAGAAGCAGAGGTAGTTTTAAGTGATATATTTTTGTATTGTTGGGTATGAGGTATCAACTTCAGTGAGCTTAATTTAGTGTGTCTGTCTAAGGAGGGGTAAAACTCTAGTTAAATTTGTGTTAAACAAAGGTTGTTGCATGTATGGGGGTTTTATTTCATTTTAAACTTTGGCTGCGTTTAGAGAGTTTATGACGTGTAAAGTAAATAAGAGACTGGAGAAAGAACAAGCTGTTGCTTAGCAACCAGGGGCTACTTTTAGGGGAAAGACCTTTTTGATTTTGTTTTAACTGGAAGCCAGAGTAGAAGGAGCTTCGCAGGGAGTGAATGAACAGCTCTTCCAGCTTTGCTGTACGGTGGAACAGTGGTTAGCACTGCTGCTTCACAGCACCAGGGACTCGGGTTTGATTCCAACCTTGGGTATGTGGAGTTTGCACGTTCTCCCCATGTCTGCATGGGTTTCTTCCAGTTGCTCCAGTTTCCTCCCACAGACAAAGATGTGTAGGTTAGGTGGATTAACCAAAAATGCTCAGGGTTACAGGGATAGTGCAAGGGCTAGCCTGTGTAAAATGCTCTTTCGGAGAGTGGGTGCAGACTTGATAGGTTGAATGGCCTCCTTCTGCACTATAGTGATTCTGTGGGTAAGAAAATAAGCCATAGAGTAAGAGACAAGGAAGCAAGTGTCCTGAACCTAACAAGCAGCTAGTTAAGAAAACTAGAGGAAAAGAAGTTTCCAGGAAGTTTGAAGTTAAAGTAACAGAGGAAACAGCAACTGGCACAGTGTCCTGTTCACTGAAATCACAGACAGAGCTGAGAAAAAGCTGGCGAGTCAGAAGCCAAAGATATCTGAAGTGATTCTCAAGTTCATTTTACTACAGCTTGTGAAGCAATAGTTGAAGTAATTGTGATGCATTCATTAGCTGGATCTCAGAGTTTGCTTAAAAGTAGTCAAGACAGAGGCACATTGAAAGGACAGTTGCAAAATCTTGAGAGTGGAGTTTGGAATCACTGGTGTGGAAGTTGGAGTCCAGTGAAATAAACTGGCTCATTGTGTAAGAATCATCTGGGGTGATTGGAGAAATACACAGAAGATGTTACTCAGGCGGCACGGTGGCACTGTGGTTAGCACTGATGCCTCAGTGCCAGCGAGCCAGGTTCAATTCCAGCCTCGGGTCAGTGTGTGGAGTTTGCACATTCTCCCTGTGTCTGCGTGGGTTTCCTCCGGGTGCTCTGGTTTCCTCCCACAGTCCAATGATGTACAGGTTTGATTGGCAATGCTAAATTGCCATGTAGTATCAGGAGGTTTGGTAGGGTAAATGCGTGTGGTAACGGCGATAGGGCCTGGGTGGGATCGCTGTTGGTGCAGACTTGATGGGCCGAATGGCCTCCTTATGTACTGTAGGGAGTCTATGATTCTAAGATCGATTGAATGGTATATGTCACTGGGTTTCAGAATGGAGTGTTATCGACCCAGCCGAAGTGGGGTCGTCTTCTGCTGTCTGGCCCGCTGGCAGAACTTCACTATCAGTGGCAAAAACTCATCTCTATATTTTTACAGAAGGATAAAATTCAATTAAGTTTTGGAAATGGACTGAATTTTGTGCAGTTATTTAAGAAAAAAGTGTAAAAGTGTTGACTGGGATTGAAAATTATAGTTTACCCACTTTGCTCAACATTAAATGATTTTTTCATAAAAGTGTTGCTATTGCCATTGCCTTGAGCCTGGAAATTGTTCTAAGATTGTGAATGAACATTTTTACAGCTACAAATTCAGGGGGTGGTCTGGGTAACCATGGTGATGAATTGGGTGCAAGGTCCAATAAAGACCTTTTAAAAGCTACAAAGAAAACAGCTAAGTAATATGCAAAGACCATCCTTTTGTCATGTATTGCTATATGCATTCATTTGACAAAATCTTTGACAAGCAGGAATTCTATTGCATTAGACCAGCAATTTTTCTAGTGAAGTATGAATGATTGTTGGAGTAAATCTTCCCTTAACAGGGTGTACATTGCTCTGCAATGAATTATTGTAATTAATTATCTTTCCCCAGGCTTGGTGCAACATTCCATTGTCATCCGATGTGGTTATTATACTAAAGAATAAACAATGGATGGAAGTTACAACATTATTTGAACTGAATCCAAGTCTTCAGAGTAGAGAGCACCATTTAACATTTTAAAAACCAGGAACAAAAGGAAATTTAAGCAATTCATCAGCAATTGCTAACTTTGAATTAAGACTACCAACTAAAGAATTGATTCAACATTTTTGCCGTAGGAGGGGTGTATACGTAATACTGTTTAGAGTTAAAGCATTAGGACTTATGCTTTGCAGAAATCAAAATCTGGATTTGGGGAGGCGGAAACATAATGATATTGTCTCTAGACTAGTAATCCAGAAACCCTGAGTAATACTGTGTGGATCTGGGTTTGAATCCCCAGTGGAATTTAAGTTTTAGAAAAAATTTGGAATTAAAAGTCTAATGACCATGAACCCATAAGTCTAATGACCATGAACCCATTGTCTATTGTCATAAAAACTCATCTGGATTCACTAATGTTCTTTAGGGAAGGAAATCTGCTGTCCTTACCTGGTTTGACCTACATATGACTCCAGACCCACAATAGCATGGTTGATTCTTAACTGCCCTCTGAAATGACCTAGCAAGTCATTCAGTTCAAAGTCAATTGGGGATGGGCAATAAACACTGGCCCAGCCAGCAGCACATCCCACAAAAGAATAAGAGGAAGACTATTACGGATATTGTTGCAAAGCGAATCCATTAAACAAGCCAAACACAATGGCTTTTCTTATTCTCCAGCATTTATTAACATCTTGCTTGATAACACCAACAGTGCCTTAAAATCAGCAACTTCTGGACTCAGGTCCTGCCAGATTTCAGACTTTGCCAGATTTCTGGTTGGGTGATTCAAGTCAGGTGGGTCGGGTTCCTTGGAGCTTGGGAATAGACTGGCACACAAGCAGCCAATGTACAATTTGTCAGGCACTATGCTTAGCTAGTGTGGTGCTGAGCCGAATTGTCCCAGTATTCTTAAAATTTTAGCTCAATTAAAATTAATGCATAACACATTCTAAAAATGTCCTGTTTTTGAGCAACGTTGGCTTTTGGACAACCAGATTTGAGATTCTGTACTTATATCTATAAAATGGCATCAAAATGTAACTAGGTACATAAAAAAAGTTATGACATTGAAATGGAGCATTCATTTCAACTGGCCTGTGTCAGTGTTTTTCCTGCACATGAGAAAATACAGTAAGAAGTTTAACAACACCAGGTTAAAGTCCAACAGGTTTATTTGGTAGCAAAAGCCACACAAGCTTTCGAAGCTCTAAGCCCCTTCTTCAGGTGAGTGGGAATTCTGTTCACAAACAGAGTTTATAAAGACACAGACTCAATTTACATGAATAATGGTTGGAATGCGAATACTTACAACTAATCAAGTCTTTAAGAAACGAAACAATGTGAGTGGAGAGAGCATCAAGACAGGCTAAAAAGATGTGTATTGTCTCCAGACAAGACAGCCAGTGAAACTCTGCAGGTCCACGCAACTGTGGGCGTTACAAATAGTGTGACATGAACCCAATATCCCGGTTGAGGCCATCCGCGTGTGTGCGGAACTTGGCTATCAGTTTCTGCTCAGCGACTCTGCGCTGCCGTGTGTCGCGAAGGCCGCCTTGGAGAACGCTTACCCGAATATCAGAGGCCGAATGCCCGTGACCGCTGAAGTGCTCCCCAACAGGAAGAGAACAGTCTTGCCTGGTGATTGTCGAGCGGTGTTCACTCATCCGTTCTCCAAGGCGGCCTTCGCGACACACGACAGCGCAGAGTCGCTGAGCAGAAACTGATAGCCAAGTTCCGCACACACGCGGACGGCCTCAACCGGGATATTGGGTTCATGTCACACTATTTGTAACGCCCACAGTTGCGTGGACCTGCAGAGTTTCACTGGCTGTCTTGTCTGGAGACAATACACATCTTTTTAGCCTGTCTTGATGCTCTCTCCACTCCCATTGTTTTGTTTCTTAAAGACTTGATTAGTTGTAAGTATTCGCATTCCAACCATTATTCATGTAAATTGAGTCTGTGTCTTTATAAACTCTGTTTGTGAACAGAATTCCCACTCACCTGAAGAAGGGGCTTAGAGCTCCGAAAGCTTGTGTGGCTTTTGCTACCAAATAAACCTGTTGGACTTTAACCTGGTGTTGTTAAACTTCTTACTGTGTTTACCCCAGTCCAACGCCGGTATCTCCACATCATGACATGAGAAAATAGGCAGTTTACACCGATCTGTCCTGTTACATGCTTCCATAATTCTGAACACTCCCCACCCTATCACTCTCCAATGAATGATTTAAATGAAACAAGGTAGTTCTGATTCAGTATGGTGCTAAGCATCGTACATGATGTCTGACACGTTTTTAACCAGGAAGTTTTACTATTTTATGACAGATTGAATTATTCCTCAGATTGCCAATCTATATTTATTTATTCACTAAACAAAACCAACAGCATAATACTGAATTTCATATTTCATAGTTGCTTAATGATTAATTTTTGATGGTGATACTTGTCATTCGTGCTTACTCTGATACAATACCAATGTGTTTTAAATCCATTTCAACTGAATAATTCATTTGGAAAAGGACAGCAGATTTGCTTTAATTGTTCAATTAATTTGCATAACTAATTTGGAAGAATATTTACCAATGATAACTTCCAGTTTTAATTTAAAAATAATGGGACTGAGCAAATAGCTGCAAGTGCTTCATTTTTAATTTGATAAATTTTCAATTCTATTATGTTTTATCTCCCTTTTATAGGCGCATTGACGATGATAAGGGAAGGACTCATGAACTGGAATATTGCGCTATAAAATGCATGCGAGGAATTCTCTATTGTTACATGCGTCAAGCTGATAAGGTAAAGCACTAATATACACATTACTATATTGCTATACTATTTAATATACACAATGGATACACATGTTGACTTTGCATTTAAAATTAATTTTAGCTTCAGTAACAAAAGTGAGCAGATGGAAGCAATTAATTGTTAAAATTAAAATCTCTTTTTAAATAAACTTTTGTGAAATGGTTTCATCCAATAGTTTGGATCAGTTTGATCATTCAAAAAAGTTTGGAACTTGCCATGTTAGTGTTTGTCAATATTCTTTTTGGCCCTTAAGTAAATTGCAATGTTAGCAAGTTCTTACCAACACTTTTAACATCATGTACTTAAGCTGTCATTTTCACAATTTTTGAACGAGAACACCTCATCTGAGCAATGTACATTCTTCAATTTTCTCCAACAAGAAACCAAGTTTGAATTGGAAATGTGGCACAAATTTCCTCCTATTGTCATACCAACCTGGCAGCCTGTTTGCCCCATAGACATGATTACTCTGGTCTTCCTTCGCATAAACATTTCCTCTCGTTTGACCTTATTCTACCATGCTATCTGACCCACTGATAGTTCCAGCTGAAAACATCAATATCTGACTCTGACTGCTATTATGTAACCCGCTTTGGCCTCAAGTTTGTTCGTAAAACTCAGCTTACTGAGTTTTATGGAGAATGATGCTGTGAAAGCACAGTAAGTGGTTTGAGGAAACTGATAACGTGATTGATCAGAAGAGCTCTGTTATGTATTAATATTGATTTTTGGTAGCTGTACTCAGCGCTTTGTAGTAATATATTCATGTGTTCACTGGAAGTGATGTCACCGGTCACTTGCGCGGGGAAACTGTCAGTGAAGAAGCATCCATGCCGTGAAAACCACCCTGTGAATAAAGCTCCATTATTTTTAACTCTCCGTGCTTCCTAGTGTCAATTCTCCAATATACAACATTAAAACTGGCAACGAGAACATCAAACGCTGCTGACTAGCCACTCAGGCAGAGGAAAATTACCAAAAAAGTCAGGAAAAGACTTAGAAGAGAAGTCTTTGTATAAGGTCAGACAAGGGGAAATGTTTATGAGAAGGAAGACCAGAGTAATCATGTCTATGGGGCAAACAGGGCTGCCAGGTTGGTATGACAATAGGAGGAAATTTGTGCCACATTTCCAATTCACACTTGGTTTCTTGTTGGAGAAAATTGAAGAACGTACATTGCTCAGATGAGGTGTTCTCGTTCAAAAATTGTGAAAATGACAGCTTAAGTACATGATGTTAAAAGTGTTGGTAAGAACTTGCTAACATTGCAATTTACTTAAGGGCCAAAAAGAATATTGACAAACACTAACATGGCAAGTTCCAAACTTTTTTGAATGATCAAACTGATCCAAACTATTGGATAAAACCATCCTCGAGACCATAAAATATGTACTTCAGACCATAAAGTTCAAGGTGGATGCGGGTAACAATCCTCCACAGAACAATTAGAGAGCTGAGTGTGTTTTAAAAAGAGGCTGAAGCTCGGGTTGTTGGCTTGTTTAAGAGAAAAAGCATCAAGCTAGCTGCTGGAAAAGTGTTGCAAAGTATGCATGCGGGGAACCTCCATTAGTAAGAAAATGGCAGGAGTTTTCAGTATCATAGGACCCTTTGATGAAATAGAGCAATAGAGCTACTATACTGAGTGTTTTGACTATTTTGAGCAGACAAACAAAATAGCAGAAGATATTAGGGTATCTACATTCCTGAGCATGATGGGTTGGGGGGGGGGGGGGGGGGGGGGATATTTAATCTCCTCAGAAGTGCAACCAGAGAAGCCAGGCACTAAAATGTATAAACAAATCGTAGATATTTGCCAGCACGTTTTTTTGCCAAAGACTAGTGATTGCAGGTGACTTCAAATTCCACAAAGAAATCAAGAAGAGGAGTAATCAACTCTGCAATTTGTGGCTGTTGCTAAAAAGGCTTGCAGAATATTGAGATTTTGGGGATTTGCTGAATGACACAATTCGGGACAGATTTATTTGCGAAGTAAAACAATATAGAAATGTTTGCTAACTGAGAGTAACCTTACTCTGAAAAAGGCCCTGAAAATAGCTGTTTCGATGGATCTGGCTGCAAAAGAAGTTCAGCAACTGAGTTTGTGTCCTCAACTACACAGAATGTCGGCTGGATCGACACACCTAAGAGTTTTGAAACTCGTACGTGTCACCAAAGTGCAAAGCCAGGGCATTCGGCTGCGGAATGCTGGTTCAGGACTTCGGCAGAAGATATGGAAAAAAGGAAAGGACACATATTCCGGAATTTTACCACCTCGCCCGCCCGAGGCCAACGGAGAATGCCGTTCTGCAAGCCTCGCCCGCCCCAGGTAAAATTCCGGCCATGCAGTGTGCCTGCTGGAAGGAAAAGCAAGCTACGAGTAAAAATAATAAGAAGCCAGAACAAACCAAAACAGCATGTAAGCAGAATAAAAGAAGTGTTCATGCTCTGCAAAAGGATTAAGAGAAACAAGCGACTTGCAGTCAGAGAATGAATTATCACAATGTACTAGCCATTGCTGGTGCTACGAATAGATACAAGGCCACTCCACTGATAAATAGATAGCCAGTAAAGATGGAAGTCGACACTGGATCAGTAGTCTTACCAGTGCCAGAGACTGTATATAAGGGAAAACCCAGACATATTCCCTTGCAAGTTTCAAGAATAGTCTTGAAGACATTGGTGAGTTTGTTCCACTGAAGGGTTTCATTGAAGTAGCTGTGCAACCTAATGGACAGGCAACAGATTTGTCTTTGCATGTAGTTAATGGCAATTATCCAGCATTGATGGGTCGAATATGGTTAGACAAGATTTGACTGAACTAGGTCGAAGCCAACCTGATGATTAATTTAAGAGAATCAGGCCTCACAAGAATTCTAAAGAAACAAAAGGTGTGTTTCATGGAGAACTGGGAAGTGTGAAAGACAGCACAATTAAATTAAAGACTGAAAAAGAAAGTCGAGCAAAATGTTTGAAGGCAAGGTTGGACCCTACGCTTTCTGGACAAAAGTCGAGACTGACTTGGAATGACTAATGAAGACAAGAATTTTGGAACCTGTCAGCATTGCTGAATGGGATGCACCAATAGTACCAGTCATCAAGAAGGATGAATCCGTAAAGATTTGCAGAGACTTCAAAGTCACCCTAAATCCAGTATTATGTATGGAACAGTATCCATTGCCTCATATGGGTGACCAATTTGCGGGATTAGCAGGAGGTCAACGTTTTAGCAAAATCGACCTAAGCCAGGCTTACTTACAAATGAATGTAGACCAGAAGTCACAGGGACTTCTGATAATTGTGACACAAAGGCTTGTTCCAGTACCGAAGATTGCCGTTTGGTATCACCACTTCTGCATTGTTTCAAAGAGCATTGGATCAGATCCTGAGTGAACTGAGCTGAGTCCAGTGCTAACTGGCTGAGATCCGAGTCACAGGAAGAGAGAAGAGGAACATCTTCAGAATTTGAATGCTACTCTTCAGAGATTGGTAGACCATGAACTGAGAGTCCACAAGGACAGGTGTGAGTTTTTCCAATACTCCATTGTGTATTTGGGACATGTGATTGATGCCATGCGCTTTCACAGATCACCTTTGAAGGTCAAGGCTATCACAGATGCACCTGCCCCTCAGAATATTAACCAGTGCGATCCTTCCTAGGATTGCTGGACTATGGCGGAAGATTTGTTTCAAATTTGAGAACCATTTTCAAACCATTGCATAACTATTTGTGCTAGAACAAGAAGTGGTCAACTCAATGCAATGCAAGCCACTGAAGCATTGCTTAAATCTGAAGTTCTTACACATTTTGATTCTCCTTACTCCTACAATTAGTGTTTGACACATTCCCTTATGGTGTTGGACCGGTGGTATCCCACATTATCGCCAAGTGAAGGAAGACCCGTTGCTTTTGGGTCTCAAACCTTGAGCAAGGCTGAAAGTGACTACGCACAAATTGTAAGGGAAGCCTTAGGGATATCTTTGGATTAAGGAAATTCCATCAATTCTTGCATGTAAAAAAGTTCACTGTGTTGACGGACCATTAACAATTTACTACCATTTGAAGATTAGAATTGACAGTACAGTTAGGATGTCTCCTTTGGGGACAGAGTGATCATTCCGCCACCATTGAGAAGAAAAGTTTTAAATAAGTTACTAGGGGGCCATTGCAAAATTGTACACAAAAAGGAAATAGCTAGGAGCTATTTCTGGTGCCCTGAATTGGAAGCGGAAATTGAAGAAAAGGCTGGAAAGTGTTCTTCACGTTTGAAAGTAAGAAACTGCCATCCTTAGCACCTCTGCATCCATGAGAATAGCCGAAAGAGGCGTGGCAAGGAGTACATGTTGATTTTATGGGACCTTTTGAAGGGCATATATTCTTAGTAATGGTCGATGCTCATTCAAAGTGGCCAGAAGTCATTATAATGAAATCTACTTCAACAGAAAAGACGATCGAGAGGCTAGAAGTCTTTAATTGGTTTGGATTTCCAAAAGAATTGATAAGCAACAACAGACCTCAACTTATCTGCCAAGAATTTGAAAGTTTCTTTAAAGAAAATGGTATTCAACATATTAGGTCTGCGCCATATCATCCTGCTACAAATGGACCAGCAGGACATTTTGTACAAACCATAAAACATACACCCGCTGCCTCGGCAAAGCAGCGAGCATAATTAAGGACCCCACGCACCCCGGACATTCTCTCTTCCTCCTTCTTCCTTCGGGGAAAAAGATACAAAAGTCTGAGGTCACGTACCAACCGACTCAAGTACAGCTTCTTCCCTGCTGCTGTCAGACTTTTGAATGGACTTACTTTCCATTAATCTTTCTCTACACCCTATCTATGACTGTAACACTACATTCTGCACTGTCTCATTTCCTTCTCTATGAACGGTATGTTTTGTCTGTATAGCACGCGAGAAACAATACTTTTCACTATGTTAATACATGTGACAAATCAAATCAAACATTGAGAGAAATCAGGGAACAAGGTTCACTGATCAAACTTCTTGATTGGTTCCTATTAATGTACAGGAAAATCACGCGTTCTATGACCAAAATCTCCTGTTTATTAATGATGAAGGGAAAACTACACTTGGCCTTTGACTTGTTAAAACCTTTGGCAATGAAAGAAATCAGACAGCAACAAGGACAGATGGAACAGAGGGAAATCAAAGCAAAACATCATGGGCCCTATTTTACCATTTTGATTCTAAGTGCTGGGCGGACTTGAAGCTGGGAGCGTTTCAGATCCGACTTTTAGACCCATTCTCAGGCACCCCCATAAGCACTCTGTCTGAAAAAATATCAGTGATTCTGAATCGCGCTGTAGAAACCTATGGGTGGGGCTCAACATGGCCAGAATCATGCAGTTCCGATTGGTACCTCCAACTGCGCATGCGCAGAAAAAAAAAGATAGAATGTGGCTCCCCTGCCACATTGCTCCTGGGCCAGATAACGCCTGGCCCCCACAGATGTTACCCCACCCCCACAACATTACTGACCTCCTTATCCCCCCACCCACCTGCCACCCAGACAGATCGCGCACCCCCCCCCCCACCCCACCGATCACAGGCAGAGTGGCAGCAGACCCGCTTCTCTACACCCACCCCCCCCCCCCCCCCCCCCCTTCCCCAACCAACCAATCTGAAGCAGAGAGCCATCAGACGCTCGGCACTTACCTCCTCACTAGCTGGAGTGCCCGAATGGGACTTTTGTAGAGCATGTCTGTATCGTGCTGAATCTGGATGGGCGAACGCGGTGGCAAAGGGGGAAGTATCGGTAAAGTTGGTCGTGCAGCCCATTAAGTCGGTCTAAATGCATTTAAATTGCCGTCACGCCCATTTCGGGCATGGTCCCGCTTGCAGCCATTTTCGGGCCTTGGTAAAGAGGGAACTGGCGCGGAGGCAGGCACGGCTCGCGCTACTCACCTCATGCCCGACTTTACCAAATGTTTGCGCCTGAAAACGGGTGCAACGCGATGGTAAAATCGGGCCCCTTGTCTTCCACCAAAGACAACGAGGTTTGGCTGGGATTACTCCACAGGAGAGAATGGGTTCCTGCCACGATCCTTGCACAGACTGGACTTGTTTCGTTCACTGTCCAAACCAGAGATGATTTCATGTGGAGGAGGCATGCAGTCCAGCTGTTGGCAGGAAGACCTGATCAGCTGGAAATGGGACCTGCTGAAAATCTAGGTTCAACTGTACAAAGTCCTGACCTGAACCTTCTTGCAACCTTGACACCGACAGACACTGTTGAGGCACCTCACCTATAGACTAAATATAGAATTAACCTCTAGTTACAACATCGACACCGGGCAAACCAGCCACTAATGATGTTTATGCAAAGATGAAAATGCCAGAGATTACAACCGGTGCAAAGAAGATAATGCCAGAGGTTCACTGTTCTACCATTCCAAGAGCAACAACCTCCAGACCATCTGACTTATTGACTATTGTCTATTGATTATTGTTCATGTTGCACTTATTTGAATTTGTTTGGGACTTTTAATTCCAAGGAGAATGTTATATATTGATTCTTGGTAGCTGTATTAATATATTAATGTATTCACCTGAAGTGACATCACAAATTGTTAGCACGGGAAACTGCCAGAGTGAAGAAGCAGCCATGTTGTGAACACCACCCTGTGAATAAAGCTCCATTATTTTTAACCCTCCGTGCTTCCTAACATCAATCTCCAATATACAACAACGCTAACTTCCATATTGACCAGTTCAAAAGCATGTGATTCAAAAGCACTGTAAAAGCAAATTTGGTACAATGGGCCAGGAACCAACTTAAAATTGATTAAAGACTTTTACGCAGTTTGCAAACGTATACAGTTGACCCGTAGGCAGGTTGGACTGAAGACATAACCAAAAATATAACTGGAGACTATCTTAGAACATTATAGTATAGACCACATTGTCCTGAGTCCCCCTCTCATAGTGTACCTCACTGGCAGAACTCCAGATCTTTCTCCTAAAAACAGCTTGATCACATTGTCCTGTAATCCTACAAGATCCTTGTTGTTATAAAATACTTTTCTATGTTCCAATATCGTGAAACTATGCTGTTATTTAGTGGTACTGTACCTACGCACCAATCCCAAATATTTCTGTACTCCGGTACGATGCATACTTATTTCTATGTCTAATATCTACCCCACTTTGCTTCCAGGTGCCATGACTCCTTGCCCAATATTCTCACATCCTAGATTCCCCTTTGCTGCTTCCAAATTCCAAAGCTCTCTCACTAATTGCACACCTAAGAACCCACTTCCATTAATGCTAATTCCCCACCTTCCAGAACATGCGCCCATTACTGTTAACCCAGATTCTCACCTTTACCGTCGCTGAACCCAGCATCTATTAGCTAGTTTCAAATAACAATTTATTCTTTCTCTTTTACTTTTCCCATCTTCCCAGGAATAAATTTCACATTTTTACTACTTTCTTCTCGCTAATCATTATAGCAGCTCCAATTAAAATTTCCAGACACGGAGCACCTGCTATGTACCCAGTTCTTCACTTACCTTGCACATTTTCCTTAGTCAATTGCACCCTACTCTCACCCTATTCAAGCACCACATTGACCCACAGTGAGACTGTCTCCTGTGTGTATATCAATCACTTTGGTCCTCAGTATCAGTCGTAAGGTTGTATGTTGTCTCAGGAATAAAACACGTGTAGCAAAAACCGCCTATCACTATTTCCAATTTCTAATCTTGTCATAGAGACATTGACGTTTACAGCATAGAAAAAGGCCCTTTGGCCCATTGAGTCTGCGTTGGTCAAAGACAAACCACCCAAGTTTTATAATCCCATTTTCCAGCACTTGGTCCATAGCCTTTTATGCCTTGACATTGCAAGTGCACATCTAACTACTAACTAAATGTTATAAGGGTTTCTGCCTCCATCACTCTTTCAAGCATTGAGTTCCAGACTCCCACCACCCTCTGGATGAAGAATATGAAACTCTTACGTATTTTGATCTATTCTACCCCTCCATTTAGTTTGTGCTGCATCTTTTTATGGTGTCGGAGCGATGGTCTCCCACATCATAACATTGAGTGAAGAAAGATCCACTGCTTTTGGGTCTCAAATCTTGAGTAAGACTGAAAGTAACTCTGCACAGATTGAAAGAGAAGCATTAAGGGTCATCTTTGGAGTAAAGAAATTCTATCAGTTCCTGTACGGGTGAGAATTTACATTGTTGATGGACCGTTGTCCGCTAACTACCATTTTTGGATCGCACATGGGAATTCCATCACTTGTAGCAAGTAGAATGCAGAACTGTGCTTTTGTCCACACATGCTGATACCATTAATGTGGTTGGACTTTCAAGATTACCACTACCAGATAGTTCATCAGACCACTGATGCGGGAATATTTTCTTCTTTGAACAAGTAGACAACACACCAATGACTTCAAGACAAGTGAGGAAGCATACTTGGAGCAATCCGATACTTTCCAAAGTGATGGATATGGTATTACATGAGAAAACCTCAGAACTAACACCTAAGCTGAAACCGTACTACTCCAGGAGACTGGAGCTGTCAGTATAGTCAGGATGTCTTCTGTGGGGGCTCAGAGTGATCATTCTGCCACTATTGAGAAAGCTGGTGTTAGAGTGAAGTTACATGAGGGTGATTGCGGAATCGTGCACATGAAGGAAATAGCAAGGAATTGTTTCTGGTGGCGTGAATTAGATGCGAAAATTGAAAATAAATCTACAACATGTTCTTCCTGTGCGAAGCTAAGAAACCCTTAGCGCCACTGTATCCTTGGAAATGGCCTGGCATTGAGTGCATGTGAATTTAGCAGGACCTTTCGAAGGACATATGTTCTTAATAACAGTCGATGCTCACATTAGGTGGCCAGAGGACACTGTGATGAAATCTACTTCATCAGAGAAGATCACCAAGAAGCTAGAAGAAGTATTTAGTCATTTTGGATTCCCTGAACAACTGGTAAGCGACAATGTACCTCAATTTTTCTCACAGACCATGAAACATACCTTGAAAGCAACCAGGAGACAAGGTTCATTGATAAAATTCCTTAACAGATTCCTGCTAGTGTATAGAAATACCACACATTCTATGGACAAGACCTCTCCTGTATTACTAATGAAGAAACAACTAGGATTGGCATTTTATCTGTTGAAACCCCTGAAAACTAAAGAGATCTCAAAACCACAACAACAAAGATAAATGGAATGGCAGGAAAGCAAAGCATAAAGTTTTCCACCAGGAAAAGGGAGTTTTGGCCAGAATTTGCTCCACAGGAGAGAAATGGGTTCCTGCCACAATCCTTGCACAGACTGGACCTGTTTTTTAATGTCTAGACCAGAGATGTTATCTGGAGGACACATGCAGACCAACTGTTGGCTGGGAGAACATATCCGCTGTAATTAGAACCCACTGAGAATCTGCATTCAAAGTACTGACCTCAACCTTCCTACAACCCCAACACCAGCAGACATTGTTGAGGAAAGCAAAATCTCATCTACTGATCAGACATGGAAAGAACCTCCAGTTCCTATGTCAACGCTGGTCAAACTAACCACCGATGACATTCGTGAAAAGAAGAGGACGTTAGAGGTCCGCTGTCAACTATTTCAGAAGTCTTTATGACAGGTGCTCAGTACTGACTAACTGAATATTGTGCTTTAGATTTTATGTGTCATTGGTCGGGCCTTGTGTTTTATAAAGAAGTGGACCTGCCTTAATGTTGGTGGCAGTAAATTATACAACGTGCTTCTTGCCCTGGGGTTCTTGGAGTTGTAAGGATTTAGAAGCAGCACTGCACTAGTTGCAGGAATGTAATGAGTAGTTTCTAATTGAAGATTTGGGAGTTGCAGTCCCTATCTGGAGATAGGGTAATGAATAAAGAGGGCTGGGAATAGTTTGAACGTTGTTTGAGGGAATTAAAGTATTGAGCACTCAGCTAAGTGGCATGAGATTTTGGGTTAGTCGCTGAGGGAATGTAAATATTTGGGGAGAGAAAAATATATAGGTGTATGGCATGGCATAAGTTCGATATTCTGTCAAGTTTGGTTTGTCACCTTTTTTAAACCTGGTCACAGAACATAAACAGATTTAAAAACAAAGATTGCAGTTCAAATTCTTACACCAAGCTTACTTTGACTTTGACATGGTGTTGCATTTTTATCAGTCAAAGCCTTGAGAGAGATAATTCAAATGTACCTGAGGTTATTTGGTTCATTTTGTATTTTACTGACAGCTTCTTTTCAGTTTTAAGGACGTCACATTTTCAAAAGTTCAGCAGTCCTGGTAGCTTTTCTTCTATGAAATAAAAAACGGTTTAAATCAAAAATAGATGCAAATTCTCATGGGAAAAGGCGTTATGGTATCTTACAGACGCAGGCAACCAGCATGCTACTTTGATGTTCCAGAAAAAAAGGGAGAAATGCACCATGCTTTTCGAAGTTATTTGCAAAGGATTAAGTTGGTTTTGACAGTTGCAACCTTTTTATTATTCTGCTCACTCAAACAGATGGAAGTTTGCCTGCTCAGAATCACAGAATTGTTATGGTGCAGAAGTAGGCCATTCGGCCTACTGTGTCTGTACCTGCTGTAAATGTTTAATGAGATAAATGACTTTGTGTCTTTTCATGGGTGACATAGCAGTTAACATTGCTGTCTCAAAGTGCCAGGAACCCAGGTTAGACTCTAGCCTTGGGTGACTATCTGTGTGTAGTTTGCACATTCTGCCTGTGTCCAGATGCTCCGGTTTCCCCTCTCAGTCAAAATATGTGCAGGTTAGGTGGATTGACCATGCTAAATTTGCCCCTTAGGTGTCCAAAGATGAGTAGGTTAGATCGAGTAGCCATGGTTACAGGAATAGGATGGGGGCGGGGCGGGGCTGTGTTGGGTAAGATGCTCTTTCAGAGAGTTGGTGCAGACTCGATGGGCCGCATTACCTCCTCCTGCACTTTTTAAAAATTAATTTTGCTCAGTATTTTAGACCAGAAACAAGATTTGCTGTGATGCTCAGTCACTTTCAATAGTGAAGGAAGGTCTGTTGAAGACGAGCAACTGAAGTCATTTGCCATACAGGGTTTATTGTTCATTCCACAAATGCATTATTGACAACCTACCTCAATCACAAGGCTGGAATTCTCTGAAAAGGGATAGAGCACTGGGATTCACCCACGAGAGTGATTTAAGACACAATGAATAATTAAGGATAAGGAGACTTGAAAACACTCCAGTTTAATGTGAAGCAGTAGTGGCTATCAATAGTTGAGTGGGCAGTGAAGTCTGAATTTTGGGTAATAAACAATGAGCATTTGGGAAGAGTACAGGTGGGTGAGATAACAGGTTGCTGAGAATGGCTGGGATCAGTGTGTAGGTCTGGAAGAAATGGCTATAGAGGCCAGTCATTACAATGCTGCCCCTGTAAGAATACCTGAAGGGTTGTACCTTCATCCCAACTATCTTCACTAATTTGTTAATGACCTTTGCTCCATCATATGGTTGAACTGGAGTTAGCATTGTTGTTTAATAGCATTTTTTAAAATTTAAATATTTGAGCCTAGTCAAAACATTGTGAGATCAAGCACATTTTCAATAGTTCATTTGCAAAACCTATCATGTGAAAATCTAATTTTTGATATCTTGATAATCAGTGGAGTGAGCTAGGTGGACTGAATTTCCTTTTTTGGCTGCTGCATTCTTACCCATTTATTAGATCTGTTCTTTTGTAAAAGGAGGTTGTGTGCTTAAAATGTATTTTACTGCACTCTGAAATGTCATGTCAAATGGATGTATTAGTATAGATATTCATCCATAGGGACATAGTAAAAGGAATAGGTAATTCAGGCATTCAAGCTATTCAATTAGATCATGGTTAATCTATACTTCTACATTATTTATCAGCCTTTCATCTACATCCCCTGATGATCTACACGAACAAAAGGTTGTCATTCTTAGTCTTAAAAATATCATTTGACCCAGCATACACGGCCTTTTAGAGAAGAGAGTTCAAGATTTCCACAACCTTTTGTTGCAAAAGTACTGCATAATATCACTCCAAAATGGCCTTGTTCCAATTTTAAGATTTTCACTGCCAAGAAAGGTAGCTTAAGTCATGACATTTCCTAACTTGGCAGACATGCCTCAGTTTAAAGGATTCTGTTAGATTCAATCTTTGTTGCAGGGAGGTGGGAACGGGTTCAACTCGGATCTGTCGATCCTGGAAACAGGTTCTAGGTGGTCACAGGAGCAGGCTAGTGCCGAGGTGGGCTGGTTAGCAACAAGCCTTGATTTTCTGGAATTCGTCCCAATTGGTTTAGAAGCTGTAAGGCCCTCTAGCCCTCATCCCTCAACTCCTTGGTCCCCATTGTCCCTACTTGCCAATTTATGCCACCACCCCCATCCCCTGCCTCTTACCCTCAGGGTTCTTCTATGCTAACACAAGCCCTTCACCGATTCTCCATACTTCTACATACCCCTCAGTGGCCGCTCCCTGTCAGCTCCACCTCACCCACCTCCCATGCCTTTCATACCCTGCCCCGCCATCACCACTCAAGCAGTCTCCACCATGGGCAGATCGCAGAAGACAAGTGGAGATGAAGAAATCTAACAATCTTATACTGCTCATATACATGCAAACTTGATATTGAAACAAACTCCCATTCAAACCAATTGAAATCTTGAAAATCTCCTTGGATAGTTAATCTCTTATAAAAGCAACAAAGTTCTATTCAGACCCCAGATCAAAGACAGCTAATCCTTTAATAATTACTTTAAATTGTCAACCCCAATGCGAACTCAGACTCCTACTGAAACAATTATAGCTTTTTTGAAGCTCAGCCAAGCTTTCATAATGACACAATAATAATGATAGCCCTTGGGAAAATGTCACCAAAATTCTCTACTTAAACTGTACAACTAGATTGAAATTTTCTTCTAACCTTTATTAGATGGCCTGTGAATCAAAGCTGTTACGATCCCAGTTTGGTAGATTGTAACCTTTGTGTTTTTTTGTGCATTCTGTGCATTCCATCAAATCCCCCTTCCGCCGACGTTTGTCAAACTGTGAGCCAACTGGCCTCACTGGAACTCTGACTTTCACATGAGAGGTTCCAAGTTCTGCTCTTGAAGAACACACTCTCCAAAACTTCCTCTTGGACGCCTACCTCAAGGATCCACATCCAGGAATTTAACTTTTCTTTAGGTATTCCTCTGCCCAGGAACACCATGTGCATTCAAACTTCCACACAATCTCTCAGGTACCCAGACATGCCAGCAGAAGACCCAGTGCTTCACAGCCTGTATTAAAGTGTCGCTAACCTTTCCAACGTCAGATATCTGGTTCTCACTCCAGGTCTGTACCTTGCACTCTTATCTGGTCTTATAATGGGTGCCTCTCTCTCTGCTCCTGACTTAATTGAACAGAGCATTTTTCCAGTTTCCTGTTCTTTGTTACTTTAACTTCCTCGTTCCCTGATTTCTGACTGCTTTAGCTTTTGGGACCTTCTTTCTGACCCCTGTGTATACTAATGACTGTCTCTGTGAGAGCTGCTTTCTTCGAGGTTATCTGGTTCAAACTGAACCCTAACTGCTTTTCTGTCTGGACTTTTGGTCGCTAAGCAACAGTTTAGTTTTTTCAAGCCTTTAATTACTTTTTGCGTTTTTATTGCTTTTATCCAGGAAAAGTTTTTAAAGTGAAACTAATCAAAAACTTGCAGACACCTCTATCTAACATGAATCACACTGAAGTTTTAACTCTTTCTCCGCACACAAATTTAGAAACACAAAGTTAACTTAAGCTTATGTTATTACTAATGCACACAATACAACTAAAAACTGTTTAATCCATCTCTATTTCCTAACAAAGCAGTCCAGCAGAAGATGTTTTTAATTCTCATTGACAGCTTCAGCCTCTTTTTTTAATGTTTAAAGAGCAAGGTATTAAACAAATCTTTATGACGCTTAAGCAAACCTTATTAACTCTTCAAGAGTTATGTGTACTGCATGAATTTGCAACTCCCACAATTTCCAAAGCTCCGTAAAACTATAATATGAACCCCTCCCTTATGTATTCCCATCTCTGAGATGAAGGCCAACCTGGAATTAGCCTTTTTTATTACTTTTGCATCTGTACACTAGATTTTAGTGATTTATGTGCCTGAACATCTAAATTTGTTTGTTTTTGCATTATTTCTAGTTTCCCACCATTAAGAAAACATTTCAGTTTGCCTTTTTTGGTTCCAAAGTGGAGGATATAACATTTCCCTCCTCATTCATTCTGCCAGTGTCTCTTTTAACGTTGTGGCTTCATCTGCACAATTTACTGTTTAGTGACATCTGCAAATTTGGATACACAACTTTATTCCTCATTCAAGTTCCTGATGTATATTGAAAAGCTGAAGCTGCGAGAAAACTCCACTAGAGTTATAAATTATTAATGAGTCACAGGATAAAAATTGTGTTGAACATTTAAATAATTAATTTACATTTTGTTTGGACCATTTCCAAGTATGTCATATTACCATAGGGATGGGCTTTGATTAATCGAAGGTCCTTTTGTTTAACTTGTATGGGTGTTTTTAATGGAGTACAGTTTCAGTTTTGACCTTGTGCAGGCTGCAGCTCATTGAGTCAAGGGAGCAATAGGAGATAAATGTTAGTCAGGCCTGCACCATATGCAGAGAAAATATTAACTTTACCATTCAGTGTTTAGAATGCGAGTGGAGGCTCAAGCTCAGCTTGGAGTTGTGCAAGGGGAAATGAGGCTCGAAGGGTTGCCTAGTTTGAAGCTCGAAGAAGAAATTCACAAGTGGTTCTGACAGTGAAAGACAGTTGTCCTAGTGGCAGAAAGAAATCACCTTGAGTAGTTAGCTTCAAAAGTGCTCTAAAGAAGCTGTGGGGCAACGTTGGAAAAAGGAGTTTGTGCCTGCCCAAAGCTAGGACAAAAAGGCAGTGGAACCCAAGTTTAACTGTGAAATCCACAGTGCTGAGATTTTAAACAAAAATTGGAAGACCGCTTAGCCAAAAGCTGATGAAAGAATCAGCAATATATTTCATACCTTGGAGAATGATCGGAATACGAAAGAGAAATTGAAGTGAACTCCCGTGTGCTGTGACACTTTGGTTTGTCCTCGCAAAAGGAGAAACATTCAAGAAATTGATGAGAACATAAGAACGAGGGACAGGAGTAGGCAATTCAGCCCCTCAAACTTGCTGTGCATGCAATACGATCATGGCTGATCTTGTCACATAGCCAAACTTTTCTGGCAAAATCGTAAGGAAAAAGGGGAAGTTCAGTTGGGAAGCTTAGCCTAAAGATATCTGATTGTTTTTAATTCTGCTTTTCAATGTAGAATAAGTATTCACCTAAAATTGTTTATTTTGTCTAGTTTGCTTAACTTGTTTCTTGTTTAACAAAATTAATTTATTTTAAACACAAAATTTGTGGTGTAATTTATTTCTGTTGATCACTGAGTGTTAGAATATCACAAATCCACTCTGACTCTAATTAATCGGTTCACACTTGTCCGAGTGCTCAGTTACTGAACCAATTTATTTTTAAATAGGTGGAACATTTCAAGCAATATTCAAATCCATCAAGCTGTCTACATTCTGTGTTCAATGTGCATACAGGCGATGAAGTTTTATCTAATGAAGTATATGGGCACCTTCAGGTAAGGTAGTTCTGACAAATTTAATGTTAGCATTATTAAAGTACATGCACCTGCTGTATGATTATTGATGCAACATTTCAACATTATGTTCTAATATCTTTTGTTATTTTGCACCCCAGATTGATGCCTTATCTTTGTTCTTATTGTACTTGGTCGAGATGATTTCCTCGGGACTACAAATTATCTACAATACTGATGAGGTATTGTGCATTAGATTGATGTATGAAGGCAAAATTAGCAAGTTTATTTCCTGAAATTTTAAAATGTTTATGGCACAACGATTCAATTCCAAAAAACTGAAGTTGCTTTTAGTTTTGGAAATGTACTAATTGATTTGCATAATGTTGCTTGAGTATGAAAACAAATACAGTGTTTAGGTATAGCTGGTACGACAATTATGTTCTGGTAGAGCACAAGCAAAAGAGATGGGAAAAGATGGGCAGGGCAGGAAAGGAGTGTGAAGAGGGGAAAGAACAACAATAAAAAAATGACAGGTAGAGAATGGGAGCAGAAACCACGTCGGTTGTCGGAGAGGGCAGCAACTTTAAGAATGGAGACAGAGGAAATTTGTGGCACTGAACAAGAACTTTTGGCCCATTATGCCTGCACCAGCCAATAAAAAGAACTATCCAGCCTAATCCCACTTTTCAGCTTTGATCTATAGTCCGACAGGTTATGCCACTTCAAGTACACAGACAACTATTTTTTAATGCATTGTGGGATTCTGCCTCTCCCACTCTTTAAGACAGTGAGTTCCAGACCCCCACCACCCTCTGGATTTAAAAAAACCCTTCTCAACTCCGCCAAATCCTTTTATAATTATTTTATACCCCCACTTTGCTATAGCATCTCATTTTTATATATCTCAAATAATCTTCCCTTATCTTCCTGTCTCCCAAGGACATCGCCCCAGTCTATCCAATCTTTCCTCAGAGCTAAAATTGTCCATGTTGGCAACATCTTTCTCAATTTCTTCTGTACCATCTCTCATATCGTCACATCTTTGTGATTAGCACTGCTGCCTCGCAGTGCCAGGGACCCGGTTTCGATTCCCAGCTTGGGTCACTGCCTGTGCGGAGTCTGCACATTCTCCCTGTGTCTGCGTGGGTATCCTCGGGTGCTCTGGTTTCCTCCCACAGTCCGAAACACATGCTGGCTAGGTGCATTGGCGCCTGTGCACTGAGGGTGAATTTAGCATGGCCACACATTGACTAGGGGATTTTCACAGTAACTTCATTGCAGTGTTAATGTAAGCCTACTTGTGACACTTAGAATAAATTTTAACTTTAATCTTTTCCATAATGTGATGACTAGCACTGTACATAATAACTGCGGTCTAATGTTTTACACTGAGTGAAGTGAGCTATCCACCACTCCATCAGAGCTGTGTTTTTTCTCGGTGACTAACTTGTTTACCTTCCTGCAATTCTGTTTTCAGGAAGAATTTTAACATAATCAACATGCCCACCTCATGCCTATTTTGGGCACAAGTTGAAAGTGCCACCCAACAACTGCCCCAGGCTTTGGCTCACAAATCTGTGTCGGCACAAATTAACAGACGTGGGCCATTCAACCTCTCAAGCCTACAAACATAGGAAATAGGAGCAGCAGTAAACCATTCAGCCCCTCAAGCTCACTCCACCATTCAACAGGATCATGGCTGATCTGTTTACTATCAACCCTGGTAACTTTTGATTCCTTTGCTGAATAAGATTCTATCTACCTCTACCTTTAAAATATTCCATTATCCTGTCTCCACTGTCTTCTGAGGCAAAGAGTTCCAAAGTTGCAGAACTCAGAGAAAAAAAAATCATCTCAGCTCTCACCTTAATTTTAAAGCAGTGCCTCCTACTTCTTGATTCACCCATAAGAGGAAACATCCTTTCCATATCCACTTTGTCAATACTGTTCAGGATCTTGTGTACTTGAATCAAGTCAGCTCTTGTGCTTCTAAATTCCAGTGGAAATAAGCCCAGTTTGTCTAACCTTATCGTATAAGACGACACCCCCCCCCCCCCCCCCCCTTTCCAGGTATCCATCTGGTAAACCTTCTTTGAACCACCTCCAACGCACTTGCATCCTTAAATAAGGAGACCAAAACTACATACAGTATTCAAGATGTGGTCATACCGATGCCCTATACAACTGAAGCATTATATCCTTACTTTTATGTCAAAATCCTCTCATAATAAATATAGCACTCCATTAGCACAAGTCTTAATTACTTGCGGCACCTACATACTAACTTTTGCATGTTAGAACACCTGTATCCCATTGCACCTCTGAATTCTGCAGCCATTCTCTGTTTAAGTAATACTCTGTTTTTCTTATTTTTCCTGCCAAAGTGAAGAACATCACACTTTCCCACGCTATACTCCATCTGCCAGATTTTTGCTCACTCACTCAACCTAGCTATATCCATCTTTAACCTCCTTATGCCCTCTTCAAACATACTTTCCTACATACCATGCTTTCACTAGCCTGGTCTAAGTTATTGATGTAAATTGTAAAAGTTGAGGCCCAACGTAGACCCCTGTGCAATCTCACTCATCACATCCTGCCAATCCAAAAAAAAAGACCCTTTTGTGAATACTCTTTTTTGCTAACCATTTTTATTGTTGACTCCTAACTATTGGCAGCTTCAAATATTACTATTGCAAGCATACTTTGGTTTAGCATTAAACAGCTCAAACTCTTCTGAAATTCAATAAATTACTTATTTTTGTATTGCACCTTGTTATGTGGTGGAAGTGGTGAAATACTTTGAACAAGTTACTGTTGCAGTGGAGGCAAATATCCATGATATAGGAATGTCCTGAAGAGCCGCAGTGCGATTTCTCTCCCCTGTGTCCCAATTGCAAGATTTTATCTCACTTTGATGATTGTTAATTATATATACTGATTCTTTCAACAGATGCAACCTATTCTTATTTTTCCGGACTACTTCCCATTTACTGATCTCAGAGTAATACTCCAGTGCTTCACAAATTCAAGTACTCAGCTAGCAGATACAGGTTTCTCCACACAGTTTTAGTTACTTTTAACAGTGGTTGTTGGAGTTTTCAACAAGGGGATAGTTTTACCACCTCCATAGAAGGTGGGTGGAGGTAATGTCTGCAGCCATTAGTTTGTTTGTCTGTAAATAATATATCTCAAAAACTAAAGAACAACAAAACTTGATACACAGATGGCGTTTTGCCCAAGGAAAAACTGATAAGTTTTTGGCACAGATGAAGACCCTGGAATTTTTTAAAAGATCTGTTAACAATGGAAGATAGGCAAATTGACTTTTGTTTAAGAATGTTGTGGGTCGCTTTATTTAGAGTATGGTTGATTGTTTTATGTTGTGGATTGTCTCCTCTCTGCTGTTTTGGTGAAATTTGTCACAGCTGTCAAAATGTGAGCAGAATTTTCAGAGCCATTTGTTGGATTTGGATTTTTTAAAAATGTATTTACTCTTTCACAGGCTGTGGTTATTACTGGCTAGACCAGCTTTAATTGCCCATCCCTAATTGCCCTTGGGAGGATGGTGCTGAACCACCTTCTTCAACCACTGCAGGCCATGGTGTAAGTGCACCCTAAATCTAAATCCGGAAGGTGTATGGCTTCGATGAGAATCTGCAGTTGGTGGTGTCTTCTAGATGGTAGAGGTCATGGATTTGGAAGGAGCTGTTGAAAGAACCTTGTTGAGTCGCTGCAGTGCATCTTGCAGATGGTACACATTGCTACCTTTATGTATCAGTGGTAGAGGGAGTGAATGTTCAAGGCGGTGGATGAGGTTCCAATCAGCGGATTTTCTCCTCTCTGCTGTTTTGGTGAAATTTGTCAGCTGTGACAAATTTCACCAAAACAACAGAGAGGAGAAAATCCACAACATAAAATAATCAACCATACTTTTTCCTGGAATGTGTCAAGCTTCTTGAGTGTTGCTGAAGCTGTACTCACACATTATTGCTGGAGCTGCACTTATCCAGGCAAGTGGAGAGTATTCCATCACACTCCTGAATTGTGCCTGGTAGATGGTGGATAAGCTTTGGGCAATCTGAAAGTGAGTTACTCACTGCGGAATTCCCAGCCTCTAACCTGCCCTTGTAGGCACAGTATTATATGGCTCATCCAGTTCAGCTTCTGGTCATTGATAACCCACAGGATGTTGAAGGTAATCTTATTGAATGTCAAGGGAAGATGGTTAGGTTCTGTCATGTTAAAGATGGCCATTGCCTGGCACTTGTGTGGCACAAATGTTACTGCCATTTATCAGCCCAAGCTTAATATTGACCAGGTCTTGTTGCACATGGGCACAGACTCTCCAGTCTCTGAGAATCACATGAACATTGTGCAGTCATCAGCGAACGTTCCAGACCTAATGATGGAAGGCGGGTCATTGATGAAGCAGATGAAAATGGTTGGGCCGAGGACACCACACTGAAGAACTCCTACAGTAATATATTAGGCATGCTATGCTTGACCTCCAGCAACCACAACCATGTTCCTTTCAGTTAGGCCTGACTCCAACCAGTGGAGAGTTTCCCCCTGATTCCCATTCATTCCTTGACCACATTCGGCCAAATGCTGCTATGGTATCGAGGACAGTTTATCTAACCTCACCTCTTGCATTCAGCACTTCTGCCAATATTTGATCCAAGGCTCTTATGAGGTCAGGAGCTGAATGACCATGGCTAAATCCAAACTGAGCATCACATGTGCACCATCTGCCAGTGCTTAATAGCACTGTCAACAACGCCTTTCATTTCTTCACTGATGATCGAGAGCAGATTAATGAGACAGTAATTTTCTGGGTTGGATTTATCCTGCTTTTGTGGACAGGACATACCAGGACAATTGGCCTGATAGGTCTGAAGCCTTTTCAGTAAGGTGGAAGCTCTTAATAAAAAGATTTATTTTTCCAGCATTGTAGTTTAAGGGCGGCACAGTGGTTAGCACTGCTGCCTCACAGCGCCAGGGACCTGGGTTCAATTCCCGACTTGGGTCACTGTCTGTGTGGAATTTGTACATTCTCCCCATGTCTGCATGGGTTTCCTCCGGGTGCTCTGGTTTCCTTCCACAGTCCAAAGATGTGTGAGTTAGGTGGATTGGCCATCGTAAATTGTTCCTTAGTGTCAGGGGGACTAGCTAGGGTAAATGCATAGGGTTATGGGGATAGGGCCTGGGTGGGATTGTGGTCAGTGCAGACTTGATGGGCTGAATACAAAGAACAATACAGCACAGGAACAGGCCCTTCAGCCCTCCAAGCCTGCACCGATCATGTGTTACTAACTAGACCAGCCGTTTGTATTCCTCTATTCCCAGTCTGTTCATGTGGCTATGTAGATAAGTCTTAAGTGCAGAATGGCTTCCTTCTGCACTGTAGGATTCTATGATTCTAGTTACAGAGCATCAATCAGGCAGAGTAAAGCTTCAAGGAAGAACCACATAATTCTAGTAACGTTGAGCTAACACAGAATGGCAGAGGTGTGCACTTACTGAGTGCTTGCCTATTAAAATTGCATTCTCCAAGCTCCAATGCAAGATGCTCAAAATAGCTGAACATTTGTGATTTTGTGATACGCATTGGACATGTTTATGAAAAATATCATTTTCATTCTGAATATATGCACCTTCTATGTTAGCAAAACACATTTACTGATTAAAAGTAAAGCTTTCAATTTGATTATGAGGAATCTTTGACATCTCAGAATCCATTTGCCCTGAACTAAGTTTAAACATTTGCCTTTGAATTGCTTTGGATATAAGTGCCTCTGCTTTTATTTTCTTTCTAGCTTGAACACAAATGCCTTCATACTCTCACAATTTAATCTTAATTATATTTGGCCAATGCATGAATCTGAACATTGAATGTGAATGGAACTTTATGTTTCAAATCTTTCCATTCAAAGTTCAAATCTGCATTTCTTTGCTGTGCAAGCTATTACAATCATTGCCTTCAAAGGCAGAAGAATTGCTGCCGGAACTCAAATAGGTCAAGTTGAGAGAAGACAGTTTTGAAACTCATCTCTGATTTGCAATATATAGCACCTAGGAAATTCAGATATGTTACTTGCTGCAGTTGAGAAAGCTATTTTCTTCACAATTTAATTAAATAGAACCTGATTTACATAAGAGTTCACTGTTACAATTACTGTAGCTGCGCATGTGTGCGAATGCACAAAGTATATTAAATAAATTGGGGAGATTGCATTGTGGAAATATGATGTGGCAATAACAGAGGCCTAGTTCAAGGAAGGACAAGACTGGAGGTTAAATATTCCTGGCTATAACGTGTTCAGAAAAGATAGGAAAGGAAGGAAAGTGGGAGGGGATTGGTTAGGGAGAGCATTGTTGTGCTGGAGAAAGAGGATGCCCCAAAGGATTCAAGGACGTAATCAATTTGGCTAGAGCTAGGGAACAAAAAGGGTGCAATTACATTACTCAGTGTAGCCTATAAACCACCAACTAGTGAGAAGGATGTAGAAGAATCTGCCACCTGCAGACTGTGGGAACTAAGGGAGTCATCCTGTCTAACTGGCTATACCTTATCAGGCCAAATGAGGAGTGGAATGCACCTATCCATTTTAATTAGCAGTTGAATCCTTCTAGTCATTCCATTATCTAGTACCTCACTGCTGCAAGATCTTCCAAAGCCTCTCGCTGATTAGGTTCTATACTTCATTGTTCAATTTGAATGTAGCCTATCTTGTTCTGCTTTTTCCCACTATGCTGTTGAGCTTTTTCCCACTATGCTTTTGACCAAAGCTCTCAAACACCTTTAAAACTAGATTTCAAAGTTATAATACTTGTTAAAAATCCATTATTGTTGGTTGTATATGTGGTTAAGACAATACCTTCATATAGTTTAAAGTTTATTTATTATTGTCACGTGTAGACTTCCATTAACACTGCAATGAAATTACTGTGAAAATCCCCTAGCCGCCACACTTTGGTGCCTGTTCAGGTACATTTGAGCAAGAATTTAACATTGCCAATACACTTAACCAGCACATCTTTTGGACTGTGGGAGGAAACCCACACAGACACGGCGAGAATGTGGAGACTCCGCACAGACAGTGACCCAAGCCGGTAATCGAATCCGGGTCCCCGGTGCCATGAGGCAGCAGTGCTAACCATTGTGCCGCCCCATCTGTATCGATGAAGGTGGAAGGAAAGGGTTATAATTATCAGGTATGAATAGTTGCATGCAAGGCAACATCTGCTAAAAGGGATAAGGGCTAACGTGGTGGAAAAGTAGCAAGCATTAGAAGGTCTGATAGCTCATAAATTTCTGATGCAGTGTTCAGACCAAAGATTTGATTGGCAGATCAATCAGGATGTTTAAAATTTGAAATTGATAGAAATGCTGAAACATAACAGGATTGGAACATAGATATAGAAAAAGGAGTAACTGCTGCGTCAGTAATGTGTTGGAGGCACATCGTGATACCTTTGGGATATATATATAAGGCACATTATGGTCCCTATTTTAGACCAGTCTACTTTGTTTTCAAAGCACCGCAATAAGCAGGGGTTTCAGTATCCCCTGCTCAACTCATTAATAGGAACGTTCTTTCTGAATTTACCCTGTCCAAAGATGTGCGGGTTAGGTTGATTGGCCATGCTAAAAAATTGCCCTTAGTGTCCTGGGATGCGTAGGTTAGAGGGATTAGTGGTAAAATATCTAGGGATATGGGGGTAGGGCCTGGGTGGGATTGTGGTCGGTGCAGACTCGATGGGCCGAATGGCCTCTTTCTGTGCTGTAGGGTTTCTGAGATTCTGAGATTCTAAGAACAAATCTGCAGGGAAATTACAGAAAGATGCAAACATTACAGAGTAGTTTTAATGGGGAACTTTAGTTACCTGGTCGAATGTGGAGTTGAGGATGCAATCAGATCAGTCATAATCTTATTGAATGCCAGAGCAGGCTCAAGGGGCCAAATGGCCTACTCCTGCTCCTAATTCATATGTTCATGTAGCCTTTGGGTCTTTTGCCAATCACCTTAAATTTGTGCCCACCAGTAATCAACCAAGCAATGACAACTAGATGCATTTACAAAGCACCTTTATTATAGCAAAACAAGGTGCTTAACAAGAGCCATTTCAATTTTAGAAAGTGACAGAAACAGAAAGAAGTATTGGGATAGATTAGAAACATGGTCAAGGAAATAGGCCTTAAAGGATGAGAGAGGGGCAGAGTGGTGAGGAGGTTTAGTGAAGGGATTCCAGAACTTAGGCTAAGAGAGCTAACAGCTTGGCCACAAATGTTGGAGTAATGTCAAAGATGCCAGAATTTGTATAACATAGAATGAGGCTTGTTGGGCCATGTAGGTTACCGAGATAGAGAGGAAAACTGTCATGGAAGGATTTGAAAACCAGGATGAGGATTTTAAAATTGAGCTGGGAGCCATTTAAGGTCAGACAGTGTGTAGAGGCTTGCCAGTGGGTTGCCAGTAAATTAACATTAATGACATTGCACTGTCTGCTTACATAAAATGCATTCAGTCGCCTGAAGTCATAGATTTGTATGGTAGGCATAAATTAAACTCACACATTAGTGCTGAGGCATTTTCCTTCAGGTTTTAATTACTTTTGGAAATTTAAAAAAGAAAAAAATTATAACTTGTACTAACCAGGGTGGCACAGTGGTTAGCACTGCTGCCTCAGCGCCAGGGACGCAGATTTGATTCCCGGCTTGGGTCACTGTGCAGGATCTGCACATTCTCCTCGTGTCTGTATGGGTTTCCTCCAGGTGCTCCGGTTTCCTCCCATAGTCCAAAAGACGTGCTGGTTAGGTGAATTGGCCATGCTAAATTCGCCCTCAGTGTACCCGAACAGGCACTGGAGTGTGGCAATTAGGGGATTTTCACGATAATGTCATTGCATTGTTAATGTAAGCCTATTAGTGATTCTAATAAATAAACTTTAAATTTTTTTAAACATTAACTTTTCATTGTATTTTTTGTCTCTCAATCCAATTATTATTTCCCTCTGTTTCTGCATTTGGTATTGAATCTATCCACTCTAATTTGTATTTTTTTCTCAGTCCTTACACTGTTTATATGTTGAACTAATAATTTTTAATTCTGAAATTTTTAAAGTTCTGAATTTTGAGTTTCTACTACCCAGTGCGATGCTTTATTCCTTTAGTCTTTCTTTCCCACTGTCTTTGTTTAAACATCAGTAGCATACCCTTAGCTTTCTCTTTATCTCCGATCTTCTTCCAGTAGTCTCAATTTCACCATCAGCCCAGCTTCTGTCCTCACCATTCCTCAAGTAACATTATTTCCTGTTTATTGCTGACATTGGTACTCCTGCTTTTTCAGTTTCATTTTTGTTTAGATTTTTAAAAAGGTAGTTTTTTCTTCATGCTGTCAAGCTATAAGCCTTTTGAACAAAGTCAGTGCTGCAGTGATTCCGGACATCACGCCTACTGTTCCTTGGAATCAGCACTGTTGGCTGCAGTCATGCTTCTCAGCTGGAAGAGTGGTGGGGGTTAGAGCTGATTGAACCTGCAGCTCCAGGGTAACATGCAGCCTTCTGTATCCTGGCAATCATATTCTCCAGAAAACTTGATCCTTATTGTGCTTACATTTCTTACTTGTCCTGCTTGGAATGTCAGAAAGCACTGTCTTTATCATTGTTGTATCATGATTGATAAAACAAAAATCATAGCACCACTATTTTAGAATGAGCAACTTAAGATATATGCAAATTAAAATTAAGATTCATTTAAACTTTAAATTATTTACAAAAATAAAAGCTTAAGGCATCCCAACTAGATTGCAGTTCTAAGGTCTGAGTCCACCATTTTTGGGATTGGTGTTGAAAATTCCTTTTACATGGCTTAAACGTGAAATGTGTTATTTCCAGGTTGATCATTTTTAAACATACCAAACATTTTGGTTTTTTTTAATGGGTGCATGCATATTTATTCTGTGATGGAGGTAGAAGTAGGCAGTCTTGGTGATGGGGTGGACATGTAGTTGGAAGCATATCTCGAGGTCAAACATGAAACTAAAGTTGCAAATAGTTTGGCTCAGCTTCAGACAGTTACCAGGGAAGAGATGAAATGGTGGTTAGGAACAGAGTTTGTGGCAGAGACCAAAGACAATGGCTTTGTCTTCCCAATATTCAGTTGGAAGAACTTTCTGCTCCCCCAGTATTGGATATCAGGCAAGTATTGTGACAAACCAGAGGGTTTGAGAGAGGTCATGGTGAGTCAGAGCAGAGTGCCATCATCCTCTGCGGAAAGTGAAGTGTTTTCAGATGATGTCATCAAGTGGCAGTCCTTGGGGACTCCAAAGGTAATGTTATTGGTGTGGACAGAGAAGACATCGCAAGTGACTTTTCCGGCTGTGATTCAAAAGATGAGAATGAAACCAGGCACTTGCACTTAGTTGGACGACATAGGAGAGGCACTGGAGTAGGATGGTGTGATAAACTGTGTCAAAGGCTGCAGATGGGTTGATAAGGATGAGGAAGGATAATTTACCATGTTCACAGTGGCATAGAATGTTATTTGTGACTTTTACCAAGGCCAGCCAGTATTGTGGTGAGGTAGAAACTTGATTGGAGGAATTTCAATATGAAATTAGCTAACTAACAGGAAACAGAGTGTTGGGATAAATGGATAATTTTCAGGCTGATAACCTGCAACTAGTGGGGTTCCACAGGGATCAGTGCAGGGACATCAACTATTTGCAATCTTTTTAATGACTTGGATGAAGAGACAGAGTGCTGAGGAGGCAAAGATAGGTTGGGAAGACATTATGAGGTAGAGACAGAGTCTGTAAAGAGGTTAGGTTAGGCAAAAATTTAATAGATGGAATAAACTATAGAAAAATGTGAGGTTATCCACTTTGGTAGGAAGAATACAAAATCAAAATATTATTGAAATAGAGAATAGAGAGAGATTACAGAATGATGCAGTACAGAGAGATCTAGGTGCCCTCATACATGAATCAAGTTAGCATATGAGTGTAATGATAAGAGGTTTGAAGAGGATTTGGACCTTCATCCATTGGAAACAGATTCTGTTTCTGAATTCTATCAAAACTTCGTGATTTTTAACACCTCTCTCAGATCTCCTCTTAGCCCTCTCTGCTCCATGGAAAATAACCCCAGCTTCTTCAGTCTATCCATATAACTACAATTCTTCATACTTAGCCACTCTCTAGTAATTAATCTCCTTTATATCAGCTCCAAAACCTTTATATCCTTCCTAAAGTGCAGTGTCCAAAATTGAACAAAATACCACAGTTGGAATCAAACTTTGAAATGTTACTCTGTATATACAATGCCATCAAAAATTTGTAGTGGTCTGAATCGTGTTCCATCTGAATTTCCTTTACATTGGACAGGCTAATAACTACTCTATGAAGTTCTGAGTGCTACTTTTAGATCGTGGACAGTTAATATTATAAAATAAATTGAACTTTCATAAAGTTCAAAGAACCTTGATATATTTCAATGCATGGGACATTCCTTGTATGACTGCATACCTTGGAGGAAACATTGTTGTTCTCCCTCTCAAAGTGCACGTTCCAACTCTACCTCTACTGGTTCCGATATACCTCTCCCCTAATAGGCCACAGTATCTTTCTAATCTCGTAAAATCAATCATAGAAACCCTACAGTGCAGAAGGAGGCCATTCGGCCCATCGAGTCTGCACCGACCACAATCCCACCCAGGCCCTACCCCCACATATTTACCCGCTAATCCCTCTAACCTACACATCCCAGGACTCTAAGGGGCAATTTATAACCTGGCCAATCAACCTAACCCACACATCTTTGGACTGTGGGAGGAAACCGGAGCACCCGGAGGAAACCCACGCAGACACGAGGAGAACGTACAAACTCCACACAGACAGTGACCCGAGCCGGGAATCGAACCCAGGACCCTGGAGCTGTGAAGCAGCAGTGCTAACCACTGTGCTACCGGGCCGCCCGGTATCTCGTATATCCCAATCCATCTCTTCTCACTGGTCCTATTCACTTTATCTTCATTTGTCACATTTAAAGTTTCTTTACACAATCCTATCCACCTCTCCTCCATCAGGTCACATTATATTTTCACTTTCACACGCCCCAACCTCTTCTCACTGATCCTATCCTCTCTCTTCACACGTCCCATTACACCCTTCCTCATGGATCTCATTCTACCTTTACTTTCATATGACCCATTCTAACTCTTTGTCCACTGGTTACATTTTTCTCTCCTCACATATCCGGTTCTATCCCATCTCATATTTGTTTCATTCTCTCCTCACACATTTCACACCTGGAAATCTTAGCTCCCCTTTCCAGACACAGAGCTCACACTTTCACGAAAATAGTTGAAATGTGAAAGGAGGAGGGATGATGATCATAACCTAGAGTGATCCAGACTTTTATTTCTATTTTGTTTCCTTATATATTTCTTACATTCATTTGTAAAATTAAAAAATACTAATTTTCACAAAGCAGTACAATTTCTATGTTCACAGTCTGAAATCCATTAAAAAGTGGTATGGGATATGACTGATGTTACAAGGTTATTGCATCTCGCTCGGGGAATTGAATATGAAAGTGGGGAGGTTATGCTTCAGTTACAAAGCGCACATGAGACCACATCTGGACTACTGTGTACAGTATTGATCTCCTTATTTAAGGAAGAATGTTAATACACTGGTCCCAGTTCAGAGAAGGTTAGTAAATTAATACGTGGAATACCCGGGTTGCTTTATAAGGAAAGGTTAGATAGGCTAGATTTGTATCCATGGAGTTTAGAAGAGTAAGAAGCTACTTGATTGAAACATTTAAGATCCTGAGGAGTCTTGAGAGGGTGCATTGGAAAGGATGTTTCCCCTTGTAGGGGAATCTAGAACTTGGGGTCTATATTCAAAAATAAGGGGTCGTCCATTTAAAACAGGTGAGGAGACTTTTTTTTCTCTGAGGGTCGTGAGTCTTTGAAACTCTCTTCCTCAAATGGCAGAAGCTTTAAATATTTTTAAGACACAGGTAGATAGATTCTTGATAAGTGGGTGAAAGGTTATTTGGGGTGGGTGGGAATGTGGAGTTGAGGTTGTAATCACATCAGCCATGGTCTTATCTGGAGTGAACTTCCTGAGACAGTGGTGGAGACAGGTTTGATTGATGTGTTCAAAAGGTAATTGGATTGCTAGCCGAAAAGAGAGAATGTGCAAGGTTACGGGGATAAGGCCCGGGAGTGCGATTAAGTAGAATGCTTTTTCAAAGAGCCAGTGCAAACTTGATGAGCCAAATGCCACCCTCCTGCACTGTTAAAGGTTCTGTGAATTATCACAACAGTAAAAAATTACTCAATGCTGAATACACAAGCCCTGACTTTTTCGGAATTTTTTTTATTATGCAGGCTCAAGGGGCTGAGTGGGCTACTCCCGTCCCTCGTTCATGTGTAGCCATGTAGGTGAAGGAATAAAGATGCCTTATTATCTTGACACTGCAGAATTGTTTTTGTGTCGAAGCTGAATGCACAAAGCACTAAGTGCAAAGGATACAAATTTGTTTTCTCACTGCAGTACAGAGTGGTCCTCGAAAAATTGGCATAAAGCCGTTTGAGCTCATCAAAGCACAATACTGCTCTTAGCATCAATCATGTGGAACTGCTAAATTCAGTTAGGGTTGATATTTTTCCTTATCTTCAGACTTTCACTAACTTTGAAACAAATTGAAGCTGAATGTAGCCCTAGATATAGTGGTAATCAGAATGGTGAAGCTATCAGCACTCAACATTATTACAAGGTGAATTGGCCAGCTACTTCTGGCATCTGCACATGTGCAGTTAAATGCAAATATCCACAAGTTGCTGTGAGAGATACCCTGCTGCTACACAAGCTGTGCTGTTGTTGTCCTTGCTGACAAACTCAACATTGAATTGACTACAGTGCCAGGAACCATCTGCAGTTGCCAAACTAATTCCATAATAAAAAAATTCTGAAAAAGTTAGGGCTTGTGTATTCAGCATTGAGTGAGTTTTTACTGTTGTGATAATTCACAGAATCTTTACAGTGCAGAAGAAGGCCATTTGAGTCATCGCGTTTGCACTGACTCTCTGAAAAAGCATTCTACCTAATCGCACTCCCATGCCTTATCCCCTTAACCTTGCATATTCTTTCTTTTCGGATAGCAATCCAATTGCCTTTTGAAAACATGAATCAAACCTGTCTCCACCACTGTCTCAGGAAGTTCACTCCAGCCTCCAACCTCAACTCTGGATGAAAAAAGATTTCCTCACATCACTGTGCAATGATCATATTTCAGTTAGGGGTGACACCATATCAGCATCAGCGATTGTTGTGTGATATGTAATTCTGTCATAGAGTCATAGAGGTTTACAGTATGGAAACAGGCCCTTCGGCCCAACTTGTCCATGCCACCCTTTTTTTGTTTAAAACTCCTAAGCTAATCCCAATTGCCCGCATTTGGCCCATATCCCTCTATACCTATCGTACCCATGTAACTATCTAAATGCTTTTTAAAAGACAAAATTGTACCCGCCTCTACTACTACCTCTGGCAGCTTGTTCCAGACACTCACCATCCTCTGTGTGAAAAAATTGCCCTTCTGGACACTTTTGTGTCTCTCCCCTCTCACCTTAAACCTATGCCCTCTAGTTTTAGACTCCCCTACCTTTGGGAAAAGATATTGACGATCTACCTTGTCTATGCCCATCATTATTTTATAGACCTCTATAAGGTCACCCCTCAGCCTCCTACGCTCCAGAGAAAAAAGTCCCAGTCTATTCAGTCTCTCCTTATAACTCAATCCATCAAGTCCCGGTAGCATCCTAGTAAATCTTTTCTGCACTCTTTCTAGTTTAATAATATCCTTTCTATAATAGGGTGACCAGAATTGCACACAGTATTCCAAGTATGGCCTTACCAATGTCTTATGCAACTTCAAGACGTCCCAGCTCCTGTATTCAATGTTCTGACCGATGAAACCAGGCATGCTGAATGCCTTCTTCACTACTCTGTCCACCTGTGACTCCACTTTCAAGGAGCTATGAACATGTATCCCGAGATCTCTTTGTTCTGTAACTCTCCCCAACGCCCTACCATTAACTGGGTAACTCCTGTCCTGGTTCAATCTACCAAAATGCATCACCTCGCATTTGTCTAAATTAAACTCCACCTGCCATTCATGAGCCCACTGGCCCAATTGATCAAGATCCCGCTGCAATTGGAGATAACCTTCCTCACTGTCCACCATGCCACCAATCTTGGTGTCATCGGCAAACTTACTCACCATGTCCCCTATATTCTCATCCAAATCATTAATGTAAATGACAAATAACAGTGGGCCCAGCACTGATCCCTGAGGCACACCGCTGGTCACAGGCCTCCAGTTTGAAAAACAACTCTCCACGACCACCCTCTGGCTTCTGTCAAAAAGCCAATTTTGTATCCATTTAGATACCTCACCCTGGATCTCGTGAGATTTAACTTTATGCAACAACCTACCATGCGGTCACCAGACATTTTGGAGACCCCCAACTACATACGATGAATGCCATGCACTCTGATGGCCTGCTGATTTCTAATGCATGGCCCTTAACAATGGTCAGAGTAGCAATTACTTTGCCTCTTCCAGGAGTTCTGTGCTCTCACCCGATAGGAAAGAAAGCAGAGGTTATGAATGTGAGAAATGGATTGTGTTGAGAGGATGGAGGGACAACATTTGTGGAGCTTGACTTTGAGGGATGGGAGTGAGAAAACAACAAGGCTAAGTGTCAGTCATGGCTGTTCTCATGAGAATGTGAGGAGATGCCTCACAGAGAGAGGAATAGAGATTGCAGGAGAAGGCTGGTGAAATCAGAGTGAGGCAGCTGGCACTTGAATTGTGGCATGCTGCACACCTTTCTTACTCTGATGAATTCATTAAACTTCTTTTGGCACTGTATCCATGAGAGAAGCACATTTCTGTAGCTGACCTCTTCAGCAACTTCCAGCCATGCTTGCTTTGTTTCAGAAGCTGATCTCTACCTCCCATCTGCTGAGAAGATTCTCTCTCTTTTAACAGTCCTGCATGTCGTCCAGGGATCTCTGCAGGTCCAGGCAAGCTGTGGGGGTTACAAATAGTGTGACATGAACCCAATATCCCGGTTGAGGCCGTCCTCGTGTGTGCGGAACTTGGCTATCAGTTTCTGCTCAGCGACTCTGCGCCGTCGTGTGTCGCGAAGGCCGCCTTGGAGAACGCTTACCCGAATATCAGAGTGATATTCGGGTAAGCGTTCTCCAAGGCGGCCTTCGCGACACACGACGGCGCAGAGTCGCTGAGCAGAAACTGATAGCCAAGTTCCGCACACACGAGGACGGCCTCAACCGGGATATTGGGTTCATGTCACACTATTTGTAACCCCCACAGCTTGCCTGGACCTGCAGAGTTTCACTGGCTGTCTTGTCTGGAGACAATACATATCTTTTTAGCCTGTCTTGATGCTCTCTCCACTCACATTGTTTGTATCTTAAAGACTTGATTAGCTGTAAGTATTCGCATTCCAACCATTATTCATGTAAATTGAGTCTGTGTCTTTATATGCCCTGTTTGTGAACAGAATTCCCACTCACCTGAAGAAGGGCTTGGAGCTCTGAAAGCTTGTGTGGCTTTTGCTACCAAATAAACCTGTTGGACTTTAACCCGGTGTTGTTAAACTTCTTACTGTGTTTACCCCAGTCCAACGCCGGCATCTCCACATCATGTCCAGCGATGCCCCAGAGACCCAGCGGACAATCTTCCTACATTCAGAATCCTTAGTTGCAGTTGCGGTCTGTGTCCTGACAGTTTTACCATGGATCCACTCTGATCCCTGTCGGAGATCCTTTAAATAATGAGGCTTGAACAGTAACGTGCAGCCCATGATCACGTCCAGCCACTCTAGCCAGGAATTCCGAAAACATGATGTTGATTCCGTGGCTGAGTTTAAAAAGCCACGACAAAGCCCATTCCATGAATTTTCGGGTTCCTGCTTGCTGCTAGTCTGGCCCATTGCAGCGGATATGTGTTCAGTTTCTTCCCCTGCATGTCTCAGGAAAATTCTTTAACTTGATTAGTTAAAAGAGTTTTGCTGTTTCTTTCCCTGCTCACTGACAGCACAATTCCTCTGTAAAGTTAATGCGCAATTAGAGGAAATCTCTCCTGAGAAGGCTGCAAAAACAGTGGGCAGCTATCAAATGAGGTGAACAACTTGTCAGGGTGTTTTTATATCCAAGAAGTGTACATATTTGTTTTCTTAGAGGGTGGATGCAAATGATGCTCTCATCTTGCGTTGTTTTTCCAACAACTCTATCAGATTTTACAGTGAAACATTCAACATTATGCTTAATTTGATGAGTATGTCCATTAATTGAAAAAGACTAGTTGTACTGTGGTCAGTGCACGACTGAGCAAGCATCGCTTTAGCTATAATAGGCTGGATGTTAAAATGTTTAATTTTTCACAGTCAGAGTTAGAGACTCAATGCAATCATGTGTACCATCTGAAAAGGGAAAAAAAAACATTCGTCAAAGACAACCAGATAACACAGAATTTGATCTTGCATCGTTTTATTCGATGGGGTCCAAGTTCAATTCCAAATGACAAAATACTAAAGAAATTCAACAGCTCTGTAAGCTGTGAAAGACTAAGAACATAATTTATAGGAACAGTAATAGGCCACATGGCCCCTCAAGCTTCCTGCATTATTCAATAAGATCATGACTAATCTTCACCCTCCAGTCCACTTCCCTGTTATATCTCTATGTTCCTTGATTCCCTCAATGCTCAAGCATTTGTTTGTCTCAATCTTAAATTTACAACAACACAGCCTGCTGCAGTAGAGAACTGCAAAGATTCACAACTTTTGAGTGCAGAAATTTCTTCTCATCTTGTTCCAAATGGCCAACATCTTATCCTGAGTCTATGAAGCCTACTTCTACATTCTTCAGTCAGGGCCAAGAGCCTTTCAGTATTTACTCTGGCAAGCCATTTAAGAATTTTATGTATTCAATGATAATAGCTCTCATTTTTTTGAAACTCCAGAGAATATAGGAGATTGATACTGTTAGTGTGAGTGGGCGAACACTACCACTTCGGACTTGGGGTCAGGTTCAACAGCGGTACAGCTTTATTAACGTCAACGGAGGTGCAATCAGAAAATACAAACAGCACAGTCCCAAAAGCACTCTAAAAGCCTGCTGCAATGGGCTACAGTTACACTCGAACTTTGACACGTTGTATGATTCAAATGTTAATGTTTTGTTTACAGTATTTGACTCTGACCATTCTGTTTTGATGTTTTAAGTACAGTATTGATGCTTAAGTATGGTAATCGTTTCTGTCCGATGGTTTTATCAATGGTCTAGAATCTCCGGGGTTTCTTGAACAATGGGTGTTTGGCTGATCTCAGGAAGTCTTTTGAGGCCAAGAAGGCTTCCTTAGTTATGTTAATCCTCTCCTTAGGTGTTTCTATGGAGGCTTCCTGATATCACTTGATTAGGTCAGTGGTGCTGATTTGATTAGATGAGGGTGTACTTTTAATTTAGTTTCCTTTGGTGCCACCCTGTCTGGCTCCCTTTTGTGTGTTAGACCTTGTTTGCATTTTAAAAGCATGCCTTTTGCCTGCTTGTCTGGATCTGTCCCTTTTAATCTTTAATGGAGGGGTTCTGAGTGCAGTTTGGCCTGTTTCATATTATATACGTAACTTCATAAATTTGTTGTCCGCTAACAATACTAAACTAGTCCTTTATAGGAAAGCCCCATCATCCCATAAATCAATTGCTGCCCCCACTCGAAGGCAACTCCTTCCTTGTGTGAGGAGACCAAAACTACACAATAGGCCAGGTGTGGTCTTGCCAAAACCCCATATAATTATTGCAAGATTTACTTATACACTGCAGTGATGAGGCTAGGATGTTGATATTAGAGGACTCTGCAATGATAATGCTTTTTAATGTCTTTGGAAGGTAATTTATAATAAATGTGGACTAAAGCAAAAGTGATAATGACTATTGGTTGATTATTGGTGAATTGTTTCAGCTGTGATTGACTTGCAATTTCCTGGAATCTGTTGTTCAGTACTATGTTAAACACTGAAAGCTCCATTCTAGAAGTTTAGACCCAAATGGCAGCTTTTAGACAGAGTGCTGATTCCTGCCAATGGTCAATTAGCAAAGTGCAAATGCAGATTTGAACGGGTGGGAAAATACATTAGACATCAGGTATAAAGTTTAAGGTTTATTTTGTTACTTCACAAGCAGGCTTACATTAATGCTGCAATGAAGTTACTGTGGAAAATCCCCTGATTGCCACACTCCGGCGCCTGTTCGAGTACACTGAGGGAGAATTTAGCGTGGCCAATGCACATAACCAGCAGTCTTTTGGACTGCAGGAGGGAACTGGAGCACACGGAGGAAACTCATGCAGACATGGGGAGGATGTGCAAAGTCCACACAGACAGTGATCCAAGACGGGAATTGAACCTGAAAAAAGACTGTGCCTCCCTGGCACTGTGAGGCAGCAATGTTTGCCACCATGCCACCCCAAAATTGTGCATAAGTGAAATCTGTAGAGTCAAAAGAAAATTGCTAGTGGAATCAGAATCAATGGATAAAACTTCTGACAATCTAGAGAAGCATCCCAAACCATGATCAGCCTTTTCCAAAGTCAAAAGTGCAAGGAACTAAGAAAAGATGGGTGATGGCAAAGGATACCTAAGAAGCAGGTGTCAATCTGCAAGGTGCAGGTATTGGTCTGTAGGCAACTGATGGAGCACGCCAACACCTATTTGATGACAGCAGAAGTGTGGCATCCTGCAGGGAGCTGAAGCCAAGTTTCAACTCACCACTGGCCATCACTGTCACTGCAACCATTGGGCTGCCCCCAAGTCCGAGACAACATGCCTTGACTAGGTCACTGACAGATGTGTACCAGAATGTGCAGAAATAGTTGTTGATTTGGTGGGCATGGCCACCTTATTTCACAGTAAGAAGTTTAACAACACCAGGTTAAAGTCCAACAGGTTTATTTGGTAGCAAAAGCCACACAAGCTTTCGAGGCTCTGAGCCCCTTCTTCAGGTGAGTGGGAATTCTGTTCACAAACAGAACTTATAAGACACAGACTCAATTTACATGAATAATGGTTGGAATGCGAATACTTACAACTAATCCAGTCTTTAAGAAACAAAACAATGGGAGTGGAGAGAGCATCAAGACAGGCTAAAAAGATGTGTATTGTCTCCAGACAAGACAGCCAGTGAAACTCTGCAGGTCCACGCAACTGTGGGAGTTACAAATAGTGTGACATAAATTCTGATTCTAGGATCGCATGATAAAGACTCAGGAGGAAAAAAGCAGAAATATTTATGTGAAATAGTGTGACATAAACCCAATATCCCGGTTGAGGCCGTCCTTGTGTGTGCGGAACCTGGCTATCAGTTTCTGCTCCGCGACTCTGCGCTGTCGTGTGTCGCGAAGGCCGCCTTGGAGAACGCTTACCCGAATATCAGAGGCCGAATGCCCGTGACCGCTGAAGTGCTCCCCAACAGGAAGAGAACAGTCTTGCCTGGTGATTGTCGAGCGGTGTTCATTCATCCGTTGTCGCAGCGTCTGCATGGTCTCCCCAATGTACCATGCCTCGGGACATCCTTTCTTGCAGCGTATCAGGTAGACAACGTTGGCCGAGTTGCAAGAGTATGTACCGTGTACCTGGTGGATGGTGTTCTCACGTGAGATGATGGCATCTGTGTCGATGATCCGGCACGTCTTGCAGAGGTTGCTGTGGCAGGGTTGTGTGGTGTCTTGGTCACTGTTCTCCTGAAGGCTGGGTAGTTTGCTGCGGACAATGGTCTGTTTGAGGTTGTGCGGTTGTTTGAAGGCAAGAAGTGGGGGTGTGGGGATGGCCTTGGCGAGATGTTCGTCTTCATCAATGACATGTTGAAGGCTCCGGAGGAGATGCCGTAGCTTCTCCGCTCCGGGGAAGTACTGGACAACGAAGGGTACTCTGTCCACTGTGTCCCGTGTTTGTCTTCTGAGGAGGTCGGTGCGGTTTTTCGCTGTGGCGCGTTGGAACTGTTGATCAATGAGTCTAGCGCCATATCCTGTTCTTATGAGGGCATCTTTCAGCGTCTGGAGGTGTCTGTTGCGATCCTCCTCATCCGAGCAGATCCTGTGTATACGGAGGGCTTGTCCGTAGGGGCCTTCTCCAAGGCGGCCTTCGCGACACACGACAGCGCAGAGTCGCGGAGCAGAAACTGATAGCCAGGTTCCGCACACACAAGGACGGCCTCAACCGGGATATTGGGTTTATGTCACACTATTTCACATAAATATTTCTGCTTTTTTCCTCCTGAGTCTTTATCATGCGATCCTAGAATCAGAATTTATGTCACACTATTTGTAACTCCCACAGTTGCGTGGACCTGCAGAGTTTCACTGGCTGTCTTGTCTGGAGACAATACACATCTTTTTAGCCTGTCTTGATGCTCTCTCCACTCCCATTGTTTTGTTTCTTAAAGACTGGATTAGTTGTAAGTATTCGCATTCCAACCATTATTCATGTAAATTGAGTCTGTGTCTTATAAGTTCTGTTTGTGAACAGAATTCCCACTCACCTGAAGAAGGGGCTCAGAGCCTCGAAAGCTTGTGTGGCTTTTGCTACCAAATAAACCTGTTGGACTTTAACCTGGTGTTGTTAAACTTCTTACTGTGTTTACCCCAGTCCAACGCCGGCATCTCCACATCACCTTATTTCAGGCAGTGCCATTGAAAGCATACCGTGTTGTAATTTGAGTGTTTCCAAGTAAGCGTTCAACACGAACATTGATAGAGTATTTGTGTTTTCTTTGGACTGGAGAGTCTCTGCCCATTACTAACTTTCTCCCAAAATGAGGTATCATCATCTCTGGCTGGAAATGCTGATGCTTGGGTACGAGCATATGGGTGAAGAGCATCTTATCTGCAGCCTGATCTATGTTCTCGTTCTCTTATGTGTCTAAGAAGGGATTCTGATTTAGAAGCCCTTTGTGCCAGCAGTGGAGGTAGGGCAAATAAGAAACGACATGCAACAATTTATATAAAGGCTTGCAAAAACTAAGTGCCAGCAGCAAACATAAAATGAAGGAAAATGGTTAAAAATAATGAAAATAGATATATCTTCATACATATTACAATGTTCTTTCCACAATCTCTGGTACATTTATGGTGGCCTTGCAACTCTAGATACTAGAATAGCAGGAAATATCCATTTGTTTGAGGTATGTTCTATTACTGTGGTTGACCTGGTCCACTGATAAATGGAAAGGTGTCCAAATGGCTAAGCTTCCAGCAGAGCAAGATTTCCAACCACTTTTTTGTTCAAGTCATCTTATTACAGCTCACACATCCCATATTAGGCAATATGACAAGGACAATGTACACTTAGATATTCTGGAAAAAGCAGTCGCCACAACTAAGTGTGATCGAAAACCAATTACTGAATGCCTTCTGCCTGTGCCTTAATTATTTTGTTTTGTTGTTTAATAGGTAACTTTCATTCAAAATCTTGTTTTCTGCGTGGAACGAAGCTACCGTAGACCAGATTTTGGTATGTGGGAGAGAGGAAGCAAATATAACAATGGCAGCACTGAACTACACTCGAGGTATGCTGTTTCACAATCTTATGACAGTTAATATTTTTATAACCGTACCTGCACTTGGTATGTTGGCTATGTGCAGAAATACAGTGGGAAATTGAAATTATTTGCTGGTTTTTGCCATAATGTGCTATTGATAATCTAAGCTACCATGATGTGCTTTGTTTTTACCTTTAACTAGGATTTTATTTTTCTTGTGTTTTTTTTCTATCCTTCATAGAAATCATAGAAACCCTACAGTACAGAAAGGGGCCATTTGGCCCATCGAGTCTGCACCGATCACCATCCCACCCAGGCCCTACCCCCATATCCCTACATATTTACCCACTAATCCCTCTAACCTACGCATCTGAGGACACTCAGGGCAATTTTTTTTTTTAGCATGGCCAACCAACCTAACCCGCACATCTTTGGACTGTGGGAGGAAACCGGAGCACCCGGAGGAAACCCACGCAGACACGAGGAGAATGTGCAAACCCCACACAGACAGTGACCCAAGCTGGGAATCGAACCCAGTTCCCTGGAGCAGCAGTGCTAACCATTGTGCTACCGTGCCGTCCATCATCTTGGATGATGAAAAAGTACTTTTAAAAATTCATTCATGGGATGTGGGCGCCGCTGGCTGGTCAGCATTTTTATTGCCCATCCCTAGTTGCCCTTGGATTGATACAACTGAATGGCTTGCCAGGCCATTTCAGTGGGCAGTTGAAAATCACCCACATTTCTGTGGGTCTGGAGTCGCATGTAGGCCAGACCAGCTAAGGACAGCAGAGTTCCTTCCCTAGGGGACATTAGTGAACCAGATGAGTTTTTCCGACAATCGACAATGGGTTTCATGATCATCAGTAGATTCAATATATGGTACCATTTATGTTGAATATCTTTATGTTACTTTTTGTGCCCATAATGTAAATGGCAGCAATGATTTAGGGAGGTATAGGGCAACTTTCATGCCTGTGTGCAATTAAACTTAGAATGCTAACAGCTCCAGAGAATTCTGTTGAACATTTTATTTTTAAAAGCTGTCAATTTGCACAATGATTAACACAGTAATAAATCATTTAACTTGAAAGTAAAATAAAATGACTTCTGATTTCCCCAAATTCCCATATCTCTATTCTCTTTTCTAAACATGATATTTCTTATTTTAAGTTAAAACATTTGAACAAACATGACATGCAGTATTCCCCTTGGATCTTCACCTGGACCTCAGCTTTTCACCATTAATATTAATGACTTGGATGATGGAACAGTATTATATATCTATGCTTTAAATGGCACTGTAAGGATGGGTTGTGTAGGTCGGTGAGGAATTTGCAAAGGCAGATAGGCAGACGATGGCCCGTTGATTTAATTGTGGGGAATTGTGAGGTATCCACTTTGAATTTGAGAAAGGCAAATCAGAATTTCTTGATGGTAAGAGACGAGGGGCTGGCAACCCCATCACTGAAGGTTGGTGATGCAAATCGCTAAAGGCTGGTATAAAAAGTAATCAAAAAGATCAGTGAAATGTTAGTCATTGTCTCTGAGTTTAGAATGCAAAATCGGGCAAGTAATATTTCGATCCTGCAAGACCTTGGTCAAATCCCATCTCGAGTGCTCAATTTGGTTTTGGACACTTAAGCCTCAGGGTAGATATATTGGCCTTAGAAAGCTGCTGCTTTCAATATTCTGCATGCTGAATATTCAAGAAATTGCCCAAATTGCACCATAGGTTTCAAGTTGAATGAGCAGTACCCAAGACACTGCCAAAATTAGCTTCGTGGCTCAACAGACTGAACTGTGTGAAAATGAAGTATCTGACACAGCAAAATGAGAATTAACACTTAATTTATAGTTAAGCTGAGGTAAATGGTAATGAAGTTATGATAAATTGTTTTAAAAGCCCTATATTTCCTGGTGCAAAAACTAAAACAGAGTCGTGGAAATAATTCGTATTCAGGTGATTATCCCAGCTCTGAAGTACTACTTTCTGGGCGGCACAGTGGCACAGTAGTTAGCACTGCTGCCTCACAGCTCCAGCGACCAGTGTTCAATTCCTGGTTTGGATCACTGCCTGTGCAGAGTTTGCACGTTCTCCCCATGTCTGCGTGGGTTTCCTCTGGGTGCTCCAGTTTCATCCCACAATCCAAAGACGTGCGGGTTAGGTGCATTGGCCATGTTAAATTGCCCCTTAGTATCCCGGGATGCGTAGGTTAGAGGGATTAGTGGGGTGAATATGTGGGGATTAGGCCCAGGTGGGATTGTTGTCGGTGCAGACTCGATGGGCCGAATGGCCTCCTTCTGCATAGAGGGATTCTATGAATCTAGTTGTATTATCTTGCAGACAAAAGGGTAACAGAGAAAGACCATGGAATGGGCACATGACATTCAATATAATAGTCATCAAATTATCTGTCAGTTTCTGTCCCAATATTTTTGAGTAGGTTCAAAGTTTAAAACTTGTTCTTAAATTTACAGCAAGCACTATTACGAGATGTGTGTGTTGGACATCCTAGAATTAGCCTTGTCCGAGAAAATTGTTCTCTTTAAGAAAAGCTATTACTTTTCAAGCACTTTGCTCATTCTATTTGAGCTTTGCACATGTTGGCTTCTGAAACTGGAAAGCTGTTTGTAAAGAGGTGGTTGCTATTGGGAACAAGCTAAATAAATTCAAAATCCAAACTCATCCAGGTAATGTGTTGATGCTAGATGTTGCTGTGTTGTTGATGGAACATAGGTTGTTGCTTTGATTTTCTTGTTTGAAAATCAGAATTTCTTATTGCAATGTGTTATCGAGAAGCTGACATTTAAAGTAGGCTACGGTACGAGATGAGGCTTCACAGGTTGAGAGGGAGGTTTGGTTAATTTGACAGGAATTGCTTTGTTAAAAAAAAATCATAGATATATTTAAAGATGCATTCCCCATCAATTAATATTTGATGTAATCCATAATATTCCTAAGGGTAACGTGTTTGAACAATACCATTCATTTAACCAACAAGGAGTTGGCTGAGGGAGACTGGGAGCAAAAATTTTATGATGGGCCAATTGAGGGACAGTGGAGGACTTTCAAAGCAGTTTTTCACAGTGCTCAGCAAAAGTATATACCAATTATAAGGAAGGACTGTACGAAAAGGGATAATCAGCCATGGATATCTAAGGAAATAAAGGAGGGTATCAAATTGAAAGAAAATGCATACAAAGTGGCAAACATTAGTGGGAAACTAGAGGATTGGGAAACCTTTAAAGGTCGACAGAAAGCCACAAAAAAGCTATAAAGAAAAGTAAGATAGATAATGAGAGTAAACTAGCCCAGAATATAAAAACAGATCGCAAAAGTTTCTACCAATATATAAAATGGAAAAGAGTGGCCAAGGTAAACATTGGTCCTTTAGAGGATGAGAGGGGCGATTTAATAGTGGAAAACGAGCAAATAGCCGAGGCATTGAACAGGTATTTTGTGTCGGGCTTCACAGTGGAAGACACAAATAACATGACACGTAGGCTATGGCAGGTGAGGACCTCGAAACGATGATTATCATTAAAGAAGTAATGTTGGGCAAGCTAATGGGGCTAAAGGTAGACAAGTCTCCTGGCCCTGATGAAATGCATTCCAGGGTACTAAAAGAGATGGCGGGGGAAATAGCAAATGCACTAGTGGTAATTTACCAAAATTCACTGGACTCTGGGGTGGTTCTGGCAGATTGTAAACAGCAAATGTGACACCACTGTTTAAAAAGGAGGTTGACAAAAGGCGGGTAACTATAGGCCAGTTAGCTTAACATCTGTAGTGGGGAAAATGCTTGAATCTATCATCAAGGAAGAAATAGCGAGACATCGGGATAGAAATTGTTCCATTGGGAAGATGCAGCGTTAGTTCATGAAAGGAAGGTTATGTTTTAACTAATTTACTGGAATTCTTTGAGGACATTACGAGCATGGTGGACAACAGGGAACTGGTGGATGTGGTGTATCTGGATTTCCAGAAGGCATTCGACAAGGTGCCGCACAAAAGGCTGCTGCATAAGATAAAAGGTGCATGGCGTTACGGATAATGTATTAGCATGAATAGAGGATTGGTTAACTAACGGAAAGCAAAGGTGTTTTTCTGGTTGGTGATCAGTGACTAGTGGTATTCCTCAGGGATCAATGTTGGGACTGCAGTTGTTTTAAATTTACATAGATGATTTGGAGTTGGGGACCAAATGTAGTGTGTCAAAGTTCACAGATGACACGAAGATGAGTGGCAGAGCAAAGTGCAGAGGACACTGAAAGTCTGCAAAGGAATATAGATAGTCTAAGTCAGTAGGCAAGGGTGTGGCAGATGGAGTACAATGTTGGTAAATGTGAGGTCATCCATTTTGGTAGGAATAACAGCAAAATGGACTATTATTTAAATGGTAAGAAATTGCAGCATGCTGCTGTGCAGAGGGACCTGGGTGTCCTTGTACATGAATCAGGTGCAGCAGGTAATTAAGAAGGCATTTGGAATTTTGTCCTTCATTGCTGGAGGGATGGAGTTTAAAAACAGGGAGGTTATTTTGCAGCTGTATAAGGTGCTGGTGAGGCCACACCTGGAGTACTGTGTACGGTTTTGGTCTCCTTACTTGAGAAAGGATATACTGGCACTGGAGAGGGTATTGAGGAGATTCACTAAGTTGATTCCGGAGTTGAGAGGGTTGGCTTATGAGGAGAGACTGAGTAGACTAGGATTATACTCATTGGAATTTAGAAGAATGAGGGGAGATCTTATAGAAACATATAAGATTATGAAGGGAATAGATAAGATAGAAGCAGGGAAGTTGTTTCCACTGGTGGATGAAACTAGTACTAGGGGACATAGCCTTAAAATAAGGGGGAGCAGATTTAGGACTGAGTTGAGGAGGAACTTCTTCACCCAAAGGGTTGTGAAACTGGGGAAATCCCTGCCCAGTGAAGCAGTTGGGGCTACCCCGTTGAATGTTTTTAAGGCAGAGATAGATAGATTTTTGAACAGTAAAGGAATTAAGGGTTATGGTGAGCGGGTGGGTAAGTGGAGCTGAGTCCACGAAAAGATCAGTCATGGTCTTATTGAATGTCGGAGCAGGCTTGAAGGGCCAAATGACCTACTCCTGCTCCCAGTTCTTATGTTCTAATATCTTGACCTGCATTAAGCAGGAATTAAGGGAGAACATCCAAACATTGGGGTGTACCTCATGCTTTAGAGGAGCAATGCCTCCCCGGGGAGCTTTGGAGAAAGATTTTCTTGTTTGCAGGGGAGAGAGATATGACTTGTCAGTGGCATCCCAGTAAAATCTCACCCGCAGATATGACCTGCAGATGAAGACACTGACCTTCCAGCTTCATAGACCAAATATTTCTCCTTGTGGGGCAATCTGTGTCAGACTCCTATTTATTGACTACAGCTCCGCCTTCAACACCATTATTCCTACAAAACCCATCTCCAAACTCCGTGGCCTGGGGCTCGGCTCCTCCCTTTGCGACTGTATCCTGAACTTCCTTAGCCACAAATTGCAATCAGTAAGGTTAGGCAACAACACCTCCTCCATGATCTTCCTCAACACCGATGCCCCATAAGGCTGTGTCCTCAGTCCCTTGCTGTATTCTTTATACATGACTGTGTGGCCACATTCCGCTCCAATTCGATTTTCAAGTTTGCTGATGACACCACCGTAGTGGGTCAGATCTCAAACAATGACGAGACAAAGTGCAGGAAAGAGAGAATCTGGTGAACTGGTGTGACAACAATAATCCCTCCCTCAATATCAACAAAACGAAGGAGATTGTCATCAACTTCAGGAAGCACAGTGGAGAACGTGCTCCTGTCTACATCAATAGGGAAGAAGTAGAAATGGTCAAGAGCTTCAAGTTTTTAGGTGTCCAGATCACTAACAACCTGTCATGGCCTCTCCATTCCAACGCTATAGTTAAGAAAGCCCACCAATGCGTCTACTTTCTCAAAAGACTAAGGAAATTTGGCATGTCCACTGTGACTCTCACCGACGTTTACAGATGCACCATAGAAAGCATTCTTTCTGGTTAAACCACAGCTAAGACTGCAAGAAACTACAAAGGGTCGTGAACAAAGCCTAGTCTATCATTCAAACCAACCTCCCACCCAGTGACACTGTCTACACTTCCCACTGCCTTGGAACAGCAGCCAGCATAATTAAGGACCCCATGCACCCTGAACATACTCTCTTCCATCTTCTTCCGTCGGGAAAAAGATATAAAAGACTGAGGTCATATACCAGCTTCTTCTCTACTGTCATTCAACTTTTGAATGGAGCTACCTTGCATTAAATTGATCTTTCTCTACACCCTAGCTATGACTGTAATACTACATTCTGCAATCTCTCCTTTCCTTCTCTATGTACAGTATGCTTTGTCTGTATAGCATGCAAGAAACCATACTTATTACTGTATACTAATACATGTGATAATAAATCAAATCTAAAACAAGAGGTCACAGGTGTAGATTGAGAGGCAGTAGATTTAAAACTGAGATGAGGAGGAACGCCTTCTTGCAGAGGGTGGTGAATTTGTGGAACTCAATGCCCCATAGCACGGTGGAGTCTCAATCGTTGAATGGTTTCAAGAAGGAGATAGACATATTTCTGATTTTAAAAAAATACAGATTAAAGGGATATGGGAAACAGAGGTGGATTTGAGACCAGGCAGAGATCAGCCATGATTTGATTGAATGGTGGGGCAGGATCCAAGGGCTGAATTAGCCTACTTCTGCTCCTAATTCCTATGTTCCTAACATCAAAAGGTAGGATGTAGATCATTAAAATATATAATTAAATTAAATATCTTTTGTAATTAGCAGTAAAATTGGAAAATTCATAATGTCTTCCGTGCCATTTTCATCTGTTTAAAACTCTGACACTGAAGAGGCGAAAAGACCAAGATTATGTTTCATACTTGTCTGTGTTAAATGTGGGTAAGTGGTTGGCCAGTATGTGTGTAGCTGATCATGGTACAACTGGTTAAACAAACATTTCAATTAATGAGGAGGGAAAATCTAATGGAAATATTTAAATATAAGATATTACCTTAGTAGCGTCACTTTTAAACCAAGAATGTTTGGGACTTTTTTCATTTTAGTGACTAATTTCCTATTTTCCCAAGTTTAAGACCAATCCTTCCTGCCACCTCACACAATGGTTTGGTTTATGGAAATGGCCTCCAAGACACTTGATTTAAACAGACTTCGCTTGGAAGAAAACAATGGCTGGTATTCTCCAGCCATTCACACTTCCCTGCGGCTGCCAGTGAGAACGGGACTTGGTGCTGAGCCAAATCTCCATTCATTGCAGCAGGACCGCAGAATCCCAACTGCGGGCAAGGTTGGAGAATTCCTGCCGTAAGGGGCGATTCTTCTTAAAAAAATTCTGAAGTCTCTAATTGGAGTAAATCTCTTTTTTTTCTGCGGGAGTTTCAAAATGAATCTCCCACACTCTATGTACTACAGAGTGCCCTAGCGTGATTCACGCGAAAAGGCTGTGGGTGGGGACCTATTCCCACTGGAGAGGCTGGCAGCATAGCGCTGAGCACCGCCGCGCGTCCCCCCCCCCCCCCCCCCCCCTCCCCAACAGCACAGGAAAATCGTCCCTGAAATGTTTTATGCCTGTGTTAAGTTCAAATTAAATATTGTTTTAAGAGCCTGATAATTCATGTTGAACAATTTGAAAATCATTTTTATTTGCCATATTTGCAGAAAATAATTATCATGCGCCACTGCGCACAGAAATGTTTGCTTCTAAATGCTTAATGTATTGATTTTTACACATACTAAGATTTCAAACACGCCTCTTTTTCTATTAGCTCAGTTGGAATGGCCAAGGCTGCACTGGAAGCAATCAACGGCTTTAATCTCTTTGGCGATCAGGTATTTTGAATTATAATTATTCTTTGTTTTGCTTCCATATCAGAATTCATAGCTGCCAATTATTAATCAACAGTCGTGAGGAACAGAACCATGACACATTACGTGACATTCTAAAGGAGTTTTTTTTACAGGATCCCATTCTTAATTTATATTGATTTGTATGGGAAGTTAAGAAATAGGTACAAGTGTAAGTCATTTGGCCTCTCAAACCTGCTTCGCCATTCAATAAGATTATGTCTGATCCAACATTCCTCATGTCCACTTTCCTGCCCTTTCCCCATAAATCTTGATTCCCTCACTGATCAAGAATCTATCTGTCTCAGCCTTAAATATACACAAGGACTCTGTCCCCACAGCTCTCTGTGGCAAGGAGTGCAAAAGACACTCAACCCTCTGAGAAAAGAAATTCATCCTTATCGCAGTCTTAAATTGGCGTTCCCTATATTCTGAGACTATGCCCTCTGGTTCTGAACTCTCCCATGAAGGAAAAAACCCTCTCAGCATTTACCCTGTCAAGCCCCTTAAGAATCCTGTATGTTTCTGTGCGATCACCTCATTCTTCTAAATTCCAATGGATAGAGCCTTAACCTGTTTAATCTTGCCTCATACGACAATCCTTCCATTCTGGGGACCTAATGTCCTTTAGGGAAGAAAATCTGCTGTCCTTACCTGGTGTGGCCTACATGTGACTCCAGACCCACAGCAATGTGGTGGCCTCTTAACTGCCCTCAGGGATGGACAATAAATGCTGGCTCAGTCAGTGACATCCACATTCTATGAATGAATTAAAATGAAAATAAAAATCACCTTAAGTGAACTTTCTTTGAACTGCCTCCAGTGAAATAATACCTTTAAATAAGGGGCCCAAAACTGCTCATAGTAGTCCAGATGTTGTACAGTTGCTGCAAAACTTCCCTACTCTTGCAAAGAACAGTGTAGCACAGGAGCAGGCCCACCAAGCCTGCACCAATCACGTTGTTCTACCTAGACCAACTACCTGTATCCCTCCATACCCCACCTGTTCATGTGCCTATCCAGATAAGCCTTAAATGTCGCTAACATATCTGCCTCAGCCACTTCACTTGGCAGTGCATTCCAGGCCCCCACCACATTCTGCGTAAAATAAAATCTTCCTCCCCCCCCCCCCCTACCTTGAACCTGTGCCCCCTTGTGTTTGTCATTTCTGACCTGGGAAAAAGCTTCCAACTGTTCACCTTATCTATGCCCCTCATAATTTTATAAACTTCTATGAGGTCGCCCCTCAGCCTCCGTCTTTCCAGGGAGAGCAATCCCAGCTTATTCAATCCCTTTTTATAGCTAATACCCTGCATACCAGGCAACATCCTGGTAAACCTTTTCTACACTCCCTCCAAAGCCACCACGTCTTTCTGGTAGTGTGGCGACCAGAATTGGACACAGTATTCCAAATGTGGCCTAACCAACATTTTATATAACTGTAACATAATTTGCCAATTTTTATTCTCGATGCCCTGGCCGATGATTACTTTCTCTGTGTGTCTATGCTCCTGATGTTTCTGCCATTTATTTTATAGCTCCCACCTGAATTGGATCTACCAAGATGCATCACGTTGCATTTGTCTGGATTAAATTCCATCTGCCATTTCTCTGCCCAATTTTCCAGCCTATCTATATCCTCTGACAATCTTCATCACTATCCACAACTCCAACCCCCTTGAAATAAGGGCCAACATTCCATTGGCCTTTCTGATTGCCTGCTGCACCTGTGCGCTAGCTTTCTGTGTTTCGTGCACAAGTACCCCCAAGTTCCTTTGTGTTGCAGCTTTCTGCAGGTTTTCTCAATTTAAAATATACTCTGTTCTTTTGTTCTCCCTTCCAAAATGTACAAAGTCACATTTTCCCACATTGTATTCCATTTGCCAATTTTTTGCCCACTTACTTCAGCTATTAATATCTTTTTGTAAGCTGTGTGTATCCCCCTCACAACTTGTCTTTCCACCTATTTTTGTGCCAACTGCAAATTTTGCTACAGTACATTTGCTTCCTTCCCCCAAGTCATTAGTGCATATTGTAAACAGTTGCGATCCCAACACTGATCCCTGTGGAACACTACTGGTTACAGGTCACCAACCTAAAAAAGAGCCCCTTATCCCCACTCACTGTTTCCTGCCCATTAGCCAATCCTCTATCCATTGCCAATATACTACCTCCAACACCATGGGCTCTTATGTTACAACTTAACCTTTTGTGAGGTACCTTGCTGAATGCCTTCTGGACGTTCAACACATCTAGCTTTAAACTAATGCCCTCTATCCACTGTCGTTGAGTCTTCCTCAAAAAAGTCTAATAAATTAATCAGATATAATTTGTCTTTCATAAAGCCACACTGACTCTGCTTGATTAGATTATGATTTTCCAAATGTGTTGCTATTACTTCCTTAATAATTAATTCCAACAGTTTTCCAACAAAAGATGTTAGGATAATTGCCCTACAGTTACCCACTTTCTGCCTCCTTCCCTTTTTGAATAGGGATGTCACATTGGCAGTTTTCCAATCCTATAGTAAGATTTCAGAGTCCAAGGATTTTTGAAAAATCACAACCAGTGCATCCACTAACTCTGCAGATACTTTTTGTTGTGGGGAAATTTGAAGGTGGCCAATTGTGTCTTAACGTAGACAGTTCAAAAATCACAAGGCAAATATCTCTGCAAAGACATAACAAATTTATTTAACATAAAACATAGAACAAAACAATACAATTGTACAGTCAACCGGAGACTTCCAGAGGAGTTAAATAGCTCTAAAGAATAGGGCAACAGAACCTCTCTGAAAGATCTGAAGTTCGTAGTCAAATACAGATCAATTATACTTTTTCTAATCAATACGTACCCTCTTAGGAATCCACCCGATAAGACTTGCTGACTAACCAGTTCCCAGATCTTTGGCTTTAAACTAATGACATTTATCACCATGCCTTTCAGTACCTTTGCTTGACTAATGTGGACAATACATTTAAAATATCAGCATGTATGGTTTAAAATCATAACTACTTGTTTTGATTCACTTACTGCATTCACATAAATGTAAATTGTTTGTGTTAGCTTGCCCAATAATCATTTAACTATTTACTGATCCCTTGTCCTCTTAAAGACTGCATTCTGCCTATGAATCTTATTCGCTAGTTAGAAACCCCTTCTTCACTTCTTTTAGGATCCTAGGATGCAAGCTATTAGGGCCAGGGAACTTATCTGCCTTTAGCCTCACTAGTTTATCTAATACAGTCTAATCAATCAGTATTTCATGGTCTTTAAGGAAGAAAATTAATCCAGTTTAAATATCTTGCAAGAAGATGAAGCTAATTTGTTTAAACACATCAGGGTGGTGTAGCTTATCCTGAACACTTACATAATTATATGACTGCATTTATAAACCTTGCAATGAACCCATATCTGCTAGGCTAGTTGCAAAATCCTTCTTCAGCCTTCTGCAAATTAAGTTAAACCTGAATAATACTGTGTTTAATAAACAGATGTTCTTTTGATATTTTGAAACCAGCAAAAGCATGCATGATAGAACTGGAGTGTTTAATTTTATATTTGTCTGGTTTATATGAAATGTAAGAGTGCTGTAAATTCATGTTATTTTTGATGAACGAACAGAATATACCAATCTGTGCCGACTCATTAAACCAGAAGCCTGGGAATGTTTCACACCGTTATGTTATTGTACATTCAAATACAGTTTTGGACAGAAAGGAGAATTGCTGCAAAATAACAGATGGCATCTCAAAACCAAAAAGAAGTCATAATTTGTGTAACTGTGAACTGAATTCGTAACTCCTCATCTTGTCTTACAAGTTCACATCTAGAGTTACTACAGGGTTTTGTCCTTGGCTCTCTCTTATTCCTTATCTCCATATTCATGGTTGTGTGGCTAGCCTGCACTCATGCTGACAGTGAGCTCCTCTTTGCTTTCACCCATTACTCTGTGACATAATGTTAGAGTTCTTGTCTGACACCAAATGATGGCTGATTCAAAGCATTTTCCGCAACATAATGGCCAGATCTTACAATCCCAATAGCAGTGAATGCTGAGACATTCACCACTAGTGAGGGTTGCAGTGACATGGGAAGTTCTGGCAGTAAAGGAGTAGCTTCAGAGAAAATAATTGGAAAATGTTGAACAATTGGTTTCTGATGTAACTAATATGTCTTCCGGTTTTGTTCAAAGTTAGTTACCTCTTTTAGTGAAATTGTTTAAGAGCTGATGGAGATTAAAACATCACCATACCTACCTTAATCATAGCAACAATGAACATGAGGTGTTCTTGTACTGATTTTTTCGAGATTGTAGAAGCACCTGGATGAAGTAAGAATGTTATTACCATTAGTTGACTTCAATGCAGTGAGAACATGATAGTATTATCATTTCAATGATTTTAATAGATTGTCTATATGTTAAATGTTCCATCTAAATTTCATTTGCACAAGCCTCATTCTATAGCAAAATGACATATTAAAGAGCATGTTATTTTATCAGCATAAACTCAGACTAAATACTACAGAGCGTATGCAGGCACAAACACATTAAAGCACTCCTCACAGACTCACTAACTCACAGACCACAATCAGTCGGTTGGTACGTGACCTCAGACTTTTGTATCTTTTTCCCGACAGAAAAAGGTGGAAGAGAGAATGTCCGGGGTGTGTGGGGGTCCTTAATTATGCTGGCTGCTTTGCCGAAGCAGTGGGAAGTCAATGGATGGGAGGCTAGTTTGCGAGATGGATTGGGCTACATTCACGATCTTTTGTAGTTCCTTGCAGTCTTGGGCAGAGCGGGAGCCATACCAAGCTGTGATACAACCAGAACGAATGCTTTCTATGGTGCATCTGTAAAAGTTGACGAGAGTTGTAGCTGACGTGCCAAATTTCCTTAGTCTTCTGAGAAAGTAGAGGCGTTGGTGGGCTTTCTTAACTATGTCGGCATAGGGGGACCAGGACAGGTTGTTGGTGATCTGGACACCTAAAAACTTGAAACTCTCGACCCTTTCTACTTTGTCCCCGTTGATGTAGACAGGGGTATGTTCTCCTTTATGCTTCCTGAAGTCGATGACAATCTCCTTCATTTTGTTGACATTGAGGGAGAGATTATTGTTGCCGCACCAACAACGCCTCCTCCACAATTGTCCTCAACACCGGTTTCCCCCAAGGCTGTAATCTCAGCGCCCTACTATACTCCTTGTACACCTATGACTGTGTGGCCAAATTCTCCTCCAATTCGATTTTCAAGTTTGCTGACGATACCACTGTAGTGGGTTGGATCTCAAACAATGATGAGAGAGAGTACAGGAATGAGATAGAGAATCTGGTGAACTGGTGCGCCAACAATAATCTCTCCCTCAATGTCAACAAAATGAAGGAGATTGTCATCGACTTGAAGGTCATTAAATTTGCGATTGTTACTTTCCCACACCATGCTGAGAAAGGACTCTAATAACTATTTTAAAGCTGTTAATGCTCATTTGCCTACTTAAAAGTTATTAATCTTAGTATCATTCTTAATGTTGAATTACTTCAATTACCCCACTTAGTCCCTCCTTTTGGACCCCTAGACAAGTGCAACCTGGCCCAGGTGGACCAAAACCAAGATTTTCTGCTACCACAAACTCTAGTGATCCTGCTAGAATCCAGTGGGGCTTCGGGTCTACTGGCCTATCGTTCTTTTATAGCTTTGCCGAAGTCATACTGCCATAAGCTAGGCCTGGGACCAAAGTGCTATTAAATTGCAAAAATCTTCATAGATATTTCCAACTTGGTATTTCCTGGGAAAGTAGTCTCTGTAGCAGTGGATATTGAGGTTTACCCTTTATTGGCCAGCATCACCATCTGTACTGCTTGGGATACCATCAGTCTCTGACAACAAATACAGAGACTAACTATAAAGACCGCAACAGATGCAGTGGCTGCTGTTACTTTCCCTACTTCCCACCATTTGTCCTGCATTCTTGCCATCTTGGTTGAGTCCTGCAATCTCCTAGCCTTCCCGATGGCCAGATTCATCTGCACCCTTCCTCTCATGGTTGCTTAATGGCTTAGTTCCATAAACCTCCTGGTAGTGGCCAGGGCCTTTTCCACTGCTACCCAAGCTATTTGACCCAGTATGTTTAACATACTATCCCACCATGGACTAAATGTGTAGCCTCTGAGGGCTCTGTCAGCAAGATGAAAGTCTTCCACTCTAAAAGAGTCAGTGATCTGTAAGCCGAAGGTGTGGTTATTATCACACACTAATCCTCCGTATAAGAATCTAGTCCTGTCTATCTGAACTTACTACTTACCGGTGGTTACTGTTTAGTTTTGGGGTATTTTGGGCAGATGATGTGATATTGTGATTCAGTACAACACCTGGGATCCTACCTGGCACACCCAACAATTACCCTCCTCTTCCAGGAATTCAAATGATATGCTCCATTACAATGTTTCTGTGGTACACTCATCGGAAATATTATTGTGTCCCTCATAACTCCTACCACAAGCTGTGTAACTTCTGATTCCAATTGTTCTTCCTATAAATTTCTCCACAGCCAGATACGTGTTGAGGTGCAGTATCAAACCTTATATCCTCAATATCTGACTTAACATTATCAAGTCCTGAACCAACATGTCGCATGCCTTCCCTCCAGACTGTGCAGCGGTCATATTAATGATGTTTATTCCCCCTGATAGTGTAGCTGCAATTATATTTAAATCCCTGTGCTGCGAATCACAGTTCTCCTGTGGTTTTATTGGCTTCCAAGCAGGCATAAACGCTGTAACTTATGATTTGCCCAATCAGCCAGTAAAGTCTGGATTAAATTGGTGAAATTGTGGGTCATCTCCAACATAACCATTGGGCAGTTGATAGGTTTCTGATAGCTGCAAGTTGACAAGTTTAAACACTGCATGTTGCTACAACTGTACAGTGCTCTTGACAGTATTACCCTTCTACTCCTGGTCCCCAGACAAATGGGGACAAATTAGTCCATCTAACCATAATGCAGAACACAGATAATAGAATTGCCCCATGCACAAGCTGATATTGTACACTGCTTTTATGTCCACGTTTCCAGTTGTGCCATTAGTATGAAAGGTCAGGGCAATGTTACCTAAGTCAGTCTGTCCCCCTTTAGATAATATAACATGAATGACTACTGGTAGTGAAATCTGTCAGAAATCCCATTGCTTGGTTTCCTTACCCATTCTATGTTCTCTACTTTTGATAGCTGCATGCCTGGATGCAGACAGGTCTCTTTATTGGTGTTCATGGTGGGTGCCTCCCGTGCTAATGTTGTTGTTAAGAGTGTGATCACTGCGGCTGCTGTCCTCCAGATTTCCATTGCTTTGAGGATTTGTCTGAAACAGAATAGTTAAACAAGCTGCTGGTTGCATTCCTGCTGACAGAAATAGACTGAGAGATGTAAGGTTTCACCTGTGACCAATGCTTCCAAACATAAACATGTCACTAGTTGTCATCATCCAGTGGAGTCCTTGCCATCGAGCGGTAGATTCAGATCAGTCAGGTGCTTCCTTAACCATTACCTTACCCCCTAATTCTGGCATGTCCTGGGGAACCACTCACCCTCCCTTCTTTCCTAGTCTACTACTCTTGCTGCTGTCTCACCCCGGACTTCAATTCCTTAAGCTGTCAACACAATTCTACAACACACCTTCTTATCCTATCTTTCAATGGCTCAGGAGTTTCACTTCCAGGGAATTCTCTCTGCAATAGTTACCTTCTTATCTTATTCAGTTCGTTTGAAGAGACTTTACAGTTTGTTTGGAAAGCCTTTACAGTCAATAAAGTATTCTCATAATATCTCTGAAACAGAAATCAAACACTCCTATTTGATTCCAGGCACTAACGTGTTTTGCTTCTTTGCCGCCTTTTCCTTAAACAATATTTGTTTTCTCAAAGGTACTCCACTAGATTGCGCCTGATCTTTTCCATTTTAAAAATTTCCCAGATTCAAACAGCAGTGTTGTTATTCTTTAACTTTGCCAAAAATCTCTAAATACAGCACACGGGTCCATTGTGCTTGAGGTAGAATGGATTAATTCATCAGTCTAACAGTTTCAAGTTGCTATCTGAAAGAGTTAGCTCCCTAGTAGTCTGCAAGAGGATGATGCAAAGACTGGTTTGTTTCAGACCCAGGAAAACAAAAACTGTTATTTCTTTAAAGAATATTTGAATTGTGATTTTGGCCAGAATCTAACTCATAATCCTCAGTGTGAGATCTTTAACTCCACACACAAATGACAATTTGGGGAAGAAAACACATGGAAGCTTATTAAAAAATTCTTCATTGCATACAAGCACACCTGTATAAAGAAATGTATATCTCTAACCACATAACATCTTAGTAACATAAAACTTTCTTACCCTGAATGATGCTTCAAGAAGCAGTGGGGAGTAAGGAATCTTCAAGGCTTCCACCTAAATTGACAATTAAAACGATCAAAGCTCATGTTTCCTCAGCTTCTGCCCATCGCTGCTCATTAAAAGCCCTATGAGTAACTTTCTCTCTCTCTCGCACTCATTCACTCACTCTCCCCAAGGAAAAAATATTTTGGGGACTTGTATCAATTCACTTTTTGTTTACCTTTTAATATTTTGGTAAAATCTCAGCGACTAACCCTTCAAGTCCCCAATCTAAACTTTTATCTGTCATGTTTGATATTAGGCTTATAGTTTGACTACTGATGTTGTCTTCTTACTAGGAAATAGATCCTTCCCCGACCCAAGTTTTATTTTTCCTTCACTTCACTGGACACTCGGAAACGTTTGATACCATTTCACCACACAGGTTTTCTCACTACACCGAACACTAGGAAGCGTTCAATACCGTTTTACTTCACCGGTTCTCTCTCTGCACTGAACACTAGGAAATATTTAATTTTTATTAGCACCCCTGTTTATTCATTCCACTGGACACGAGGAAATGCTTGATATTGTTTTACTTCATCAGTTTTCTCACAATAGTGGACAACAGGAAACATTCAGTACCATGTTACCGCATCGATTTTCTCATGACACCAGACACTAGGGGTGGAATTTTCCCACCCCGCCCACACCAGACTCATAGCTGGTGGGACATGGACCATGCAAAGGTCTGTTAATCTCGGGTGGGATTTTCCGGCTCTGGGGCGAACGCAGCCGGAAAATCCCGCCCAAGGAAACATTCGATGCCGTTTTATCGCACCGGTTTACTCACTCCATCATACCCTCGGAAATATTTAATACCATTTTACTGCACTGGTCTTCTCACTACACCGGACAACAGAAAATGTTCAATATATTTTGACTCATCAGTTTTCTCACTACACTGGACACAAGGAAATATTCGATACCGTTTTATCGTAGCAGAGTACTGACTTCACCAGACACTAGGAAACGTTCTACACCGTTTTTATTATTACTTCAGTTTACCAAGTACAATACTCCTTCCCTTCATGTTTAACTAAAGAACCAGCACTATACTATCTTTAGTTACTATATTCAGAATTGTATGCTGCTTCAGATCCTCAAACTGACCCACCAGCTTCCCATTTCATATGTTGACTGCCCTGTCTAATGGGTGGCAAATGAACATATTCATCCATTGCCTGCTGTCAGCGTTCGATCCGGTGCCACTGCCCAGTATTGCCAAGATACTGCCACCTATGCCAAATTGTTGTGGCAAAAGATTGAAATCACTGAAGTCTGTATGTTGCAGTAACACAGACTTTTATTTACAAGCGGGCTTGGGGCAAGACAGCCTGCTTCTACAGGGTGTCTCTGATGCAAAGACTGTGTATCTTATTTATATCTTTTGCTTATCGCACTTGCACTATAAAATCCTAATCAGCAGAATTATACAGGCTGCAGTTGTTCCCTTTATCTCACTGATGGCTGAGGCCTGTGCTTCTTACCACACTTCTGTTTACCCAACCTGTGAAGATCATTAAGTTTGTGATTGTTACTTTCCCACACTCATGCTGAGAAAGGGCTCTAATCGCTGCTCTTTAAAGCTGTTAATGCTTATAACTGCATTTGCCTATTTCAAAGCTATTAATCTTAGTATCAGTTTTGATGTGGAATTATTTCAATTTCCCCACTTCAGAAGAAAGAAAATGCACTGCCTTCAGTGCAAGACTGACACGTTCAAATATTTTTATATAAACGTTAAAAAGTTAATATTCTGAATTCCCCTTTAAGAATATTGACATGTTTTAAGTTTAAATAAGAATATTTGAACGTGTCAATTTTTTGTTTTAAAGTTTCAATTGGTAAACTAAATTTATTATGAACTCTTCACATTATAACGGAGGGAGAAAGGCTGGAAATAGGAATTTCTGCATAAAAACAAAATGAGGAAGAGTATTTTATTTTTTTAAAGCACTACTATAGCTCCTGGCTATTACACTATAGCTCTGTTTCCATAACAACATATTTTTAGCAATACTGTGACCTACCATCTTCAGTTTATGGTGCTTCGTCTGGGGTTGGATGCCTCTGAATCAGCCCCCAGCATTTAATCTACCTCATCAGAGCAGCTGAGGGGTTTTGTAAAATGGGTTCTATTAACGAGGCTGAAAATCGATTAAAGACGAATACCACCTCCTGGCAAAATAGTCCCTGAAATTTTATTTTTTAGACTTGTACAAAATGACAGAAATGCATCAACAATAACTTGTAATTATATAACATCTTTAATGTAGAAATCAGTCTATGGTGCTTTGCAAAGGCATAAAGTTAAAACTCAGTGCTAAATAAAGGAGGGAAATATTAGGACTGGTGACCAAAATCCTAATCAAGACGGCCTATTTTTAAGGAAATTTTTTGAGAAATAAGTTGAGCAGGGTCAAGTGTGGATGAGGGGAGCAGTTGATTAGGAAAGGAGTTCCAGAACATGGTCCCTTGGTGCTGAAAATGCAGATGTCAATAGTGAGTTTTACAGTGGGGACACATGCACAAAACCAAATCAGAGGAACAAAGAGCCGCCAAGTCATTTCCTTCCAATTGATGTACAATTTGCTGCACGTGAAATCTCCCAGACTTGTTCAACCAACTGTTTAAAGTGAATAATAAGATAATACTTCAAAAAGATAAATCGTTGTGGAATTACTCTGATCCAATACATTAAAGGTTTAACAAAATAATCCTTTGGTTCAAATCTGCATTAATCAACCCTGGCTAATAATGATATAGCTGAGTTCCCAAAGAGGCTGAACCCACAAGTTTCATCAAATGTTGTATCCATCAATGTCTTAATCTTCATAATCTTCAGTTATGTTTCTAACCAGCTAAAATGCTAGAAGGTGTCGTTGATTGTTCTATCAAGCGGCACTTACTCAGCAAAGACCTCCTCACTGACACTCAATTTGTGTTCTGCTGGGGCCACTCAGCTCCAGACCTAATTATAGCCTTAGTCCAAACATGGACAGAAAAGCTGAACTCAAGAGGTGAGGTGAGAGTGGCTGCCCTTGATATCAAGGCCGCATTTGACTGAGTGTGGCATCATGGAGCGCTATAAAAACTGATGTAAATGAGAATCAGGGGAAACTCGCCACTGGTTGGAATCATACATAGCAGAAAGGAAGACCATTTTGATTGTTGGCGGTCAATAAACTCAGTGCCAGAACATCGCTGCAGGAGTTTCTCAGGGTAGTGTCCTAGCCCAACTTCATCTGCTTCATCAATGGCCTTCCCTCCATCTTAAGGTCAGAAGTGGAGATGTTCACAGATGATTGCACAATTCGCTATCTCCGATACCGAAGAGTCTGTGCCCATATACAAGAAGAAGCTGGACAATACTCAGACTTGTGCTGATAAATGGCAATAACATTCACGGCACACGAGTGTCGGGTAATGACAATTGCCAACAAGAGTGAATCTAACCATCTTCCCTTAACAGTCAATGATATTATTGTTGCTGAATGTCCCACTGTCAACAGCCTGGGGTTGCCACTGTCCAGAAAATGAACTGTAAAAGCCATATAAATACTGTGGCTACAAGAGCATGTCAGAGGCTGTGATCTGTGTGGAGAGTAACTCACCTGCTGGCTTCCCAAAGCCTGTCCACCATCTACAAGACACAAATCAGATCTTGCTGAACGAGTGCAGCTCCAACACTCAAGAGGCTTGACACTGCACAGGACAAAGCAACCTGCTTGGTTGGCACCCCATCCACCATCTTAAACATTCACTCCCTCCACTATCATGCACCGTGTCAGCACTGTGTACCATAAGAAAAGATGCACTGGAGTTACTCGCCAAGTCTCCTTTACCACCTAGAAGGATAAGGATAGCAGGTGCATGGGAATGCCTCCAAGTTCCCCTCCAAGCCAAGCACCAACCTGATTTGGAAATATAATGACGTTCCTTCTCTGTCACTGAATTAAAATCCTGGAACTCTCTTTCTAACAGCACTGTGGGTGTACCTACGCCACCTGGACTACAGTGATTCAAAAAGGCAGTTCACCAGCACCTTCTCAAGGGCAATTAGGGATGGCCAGTGAATGCTGGCCTAGCCAGCGATGCCCACATCCCATGAATGAGTAAACTAAAAACCCATCTCCACATCTTGCTGTTTCTTAAATAAGGCCAGTATCCTGATTTCAATTATGCTTCCGTGCAACATATACCAGTTGTTGACCCTTTTCTGGTTAAAGATATACACCAGTCCTGCATTTAACATTTACAATTTTAAAACTGTGCTTCTGCTCATGTAAACATGTAAGTATTAGGTTTATTTCTTGTACCCTGCTACATATCACATACCTCTCTAAGATTTCTGTTGAGACACATATTTTTAATGCTAAAAAGCCTTAGCTTATCGACCCTTTTTCTTGCTCTTCCCTTTATAGCAGGGATCAGAGTTGCTCATCTCCTTTGTTAAGTGGTAGACGGTCTAATAGCTCCATTCACATGGTGTATAGATTTTAGGATGTTCCAGCTCATATGTCGCAATTTCAAAGCCTTTGGTGTCAACGTTTTGTTTGAAAATTGCTCTTGTGAATTGCCTTGGGGTGTTTTACTCTGTTAAAGGTGCTATTAAAGTACAAGTTGTTGTTGTCTGGGCATTTTAAATCTAATACCAAAAATCACTACTTGTATGTGTGTTTACATTAATCAGTCTATATAAGGTATGATGTAAATGGATTATCACTCTTAACTTTATTTACAGGGATGTTCTTGGTCCGTCATTTTTGTTGATTTTGATGCGCACAATCGGAACAGACAAACCTTGTGTTCACTGCTTCCACGAGAATCAAGGTCACATGTAAGTAGGAACATCCTTACAAAAGAATAGGTAAATGCTTCTACATAGCTAATGTTTTTTTTTATTTTTGAACGCTCTTTGGTTTCGAGAGTGTGAAAGAAAATACTGATTTACGAATCCACCTTCAGAATTTTTTGATCAATAAGTATTGGCTATTGCTGGTTCCTGTCAAGAAGCAATTTTCACTCGCCATTAGCATTTCAGTTAAGTAATGGATGTATTAAAAGTTTGATTGATCAGTCCTAGGCTGCTTAAACAAAACTCAGCATTCTCACTGGTGCAAGTTGTTTCTTTGATGTTGTGCGTTTGTGCTTATCCTTAGTGTTAAGTTGTCAAAAGTTTCCTGTTCTCAAACTGCAAACCTTAGTGGCTTATGTTTATAATGAGTTTGCTTATTTTGACAGCAGCATTATTATTTCTGTGTGAGTTCCTTCGAAATCTCGGGGAGCATTCATCTTAGTGATTAACCTCAGGCTAAAGGGATGATCCTTTAAAATAGAAATGAGGAGAAATTTCTTCAGCCAAAGAGTGGTGAATCTGTGGAACTCTTTGCCGCAGAAGGCTGTGGAGGCCAGTCATTGAGTGTCTTTAAGGCAGAGATAGATAGGTTCTTGATTAATAAGGGGGTCAGGGGTTATAGGGAAAAGGCAGGAGAATGGGGATGAGAAAAATATCAGCCATGATTGAATGGCAGAGCAGACTCGATGGGCCGAGTGGCCTAATTCTTATGGTCTTATTTGAATAACATTAACAGTATTATGAGAAGTGGTGTTGTGCTGTGAGCATTTGAATTGGAGAAATTTGACAAATGAAGGGGCTTGATTTAGGTGAGTTCCCGTGTGGTGTGGGTAACGTGATCTCAATTAATGAAGCTATCGGTTTGGGTATATCTTCTCTCTTTTTGGTAAGTTTTCTTTTACGATTGCTGTACTGTTATCTCTAAGCTGTACAAGTTATATACGGAGGCTGGAGCCTCAGAAATAAAGTTTTATAGTTCATAAAAGTTTATTTATTGATGTAACAAGTAGGCTTACGTTAACACTGCAATGAAGTTACTGTGAAAATCCCCTAGTCTCCACACTCCGGCACCTGTTGGGGTACACTAAGGGAGAATTTAGCATGGCCAATTCACCTAACCAACACGTCTTTTGGACCGTGGGAGGAAACCGGAGCACCTAGAGGAAACACACGTAGACACTGGGAGAATGTGCAGACTCTGCACAGACAGTGACCCAAGCCAGGAATCGAACCCGGTTCCCTGGTGCTGTGAGGCAGCAGTGCTAACCACTGTGCCACAGTGCTGTCCCAGATATGTTCAAAAGTGTAGTTGTTTAAATTTTTTTAATAGTAGGTCTGGGGAAAAAGTGGGAAGAGTCGGGTTCCTGTTGATTAGTTTTCTTTTTAACACGGCAGGAGATTTTTCTGTTTTGTTTTTGGCAGTGTAGTGTTCCGATCCCCAGAGAGATCGCTAACCGTTAAAAAGAAATTTGTACAACCAGTGATCATCTGGAAGAACTATGCCACAAGATTACATGTTTTTTTTAAACAAAAGCAAGCTTTTCTGTAAACAAAGATAGCAATACAATCTTAAACTTGTCGTGTGTCAAGCCTTAAGAATATAAATCCAGTTTCCATTTAACTTCCTAGTTTCACCCAATAGTTCGCTTATGCATTGCAAGATCTTGAGGATTCATTCACTTCTCCTTCTGGGACCACAGAAACAGCGGATGCAGTCGCAAGCTCCCTCTTCTCCAAGACTTGGTCCCAATTCAGGGCTGCTCCCAGGGTTACTGGCCGCCATCTTTATAGGTAGAAAAGTGCATTTGCAGCCATTTTGGTCCAGGAAGCAAAATGAGAAGGGCTTCATTGAGTCTTCTGTCACTGGGGAATATGGAGAGCTTGCCTGACAGTGACATAAGTACATTTTTACAAAGATTAAAATACAGATGTTCATATGTATATGATGGCTTTATATCTTGTTTTATAATACACCAAATTTTAAAATTATATAATGCTATTATATTGCTTTATTGGTGTTTTGTATTTTTTTGCGGCTGGAGTAATGTTGATTTCCTGAAATTAAAATGCAATCACATTGGAAAATTGTTTGGGAAGCACTGGAATAGAGAGCATTTTCTTACACAAATATATGTTGATTATAATGACTGGAGCCTCCGGATAGATATTAGTCAGTGTTTGCATAAGGGGTAATGAACAATGACTGAATTCGCATTATGGCCAATAAAAATAGAAAATGCTGGAAAAACGCGGTAGGTCTGGCAGCATCTGTATACGGATTCAAAACATTAACTTTGTTTCTCTCTCCACAGTTGCTGCCTGACCAGCTGAGCTTTACAGCATTTTCTGCAGTATTTTGCTTTCACATTATGGTCATACTATTTGAAATTGGTGCGAGGCTATGAAACTGATGTTATAAATCCACAGAGCTTTGAAAATTTCAATTAAATTACACTAGTGGTTGAAAAGAGGATAGGTGTCACAAAATAACTGATAGAAATTAAACTGACATTCTTATCTCATCAGAAGTAATACCGCCATTATTGGATATCGAGGATATCTGAAAATAATAGAATGGTTGCAGTACATGAGGAGTCCGTTCATTCCATCGTGTGCATGCTGATTCTCAGCAAGAGCAATTCAAATAGTCCCAGTGCCCTGCCCTTTCCCTGTGGATCTGCATTTTCCTCTCTCCAGATATCTAACCAGCACTCTTTAGAAATCCACAGTTGACTCTGCCACCACCACACTTTCAAACGGTGCATATTAATTGTATATCAATTGTGTTTAATTGTAAACAGATGGAGACCAGTGATACGTGTTTCACATGAGTACATGTAAAGAGATGCACAAACAGGGATGTGGTTAAGATAGAAGGTTTATGCTGGTTTCGCTCTAAATAAATATAAGGTTGAGTCGTGATTGATTCCAGCATCAAACTTTGCCAACTGGCTTTCTGGAGTAGAACAGTGAATTCCAAATCTTAACCGTTCTGCAGCAAAAATATTTCCCTCACTTCGCCGGTGGTTCTTTTTCCAACCACCCTAAATTTGTGTCCCCTGGTCCTTGACTCTTCTGCCTTGGAAACAGTTTGTTCCGATCCGCTCTTTCCAGACTGCTCATGATTTTTAACACCTCTCCAAAGATGTGTGGGTTAGGTGGGTTGGCCATGCTGAATAGCCCCTTAGTGTCAGGGTACTAGCTGGGATAAATGCATGGGGTTAAGCGGATCGGTCCTGGGTGGGATTGTGGTCAGTGCAGACTCGATGGGCCAAATGGCCTCCTTCTGCACTGTAAGATTCTATGAGTTCTTTCTCCTTTCGATACTGAGATTGAATCTCGGTCCTTTAGGTTTCTGCGGCTATTTTGTCTGGTATTTGGCCAAAACATTAATATGGCTGTAGTACACCAATGGGATGCCAGAGCTCCAGGAGAATCAGGGGGCGCAGATGAGTGTAGTGGCCATCACTAAGGTGAAGGTTCTGGGGAAACTGAAAGGTCTGAAGGTGGATAAATCACCTGGATGGACTACACCCCAGGATTCTAAAAGAGATAGCTGAGGAAAGTGTGGAGGCATTGGTGGTGATCTTTCAGGAATCACTGGAGGCAGGGAGAGTCGCAGAGGACTGGAAAGTAGCTAACATCGCCGTTTAAGAAGGGAGGGAGGCAGCAGAGAGGAATTTATAGGCCAGTTAGCCTGACTTTGGTCATTGGCAAGATTTTAGAGTCCATTATTAAAGATGAGATCGTGGAATATTTGGAAGTGCATGATAAAATAGGACTGAGTCAGCACGGCTTCATCAAGGGGAGGTCATGTCTGCCAAACCTGTTCGAGTTCTTTGAGGAGGTAACAAGGAAGTTAAATAAAGGACAACCAGTGGATGTGATTTATTTAGATTTCCAGAAGGCCTTTGACAAGGTGCCGCATAGGAGACGGTTAAATAAGTTAAGAGCCCATGGCGTTAAGGGTAAGATCCTGGCATGGATAGAGGATTGGCTGACTGGCAGAAGGCAGAGAGTGCGGATTAAGGGGTCCTTTGCAGGATGGCAGACGGTGACTAGTGGTGTGCCTCGGGTCAGTGCTGGGACCACAACTTTTCACAATATACATTAACGATTTGGAAGAAGGAACTGAAGGCACTGTTGCTAAGTTTGCAGATGATACAAAGATATTTAAACGGGCAAGTAGTTTTGAGGAAGCAGGAGGGCTGCAGAAGGACTTGGACAGTCTAGGAGAATAGGCAAAGAACTGGCAGATGGAATACAATGTGGAAAAGTGTGAGGTTATGCACTTTGGAAGGAAGAATAGAGGCAAAGACTATTTTCTAAATGGGAAAATGTTTAGGAAATCAGAAGCACAAAGGGACTTGGGAGTCCTTGTTCAAGATTCTCTTAAGGTTAACATGCAGGTTAATTCGGCAGTTAGGGAAGGCAAATGCAATGTTAGCATTCATGTCGAGAGGGCTAAAATACAAGAGCAGAGGTGTACTTCTGAGGCTGTATAAGGCTCTGGTCAGACCCCATTTGGAATATTGTGAGCAGTTTTGGGCCCCGCACCTAAGGAAGGATGTGCTGGCCTTGGAAAGGGTCCAAAGGAGGTTCACAAGAATGATTCCTGGAATGAAGAGCTTGTCGTATGAGGAACGGTTGAGGACTCTGGATCTGCACTCGTTGGAGGTTAGAACAATGAGGGGTGATCTTATTGAAACTTACAGGATACAGCGAGGCCTAGATAGAGTGGACGTGAAAAGGATGATTCCATTAGTAGGAAAAACTAGAACCAGAGGGCACAACCTCAGGGTAAAGAGACGATCCTTCAGAACAGAGATGAGGAGGAATTTCTTCAGCCAGAGAGTGGTGATTCTGTGGAACTCTGCCGCAAAAGGCTGTGGAGGCCAGGTCATTGAGTGTCTTTAGGACAGAGATAGATAGGTTCTTGATTAATAAGGGGATCAGGGGTTGTGGGGAAAAGGCAGGAGAATGGGGATGAGAAAAAAAATCAGCCATGATTGAATGGCGGAGCAGACTCGATGGGCCGAGTGGCCTAATTCTGCTCCTAATCTTATGGTCTACATAAAACCATTCAACTATAGGTTCTTTATTCCCTTCATTATATACTCTTGATAACCCTGTCACCTATGTAATACCACTTTTACTATGCACAGGACAAATTTTCCTAACGTACGTGAAACAATTTTTTGGCAAGTCCTTTAGCAACAAGGGGTGGAATTTTATGACCCGGTCATGGTGGGGTGAGGCCATAAAATGTGATGAGTTATTCAAACGTCCATTGCCTTCGACCGGACTGGAAAATCCTACTCTGCTCCATGTGATTTGATTTATTATTATTGTCACATGCATTGGTATACAGTGAAAATTATTGTTTCTTACACTATACAAACAAAGCATACCATTCATTTAGTACATAGGGAAGAAGAGGGTGCAGATTATGGTGTTACAGTCAAAGAAAGATCAACTTTATATAAGGTAGGTCCATTCAAAAGTCTGATGGCAGCAGGGAAGAAGCTGTTCTTGAGTTGGTTGGTACATGTCCTCAGACTTTTGTATCTTTTTCCCGACGGAAGAAGGTGGAAGAGAGTATGTCCGGGGTGTGTGGGGTCCTTGATTATACTGGTTGCTTTTGCAAGGCAGCGGGAAGTGTAGACGGAGTCAATGGATGGGAGGCTGATTTGCATGATGGACTGGGCTACGTTCACAACTCTGTATAGTTTCTTGCGGTCTTAGTCAGAGCAGGAGTTATATCAAGCTGTGATGCATCTGGAAAGAATGCTTGCTATGGTATATCTGTAAAGATTGGTGAGAGTCGTAGTGGACGTGCTGAATTTCCTTAGCCTCCTAAGAAAGTAGAGGTGGGCTTTCTTAACTATAGTGTCGGCGTGGAGGAACCAGGACAACTATTCTTTTTATGTTGGCCATCTCTGATGATTCGTTTCCTCTATTATATATTTTCAATGTGCTGGCTCCCATTGCAGACCACAGGTTGCGCATCAATCCATGACTGATCCTTATATTAGTCATTATATTTTGTAATTAGTCATTATATTTTGTAATTAGCCCATTTTTAAAAAGCTGCTATTATTAACCAATGTATGCTCTAACAGAAGAATCATTCGTAAATTGTAAAGAGTAGCAAGTTGCAGAGAATTTAAGGCAATAATTTAATTTCAAGGTTTTAATGTTATTTATAAGTTGTTAGAGTTTAATTTCATCGTTCATGGTATGTTCAGAAATCCATGTTCGCATTACAGTTTTATGTGCTCTGTTCTCCTCTTGTCATTTCGTAAAGGCAATATTACACTATGATGTATGATTTCCACAATGGCTTTGCAAATTTATCCATAGACCAGCTGTGACATACACACAGGAAAGGTTCCAGGCTTAATTTCCAGTTTGATTTAATTCATCCCACTCGGAGTAGTAAGCAAGATGCTACACTTGCCTTGCAATTGTTACTTAGTTAAAGTAAGCCAGAATGTATACTCGTGAACAAATGTAGATGGCAGCTGAGGACTAAATCTGGCTTGACATTACTGCGAGAGATGTGCTGGCACTTTATGTCCAGGTCCATATATAAATAATGGTGAATTGGGCAAGGTATCAAATTGACGAGAAATAGAAAAACAACTTAAATGTTTGGATTTCATAGTTCGGTGTTTAACTTCTCATTCTAGGGTCTAATTAACTGACATTTATGTGGTATTTCACAACTTAAATGTAATTTCATAACTTTAATTTCTCATTTGTACAGTGTAATCTCAAATTTACATTTAATACAAAACTCATTTTTGTCCACTGGTCCCAAGGTATTTCTTGTTTATATCATTACAGCTGCTTAAGTGTGGCTTTGTAAAAGTATAGTTTGTCATTCAAATTAATAATTGTATATAAATTTATGGCCATTATTTAATATACTGTATCTATTTGAATCATATGGAATATTTTGTTGCTAGGTAATCACAACAAAATGATTAATCATATACTACAATATTTTTTTCCAGAATACAGATGCTGCTCTCCTGCCTTGTATAAGTTATCCTGCATTTGCAGTGGATGATGATGCCTTGTTTGATCAAACGCTTGAGAAAGTTATTCGTAAGCTGAAAGGAAAATATGGATTGAAACGCTTCTTAAGGGATGGATACAGAACAGGCTTGGAAGACAATTCACGACGTTACTATAAACCAGCAGAAATCAAGGTACTTCTGGCAAATCAATATATCATCATAATCATAGAATCCCTGCAGTACAGAAGGCGGCCATTTGGTCCATCGAGTCGGCACTGACCCACCTTTATTAAAATCGATCCCCTATCCTATCCCCGTAACCCCACATGGTGAATTTTCCCGTTCCGTCCACCATGGGCATCATAGAGACGTGGAGCATGGAAAGGTCCATTGACCTCTGGCGGGATTTTCTGGTTTTGGGGCGAGCATGGCCAGAAAATCCCGCCTCACGTATTTACCCTGCTAATCCCCCTAACCTACGCATCTTGGGACACTGAAAGGCATGGCCAGTCCACCAAACCTGCACATTTTTGGACTGTGGGAGGAAACCGAAGCACCTGGAGGAAACCCACACCGACACGGGGAGAACGTGCAAACTCCACACAGTCACCCAAGGCCAGACGTGAACCCGGATCCCTGGCACTTTGAGGCAGTAGTGCTCACCTCTGTGCCACCGTGCTGCCCAATGCATTCCAATAAATATATATTTTTTAGTTTGTTTTTAAATAAACCTTCATTTGGAAAATGTGTATTGTCCTTGTTCTCTTAGTACTACATGCCACACCTCACTCTGCTGAGGGGCATGCAGGGCAAGCCTCTGTCTCTGGTTTGGTTTACAATACACCTGGCTGATAAAAGCTGAGAGCCAAAAATGTAATGTTCTCACTTAACTTTTGACCTTCTGGGTAAAGAGCCCCCTTTATTTGGTGTTTATTTGTATTTGTTTTCTCAACAATGACAGCATTTCAGAAGTATCATTGCCTGTAAAGTGCTGTGAGACATCCGATGGCCATCAAAAGCACTGTCTCGATGCATTTCTTTCTTTTATTACACGGCTGGAATAAGGAACATACTGATTGGGATTTCAACTAATTTCCAACGATGATGCAACTATGCCAATGCCAAACAGCAACCTTAAATCTATTTTATTTCTAATTTGGGACTGTACAGAATATTCGTTCTTCTGATTGAAAGGCCAAAGGATGAAAGAAAGAACTTGCATTTGGATGGTGTCTTAATAAATTCTCAGGAAATCCTAAAATGTATCACAGCCAACTTTTGAAATATGGGAGCCTATAAATGAGATGGGTAGACTGATGTAGATGAGGGGTTAAAATGGCCAAAAAATTGATGAGTGCCCGGAAGCCAGCTCCAACGTGCCGACTTCCAGCTTTTGCACAGACAGAACCAGGAGCAAGCAGCCAATCTGTTCCCAGGAGGTGGGTTGCATTTTAAAAGCCTCAGGTGTAACTTTAGTAAAAAGTGACTTATTTTATACAACTAGAAAATTTGCCAATAACTGAATCCTACTCTAAAGCATGTCCTAATTTGTAACTAGCACACTAGGCATAAAAGATTCCAACATTTCTTACCTCTTGTCTCTAGGCCATTGGGTGTTGCATCTAGGGACAAACACCAACTCAGTGTTGTGGCCAACATGTCTCTTCAAATGATTCCTGAAAAATCAAGCTTAACCCTTCTGGAGAATTTAAAAAAATATTTATTACCCCTAAGATGTGTTTTGTTTTAAAAAATCAATTGAAACAATGGCTCTTAATTTAAATTTCTCCATAGAATGCCTTGTTTATTCATGATGATTGCTAACTAAGGTGAACAAACTTTATAGAGGGTGTTCCTGTCACTATCTGCTTTTTAAATTTTACTGATGATTAAATGTGAATTTTGATATAGCCCACTAGCAATTATATGTAAAAATTCTTGTTTTCTGGACAAATAAATGTATGTGCATTTATGTAATTTGTTGTAATCTCAGTTCTCACCGTTCACAAAAATAACTTGCAACATAAGAACAACTCACCATTGTTTGCTTAGACAGTGGTGGATCAGCTGATTGTTTCCTACTGCTCATTCTGTGTTTAAAAAAATATTCATTACAATGGACAAACTTCTGTCCAAACTTGACCTACATTTTATAAAAATATATTTTTGCCCTATTCTCATTATTTGAAATGGCTCAAACTTGATGTTCAAACTATAAAAGAGGAACTTTTAGGAGTAATATATACTTTTATCATAATAAACGGTTTGTATTTAAGCTATATGTCAGCAAGAATTTGATCCATGTGGAGACCGATAACTTTGAAAAAAGAAATTTGAACTTTTATTTGATGCCTGAAAGGATGACATGGCAAGATTTTTACTGTAACAGATTAGAACCAAGATGAGTAAACACTACTTAATAGGAAACCTATAACTTAAACTGCAGAACAGAACTTTCCCCTTTTACTTTTAGTACAACCGAAAATCCACTTCATAGGTATATCTTACATTGTCCCGTAAGCAGTTATTCAATTTTTCCAGACCCAGTCAAAAATGATTCTTGGCTCTTGAAGGCTTACTTCCCTTCCTTTCCATTTCCAGTCTGGTAACCTTTAACCACAGAACTATCTTTCACGGTAAGGGCTTTTTTCCTGAAGATTCTTCCTCTGGCATGATCCAGCCAAATCTTTCAGCCTCATTTCAAGTCCTCATGGATTTGTTTTTTTTAACCCAAGTGTGAACACCTACCCGCTTTCCTGCACAGTGTATCAAATAAACTTTCAGCCTCTTGCTGCTCCCTGTCTCCTGGATCCTGACAGACATGCACCTGTGAATATGAAGGATATCTTAGAAACCTTTCCCTACTCATAACCCAGCTCCATTGCTGTATGAATTTCATGAGCCATATATCCATGTAGAAATGCTGATTGGCTATTTGTTAGACCCCCATTTTATTCTATCTTGGATGGTTTAAAGCATAGCTGTTTACAATCTGACATTCTCTACACCTTGTGATTTTGGAGACTACTAATCTAACCACTGTAAACACAGATGAAATTGCTGTTGTCTCCTAGTGTGAACACCTTGCACCTTCTTCCCAGCAAAACAACCTGAACCTTCCTTTACTTTTAAACAGTCCCCTCTCCTAGACCTGGTGTCAAGGAGACTTCAGAACAAGTCATATTATTCTCTTCCTTTTGCCCTAAATTAAGGATACTGCCTTGAAACATAACAATCTTATAAACCCCGTGTTTATGACATACTATTCATTAATGCAAAATATGAAACTTATTTTTATTTTATAGCTGTTCGATGGCATTGAATGTGAATTTCCCCTGTTTCATATTTACTTGATAATTGATGGTGAGTAGAACTTGTATTTTATTTTATTTGGAAATAAATTGTTGCTTTAATTTGTGGTACATGTTACGTTCAGATTCATGATGGGCCAGAAATATATAGTTTATGTTAGATGACTGGATTTTCTCAACAAGGAACAGAAGCAATGTTAAAATTGGAAAGTAACAAATAAAACTGGTTGCTCCCAGTGTTTCCAAGCATAATTTTGGTTATGGCTGATGATGTAAAATGGGTGATATTGATTCAACCACCATTATGCAATTTCCCAATCTTGATTTCTATTGACTTCAAGGATTGGAATACAGATTAATAGCTGCCTTCAAAGGGGGGTTGGATAAGCACTTGATGGGGGGGAGGTGGGGGGACTTGCAGGTATACCAGGAAAGAATAGGACAGTGGGACCAGTTGGATTGCCCTTCAAAAACCAGTGCAGATTTGATGGCCAAATGACCTCTTTCTGCACTGTGCCAATCAACGATTGTATATGAATCAAATAATAGGGGGAAACCAAACCTGTTCATTTTTTTTGAATGATCTCAAAGTGGCTTATGTGTGGTTTCATGACTCGCAAGAACATTGATGCTAGATTCTAATATTTAAATGGCAGTAAGCATTTCTTTTCATTTCTTCTCAAGATGTGAGTGGCATCTTTCCTAGAAAATGAAATGCTGCCATGCTCAAGATGATTATGCTCCCATAATGCCACCCATAGTGACATTGCATAAAGAATCAAGGCATGAAGGAGGTGGTTTGCATTTTTTTTTGGCAATGATCATTGCTGAGCACTTCTGTAACCCGCTATTAGAAACATAGAAAATAGGGGCACGAGAAGGCCATTAGGCTCTTCAAGTCTGCTCCACCATTCAATATGGTCATGGCTGATCCTCTACCTCTATGTCACACTCCCATGCTTTCCACATACGTCTTGATGCCTTTCGAGTCCAGAAATCTACCTATTTCCTGCTTACGTATATCTAGTGACTTGCCCTCCACAGCCTTTTGTGGTAGAGAATTCCAAAGGTTCACCACCCTCTAAATAAAGAAGTTTCTCCTCATCTCAGTCTTAAATGGCCTACCTTGTTCGATTCCCAGCCTGGGTCGCTGTCTGTGCGGACTCTGCACATCCTCCCTGTGTCTGCGTGGGTTTCCTCTGGGTGCTCTGGTTTCCTCCCACAGTCCGAAAGAATTTAGCATTGGCCATGCTAAATTCTCCCTCACAGGCACTGAAGTGTGGCGACTAGGGGATTTTCACAGTAACTTCATTGCAATGTTAATGTGAGCCTACTTGTGACACTAATAAATAAACAAATTGGCCAAGTCTTTGTTTGAGATTCCATGGGTTCAGAGTTGCACTAATCGGATGTTGGCTGTCTGAAATGACTATATGGGGTTGTTGCTTGATTAGACTGTGGGGCAGCTTTCTCAGTTCAGACTTCAGTTGACCAAGAGGACTAATGCAGCCTCAACTGCGCTGGGATTATCTTAATCTGATGCTGGGTTACTGCTTGTGGCTCCATCTTCTAAATATCTTGCTGTTCTAGTTTATAGCCTTTTTAAAATAGCTGAACCATTTGCTGTGAACATTAAGAATCAAGCACATGTAAAGAGTGATTATATATAGGCCACACCAGATGGGGAGTTGCATCTTCCCCTCCCTGAACAACATCAGTAAATCAGTCTGATTTCACAGTCATTTGTCTGGTTAACATGGTGGGATTTGAACTCATAACTAGTCCAATACCATAGTTACGAGGCTTCCGTACGCATGTGACAGAGCATCATACCTCAATAACTGAATATCATGACTATGAGCCACAATGTGATCTGTGTGTACATTTGCTTCCAAATTCCTATGTTTAAAAGACACTTATTGCCACATTAAAGAGACTTTCAAGATACCTTGTCATGTTTAGTTAGCATTTCATACTTGTTAGTTGACAAGTGTGTTAGACTATGACAGAACAAACAAATAAATGAACACTAATTTTCTGTAATAAAATCTTTGGAGGAAGTTAATAATATAAATAAGTTCAAGGTTGGGGAATTTCCCTTTTGCCTTAAAAGTGACTGCTATCCAGTCAATTCTGTGCAATCATAGAATATTATTGCAAAGTGGGAAGCCATTCAGCCCATTGAGGCTACACAAACTCTTTTGAAGAAGAATCTAATTAGCCCTACTCCTCAGATCTTTCCCCATATCCTAGCAATTTTTTCTCCTTCAAATATTTATCCCTTTTGAAGGCAACTATTGAATATGCAACCACTGCCCTATCAGACAGTTCATTTCAAGTTCTAACTATTTGTTGTATAAAAAAGTTTTTACTCATATCACCCCTGATTCTTTTACCGCTCACCTAAAATCATTGCCTTCTTGTTATTGACTCTCCAGCCATTAGCAACAGCTTCTCTTTATTTATTGTATCTCTTCATGAAGATAAACTCTTCATGACTTTAAACGCCTCTTTAAATCTCCTTCTCTATTGCAAGGATGACAACCCTAGCTTTTTCAGTCTATCCGAGCAAATGTTATCTGTCATTCCGGGAACTAGTCTATAAATCTTTTCTGTAGACAATCCAAAACCTACTCATCCTTTCTAAAGTGATGCCCAGAATTGGACACCGTGCACCAGCTGAGTCTGAACTAGTGTTTTGGTGTAGGTTTAGCATAACTTTTAGGCTTCTTCACTCTGTGAGAGGTGTATGTTTACAAAGTGTATCTTTATAAAGCGTATGCTTTATTAACTGATTTCTTAATCAATCCTGTGTCGTCGTCTCCCCCCCCCCTCCCCCCCCCGGGTCTCTCTGTTCTTTTAACCCCTTTAAAACTGTACCCATGTCTGGTCCCACCTCATTTTTCCTGCCCAATTTAGGGAACAACCATAAGTGCTTGCTTATGTTATGATGCTGAACCAAGCCTGCAAATGTTTGCTACCATCCGGTTAGGGACCAGTAACTGTTTGTTTAAAATTTCAAGACACTTGCTAAGAGAATAAATCCACAAAATTCCACAGGTTTTGAACAGATAAAGATAAATTTTACTTATACAAGGACAGAAAGATAGAACAATTTACTATATATATATATTATACTCTAACATTCAGGGTTAATGTGCAGTACATGTACATTCACAGGCAACTGTGGTCGAACACACCACATTGCGCAATAAATATCAGATGCGACCAAGATAGATTCCATGGATTTCCCAGCAATCCACTCAGATGTCAGTAAATGCTGTGAGTCAACCAATCTAATTTAAACACTGTTTCTCTCACCAGGGATTCAGGTCTTCACCTTCCAAGATCTCACTAATGATCACACACCTTTCAGTGTTTCAATCTCGTCTCCTGAGACTCCATTCTCTAGAATTCCATGTCTACATTCCCGCACCAATTCGCAAGCACAACTTCAGCTTTTTGGCTGTAGTGAGCAGAATATTACTGCTCCAAAGGGCCCTCACCCAGCTTATGCTACCTTCTTACATCTTCAGGGTTTCTTCTGAGCTCCCAGTCTGCCAACCATTGCCTTTTTTCATTTGGAGCTTCTTTCTCTGCTACTCTATCTTTCTACTTAACTGGGACCTCTTCTTGACCCCTGCCTGGGGGGGCTCTTCTTTGTACCTCTCTTTTGGGACCCCTCTCCACACTCCGCGTCCTTTGCCTGAGATACTTGTGGACTATTGCGCTCCGTGCATGATTTAGTTTTCACGCCATTTTCTTTTTTACGGAGGCACACTAGGCCTGTCCTCCACCCAAAGAACTACGAAATGCTGTTGTGTGCATGCGCTATCCGCACCTGATCTGCGCATGTGTGGAACTCCTGAGGCCTGTTTGGGCTGGAGTTGACTGGCCAACTAGGTAAAACTGGATCTTGTAATACCTTAAGAAGTCTCACAACACCAGGTTAAAGTCCAACAGGTTTATTTGGTAGCAAAAGCCACTAGCTTTCGGAGCACTGCCCCTTCGTCAGGTGAGTGGGAGTTCTGTTCACAAACAGGGCATATTGACACAGACATCATGTGCCTTTATATGCCCTGTTTGTGAGCAGAACTCCCACTCACCTGACGAAGGAGCAGCAAGCTCTCCGAAAGCTAGTGGCTTTTGCTACCAAATAAACCTGTTGGACTTTAACCTGGTGTTGTGAGACTTCTTACTGTGTTTACCCCAGTCCAACACCGGCATCTCCACATCTTGTAATACCTGCCAGTGATGCTCACGCATTTCTGCTTTGGATTTCATCTACAATTGCACTAGTCTGTCAATGTCCTCTTGAAACTACTTCCTATCTTCCTCACTGGTTTCATTCCAAGTCCAAGTCATTAATGTAAATCAAAAACAGCAGTGCTCCTGGTACTGAACTTTGGGAATGCCATTGTAGACCTTCTCCTGGTCCAAATATAAGCCATTCATTACAATACTCTGTTTTCTATCCCTTAGCCAATTTTGTATTCAGGCAATCTTTTCTATTCCAAGAGCTTCAGTTTTCGAGAAGCCTAATATGTGGCACTTATTAAAAATCTTTTGGAAATCCATATTTGCAACATCAGCTGCATTGTCCTTAGCTCTCTATTATATCTGTGCAAAGTGTAATTTTAGCTCTCAACAAATACTGTCTATTTCCTTAATTTCATCCCAGATGCCTAATTAATGACACAATATTATGTGTTACAATCCCAGCTGGTGTTACTACTGGACAAGTCAGATCCAAGGTTGTAACTATGCCTGATAAATCCTACATTTTGTTTTTCGTTTAGAAATGTGGAGAGCAGCTACTGAACAGAGTCACTAAGTCCACAGATGAACCTTTAACAAATGAATAAAACATTTATTAAACAAGAAAAGATTAACTATATTCCACTGCTCCTTCATCCACAACTATACCTTTACAGATATACACATATTTATAAGGATATCACAAGTTACAAAATCTACCTTATACTCTAATGTTCACAGTCCAGTAAACCAATAGCTGGACACACCGCAATCTGGAATCAAGTGACAGATGCCATTCCAAACAGATGATGTAGATTCAAATCCCCAAGACGCTTTGTGTGCTGTGAGACAACAGGGCTCACTGGAACTTTGTGTTTCACACAAGGATTTCCAATCTCAATGCTCAAAGTATTTGCTTTGGAATCTTCTCCCAAACAACAGTTTCTCTCGAATGCATTCCACAAGGGTTCACCTCAAGGGTTTTGATTTCTTCTTCTGATGTTCCTCTCCACTGGATCACCACATGCATTCAAGCTTCACCTTCCATACACTTTCTCGGGCATGCAGCCATCCCAACAGAACACCACTACTTGACAGACCCATCGTATGGAGTTACAGACCTTCGGCTGTCTTTTGGATCTCTGGCTTCTCACAAGCCTATTTTGCTTTAAGTCTGCTTCCTACAGCCTTCTTAATTTAAACGTGGAGCCTTCCTCTGCTCCTCACTCTTAACTTCACTGAACAGGATCTTTTCCAGATTCTTGTTCATTTCCCTTGTCTTAAATTAAATGTCTTCTTGGGACCTTTCTTATTTTCCTTTGGGATCCCCTTCCTGCAGTTTCCCAATATACTGTTGACAACTTAATATCGCCCTTGAAATCCAGAACTCCCTTGACATTCACTGTTACTTTAACTTGAGAGCAATTAAGGAGGAGGTGGTGGCATAATGGTATTATCACTAGACTAGTAATCCAGAGACCCAGGGTAATGCCCTGGAGACTGGGTTTGGATCCCACTATGGCAGGTGGTGAAATTTGAACTCGATAAGAATCTGGAATTAAAATTCTAATGAAGACCATGAGACCATTGTCGATTGTTGTAAAAACAAATCTGGTAAATATGCCACCCTTGGTCTGTTCTTCATGTGACTCCAGACCCACAGCAATGTGGCCGAACAAACCACTCAGTTCAAGGCCAATTCTGGATAGGCGATAAATGCTGGCCCACCTCCTGAAAAAACATCATCTAAGAGTCTCAGACTTATTTTCTTCAGCAATCTCCTGGTATGTCCAGTTAGACAGATTTTAACAGCTCCCTTCACCTACTGAACAAAAAACTGCTGTTCTGTCTCTGTGGGCTCCCCTCCCTAGCCCTTGTTGCTAAGCAACAGCACATTTTTCTTCTCTACTTTGTTTTTTGTTTAACTTCCTTAAACTACCTCAAGGGTCATAAAACCTGATTGAAGTCCTGGTTATTCAAACCGCTCTACACCCGCTGCCTCCACTCTGAAATGAAATAGCCCCAGGTTTCACCTTTTTAACCTGCAAAGAATATAAATTAAACTTAAACTTAAAGCTAAAACTTATTCTTGATACCCACAAATGCAAATACAACTTCTATGGTCCATAACAATTCTGTCAACGTAGTCATTTTTTTTACTTTTTATTACATTGATCCTCAATGTTTAGATTTTGGTGCAGTAGACTTGTGGTTTCTTTCACTCCTTAAATACTGATGTTTGAAATATATTTAGCAGAGTAATGTACATGGTTTGATGATATAGCTGTGGGCAGTTCATTCATATAGTCACTTACATTAATCAGAAAATTAAGGAGGTGTAATGTCTAGGTATTTAAACCAAATGTGCACTTCTCTCATGAGATTTTTTAACTTGAATCCAGACATCGTTGTGTGTTACGATGGAAGGTATTGTGTTTTATTGGTCTGTGAGAGTGATCTGTGGTACTATTTATTGGTTAGACATTGCGCTATATGTTTTTTCCTTTCACCATAAATGAATAATAATTTCACTGTGTTAAATTGGAAGTAATTTGGGACATTAGAAGCTTGTCTCTTTATGAATTTTCATTTATAAAATCAATTTCTAAAATACTCAGTATGTAAAAAGTATTTAACAAGCACAGTGTTGGCACAACTAATGTTTAATATTTCTTTAATATTGCATTAACAGTATAGAATTAAATACAATTAATATAAGTGTTCAATACATTAAAGGGGAATTTGGTAAAACTATAATAGGGACTAAGTGATTTTTTAGAAAGTTTTTAAAAGATAACTTGTTTTCCACAGGGGTATTCAGGGAAAAACCTGATCAAGTAAAAGAATTCATGGAACTCCTTGAACCATTGCTTCACCAGTCATATGATGGTAAGGAAGTACTTTATGTTCCCCCAATCATATTGAAGCAAATTATTGTTTACTCTTGTATATGCTTTGGAGTATACAAAGAGAAAATTGTAAACAAATCTGATGTGTGTTTTGTACAAATGTTTTGTTTGTGAGATTACTTTACAACTGAATCAATTATTCTTGTTTGTCCTGGTTGTATGTAAGACCGTATATCCCATGAGTTGGAGAGTTCATAAAAATGTTATTTTCTGCACCGCAGGGTCACCCACCACATAAACACACTCCTTATTTGTAAACCCAATGTGAAGTTAAGCTTTCTTGATTGTGACTACAACAGGTTTGTCTGTTAATCCATAAATAAATATCGGACAGGAAAAGATTATTTCAAAATGTCTGAATCTCGCAAACACAGTTTGGTTGGAGTTCTTTTCAAAGGACGGTTAGGAGAAACTTATCATAAAAAAAGATTGATAGGAGTTTTAATGGTGCCTGGAGTTGCATTGCAAGATCTGCTAGTCAGTGCATTTCATGAAGCAATGTTTTCCTTCAGTTGGACTCTGGGGAGGCTCTCATCCCCTATTTTGTTCCTCCTCACACTCATTCATTTGATTAAATTTGCTTCATGATTTTCTGCATTGCTGTTCATCCATGTTCTGACTTGTGCCACCTCTGGAGGTCTCATTTTACAGAGACTCTGAACCTGCTACCATTGTACAGATAAAATTTTTAAATTTCATTTCATTTATTAAGAATAAGCCTTATTAAGATGAGAATAGCAGAGTTCCCATTTACGGCATCCCCTATCAGCATTGTGTACTCCCAGGTTTAGTTTTATCTAGACGCAAATTAAATTTTCCATTAGTCTGCCCAGAAATGTACTTTATCCAGAACCTATTGCATTAGGCTATATCTTCCATTTCCTATGCCAATCAGTAATTGCCAATGTGGCTAAATCCTGTATTTTTCTACTTGTTGCAAATGTGCCTACACGAGAAAGTATATTGAAATTTTCCAAAATAATATCATCTTGGAAGTTTGCTTATAACCAGCGACGAAAGCAAACTTTCATCCAGTCAGATGGATTGAAAGTCACCAAAATGTTCATTTGCAAACATTGTGTTACTTGACTGCTTTTATGACAGCTTAAGTAAAAAGGTTTAATTCCTTCCTTCATTGTAGAAATCCACCTGAATATCTAAATTGTCGCACTGAGGAGAAAAATACCAAGGGAAATAAATAATGCTCAGTTTACGTTTAATAGTACTGTACAATTTGTGTCGATATCTGAGAAGAGAGTGGATTAAAACCACCATTGTGTAACACTGCTCTTATTTTTATGCAGTTTATAATCTCAAAACTATATCGTGATCATTCTGTTAGTGAGGTTATTCCCAGTAATGCACTCCCATTTGAGCAGGAAAAAGGCTCCTATTGTTGTTGCCAGATTCCCAATCATGCTTACAGTTAGCTTGCTGAGAAAATTATGACATCTGAGAAGTTGATCTGACAGTGCTGTGTTCCAGCTCATTTGTGCTAGATCATTAGTGTGTCTGGCTTCCAGGAGAGCTCCCAGCAGTGTTTTCCTGCGTAATAACTTCACTTTGGATAAAAAGAATCCAGCTACTGACTAATATGAAGCAATTAATACAGCACAATTCTGTTAAACATGGTGGATACATTATTTACTGGTAAATTGGCTTAAAGCCATGATGATGTTTTTCACTTGTTTAAGGGACAGCACTATATGTGGAGGACATCTCTCTGCAACTGTTGTACCCTGCCACTTGCAACAAGAGAAATTCAGCCAAAAGTGGCGGTTCATCTATAATGTTCCACCAGAAAATTGAATTTAGAATATAAAACTGACCTTTTATAAGAGATTCTAATTTATCTTTATTTTAGCAAAAGCTGAACAGAATTTTTACACTGCAAATAACTATCTTACTTATGCAAAATAATGACAAATTAATTCCAGTATCTGTTCTTTCCCCAACAGATTAGAGATTCAGTTTTCAAATGCAAATACCTGTTACAGTACAATCTGGGGACTCCTAGCTATTACAGTAACAAAAATAGAATGTGAATCGCAGTGTTTAATTTAGTGGAAAAGCAATAGACAGTGATATTGATTCATTATAATTCCTCCCATTTGTCTACTTTAGGCTTATAGTAATGTTTATTGCTATACGTCACATTTCCCCCTCTGTCCTCCTTTAACCTGTTATACTTCCTTATCACACTTTGAATCCAGTTCCCCTCCCTCCTTTGCACTTTGTTTTACTTCTTGAATAATACTGTTGCTTCGTGCACTTGTTCTCATAAAGAGAAATATTCATGGTTGATTGCAGTGTACGGAGCTCTGCCATCTGTTTAACATTTAGAAACTTGAAAGTTACAAATGATAATGAGGACTTGGTTTAAGTTCCATGAAGAAAGCTGGGATGCTGCATTTCTCAAGATGATTCATTGCATGAGCAAAAGCAGGGAGAGCAACACTATTTTACAGTGTAAACTAAAATGAGTAAATGGAAACATGATGAATTAAGAAGGACCTTAGCTACATGTGGAACAGGCAGAACAGGAAAAATGGCTTCCCATCAGGGAAGTAGCTTATGCACTCAGCTCTCACACACTACATTATTTTTGTACTTTATATGTATACTATTCCTTAGGAAATGAAGGGTGAGAAAACATGATGCCTTTTGTAACGCACATGGTCTATTTTAATTAGAATCATAAAATCCTACAGTGCTGAAGGAGACCATTCAGCCCATTGAGACTGCACCGACCACAATCCCACCCAGGCCCTATTCCCACAACCCCATGCATTTACCCTAGCTAGTCCCCTTGACACTAAGGAACAATTAAGCATAGCCAATCCCCCTAACCCGCACATCTTTGGACTGTGGGAGGAAACCAGAGCACCCAGAGGAAACCCAAGCAGAGACGGGGAGAATGTGCAAACTCCACACAAATAGTGACCCAAGCCGGGAATTGAACCCTCTCTGATGCTGTGAGGCAATAGTGCCAACCACTGTGCCACCGTGCTGTCCCTGATTAACCTGATAGAACTGATTAAGATATTTAACCAACCAGTCCATCCCTTCTTTAAGAAAATCACTTCCAAGTTAAATAAAAATAGAAAATAAACTGTGCCTGTGGAGAGAAAAACAGAGTTAATGTTTCAAGGCCATGTGACTGCTCCTTCAGAGCTGAAGAGAGGGAGACATGATGGATGTTATATTGTTGCAAAGAGAGTGGAGCAGCTGGAGCAAAACAAAAGATTTGGGATAGGTGGGAGGGAGCTCAGGAGAGATTTGATAAATATGTCATGGACACGACAGAAGAAATGTTAATGATAGTTTAAGGCAGGTGTTAATAGTGGCTAATTGTGTTTCTCGCTCCACGAATGCTGCCAGACCTGCTGAGTTTTCCAGCATTTTCTGTTTTTATTTCCACACTATTTTACTTTTACTTCCAAGTTAAATCCCATTTCAGAAATATTTTTGAGTAATGAATTAAATATATTTAACAAACTGCCTGCAAGCTCATGTAGGCCCAGGTTCTCTCACCAGCAAATATTCAGTTAGGGGGTTAGTCAATATGTGGCGTTAACAAATCAATGGACTGAAATTCCCAGCTCTCTGGAGATGGGCTCGCCTCTACTTCCTGCAGACCCAGTCACAGCCACCTATGTTGTCAGCACTTAGACCCCTCTGATTGGCATTGCCGTCCTCAATTGATCAGTGGTCCTGATGGTGGCCTCTTAATTGGCGACCACTGTTTAAACACAGCCCAGGGTCCTGACATCCCTCTATGCAGGCTCAGGTCCCATGTTCAATCCCCGCAGCACGACAACCTGGACTTTAATCTAATTCTGACTAGCAATCCTGAATGTTGCTCTGAACATTTTGGTGATTTACATTCGATGTACTGAATTCTAAAATTAATAATGGAATTGAAAGGTTTTCCTAACGTTTACAAGAATCTTTTTTAAATGCTTTGCAGTAATATAATGAAAAGAGAACATATTGCGTTGAAATGACTGCCCTACCGCTAACATAATGTTACTTGCAAAGCAATTGCAAATACGCAATATGTGGAAATTACAACATGAACACCGGGCATTTGACTCAACCAATTGAATTAGTATTTACCTCAACATGAGCAAATATTCTAATCACAGTGCCCACACTATTCCCACATCCCTTCAGTTATTGCTGTGGATAAGGTTTTAAACTAAAAGAGGTGGCAAGGGGTCAAGTGAAGGGCGATTCAGAAATCTAAAAAGAAAAGTCGAGGCAATGTTGTAGCAATTCGGGTAAAAAAATAAGTGGTGACAGGAAGGGACAGAGTTTAACAGTAATAATGCACCAGCAAAACGTCCAAGCAAAGAATGACAGTTGTGAAAAAAGGATTAACGTTCCTTTACCTGAATGCAGAAAGCAATTATAACAGGGTAAATGAGCCAGGGGGAGCTCATTCTGGAGAGTGAAAGCTGGCATGGCTGCAGGTATCTGATTTAGCAATGAAGATATGCTGCTTAGGAACCGAATCCAGTGCCAGAAGAGTCAGTGATCGTCTTGCCTCTGACAAGATGAGTACAATGCCAGACACTGATGACAGACTTCTGGATATGCAACACGATACCAGATGTGTGAGCTTCCATTTTTCGATGGTGAAATAGGTAGTGAGGGGGAGCAACTGTCTTTGGAAGGAGACAGTGAAACCTCAGGTCTGCATCACTCATTGGTGGTGAAAATAGATCTATTAGAGACTCTGTGTCTTCAATGGAAATGTTCTCACAGGCAACTCAAAGTCAGTTCCAGACCATGACATCCTCCTGGGTTAAAAGAGCTCAGCAGAAACCTGCTTTGATGAAAGGATGCCTGACATTGATGTCATCCCAAGTTGTGCACCAGATCCAGACACTTCCCTGTACAACAGGGCACCTTTGTGTTTTGCATCGTCATCCTCTTCCTCTTCAACCACTTGCTCCTCCTTTTCCTCAGATGAACTGTTTCATTTCAGGCCCTCACCCTCTTCAAAGTTGACACCTTGTGGCACAGTGGCACAGTGGTTAGCACTGCTGCCTCACAGCGCCAGGGACCCGGATTCGATTCTTGGCTTGAGTGACTGCCTGTGCGGAGTCTGCACGTTCTCCCCGTGTTTGCGTGGGTTTACTCCGGGTGTTCCGGTTTCCTCCCACAGTCTGAAAGACGTGCTAGTTAGGTGCATTGGCCATGCTAAATTCTCCCGCAGTGTACCCGAACAGGTGCCAGAGTGTAGTGACTAGGGGATTTTCACAGTAGCTTCATTACAGTGTTAATTTAAGCCTACTTGTGACACTAATAAATAAATAACTAAACCTCTCTGGCAGGTCGTGTTATGTAGAGCGCAGCAGAACACCACAAGGCATGAGACATTTGCAGCAATGTACAGCAGGGTGCCATATGACCAGTCCAGGCACTGGAACTGTACTTGCAGAAGCCCAATTTCTAAAGACAGACAGAATGCATGGAGAATGAGGAGCTAGCCGATTGTGTGATTGTCTTCAAAACAGAAGACAAAATTGAAGAACTGAAATAGAGCATAACCAAAGGGAAAATAAGATTGAGGAACTTAAGGTAGTTAATATCAGGAAAGGAAAAGAGTAAAACTTGAGACAAAAAAACAACAAATTCCAAGGACCTGATGCCTGTATCCAAGAAGTCAAAGAGATAGATGCACCGGTTACAATGCCATGAATGTAGGGAATGTTTTGACTGAGCCCCTCTGACCTTAATATGAAGTGAATTAAATGGAATACACACCGAGCTGCCCATGCTAACACCTCCATTAAAGGCATAGCCTGGCACATGTTAGCTCTTATTACCAATGAAGGATACAGGTTTGTCTGGAGATTTTGCTGTCACCATTGAGGAACATCTCACACCTCTTCCTGATCTGCCGTCATATATGTGGCTTCAAGTGTCATTATTTACACGATGCTCAGAAAGGAAAACAGCACATAGAAACAATAACGCCCCTTTGATCCACTCAGTGCTTTCCATGACATGGTAGCCTCCACACTTTTCTACATGGGGTTCCACTTGTGGCCTTGGAGGAGGTGGGGGCAGCTTGCTCACGTGTCTCAGTTTGCAGCTGAGATGCCTGTCGTGGCGATTCTCATCGAGGAGGTGTCTGTGGGAGCACTTTCAGAGACTGCTACACTTGCATCGTTTCAGCCCTGCAGTTCATTTGTTCCTTATGTTAGAGGGGCAAGAAGGCTGAAGATGATGATGGCAACCTTCGTGGGGTGGCAACCTCATCCTCTGTGGTGACATCCTCAGCCCTTGGCTGGTGCTCCGGATGGCTGGAGGGGAGTGATGCCATTGACTAATGCATGCTTGCTGCCACATATGACTCACCCAAAGGTTGGTCATTCTCCCTATGGATGAGCTCATACTCAAAACATTGATCCATGTTGAAGCACATGAGCTGGATAGACTCTTCCATTATCAGTCCCTAAACCTCATACTATACCTGAGAACTCTGATATCCAGGATGATATCTCTGCTGTTGGTCTAGGGAGAAACTCCTTTCCAAGGGTATGTACTGAGCTCAGCATGGCTATCTGTGTCTGTTCATCATCCTCTGAGGCTGGCCATTGAGTATACCTGCACTAAGGGCTAGTGTGCTTGCAAGATGCAACTGTGTTTCTTTGAAGCTTGGCCAGTTATCTTGGTTTGATTGTGGTGAGGGAGAAAATCTCCATGGGTGGACATCTGCACTTGTGGGAGACACAAGAAGAGATTATGAGAGTGCGCCTTGCAGAACAACTGTGCTGAGTTTTCACAATGTAATTCAGTACTTGGCATGGTGTCAAATGGCGTGGAGTGAAACCACAGAATCTCGACAGTGCAAAAGAGGCCATTCAGCCCATCGAGTCTGCACTGACTCTCTGACAGAGTATCTTACACAGGCTCTCTCCCCTGTTCTATCCCAGTAACACCACACCTTTCCCATGGTTAATCTATCTAATCTGAGGGGTAATTTAGCATGGCCAATTCACCTAACCTGCACATCTTTGGAGTGTGGGAGGAAACTGGAGCACCCAGAGGAAACCCCCGCAGACATGGGGAAAACAAGCGAACTCCACACAGGCAGTCACCCAAGCCCTGAATCGACCTCTGATCCCTGCTCTGTGAGGCAGCAGTGCTTACCACTGTGCCACTCCCTTCAATGAACACATTGGTCTTTGTAATCACCATCTCCACAATGAGTACCAATTTTGGAAGGGCCAACCAACTTCTTTGTGGTCTGTGATCCTGGTTATTTCCATCACTTCTGCCTCCATTGGTGTGATGAGGTAAGGTACCCCTGTACTTGTTTGAGCTTTCTCTTGGGCATTATGTGCCTATTTCTCCTGTAAGAATAGAAAGACAGAGATAAGGCACTGCTGTCTATGTGGCCAATGGAAACTTATTCAATTCCTTCAAGGTAGTTCTGTAGCCTTGAGCCATTCTGTGGGTTTGTCAGTAAACTGTGCTCACACCGCCCATGTTGAGGAGCAACATGCGCCCTGAGGCTCCTCAGCTTGGATGCCTGCTGGAGGGTGAATGCGCAGAGACCGCGAATGATGGTTGGATATAGCATTCACCTTACAAAGCATATCAGGTCATCAAAACTTTTCCTGCACTGGATCTAAATTCTTCTGACCAGTGCTACTGCCATCCATGCTTCTTTGGTCTGGTAGAGTGGTTTTCTCTTGCCGCCTCTCGGAATAGGACTGCCCTCTTCACCCTCATTGCCTCCAGCGTTGCCTCTAAGCTTGCTTCTAAAAATCGAAGGGCTGCCCTGCCCTGCGTTCCAAGCCTCAGGCTCTCCTGAAACATTGTGGAAATTGAAGTTTTCTGTGATTCTTCACTGTACACATAGCAGTGAAATGGCAGTGTTATGAAAACCAAACTTATCTTATTAATAAGAACCGAGGTCGGGAACTTTAATTCCAGATGAGCCTCGGAGCTTTTGTAAATGTACAGATTGGAAGCAGGCTGCACGAGCACAGATCAGTATTTTTAAGTTTTTTGGGCCCAGTGCACCCGTGCCAGAAACAAAAAAAGACGCAAAAACCTGGTTCAAATAACCAGGACTAGCGCAGCATGGAAAATTAGTGTCCCAGCAATGGGAGGTCCCAAAAAGGGGATCAGGAAGTGATTTCAGTTTGGTTAAAAAGGGAGGAAGCCGAGAAACAGGCTCCAAATAGGAAAAGGGCTATGGGTAACAGACTTTAAGTGAAAAGAGCTTAAGGGAAACCCTGGTACTGGAAGAGAGCTAAGAAGAATCCATGAAGATCCAAGAAAGTAGCCGAAGGTTGGTGACTAGATGCTGTGGGCCATTGTCCAAAGATACCTCTTTCCAGGAGTGCTGTTCTTCTCGGAGTAGCTCAAGAGCTAAATTGTGTTTGTGACCTGGTGCTTCAGTGCATATTCAAGTATCCAGGAAGATGAGATTGAAACCGTGCAAGATTTGCTATTGATAATGTCGTCTAAGCTGCGTTTTGAAGAGAAATTCCAAGGTTAGATCTTCAGATGTGAAGTCTGGAGTCTCTCATAGTTTGTGAGATTCGTTGAACTCTGTGTTACTGAAGTTTGGGTGGGTTGATGAGAAATCTGTGGGCTCTGTCTTCGTTGCATCTGCCATTTATTGTATAATGTAGTATGTTTTACTACAGTTTGCCTGTTAATTCACATGTACCTCATATTAACACTGACTGTTAGAGGGTAAAATAGATATTGTAAATTGTTTCATCTTTATGAGCTTGTATAGTAAAGTTTATTTTTGTTTGTTCAAAACCCATGGAATCTTGTGGCTTTATTCACTGAACAAGTGTCTTAAAGCTAAAAATCTGTCTACTTTAAACAACACTTCACTGGTCCCTAACCGGATTTTATTAATCTGGAGGCTGGCCTCGGCTCACAACAGTAGCCACAGTAATGTCTGCCATGGTGAGTTTAAATCAGGCCTAGAAAAGTTGGCCTGACTCCATTCCTGCTATGAATTGCCTGCTAGACCCATCTCCATAGTAATAAACTGGTTAGCTGTGTGAAACCTTGGGCTCAATTCTGTTTCCCCTGTCTCCCAGCCACCTTGCCCCCACCAGAGGTGACATTCGGACTAAAAATGAGCATGGACTTCCAATTCCGGTCTCAGGACAAAAATCCAACCCTTGGAATCTGTTATTCATGAAGTCTTAACGGTACACTTAGCAAATCATGGTATAGTCAGACAAAGTCAGCAAAAAGAAAATTGTGTTTGACAAGTTTATTTATTTTATTTGAGGATGTAACTATTAGAATAGATAAAGAGGACCAGTGGATGTAGTATACTTGCATTTCCAAAAGACATTAGGTAACAAACTACAAAATATGTAACGAAACAAGATGAGTCCAACAATATGCACAGTACTGTAATTGTGGTCTGATTATACTTTTATGTAGACTCATCATTACCACTTGATTTGACTATCCTGCGTTATAGATTGCCAACAAATTAGCCCTGTGTTTGAAATTTTACATTCGGTTGTCCATTTTCTTGAATGTGAAGAGATAGACATTTTACAAATGGAAGTCAACAAGGAACATTATAATATCATGTGTACTGCAAGACACTAATAAAATCGTTCTTCGACAATAAGAAATGAGAGTGCAGTATAAATTTCTAGAGGCATCGCATTTGATAGTTGTGAATATATTATATAAATTCTGCAAAATTATTTTAATCCGAGGAAAATTGTATTCTATGCTGGTGATTGATGAGGTTGTCATCTGCTTTATGTCAAACAGCTTTCAAATAGTACTTTGCAGAACATTTCTTCCATTGTGGTTTACAAAAAACACTGAGGATTTATTAAAGAAATGTGTACGTTTGGATTACAAACTCAGGAAAAAAATGTCATTGACGAGTTTCAGGAGCTAGGTATTGCAGAGTACATCAGGTAATTTGAAGGGGAGAAAATTGTGCTATGTATTAAATCAGTGATGCTGGAAGTGAAATATAATTCATATAATTATTGGTTTTGTAATCTCTTGTAAAACTGTAACCCTTTTCTAACACCAAAATATACAACAGTGAGCCAAACAATAAGTCAGCAATACTTTAATCTGTTTGAACTGGTAACTTTAATAACAGCCAAAATATAGGTAATAATATTGTATGCTGATAAGTCTCTTTTTAAGTGTCCATTTTCTGTATCACTTCAATCTTATAGCCGAGTGCACCTAAAAATAACAATGATGCATTTTAATTTTAAATTAAATAATGCTCTAATTAATTTGAAAAGATATTTGGAGTAACTTGCAAGCTATCATTCCATCTTTGGATTCAAACAGCATTCACAAATAGCTCTCTGAAACAACAATTCACTGCTTTGAGTATTGACTTCATCTGAATATAACTGAATTACATCTTTGTTGCTCAGTCCAGGGATCTCTTCTGTGTGTATTTACAAAAAAAAACTTTCCATTCATTTTAAATAAATACCATGGTGAATAAAAGCTTTAAATATGAATATTGCTTAATTTCCCCTTTTCAAATTAATAGACCTCTCACCTGGAAAACCATTTACTTCATCCTATGGCTTGCTGTCAGAATACCAACTATGGTATGATAAAAATAGCTTGAAAGCCATGGACACATTGGAAACGTTCTTTTCTGCTGCTGCAGGGAAAATTTGTATTTTAAGAACAACAAGATGTAAAGTAGATTTGAGAGAGTGGTGTCCCTAGCATACAGCTTTATATAACATTGCGGTGCTCCAATTTAATGGTGCTCAAACTGGAGTCCATGGCCTCTTGGGACACTTCTTTGTAAAATCTACTTTACATCTCATTGTTCTTAAAATTCAAATGCTGTTTACCAATCTGCCAGCACTAGAATATCGCTGACCCGCTTACTGCCTGGTTTGCAGCATTTCTGTAATTGGAACGCCACCAGGAATGGGTTCATTTCATTTTGTTGTATTTCTTAGACCCTCGGACAGTCTCTATTGACCACCAAGAGGCCATGGATTCCAGTTTGAGCACCACTAAATTGGAGCACCACAATGTTATATAAAGCTGTATGCTAGGGACACTACTTTGGTGGAGAGTTACACTTGAAACATTGATAGTGTTCCCAATAGGAAGCTGTTGAGCCTAATCCAACACTAGGAAGTACAGAAAGGATACGCGGTGATGTACTCAAGAAGTATGTTGCTGAACCTATTAGGCTATCTTTCATCTGAAGAGAAGATAAGAGTTTTCACATCAGTCACACGAATGTTCAGTATATCGTACAACCTTGAGAAAATTTCAGGCAAGTCCATTTAACAGGATACTGATGAACTTTATATTTGGAAATGTACATGTGCAAGGAGTTTATTTTATTATAATTTAGATGGGAAGATTACCAATCCAATAGAAAAGGGGTCTTTCAACCAAAAATATTTGTGAATCCCTGCTATAATTCTTCAGTTCCTCTCTATAGGAATTTTGATTGTTTTTCTACTGTAGCTTATTGGTTCCTCACTGGATGTCCTAATGTTTTATGCTGCTGTGTCTGTGCAGCTCCGTGATCCAGTTGATTCTGTGCATACATAATTTTGCCCTCTGCACAGTTAAACCAGATCAAATTCAAAATGCTGCTTGGCTTCTAATACTGATTCTCTGGCCTTGACGCATTAATCTCAGCAGTCACCTTCACTCTGTACAACATATAAAATGGCGGCTCCCTATCTGCCAGTGTGCAGACTGCATTAAGATCATTTGACATTCCAAAATACTTAGAATACCCTCCGTGGCTCCCAGTGGCCAGCTGCACCCAATACCTCCCTAAACTTCAAAAAACCGTCTGAGAACAAGTACGGCCCTTCCTTGTGAATATTCGCAGACCTCAAGTTCTGCTCTTACCAAACTATCCAAGGCACCATTTTCCTTCAGGGTGTTGGCAAGGTCCAGCTGCCTTCCTTGCCCTCCTCAAGTTATTTGAATGAGAAGACTGCAGTTTTTCCTACACGTTACATACTACAAGTGCTCCAACTCTCATCTCTCATCCTCTGCTGTTGGCGTTACACCAATCAGAGACCCACTCCCACATCCTCTCTTCTAACTTCTCTTGTCTGCATATATTCCAAGGACTTAGTTACAAGGTTAGGTTAGAAGGGCTGGGGTTGTTCTTCTCGGAGCAACCAATTGAGGGATTTGGTAGAGGAATGCAAGATTATGACGAGCTTGGATATGGTAAACAAGGTAAAACTCTTCCCATTAGCTGATGGTACAATAACTAAGGGGTGCAGTTTTAAGATTTTGGGTACGAGATGCAACAGGAATGTGAAGAAGATCTTTGTATGCAGTGAGTGGCAATGACTTGGAACTCACTACCCAATGACGGTTGCGACAGTGAAAACAATCAATAATATCATAAGGAAATTGAATGGGCAACTACAGGGACTCTGTAGTGAATGGAACTGACTGGATTGCTCTGCAGGGAACCAGCATGAAGGTGATGGGCTAAATGGTCTCTTCTGTGCTGCAAATAACTATGACTCTCATTCCTGTAACTCTCAGAAATTCATCTGTCCCCATCTCCAATCTAGATAACCGCCTTTAACCCAATACTTGTTTATTTCTATCTTGCTGCACATTCTTGAAAAAGGTGAGAGATAGAAATTATGTGCTCAAATCAAATTAAAGCACATATGAAAGAGTATAGAGAAAATTATTGAAACACGGTACGGTACGGTAGCACAGTGGTTAGCACTGCTGCTTCACAGCTCCAGGGACCTGGGTTTGATTCCCGGCTCGGGTCACTATCTGTGTGGAGTTTGCACATTCTCCTCATGTCTGCGTGGGTTTCCTCCGGGTGCTCCGGTTTCCTCCCACAGTCCAAAGATGTGCGGGTTAGGTTGATTGGCCATTCTAAAATTGCCCCTTAGTGTCGTGAGATATGTAGGTTTGAGGTATTAGTGGGTAAAATATGTAGAGATATGGGGGTAGGGCCTGGGTGGGATTGTGGTCGGTGCAGACTCGATGGGCCGAATGGCCTCTTCCTGCACTGTAGGGTTTCTATGAATTCTATGAATACCGAAGAAAAAAGTAACAGGAAAGCAGACGCTTATCGAAAAAGTACATCAAAGATTTAGAGACAAGTGAATACAAAAGCCACAACTAGCAAATTCTGTCAGCCGCAGACAAAGGATAAAAAATCTGAAAGACAAAAGGGAAAGTCAGGGAAACACAAAAATTGGAGTGGGCAAGAACGAGAGTGACAGCTACAGGAAGTTTTAAAAAAAATCATTTTAGTTCATGAGCAATTCTGCTCCAGATAAACCAGTCTTCTTTTTAATGATTGCGTTTCAGCCATTCACATCAGTTAGTCTCTGTAGTGTACTTATCTTGGAGACACATTGTACTTTTATCGTGTGCTGACATAATGTTCCTGCTTTTGTGGTGATGGAATAACAGTACTAGCTTCAAAATAAATTTGCAGGGATATTTTTGCTTTTGGCAGAACGCCATAGAGTGTCAAATTCTTATGAGAGTGGAATATTTCAAGAAACTTATTCAGTAGAAGCAACTGGTTTAGAGAGATTGTTCTAAGTCAACAATTTTAAACTGTCACTGTAATTAACTTTATGTATCGTATGTATAATAATCATGAATTCTGCTATGGTCTATTGCTTCATTCTGAATGCTTCATTGTTTAATTAGTCAATAAAGATTTAAGTAATTTAACAACAACAACTTGCATGCAAGTGATGTCTTTAATGTAGTGAAGTGTCTCAAGGTGCACATAAACAATAAAATCTGGTTTCGTGGATGATATTTCTGCTTTTCCCTCATAGTGTGAACCCAGAACTAAGGGGCAGAGTTTCCCTCAGGGGGTCATTAGTGTTTGCAATTCTCTCCCTCAGCAGGCAATGGAGGCTGGGCCATTGAATATATTTCAGGTTGAGTTAGACACATTTTTACTTGACAGGCGAGTAAATGGTTATGTGGGACAGACAGAAAAGTGGAGTTAAGGCCACAACAGAACAGCTATGATCTTATTGACTGATGAAGCAGGCTTGAGAGGCCGGATGACTTACTCCTACCCCCATTTCTTATGTTCTTTCAAATTAATAGGAGAAGTAGTGGGAATTTGTGTAAATTCCAGTGTGCAGTATAATTGTAAAATATTGCTGTAAAAAGATATATGCTGTCCAAGATTTTTGTCTTGCCCCTATCAGGACAGATGCAAGAATTACAAACTTCCGAGGGAACAGTAATTTGTTCCGACGTTGTGCCTTTTTGGCACAGAGGCACAGTGGTTGGGGCACAACAGTGGAACAATGGTTAGCACTGCTGCCTCAAAGCGCACGGACCCGGATTCGATTCCCGCCTTGGTTCACTGTCTATGCGGAGTCTGCATGTTCTCCCCATATCTGCGTGGGTTTCCTCAGACTGCTCCGGTTTCCTCCCACAGTCCGAAAGTTGTGCTGGTTAGGTGCATTAGCCGTGCTAAATTCTCTGTGTACCGGAAAAGGCGCCGGAATGTGGCGACTAGGGGATTTTCACAGTAACTTCATTGTAGTGTTAATGTAAGCCTACTTGTGACACTAATAAATAAACTTTACAATTAAACAAGAGCTTGGGGGCCACTGTTCCCTGGTGCATTCCCCATGGCACATCTCAATCATGATGTGGAGATGCCGGCGTTGGACTGGGGTAAACACAGTAAGAAGTTTAACAACACCAGGTTAAAGTCCAACAGGTTTATTTGGTAGCAAAAGCCACACAAGCTTTCGGAGCTGCAAGCCCCTCCTTCACCTGAAGAAGGGGCTTGCAGCTCCGAAAGCTTGTGTGGCTTTTGCTACCAAATAAACCTGTTGGACTTTAACCTGGTGTTGTTAAACTTCTTACAACATCTCAATCAGTCAGACTTTCCTTTGTGAATTTAAAGAAAAACTTTGGGGTAACTGATCCCAGTGCATTCTCCATGGCAACACCTCAACCAATCAGTGTACACTTGCACCCTGTTTCTCATGCAGTAAAAATTGTTGTTCCCTTTGAAATTTGATATTTTTGTATCCATCGTGATGAGTGCAAGGTGAAAAGCTTTGACAGCATGTCTCTCTTTTCAGCCATACTCTCAGTTCCATACTATCAAGCAACTAATTGTAAAGGAGATTAACTGTCAATCCTGTCGATTGTTAACCATGCAATATGACAGATAATAATCTAAAATATACTCCAGATAATTGGAGAACTGAATTTGAAACTCTAAATTGTAATAGTTATCAGTGTTATATTAATTTAAAACTGTATTAATAAATTCTGTACAATTTGAATTAATCTGGTTAGTGGAATAACAGGTAAAAATAACAAAAGAAATATGAAGATTAATTCATATCTTACCTACACCACCATCTGAAAGAATCTTTAAAGAGAAGCTTGACTACTTTATATTTTGCATGTAAATAAGTTTGTTTTTAAGTTTCGGGATATTAAGGAACTTTGATGCATATATTTAACCATTATCCATTCCTTAACCCTACAGGCTTTGCTATTGTACCAAAGTACTATTATGTGCCGGCTGATTTTATTGAATTAGAAAGGGCAGCACCTGGCAGCCTAAAGCGTTTTCCGAGCAACTCTGGACGTGATGGAAATCTTTTCTTATGGGGACAGGCCTTGTATATAATTGCAAAGCTGCTCGGTAAGTAAAATAATTTTATTAGCTAAACCAATTAAATTAGAAGCCAGTAACAACAACTACATGTATTTATATGGCTCCTTGAATGTAGAAAAAATATCCCAACGCGATTCACAGAATTATAATGAAAAATTGACACATCCAAAGCAGCAACAGAGATTAGAAAGGAGATTAAAAAGCTTAGTGCAAGGGGAATATTGGTAAGGAGGTTTAGGTTGATTAGCAATGCTAAATGGCCCCTTAGTATCAGGGGGATTAGCTGGATAAATACGTGGGGATATGGGGATAAGTCCTGAGTGGGATTGTTGTCAGTGCAGACTCGATGGGCTGAATGGCCTCCTTCTGCACTGTAGGGATTCTATGATCTCTCCTATAATTAAGAGGAGAGGAAGAGAGAGGGTTTTGTGAGGGGAATTGAGAACACTTGACCTTGGCAGCTAACAATACAGCTTCCATTAATGGGGCAAAAGGAGTGGGATAAACAAAAGGCAGAGAGAGAAGAATGGATAATATGACAGGAGTATATTGATTTGGAGAACAGCTTATTGATTCGTAAGAGTTGTATGTGGGGAAAAAAGCTGCTGGGGTTAGGAAGGTTCAATTTAGTCTGGTTCCTCAGAACAGGATTGCCCAACAGTACAGAGGATGGGTAGATCAATTTTACTACAGATTCCAAAGGCAGGTAAAAGACATTTTTTAAAATAAATTGGAGAATAATCGTTCCAAGGCCATGGAGAGTTTTAAGCACAAGGAAAAGAATCTCAAATTTGAGATATCGGGGTATGTAGAGTTAGTATAAGTCATCAAGAACAGGAGTGATGAGTGACCAGACTTGGTGCAGGGCAAAATACAGCTGGCAGAGTTTTGGATGAATTGAAGTTCACAAAGGATGATGGATTGGAGGTCAAAAAGGAGAACAGCAGAATAACCAAGTCAAGAGGCAACAGAAGTATTGAGGTGGGGGCAGACAACAGTAATGTTACAATTGACTTATGTGTTCTTTTTGGTGGGGAGAATGTAGAGTTGAAAACTCAGCTCAAGAATGATGCTGATGCAGAGGTTGCAAATATTGCTGCTCAGAGTGAGTGAGTCAATGCTAGTGTAATGGAATCAGTGGGGGCTGAAAGGGAAAGGCTTTGATTTTTTCCAATGTTTAGCTGGAGGAACTAGCGGCTGATCCAAAACTGAATGTTGGGCAGTCAGTCTGATAGAAGCAGTGAATGGTTTGAGAAAGGTCATGGAGAGATACAACCAGGATTAACACCACGTGGAACCTGATCCTATATTTTGGCTGATGTTACCAAGGAACAATAAGTAGAGGAGAAAGAAAACAAAGAGGGATACATGGAGACTTCTGAGGTGATTTTTGTGGGGGTGGAAAGAGAAGTCATTGCTTAACATGTTCAGGCTATGATCTTAAATGTAAGCAGATAATGGGGGTGTGATAGATTGTATCAGAGGCTGCACAAGTTCCTAGAAGACATTAAATTAATTTAAAACTGTATTAATAAATTCTGAAAAACTATGTAGGTGGTATTCTCCCTCCTCTGGGATAGTGAGAGGGATAATACACCACCGTCACAGAAGATGCAATTGTGACTTTCATCAAAGTTGTTTTGTGGATCATTTTATGAGCTCAAACATTGCATGAAAATCAGGCTTTCCTGACTAAAGCAAGTAAATTACTGTTATTCACAGCAATCAATGTTACTGGACAATTTGTTGAATTCTCAGACACTCCAATAATATAAGCAATTATATAAACAAGTGTCACATCTACTGGATGCTCTGTACTTACAGGCCTTGGTGCATTTCTTATCTCATGCTTCTGAATGCATTCAGCTTGTACCTCAAACAGTCAGCCTCTCAGTAGCTCTATCAGCAACTGAATTTAGTGCATGAACATTGCATCACTTAGTATGGCCAAAATAAGATTTAATCTTTTTATCACAGCAAAATACTGCAGATGCTGGAAATTTGAAATAAAACAGAAAATGCTGGAAATACCCAGCAAGTCGGGCAACATCTGTGGAGAGAGAAACAGAGTTAATGTTTCAGGGAGATGATGATCTTCCATTCATTCTGGTGAAAGGCTTATTGACCTGAAGCGTTAACTCTTTTTTTTTCCTCTCAACAGATCCTGCTAAACCTGCTGAGTGTTCCCAGCGTTGTCTACATTAATTGTTCTTATGTTGGTCCAAAAATGAATTGTTTTCTTTGACAAATTTCAATAATAAGTGTTAAGAATTTAAACTGAACTGAAATGATTGTGGCATCTTGGCAATTAATGTGCATTTTGTAACATTTGTAACTGTTGTTTTAACAGTAGCAGATACGCATCACATTGCTGGACTCTTTGATGATGAAACAGTGAAACACAGGTTCTGAAGTTGCAGAGTTCAAAACCCCAGTGTGTTGAATTAATTTACTCCACCCAGAGAGACACTATGTGTAATATAGATGGTATTCTCCCTCTCATCTGGAATAGAAAGAGGAATTATCAATCACATTTTCCATTCTTGATTATTATCTAGTGAAACTATTGGTAAATGCATAGGTGGATGTCACACAAGGATAAGATCAGAAGTATGTGATGCCCACTCTAGCCAGTTAATTTGTTAATATTCATGGTCTGGCCTCAAGTTAGTCAACATCACTTAGAACCTACAGTATTTCTGAATATTAGCAAATTATGTTCAATGACATATGTTGGATATTTTCAACGCAACAAATCAATTGGTGATAATTTAATGGATTTGCATGATATAATAATCTAGCTAAATTTTAGTTAACATTCAAATATTTTCTTATATCTTATCTGTCACAGTTGATGAACTGATCAGCCCTAAGGACTTGGACCCTGCTAGGCGTTACATTCCTGCAAAGGAACAGAGAAATATCAGCATGAGGTATTCAAACCAGGTTAGTTTTAAATTAATCTAACTGAAAAACTGGGAAAGAAAAAGAAATCTAAAATAGTAAGATTTGAAAAAACTTCAGCTTTCTACAAAGCAGTGTTCTGACCATGAACTATATAGTTCAGCAAAATGGCATATTAAACAACACCTGTTAAATTATATTTGATGTAACTGAGAAATATTACTAGCTCCTGTTATTTTTTAATTGGCTTGCTATTTGACATGATGGTCAATTATATGCAAAGTTAATTTATTTTGGATAGTCAGTTAAAGAACTTATGTGAATAAATGTGTTAATAGAATGCATATAGTACTCATTGATCTTTATTGATGCCACAGTAAACCTGTTATTTATCGTCAAGAACAGTATGTTCAAAATGTCTTGAGAGTGTTGTTCTGAACTGGATATTTTAAAATAAGGTAAAAGAAAGCATGAGTTTGCACTCAGATATGGTTTTCACAGCCTTGCAGTGTTCCAAAGTGTTTGACAGCCAATTAAATATTTCTTGTAATCGCTTTTGCAATGTAAGAAAAAGAGCAGCCAATTTGTACACAGCAAGGTCCAACAAATAGCAGTGAGAAGATGGAGCCTCAAAGTAATGTCTCCTCTGAAAGACGATGCCTCTAATAGTGCAGTGGAAGCTCCTTCAGTACTGCAATAAAGTATTGGGTCAGATTACATCCTCAAACCTCTAGAATGGGTCTTGCATCCATAACCATGACTCAGGCAAGAGTTCCATCTCTAAACTGCAGCTAACAGCTTTCAGAAAACCCCGTTGTGCAGAACTACATGTTTGTGGATTTTCTGAACTGATTGTGCAATATTATATGACTTAACTATGCCCATGTATACAAGTACAATTTCTAGTTTGGAAAAATCATGTCATTTGATGTGCAAATTACTTTTTGTTACACGTTTAGAGTATGCCTTTAATAATCTATCGAATGCAACAGTACCAGTCAGTCCTATTAGCGAATGTCTTATGTACATGCTGTCCAATTCCTAGCCCAAAAGAAGCATAATCGAGAGTACACCAATGGGTCTACGCTGTGAACTGCATGCCTGTATCTTTCACACATGCTTCTATGTGTGCCTCTCTGGCTTTTTTGAAGGTAAATCAAAAAACATGTATAAAGGTGATGCCTGTCACAAATTTCAACCTCCGAGCAGGGCAAGGACCACATTACCAGTGGTTGCAAAGCTGACCACAGCAATGCGCTTTTCTGTATCTGGGTCTTTCCAGGCATGAGCTGGAAATACTTGCAACATCTTGCAGTTTATTATCCGCCTTTTGGCTAGGATCAAGTGTAGTATGGATTGGATGCTGCACTTGGTTGAGGTCATTAGGTTACATTGAGGCTTCATATGTTTCATATGAAGCAATTTTTAAAAGCGGCATCTCGGCCTTTTGGCTAAGATGCAAATGAGCTCAAGTCTTGGAGGAGGTGTTGCTTTGCTCCTCCAATCAGCTTGGCTCATGTAGATCAGGCCCAGGACAGGGCAATTTGGACGCTTGCCCTGTCTTGTCAGCCTGGATTGGAAATGTCTCAACTTGTTGAGATTTTGAATTGGATTTGATTTGATTGAATTGGAAAAGTATTTTTAAAAATCTTGCAGTTTATTATCTTCTCGGCCTTTTGGCTAAGATCAAGTGTAGTATGGACAGGCTGCACTTGGTTGAGGTCATTAGGTTACATTTAAGCTTCACTTGAAGCAATTTTTAAAAGCGGCATCTCGGCCTTTTGGCTAAGATGCAAATGAGATCAAGCCTTGGAGGAGGTGAGTCTGCACCTACTCCAATTAGCTTGGCTCATGTAGATCAGGCCCAAGACAGGAGTGTAGGCCCTGTCTTGTCAGCTTTGATCAGAAATGTCTCAACTTGTTGAGACTCTGAATTGGAGTTGATTTGATTGAATTGGAAAAGTATATTTTTAAAAATCTTGCAGCTTATTATCGCTTCTCGGCCTTTTGGCTAAGATCAAGTGTAGTATCGACATGCTGTACTTGGTTGAAGTCATTAGGTTACATTTTAGCTTCATTTGAAGCAATTTTTAAAAGCGGCATCTCGGCCTTTTGGCTAAGATGCAAATGAGATCAAGCCTTGGAGGAGGTGCAATGTCTACTCCAATCAGCTTGGATCATGTAGATCAAGCCCAAGACAGGAGGTGAGAGCCCTGTTTTGTCAGCTGGGATCTGGAATGTCTCAATTTGTTGAGACTCTGAATTGGACTTGATTTGATTGAATTGGAATTTTAAAAAAATTTACTTCCCACTGTTTTGTTAGGGAGGCAATTGAGGTTCTCTATTCAACAAGTGCTAACTACCTTTTGTCTTTTTGTTCTCTTTTTTTCTAAAGACCAGCAGGTGGAGTGAGATCAGGTGCCTTTGTTAAATTTGCAAAATTCCCCATAGTGAAGATATCATCAACTGTACATAAATCACTTTGTAGTCATTGGACATTAGCTCCACCATAATATGTGTGACCCTGTATACCAGCAATAAATTATGTTGGTCAATGCCTGGTATCCTGGCAGTTCTTCTGGTGAAAGACAAATAATCCATGTTGACTTCAAGGCCATCTGCAGCTTCCCCCACTGAAAGTTAGAAGCTTTCCACCAGCCGGGCAACAGCCACTGGAATAGTACTGCATAGGAGCACAAGGGACAGGAAAAGGCGTACAATGGACAGGCAGTAAGGGAATGCACAAGGGTTGGAACTGGATGAATGAGGAATTGGGGCTGAGATTACTGGTATTTAATTTGAATTATTTCTTCATGGACAGAAAGGGAATGTGTAGGCTGCCCCCTTCCTCTTCCAGGAAAATGAGGGGGAAAAAAGGACAAGCAAAATAGTAAAGTGAAAGAACAAGAGAGCGAAAATAGGATGCACAAAAGTGAGCCTCAATATGTGTTAATGTTAGTCTTAGCTTGTTCTTTTATACTGCAGTTGTAACACTTTGAGGAGAGTGTTAATATTTCTGCATACAAATTTTACAAGGGAAATTGCATAGTTTTAAGATGATCAGAAAGAACACAGTTAATACATGCTCCTCAGTTCTATGAGCTTGCAAACTATCTTTGTAATGTTTGGTAGAAAGTACTAGTATTATGATTCAAAGTACTTGGTTTGCTAAAAATACCGCAGTGCCTAAAGGGATAATGTCACTTTCTGGTCCTACTTATTTAAAATTTTAAACATCATACTCAAGGTGACATTCATCAGTAATTTAGAGCCTTGGAAACATGTTGCAGGTTTCCATATAGGAAATCATTCTCACAAAAATCAGCTCAATCGGTATGAGGCTATTATAAAGTCAGATCATATTTGTCAGCATGTCAGTGTGAGCGTACATGTTGTGCCTGCTGCAAGCTGGAATGAATGGGCTGACTCGTAATTCCCAAAACTGACTGGATTGGGTCGAGGTCAGAGATTAAAATTCAAAAAATCTGAACAGGAACCCAACCTGCCCTGGCGCTGTCTATTTCCAGTTTTAACAAAGGGAGGACAAAGGGTTGGCAGCCAATCTGCTTGCTTGAGGATATTGGTCATTTACATATTATAATAAGCTGCCTGTCTTTAATAGTCATTCTATTTTTACCTCATGATGACAGGGAATCCCAGGCCTTAGGAAAACCAGCAGCTGAAAGGATGTGAGAATCATGTGAGGATCAATCCATGAGGTGACTGCCTTTACAGAACTGCCTGTGGGTCAGTTTCCTGCAGGCCCAACAAGCTACCCAGTAAAAACCAGTCCCCTCAGCCCCCACCTTCGGCAGCACACTACAATCTGTTTGCATGGCCCACACCACAGGACTTCCTTCACCCTGAGCATCATTCTAACCCACCCTGATTGAGGGCCCTGACTATCATCATCTGACTCCTATCATGCCCAACACAGGGGAGGCGGGGGCACAGTTGTTTTATTGCTGGATTAATAATCCAGAGATCCAGGATAATGCTCTAGGGACCCAGGTTTGAATCCCACCACAGCAGATGGTGGAATTTTAACACCATAAAATATCTGGAATTAAAAATCTAATGATGACCATGAAACAATTGTCATAAAATCCCATCTGGCTCACTAATGTCCGTAAGAAGTCTCACAACACCAGGTTAAAGTCCAACAGGTTTATTTGGTAGCAAAAGCCACACAAGCTTTCGGAGCTTGTGTGGCTTTTGCTACCAAATAAACCTGTTGGACTTTAACCTGGTGTTGTTAAACTTCTTACTGTGTTTACCCCAGTCCAACGCCGGCATCTCCACATCATCACTAATGTCCTTCAGGGAAGGAAACCTGCCTGGTCTGGTCTACATTTGACTCCAGCAATGGTTGACTCATAAATGCCCTGTGAAATGACCTAGCAAGCCACTCAGTTGTGTTCACCCGCTACAAATAAAACATGAAGGAACTAAACCAGGTGCACTCGGCATTCACCGGAAACCGCAACGGCAAACCCACAATGCTGTTAGGAAGAGAGTTCCAGGATTTTGATCCAGTGAAGGAAGAGCGATGCAGTTCAAGTCAAGGTGGTGAGTGGCTTGGAGGAAAACTAGCAGGTAGTGAGGTTCCCATATGTCTGCTGCCCTTGGCCTTTGAGGTGATAGAAGTCATGGGTTTGGAAGGTGCTGTCAAAAGAGGCTTGGAAAGTTGCTGCAGTGCATTTTGTCTATGGAACACAGCTCCCAATGTTTGTCAGTGGTGATGGAGGGAGTGAATGTTTAATGTAGTGGATGGGGTGCCAATCAAGCAGGATGTTTTGTCCTGGATAGTGTTGAGTTTCTTGTGTATTGTTGGAGTCACACTCAATGTAATGGGCCAAAGATGTGGTCTGAAGTTCATCTTGGGGTTAAATGTGACACCAAAATTTGAACAGACTGGTTTAATCTCAAACTGTTTTCGGGGGCAGGGATGGAGTCAGTGGTTTAGGAACAGACTGAAGACAATAAGTTCTTCCCAACATTTCATTGGAGGAAATTTCTGCTCATCCAATAGGAAGGTTGGTTATGGGAGTGTTAGTTTGCAAGGACAGTGGGGTCAGGGTTACTTTTTACCAAGAGGGGAGTGATGACGGCAGATTTAAAGAAGAGAGGGAAAACACCTGAAGAAAGAGAACCATTGACAATATCTGCTAACATGGAGACTAAGAGGGGAAGCAGGGTGGTCAGCAGTTTTGTGGGAATAGAGTTGAGGGAGTGGGAGGTGGAACTCATAGAATGCAGCAGAGGTAGCTAAGCAGATCGTCTTGATCTTGGAGATGAAACAGTCTGTGAGTTTCTTGCATTTGTTGTAGGTGAGGTTTGAGGAGACAGGAGAGGAGTTTTAGACGATGATTTGCAGTAGAGAAAAGAACTCGGGTGTTATCTTTGCATTCCATGATGACCCTGGAGCAGTTTCTGTAAATGAGAACAAGACTTGATCGTGCTTTATATGTCAATCAAATCTAGCAGTAGATGGCTAAACCAATTGTCCACCACATTCTTTCAGGTCTGTATCCCTTCGACATGAGGGGGCAGAAGGACCATACCACAGGGAATAAACATTCTTCCACCCGGCTGCATTTTAGCCAGTATTACCTCATTAAATTAATTAATAAAACTGAAAAAGTTCATTGAGGGCTAATCCCTATCATGCTGAACTGGTTGATGAGTTCCAAGCAAAAATGTTCCATTGACTACCATCATCTGCTTCGTATTCTATTGACAATCCAATCTGTCACGTCTCCCAAAGTCATATTCTCTCACTGTCTCGACAGGTGTGTTTAAAGAATATAGTGATTTTTTTTTAATGTTTAAGAGTTGGAGACATTAAAAATGTCTGTGTGGAGTTTGCACATTCTCCCCATGTCTGCGTGGGTTTCCTCCGGGTGTTCCAGTTTCCTCCCACAGTCCAAAGATGTGCAGTTTAGGTGGATTGGCCATGCTAAATTGCCCCTTAGTGTCAGGGGGACTGGCTAGGGCAAATGCATGGGGTTATGGGGATAGGGCCTGGGTGGGATTGTGGTCGGTGCAAACTCGATGGGCCGAATGGCCTCCTTCTGCACTGTAGGATTCTATGATTTAGTCTATGATTTAGATACAGATGGCTATCTGTTCAGAACCTCTGATTGTCTTGAACAGTTCGAGGTAAAGGTGGAAAAGATGCTTTCCCATTTCTTAGCACTCTCGTGTTCATATGTGATGTTATATTCAAGTGTATGGGTTAATCTTCTGTGGATTTGTTTTCAGTGCATGTTCATCATCTTTCACAGTTCATTTGTGAAAGCGGTCTATGGAAGTGGTTTTATACATATATTTATCAGAGCAACATACTTTGTCTTGGCCAGAAAATTGATTGCTTCCTTGTAGAAGATGCAACAAGCCTCATTCCACTCACCTGCTTTCCCATTCTCCAATTGAAATTCATGACCTACACACCCACAAACCAATTTGACATTCAACTTATCTTTTTTTTCAAAGATCCCTGCTCCCATTCCCTTATTTTGATGGGTAATTACTTCTTCTGCCAAGCTATCAATTTACCTTTGTCTCATTATAGTTTACTGATGGTAGTTTCTACACCCACTTAAGCAGCACAACATAGAGCCAATTTTGCAACGTCCAGGGTTTCCTGATCTCTTAATAGCAAATGTAATCTGCTGCCTTCAAGATTGAGAATCTTACAACTGGCAGACTTTGTTACTGATCTTAGTGATATTATGCTAAGGCAAAAGAAGAGGGCCATCATTGGAAGGCCTTCATCATTCATAGAACAGATGAATGGAAGTAAGAACTTTCATAACCTGGGGGGAGCAAATGGTGGGTTGGGGGGGGGGGGCTTTATTTCCTTCCTAAATGTTGTGAGAAAGATTACCTAAATTTTGCAGATCTTAATATTCTGTGGTGGAGGCCACTGCTGCTCTCCAGTGTGGAAATATGTGATGATAACAGAGATCTGACTCAAGAAAGAGCAAGACTGGGCATTAAATTTTCCTGGGTACAAGGTGTTCAGAAAAGTTAGGAAAGGAGGGGTGGTGGTATTGGTTAAGTAGAACATTGCAGTGCTGGAGAAAAATAATGTCCCAGAAGGTTAAAGGACAGAATCAATTTGGCTGGAGCTAAGGTACAAATAGTGTACAATTACATTGCTTGTTGTAGACTACAGACTGCCAACGAGTGAGAAGGAAGTAGAGAACAAATCTGCAAGGAGATTACAGAAATGCAGATGAAAGAGCAGTTTTAATGGGGAACTTTAATGATGATGTGGAGATGCCGGCATTGGACTGGGGTAAGCACAGTAAGAAGTCTCTCAACACCAGGTTAAAGTCCAACCGTTGGACTTTAAACTGGTGTTGTGAGACTTCTTACTGAACGTTAATGACCCAAATGTAGAGTGGGACAGTGGTAGTGTAAAGGGCAGAGATGGGCAAAAGGCCCTAGATTGTGTTCAGGACAATTTTCTACAGCAGTATATGTCCAATCTGACAAGAAAGGATGCAATGTTGGACATGGTTTTTGGAAATTAGCTGGGCCAAATCGATAAAATGTCATTTAGGAGACAGTGATCATTGTATTGTAATGTTTTGGATGATGGTAGAAAAGGAAAATAGGCAATCCAGAGTAAAAATAATTAACTGGGGGAGCATTGACTTGAATGGGGCAAGAACGGAGCTAGATCGGTCAGACTGGAACTAAAGGTTGGCAGGAAAAACTGTAGCTCAACAATGGGCTGGCTTCAAAACTGTAATGGTCCAGGCACAGTCAAGGTATATTCTCTTAAAAGGAGAAGATCGGGCAAACAAATCCAGAACTCCCTGGATGAAAAATGAGATAGAAAATAAAAGAAGGAAGATAAACTGTGCTTATGATAGGTGTTAGAGGGGGAAAACTCAGTTACGAACCAAGAGGAATATAGAAGATTCAGAGGTGAGGTGAAAAAGCACATTAAAGAAGCGAAGAGGCATTATGAGAAAAAAGTAGCAGCCAACAAAATTGGGAATTTCAATGTATTCTATGGGCACGTAGATTAAGGATCAAAAGGGGGCGTGGCTGAGGTACTAAATGAATACTTTGTATCAGTTCTTACCAAGAAGGTAGATTCGACATCGGCCATGGTGACAGTCAAGGAAACTCTGTCCCAGAAGGATTCAAAATTGATAAAGAGGAAGTGTTGACTAGACTGTCGATACTTAAAGTTGACAAGGGACCGGGAACGGATGGGAGGAATCCAAAGATACTGAAGGAAATGCGAATGGAAATTGCACTGGGATTGCCTTTGTATTGGGATTTGCTTTTCCTGATTTATATCAAAGAACAATACCGCACAGGAACAGGCCCTTCGGCCCTCCAAGCCCGTGCCGCTCCCTGGTCCAAACTAGACCATTCTTTTGTATCCCTCCATTCCCACTCCGTTGATATGGCTATCAAGCTAAGTCTTAAACGTTCCCAGTGTGTCCGCCTCCACCACCTTGCCTGGCAGCGCATTCCAGGCCCCCACCACCTTCTGTGAAAAATATGTCCTTCTGATATCTGTGTTAAACCTTCCCCCCCTTCACCTTGAACCTATGACCCCTCGTGAACGTCGCCACCGACCTGGGGAAAAGCTTCCCACCGTTCACCCTAGCTATGCCTTTCATAATTTTATACACCTCTATTAAGTCTCCCCTCATCCTCCGTCTTTCCAGGGAGAACAACCCCAGTTTACCCAATTTCTCCTCATAACTAAGCCCCTCCATACCAGGCAACATCCTGGTAAACCTCCTCTGTACTCTCTCCAAAGCCTCCACGTCCTTCTGGTAGTGTGGCGACCAGAACTGGACGCAGTATTCCAAATGCGGCCGAGCCAACGTTCTATACATCTGCAACATCAGACCCCAACTTTTATACTCTCTGCCCCGTCCTATAAAGGCAAGCATGCCATATGCCTTCTTCACCACCTTCTCCACCTGTGACGTCACCTTCAAGGATCTGTGGACTTGCACACCCAGGTCCCTCTGCGTATCTACACCCTTTATGGTTCTGCCATTTATCGTATAGCTCCTCCCTACATTATTTCTACCAAAATGCATCACTTCGCATTTATCAGGATTGAACTCCATCTGCCATTTCTTTGCCCAAATTTCCAGCCTATCTATCAGTCATAGAATCATAAAATCCCTGCAGTGCAGAAGAAGCTATTCAGCCCATCAAGTCTGCACTGACCCTCCGAAAGAGCACTCTACTTCAGTCCAATCCCCCACTCCCCCCCGTCTTAACCCCATAACCCCGCACATTGATCATGGCCAACCCATCTAACCTGCACATCTTGGACAATAAGGGGCAATTTATCATAGCCAATTCATCTAACCTGTACATCTTTGGACTGTGGGAAGAAACTAGAGTACCCAGAGGAAACGCATGTAGACACAGGGGGAATGTGTCCACATTCCACACAGTCACCCAAGGCTGGAAAATGTAAATTCCCATACTGGGAGTCAAACCAGGCCTCCTGGGTGAAAACTAGGAATCCTAACCACTGGACCATATGGGATCCAGATCTTGGTGTGCAGGGGACAATTTCAAAATTTGTGGATGATACAAAACTTGGGAGTATTGCAAATTGTAGAATTTCAAAAGGACATAGACAAATTAATGGAGTGGGCAGATAAGTGGCAATTGTGGAGATAAGTTCATTGTGGAGAAGTGTGAGGTGATGCATTTTGGTAGGAGGAACATGGAGAGACAATATGAAATAAGTGGTAAAATTCTTAAGGGGTGTAGGAGCAGGAGGACCAGGATGTATATGTGCACTGACCATTGAAACTGGCAGGAGAGGTGGAGAGAGCAGTTAAGAAGCACGTAATATTCTGAGCTTTATAATAGGGGCATGGAATACAAGAACTAGGAGGTTATGCTGAACTTATACAAGACACTGGTTAGACCTCAACTGGAGTATTGTGTACAGTTCTGGATGCAACACGGTGGGAAGGATGTGAAACATTAGAGAAAGTGCAGAAGAGATGTACAAGAATTGTTCCAGGGATGAGAAACTTCACTTATGATGATAGATTAGAGGGGTTGGGACTGTTTTCCTTGAAGAGAATAAGCCTAAGAGAAGATTTGATACAGGTGCTCAAAATTATGAGGGCATTGAACAGAGTAAATAGGGAAAAGCTGTTCCTGCTCGTAAAAGGATCAGGAAGGAGAGGGCACAGATTTAAAGTGATTTGCAAAAGAAGCAAATGTAATGTGAGAAAGTTTTTCACACAGCAAGTGATTCGAGTCTGGAAAGCACTGCCTGGAAGTGTAGTGGAGGCAGGTTCGATCGAGGCTTTCAGGAGGACATCAGATGATTAGAAAACAATGTGCAGGGGTATGGGGAAAAGGCAGGGGAATGGCATTGAGTCGTAATGCTTGTTTAAAGAACTGGTGCAGACATGATGGGCCAAATGGCTACCTTCTGCACTGTAACAATTCTGTGATAATAAATATTCAGAAGCGAGGTAAGAATAACTGAAAGAAAAACAAGACACAGATTGGGTGGTATGAAGCAAGCAAAAGAACAGGTGATCTAGGAAATTAATTTATATAAATTGTTAGATTGATGTTTTGTCCTGTGTTTTGGTGAATAAGATTAGAAAAGGGATTGCGTACCACTAACTCTTACTCAAATTCCTGTTCCCGAGGTGTTGCTGATTGTTTATAAATGAATCAGTAAAATCCGTTGTTGGAAAAGAAGGTAGTTTCTTAGTAATGGAGAAATAATTTCTGATGGTTCCCGGAATAGGAAGTTGTTTGAAAAGCCGTGGGCTCTATAGTGTGGTATGATCCATCTTTATAAATAAATCTTCTTGAACTGAGTTAAATTGAGGCCTTAGCAGAATTTGTATCTTTGATGTGTCCACCAGTATTTTGTAAGGTAGTCCATCTACAATATGGAGCCATGTAACATGATTTTAACTCAGTGTTTTTCCATATTCAGAGGGGAAGCAATGATATTGTCTTAATCTTTAAAAATACTTTCTGAGCTGCTCTTATTGAATGTGGCAATTAGAAGAGTAGCATCCCACATAAATGTGATTCTGAAAATGTTTTTAATTTTCTGAGAAGTGCATGCACATTTTCAATAAAGGAATTGTACATTGGATTGCTAGATGGTCCTAAATGTTAAAAAAAAATGGTCTAGTAACAACAATGAGTAAATTAGATTGGCAAAACTGAAGATTTGCAGGGCAATCCAAAGCTGTTTCCAGCTGGAATAAAAACCCAGATTTTGCAGTCAGCGGTGAAGGAAAGGCACTTACTTCAGGCTTTGAGTAGCAACATATACAAGATTTAAAGATCCTTTTCTAATGAGGCATTGCTTATAGAGTATAGCATGTACAGGATGAAAAGCAATGACATGGCTCTTTAACAAATCAGATAGAAGAATCCACACTGAGACACGCAATGTCCAAACCAGGAAGTATAAATTAGAATATCTTGTTCACTGTACAATCATTTATTGAAAAATAGAAAGGATTATCGAATTGGGACAAAGAGAAACAGAAAGGAAAAGTAAAATAGGTATTTTATTTTTTGTCTTTTAAATCTACAATAATGATTAAATTCTGAAAGAATGAGACTCCATACTTGTAAAATTAAATTTTCAGTGCCAGTGATGTAGTTTGGCAATGCTAATGAGGTGGCTTGGTAGTAATTAAGACTCGGCGTGTGTTTAAAAACTCAAAGTTTATTTGTTAGTCATAAGTGGGCTTACATTTTATTTAATCAGTGCACAGGATCAATTCCTGGACAGACAAGGATAAGACATGAAGTGAAGGAGAAAAAGGTACTGATGCATTGTGTGTATATTTATAAATGAGCTCAAATGGTGCATATGATGAAAACTCAAGGTATAGCCAACAGAATAGGGCTAGTGACTTGTACAGGATCCTTATAAGACTGTGTATTGTTTTTCAATAGTAAGGGATGGAGGCTAATGAGTCTAATGATTTGTTGTTGCTCAAAAGTGGGCTTTTTTACTGCCTCTGGAATGTTTTGAACACAATCAAGTTATTCCGGCAACAAATTAAATTATGTGCAGTAATGTAGAGATTCATATCTGATGTGTTGCACCACTGTACTTGACTTTGATGAAAGACTCTGTAACAGAAGGGAATTGGCTTTATACATGATTGAAAAAAAATTGTACATAACCAGATAGAAACTTAGCTTTTGGTCCAGACTCCAAAACTGCAATTATGATTCATTTAAGCTAAACTTGGAAAAAAACAAAAGTGCTGGAAATACAAAGCATCTGATATTACAAAGATGGGTTGTGTTTAAGATGAAGAAACTAGAACATGGCCTATGGGCTTGATGAGGCAAGTGTGCTTTGATGGTTGATATTCCATGGCATTATACATAGGGAGTCAGGACCAATACCATACTCAGGTGAAATGGTTTTGAACAATAGTGCATAAATGGACCTAGATGGAGGAGGTAAGAGAAAGATGAAAATGGAGGTGATGAGAAAGGGCAAGAGATGAAAAACAGAAGCTGGAGAAGACCGACAAAGGAAAAGAGACAGGGAAGAACAACAAAGTGGCATGGGGCAAGATGGTGCAAAGACAATGCAGCACCTCATTAGAAATTGAGGGTTGGCCAGTAAACACGAGGAGCAATTGCAGTGCAATCTTTTTGTTTATGTCTCTCCCTGATTTTTGTGTTGGGGGAAGGGTGGATTCAATACCCTTCCTGTGATAACTTGAGACCACAAATAGGGTAATCGAGTGGGTTGTTTGAAGAATGATCTTCTTTATATAAATAAATAACAATAACAGTAATAACTGTGAAAACAGGAGCATGAATAAAACAGAACACTCTCTTGCAGACTGAAAAACCCTCCAAAACCTCCACATTCTCAGAACCCTCAACAGATACAAATAAAACAATTACATAGGAGAAAAGGCTTATAAGAACATTTGGTAACACTTCCCTTCTCCTGCATTTTCTTGTAATATTCGGTAGCTATGTGAGATAGTGAGATGCTTTTCCCTTTAATTCATAGGTTTCTTAGTGAGGCTTGGGATGCTGTTCCACAGCAGATACAATGCTTGGGATTGTAATACCGAAGTGTGAGTATTGCAACGCAAAGTCTGTGGGTCACAACTAGCACTTCTAGTAATATAAGTTTAGCCGTAAGATGAAGGTTTACCCAAGAGTTTTCAATTAAATATGATCTCCACATACTGAATTTAATATAAAACTAGGCAATCACCTTTAGGCTTTTGTATCAAGGCCTTTACAGTGGAATGTCTACAAACGGAAGTTAGCAAAATATTGGTTACAGAAGTGCAGTTGAATATTTGCAACAAGTAAATTTATAATTGTTAAACCTGCTTTGTGCAAATCAACACCTTATTTCAAAAATACATTTTCCATGAACTGTGGCTGGGGTTCTCCAATCTCGTTCACCCCGCCACTGCTGCCAGCAAGAACAAATAATTTGGCACTCGACTAAAACTCCATTCATTACAGTGGGCCTGGAGAATCCCAGCTGTGGGCGAGGTCAGAGAATTCCGCCCTGTGCTTTTCACATTGTTTCAAATTTTGCTGTAGGTAAGAAATGTGTGCTGCTGTGCAGAAGATGGTATTATGAAGAATTACTATGTGCTGCAATGGGGTTACTAATAAATTGGTATGTGTTAATTATAGTGGTGGGCAGTGACAGCTGTTTTGCAAGATGGTTTTGCCTAATGGATTTTGGAATGAATCCTTCCATATTTCTGTTCACTGAACATGCTGAAAGTCCGCTGTTTAATTGCTGTTGTAAATGTTGATTCAGATTTCAAAGAACTCATTGGGATTAAGAGCAGTAGTTTGTGTATAACATAATATATTTCAGCATGTACAAGTTTAGAGAAAGTGTTTCCTTCCTTTCTCCTTTCTTGCAGTTTTCCTACTCAAAACAGAATTTCTAGGCAGGAATTTTGTTCTCGAGCTTCTATTAATAACCCCCTTCATGGGAGCTGTAAAATGGGGTACAGAGCAATCCTTCCTAATTTCATCATTGACCCACTTTCTCAATTTCTGCAGGAAAGCATCTAACCTCTACATGACACGTCTTTGTGATTGTGCAGTATAATTGGTATTCAGTTGATAACTCACCATGTAAGATTGAGTCGGTGAATCCACATCCTGTCATTTTGTAGCCCACTGGGTTGACCTATATATCATCACATATTCATCTTGTAAATTTGGATACTCATGCACTCATGCACGTATATGAAGACAGCATCTGCCTTTCTCGTTTCACTAAATATAGACATTAAGTAGCATAGGTTCCCCAGATATCTTGGTCAACATATTCTAAGACTTTTGGCTCTATTGTGTGGTTCCAGATGGAGTAAGTGGAAAAAGTAGGAAGGCGATGTATTCAGTAATTGCCAGTGTGTTTTGATTGATCATTCAGTCAGCTGTGTTGCCTCATGAAAGATCTCTTTACTGCGGAAATATGTATTTTATACTAGGTAATTGATCAGCTAATACTACAGAAAAAAATGTTTTACAGCAATCACACTATTTCCTGTATTTGAGAATACTTCTGATATACAATACGAGCAAAGCCTGTTTTTTGGCTACTATTTTGATTTTAAAATTCTGTCACGAAATATTTTATCCATTTAAATAATTTATGCATTACTGAATGAAATATGCAGTTAATAGAGCTGATTTTGCACAAGTAAGATAAGACCACATTGCACTTACTGAAGGCTTCAAATTATGTCACAAACAATGAACATGAAGCTTGAGGAGCAAAATTTCCTGACGTGGTGTAACTGGCAAGTTGCAGCAAAATTGCCATCAGTTAATACACCAATCTTACTAAAATTTACTGTGTGCCTAATTTAACAGTGCTGAGTTTTATGAATTTCTTCATCCCTCTAAAACTCCACTTCCTAAACATCAACCTTATCCCTTTCTCTGATAACTCAGTTGAGGCCGAGGCAGATTGGTATCCTGGTGAGCTTCCAACCACACATCTCACCATCACAAAGACACCTATTTCAACCTCTCATATCACCTGCCATCACTTCTGCCCCAAGATCATCTACTACTGAAATCCTCATCCATGTCTTTATTATCTCTAGAATTAACGATTTTAATGCACCCCTGCTTGACCTCCCATGTTATCCCCTTCATAACCTTTCTTTTTCTTCCCTGTTTGGTTTTGCATCATTGCTGATGATTCACATGTATTTCTTATTTATCGTGAATTCTCAGGTAAGTGTGCAATCCAGTTGGAACAAGGCGTTGTTGGTTGCATTGGGAGCAGTGTAGGTCATATTCCATTGCTACAGAGGCTTCTGCCGCAACTAACGAGTTGTTTCCCTGCACAGGTAAAATAAGAGCAAGAAGGTTAGCGCACAAGGCAAGCTGGTTTCTTTCAGCTAATGCACCTTATCCATTAAAAAAGATTAGCCAAGGTGACTAGCAGTATATCAGCTGATTGCGATGTTGGAGAAGACGATGGACCCGATTCTCTGACCTCGTCAGATAGCCAGCCGAATGGGTTGTCGGCCAAAAATCAAAATTTCCAACAGGCATGAGAGCTCTTGGCATTCACTCCACCTGCCCCACCAGTCCCAGTTGGATTCCTGCCCAAATTGGGCGGCAGACCAATAATTATGCAAACCCACGAAATTGAATGTCATCAGTAGGTTTGACAACTAATTCACCAGCCTCCAGCCATTCACCTGACCCACCAGTGGGAATAGCAATAGGCAGGCTTTACATTTGCTACCCACAAACAGGGACATGACACGCTGGACCCTGAGGGTTCAAGGGAGCACCACCAACCCCTCATCTTCTCCCACCACCACTCAAATCACAGGTCACCCCACCACGCAGGCATGAGAGCGACCCGATCCAACCCCATTCAGCCTCCCTTCAGGTCACACGCCTTGGCAGTGCTAACGATTCACTGCCCTCTGGCACCCTTGCCTGGTGCCTTGGACCCTGAGGAGGTTCAAGGTGGTAAGTCCAGAGGCCATTTGCCCCTCTGCTGCTGCAAGACTGCAGAAGAAGGGTCCCTCGAGAGTCCTGGGGGTTGGGTGGGCTCGGACTGGGGGTAAGCGTTGATCTCACCACTCTCTGCCGGGACAGGAGTGCCGTGGCTGGACTGCCCCTTCTAGCCCTAGCAGATCTGAAGATCACCCCTGTTCCGAATGACACCATTACACCATTAACACCTCTTTGTCTTAAGCCCATGACAGCTTTGTCAATCTCTCCTTTGCTCCAACCTATCACTGACTCTCCATTCTGCCTCACCCTCTCGCCGCATGTAGTTCTGTAGAAGGGTCATTGGGACTTGAAACGCTTGGGGCTCATCAATAGCCAGGACTTTGTTTTCAAATCCCCATCCATGGCCGCCTTCTCAACAATAGCCAGAGGCTACTTTTGCAAAGGCCAGGAGCAGCACAAGAAGCCTGGACTTGACTGGTGGAGAAGCAATTTTGGTTGCGCTGATGGGCATCACTTTGCTTTACATTGAGACCGAGGAACGTTTCTGAAATATGGGTGAAAATGAGAACCAACATTCCGCTAATTCCTCAGCATTAAACCCCCTCAACAAACCTACCACCTGAACATTAAACCACCTCATTATAACCTCAACTTAACATCGAGCCCACCTCAACGCTTAACTAAATCAATATTGCAAACATTTTATGCATAACAATTTCTCTCTCCTTCCCTCTGCCTGGTCTTAGATGCTGCCCTCTCTCTTCAGCCTAACTTATGCTGCATTTAAAATCATGGTCATAGAATGTCCACCTCAAGAGTGCAGCATGACTTAAGATGGTAAAGTTTCACCCCATTCCCAGGGTGGGAATTCCACAGGACCTGCTGCAGCGCATGGTAGATGAAGAGCGATATTAGGTGGGATGTGAAAGTAGCATTCTTCCCAATCCTGTCCCATAAACTCACCACAAACCTAATGCTATCCAAAGCTGCTGTCGGTGCCCTAACTCGCACCAAGTTCTGTTTACCCATCACCCCATGGTCGCTAACCTCATTTGGCTCCTGGTTAGCCAGCGCCTTGATTGTAAAAATCTTGTCTTTGATTTCCCATGGCCGCCTTCTCCCTATCCTGGGTTCCAGCTGTGCAACCCTCCAAGATTTCTGTACTCCTCTAATTCTCTTTGGCATTCCCAGTTTTAATCATTGCACTGTTGGCTGTTCCTTCAGCTGCCAAGGTCCTCAGCTGTGAATTCCCTCCATAAACCTTCCTGCTTCTCCAACTTGCTTTTCTTATTTAGCACGCACCTTAAAACCTGCCTCTTTAACTGAGCTTTTGTTCATCTGCCTCGATGTGTCATATTTTGCTGTATAATGCTCCTGTGAAGCTCCTTGGGATGTTTTACTACGTTAAAAGTGCTACATTGTTGCTGGAACATGTAAGGTATTTTTTTGTAGTGAAACGATTAAGGGCATAATTATCACTGAAATTTCAACTACAAGGCACTTTTTTAAGGAGAAATTTAGAATTCTAAAATATAATTCAATATAAATTTAAAATATGGTTTAATCTGTAGTTTTACTAGCATCCTAACATTATGGCAAGAATGAAATTTATAGGGCATTAGATGACACATTCAATAAATATACGTGAGTACTGAGATCTTGAAGCTGTAACCTTACTGTATGCCTTATGCAGTTGCCAGCTGAGTAACTTTAACCTTTTCACTGGCACATACCTATATTTAGGTTTGAACGAGCTGTACCCTAGACAGCATCTACTTGTATTTCTGCTTGCACTGCCTTTTTGTTCAAACAACAACATTTTACAACTGCACAGTGTGTAATGACTGGAACAAATGCAGCCCAGGAAAAAATAATTAACAGCCAATCAAAAAATACTTTCACGGTAGCCAAAATTGAGTGCCTTGCTAAGTTTGTGTTTTCAGAGCAAACCAATGAGAGCATCTAATGTTGGCACAGTAATATTACAAATTTAAAATGTCTTACGTTCTGGCTGTAGCAATAGATCTGCACACTCCAAAACACAGCATTCATGTGATCTACTGTGGGGCACCACCAAACCAAATATAAAGATCAGACCTGTGTTCAAATATACTGTTTATCTGCAATAAATACCTGGTACCAGTATGAAGACTTAAGACAGAGTTTTACGATCTCCCGCTAGCAGGTTTGCATCCAATTGTTAGTGTCTTAAATTTTGAGACTGACAGAAGGAGATCAGCAGGGCTGGCAGGGGAAGGGACCATCGGGGGAGCTCAATAGGTTAACCTGCTCAGACCTCGGGCAGGAAGGGGGTGTGGCGCCTTCTCAAGGGTCCTCTTTTTACACTGGGCACTCTCCCGCCTCCCTCCAAGGTCTGCCCCACATGGGGCTCCCGTCCCACTCAATCAAGACCCCTACCACTGTCTCCCCATTCCCCCAGGTCTCACTTACTCTCCCTGCCGTGAGACTTCCCATCTTTTCCTAGCCCTGGGCTCCAGCATGTAGAATCTGTATACTGCTTGTAGTCACCACCCTGGCCATTGCTGCCACTGGTGCTGCTGGAACTACGGAGTTGCCAGCTAATCAGAATGGGAGTGGCGGGATGTTCCATTTCCAGCCAATTAATACAACCTTGAGTGTTAAATGGTTGTGAGGCTGCTATGATTGGAGGGGATGCATTTCCCACTGAATCAGAAACCCCACCAACGGAAAGATTCTGCCCTTGGATCTATTGTAGTGCCTTTCATAAACTCAAAATGTCTCCATGCACTTTACAACCAACAACATAGATTTGAAGTGTAGGAAACATGATAGCCAATTAATGCACAGCATGGTCCCACAAACAGCAATGTGATAATAACCAGATAATTGTCTTAATTGTGCTGGCTGAAGGATAAATATTCGCCAGAACACAGTGCTGTATGCTCTTTTACTTTGTTTTACTTTATTTATAAAATATTTGTAAGACAATTGCGAAACACTTCTAAATCGCCATCCCGTAAAGTATTATAATATTGAAGTTTTCTACATAGGTTATGTGGCATTATAGGTGCTTCAATGCAATTGTGATACATATATTCACTGCATACATTCAATGCGAGTCATCCAGTCTGAGGGGGTCTATATAATTCCCAGTCCCTCGGTACACGATGACTGAAAGGTCTTCACAGTGACTTTTTCCCATTGCATCTCTATGGTGGTTGCCCAAGCTTCTGTGCATCCCTCAGCACATGATCATAAAGTTTTACAGCACAAAAAGATGTCCTTTGGACCATCATGTTTGTGCTGGCCATTAAGCACCTATCTATTCTCATCCCATTTTCCCACACTTGGCCCATAGCCTTGTAAGCTATGGTGTTTCAATGCTCATGTAAATGTTTCTTAAATGTTGAGGATTCCTGCTTTCTCCACCCTTTCAAGCCGAGTTCAGGTTCCCACCACCCTCTGGTTTTAGGTTTTAAATACCCTCTAAGTCTCCTGCCTCTTACCTTAAATCTGTTCCCCCTGGTTATTGACCTGTCTACACAGGGGAAATGGTGCTTCCTATCTATCCTATTTATGTGCTTCATAATTTTGTGCACCTTAATCAGGTTGCCCCTCAGCCTTCTCTGCTCTAAGGAGAACAACCCCAGCCTCTCTTCATAATCCTGGACTTAGAATGTTGCAAACTGGCACATTCCAATCAGGAACAACTCTTTGCACTGGAAGACAAGCAAGTTTTGGGCCAGTGACATGGCAAGTGAGGCCCAGGAAAGCAGAGGAAATGCTTCAAGGACACCCTCAAAGCCTCCTTGAATAAGTGCAACATCCCCACAGACACCTGCAAATCCCTGGCCTGTGACCACCCGAAGTGGAGGAAAAGTATCTGGGAAGGAGCTGTGAACAGCTCGAATTTATCACCGAGAGCAAGCTGAAGTGAAGCATCAACAGTGAAAGAAGCATGTGGCAATTCGAGCACTCACTCACCTATTCCTCCAACAACCATCTGCCCCACCTGTTACAGAGACTGTAGATTGCACTTGGAGTCCTTGGTCACCTGAGAACTCATTTTTAGTGTGGAAGCAAGTCATCCTCAACTCCAAGGGACTTCCTAAGAAGAAGAAAATCCTTCAGCTGCAGTTTATGTTTGTCTCTGTGTGCACCCCTGGGAGTGCACACAGACCCAAACTGTGTCTTGTGTCACAGAACTGCTCGGAATGAACCTCAACAAAAACCACATCTCTCTCCAGGCATTCTTTGCAAAGGCACATTCCACAAGAAGGTGAACAATGGTCTCTTTCCCACCATAGCCACTTCGAGGGTAACGTGCAAATGAGGTGACACTCAGGGCATGTAGGGAAGATCTGACGGTCTGGGCCTCCCTCACCACCTGTCAAGCTACATCTTGCTGATTGTTTGAAAGTTCTGGCAATAAGACATTCTACAAAATGACTTTGACAGTCTGTTCAGGGAACCATCCAATAGGATCCGTCATCTCCTTTTCCCACTGACCCTCTGGAACATTATATGCAGACTGTTGCCTGATGGTCTTGTGGTCAAAGGCACTTTTATGCATAAATTCATACACGAGTGACAGATGTTACTGCATAGTCCAACTACTTGGAGCATTCTGTGGCAGCATAACCAGACCCATCCTTTGCAATGCCAGGTCCAGGTAGAACCTCAGCACATCGTGATACTTGGTGTTAGCATACTGAGGGTCTATGCACAGCTTGATACAGCCACACACAAAGGATGAAGGCGATGTTGGGCAAGCCTTTTTCCCATTTATCTAGAGGTGTTTGCCTCAAGTCCCTGAGAACATAGTCCATTTCGATCTCCAGATCAAGTGGAAAATAACTCAGGTGATCGTCACACTACAGGAGTGAGGAATGGGTCAGACCTGCACCATGTACAGCAACACTGAAAGTGCGTCACACCTGATGACCAGGTTCTTACTCAAAATGGAGAGAAAGTATTGCTCCTACATGCCAAGTTTTTTTTATCACAGCTACTTGTTCCTTCCAGTTTCTAATAGAACCATAGAGAACCATAGAAAATTACAGCTCAGAAACAGGCCTTTTGGCCCTTCTTGTCTGTGCCGAACCATTTTATGCCTAGTCCCACTGACCTGCACTTGGACCATATCCCTCCACACCCCTCTCATCCATGAACCCGTCCAAGTTTTTCTTAAATGTTAAAAGTGACCCCACATTTACCACTTTATCCGGCAGCTCATTCCACACTCCCACCACTCTCTGCGTGAAGAAGCCCCCCCTAATATTTCCTTTAAACTTTTCTCCTTTCACCCTTAACTCATGCCCTCTGGTTTTTTCTCCCCTAGCCTCAGCGGAAAAAGCCTGCTTGCATTCACTCTCTCTATACCCATCAAAATCTTATACACCTCTATCAAATCTCCCCTCAATCTTCTACGCTCCAGGGAATAAAGTCCCAACCTATTCAATCTCTCTCTGTATGCCTTGGTTCTTTTGAATCATATTCCCAGCAACTTCAGGGTATCTGATCTGATAGTGAAGGGGACAAAGGATCAGTCAGCCCAGTTCCCAAAGAATGTGGCCTCACTCTTGCCATGGGATATTTTAATTCACCTGATACGGGTGTCATCTACTTGTTAGTGTACCTATTAGCGCACCAGGATTATTCAGAACATAAGAACATGCATAAGATCTAGGAGCAGGAGTAGGCAATTCATCCTCTCCGCCATTTAATATGATCATGGCTGATCTCATCTTGGCCTCAACTCCACTTTCCTGCCCACTCACCATATACCTTCAAACCCTTTCTAATTAAAAGTCTGTCCACCTCACCATTAATTTACCCAATATCCCAGCATCCACCACGTCCTGGGTGGTGAATTCCACAGACTCACAATTCTTTGTGAGAATTAATTTCTCCTCATCTCTGTTTTACATCTGACACACCCAATCCTAAAACTATGACCTCTTGTTCTAGATTGCCCTACAAGAGGAAACATCTTCTCCACGTCTACTTTGTCAACCCCTCTTATCATCTTGTACATCTCAATTAGATCTCCTCTCATCCTTCTAAACTCTAGGGAGTATAGGCCTAAACTGCCCAATCTATCTTTGTAAGACAACCCCATATCTCTGGAATCAATCTAATGAACCACCTCTGAACCACCTCCATTGCAACTACATCCCCCTTCAAGTAAGGACACCAAACTACACAATACACTAATGCTTTTTCAGTAGTAACAACACTTCACTACTTTTATATTCTATTCCTTTAGCAATAAATGCCAAGATTCCATTTGCCGTCCTTATTACCTGCTCTACCTGCACACTAGTTTTCTGTGATTCATGCACAAGGACACGCAGATCCCGCTGCAACAAAGCACACTTGCGGTTTCTCTCCATTTAGATCATTTGCTTTTGTATTTTTCCTACCAAAAGAATAACCTCAGACTTATATAAGTTAAACTCCATCTTCCAAATTTTGTCCCATTCACTTAACCTATCCATATTCACTTGTAAATTTCTTATTTCATTGTCACAAGTGATTATCCCACCTATTTTAGTGTCATCTGCAAATTTGGCTCTGGTACATACTATCCCTGCATCGAAGTCATTGATATCAGATTGTAAATAGTTGGGGCCCAAAAACCGAACACTGTGGCACTCCACTAGTTACATCTTGTCAATCAGAAAAAGACCCATTTATCCCAATTCTCTGCCTTCTGTTGGTTATGATGTGGAGATGCCGGCGTTGGACTGGGGTAAACACAGTAAGAAGTTTAACAACACCAGGTTAAAGTCCAACAGGTTTATTTGGTAGCAAAAGCCACACAAGCTTTCGGAGCTCTAAGCCCCTTCTTCAGGTGAGTGGGAATTCTGTTCACAAACAGAGCATATAAAGACACAAACACAATTTACATGAATAATGGTTGGAATGCGAATACTTACAACTAATCAAGTCTTTAAGAAACAAAACAATGTGAGTGGAGAGAGCATCAAGACAGGCTAAAAAGATGTGTATTGTCTCCAGACAAGACAGCCAGTGAAACTCTGCAGGTCTAGGCAACTGTGGGGGTTACAAATAGTGTGACATGAACCCAATATCCCGGTTGAGGCCTCGTGACACACGAGGACGGCCTCAACCGGGATATTGGGTTCATGTCACACTATTTGTAACCCCCACAGTTGCCTGGACCTGCAGAGTTTCACTGGCTGTCTTGTCTGGAGACAATACACATCTTTTTAGCCTGTCTTGATGCTCTCTCCACTCACGTTGTTTTGTTTCTGAAAGACTTGATTAGTTGTAAGTATTCGCATTCCAACCATTATTCATGTAAATTGAGTTTGTGTCTTTATATGCTCTGTTTGTGAACAGAATTCCCACTCACCTGAAGAAGGGGCTTAGAGCTCCGAAAGCTTGTGTGGCTTTTGCTACCAAATAAACCTGTTGGACTTTAACCTGGTGTTGTTAAACTTCTTATTCTGTTGGTTAGCCAATCCTCTATCCAAGCTCATAAATTACCCCTAATCGCAAGTGAACTAACCCTATGTATTAACTTTTTGTGTGCACCTTATCAAATTCCTGCTGGAAGTACAGATGTACTTCATCTACAGGATCCCTATTATCCACCGCCCTTGTTACATCTTCGATGAGCTCAAGCAGATCAGTTAAATGTGATTTACCCTTCATAATACCATGCTGACTCTGGTTGCATTTGACTTTCCAAATGTCTTGTTATTACTTCTTTAATAATGGATTCTAACAATTTCCCAATGACAGATGTTAAACGAATTAGCCTATAATTTCCTACATTTTGCCTCCCGTTTTGAATAAGGGCGTTATATTAGGGCAGTCACAGTGATTAGCACTGCTGCCTCACTGCGCCAGGGACTTGGGTTTAATTCCAGCCTTGAGCTACTGTCTGTGTGGCGTTTGCACATTCTTCCCGTGTCTGCATGAGTTTCCTCCAGGTGCTCCGATTTCCTCCCACAATCCAAAGAAGTGTGGATTAGGTTGACTGGCCAGGCCAATTTGCCCCTTAGTATCAAGGGCTAGCAGGATAAATTTGTGGGGTTATGGGGATAGGGCCGACGTGGGATTCTTGTTGGTGCAGGCTCGATGGGCTGAATGGCCTTTTTCTGCATTGCAGGGATTCTATGATTAGCATTTTTTCAATCCACTAGAACCTTTCCTGCATCCGGGGAATTTTGGAATATTGTAACCTGTGGAGCAACTATTTCCACTGCCACTTCCTTTAAGACCCTAGGATGTAGACCATTAGGCCTGGGTACTTGCCTGCTTTCAATCCCAATTGTTTGAGAAGTTTTACTATAACCTCTGCATTTTGTGTTGCTATTGGGATGGTACTCAGTCTTCCACCATGAAAACTGAGGCAAAATATTGATTTAGTGTCTCGGCCATTTCTGCATACCCCAGCTTATGTTCCCAGGGACCGACATCCACTTTAGTTACTCTCTTCCTCTTTATATATTTATAGAAGGTTTTGCTGGACATTTTAATCCGGTGTAACTTCTGGCCTGAATGCCAGGTTAAGTTGATTATACGCCGCATATACATGTGGGACATCACAGAAGTCCCTGCGCATGTGCGCTGAAAGAGCGCCAATTTTGAATCTCCAATCGAGGTTCTGAAAAATGCCAGTATTGAAGCACTGATTTGCATTTCTGCCAAAATCTCCATCACTGTTGTTAGGTGAGTTTTTGCCCTTATTTATTTGCATTTTATGTTTTGGCCTAGCTGCAGTGCGTAGAGGCAACATACATTCTTTGGAATTTTTTTTGTACATGTTTTAACGTATTTGTAAAGCACAAAAAATGAAAGAATGATTTTTTAATTTTTTTTACAATTTTGTCATGACAACTAATTCCAGTTTTTTAAAAAAAGTTCATTCATATACAACAAAGTGGATATTAGTGTCTGGAATGAATTTCAGCATATGGATTTTGTAATATATTTTAAGCCATTTTTAGCCCTATTTTAAGAGTCTCCCTGATGCAACGTTGATCCTTATACAACTTGGCTAGTTCAAATGTTTTAGGAAAGCATATCCCTTAAGATGATATATGCAAGTCTCCTGAAATGTTTATCCCAATTTTAAGAGTCTCCCTGATGCGACGTTGATCCTGATGCAACTTGGCTAGTTCAAACGCTTTAGGAAAGCATATCACTTCAGATGACATATGCAAGTCTCCTGTAAGCTGATGTGAACTAGGTATTACAGAATCCATTGCAGCTTGAAAATCTCGAGTCATGTTCCACCACCACTGGAATATCGTGTTTTTCGCTTGATTCTCAACTAAAGTTCTTTAAGAAACTTTGATGTAGGCATGGAAGAGTCAGGCTACATGTAAAATCCAAACCCTTCCCCCTCACCTCTTCTCTCTCCCTCTCTTCCCCGCCCCCCCCTTTTTCCTCCTTCCCCACCTTACCCATCCTCATATCCATCCCTCACCTCCTTGTTTAGAGACAACAGAGTTGTTGTGTTAATGTATAGATATTTTATTGTTGTTAGAGAAATATATATTTTGTAAGAAACTTGAAAAGACGAGGCAATTAAACATCAGTGCAGCTGCTAAAGTTAAATGTTAACATGGTATCAAAGTTTTGTATTTATAACATTTTTGTTAATATTTTCCATTAAACTACAAAATTCTACGAATGCTTTATTGAAACAAAACATTTAAATATGAAAAATTATACAAATGCTTTATTGAAACATACAGAACAGTTAAATATGATAATTATAAATTAAATAAGCAAGGCAGAAGAATGATAAACATCTAGATTTTCCATGGCCCAAACGTGAACTCTCCTTTGATCAATCTCATGCAGGTATCCAAATCATGGTTCAAGAAGTTCTGACCATATTCTAAATTAAAACACACAGACACTTATAAGCACGCCACCAATATTAAAAAGTTACATAACAATACAAAGCAGATTTAGGACGACACGGCGGCACAGTGGATAGCACTGCTGCCTCACAGACCCAGGAACCCGGGTTCAATTTGGGCCTTGGGTGACTGTATTTGTGGAGTTTGCACGATCTCACCGTGTCTGCGTGGGTTGTCTCCAGGTTTCCTCCCACAGTCCAAAGATCTGTAGGTTAGGTTGATTCGCCATGCTAAATTGCCTTTAGTGTTAGGGGATTAGCAACATAAATACATGGGGTTACAGGGATAGAGCCTGGGTGGATAACCATGATTTGGATACCTGTATGAGATTGATCAAAGGAGAGTTCACGTTTGGGCCATGGAAAATCTAGATGTTTATCATTCTTCTGCCTTGCTTATTTAATTTATAATTATCATATTTAACTGTTCTGTATGTTTCAATAAAGCATTTGTATAATTTTTCATATTTAAATGTTTTGTTTCAATAAAACATTCCTGGGTGGAATTGTTGTCAGTGCAGGCTCAAAGGGCTAAATTGCCTCCCTCAGCACTATAGGAATTCTATGATTCTGTGACTCTAAAAAAAAATACTTTCACAAATTTAAAATTAAAAAAACATGTGTTTATTTATGCATATTAAATAATACTCGTGTCTAATAATTAAAATAAATTTTAAAATTACAAGTTTGAGTGAGCCAATAACAGTAGTATTAACTACTTGAAAGGAATACCAAAAAAAAGGAAATACAAATACATACCTTTTATAAGAGCAATGTAAAACTGCCTTCCGGAACCTAGACCTCAATGTCGCATGGTTAGGATGCTCTTGCGTCGCGCTGGGGCCTGGGGAGATAGCTGCACTGAATGTCGCTGGCTACTGCACCCATCGGGAGTTTCAGCAGAATTTCTCAGGAAACGCCTATCGGGAAACCCCTATTTCTCGCACAAAAGTTTCTTCCATTTTTGGCGGACCATACGTTTCTGCCTGCGATCGGAGGTTAAAGGCCTATATTTTGTGCGAGTTTTCTTTCATAATTTACCTTTGCTCTTTTTATTTCTTCTTTTACTCACCCTTTGTTGATCTTTAAAAACTTCCCAATCTTCCAGTGTAACATTTTTCAGGATGTTAAGGCTTTCAGACCTGAAAAGTGCTGGTCTACCTCATTACCTGGAGTGGCAAAATATCTCAAACATTTGATTTGATTTATTATTATCACATGTATGAACATACAGTGAAAAGTATTGTTTCTTGTGCGCTATACAGACAAAACATACCGTTCATAGAGAAGGAAAGGAGAGAGTGCAGAATGTAGTGTTACAGTCATAGCTAGGGTGTAGAGAAAGATCAACTTAATGCAAAGTAAGTGCATTCAAAAGTCTGACAGCAGCAGGGAAAAAGCTGTTCTTGAGTTGGTTGGTACATGACTTCAGACTTTTTTATCTTTTTCCCAATGGAAGAAGGTGGAAGAGAGAATATCCGGGACGCGTGGAGCCCTTAGTTATGCTGGCTGCTTTGCCGAGGCAGCGGGAAGTGTAGACAGAGTCAATGGATGGGAGGCTGGTTTGCATGATGGATTGGGCTACATTCACGACCTTTTGTAGTTCCTTGTGGTCTTGGGCAGAGCAGGAACCATACCAAGCTGTGATACAACCAGAAAGAATGCTTTCTATAGTGCATCTGTAAAAGTTGGTGAGAATCGTAGCTGACATGCCAAATTTCCTTAGTCTTCTGAGAAAGTAGAGGCGTTGGTGGGCTTTCTTAACCATAATGTCGGCATGGGGGGGGGACCAGGACAGGTTGTTGGTGATCTGGACACCTAAAAACCTGAAGCTCTCGACCCTTTCTACTTCATCCCCGTTGATGTAGACAGGAGCATGTTCTCCTTTACGCTTCCTGAAGAATAGGTTATGGAATCTGTTGCACGCTGCTACAATGCAATGCCTACGTGAGTGGTATTTTCCACTAATGAGATTCTGCCATCAGTCAGAAAAGACATTCTGCATATCTCACAGCTGAGCAATGTTGTGTATGAATTTTTGAGTGCCAGTGTGATGCCAGGTATGTAGGCCGCACATCTCAGTGATTGGCTGAATAAATCAAACAGCATGTTCCTTTGGTTGTTCATAATAGGCAGAGTACAGAACGTATTCAGTCAGCCTGTTGCAAAACCCAAAACAAATCATCCACTGTTAGATGAGATTCTGCCACACAAGCCAATTTTCACTCTCCTGCATCTCTGCTTTCTCTTCTTGTGGAATAAGACAAAACACAACCTCTGGTAGATGCAGAGACTTGGAGGAGAAGGACAATGACCATCCAGTGTATACCTGGCCCACTAGGAAAGAGGCCTTGTTTCAGGAAGCTGCAGATGTCAACAGTGATATGCCCTGCAAACCCGAGCCCCTTGGTTCACTGGTACCCATATGTCGAGAGAGTTGATCCCTTGTCAATAGATCCTATGTTGGGGGCCTTGCCTCCTTGGAGCTCCGTATCCATTCCTTCTGCCTTGTTGAGTAGCATATGGCTGAGGAGTAGGTTGCTGATGCTAGTGTTGCTGCTGTTGGTGTTGCTACCCCTATTTCTCTTTATCAGAGATGCAAGGTAACATAAGATGCTCCCATAATGTGATGAAAGTTGGCAATGACGAAGGGCAAGTTAGATGAATTGATTTCCAAGAAATTGGCAATCAACTGTCAAGTATTGAGCACATTCTGTGAGGAGGGGCTCTGTGAGCACCAGCCTCTGACCAGGTCACAATTGCAGCACTAAAGTTTCAGTGTTGAAAAGTTTCCATAAAAACATAAGAAATAGGAGCAGGATAGGCTGTGTGGCACTTTGAGCCTGCTCTGCAATTCAATAACATCATGGCTGATCTTCTATCTCAATTCCATCTACCCGCTCTATCTCCATATTACTTCAATCTCTGATTATATTCAATGACTCATCATCAGTGGCTCACTGTGGTAGTGAATTCCAAATATTGGCAACCTTTTGAACAAAGAAATTTCAGCTCTTCTCAATACCTACTGGCCTATCCCTTATTCTGAGACAGTTGACCTCATGTTTTAGATATCCCAACCAGGGGAACCATTTCTCCTAAGAATATTGTGTTTTTGAATTGAATCACCTGTCATTCATACTTAGTCACAAGAGCCAGTCTGGTGAATCTTTGTTGCACCCCCTCTCGGGCAAGTATGTCATTTAGTTTAGGAAATCAAAACTTCACATGTTACTCCAAGTGTAATCTCATCAGTGCCTTGTATAATTGTAGTCAGAAGCCTTTACTCTTACGCTCCAATTGCTTCGTAAATTGAGCTTGCATATGATTTGCCATCCTAATTATAGTATACCTCTGAAAATTGAAAATGGCAATTTGGTCATTGCATTTGAATATACACATATATTTATTTGCATTGTGCTGTTGCTGTACAAACACTATTAATGTAATGTAGTCTAACCACAATATATTTGACTGAAGTGTTGAAGATTATTTCCTTCAAAAGAAAACGTGACTAAGTATCTAGTTAGGATTAGGATTGTAGAAAAGTGATGAGTGCCAATAGAGATGATCAAATTGGCTGATAAAATAACTTTTTCTCATTATTTATTGCCCTGCATTATTGTTCAGATGCCTAGAAATACAAAATGCTAACATTTTTAATTGCCAAGTTACCCATATTTTATATAGTAGGTGTGGAGTTCTTTACATAAATTTACAGCCTTTACTCAGAAATAAGATTTTAGGGCCCTCAGTGAACTTAGTCATAGCTGTGTATGTATAGTTTCTGAATCTATTTGCCACTTTAAGGAGTAATCAATTGCTTGAATATTATTCAAAGACTTACAGAAAGGAATTCTTTACATTAACAGCTCCTTCCGAGACTTCTACCCCAAGTTTTGCCTTTCTTTTCATAAATGCAAATAGCTTTAACTAGTTGGGGCTATGAAGATCTCTTTTATTTTTGGAAATTGACTGGCCTTGGTTGAATAGCGGAGCTATAAGTATAAATATAATAGAATTTTGATGAATTGCGTGTGGATCAAGGATAAATATAACAGAGCTTTTCCTAAGGCACTTAAATTCGTGAGGTTGAACAATAGGTTAGATTTGGAAGGAGGATACTGACTGATCTTTCCTCCTTGCTGTCTTATGATTATTTGTTCAAGCATGCTCTTTATTTTTGATACCTGCCAACACATTTCCAACAGTCTGGGTAAATTGTGTCTTAATTGTTCTCACTGCATTCCTTCAAAGTCATTGTTCTGGGACTGTTTTGAGTTAAGCTTTAGATCCATACAAGGCTGTACATCACCTTCCTGATTTTGTTCTGGGATTTTGATTATTCTTATTCCTAAACATATATCTCGGTGAACAGATCCAACATAACAGAATGAAAGCAGATGATTTCCTCCTTTTTTTGTTCTCCTCCCCATTCTACTGGAGATAAGTTTTCTGAGCCAGGTTCATTTAATTCCACTTTTTTGTTTTGCTGTCTTGAAACCAGAATTAGTTTTAGTTGAAGTTGAAAAAGAATGTCCCAAAAGCTACCATGTTTATCTTAGAAATCTTAGAAGAAATCTTAGAAATCCTACAGCACAGAGAGAGGCCATTCAGCCCATCGAGTCTGCACCGACCACAATCCCACCCAGGCCCTACCCCCATATCCCTACATATTAACCCACTAATCCCTCTAACCTACGCATCCCAGGACACTAAGGGCAATTTTAGCATGGCCAATCAACCTAACCCGCACATCTTTGGACTGTGGGAGGAAACCGGAGCACCCGGAGGAAACCCACGCAGACACGAAGAGAATGTGCAAACTCCACACAGACAGTGACCCAAGCCGGGAATCGAACCCAGGTCCCTGGAACTGTGAAGCAGCAGTGCTAACCACTGTGCTACCGTGCCGCCCAAATCTTGGTGTTTATCTTGGTGTTGTATCATACTTACGATTCTGAAGCATGCATGCACAAAAATCCTGAAGTGTTTAGGCACAAAAATACTAAAAATATGGGGCTTTATGGTTAAAGCCTTCTTTCAAAAAGCAAATACTGTTGCCATCCTATTTACTCGTCTGACAATTTCTGTTACAATTTGGTTCATTCTTTTGTGAGAATGATCAGTTTTAAGCTTTTGAAAAGGAATGCCAAAGGCGAGGACAGTGCACAGTTCAAATAATTTTCCCAGAGTTGACTATAGGATATTAAGGGCCCCAGCAAAAATTCCTGTCCTATCATGTGAACTTCCACCATTAGCTTTTAAACTAAACGACATCAAAGTAATTTAAACTATTTTTGCCATCGCTTACATCAACACAAACATAATACAATTTCATTGTTTCTGGAAATAATTTCTGGAAAAGTAAATTGATTTTCTTTCAGATGGGACCATAAGTTATCTTCTCAGGAGAAAGAAGAAAACAAATCATTTATCTTTATTACTTTTTGAAATTACAAACAGCTAAAGATTCACTTCACCGCATACTCTAATTCAGGGCTGCAGGGAGTCAGATTCTAACCCGACACCAACAGATACTGGACGTTAGGCGGGGTACACCCAGGACAGGACGCCAGACCATCGTCCGGCATGTGCACATGCGAGCGTGTGCGCGCACACACACACACACACACACACACACACACACTCTCTCTCTGTGAGGAGCAATTTACTGTGGCCAATCCACCTAACGTGCATGTCTTTGGACTGTGGGAGGAAACTGAAGCACCCAGTGAAAACCATGCAAATGCGGGAAGAACATGCAAGCACCGGCAGACATCTGAGGCCTGAATTGAACCCGGGTCCTTGGAGCTGTAAGGCGGCAGCACTAACCATTGTGCTACTGTGCTGGCCATAGCTAGAGATTAGAGATAACGAATTGCATAATATCTCTGGCTTACAACATGCATCATAGAATAACTAAATTCAAGGTACTAACAACAGCTTCCTTTACTACATCATTTAATAATTAAGGTGAGGTAAATAACAGTACTGAAAGAGATTTGTCTTTTCTGATGAAAGATCACCTTCCCTCCATAGTTTAACTGATAGCAGTATTGCGTCAATTTAAATATCCAGAGAATATAGTACACTTGTTTTAAGCCACTTTTGTAAAATGTATGAAAAATTAAGTGGAATATATTCCCTCCCAAGTTCCAACTAGTTTTCCAGTTCTGCAGTGCCCTAATCAGCTCTCCTTATAGGGACTGCTGGAGGCCGCTGAAGAAATGATAGAGAATTCTGTTTTATTCCTCTTTCTGTGGATGGTACAAGAGTTAGAGTGCCACTGTTTAACAGCCCTGATCTAAACAGAAATAAATTTGGTATTGCGTAGCAGTGGTTAGGTTAGGATCTTTTTCACATTCTCTTCCCTTCCAGCCAAATAAATGGCCTGATATGTACAAAACCTTTTTAAATAGTACCCTGTAATTCTGTGGATTTATTACAATGTTACAAAGGTGAGCAAAGAGACTATTCTTCTCCCAACATTCTCTGTAATACATTCTCTGCAGCACTGTGGAGGGCTAAATTGTATTCATCAACAGGCTGGACTATTGTATCACTGAAAAAACAATGTTGAATAGAGTACGAGTTCATTATAATATTGCACTTATCTGACCTGTTTCAGCAGATTTTCTTCAACATCACTACAGTACAATTTCTGTATGAAGCAAATGAGAATCTAGTAATGCTGTATACAATATACATTTAATGCTGCAGTTAAAGCTGCTGAATAATGTATTGAATATCACAAATGTTTTTTTTTGCTTTGGACCATTACATTCAGAACCCTACTGTGACAGTCCACTGATAGCATAGGAGAATATATTGCACCAAACAACAAGCTATGCATCATACTAAATAGCATTGACAATAAACCCCTTTGGGTGGTTGTTAGATTAATGGGTTTCAGCTGTATTGTTGCATTGCTCTCTCAACAAAATTAGATTGATTGTAAAGTGGTAGATACTATAAGGAAAAAGGCTGATCAATATATTTTCTTTGGTTCCTTTTTGCTAGTTTCCCTTCTGTCTCAAAGTTACTAGCGTATTTTCATAATTTGCTTGATACTTGACATTTATTCATTTTTATTGTCTTTCAGGGTCTTTCAGAAAATGATGTGGTAGTTCACGTGTCCCTGATTGCTGAAAGCCAGCGGTATGTGATGCATAGCCCATTAGACAGGCTATTATAAGCTTCTGTCTCATCTACAGTATTTATTTGTTCTTTAGCCAAGAGATTATACAGCTGACACTCAGAGAATATTAATTCAGTCATAATTTGTGTCTTGAGCATTATTAATTGCATGAAAAATTTGGATATTGCATTTTGCAATAATTTTACTCGCATATGTTGTATTAATAAATGCTGATCATCCTGTTTGTAGCCTGCAAGTATTTCTCAATACATATGGAATACAGACCCAGACCCCCCAGCAAGTAGAACCCATACAAATATGGCCTCAACAGGAGCTTGTAAAGGTAAATAACATATAATAATAGCTTTTGACAGAAGATTGCATTCAGAAAGCCTGTAGCTATTAAAGAACCGTTATAGTGAAGATGTTCCATTGTTGTGTTGTGTATGGAGATGTGGTTAGCCTGCTGTGCAACTGAGATTCCACTTCTAGCATGACCTACAAAAATCATGATAAATGGCAGTAGTCCTCCGATTCTACAACACAGTACCAAATATTGGCATCAAATCACTACTAATTTTTCTAAAAGCTAATTTAAACAAAATGCCCTGTATTTGTTTTCATTTCCAAAAGTTTGGCCTAATATCCTTTCGAAAATATATAAATTATGGATTATATTTGTGTCTCATCTATTTGTGCTGAATGCCAATGAGATAATCTGCATGAAAAATGTAATTACAATGACGTAAAGCTGTTTTACGTGACAGGGCTTAAAAACAAGTCTTACCTAAAGGCTGTGATGAATAAAATTATGCTTTCAATCAACTGAAGTAAAGATATTTTTGATAGCACCCAACTCTAAAGTAATTTTAATATCTCTACCCCAAAAAATATCTTTGTTGGTTTTATTTGATCAAGGGAACATAACCTTAGAGTTAGAATCCAGAGGTTTGTCAGAAAGCATTTCACTTCCCAAGAAGCTATTCAGATTAGGTTAGTTGAACATTTCAAATTGAGATTGATAGATTTAGTTAAAGTGCATTAAAGATTAAGGAATTAATAGATGGAGTGAAGAGGCAGAACAGTCAGAGCTAAATATATATACATCTCCCATGACCCTAAACTATGATTGAATTAAATGTAACACCATTTTAACATACCGTTAGGTAATTCTTGTGACAAATTATAGCCAGGATTTTACGGTCAGACTCTCGCCGGAAATGAACATGAGGCTGAATAATTTATTCAAATTTATTTAAATACTTATTTGCATCTGTTTAGTGAGCCCGGCACTGAATTGCCCAAACTCACTTGCCTATATGGCCTCACCGGGGAGGTTCTCTCCAGTGAGGAAAACACCTGTTCCCCATGAACGGGGAACAGTCATGTTAGCCTTGCCAGTGGAACTGGAGGCCATTGAGGCCTCCTAGGGAGGCCAAGGGCAAGGTGATGTGCCCCTTGGGCAGTGCCAGCCTGGCACATTGGCACTGCCAGCCTAGCACATTGGCACTGCCCACTGGTTACCTTGGCACTGTCCATTAGGCACCTTAGCACTGCCCACTGTGGGGAGGGATACCAGAGGCTAGATGTTCATGCGTTGTGGGGCTTGCGATCGGCCATGGGCCCCTGCAATTGCGGGGGTGGGGGAATTTATTGAGGCTGCCTGCAGCAGCAGGGGCATGATAGCTCTCTGTCAGACCCCTGCTGTTGTAATTGCACATGTGCAGCATCAGAAGTCTCCACATGCGCAGTAGTGCCCTCTACAGGCTGGCTGGTGAATTAAGCCCAGCCCACTGCCTGCAACAGCTAAAAACAGCCTACACCATTTTTTCAGTGCTTAAGTGCATAAGGTTGGGCGTGAAAACTCGCCCAGAAAACAGATCAGGAACTCCCCCTTTTTCATGCTAGAAACATAGAATCATTCTTGTATAATTCCACCTTATGTATTTATAGTGAGCGTCTCAAAGTAGAGTTGAATTATTTTTTCTCTTTCAACTTAAAGGATTCTGCAGCCTAAATTCCCTAGCACCCTAAACTAGATGTGGACTTCTGATGGTAGCAGCAATATTGCACCAGAACACACAGATCTAAGGATTGTAACAAATTCATCCTTGGGCCTCATCAGAACAAGTCAAGACAGCAGCGGTACTCTGATGGAGCTAGCCTGTTGTGATTGTAGGGTAAAAAGGCAGAAATCGATTTTCTAGTTTAATGTTGGGTAATTAAATTGGCTCCGTGCAATTTAAATGTTATATTTAATTTAATAGACTTTTTTTTTATCCGGATAATGTCCAGGCATAAACCATGGCTTTGCATAGAAGACTATTGGCCAGAATTTACTGAAAAATAAGGCATATGAATGATGCATAGCATTATTAATGTTTAAGTTGGCCAGAAATTTGTGATGAGCAAGAGACATCATGAATTGAAAATCACCACAAGTTCCTGTGCAATTTGCATCACTCCACTGTTAAGTTTGCAAAAATTGCATCTCATTCTTAACATTTCTGTCAATTTCATGAAGTTACTGAATTTCACATCAATTACCCATTCAGAAAGTAATTAATTGTGCCACAATGTGATAATTATCAATGATTACCATTTAATCTCACTGGCCTAGAAAATGAACAATTAGAAGTGTGGGGTCTCATTCTTCTATGTAGTAAATTGTTGGCGATTTTAAAAAATGTTACATTTCAATTTTTTTACATTTTTCTTTTGTTTCTTTCTCTTTCTTAATCTGATCTTTCTTTCCCTCTCCATGTACCTGTCTGACATTGAATTTGCCGCCTTCTTCAGTCCTTCCTCTGTTACTTCTTAATCCATTAATCTTATTGGGAAAGGGAATACACTACTGGTCCCATTGCTCACCAAGGTCCCAGATGTCCTGTTGTCCTTGTGCACTGTTATCAGCTCATGCTGCCAGCATTTACAGTGCAAAAACATTTTGAGCAGAAGATTTCAGGAAGATGTCTTAATTACTGGACATGCCACAAGGTTGTCTACTGCAGCAAATTCCTGCCCCAATCATTTATTAAATACCAGAAAAAAATACTTTAAAATTAAACTGCATCTTTGGTGCTTACAGAATTTGGAATGGCTTTAACTGTTCAAAGAAAATTCTGACACTCCTCTTTTGAACAACAACGCTCTATTGTATTTTAGCCATTTAACAAAAGTTACTATATACTTGTAATTGGCTCAGGAAAGTGTTCTAAGCATTTTGATGACACCGTTTGTAGTGTAGCACATGATTTTCTCTCATGGTTGTGCCAGCTGGCCCAGAAGCAATGAACACAGAATGAGATAGAAAGCACTGCAGGCAACACCCTTCCTGCACAAGATCAGGTTATCTTTGAACTTTGTTGCTTGCCAACAATGGGCTTCTTCAAATACAACCCCAAAAGTGATTGAGGCTTCATTTGTTTTCTTTCAGTGTCTTTAATGTATCCAGGTTAGGTAGGTCTTTGGTCAGTAGGAACTCAGTTATGCAAAATGCTTTGTTGATTTCATAGAAATAGAAACCCTACAGTACAGTAAGAGGCCATTCAGCCCATCGAGTCTGCACCGACCACAATCCCACCCAGGCCCTACCCCCATATCTCTACATATTTTAGCCGCTAATCCCTCTAATCTACACATCCCAGGACACTAAGGGGCAATTTTAGCATGGCCAATCAACCTAGCCCGCACATCTTTGGACTGTGGGAGGAAACCGGAGCACCCGGAGGAAACCCACGCAGACACGAGGAGAATGTGCAAACTCCACACAGACAGTGACCCAAGCCGGGAACCGAACCCAGGTCCCTGGAGCTGTGAAGCAGCAGTGCTAACCACTGTGCTACCGTGCCGCCCGATTTGTTTCTCTTTAGTTGTCTTCAACAAGGTTAACATCAGGAGCCCTTTTCCTACAGCCTGTCTGGAGTCAATTTTATCCCTCTGTGTAAAACATTTGACAATCATAAGTAATTTCGCTGCACGGTTTTAAGAATTCCAATCCATGTTCAGGCCCAGAGTTAAGTCTGGGAGGATGGAAAGGGCAGGTTGCTGGTATGCCATAGTTGTTTTTTGGACTCCAACTGAGTGAAAAAATTCAAATGTTTGGTAATTTTGGGAGTTCTTGTGTGGCTTTCAGCGTGAAAACAAAATACTACGGGTGCTGGAAATCTTAAATAAAAATACAAAATGCTGAAAATATTCAACTGGTCGAGCAATATTCTTGGAAATTTTTTTGATGCGGTAACAATGATGGTTGATGAGGGTATGGCTGTTGATGTGATGGAAATGGACTTTGAAAAGACAATCTATAAACTGCTGCACAACAGTGTTGTGAGTAAAGTTAGAGCTCATGTAATAAAAGGGACAGTAGCAACATGGATATGAAATTGACTGAGTAACAAGAAACAAAGAGTAGTGGTGAGCAGTTGTTTTCAGCCCGGAGGAAGGTTTGTGGTGGAATTTTCCAGCGATCAGTGTTAGGACCCCTACTGTTCCTGATGTATAATAATGACCTACACCTTGGTATACAGGGCATAATTTCAAAATTTGAAGAAGATTCAATACTTGGAAATATTGTGAACCATGAAGAGCATAGTGTAGAAATTCAAAAGGACATAGTTTGGTGGAATGGGTGAATAAATGGCTGAAGAAGCTTAATGCACAGAAGTGATTCATTTTGGTAGAATAAATACAGAGAGACAATATAAAATAAAGGATACAATTCTAAAGGGGCGGCACGGTAGCACAGTGGTTAGCACTGCTGCTTCACAGCTCCAGGGTCCCGGGTTCGATTCCCGGCTCGGGTCACTGTCTGTGTGGAGTTTGCACATTCTCCTCGTGTCTGCGTGGGTTTCCTCCGGGTGCTCCGGTTTCCTCCCACAGTCCAAAGATGTGCGGGTTAGGTTGATTGGCCAGGTTAAAAAAATTGCCCCTTAGAGTCCTGAGATGCGTAGGTTAGAGGGATTAGTGGGTAAATATGTGGGGGTAGGGCCTGGGTGGGATTGTGGTCGGTGCAGACTCGATGGGCCGAATGGCCTCCTTCTGCACTGTAGGGTTTCTATGGTTTTCTATGGTTCTAAAGGGGGTGCAGGAGCAGGGGGACATGGGTATATAGGTGCATAAACCATTGAAAGTGGCAGGGTAGGTTGAGAGAGCAGTTGATAAAACGTACAGCATCTTGAGCTTTACCAATAGGGGCATAGAGTACAAAAACAAGCAAATTATGTTAAACCTATAAAAAGTACTGGTTTGGCCTCAAGTGGAGTATTGCGTTAAGCTCTGAGCACCACACTTTAGGAAGGATATGAATGCATTAGAGAAGGTGCAAAAAAGATTTGTGAGAATCGTTCCAGGGATGAGGAATTTCAGTTAAGTAGAAACATTGGAGAAGTTCGGACTGTTCTCTTTGGAGAAGAGGTTGAGAGGAGATTTCATAGAGGTATTCAAAATCACAAGGTGTTTGGAGAGAGTAAATAGAGCGAAACTTAACCCATTGGTGGAATGATCAGGAACGAGAGCTTTCCATGTGGGAAAGGGCGGCACGGTGGCACAATGGTTAGCACTGCTGCCTCATAGCTCCAGGAACCTGGGTTCGATTTCCAGCTTGGGTCACTCACTGTGTGGAGATTGCACATTCTCACCATGTCTGTGCGGGTTTCCTCCGGGTGCTCCGGTTTTGCCCCACAGTCCAAATATGTGCCCGTTAGGTGGATTGGTCATGCTAAATTGCCCCTTAGTGTCAGGGGGCTAGCTAGGGTAAATGCATGGGGCTATGGGTATAGGTGGGATTGTGTTCAGTGCTGACTTGATGGGCTGAATGGCTTCCTTCTGCACTGTAGGATTCTATGAGAGGGCACAGATTGTAGGTGTTTGGCAAAAGAAGCAATAGCAACATGCAAAGAAACATTTTCATGTAGCAAGTAGGTAGAATCTGGAATGCACTGCCTAGTATGTGGAGGCAGATTGAAACCTGATTTTTTTAAAGGATAATTATCTGAAAAGGAAGGATTTGCAAGGCTACGGGGTAAACGCAAGGTATGATACTAGGTGAATTGTTCCTTCCGAGTTAGGCGTATGTCCATCCGAAAAATGTAAAATTCTGGCCTTTATGTGTGAAAGATTGGCCAATAAATATCTAACCCGTAATCTCTTGGGTAGAACCCAATACCATTATAAATCTCCAAGAAGATGATATAAAATTAGTTTGAAGAATAATTTGATTAAAATGGACTGCTTTGCAGATATCGTAACATACTTTGTCACACTTCGATATCATTTTAAAGCCATGATTTCACTGGAGAATGCATAATCACACCAGCTAAATGTAACATTATTTGGTCTCCATTTTTTATAATTACAATTCAATTTTATACGTGCAAGAGTTTCACTTGGACAACAAATTTTGCCATGTTAAAATGTGTTAAACATGTGACATATGTATTGTTAGAGGCTCTTTTATTATCACAGTATTGCAATATGAACCTAAATGACATTAAAAAGAAATGATAAACTTTTGAGATCATAAAGACCAAACTTAGAAAGATAACGCAAAACTAAGGAAAATGTTTGAAGTGGTGCAACACTTGATAAATATGTTTTCTAGCATACTCCCAATAGAATACATTTCTGTTGCATAAATGCCTGCTTATGTGGCAGAGTATCAATTGTGTTCTCCTTGATTCTCCCTGAGAATTTAATAAGTAGGTCTTTAATTTAGCTGGTACTGATTTTAAGATTATAATGACAGTACTTATTTTAATAACGCCAATTGCACATAATGAGTAGATTTAAATTCATTAGAAGAAAGCAGTTTGTAGCAAAATGTTTATTTTTTTACACTTGAGACTTATTTCTGGAGAGATGTCCATTTTCATAAATACTGTACTTGCAGGCCTATCTCCACCTGGGCGTAAATAAAAAGCTTAAATTGTCTGGAAGACCAAACAGACCCATTGGATGTATTGGGACATCAAAGGTCAGTGTTTCAACGTTATAGGAGAAATTATATCAATTGGGTGTTGAGTTTAATGCACAATCATCACCATTTTAATAATGTAAGGAATATATGCCAAAATAATGTGGAAGTTTATTAATGCAGTATGTGATAGTTAATCTCCTGTGGCATAGCAGATCAAACATGGTAAACCTCGGTTATAGAGCAAAGGATAATTTGTCCAAGAAACAATAAAATCAAAGATTTGAAAGATATTTTTGTCTTGTATTTCAAAACACTCACAGCAGCTAAACATGAAGTAGAGGTGAAATATAACTTGGTTTGGATGCATTCTATTTTGAATTCACATTTTTAATATAACAATGTTTATTTATTTGTCACAAGTAGTCTTACATTAACACTGCAATGAAGTTACCCTAGCTCTAATATTGCTCTTTAGATAAGAATAACAATAGTGATTAGATTGCTTTAAGTAACTAAGTATGGTTGACATTTTTGTGTCTGCATGAGTTCGACAATACAATCTTAGTTTGAATTAGTCTATGTTTGATACACAATATCAAATAATGATGGGCCAGAACTTCCAAGGATTGGTAATCGCAGCAGGATTGCCAGTCCATTCCTTTTTTCCTACCTTTATTCTGGAGCTGCACCTTCCTCGCCTGATCTTCCGACTCAGGCCAGGTGAGAAAAGTGCAGTGCAGCAGCTTTCTGAGGCTTCAGTGCAGGGCAGCAGAGTCAGAGGAATGGAAGCCATGTCATGGGTGGTCGGGGAGAGGGGAGGAAACTTCAGAAGTTAGTGGTGGATGGGGGAGTGGTGTGGTTAGTGGGGATGGTGGTCAAGTGAGGGGATGGGTAAGATGGGTTGGAGGATTGGGAGGTCAGTGACGGAGAAAGATGGGTCAGTGGTGTTAAGTGGTCAGTGGAGGGTTGAGCGGGTAGGGGTAGTTGATCGGGGTGGTCAGGAGGGTAGTCAGGGGTAGGAAGATAGCTACGGTTTAGGAGCTAGTTGGGGATGGGATATAGTCAGGGCTCTAGAGGTTGGTCAGGGGTGGAGGAATAGTCAGGTATTCAGGAGGGTAGTTGGTAGAGTGGGTGGTTGGTCAGTGGAGTGGAGGGTAGTTTGGGATTTGAGAGGGTAGTTTGGGGTGGTGGGGTGTACTCAGGGCGCAGGGAGTATCCAGGAGTTGGAAGTTATTTTAATTCTTCTAACTTTTCCTGGGTAACTATTCTGCTAAGAGAGTCAGAACTATCCAGTCTCTGATACAGGGCAGAGTATTGAATGGTTCCCAGTGCAGGAAGTTTGAACTTCCCAGGCAATTCCCATGCAGTTCTTGTGTGGAGACTTCGGGGTTGTCCCTCAGTGCATCTTCTGAGGTACCTCGCGGGTACAACCCCCATCCCAGAGATCGGAAGAGATAGACCATGTTGTTTAATGCTGCAATATATGTAAGTGTATATTTATACCCAGATGATCAATGAATAATGTTAAATCATACACATTTCATTAGTAAAGACAGTATTTATTATCTATCTGCATGTTAAAACTTTATTTCTTTTCTTGTGTTTTAAGACAGAATTTAATTGCGAGTGATATTTAAAATCTCTCTTTTTTGCAGCTTTACAGAATTCTAGGAAAGACAGTTGTGTGTTATCCCATTGTATTTGATTTGAGTGACTTTTACATGGCCCAAGATGTTCTGCTGCTGATTGATGACATAAAGGTATTATCTAAGAAATCATGGTCTGAGTTTGTCTTGACTCGAGTAAAATTGAGAGTCAATAGAAAAAAAAGTCCAAATCTTGTTTCAGAAAAATAGCACAAACATGAATTCATTATTTGATATGGCAAGAGCTGATGGGAGTAAGTTAAACAATTCATGTATTTGTGTATACATGAATAATCCAGAATGAGTTGACTTAACTGCTTTACTCCTAAAAGGATAAGCAGATAATTTTGTAAATAAATTTAAGATTAGGTTATTATTTTTCAGGCTTTAAAATGTTTATAAAATGTAAGAACCCTGCAACAAAATTCGTTCATATCCTAAATAAAGTCACTAAAGCAATTCCTATTTGAATTTGTGTAAAGTCAGCTGAGGTTTAGCTCACTGACTTGGATGAAAGCATGAACTTGACATCTCCAAGAAAGTCACATTTTAGGAACAGTTTGCATTACTCTACCCACACTCGCACATTGTGAACCAGTCCTCACTAAACTTTCACAGATTTTCACCAGTTGGTGATCAAGGTATTTCATCAAACTAGTTTTGCAGAAATATAGCATACCTTAATCAATTCTGCCAGCCTGAATGTTCCATGTTTGATTTGATTAGTTTCTTATCAATAATATTTTGCAAAACTTATTGAAAATTGTTTTGTTCCTCTTGTGAAAAGAAGTTTAGGTAGAGTTAAAGAGTTCAAAAATGCTGTGATTGATTCCTAGAAGGAGGAATTACACAGATAGATGGAAGAAGCTGGGGTTGTTTCCTCAAAGAAGGTTAAGAGATTTGATAAAGTATTCAAAATTATGAGGTCTCTGTAAAGAGTTAATTCCGAGAAATGGTTCCCTTTGGCCAAAGGGTCGAGAAGCAAAGGACATTGACTTAAAGTGGTTGGCAAACTAGGTAATGGCAATATAGGAAAACTGTTCTATGCAGTAAGTTGTGTGTCCCTGGAATGTACTACTTGAGTATGTGCTCAGGTACTTCAGAACTTCCAAAAGGAGATTGTATTGGAATCTGAAGACAAATAAATAGTAGAGCTATGGGGAAAGGACAGTTGAATGGAATTGACTGAATATCAATATTGGGGAGCGGGCGGGTAAATGGAACTAAACCACTATCAGATCAGCCATGATCTTATTGAATGACGGGGCAGGCTCGAGGGGCTAGATGGCCTACTCCTGCTCCTATTTCTTATTGAATATAAGATCATAAGACTTAGGAGCAGAAGTAGGCCATTTGGCCCATCACATCTATTCCACCATTCAATGAGATTATGACTGATCTGATATGATTGCTTTGCAGAAAGCCAGCATAGACACAACAGACTGAATGTGTCTGTGGCTTTAATTTTCTAATTCTGTGACTTTGTGGTTTCTTCAAAAACCACACAAAATTTCATGTGGCCATCCCCATTGCCTCAGGTACCAAATCCAGTGAATGGTTTTGTATGATATTGAATTTTATAGGCCAGAAAGATTCCAGACTAAAACTTCATTGAGTTGCATAATTTCAACAAAGTGTTGGAATTGGAATGTGTTTCCATCAGCTAGAAAAAAGGAAAGGACGCAATGGTTCCTGTTTCCAGTCCTCATTATTGTTCATTAATTCCTTCTGGAGAGTATGCATATGAAAATATATGCCTACATGCCAGATCCAAGGCTTTCCCATTCTTTGTCATTGAACTACTATATGCAGGTGATGCTTGCATCTGCACGTATTCAGAGACCAAGTTCCAAGCCATTGTCAACATGTTCACCGAGGCATACAAGAGCATAGGCATGGGTAAGACAAACATTCTCGACTAACCTGCTCCCATCACACACCACTGCCCTCCCAGTTTTCAAAATCCACGTCAATGTCCTGGACAACGTGGACCACTTTCCATACTTTGGAAGCCTAGTGTCAACAAGGGCAAACATTGACAATGAGATTTAACACCATCTTCAGTCTGCTAGTGGTCGGTCACCTGGGGAAGAGAGTGAAGACCAGAACCTAAGACCTAACACCAAGCTCGCTTAGCTCTGTAGCTCAGTCAACAGAGTAGCAGTGATACCCCCCTTCTATATGGATCAGAGACAAGGACTATGTACCCCAGACATCTCAAAACCATGGAGTAGTACCACCAGCACTGCCTTTACAAGATCCTGCAAATCCACTGCAGAACAGGCACACCAATGTCTGTGTTCCCACTCAGACCAACATCCCCAGCATTGAAGCATTGGCCACGCTCGGATCAGCTCCACTGGATGGGCCACATTGTCTGCATGCCTGACACAAGACTCCTGAAACAAGCTCTCTACTTAGAGCTTCAACAAGAAGAGTGAGCCCCAAGAGGACAGAGGGAACACTTCAAGATCATCCTCAAAGCTTCCTTGAAAAAGTGCAACATCTGGAAATCCCTGGCCCACAACTGCTCCAAGTGGAGGAAAAGCTTCCGAGAAGGAACTTAGCACTTCAGGTTTCACTGAGCAAGCTGAAGCCAAGCATCGACAGTGAACAGTGTGTGTGGCAACCCGGACACCCCACCCATCCACTCCACCAACCACCATCTAACTGCCCTACCTGTGACAGAGACTCTAGGCTGTGCATTGGACTTTTCATTCCTGAGAACTCATTTTTAGTGTGGAAGCATTTCATCCTCGACTCTGAGGGACTGCCTAAGAAGAAGAGGAATTTAGTTCAGAAAAGGATTGGCCTCCTATTCGATTCCTTTCCACCTCACCATTTCATATCTTGCTAATTCTCACAATGTAGTGTTACATGTGAAAACCTAGCACTTGAGCAAAACTAGTTGCTGTTGCCCTAAGAGTATGTGCACAAAATCGGCTGCCATGTAGTTATATTAATATCTATTAAGTTTGTATCTTAATTTCTGTTACTTCTATATATAGTACAATAACAGGCATTTTCCATATGAACAACGCCACAGTCTCTGGCAAGATGTGATATACTCTGTGAATGACTAGTTTCCAGGTTCTCTCATACCCAAAAGTTTGCTGAAAAACTTAGTTGACACAGAAAAACATTTCTGACACAGAAAATAGGTTAAAGTCTCATAAATTTTATGTAAATTGTTTTTATACTTTATTATGTTCAGAACCTTATTTCCTGTCATAAAGTAAAACTTTATTTATTAGTCACATTAACACTGCAATGAAGTTACTGTGAAATTCCCCTAGTCGCCACAGTCCGACGCCTGTTCGGGTCAATGCACCTAACCAGCATGTCTTTCAGAATATGGGAGGAAGCCGGAGCACCCGGAGGAAACCCGCGCAGACATGGAAAGAACATGCAAATTCCACACAGTCAGTGACCCAAGCCGGGAATCAAACCTGGGTCCCTGGTGCTGTGAAGCAGCAGTGCTAACCACTGTGCTACCGTGCCGCCCACATAAGTACTTGGCTTGGGGCAAGAAGACAAGATAGAGGCTAAGAAAAGTTTCAAAAAATAGTTAAGCAATCGGATGGACTCATCTTTTTTAAATGGTAGCTGCCCTGATTGCCCATAGCCTTTTTGAGCTTCACAATTTATTTTGGCTGCATGTTCCACGCCTATCTAATTGCACTTCATTGCTGCTTTATGAAGATAAAATTTGACTCATCAGGTAAAACAGAACTTGTATTTAAAAGATGTGGTGCTCACAACATGACATATACATGTGTGATGCATAAAAATTTTAAAGATGTACGTAGGTAATTGTATTGACAGTCCTTCCAATGTTACAAATTGTTAAATTCTTTCACAAGCAATTGTAAAAATTTACTATCAAATTTTCTTCATCAATTTTGTCCTCAGAATTTACTACAGTTTACTAAGCAGTATTGGAAGATGAATCGTCGTCCTCTCTTTCTTGTTTTGATCCGTGAAGATAACATAAAGTAAGGGATATTTTTGTTATGAAAGCTTTTTTCACAATTTCTTTTCCAAATATTAAATTATAAAAGTAATCTAAATTGATACAATTTTTTTCCATTTAGAGGAAGTCGACTCAATCCTATTTTGGACATGCTGGCAGCATTCAAAAATGGTAATATTGGAGGAGTGAAAGTTCATGTTGACAGACTTCAGGTACATGAAATCAAAACGTGTATCTTTTATGAACTGTATTTGGTATTTCCTAAGTGAATAAAAACCTGGGGGTAACCACATATGTTAAGAATTATTAGCTTGATTGATTCAGCCAAAACATCTGTTGGCAAGATGTAAATCCTCTCTCAGTTCCTTCCACTATCAAACTCATCGTGGCACCATGCAGTGACTCTCTTCACAGCTCTTATGCATCTGTTAGCAGGGGACGCATATTCTCTCATGGACACTTTCACATTCCCACCATTCTATCTATCATGTTGCTCATACTCCATCCTCTGATTCTTCTAAGTAGGGCTCACCTCTTTGCATAGCCAGAGGGGGTGTGGGTCTGGGTAAGATGCTGTTTGAGAGTCGGGTATAGATTCATTGGGCTGAATGGCCTCCTTCTGCAGTGTAGGGATTCTATGATCTGATTTCATAAGAATGGGTCAGTATATCTGAAAGATTTTCTAGTTATTGGTTCTAAATTCAGGTAATATAATATTTTGTGCCCAAATAAATAAAATTTTCGATTGTGCATTCTTTGTGTGATGAATCTTAATATGAATGAATATAGTTTCCTTACTAATCATAACTACACTGTGCAAGCATTATGTTCCTAATATAAAAAGTGCTGATGATGTAGCAGTGTTTTCTTTTCATAAACAGCTCTTTGGTTTTGTTTTGCAGACATTAATATCTGGTGCAGTAGTGGAACAACTAGACTTCCTTCGGATAAGTGAAGAGGATGAGTATGGTCCAACTAAATCCCTTCTTTTAAATAAAAGATTGTTTTTATTTCATAGTGTTTTTCCTCAAACAGGATTTACTTGTGAAATGTTTTTCAGAATTCCACAGTTCGTAAGTTTTGAGGAGCTGGAATTTCCAAAACATTCAAAAGTGAAGCGACAGGCAAGTGTGTCAACTGGGTCTGAGCACGAGCAACCATCCGAAATAAATCCCTCAGACTGGATGTTTACTCCCACAATGGATATTCTGCAAAAGTTGGCTGTAAGGAAATAAATTATACATTTTTTAATTCATTTACAGGCATGGCTCGGCCAGTATTGATAGCCCACCCCTAATTGACCTTGTGGAAGAGGTGGTGAGCTGCCTTCTTGAACTGCTGGTGTCTATATGGTGTAGATATACACACTGTGCTGTTAGGGAGCAAGTTCCAGGACTTTGACCCAGCGGCAGTGAAGGAACGGCCACGTGGTTCCAAGTCTGGATATTGAGTGACTTGGAGGGGAACTTCCAGGTGGTGGCTTTCCCATGTGTCTGCTGCCTTTTCCTTCTAGATGGTAGTGGTCGTGGGTTTGGAAGGTGCTGCGAAAGGAGCCTTGGTGAATTCCTGCACCACTGCTGCCGCTGTTCATCAGTGGTGGAGGGAATGAATGTTTGTGCTTAATGCTCCATTATTTGCATCTTTATCATATACATATAGTCCTCATATATAAGGAAAAATCTTGATTACACCTATGGAAAACATTCGGAAATTTGTGACATACTGAGGAATATAGCCAATGGCTACTATACCCATTCCCATCCCTTCAATAGTTTACTCTCCCCACTTTGTGCTCGTTCTCTATGTAATGGTCATCGCATTTCAAAAGCCTTTTATTTTTATCACAAGCATAATCCTTTGTTGTGAACTTTTTCTGATTTTTGTTTGAAAATAATGTTTTTGTATGAGTGCTTTTTGCTTTAGTTACACATTGTTCACTTGGTATTCGCAAATCATAGTAGTGTCTCATGCTCACCAGCAAAGTGCACTTATGTAACCTTTAACATAATAAAAGGATCCAAAGGGATTCACAGGTTCAAAATAAAAGCAGTGGATTTTGGAAAGGAACTTGAAGATATTGTCAAAGAAATATGTTCTGGAAGATTTTTGCAGAAGAGAGCATTAGGAAGGCAAGAATATTTAGCGAGAATGTTCCAAAATGTGGGACTAAAGTAGTTGAAGGCTCAGCATCTAAATAAGGGGAAGAAGGTACGTTTAAATAAAGTCAGAATTACAAAAACAGTGAAGTGCATATTGGCATGTTGTTGAGGATGTTGAAGATGTGTGCAATGTGTTTGAGGGTAGGGGGGGAGGGTGGTGGCTGCTGGCAATGCAAGGTGTTTGGTTTGGAAAAGGATGATAGGTGAAAGGAGAAAATTTATGGCTGTGATGATGGAAGGCCTTAATAGCCCCTAGGCTATCCACCATTAGAGGGCAGGTAACTGTTTCACCCAAACCAGCATGTTCCCCATTAGCTCAGAGATGGGAACATGCCAGCAAATCAGTCCACCAACTTGTGTCAGGAAATTATGGGCCTATCCACCTCTAAATCCTCCACCTCCAGATATCAAAAATTCTGCCCTTTTGTGTCCCTATCACAGCTAGCTTACCCACCTATCATTAGCATATTTGGTTACAATACACTTGGCCTTAGATTGTAAATTGCTGAGGTCCCAGCATTCATTCTGTGTAACCCCATTAGTTACGAGTTTGCCCATTTAAAATGGCCAATTTATCCCAACTCTGTTTACTGTTAGTTGGTCAATCCTCTATCCATGGTAGTATATTATCCTTAACATCATGAGCTCTTATGTAGTTTTATGTGGGACCTTATCAATTGCCTTTAGAAATTCAAATACATGACATTTACTGGTTCCCCTTTATCTATCATGATCTTGACACCTTCAAGAACTCTCCAAAATTTGTCAAACACTATTTCCCTTTCATAAAATAATAAGAGCATAAGAACTGATTGTAAGATGATTTTTGAATTAGGTTCCACCATTTACTTCATAATGGATTCCAACATTTTTCCAATGACATGTTAGATAACTGGTCTATAATTTCCTGCTTCTATCTCTCTTGAACACAATATTTAATTGAATATTTAACAATACAAATAGAGCTCACTTAAACCTATTTCTGTTTCCTGACACAACCAATCCATTCACTATCTCTGCCCTTTCTTTTAAGACTCTAGGATATATGCCATCAGGTCCAGGGGATTTGTCAGCCTTTAGTCCTATTAGTTTGTGTGGTACTTTTTTCTCCAGTGATACTTATTTTTAAATTCCTTCCTCCCTATGTTGAGTAATTGCTGCTTCTACTATGGACAACATCATAGACTGTACTAATGTACTAAAACAAACATTGGGTAACATGTTCATTCTTCCTTTGCATTGAATGATTTACTCATCCTTCTCAGTTGACACTTTTTATGGGATTATTCCAGCATCCTGTCCGTTTAGTTTGCCAACAGGAAGCCCTCTGGACACGCATGTTTTGATATTAAATTTTGTGATGTTTTTGACATTTTTGTAGCTTTGTTTTCAGTAACAAGGAGAATATTGACAGGTTTAACCAGTGGCTTGACAAAATGATGGAATTGTAGTTAAAACTTTAAGAATGTTTGAAAATGTAGGATGTATCCAACTTTGTTTTATTTGAATTTATTCATATTTGTTTCCATGTGTTGTACGAGTAAACTGTTAAAGTAAACTCCAAGAAAGCATGTCAAAAATGCCAACATTACTGGATAATCAATTATGATATAGTTTGATTCAAACGCTGGATTCAAACCCGAAGTAAACTCCATTGTTGAAATTTTTTTTAAAAATGTTTTGTCAAAGACTTGTAGTTTCTACTGACCCACTGGAGTTTTCGTGTTTTCAACTAAACATTAGTGTGTTTATTTAGGATTGCACCTCCCTTATCTGCCAAGCTGTGCTGTTGAGCATTTTGCTGAAACGAGAAGGGCCTAATTTCATTACAGCAGAAGGTGGGTTTTATCACATTGTCTAAAATGATAATATGTTTTGCATCAAAATAGATTCCACTGCTTAACAAGTTATTTTAGGTTGCAATCTAAGGGCCCGATTTCACCAAAAATTTGCGCCCGTAAAGTTGGGCATCGGGCCTTTAACACGATCTGCACCCGAATCCGAGCAGATCGCAGCTTTACCGACACCCGATTCGGGCGGCCCGACAATTTAAATGCACTTGCATGCATTTAAATCGACTTAATGAACCGCGCGCCCAACTCTACCGCCAAATCCCACTTTACCACTGCGCGGCCCAATCCGGATTTGCGTTTTTAGCGACCTGCAGAATAAAAGTCCGAAACGGATTTCTATTCTGCAGGGGAATCTCCGAAGCCCATCCTCCCCGACCATCCTCCCCGACCATCCTTCACAGACCTCCCTGCTAACCACCCCGGCAGACCCCCCCCCCGGGATCGGACACCCCTGGGAGGAAGGCCCCCCCTCGGTAGAGCACACCCCCAACCTACCTCGATTGCTGAACTCCCTCCACCATCCTGCAGTCCTTCGAGAGCCTGCAGCACCTTCCTGGCCTTCCGCTGGTGTCCACCGGAGGGGGGGGCTCAGATTGATCTCTGGTTGGGGAGGGGAGGATGGACATGGGAGAATCTTGCAAACTGCAAATAATGTAGCATCGTCTTTGTGCTGCCTAATTATCTATGGGAAAAGTAATTAAACTACAGTGTCCTAGTGAGCAATTAGTGACCTGTATAATACATTTGTGATCTGTAACTGGATTGTTGATGCTCAAATGTTCAGAGTCCTGTGGTGAACTTGGAAGAATTGTCCCCGTGGTGGAACTTGATTGGAAATAAGATTCAAGGAGATTACTAAATCTTGTTTTCATCTGAACATTGCACAGAATTAGAGGAATTAGAGAAATTTGGGAAAATATTTCAAAATATATATCCCCCCATCCATATTTTGAAATATTTTCCCAAATATTTGACTGTCAGGTTTTTAGTTCCTGCGATTATAATTTTGACATAATCTTCCAAAGGGAATTCCTCTAATTCTGTGCAATGTTCAGATGAAAACAAGATTTAGTAATCTCCTTGTATCTTATTTCCAACCAAGCTCCACCACGGGGACAATTCTTCCAAGTTCACCACGGGACTCTGAACATTTGAGCATCAACAATCCAGTTACAGGTCACAAATGTATTATACAGGTCACTAATTGCTCACTAGGACACTGTAGTTTAATTACCTTTCCCATAGATAATTAGGCAGCACAAAGAAGATGCTACATTATTTGCAGTTTGCAAGATTCTTCCAAGTCCATCCTCCCCCTCTCTCTGCTCCCTCTGCTGTTTTTTTTTCGCGCCCGGGCGCGCTGCTTCGGATTTTTTTTTGAACTGCGCATGCGCGCTGCAAAGAGGATTCCGGGCTCGGATCTATTTGATGCCCAAATTCGGCACTTAGACTCAAAATGGTAAAATCAGGCCCTAAGCATTACGCTTCTGTTGAAACATATTTTACCTCAAGTTTAAATGTTAATGCTGGAGGAAGTTCAGCTATTGCAAGGCCAGTCTGGTGCAGTGTTTATTTGTAGTGTTGCCAATCTGGGAGCATCTAGATGGAACAAATGGGCTGGCAATACTGAAGGGAGCATCTCGGGCCAGAGCCCAGAGAAAACATTGTTGTGGGAAGAACCAGTAAATACTTGAGAATTTTTTTAATCAGATGAGAAGCAGAGTTAGAAGCCGAATTTAAATTGCAGCATGGTAGGCATTTAATGTAGATGAGGAGCCAGGGAATTAATCCGTTTTTTAATGGAATTTTTGCTGTTACATTAATTTAAGCTTCAATTACCTTTTCAAATTCTAAGAAGAACTAACTAAGCACAGTTCTATGTTTTGAAACCAAGGAAGGCACCATATCGGCACTGTTGCATGGAAGGCAATTTTTCATTTCTTGTTGATATCCCACCTTTGCCTCCAGTGCTGAAACACATATTGCCAAGAATCCTAAAGGCATTGCTTTATCGATAAAACAGAGAAACATTGTTTAGATGATTTGTTATGTAATTAAGCTTCATATATAAAACTCTATTTTTGTTTGATCATGTAAATTCAATATTTTATTGAAACATATAAATTCAACTTTATACATGTAGAACCCTTAAAAATTGCTTGATGGCATGTGAAATGTATTTAATTTATCTTACAGCTATTATACGTATATATTTCTGGTTCAGTTACCGCAGTTCGCAGAGATTTATATATCATATGCCTACAGACACAATTGGAATCAATATTTCTTTGAATGCACCCAAATGATGCAGTGTCTGTTTGTTCATTGTAAACACAGGATTATAGCAGGCTTCTTTGGTGAGCGTTTTTCTCAAAAGCACCTTTTATACATTTTATTAATTGAAGCAAATCTCCCACCTCGCTTTCCCAGGACACATTGAAATCCCAACTTCAATCTTGCAAAAGTACGATTTGGAACCCTGGCTCTGCTGGGTTTTGAAAGTCCTGTTTCTTCTTTCATTTTGATTTATATAGTGTGCTTAAAATAGAAAAATGTCCCAAAATACTTCACGGATGAAGAAATAAATGGATACTGAACCTTTATGAAAGAATTAGAGGAGGAAACCAAAAGCTTGGTCCCAGAGTTAGGTTTTAAGGGTGGCTTTAAAGAATGTAGACGGAGCTGGAGGGTTAGGGAGGGACATGTCTAAGCCCTTGTTTCACTAATGGCAGGTTAGAAGGAAGAACAGGCTGCTGTAATCAAGTGTGTCTCCACTTTCAAAATCGGTACCTTTTTATGTTTGTTGCTTTCTGATATTCTGCCCTTGCTGAAGTTCATGCTCTACAGAATTAACAGTGACACAAGTTTCTATAATCTATATAATGAATAACAGTTGCCTCGTGCTAAAACACCACTCCAAATTTACCAGAATATTGACCTTGCACCAATTTATCAGGCAGAGGTCAGTAAAACATCGACAGTAGTTAAAACAGAGACAGCAAATTGAAGCAGCAAAATAATTTGACAAATTTTACAACATTACAGTATTCAAACATTCATATTATGAGCATCACCCAAAAGGGATTAACTTGCCCTTTGCATTGTGATGAAATTATTTCTAGAAAATAACAGCTTCTGATTGTGCGTTCTTTGCTTCATTTTATCTTTTTGTTACCTTTACAGTCTTGACGTTACCTAAATATGAATGGCAATGAACACATTCATTCTTTTTGTTTAGGAGCCTGTGCTGCTCGTTCAATCACATAATGTAGGACAAACAGAAGATTGGAGTAAAAGTCTAGATTTTAACTTCTAAAGTTGCTATGGTGCACAGTTATCAGTCACCATAATGAAATTAACGTTCAAAGGTCCAAGAGAATGCTTCACTAAGTAGGTGCACATATAATTTGGAGCTCAGCATGAGATTATGCATTGCAATTAGATGCATACCAGTGAGAGATGAGATCCCACATCATTAAAGCATCCACTTCTGTTTCCATAGCTTTGTTATTATACAAAAGACCAGCAGGGAGGGAAAATCAGAAAGAAAATCAGTCTGTTATTGTTAGAGTAGTACTAGTTTTCTATATACTGGTTCAGATATAATTTTGAACCAATAGATTTTGGTGTTGAGGGGAAAATCTGCTCCACAATACTTGCACACAGTATTACAGTTATTGAAAACACACACCCTTTTGTCATTTAGCATTTAATAAGGTACAATCAAGCCAAATTCCTTATTGTTTGCCAGTTATAAATTATTCTGGTGTAGTGTTGTTTCTTCCAATGGTTGCCATAAGTTTTTAATGTTGTTTGTCAGTCCAGAAAATGCTGCATCTCGCAGCAAGCCTGATATGGAATTGGACCTTTCTCTTCACCTTTCAGATTGTATTACTTTAACATTGCAAATTGCTAGAAATGGAAATTGATAATGGCACACTGACTTCAATTGCACATCTGGGACTTCAATATGATTGTAACCAATGATTTATCACCTTAAACAAGTCTAAGGATGGAGAAAGAAATAGAGAAGGAAATAGGGTGAAATAGAATCAAATAAAGAGAGCCAACAATGAAACAATTTGAGGCAAATTGAAACTCATGTCATATCACTTCTTCACCATTAATTGCTTTTTTTCACTAATATGGCAGGTTCTGTGAACACATGGGGCAGACTTTTCCCATAATTTGTCAAGAGTGTCAGGCACTGGCATCGCCAGATGCACAGCTGTTTTCTGTCAGTCTTGTGGGGGTCGGGGGGGGGGGAGGGGGGGCGGGGATGCAAGGCTGGCTCCACAAAGATTGGAATGCCATCTATCAAGGGTGCAGCTATCAGCAGTGAAGCTTAACTCCCCCCAACACCCCCCCCCGCCCCTATTGACACAGAGGATCCCCCCCACAAGCATCTGGGCGCCACCCTGCCACATACGTATTCCAACCCGTGGCAGTGCTAGGGCATGACTCTCTCCCCCACAGGGCTAAACTTACTTTGGCACCCCCAGTGGGATCCCCTCAGCTGAATCCCATTTTTAAATTTCTGTTGTAAACCTCGCCGACGTGACATCGCATCGGCACGGTTTGAATATTCAGTGAAGGGGGATCATACAGTGGAGAGGCCCGTTAATATTAACATATATTAAGAACATAGAACAGTACAGGCCCTTCGGCCCTCGATGTTGTGCCGAGCTTTGTCCGAAACCAAGATCAAGCTATCCCACTCCCTATCATTTTGGTGTGCTCCATGTGCCTATCCAATAACCACTTGAAAGTTCCTAAAGTGTCCGACTCCACTATCACTGCAGGCAGTCCATTCCACACCCCAACCACTCTCTGAGTAAAGAACCTACCTCGGACATCCCTCCTATATCTCCAACCATGAACCTTATAGTTATGCCCCCTAGTAACAGCTACATCCGCCCGAGGAAATAGTCTCTGAACGTCCACGCTATCTATCCCCCTCATCATCTTATAAACCTCTATTAAGTCGCCTCTCATCATCCTCCACTAAAGAGAAAAGCCCTAGCTCCCTCAACCTTTCCTCATAAGACCTACCCTCCAAACCAGGCAGCATCCTGGTAAATCTCCTCTGCACTCTTTCCAGCGCTTCCACATCCTTCTTATACATGACCGCTCCTTTCCTATTTCTACCTTCAGCCCATATTACCTCAGTAGGCAGATCTCCCTCGAACTGCCTTTCTGCAGCCGTTAAACTATCCTTGATTAACAATGCTACTCCTCCACCTCTTTTACCACCTTCCCTACTCTTACTGAAACATCTATACCCTGGAACTTCCAACAACCATTCCTGGTTCCTGGTAAAATCCATTTAAATGATGTTCCCACCCTTTGAGGGCAGGAACCTTGTTATGCCACCAGCAAATGGGTGGGGAAAATCAGGAAAAGAGATCTCACCAGTGCCAATCTTATTTTCTGACTCTTGAGATTTTGCACCTGCATCACCATTTACACCAGCAGCTGACGTGAGCACAAAGTTGCCCCGAAAATTTTTTCCTGCAATTTCTGGATCTTGTTTGCAATTATGGCCCAGTCCTGCTCATTAAAATGTGTCTTAAGGTTTAAAGTTTATTTATTAGGGTCTCAAGTAGGCTTATATAAACACAGCAATGAAGTTACTGTGAAAATCTCCTAGTCGCCACACCCCGGCACCTGTTCAAGTCTATCCAATATCATAGAATATAGATAATGGAACATAGTTGCACAACATCCAAGCAAAACATAATGCACTTCCATGTTGGCACATTGAAAAGACCTTACCTCATAATTTAAAGAAGAGTAGGGAGTTCTAATGATAGTCTCGTCAACTATTAGGCATGGAGTTCTGATGTTCTGGTCAACATTTAAGTAATTGAGTTTTGTAGCACAGATGCTTTTAAGGGGAAAGTGGATCAGCACATTGGGGAATAAAGGTTACGCTGATTGAATTAGATGAAGAGGAAAGAGAGGAGGCTCATGTGGAGCATAGGCATTGGCAGATATTTTCTGTGTTTTAACCATAACAAAAAATAAATTAATGAGTTATATATATCAGCAGGGGGAATTTGAGTCCATAAGATGACCACCATGCTTGCCAAGATAGCAATGTTGACTGCACTTTAAAGCAACAACTGTTTTGTAAAACATTTTGAGAAGATTAGAAGTTTGATTAGCTGGGGTGGTGGGGGTAACATGCACTGCCATTTGTGTCTCAGTCCCAAAGGCACTATGAAGATTCCAAACTTCCCAAAAATATTTTAAGGGGGCAATCTTACCGGCTGGTCACAGCGTTTGAGCTGTGTCGAGCCAGTAAGATTGGACAAGAGGCAGAAAATCAGGCTCACTAACACATTTTGTGGGCTAGTTTGGCACTGCAATCTTTCCACACATTGCCAGTTGTTCTGGCAGCAGGGAGATTTGCACCTGTAGGGAGGAGGTAGGGGCCTGAGCCTAAGCTCACCGGTATTAAACCAGCTTCAGAGTGCTCGATCGACATTGCGCAGGGTGTGTCCACCCCCCCACCCCCCAGCATTGGGGCATCAGGACCCTCCCCATGAGTTCACTGGCAGACCCCGATGCACGCACCCTCCCCACCTTGCATAACCCATTCCCCCGCACACCCCTCCTTCCCTCCTTGCATAGCCCCCTAGCCCCCCCCCCACTCACCCCCCTTCCGCATAAGCCTCTAGTCGTTGTGCATACCCATCATCCCACCCAGTCATCACCCACCCCCACTCAGGCCTCACACACACAAGCCCCCCCCCCCCCCCACAGGCACAACCTTGGCACTGCCCTGGCACACTTATTGTGGCCAACTGGGCACTGCCAGGGTGCAAGGTGGGTGCTGTCAAGCTGGCACTGCCCAGCCATGCCCCGACCACCCGGGTATGTATGTGGCAATTATTTAATCCTAGATAAGTTTCTGAACCATTGCACCTGAAACCTTAAAATGGTGCTGCTTTCAGCAGTTCTTGATTTTATTCATTTGATTTCTCTAAGTTTTCCATTGTACAATATTATGTCCTGTTAAAAGCTATGCTATGTTCTATTTTCAGGTACTGTTGTAGATCGTTTGGAAAGAATTTATCGACGTTCAGGCAGCAAGAAACACTGGTCTGTATACTGGCCGTTACTTTACCGTGTTGTGCTATGTATTATGTTAAATGTCCATTTTTGGTATTTGAGATACTTAACATAAAATCTTATTGTGTTATTTGAATTATGTAAACACAGATAGAAGTCAATCGAAATGGGAAACCTGTGCTGATTCAAGCTCTTAGCTAGAACCTCTACCTCATTTTCTTTCCCAAATTCCTTGTATAGTCTCCTCTGTCAAATACTTATCTATTTCACTATGAAGTCTATGTCCCTGTAATCAGTTGTGATAAAGCTTTCAGTGTTCTTATAATACTGTGGGGAAAAATATTATTTTCTAACCTTTCTCCTTTAATCCCTTGTGATAATCCTGTGTGAATTTTCTGTCCCTCATTTTGTGCTTCCAACAAAACCAATTTAGGTGCCTAACGTTTTCCCCATGTCTAATGTAAGACTAACTGGTCTGTAATTATTCAGTTTAATCAACGTTTTTTTTCTTAAACAAAAGTGTTAGCAATGGTCTGGCCCAATGACAATATTTTCATTGTTAAGGCCCATTTCGGTGAAAGCCTCTGCTCTCTCTATCTTACCTTTAACAGCTAAAGGTACATGTTTCATCTAAACTTTTACTATTTTCTTTCAGAACATTTTTTTTTGTTTTCTGCAGTTCACTCCATAAACAGTTCTATATTCTCATCCTAGTACATCTGCATTCTTACTGCCATCATTAGCATGGTAGCACAGTGGTTAGCACTGCTGCTTCACAGCTCCTGGGACCTGGGTTCGATTCCCGGCTTGGGTCACTGTCTGTGGTGTTTGCACATTCTCCTCGTGTCTGCGTGGGTTTCCTCCGGGTGCTCCGGTTTCCTCCCACAGTCCAAAGATTTGCGGGTTAGGTTGATTGGCCATCCCTGAGATGCATAGGTTAGAGGGATTAGTGGGTATCTATGTAGGGATATGGGGCTGGGGCCTGGGTGGGATTGTGGTCGGTGCAGACTCGATAGGCCGAATGGCCTCTTTCTGCACTGTAGGGTTTCTATGATTCTATGATTACTTAGAAACACCAGTGTAATATCTCCACCAGGACTTAATCTTCTACAGATAGATATCTTGCATCCCAAGTGGACTAATCTTCATGGAAGCATTGAAATTTATAGCGCAGAAGGAGGCCACTTGGCTCATCATACCAATGCTGGCCTTCTGAAAGAGCAATCATGCCTCCTTCTTGTCCATAACCCTATTAGATTCTCATCCTCAGGTATGTATACAATTATTTGCAGAATCAGCCGATGCCATTTTCCAGGTAGCATGTTCCAGATCCCGAAAAGTCTGACTGAAAAAGAATTCCTCACTGCCTCTCCAGATTTTTTGTTGACAGTTTTAAATCTATGACTTCTAATTGTTGACCCATTGATCCGAACAAATGTTTTTTTTCTCTCTATTTCCCCTATCAAATTTTCTCATTGCCCTGAAAACCTCTGTGGTGTCAACAAATCTCCTCTGTCATATGGAAAACATGATGTGGAGATGCCGGCGTTGGACTGGGGTAAACACAGTAAGAAGTTTAACAACACCAGGTTAAAGTCCAACAGGTTTATTTGGTAGCAAAAGCCACACTTTTGCTACCAAATAAACCTGTTGGACTTTAACCTGGTGTTGTTAAACTTCTTAATATGGAAAACAGTCATAACTTTTCCACCCTCTCCTCAGAGTTGAAATCCCTTGTCCCTGGTAGTAGCGGTAAACCTTTTTAATACCTTTCCTTCAATGTCCTCCAAACTAGCCTCCAAATTTTATAATGTTATTCCCTACACCTGAGGTTGTTTATGAAAATTGAAAACAATAATGGACCCAATACTAACATTTCAGCAACACTACTCCCCTTGTCTTTAACTATTCCTTTGTTTTTTATATACTTATATAAGCTCTTAGTTTTTCATTTTATATTAACTGCTACTTTTCTTTCCTTTAAGCACTTCAAATCTCCTTCTTCACTTCCTTACTACACTTTCCATCTTCCTGATTGTCTTTAAAATATCATTCTTGTTGTGCCTGCATCCAGATAGTAAATGGAGCATAGGAAGCCTCAGTACAGATCACTGGTGCGCATGACTGCCCAGGTTTCAACAATCTAAAAAGACATATATTTCCACTTACATTGTGTACTCTAGCCATTTCTCTCGTTATGGAGGTACATGCACTTTAATACCTACATCTTTTTTTTAAACTTGCCTTATCAAAATACTTCAGCGATAAAGATAATATCTACTGCATTTTTTTTACCTATATATTAGATTTTCTCGAAAACAATCCAGTTGACAAGCATTTTAAAAATCCACAATGGTAGAACATTACAGCGCAGTACAGGCCCTTCGGCCCTCAATGTTGCGCCGACCAGTGAAACCAATCTAAAGCCCCTCTAATCTACACTATTCCAATATCATCCGTATGTTTATCCAATAACCATTTGAATGCTCTTAATGTTGACGAGTCCACTACTGCTGCAGGCAGGGCATTCCACTCCCTGACTGGTATTCCCTGGACTTTTTCGTATCTTTCAAAATATTAATTAATCTTCCACATAATTTGTAGATGTTTTCCCAAAAGTGGGATCAGACTTGCCTGTAACTTCCTGTCCATGCATTTCCACTGTCTTGAACTGCAGTATACCATGTGCTACTCCGTCCTTCACAGTCATTCTCATTTCTTAAAATGTTGAACTACTCAGTATCTGAGACTGGTGACCTCTCTAATTTTCCTCTCTCTAACTTTTTTTAATATAGATTACTTCTGAATATTTTTCATCCTTAATCCCATCTTCGGCTTGCCCAGTAAAAATAGAAGTATTTTTTAAACATCTTCACTCTTTCCTGAGTGCTGGTTATAAGTTGGCCTCTTTGTCTCTAAATGATCTCATCCCTTTAACTGTTCGCTCTTTGCTTATAATATCCCACACGTTTTGCATTAATCACTTCAAAATGATCTAAGGATGACAAGTGGGGAATTAAGATGAGCTGTTCCCTTAGTCTTGTTAATTCCCTTCTTGCTATCCTCATATAATTTTTATATTTGTCATAGTTTTCTTCTGTTCCTTCTGTATTCTAGCCCCCAATTCTCTTAACAATTACACTTGCAAAACCCCTAGCCTTCATCTTCCATTCAGCACAACATTCCTGCAGTTACTGATTTAGTCAATTGCACCTCACCTCCACCTTTGATTAAAGTTCCATAGAATCCCAACAGTGCAGAAGGAAGCCATTTGGCCCATCAAGTCTGCACCAACGCTCTGTTTTCAAACCCAGGTCAATTCCTGTGACCCCACACATTTAGCATGGCGAATCCACCTAACATATTTGAGCGGTGGAAGGAAACTGGAGTCCCCAGAAGAAACCCATGCAGACTCCGCACAGGCAGTCGCCCAAGGCTGGAACCGAACCTGGGTCCCTGGCACTGTCAGTGGCTTGGTGTCATGCTTGGTTTTGTAATGCTCCTTTGAAGCACCAAGGGACATTTCATCACCTGAATGATGCTAAATAAATATACGTCGTTGCATATTTACTCTCCTATATTCATTATTATCTCCCTCTTTTAAAATTAACTTTTGTCTTAGACATGACACTTTGACACATGATCTTTGACATGACACCTTATTCCTTGTGGAAATATAATTAAACTTACCCATCCCCTATGTAAACATTTTCAACTGCGTGCCTTCAGTTTGTCCTTGTTTAATGAATGTTGGAACTGACAGTACCCCTTTAAAATATGATTAGTTTTCTACTTCCACTGTCTTTCTTTATATAGTTGTTGTGATTGTCCCTTAAAGGACAACATAGCAGAAGAGTCACGTGACCACAATAGTATTTAAGTTGATGTTTTAAAAACATTTTATTTTAACATTTGATAAAGATGTCAGAAGTGACTATCTAGAATCGCAACTACAACAGTTTCAGTAAAATTGAGATATAACTATTAATCAGGGGTTTCAATTCTATCCTTTTATAGCTGTTAATTAAAGCTGCTCATAATTAGTGCTGTAAATCCCGTAAGCTTGTGCCCTGGATAAAAAGTAAAATGAAGGAGATTATGGATAGATGTCCTTTGGGGAAATCAGTTTCTGCATACAGGTTCGATGGAGTTGAGGAGATATATTTTGGATAAACATTATAACAAGCATGTATGGTGCCATCTGATTTAGGAATCCCTGCTTAGCAGAACTATGTCTACAATTGACTGTCTTCAGGTCTCACCTCTGCATCTGAGGGCAAGTGGTAAATGTCAGGGAAGCATTTTTGGCTGTTCCCCAGCTCTGTAATGGATCTGATAGTTGATGCTGCTTTTGTGTGGGAGTATGGTTAGGCAGTAAATCAATTAATATATCAGTAGTTGCCATGCCAGCTGATCTTCCAACAAGAGGAGTAGAGGTAAGTGCTATTGGAGAGGACTTGGACAGACATTTGGGGAGGAAACAAGTGTTCAAATTCAGAGCAGAAATGTGTTGTATAAGTTAGTTGATTTTCCATTATCTTTTTGAGGGGGTGGATCTGTTCCCCTCTATTATAGCATATAATCGATTTTTGATCCTTACCTTTTCAGCCATGTTTTGTGTATTTGTCCTTTTTAGAAATATTGCTTCATTACTTAAAGACAGAAATGTTATGGTTATTACATTGAACTGGTTTGCAATATCTGAAGTGTCAACTTTGCTGTATGTTTAGAACTCTGACTTTCTTTATAACTCCTGTGACCTGATATAATTATTATATAATCAATATATTTAGGTTGACTGTACGTTACAGTGCTGCATTTTTAGAGCTGGTTGCTGCCTCTATGGCCCCACATATTACCACAATGCTGGTACATGGGAAGCAGGTAATTAGGACAGCATTTGTGAGATTTGGTGCCATCTTCAGTGTGTCATAATACCACCCAGATTTATTTAATGAATGCCTTGCACTGCATAATTGTGTGCTAATGCTTTCCTAGCAACCACCAGAGATAATGTCCATTCTATTTACTTGTAAATGGTTTCTTATTACATTTGTGCTAGATTTGGAGCATGTGGTTGATTAATTTAACTGGACAGCTTGTCATGCTTTTGCTGAGCAACCAAAACTTTCCACTTAATAAGTTTCTGAATTTAAATGATTGTATATCAATTGCAGATTTCCTTAATTATGCTTGGGTGCATCCAGTTGTGGTTCTCAAACATTTTTGACATGCGTGTTTTTTAGCTGTGCTTGTGAACATTTTTCGCTAGTTCCTTGTTGCTCTCCATCAAAGCTTGACATCTTTGTTTCATACCATTCCTTTCTCTCAAGTCTCAGGATGTACATGTTGGCACTTTTTTTCTTCATTCCTTCATGGGATGTGGGTGTTGCTGGCAAGGCCAGCATCTGTTGCCCATCCCTAACTACCCTTGAACTGTGTGGCTTGCTGGGCCATTGCAAAGGGCAGTTAAGAGTCAACCACATTGCTGTGGGTCTGGAGTTACTTGTAGGTCAAACCAGGTAAGGAAGGCAGATTTTCTTTCTTTAAGGGCATGAGTGAACCAGATGGCTTTTTACAACAATCGACAATAGTTTCATGATCACAATTATTGAGGCTAATTCCAGTTTTATTAATTCAATTTAAATTCCCCCAGCTGCCAAGATGGGATTTGAACCCATGTCCTCAAAGCATTTGCCTAGGCCCTCTGGATTACAAGTCCAGCAACACTACCTGTACATTGCCATCACCCCCCCGCCCCTATTTTTGATACAAAGCATACTATTTACACTTCTTTTAAAGTCATTATTATATGTAGTTGATAACAAATCATTTAAACATTGTGAATTTGATCAGTGTAATGTAGAAAAGGTGATCAGCATTGTTGAGGTTTTGTTTTATCTCTGTACTGGTGCCAAGTTAAAACATACTTGTTCTAATCTTTATATGATTTTGTTCACTTATCTGAGCAAAGTATGGTTTGTTACTTTTAACTTTTCTAGTTATCTTTGACTATTTTGATGTGCCTTTCACTTACCATTCTCGCGTTAAACCTCCTGCTGCTATCTCCCACTAATAGGCTTCCTGCTCCTTCGAACAGAGATGACAAAAATATGTCCCATGTAGATGTTCCACCCAGCCTCTGGTGTGCTGAGGCAAGTGTCCCAGGGAATTTATTTTACAACTTGGGAAACCTGTGGCTTCAAATTTTGCATTGCTGCAGTGCTCTTCCACCAATCTATGATGTCAGCACCCCCTCTGCATAGCATAGAGTTTCAGCACCCTAGTCCTCAGGAGTGACCAGAAATGAGTCTGGTGTGTGGAGTGGGGGGAGATACATGGAAAAGGTGAGGTTGAACTGGGCAGACAGAGGCTATGGAGCAGGGGGTTAGGACTTGGGGAGGGGGTCAGTCTGGGACTCGGGAGGGAGCAGTGCTGACAGATTGAGCCTCCAGGAGCCAGGTGACAAATTGGGATGAGAATCCAGCTGCGAAATGGGACTCGGGTTGGGTTGACAGATTGGGATGAAGGGGTTGGAAAAGTGACAGATTTGAACGCATGATGGAGGAGCAGGAGGTTGGTATGAAGGGGGACAGATTTGGACCTGGGCACTGGGACAGTCTGGGACTCATGAGGGTGGCAGCAGGTTGGGACTCGGGGACTGGGAGACAGCAGATTAAGACTGTGGCGTGCCAGATTGGGATGAGGGTGGGACAGTAGATTGGGACCCGGGGACAGAATGGGATTTGGGGAGGAGTTGTGGCAGATTTGAACTCTAATGAATTGGGGTTTGGGATGGAGGTTCGAGAAATTGTGGCAGAAAAGGGGGTTCAGGACATATGGGGAATAGAGGGCCAGGAGGATAACAAACGTGCAAACTGGCTTTTTAATCCTTGGACGCTATCATCCCGGCTCGCCACGCCAGTCAACCAGCAGAAAGTCTCAAAGACCGAGGGTTAAGAGTGAGGATGTGGATTTAGGGGGAAAGAGGGGAACGATGAAATGGGGTTGAAAGATTTCAGCTTGAGCTGCAGAGATAGTCATGGAAACTGGAGATTGGGAGTCGGGAGAAGAGGTCCAAGGAACAAAGTAAGGATTTGTCAGTGCTCAGCAATTCTGCAGAATTGGAACCAGCAGCAATATGGTTAGTGGGAAGTGAGTAACGGTGTGAGTGAGACACGGGGAGGCGATCTTCCCAAAAAATCTGAAGTGCCATAAAAGTCTGAGAATAAAAGTGTTCAACGCCAGTCTTTTGGGCAGGTTCAGCAGTGCAATCTTCCAGCACACTGTCAGGTTTTCTGACAGCTGGAATTTTATGCTGGCGATGGGGCAGTACCTAAGTACACTGGAGAAGCCAGCTGCAGAACCCTCGGGTACCATTGCGCAGAGTGCCCCGATCTATTGAGCTGGCCAACCTCCCCCCACCCTTCCCCTCCTGATCTCCCACGGACATCGGTGGCATTGTCACCACCTTACACCAATACATGTCGCCCACATTGGGGCATCAGGGACCCTCCCGATGAATCCCCTGGCGGACCCCCAACATGCCCTCCTGGTCACAACCCCGTTGCCCGAACACCCCCCCCCCCCCCCGCAGAGTTCCCCCTGCATAAGCCCTCCACCCCACCCCACCCCACCATTGTGCATAGCCTCACCCCATGCAGGCCACACCCCCTTGTCACTGCCCCTGGCACATATATGGTGTCGGCAAATGGGCACTGCCAGTGTGTCAGGTGGGTAATGCCAGGGTGCCACTGCCTGATGGGCACCGCCAACCACTGGGGGGCTTCAGTGGCCTCCAATTTCTCCCAGCGTGACCATGACACCTGGTCCCTGTGATTCTCGCCAGCAAGGGGAAAGATTCTGGGAGGTGGGAAGAAGCCATGTGGACCATGGTAAGTCCTTTTCACTCTCATTAAATTTATGTTAATAGGCTTCATGCCTTTTCTGGGTGCGAAGTCGTTCTCGCCAGCAAAACCGGGCCGGGAGGATAACAAACGTGCAAACTGGCTTTTTAATCCTTGGACGCTATCATCCCGGCTCACCACGCCGGTCAACCAGCGCAGCAAGTGGTAAGATCGTATCCAGGGATTTTAAAATGGGTAATTACTGAAGATTGTTTTCACTGGTGGAATATGGGAAACAGGCGATTGAGACCACTGCAGCAAGGGTAGTTATATTGTCGTTTTACATGACAAGCTGAAATACGCGAAGCAGTGAGTTACAAGAGAGCTGAATATAGCCCACTGTCGTGCTTTGGAGTATTCTTGCTTTACATTTCTTAGTTTATGAACTGTAGAAGTGGAAGAACTCGTTTGACTTGCACAGTGTCTATTTTTACACACATTTTGCAAGTGTCCCGAAACAGGCAAAGGACCCATCTTCATTACTTAAATTATTCCAACACTAATTTCAGGCAGCCACCAGGTGACCCAAAAACAGTAAGAACAAATATGTTTATGTGCAAATGCAATTTAATCTGTCACTGTGCAGACTGAGTGAAGGGCCTTGGACCCAGAAATTGGTATACACTTTGCCTGTTTTACTAATTTTAAATAAAGGTTACCCCATCATTAAAGTTACAAAACAGAATGGACAGTGCAAACCTCCAAATCCATTCCGTGCTCGCTCCAAAAACCAAATTCTAATTCTAATTGAATCCAATTCTTGGTCCCCACAAGGGAGACAAACAAGATCCAAGCTGACAAGATGAGGCATTGCACCCCATCTTGGGCTTGATCTGACACTTAGTCTTAGCAAAAAGGCCTGTTTTACTAATTTCCACCCCCATGTGGCCGAATAACTTTTGCTGAATGTAGGCCAGGTCCGGTGCCAGAATGTCAGATCAGGACACCTCCCTTAAACTGAGTTTAACATCCCTGCCTTAAGGCTGAACACTTCCTATGTGGTCATCCTCAGTCGATCTGCAGCCCTATCTCAGTTTAAGTCACTTTTTGTGGCCTTCTTTCATTTGCAATTGCTCTGGGACCCTGATTCAGTTTCAGACCCTATTCTGTCGAAAAGAAGACTAATGGGAGATATTTTTGTTTGACTAGATTAGCTCTGTTAGCCTCCTCTCTCAGATACCCAATGTGAAGGCCGGACCTGGAAATCCAAGATGTTCCTGGTTTGGTTGAATCTCTACTCGTTCTTACTTGGCCGATATTGATATTTGTAATTTAATGTACAAGACAACCCTTTCGAAAAAAATGTACTTGCAATCTAGCAGGTGTCATGTGAACAGCAGGAGCCTGGCACTCAGAATGCTTTTGTTGTCATTTGAGGCTGAAAGCTTGTTGGAAGCAATATCCGTAAGTACTTTCCCTGATCTACGTGCAGTGGAACTTGATCTGTTTCACTCTGAAACTCATTTTATTGTAAATCATTTTAATGATAATTCTGAAATGTTTGGCAATGAAAGGATGGAAGAGCCAGCACTGTTCAACACGTCATTACCAGTAATTCATACTATGATGAAGACTGGGTGTACAGTCCCAGACATAAAAATTGTTTCATTTTTTGAAGTGATATCCTAAAATGTACAGTACTGAAGTTGCTTATTTTGACATCAACATTTTGAATACATTGCTTGAGAAAAAAATGCTGTTGCACTTCAATAGCGAATGCCCTATCACATTGTATTGCATCACTTGATCTGACAAATTTTGAGTGTGATAGGGCTGAAGCCAGCCTCGCACTATTTTTGCAATGGGGATCCTTCAGCAGGACGTGAACCTCTCACCAATATATTTGAGGACCAAACTGCTATTTTAGATGTGCACAGGACTCAAATTTAACATTGGGACCAGCCTCCACGCAGATTGATTGCAGGTTGTCCCATTGATAAGTTGATGTGTTTTTCTCCCATTTTAGGCCTACAAAATGGGCAGCGCACAACATATACCAGTTTTCTAAACCACGCTCCCTCAATTCTTTCCGTCTTTTAACTTCTCTTTTGCATTTTCTTTTATTTCTTGGGCACATTTTTGCTTTTTAATTATTTTCCATACTATTCTAAATCATTAATTTCTCTCTGTTTTCTTCTCATAATTTTCATTCTGCAATTATTTTTCTTTTCTACTTTTTCCTCTACCCCGTTCTTTCTCTCATTTTCTAATTTACAACAGTTTGAATTTATATAACACCTTTAATGTACAAAAATATCTTAATGTGCTTATACCATTAGCTAATAGGATCAGTTTTTCTTTGCCTATCTTTTCCCTGGGATTAGGGGGCTGTTCGATGATGGGAGGCTGAGTCCGCATTATCTGGAGTTTAGCAGAATGAGAGGTGATCTCACTGAAATGTTCAAGATTATGGAAGTGTTTGACAGGGTAGATAATGACACGTTATTTCTCCTGTCTGGGGAATCTAGAACATGGAAGTACAGTTTCAGGATAAGGGCCTATCAGTTAAGGCTGAGATGAGGAGAATGTTTTTCACTCAAAGGATTGTAAATCTTTGTAATTCTCTACCCAGAGTGTTGTGGATATTCCATCATTGAATATGAATAAAGCTGAGAAAGACAGATTTTAGATCTTTCAATGAATCAAGGCAAAATGGGAGTGGGTGGGAAAGTGGCATCAAAGCCCAAGATCTTTCAAAAGTCACTGGAGTCAGGGAAAGTCCCAGAGGATTGGAAAATCGCTGTTGTAACCCCACTGTTCAAGAAGGGAACAAGAAAAAAGATGGAAAATTATAGGCCAATTAGCCTAACCTCAGTTGTTGGCAAAATTCTAGAATCCATCGTTAAGGATGAGATTTCTAAATTCTTGGAAGTGCAGGGTCGGATTAAGACAAGTCAGCATGGATTTAGTAAGGGGAGGTCGTGCCTGACAAACCTGTTAGAGTTCTTTGAAGAGATAACAAATAGGTTAGACCAAGGAGAGCCAATGGATGTTATCTATCTTGACTTCCAAAAGGCCTTTGACAAGGTGCCTCACGGGAGACTGCTGAGTAAAATAAGGGCCCATGGTATTCGAGGCAAGGTACTAACATGGATTGACGATTGGCTGTCAGACAGAAGGCAGAGAGTTGGGATAAAAGGTTCTTTCTCAGAATGGCAACCGGTGACAAGTGGTGTCCCGCAGGGTTCAGTGTTGGGGCCACAGCTGTTCTCTTTATATATTAACGATCTAGATGACGGGACTGGGAGCATTCTGGCCAAGTTTGCCGATGATACAAAGATAGGTGGGGGGGCAGGTAGTATTGAGGAGGTGGGGAGGCTGCAGAAAGATTTAGACAGTTTAGGAGAGTGGTCCAAGAAGTGGCTGATGAAATTCAACGTGGGCAAGTGCGAGGTCGTACACTTTGGAAAAAAGAATAGAGGCATGGACTATTTTCTAAACGGTGACAAAATTCATAATGCTAAAGTGCAAAGGGACTTGGGAGTCCTAGTCCAGGATTCTCTAAAGGTAAACTTGCAGGTTGAGTCCGTAATTAAGAAAGCAAATGTAATGTTGTCATTTATCTCAAGAGGCTTGGAATACAAAAGCAGGGATGTACTTCTGAGGCTTTATAAAGCACTGGTTAGGCCCCATTTGGAGTACTGTGAGCAATTTTGGGCCCCACACCTCAGGAAGGACATACTGGCACTGGAGCGGGTCCAGCGGAGATTCACACGGATGATCCCAGGAATGGTAGGCCTGACATACGATGAACGTCTGAGGATCGTGGGATTATATTCATTGGAGTTTAGGAGGTTGAGGGGAGATCTGATAGAAACTTACAAGATAATGAACGGCTTAGATAGGATGGACGTAGGGAAGTTGTTTCCATTAACAGGGGAGACTAGGACGCGGGGGCACAGCCTTAGAATAAAAGGGAGTCACTTTAGAACAGAGATGAGGAGAAATTTCTTCAGCCAGAGAGTGGTGGGTCTGTGGAATTCATTGCCACAGAGGGCTGTGGAGGCCGAGACGTTGAGCGTCTTCAAGACAGAAATTGATAAATTCTTGATTTCTCGAGGAATTAAGGGCTATGGGGAGAGAGCGGGTAAATGGAGTTGAAATCAACCATGATTGAATGGTGGAGTGGACTCGATGGGCCGAATGGCCTTACTTCCGCTCCTATGTCTTATGGTCTTATGGTCTTATAAGCCTTGGTCATATTGAAATTCTCCTCCTGTTCCTTTTTTTTATGTTCCTCACAACAACAGAATCAGACAAAAATGGAATACTGATCCAAAGACTAAAGTATTAGAATATAGATGTTAAGAAATTGTTTAAAGGAAGGTGGGCAGGAGGAGATGGTGATTTGGCATAGAGAGGTTTAGGCAGGAAATCGCAGAGCATGACACCAAACAATAAATGACATGACCACCAATAGTGGGCCAAAGGGAGGGCGAGTGCATAAAAGGCCAGAGAGCTCTGGGGATGCAAACTATATATGCATGCATGAATGCACAGAAATGCAGAGGGACATATTCATAGAATATTCTCACATAGAAGGAAACCATTCAGCCTACTCAGCTAGCTGCAGAGCAATCCAGTCAGCCCCAATCCCCCACTCTGTTTTAATAGCTCTAAGTTTATTTCCCTCAGGTTTTCCCTATCCATTTTCATTTTGAAATCATTCATCATCTCGCCTTCTACCATCCTCATAGGTAGCAAGTTCTAGGTCATTATAACCCGCTGCATAAGAAAGTTCTTCCTTACATCCCACGTATCTCTTGCCCAAAAACCTTAAACTTTTGTTCCCTCATTCTTGTACCAGCAGCTGTTGGGAGCACCTTTTCTTTGTCTATCTTATCTAAACCTGTCGTAATCTTGTACATCTCTATTAAATCTTCCCTCAACAATCTTTGCTTCAAGGAGCACAATTGCAGCTTTTCCAACCTAACACTGTGGTTAAAATCCTTCACTCCCTGGCACCACTCCTGTAAATCTCCACAGGACCTGCTCAAGGACCCTTGCATCCTTCCTAAAGTGTGATGATGTCATGAATGGATTTGAATACAAAGATCAGAAGTTTAAATTGGATGTGTTGGTTGACCAGGAGACATTGTTGGTTGTAAGTACATGGATGATGTGTGAGTACGTACTTGGTGCAGAGTGGGATACAGTTAGCAAAGCTTTGGATGAACTGGAGTTTACATAGCATGGCAACCAGGAAACCATCCAAGAGACCATTGGAATGGTTGAGTCTGAAAATGCCAAGAGCATGGATTTGGGGAGTAGCTGTTCTGAGGTTGGGGCAGAGGCAAGAGATAATAGGGGGACTCTGAAAATAGTGTATCAGCAATTAGGGTGTATAGAATAGTGGAAGTAGAAGGTTGCAGAGGAAATATAGACAAATGTTAGAAGTTGCATTGAGCTTCCCCACAGTCCTCCTATCAATTATGGATGTTTTTAAATGCCATACTGAGAATCGGGAATTAACAGCTGTCAAGGAGGAGCTGAGATTAATGTCAGTTCTTCTCCTGCAGTTTGTGTAGTATAATATATTCTTATAATGTAATGTGGGTCATGAGCTAAATTTAACTACTCCTGAATGAAAACATATTTCAATGTTTTCCTTGTGACAGTTGGTGAAAGAATCACTGCAGGTGTACCAGGCTTATTCACAAATGGAAGAATGGTAGATCCTATTTAAAAGTGATAATTTTTAGGATGTTGCCTTTACACATGATGGTGGCCATATACCCAGCTGCCCTTGCAAAGCTGGGTATATGGTCATGGCAATAAGGGTTCCAATAAAGGTTTTCAGTGAAGAGGGTATCCATGCTAACAAGTTCATCACGAATCTTGACAAACATACTGGGCAGAATCTTACCTTGGTATTTCCAGCACAAATTACCCACAGTTGACCTAATTGAATTTCTGCAATCATTTGCACTGGTTTTTTAAAAAATCACACAGGAAGCCAGTCCTTTCACGTAACTTGCCATACCCCAAATCGAATTAATCAAAATGGCAAATTTTTGCTAATTGAACCATTTTGTGGGCTTTTCAGGAGATTTAAAATTAAGCTGTTTTGTATAAGCACACGGGCATTTGTAAGCATCTTAGAAAAGCTTTGACAATTAAAAGTATTTAATTTACTAAGAAACTGACTTGTTACACCAATCAAATTAATAAATGATTCTGTACAGTTTTTGTAAAATGGTTTACAGTTATTTAAAATCAGGTTACTCAAAGGTGGGGGACAAGATACTTAATATAAAAACTTATTTTTAATAAACACATTGTATTAATAAAACTACACTAGGTTATGGCTTTTAGAAATATCAAGGATGGTAAAAAAAATTAAATGTTGTTTCAAAACATTGCCCAATTGTGCTGGTTCACCAAATTTATTTTTTTGAATATCTTAATAATTTTGAGTGGAAACTTGCACACTAACTTAATCCAAAAAACAAGAATAATTTTGAACACTGTTTGTCCTCGCATTGGTGATTGCCCCGTCTATCCCACTGAATGCAAATGCCTTAACTTTAAAGCATCCAAAGAACATTGCATGGAAATTCATTCAGGACTGTTTTCTGGCCTGAAATAGGCAACATGCTGTAAGAGCCAGTAACCTGATATCACTCAACATATCAGCAACTTCATCAGTATGTTGTCACAAAGCTGTGGTTCTAAGAGAACCACTTTAAGGCAGCTCTTCCCCAGCAGCAATCTTCTGGTAGGCCCGAGGAAGTTGGTGAGGTGCTAGATAGGAATGGGAAAGAATTAGCTGAGAGCCAGCAACTGTCTTCAAGACTGTTGTGAGCCAAGAGTAGCAATCCTGTATCTTGCAACTTTTGTTTTTCAAAAGCACTTAACTGGTGACACTCCAGCAGTCCCTCCTAGGATGTTTATCCTGAATGTAGCAGGTTACATGCAGGACAACCTGATGCCAGAATGGTGGTCCCATACAAGCATTAGGTCACCAGCTCGCATATACAAAGGCCTGATGCCTGTATCAGGCATGATTTCTGAATGGTTATACAGGAAATTTTCTCAGTAAGATGAGTGAATTATTTCTGGCACAGAATGTGCATATATACACCACCAACCATTTTTACGTCTTTCAAAGGCATCACTGAATGTTTGGACCTTTAGTATTGCTGAAAAAAAGATACATTATTGCAAGTCATTATTGACGCTGAAACTTGCAGTTATAATAATGTCAATACAAATTTTCATGAATGGTGTCAAAGAGCTTCCCTTCCTTTGTTTTACACACCTCGTCAGTGTTTTTAGGTAGAATAGTCTTAAGACCTATATGGTGAATTGTTTCTTGCATATCATTCCCCGTACCATTTTGTTCTTAAAGTTATGGCATGAGTTTATATGTTCTACTCTTAAGGAATTTGTGTAAAATACATGGTCAGTTCACTTAGCATTATGTCTGGTTTGGTTTTGCAACTATCTGGGACCACCACGAACAATCAGCTAGCATTTCCACATGCTCGATTACTCTCCTTAGCATATTTTAAGATGTTTTACCCTGCTCTTCAGAAATTCAGAGTTGAATTTCTGATCTCCTAGAATCATTTTACTAGTTTAACTTTTAGGAACATCTGTAGCATTCTTGGTTCAGTTTTGATATAAATCAAAATAAACTAGATTTACAAAAATAAATAGGTGCTTATGAATGCCGTTGAACATTGATTGCTAGTTCTTCTTGGCTAAGGATCTTTGGGTCGCTTGGTAATTTTATTATTCAGTATTCCCAACGTGACTTTGCTTACCCTTTTCAGACAAGAGTGGATAGTATTTCATTTATGTTTATTTAATCACAGTTTAATAGTTTTGTGCTATGAGAATTTTTTTTTATCATTGAAATATATGTTTGAATATTGTAGGGTTAATTGGCTCTACTTTAAATTATTTCATACAGCTAATATCTAGAAGAATTATGTTTGTTTTACCAGGTCTATTGTACGCTTCACTGCAAGTATTTTAGGTAAACAAGTGGACAGCCTTGCTCCATCAATTACTAGGGTTTTAGTTCAGGGTAAACAAGTAAGTATACACCTTACTCAACAGTATAACAGTTCTTTGGTAACTTTTCTTTGTTTGTTCATTAAGACTGTTCATTTTCCAAATTTTTCATGAGCCACATTTTTTTCTAATGTTTGGGTACCATGGGTAAGTCATGTGAAATAAGAAGATATTTTCATATTTAAACCACTCAATACTCCGTTCCCATGCCCTGTCGAGTGACCACACAAGTGTCAACCAGGACATGTCGCATTTATGTTGCTGTTGTGAGTCAAAGAAATTCTTTCCCCCTGACATTACAAAGAAATAAATTACATTACACAAACTGAGAACATCCTAAAACACCAGCATTTAGTGCATTTTAAAATGAAGACATTGCTGTAATGTCAGGAAGCATGTCAGTCAATTTGTAGAGACCAAATTCCCCAGAAGAACAACACCTTCCTATTTATTCATTTGGGCAAGGGATGTCAGTTCTGATGAACAGAATGTCTTTACATTTTCTTACCTGGTCACCATTTTTTGTCCTCCTTTATCCGCCCCAAAAAATCAACCGTGAAAATATGATTTCCCATGGCAATATGTATACCTTCTAGCTCCTTTGAATTAATTTTTCAATCAAGTGGAAAAGTGTGAGCAATTTCTTGATATACTCATGCCTCCTAGGAACTTGGGAGATTTGTCTGAATTCCATTTTGTTTGCAACCCATTGAGTGAGCAATGGATATTTTCTTTTCAGCTGTGACAGCTGAACTAGGCCCAGATTCAATTGATGAAAGCTCCGTGTTCTAACTCGTTGTGCCATGCTATCAACCATTTGGAAAAGCATCTTGATTTTGCTTGAATTACCCGTGATTCCCGCAAAGAATGAGGAATAAGGCACCTGAATCAAAGCATTTATTTTTCTTTGTGTATATGCCTGGCTTGCTAAAACTCATTAATTTAACAGAGAGTTTTTCTTTTATAATGCAGCTAAATGGCTAAATAACAGCTGCTTTCACTAGGATTTAGACTTTGCACCAATGTATTAATGAGGAGTTGCAATCTGACTATCTTCATATTTGAACAACTCATTTCAACTATATTAGGCGCACAGATCAATTTCAATTTTCACAGATATGTTTCTTGTTAATTTTTTTTTGTCAACACGTACCAAAGTAGCAAAGAAACAAAGTTAACAGCCAAGAGGAAATTGATATAGCATCTGGAGGAGGCTTTTCATCACATTCAATATGGTATCTTGAATGAAGGAATGTTGCTACATGTTCTGCTGTAGTATTCATACTAGCTATCTCCATCGTAATTCAAATTGTGCTGACTCACCTTCACACCCCAAACTGGAGCACAATTTTTAAGCAATATAAAATAATTTGGAATCTTATTAATGGTAGAAACTAAAAGTGAGCAAACAGTTTGGCATGTTTAATGCTGCACTTTTCGTTTTTGTTGTGTTTATTGCCTTTTATTGCTAAACACTGATATTTTTATGTATGTTTTCTACACGGCTCATACATTAACTATAATCTTATTTTATTGTGCAATATTTTTTTTAAATGTGGGTTTTCTATTTTCTAAAATCAGGTTCATAGTACGTATGCACGTTAATATGTGAATAGATACTTCACTCACTACGTTTTCTTCACTGCTATTTGCCAGGTGACGATAGGGGTATTCGGACATGAGGAGGCGGTGATTTCAAACCCATTGTCTCCAGGAGATATAAAGAAAATTGTCTACACTAAATGTGCCCAGCATGATGAAAGGGAGGCAGTGCTTCAACAGGAACTTGTCATTCACATTGGTTGGCTTATCTCGAATTCTCCAGAGCTCTTCCACGGCATGCTGAAATTTAGAATTGGGTACGTTAAGTATGTGTAGTATTTGGCTTTGAAGCAAATCTCTACTGAAATATTGTAGAGGATATTAGGTTGCATGACAATTGAGCATGAAGCAAAATTTGTTTTTAAAATTAATGTTTCAGGTATTCATAGGGACACTCCTGGCTATTTATATTAATACTGAGCCACAGTTTGCTGTAAGAGTGATTGCCATCAGCTAAACTTGCTCAAGATTGTTTCATCTTAACACTGCTTTGCCCTGCAAATTGCTGATAATGTTACAGGGAAACTGGGTGAATGGAGGAAGAAACTGTGTATCCCCTTAACCAATCAGATTGAAGAATTGTGAAATAAGCAGCACTTGAATTGAAAAAAACTGTAAATTAAAGTGAGTGAGTTCCGTGTACAGAAATAGAAACAAAGGAAGGGAAAGGAAGATTGGTTTAAGGGAGTTAAAAAAGAAACAGGAAGGAAAGTAAAAAAAAAATAGATTTCACATTTCTGAAATATCCAACAGTTAAAATCTGAAAGCATGAGACTCCACACATGTAACAATTGATTTTCCGTTCCAGAGAGGTTCATTGGCAGTAATTTGCATTCAGCACATCATCAAAAGCATTTCTACGTGATTAATTTAATGCATGTACATTTTAAGTAGCTCGAAAAGAAGCTCCTTCTGTCACTTCAGCTCAATTCTAAATTCTTGTGACCAGTATAGCAAGTACAGCACCTTCATGTCATTAAATACATTTCGGCGGTGAACCAGAAAGCAAGAGACCATTTTGGGAAATTATTGTTGGTCGTAACAAACACTGGTATGTAACTGCTGTCACAGTCTGCTTCAGGAAATGATTTAGACCGTTCAATGGAGTTTCTAAAATGTCCATTTATTGTAATGAAGGGAATCTGATTTTTTTATTGTTTGGTCACCTGGAATTTTCCATGTCCAGCTTTGCCAGGGATGATAATTAAACTATGGGCGCGGTTTTTCCAGCCCACCGGTCACCCCATACTCTGTACTATCAGTGCAGCGGGCCAGGTGGATAGTGCGTGTGGCTAAAAATGGGTGCAAACCGTTTTGACATCAAACACCATTCTCCCAGCCCTGTTTTGCCAGCGGGATCAGCTTCGCACCCACAAAGAATGCAAAGCCGATTTAAGTATTAATGCCATGATTAGCATGGCTTTAACAGGGCCAGCATGGCCATTTCTGGCATCCTGCCCCCTCGGATGATACCTCGCCGACAAGAATCACTCATGGGCCCCATCAACGGGGACCGGATGTGCTGGCCATGTGGGGAGGATCGGCAGCCATTGAAGCCCCGGGTGGTCCAGAGAATGGCTGGGCAGTGCCCATCAGGCATTATCAGCCTGGCAGTGCCCACCTTGCACCATAGCAGTGCTAAGGGAGTGGGACATGCGTGGGTGGGGCTATGACAGGAGGTGGAAGCAAGTGGGGAGAGCTCTGCAAAGAGGGGAGCCCTGCAATGGGTGGGGGGGGGGGGGGGGTAGAGGGAAGGCAAAGAGAGAAGCTCTGCAGTGGGGGGGTGGGGGGGGGAGAGGCAAGGAGGCGTGTTCTGCAAGGGAGTGATTGGCAAGACAGGGGTGATCGGCAAAGGGTGGGTGTTTGGCGGGGGGGGGGGGGGGGGTGAACAGCAGAGGGAGTGGGCCACCGAAGGGTCATAATGGGAGACTCATTGCGCAGGTCCCGGTGCCAGCGACCCATGTTGTCATAGGGGGGTTGCACTGCTGTCAATGATGGGTGCTGGGGTTAGAAGGAGATCTCCCAGGGTGCCTGCGCAATGGTGCCCCAAGCACTCTGCAGCTGGCTTCCCTGGCAAGCTTAGGCTCTGCCCTCCCTACCAGCGTGAATCTCCCGACTGCCAGAAAAATTGACGGTGTGGGAAGATTGCGCGGGATGGCTCACTGAAAAAGCCGGAATGAAACACTCCAGTTTTCAGCGCCTCATGACATTTAGTATTTTTTGGGAAGATTCTCCCAAAAGTGCTGAATGGTGGGAAAAATGTTCTAGATCACGACTCAGTTCAACTTCACACTCGAATTTCCCCATTCTGTGCACTGCAGAGGTCCCAATAGTGAATCTCATTAAAAACCCAGGGGGGCGGGCCTATTCGCTCTGGAGTCTGACAGCTCCGGAACTGCCCCGATCTGTCAGACTCCCCATTTGCTGGACAGCTCAATCGCTGGCCAGCCCAGGACCCCCATAGTGCTGCCCCTCCATGGCCCGATTGTGGCCCTCACAACAATTCCCAAGCTAGTCCTGACTCTCTTCTCCCCCCCCCCCCCCCCCCCCCCCCCCCCGGAGCGCCCTGATGTCCAGCCCATTCTCCCCAGCAGTGGCGAACCCCCCTCACCCGGCAGACCCCCCCCCCCCCCCCCCCCCCCCGCCCCAGCAGACTACCCCCACCTCCAGCTCACCCCAATCGCTGCCCTCCCTCCATTCCAGACCGATCGCCGTGCAGAGTGGCAGCGGGAGCCCCCCACCCCATCGGCAGGGTCTCCCACGAATTCTCCGAACATGGGGAGCTACTCTAAACCCCGCAAGAATGAAGTATTCCTGGCGGGGTGGGAAATTCAGTCGGGACTGGCAAGTTCCCGACAATGAAACGCTAAACATATTTAAACTACATTTTTAAAAATTCAAATGACTTGTCTGTCTTCCCATCAGTTTCCAGTGTGGTCTCAACTGCGACTGTTCTCCAGCTCTGGGAGATCCGCATGCGTTCCCGGCGCATGCACAAATCCCGAAAAAAGGCCGACGATGCGTATCTCCCAGCCTGACCCGCCAGAAAAGTTGCGGGTCGCGATGGGAGAATCACCCCTAATATGTTTGTAATATTGTCCCGACAGCACCAGTCGACTCATCTGTCACCTCTGTTATTACATTCTGCAAGGTCATGTGGAACAACAATATCTTGTTCATGAGAACTTTCAGTCTTTGCATTAAGATCTCTCATGATGATGATGACATCTTGAGAACTACATTGTTTTCTTGCTTGACCTGGTTGTTCATGGAACACTTCAAGGTCCTCAATCTGACATACTTTGTGTTGGGGCTCAAGTTGAAAGGTGTACCTGCTAGTCTGGCGAGGTGAATTCTCTCAGAAAAACCCAATATCCCAGAATAAACTTACAGTGGTTTTGATCAGGAGCTGCTGCAATTCCTTTTTCAAGTTTCTCTCCATCCAAGTAGATACTGGCTCCATCATTGTGTCAGTATTTCCTAGCTCCCATCCACTTCAGTTGGTACAAACCAAGAATTTTGATTGATAATCAGCACACTTCTTGAATGACATTTTCTGTTTTCCCTACTTGATCTAATGTTCTAAAATTCTTTTAATGTCAGTTTTTCTTTTCCAATGCTTGCTCTTAAAGTCTTTTAAGGGTTACGCAGTACATGATGATGATCCAGGTCCAGCTGCACTTCATGGATGTTTGTACTGTACGAGGTGTTGGTGTGAATGGTAGCAACTCCAATCGTGCTCTTATCTTGATGTATTGATCATATTTGATGAGGAAAAAGGAAAGCATGAGATGGTTTCCTATTGCCCACCCTCATGTATGTTTGAAGGGAACACCAACCCTCTTTCCAGATGATGATCCTCTGCCTGACACCAACCAGTTGTTGCCTTCCGAGGTCATAACTCCTTCGCATTCACTTACATGGAATCTGCTGGATCATCACTGTTGGTCATCACTCATAACCCTAAACAAGGGATCATCCCAGGTACTACCAACTGGGCCAGCTGGATCTGGGGCTTGCAAAAGGATAGGGATGACCACACCATGGGTGTCATTCAGATACCCCTGCTACCCACAAGTGCATTTCAATTAAGACAACGAAAAAAACATCATCCTAAGGTAATTCGTCAACCAATGGACAAAATTTCAGGAAAGAGTATGAATGTTTGAAAGCATAGGATGATTCAATCGATTTGATTTGATTTATTATTGTCACATGTATTAGTATACAGTGATAAGCATTGTTTCTTGCGCGCTACACTATCACAGCATACCATACATAGAGAAGGAAAGGAAAGAGTGCAGAAAGTAGAATTACAGTCATAACTAGGGTGTAGAGAAAGATCAATTTAATGCGAGGTAGGTCCATTCAAAAGTCTGATGACAGCAGGGAAGAAGCTGTTCTTGAGTCGGTTGGTATGTGACCTCAGACTTTTGTATCCTTTTCCCGATGGGAGAAGGTGGAAGAGAGAATGTCCGGGGTGTTTGGGGTCCTTAATTATGCGGCTGCTTTACTGAGGCAGCAGGAAGTGTAGACGGTGTCAGTGGGTGGATAAAAGCAAATTACTGCGGATGCTGGAATCTGAAACCAAAAACGAAAACATTGGAAAATCTCAGCAGATCTGGCAGCATCTGTAAGGAGGGAAAAGAGCTGATGTTTTGAGTCCAGATGACCCTTTGTCAAAGCTCTCTCAGTGGGTGGGAGGTAGGTTTGAGTGATAGGCTCGACTTCGAGACGTCACACCAGCAAGAATCACTACTGCTCTGCAATACTGGAGACCAGGCCAGGGAGACCAGAGGCCATTGATGCCCCCCAGGGGGCATGGCCGGGCAGTGCCACACTGGTAGTGTCCAGTTGGCACCCTGACAGTGCCCGGTTGAGCATGATAAGTATGCGAGAGGCAGTGCCTGAGTAGGGTAGGGCTATGATGGGGGGATATACGCAATGATGGGAGCTCTCCAGTGGTTGGATGCAAAGTGGGGGCGGTTGTGCAGTGGGGGAATGTACAGGCATGGGTGTGCAGGGATGGGGCATGGAGGGGTCGTGACGGGGAGGGGCATATCGGGTGCTCGCCAGGGGACTCATCTGGAGGGTCCTAATGCGGGTGACCCAGGTTGGTGTGGGAGGGTAGCAATGCCGCTGAGGGGGGTGGGATCCGAGGGTCCGATGTCTATTTGGGGAGGAAGGTCTCCGGATTCGCTGTCAGAGTTTGTACATGGCAAGCCCCCACAGACAGCAATGTGATAAAGTCTGTTAAAGCAATATTGGTTGAAGGATAGGTATTGACCAGTTTATCAGGGGTAACTGAAGAAGCTTCATGTGATCTTTCACATCAATCAGCATTAGGGCCTCGCTTTTATCTTTCATCTCAAAGTTAGCACCTCTGACTGACAAATGCAACATTCCTTCAGGGCTACACGAAAGTGATTTATGTCCTGAAGGCTCAGGAGTAGGATTTGAATCCATAGCCTTCTGACTTCTGAGGAGAATGCGAGAGGAACCACAGTGGCACTGTCAGTATATCTGATATATATATAGTGCGATTCAGCAAATACCCAACCCATTTCCTGTCTCGCCATTTTAATTTGCCTAGATTAGATGCAGTTGAGACTTTAATAAATATGCTGCACTACCACTTTATATATGACCTGAAGTCAGGTAAACATTTCAGATCTGTTACTATATCTTAATGTACATTCAATAAAATCCTGTGTGGTATGATTTCTGGAAGCTATTTTCAAGCTCTGTCATAACCTATGTGTAGGGTTCATGTAGATACGCGAGTTCACAAAGTAATGACATAAACTTTTGCATCATGGTCCAACATTCATCCAATATAAGTGATATGTTGCTTGGTACAAAGAAGTGCAAATACTAAGAAAGCTTTGAAAAATGTTAGAACTATTTAAAATGCTATCCGGTCCTGCTCTCGTCTGCAAAACTTCTCTCTACTCCAGGATTATCCTGAAATACAAAGGTAACCCACCAGCTACTCTTTTCTACCATAAGCCATTCTTAAACCCATCTCATATATCTCCTGCATCCTCACCTCCAGAAACAAGTAGAATCATAGAATACCGACAGTGCAGAAGGAGGCCATTCGGCCCATCAAGTCTGCGCCAAACACAATCCCACACAGGCCCTATCCCCTTAACCCCACTTTATTTACCCTTCTATTCCCCCTGACACTATGGGGCAATTTACCATGGCCAATCAACCGAGCCCGCACATCTTTGGACTATGATTCTATGAACTCAAGGACTTCTCTATCACTTGGGTTGAGACCATCCTTCTGCTGCTTCTGCCACTTTTTTAGCTGTATTCTTTCCCAGGTGTTGATGTTGACTGCTGGGCCTGCATTTACTGCCCATCCATAATTAACCTTAGGAAGATGGTGGTAAGCCACCTTCTTGAAGTATTGCAGACCATGTGGTGTTGTTACTGTCACAATGATGTGACATATGCATGAATGATATTAATCTGTAATTTCACTGGCTGACCAAACATGTACTGAACGGTTTTAAAAAGGACTTCCTGAAGACAAGACACTGATGAAAGATGGCTGCCACGAGTCACCTGATGTCTTGTGTTGCCAGTGGCCATTTTCTCAAGTACCAGTGCGAATTACAATTCAGACATACCCAGGCAACTTAATGGAATTTCACACCTGAGGATGTCAAAAAGTCCTTCAAAGGGATTTACTGAAAAACGTACTGGACCTAACATTTACATTTCTATAAGACTACCTCTTCAGCAGTGAAAAGGTCTGCTGAAACAGTAGTTAAATGAAAAATGTTTTCCTATCTCATTAAGATGGATAATGACTCACTCGGGCTAATAGCTGAGAATCTCCTCACGCCTTGGCCATGAATCAAAGCTAACAGTTGGTTCAGAATCATATAAAGAAACCACTTCTAATATCATTATGGGGAGAGAGGGGTCATGGGACTGACATTTTGAAATCTCTTTAACACAGCACCCAAACTGCTAAAGATAGAAGCAGTCTGGAGAAGCTTCCAATGAAAGAAGGTGCTCCCTTCTCTTCTCTCCTATGTCAAGACCCTATCTCTTACAGTTTAAAATCCAGCACAGAAATAGTGAATTTTCCATCAAAAGGAACCTCAAATGCAAAAATCCTCAACTTTCTGGGAGAGGCTGATTAAAAATAAATTGTCTCCAACAATTGCAGTTACATAGGTTTCCTAAAATCTAAAGGAGCAAGCAAAAGATTCTACCACAGCCACAATGACCAAGGATTCATAAAGCACCTGGTTTATCTTTCTGTATTGAATTTTAATTTGGCTAAGAAAGTAAATAGCTACAATATAATTTGAAAATTTTGCATGCTTTTGTGTGTGTGTGAATGTGTATCATGAAAGTTCAAGAAGCTTAAGTTGACCTTTTTAAATATTTTTGCTATCTTTACCTGGGTGGGTTTTTAACTCATCCCTTTTTGTTTAAAGCCTTAAAGAAACCTGTCAAAATAATTTATTTGTAATTAGTACATAAATGGTTAAACACAAGCATTGAGTAAATACTTCCATCTTTCTAAATCTTCACAACAAAATCCCTGTTATGGTCAAACTTATGGTGGTGAGACAGGAGTCATCTTTACCCCTCATATGGTTGTAACAGCACATCCACACTGCTGTTAGGAAGGGAGTTCCAGTCATTTGACTCCGTGACGGTGAAGGAATGGCATTATAGTTCTAAATTAGGATGATTTGTGTCTTGGAGGGGACTTGAGGTGATGATATATCCCATGCATCTGCTGCTCATGTCTCCTTGGTAGAGGTCACGGTTTTGGAAGAGTCTTGGTGAGTTGCAGTATCTTGTAGATGGTTCACACTGCTGCCACTGTGCACTGGGGGTGGAGGGAGTAGATGTTGAAGGTGGTGGATAGGGTGCCCACCAAGCAAAATGCTTTGTCCGGGTGATGTCAAGCTTATTGAGTATTATTGAAGCTCCAGTCATCAAGGCAAGTGGAGCGTATTCCATCACACTCCTGACTTAAGCCTTATCAATGGTAGACAAGAGTTGGAGGATCAGGAGGTGAGTTTTTCACCCATAATTCCCAGCATCTGACCTGCTCTTGGAACCACTGTATTTATATGGCTGATTCAGTTCAGTTTCTGGTAAATTATAACCCCCAGGATGTCAGGGGAGATGTTTAGATGCTCTCCTGTTGGAGATTGCCTGGTACTGGAGTGGCTTGAATGTTTGCCACCTATATGCCCAAGCCTGAAAGTTGTCTAGGATGTCATAGAATCCCTACAGTGCAGAAGGAGGCCATTCGGCCCATCGAGTCTGCAGCGACCACAATCCCACCCAGGCCCTACCCCCGCATGTTTTACCCGCTAATCCACGCATCCCAGGACTCTAAGGGGCAATTTTTTTTTAACCTGGCCAATCAACCTAACCCGCACATCTTTGGACTGTGGGAGGAAACCGGAGCACCCGGAGGAAACCCACGCAGACATGAGGAGAATGTGCAAACTCCACACAGACAGTGACCCGAGCCAGGAATCGAACCCGGGACCCTGGAGCTGTGAAGCAGCAGTGCTTATCACTGTGCTACCGTGCCGCCCTAGGATACGGACTGCTTTGGTATCTGAGGAGTCACAAATGATGCTCGACATTGTAATCAATAACAAATAAGCCCACTTTCTGAGTTTGTGGAGGGAAGGTCATTGATGAAGCAACTGAAGATGGCTGGGCCTAGGACATGATCCTGGGGAAATGCTCAGAACTTGAGATGAGGGTGGCACAGTGGTTAGCACTGCTGCCTCACAGCTCCAGGGACCCGGGTTCTATTCCTTACTTGGATCACTGTCTGTTTGGAGTTTGCATGTTCTCCCCGTGTCTGTGTGGATTTCCTCCGGGTGCTCCGGTTTCCTCCCACAGTCCAAAGATGTGCGGGTTAGGTGCATTAACCATGCTAAATTGCCCCTTAGTATCACAGGGTGCATAGGTTAGAGGGATTAGGGGGTACATACGTGGGAGTACGGGGATAGGGCCTGGGTGGGATTGTTGTCGGTGCAGACTGGATGAGCTAAATGGCCTCCTTCTGCACTGTAGGGACTCTGATTCTATGATATCGCCAACAAGATTGGCAACATTGCCATTATCCCTGAAGATCTGAGTCTGTTTACATTGCTTTGCTAAAGAAACCTGGCACGTAGAATATGAAATACAACAAACAATTGGCCTAATGAGCCATGTAGTAAATCAGAATCCTAATGACCAGTGTTGGAAAGAAAATTAAGTCAGAGATTTCAAACATTCAATGTGGCTTTGTAGAAGATAAAAGAACACAAAATGCAATCGATCTTCTAAAAACCTTGGCAGAAAAGAGCCATTGAAATGCAAAACAACTTCTACCTATGTGATATTGATTATGCTAAAGCATTTGACATAGTCCAACACAATCATCTCATGAAAATGCTGGAAGGCATCAATATCACCACTCTCACCAACTTTTACCGTAGAAAGCATTCTTTCTGGTTGTATCAAAGCTTGGTACGGCTCCTGCTCTGCCCAAGACCGCAAGAAGCTACAGAAGGTTGTGAATGTAGCCCAATCCATCACACAAACCAGCCTCCCATCCATTGACTCTGACTACACTTCCCACTATCTTGGCAAAGCAGCCAGGATAATTAAGGACCCCAGGCACCCCGGACATACTCTCTTTCACCTTCTTCCGTCGGGAAAAAGATACAAAAGTCTGAGGTCATGTACCAACCAATATAAGAACAGCTTCTTCCATGCTGCCATCAGACTTTTGAATGGACCTACCATGCATTAAGTTGATCTTTCTCTACGCCTTGGTTATGACTGTAACACTCTGCACGCTCTCGTTTCCTTCTCTATGAACGGTATGTTTGTCTGTATAGGGTGCAAGAAACAATACTTTTCACTGTATACTATGCAACAATAATAAATCAAATCAACAGAACGATCTTTGATTCATCAGGAATATGTACTGGTATCAGGTATCAGCAAATCAGACATGAGAACCAACATCAAAGGAAGGGTTAGACAAGACTGCATTCTCTCAGTGGATTGTTTCTTCCTATACAGTGAATTCATGGTGGGGCGGATAGGGCCCAGGTTGGGGGAGCTGGCCTTGCCCCAATTAAGGCCCAATTAATTGCCACTTAAGAGCCTTTTCGCACCCGGCCTCAATTTTTAGGCTGGTGGACAAATGACAGATTACAGGAAAACAGAAAAATGACCAAAGCTACATCTGAGTGAGGGAAATGGGGACACTTTCATCAGAAACCTCCTTCTGACTGAAGGCGTCCTCCCCTCAAGGCCCTGAGACCTCCAGACCTCCCTCCTCCCCAGGACACCTGACACTTACTTTCACTCCATCTCCCTGCACTTAGTTCAATGCATGTTGCTGCAGTACCTCTTCTGAGCCAGAGAGTTGCAACGAATCTGCTTGGTCGACAGCTCTCCAAGGTGGGACTTCTGCCCCAGTTAGAGCATGAAATGGCAATGGGCTTGTCAGAATCAGCAGGGTTGTGTTTCCTGCTCACACTCAGGATGGCATGGGATAAGCCTCCACCATTTTAAAAATTCAGACCCATGCCTGAAAAACTATGCTTTATAGTTGGTTTTGCTTTGAGAAGGAGGATCAGCTGCTTGTGAAAAGAAAACAATTATCTTTTTGCAGCCCTGACCCTGTCCACAGCTGGAGGTAAATCTAAACATTCCTAAGTTGCTTTACACGCTGATCGGTACCTGCAAGTGTCCCTTGAACAATGTTTTGCAGATAAGTGTTGAGAGAACAACCGTGTATACTGGATGTCATTATTGGTAAGTTAGAATAAGAAATGTAAGGGTCAGCAGATATTGGCAGAAGTGAGGGGTTTTGAACCTGACAATTCCTGGCCATTTGAACATCAATTACTGCAACAGAGAACAACTTTTCGAAACTGTTGTTTTGCATTCAGCCTAGATAGGCTTGAGCTCATTGCCTGTGGGAGTATTAGACCACAAGTAGATTCTGACCCTGCCCATTCTTACTCGCCCCCACCCCCCCATTGAGGAATTCCTCAGGTGCAGTAACGAAGAAATCAGAAATTAGATGTAATGACTAACACAACCTTCTGCGAAATCTGAGATAAAGAGCGAAATTTTATGAAACAAATTGTAAGTGCCAAATGAGCGTGAAAACAGGAGACAATCGCGCTGGTGTTTTGGGTGAGCTCCCAATTACAATCATATGGCACTTAAGTTATCAAAAAAAGAGCCTGGATGCGATCCTCACCAGTGAAGCTGGTTGCTGAGCTCTAGGGGTGCCATTGCACAGGTGCCCCGATCTCCCAGTGTACTGAGAGATGCCTTGTCAATGCCACCCATTTGACATTGGGACCTGCCATGCCGATCACTCCCTGTGCCGTTCCCCTACCTCACCGCCCCCCCCCCCCTCCCCACTCCCACCACCCCTGCAGAGTTCTCCTACCTCACCACCCCCACCCCCAATTGCCGGTGCTGCAGAATTCCAGGTGGCTGGTGAGCAGTGCCAAGCTGGCACTGTGCCTTAGGCACTGCCTGCCCCTGCTCCTGACCACCCAGGGGCTTCAATGGCCTCCGGTCCCACCAGTGAGGCCATCACATTTGGTCCCATTGGTAGGGACTATTGTGATTCGTGTCAGTGAGGACCTTGACCAGTGAGGGGGTAAGTTAAAGTGAGCCTGGACAATAGCGTCCAGGACTTAGTAATGACATGTAAATCATGTCATTAATATTGAAATTGGGAAGCTAATTTTGCCGGCAAATCAGTGCCAATCGACTGGCGGGATGAGCCAGTAAGGTCGCAGCCAAAATATTTCTGTAGCATTGTGAGGAATAAAAGAATGACCAGGGTGAGGTTAGGGCCGGTCAAGGACAGTAGTGGGAACTTGTGTATGGAGTCAGTAGAGATAGACGAGGTGATGAATGAATACTTTTCTTCAGTGTTCACCAAGGAGAGGGGCCATGTTTTTGAGGAAGAGAAGGTGTTACAGGCTAATAGGCTGGAGGAAATAGATGTTCGGAAGGAGGATGTCCTGGCAGTTTTGAATAAACTGAAGGTCGATAAGTCCCCTGGGCCTGATGAAATATATCCTAGGATTCTTTGGGAGGCAAGGGATGAGATTGCAGAGCCTTTGGCTTTGATCTTTGGGTCCTCGCTGTCCACGGGGATAGTGCCAGAGGACTGGAGAATGGCGAATGTTGTTCCTCTGTTTAAGAAAGGGAATAGAAATGATCCTGGTAATTATAGACCAGTTAGTCTTACTTCGGTGGTTGGTAAATTGATGGAAAAGGTCCTTAGGGATGGGATTTACGACCATTTAGAAAGATGCGGATTAATCCGGGATAGTCAGCACGGATTCGTGAAGGGCAAGTCGTGCCTCACAAATTTGATAGAATTTTTTGAGGAGGTAACTAGGTGTGTTGATGAAGGTAGGGCAGTTGATGTCATATACATGGATTTTAGTAAGGCGTTTGACAAGGTCCCCCATGGTCGGCTTATGATGAAAGTGAGGAGGTGTGGGATAGAGGGAAAGTTGGCCGATTGGATAGGTAACTGGCTGTCTGATCGAAGACAGAGGGTGGTGGTGGATGGAAAATTTTCGGATTGGAGGCAGGTTGCTAGCGGAGTGCCACAGGGATCAGTGCTTGGTCCTCTGCTCTTTGTGATTTTTATTAATGACTTCGAGGAGGGGGCTGAAGGGTGGATCAGTAAATTTGCTGATGACACCAAGATTGGTGGAATAGTGGATGAGGTGGAGGGCTGTTGTAGGCTGCAAAGAGACATAGATAGGATGCAAAGCTGGGCTGAAAAATGGCAAATGGAGTTTAACCCTGATAAATGTGAGGTGATTCATTTTGGTAGGACTAATTTAAATGTGGATTACAGGGTCAAAGGTAGGGTTCTGAAGACTGTGGAGGAACAGAGAGATCTTGGGGTCCATATCCACAGATCTCTAAAGGTTGCCACTCAAGTGGATAGAGCTGTGAAGAAGGCCTATAGTGTGTTAGCTTTTATTAACAGGGGGTTGGAGTTTAAGAGCCGTGGGGTTATGCTGCAACTGTACAGGACCTTGGTGAGACCACATTTGGAATATTGTGTGCAGTTCTGGTCACCTCACTATAAGAAGGATGTGGAAGCGCTGGAAAGAGTGCAGAGGAGATTTACCAGGATGCTGCCTGGTTTGGAGGGTAGGTCTTATGAGGAAAGGTTGAGGGAGCTAGGGCTGTTCTCTCTGGAGCGGAGGAGCTGAGGGGAGACTTAATAGAGGTTTATAAAATGATGAAGGGGATAGATAGAGTGAACGTTCAAAGACTATTTCCTCGGGTGGATGGAGCTATTACAAGGGGGCATCACTATAGGGTTCGTGGTGGGAGATATAGGAAGGACATCAGAGGTAGGTTCTTTAGGCAGAGAGTGTTTGGAGTGTGGAATGGACTGCCTGCAGTGATAGTGGAGTCAGACACTTTAGGAACATTTAAGCGGTTATTGGATAGGCACATGGAGCACACCAGGATGATGGGGAGTGGGATAGCTTGATCTTGGTTTCAGATAAAGCTCGGCACAACATCGTGGGCTGAAGGGCCTGTTCTGTGCTGTACTGTTCTATGTTTATTTCTCCACACAATTTCATTTCTTATCTCTAATATTTTTCTTTGTTTCCCAGCTACATTTTGTATGCTTTTCTTAATTTTCTGTTTTCTTAGTGGAAGATTTGCCATTTTTTAAAACCTAATTTTAATTTCCTTGCTTGCCCCGACCCTCCAAATTTTGTTGCACTATCTTAACCTCTTGTGGGACTATCAAGTCTGTGCCCTGTTTCCTGTTTTATTGAAGGTTTTCCTTTCCAGTTATTAATTTCAATTGATCAGGATTGTTTCTCTTATATTTTCATTAAAATAGACTCAAATGCCTCTATCTTTGCCTAATTCCTCTCTTCTACGGTTATGCTATTAGATCTTGTTGTGTAATGCTGGTTGTTCCCCTAACCATGCATTACCTATTAGCATAGCTCAGCAGTAGCACTTTCACCACCTAATCAGAGTTGTGCGTCAAGCCACACTCCAGCATCTGAGCAAATAATCTATGTAGCGTGACGGTACAGTTTTGAGGGAGAGCTACACTATGGAATATGCTGTCTTTTGGATGGGACATTAAACCAAGATGCCATCTGCCTGTTCAAGTGGATTTAAAAGGCTCAAATGGAGTACTCAATTTGAAGAAGGGCATGGGAGTTTCACTCGGTCCTCGCTAACCTCACCAAAGAAAGGTTAACTTATCTCATTGCTGTATGTGGGACCTTGTGCTCACAGACCATGCCATATTTATCTACTTAGCTAAGGTAAGTAGGTAAATATGGCATGGTCTATGAGCACAAATAGGTTGTACGGCATATTGAGGACATTGTATAAAGAAAGCTCAGTCCTTTATAAATGCACGTTTACTCTTTCAATACTTTCTTTATCCAACTTCATAGAATTAGATATAATACACTTATTTTCCTTAAGTACATGCTGGCTGGATATTTTCAAAAGATAGTCAATAATCACACAAAACCCTTTCATTTTCTGCTTTTAGAAGCTTCTTTAAATGCAGTCAGACTTAATTCTGGTCATAAAGCATCAATGTAATAAATCAAACTAGGAATTTGGGATCACAAGCAAAGAAAATTGTACTTTTTGAAAATGAGAATGTTCCGTTTTTGTTTCTAATATCTGCTCATTTGGTGTCATTTTTTGTCAGACCAAACTCATGTGAAGTTCCCTGGAACATTTTACCACCTTAAAAAAGCTCTGTGTTCATTGCAAGGCCTTATGTCTTGAAAATTCAGCCCATTGTTTTAATATGGAAGAGCTTGTGGGTTTAGGTACAGTTGATGGCTAAAAAGCGCAAAATTGAAAATGTGTCGGGAAGCTGGGTCCATGTTGACTCCAGTGCGTTAGGTTGCCTGTGCACAACCCCCTCAGCATGTTGTCAATTACCACATGCTCTTTAGCTTTTAATGTTGATATCAAAATAGTGTAATGCAGTCAGATCTTAATGGAAACTGCCAGTCAAAATATATTGAATTGATGTATGGCAATATTGTAGGCTAGTGTTCCATGAACTCTTAAAAAGCTGCATAATTTTGAAGATGAGGTACTTTCTGTCAATTCTTTGCCATGTTACTTCATCTCCACTGTTGTGAGTATATGCTTTCACATTTAATTGTAATTTAGAAGGGCACAAATTAATAGTTAGCCACAGGCAGTCAGCATGGATTTGTCATGGGAAGATTGGCTAACTTGGTTGAATCTTTTGAGGATATAACAACAGGCTCGGTGAGAGACATGCACTTGATGTAGTTACATGGATTTTCACAAGGCTTTTGACAAGGTAGACCAGTCAAAGAAGTTAAAAGGCCTTAGAATACAAGGCGGTGTGGCAAGTTGGATCCAAAATTGGTTCAATATCAGAAAACCATTGAATCCACATTTTTAATGTTTTATGTGTTTCTTCTTCAGATGGGTCAACAGGTGCTTTTATGACTGGTAGGCTATTTTCAGTGGGGTTCTGCTACCACAACCTTCCTGGTAGACAATTCCAAAGATCCACAACCGTCTCAGTGAAGTAATCCCACGTCATGTCAATCCTAAATGATCACCTTTTATCCTGTTCTAAATCCCTTAGCTAGGAGAAACCACAACTCAAATGTCTACCCTCTCAAGCCCCTTCAGAATCTTGCATGTTTCAATGGGACCATCTCTTATTCTTCTAAACTTCAGAGAGTATAGGTCCAATTTGCTCAGCCTCTCATAGGACAACCCTCTAATCCTAGGAACTAATCTAGCGAACCTAGGCTGTATAGCATGCACTGCAAGTACAGGTCAAATATCCTTTGTCCAAAACCCTTAGGATCTATTGCGTTTTGAATTTCAGTTTTCAGACACCTCGTATAGTCCGAGGCCTATTTACATTACAATGACCAAAGTCTTAGCTAGCTAGTCCAAAGTAAATAAAATGGCCAGAAAAGTGGGATGTACCACTGAATAATAAAGACAGGGTGCAATCAGTGAGGTTTCTGTCGGCTCAGGTCACAGACTTCCCATGCTAAAGGTTGATGAGGTTCTAAGAAGTGTGGGTTTTGGATGTTTTCATATTTACGCAGAACGATACTCAACTTGTATGTCCTTCTTTGAATACGGAGACCAAAACTGTGCATTGTACTCCATGTGTGGTCCCACCAAAGCCCTAAACTATTATACAAAACCTCCTTATTCTTCCACTACAAACCCCTTGTAATAAAGACCAGCATGCAGCTTGCCTTCCTAATAGTTTGCTGTATCTGGGTGACAGTTTTCTGTGTTCCTTGTATGAGTACTTCAAAGCCGCTTTGAAGTTCAACATTTCAAAGTTTCACATCTTCTAAAATATATTTTACATCATAGGAAAAGTGTGATCACACTAGCAGGATACAGAGGAGATTTACAAGGGTGTTGCCAGGAATGAGTGAAAGGAGATATTTAATTGAGGTGTACAAAGTTTGAGTGGCCTTGATAGAGTAGATTGGAAAAACTAGTTTCCCTTAGCAGAGAGATAGCTAACCAGAGCAGCATAGATTTAAAGTGCTTGGTCAAAGGAGAGTTATGGAGAATAGAAGGGGGGATGCTCTGTGCCCCCCACGGCATGTTTCACAGCGGCGGGAGGCAGTCTGCTGTTCACCGTCGGTGGGGTCTTCTGGTCCTGTCGCTGTCAATAGGATTTCTCATTGAATCCACATTTTCAATGTTTTCTGTGTTTCTTCTTCAGATGGATCATCCATGCTATGAAACATGAACTGAAGATTCGAGATGAGAATCTACCCACTGATTATGTGTACCAGATGTCACCAAGTGAAGTGAAAAAGCTTCTGTTGGATACTCTGCAGCCTGACCAACATGATAGGTACTCTGAATCAATTAAGTAATATTTCATCTGAATACTGTTGGGGTGCACTGACTTTCAGATGAGCTATTAAACAACGGTCCCTCCTACTCTCACAGGTGGATGTGGAAGGTCCCATGATACATTTTAAAGAAGATCAAGATGTTCTTCCTGTGCCCTGTCCAATATTTATCCCTCAACAAACATTATAAAAACAAATTATCTGGTCATTTATCTCATTGCTGTTTCTGGGATCTTGTGTGCACATTCAGTACCATGACTGCCTATATTACAACAATGGTCACCCTCAAAAAATTATTTCATTGTCTATAGAGTGCTTTGGGAGTCTAAAAGTCATGAAAAGCACTATATAAATGGAAATTCTCTCTTTCTTTACTGTGTAAAATCATTTCAACTTAGTAAGGGGGTAAAATTGTGGAAAAATGGGGTTATAATTATTGGGTCTTTTCTTCAAGGCCATAATTTGGATAAAAATGCCCATTAGATAAATTTTGAACTTGTATTACCAGCCTAGCCCCATTCTTAGATAGATTTCTTTCAACTTATAGTCTCATTTTTTAGAGCTGTGGCACCTAAGCTGACCTGAATGTAGGTAGTCAACAATTGAGTTGAAAATTAAATATGTGAGATTCTAATTCATTTACTGATAATCTGAATACTGAAACAAACTGATATGAAAACTTCTGGCAATTTTAGTAGCACCATTGAGTTACATATGCCTAACTCAGAAACAGCAAATTGCAGAAAATTTATATGCCAATATTATGGAAATAAATTCAGGAGCTATAAAAGTAACAGCAGCAGTAAAGTACAAATGTTCAGCCTTTACATTTAACAGCTTAAAATAATAGCATCTAGATCTCTGTAAAGTGAGATTGAAATAGATTTTTAGATGGCACAGATGGCCAAATTAATTGTAGAAAATTCGACAAATCAATTTGTCTTCTGCAACCTAAACCCTCATTTGACCTGGAAGGGGAAAGTGATAAGTGATTTCTTTAACCAAAAATTCTTAAGCCACAAAGACCTCTGCAGAGATTGTAAACCCCGTGAATTAGTGCATATTTCAGCAGCTCATCCATTGCGTAAATAAACAATGCACACAAGTCTCTGAGGTACATGATTTGTTTCCTATATAAATGGTATTGCTAATAAACTGCTTCACAATAATCAGCCAGACTGACATATCCTGCACGACTCATTTCAATGTTTCGCTCGTATGAGAATTTTTCAGTGCTGATAAGGGAATCAAATAAGTTTGGAAATTACCCACAGGAGTGCTGCTACCAATTTTATTCCTGCTGCTGATCAAAGCAATTTTTGTTAATCCGGTCACTGCAATGCCAGAATGATTGGGTTTTCACCATTCTTATGCCTGTTTGGGTATTTGCTGTCCAGCTTTTCTTACTCTAAAAGATTACTGAACTGACTTTACCATAAAATGTCTACATTTCAGAGGAGTGAAATATCTTAACATAAACTAAGATTAGCTATACATATTATTAAAAGTCACCTGCTTAAAACTACATTATGCCTTTTCCCATCAACCTCATCTTAATTTTTTAAAACTATTTTGTATTCAACATATGCTGGTAGGAGATAGAGCTCTTTCCATTTTGAGCTTCTCCTGTCAAAATTAAGTATCCCTGTCCACATTTAGCGGAATTAATAGAGTTCCTTCTACTCTGTCCAAACAATAGCAAAGCAAGGGCACTTGCTTCTGACCTCAAAATAGGCCTCACCGAGACATCTAGTGATGTCTATGGCAAAACATTTAACACTATCGGCCTCCAGTTGTATTGCAACTGATTGCAGCACTTTTTCCCAGGGGATTGCCAGTGTAGACTGAAGCAGTCAATCCACATTAAAGGACACAGATTCCCAACCAAGAATGGAAAAGCAGCACTAAAATAAAATTACTTTTCTTTTTTTAAAGAGAACAATTGAGACATTCACATGGGGTGAAGGTAGAAATGGAAATATTCTGATTTCTTTTCTAAAATGTTTTCAAAACTTAAAAGCATTCCACAATTGTAAAAGAAAAATCAGGGACAGTTCTGTTATTTAATAATGGTTATTATTTAGATCGCTGTTAAAACCCCAATTAGACATGATTGAACAAGGTGTAGCTTTCCATGGATAAAAGAGAAAGTGCTGGAAAAACCCAGCCTGCGTGGAGTGAGAAACAGGGTTAACGTTTTGAGTCCAATATGACTTCTTTGGAACTGGAATTCTGAGTTATTTTTCATGGGATTTCCAACAGGCCGAAATTCTCACTGATTTCAGTGATTGCTGGCTCTGGAGAGAACCACAGCACAGACTGCAGTGGAGTACTCAGTGGCAATCCGTATTAGCACTTGTGCCATGTCTTGAAGTTTCAGAGGTGTAATGACAAGGAACACTGACAGTTCGCCATCAAACCCTGTCCCCTTTTCAACGTGCTAGCATAATTTCAAAAGTCACTGAACACCTATCTTGGTAAAGTTGAAATTGTTTCAAAGGCAGAAATCACATTTAGACAGCAAGTTTCAAAATTTTAATTGGACTGTTTTATTTGTAGCGGTGTTGATCAAATTTACTGAGTTCCTTTGCCTCGTGTCAAAAGTATCACTTTACTATGCTGTGCATTCCATTCATGGCTACAATTTAAATTTCATTTATAATATTTTAATGCGAAATGAGTGCACAATTTATTTTTTCTTCAGGTCATGGATAAATAGGCGTCATCTTGATGGTTCCTTGAACCGAACTCCAAAGGGTTTCTACGACAGAGTATGGCAGATCCTGGAGAGGACTCCTGAAGGCATCATAGTGACTGGAAAACATCTGCCCCAAGTAATTACATAATATGACAGTGGCCTACAACATTTTCATTTAATAATCAAACCTTCGTCAAATCTCTGCATCCACATGACCCTGTGATCAGTTACAAAAAATATCCTTTAAATTCTGTGTCTCCACATTCACAGCAACCTGAGCACCAGGAATATGTCTGTATCCCATCATCAAATATTGCTACGGCACAAATGACACAAAACAACTTAATACTATAATCGCATCTTATTAGAGTATATCTGTCCCATTTTGGGTAGATGTGTTCTATATCTTGTCACATCTGATGAAAAATCACAGAAGTAATGAAACTGGCAGAATAACTACCTATCTGAATTACTCCCGAGCTGGTAGATGTACCCCGAGGTAGCAGTGTAACTCCAGAGAAAGAACTGCCCCATTGTGTTTTTTTTAAAACCCACAGATAATTAACTTCATTCTGCCAAGTTATTTAAGTTCATTCTGCTAACAATCATGTAAAATTAATATTTTTGAGAGATCATTAAGAGTATTGCTCTGGTCACTAACTGAAACTTCTGACAACTAATTACTGATAACTACAATAACCGATAAATCGTTTTTTTCATTTGAACGCTTAGAGGTTCTCAGATGGAATTAGAAATTATTCTTCTAACTTGGTGTTTAAAAACTAACAGAAATAATTTTAAAACTTTAACCAGTTTCTGAAAGCATACCTTGTGTCCACAAATTATTTGGATACTGTGAAATATATTTATATTATTGTTACCAAGTGTTGCATAAATGAATGCTTTAGTAATGTTAGTGCACTATACTTGATCTCAAAATACTGCTGAATGAATGACTTGAATAAAAACATGGTAATATTGTATGTTACTGGAGTATTTGTATTAGGCAGCTAATAGTGTGATATGTGAATTTTAGTAAAGTGAAGAAAGCATACTTGATCATCTTTCGAGTAGGATTTATCAATGAATGGGAGATTACGTTGCTTTTCATCAGCAAAAGTTCTGCTCTAACCTAACAGTGTTTGTTTCTATAGCAACCGACTTTATCGGATATGACCATGTATGAGATGAACTTTTCCCTCCTCGTAGAAGACACCTTGCAGGACATTGTCCAGCCTGAATATCGGCAGATCATTGTTGAGGTAATAATCAATATCTTATTTTAAGCCCATCCCAAATTCGCTGAGGCAAGTGGGAATGTGCTATGTAAATATACAAAATAAATTATTGAAATAAAACTGGAGAAACAAAACCAAATTTCAAGGACCACTACAGGCAGGAAAACAGACAGGTGGCCCTTTAAATTATGTGCCATCAGCCTGCCCACAGCACCCCAATTTTACAAGCAGTGTGAAAGGCGCAGGTGGACCAACCACCTCTGACCCAATTCAAGTCACTAAATGGGCAAGTAATTAAGGGCCTCATTCCGCAGCTGCTTTGTTTAATGGGTGAGCAAACGAAGTCAGCACTCAGTGGGCAGCCCCGGCGGGTTTAACCCTGTGGACTGCTGGCCAGTTAATGGGGGAGGGTGCCTCTTGTCAGGCCCCTCCCCATATCCACCCTATCTCACTTCCTTGTCTATCTTCCTGGCCCCAGCGAGATCCTTGATCTACCTGAATGTCTGAGTCCATTGATGAGTGCCACTTCCTTCTTCTGCCAGCAGTGGCCACTGTTCCTGATGTCACTTCCAGTGTGTAGAACTGTTGGGCTCCTATTAGCCAGTAGCTCTATGAGGCAGGACTTCATCCTGGAGATGGACTGAAGTCCCACCTGGTTCTAAATAAAGGACCATTGCATGAAAAGTTAAAGCAGAGCAGGTTGGTGCAGACTCGATGGGCCAAAGGGCCTCTTTTGCACTGTATGATTGTATGATTCTAAGTTAGCTGAGCAGAGGTGGGCTTGCCTCTAATGCTTACACTAGAGTGCCTTTAATCCAGTTGGTAGTTTTAATATTTTGGGGACATTGTTCTGCAATACTCATTGCCTGTTGCAAGAGTGTCGTCATGCTATATATTGTGGCACAGCTGCCTATGTTATAGAATCATAGACTGATATAGCACAGAAAGAAGCCCATTGTATCTTTTCCAATGTTTTGCTAAAGGGTAATCACACTTGCCTGAGCTTTCCCCATCGCCTTCTAAATGTTTTCCCTTCAAATATTTATCCAGTGCTCTTTTGAATGTTACCTGTAAATCTGCTTTCACTAGCCTTTCAGATAGTTCATTCCAGATCACAACAGCTTGCTATGTAAAAAAACATGTTTCACTGTGTTGCTTCTGGTTCCAGTTACCTTTGATCTGTATCCCCTGGTTTTGGGCTCTCTGCCACTGGAAATAGTTATGTCTCTGTTTTGTTTATCAAAACAAAGAAGAACAAAGGACAGTATAGCACAGGAACAGGCCCTTCGGCCCACCAAGCCTGCACCGATCAAGCTTATCAATCTAGACCAACCGCTTAAAGCCCTCCATTCCCCCATTTGTTCATATTTCTAACAAGATCAGTCTTAAATGTGGCTAACATAACTGCCTCAACCACCTCACTTGACCGTGCATTCCAGGCCCCCACCACCCTCTATGTAAAGAACTTCACCTGCACATCTCCACTGAATCTTTCTCCCCTTGTCTTAAAATTGTGCCTTCTTGTAATTGTAATTTCTGCTCTGGGAAATAGCTTCCAACTGTTCACCCTTTCTATACCTCTCATAATTTTATAAACTTCTATCAGGTCGCCATTTTATACAACTGTAACATAATTTGAAAATTTTCATACTCAGTGCCCTGTCCGATTAAGGCAAGCATGCCTTATCTTCACCACCTTATCCACCTGTGCTGCCACTTATAAGGATCTGTGGACCTGTACCCCCCGATCTCTGTGTGTCTGTGCTCCTGATGGTTCTGACATTTATTTTATAGCTCCCACCTGAATTGGATCTGCCAAAATGCATCACCTTGCATTTGTCTGGATTAAATTCCATCTGCCATTTCTCCGCCCAATTTTCCAGCCTATCTATTTCCTGCTGTATTCTCTGACAATCTTCATTACTATCCGCAACTCCGCCAATCTTAGTATCATCCGCAAGCTTGCTAATCAGACCAGCTATGTTTTCTTCCAAGTAATTTATATATTACAAACAGCAGAGGTCTCAGCACTGATCCCTGTGGAACACCACTAGTTACAGACCTTCATTCAGAAAAGCACCCTTCCACCGCTACCCTTTGTCTTCTATGACCAAACCAGTTCCGAATCCATCTAGCTAGTTCACCCCTGATCCCATGAGATTTAGCCTCTTGCAGCCTGCCATGAGGGACCTTGTCAAATGCTTTACTAAAGTCCATGTGGACAACATCCACAGCCCTTTCTCGTCAATCATTTTTGTCACCTCCTCAAAAAACTCAATTAAATTAGTGAGACATGACCTCCCTCGTATAAAACCATGCTGTCTGTCACTAACAAGGCCATTCAGTTCCAAATGTGTGTAGATCCTATTCCTAAGAACCTTCTCCAACAATTTCACTATCAGTGATGTAAAGCTCACTGGCCTATAATTACCCGGGTTATCCTTGCTTACCCATCTTAAATAACGGGACAACATTAGCTATCCTCCAATCCTCTGGGACCTCACCAATGTACGAGTTTTAACAACACCAGGTTAAAGTAAGTCCAACATGTTTATTTGGTAACAAATGCCATTGTTACCAAATAAACCTGTTGGACTTTAACCTGGCGTTGTTAAAACTCTTACTGTGTTTACCCCAGTTCAACGTCGGCATCTCCACATCATGACCTCACCAATGGCCAATGAAGAAACAAAGATTTCTCTTAGAGGCCCAGCAATTTCATCTCTTGTCTCCCTCAGTAATCTGGGATGGATGCCATCTGGCCCTGGGGATTTGTCTACCTTAATGCTTTTTAATTCACCTAACACTTCCTCCCTCGTAATGATGACTTGTTCTAAAGGGTTTACATACCCATATGAGACACCATCAATCAACGTGTCCCTCTCCTTTGTGAATACCGATGCAAAGTGCTCATTAAGGATCTCACCCACTTCCTTTGGTTCTACACATAATTTCCCTCCTTTGTCCTTCAGTGGACCAACTCTTTCTCTCGCTACCCTCTTGATCCTAATATATGTATAAAATGTCTTGGAATTCTCCTTAATCCTATCTGCAAAGGACATTTTGTGACCTCTTTTTGCCTTCCTAACTCTCTGTTTGAGCTCATTTCTACTTTCCCTGTATTCTTTAAGTGCTTCATCTGTTTTTAGTTGCATAGACCTCATTTATGCATCCCTTTTCTTTTGGACTAGACTCTCAATTTCCTTGGTCATCCACGGTTCCTGAATTCTACCTTTCTTGTCCTTCATTTTCATAGGCACATGCCTGTCCTGCACTCCGATCAATGTGCCAAATGTGGATTTCCCTCAAACAGCCTCTCCCAAACAACATCCTCCAAATCCTGCCTAATCCAGTTGTAGTTAGCTTTCCCCCAATTTAGTACCTTAATCCTAGGGCAACACTCGTCCTTTTCCATCAGTATCCAAAAGCTTATGGAATCATGGTCACTATCCGCCACATGTTCCCCCACTGCGACCTTAATGACCTGGCCGGGCTCATTCCCTAGTACTAGGTCCAGTATAGCCCCCTCTCTAGTCGGACTATCCACATATTGTTCCAAAAAGCCTTTCTGGACACACTTAACAAATTCCTCACCATCCGGACCCTTAGCCCTAAGGGATTTCCAGTCAATATGAGGAAAATTAAAGCCTCCCACTGCAACAACCCTGTTATTTCTACATCAGTCCAGAATCTGCTTACATATCTGTTCCTCAACTTCCCGTGGGCTGCTGGGAGGCCTGTAGTGCACTCCCATCATTGTGACTGCCCCCTTCCTGTTTCTGAGTTCTACCACAGTGTCTCATTACATGATTCTTCCAAGGTGTCCTCCCTCTGTACAGTTGTAATATGTTCCCTAACCAGTATCCCCCAACTCCCCCACCTCTTTTACCTTCCCCTCTGTCTCACCTAAAACACTTGTATCCTGGAATATTTAGCTGCTAGTCCTGTCCCTCTTTTAACTAAAAGTCTCTGTTATCGCAACTACATCCAAGTTCCACACAAGAATCACCTCAATTGATGGTGGCCAGCAGGTCGACCATGGGTCTTCCAGTCCAGAATTTAATTCTGGGGGAGGGTGAAGGTGGAAGGTTTCAGGTACACTAACATCTCACCTAATAAATGCCCTTCCCATCTCCAAATTTGCCACCAGGGGGAGCAGAAGATTCCACCCCATGTCTCTCATTCTTTGACAAAGTTGCTGTGATGATTTTATCTTTCTAGATGACAACCTGTTAAGACAACATGCCCCAAATTCTTTTAAGTGCAATAACCTCCAAACTTGTTTGTATTGCATTTACCTTATGGTAACTTTGAACTATTTCTCAACCTGATGCCTCCCATTTTCTACCATTAAAACTTTAATTCCTAACCTAAAAGTTATGTGCTAAGACATATAAATTTTTAACTAGATATTTGCAACAACATAAATTGTGACTTATGGCTGGTGTTTCCATTTCTGAATCAGAAGGATTAGATTCAGACAGTGATCAAACCTTCACTGAATACTGGATTGACATCCTGCAACAACAAGTGTCTTTTCCCACCCCACATGTCACCCACCCCCACCCTATGTAAAGATTAGATGGAGATTTTTAATCTTGATGGCAGTCATCTAGAAATCTGAAGATGAAACAGTAAGGAAGGCATTAATGAATCACCACAGCTACTCTTCTGTCATAAGTGGCTCAAGAATCTTGTGTGGGAGACTCGAGTAAGGGTCAACCCTGGAGCAGAACATAATCAGGTTGTGAAACTTGCAGATGCTGTTTCCTGCCAATTTAAACATACAGCTGTACCTCTTTGCACACTCCCTCTTCCCACCTCCCCAAAAAATAAAAGTTTGTTCATGAATCACATGGAGTAAATCCTTGGGGAAATAGCTTAGATATATGAATTCTTCATGAGCAATTTATCATGATGCGTTGCAAACCGCATTTTGTACTTTTTTGTTGCAGTTGCTTATGGTTGTTTCCGTTGTGTTGGAACGCAACCCAGAGCTGGAATTTCAAAGTGAAGTGAATTTGGACAAACTAGTGAAAGAAGCTTTTGATGAATTTAAGAAAGATAAAAGTAGACTAGAGAACATTGAGATTAAGGTGAGTAAAATGCACTTTTTATTTATCGACATTATGGCCTGGAGTTTCAACTTAATTGCTCTGTTTCTTTTGATGTAATTAACCCCAAATCAGCATAACTGACAGAAAAGATTATAGAATTTTAAGCACAAACTGTTTGTTTTAAGAGTGTAAATTTTCCATGATTCTCTGCGCTAGTTTTAAAATTTGCACTAAATGCCGATCCTGATCACAAAACAGATATTACAGATGGGGGAGAGATGATGGGATGCGTCACCATTTTTTCACCTCTTAACTAATATATGCTTTAAAGAACAAGAGTTTTAACGCCCTACGGTGCTGTGACTTTCAAGAACAGACACAGATCAGGCTTTCTTGTAAATTTAAATTAAAAGAAAGATTAAGTGAGGCGGCACAGTGACACAGTGGTAGTGCTGCCTCACAGTGCCAGGGACCCGGGTTTAATTCTGGCCTTGGGTCACTGTCTGTGTGGAGTTTGCACATTCTCCCCGTGTCTGCGTGGGATTCCTCCGGGTGCTCCAGTTAACTCCCACAGTCCAAAGGTGTGCAGGTTAGGTTGATTGGCCATGCTAAATTAACCCTAGTGTCAGGGGGATTAGCAGGGTAAATATGAGGGGTTACAGGAATAGGGCCTGGGTGGGATTGTGGTCAGTGCAGACTCAATGGGTCGAATGGCCTCCTTCTGCACTGTAAATTCTATGATTCTAGAAAATCAAATAAGTATTGATTTTCCCAACAGACAAAATGTAATTGCAGCAATACACACACGTGTACAAGGAACAATGGGCGGGATTCTCCGGTCGTTCACGTCAGTGGAATTCTCTGGCCCTGCTGCAGTGAATGGAGAATGGACTGAATGCCAAATTCTCCACCCTTTCTGGCAGCGGCAGCAGGCGTGAATGGCCAGAGAATTCCAGCCAATGATTACAAAAGATGTGGCCATGCACTTGGATCTTTACAAAGTTCAAAAAGTCATATTTATTATAAATTCTTGAAATAATGACTGGAAGCATTGCAGGCCTAAGGATTTTCTGTTGGTCCACTGCCGATAATGGAGATTGAAGGTTTCTGGCAATGAACTCAGTGCCTTACTCCATGCAACAGCAGGTTTTTGACATTTTCCGTCAAAGTTATGGTCGAACCCCTGTAGTTAAGATAAAATTTACAGGTAAACGAATATCCCCACTTCTCTGCCTCTGGTGAATTTCTGGACAGGCTTCTTCCTTTCTGAGAATAGTCTTCCCTTTGTGGCCTCTGTATCCCAGACTGACTGTCTTGGGCTATCCTTATGAATTAATAAGATGTTTCTTACCATAAGGTAGTTTCTGTCATGTGACCACAGTCTTGATTTCCCATTGACCACACAAATGGTTTGATGGGCTAAGAAATTGTCACACAATGAGAAATGTTTGATACCCGCATCAATATTCCAGTTCTGAATGGCATCCAAATTTCTTTATTTGCTTTCCTATCTTTGAGGCCAGACGGTCTACCTGCTGTTGTTACTCTGAACCTCTTTAATTGAAATGGAGAGGGGCAGTCATGAACATTGAGAAAGTTGTTTGCATTTTAAATGCAGAGACGTAAGTCAGTCCCTATGTCTGGACAGAAAACACAAACGGTCACCTGACCTCCCTGAAGTCAATTTTATGTCAAGGTAAATTGTCCATGTACATTCTGCTTGTTAAATGTAAGGTTTCCATTTTCATAAGTTCATGGGCATATAAGGCAGGTACAATGCAGGCCATTCCCCTTAGTGAATTCATCATCTGTGGGAGTTTCTGCTAATTGCACTAATTTGCAGGCCTTCAAGATGGTTCTAAAAATTAAGTTGAATCTTTTGGGTGCCTGGACAGATAGGTATGTTTTAAAAAGATTTTAATGTATATTCTTCAAAAATTGGCGTGGAACTGACTTTTACACCAATCAAACTAGTATGTGGTTTTGTATATTTTTAAAAGGTAATTTTCATTGCTTTGAAATCAATTGTTCATAGATGGTATATTGAGGCTGATTTGAAATGCTTTTTGCGGTAAACCCATTTTCAACCACAAAATATTAATAAATATTTTCAATGCAATTTTTAAAAAAATAATATTTTAAAATGCTGCTTCGTTGTGTTGGCTCATGGCAGATTTTGCTTTTGCAAATTAATTTGAGCAGAAACCCAGGGAGGAAGAAATAGCCTTAAAAAACAGAATTGCTCCTTACGCTTAACGTGGAAACTCTATTCCTATAACACAAAATTACAATATGTTTCATTGACTCTGGTAAAAAACAAAGTTATTTAACATACCTTAAATAGCTTACTGTTAAAAAGTTGGCTGATATGTTGTTATAATAAATAAACAGCAAATTGTTTTTCCACTTAAAATGCAACGGGATACACATTTAACATGCAATAGCACAGAAAAACATGAATGGCAACATGGAAAGAAAACAATCCATGCCAACTCAGAACCAACTATTAAGTTAAATTAAGTTGTGCACATTTCTTGTGACTCTGATTAGCACACTGCAATAATATCACACCAATGGCACATCATTATTGGCATTCTTCCATCAGTGCAAGATGATGGACATGCAGCAAATCGAGTCTGTTGACAATGGGGAATCTTCACGTGGTGAATTTTGCTGCTGGCTGAAGAGCCCAATTTGTGATAGGCAGGTTCTGCCACAAAGGTCATATATGAAGTGGTTATCAGGTGTTATTTTGGATGGCTTTTTTTCGTGATGGCACCAGTTGCCAGGCCGCTGTAGCCAATGATCATCATGGTGTCACATGCCTGCCCACAGGTAATATTGCCATTTCATAAGATGTAGGAGCAGAATTAGGCCATTTGGCCCATTGAGTCTGCTCCGCCGTTCAATCATAGCTGATAGGTTTCTCAACCCCATCTCCCTCCTTTTCCTCATAACCTTTGATCCCCTTACTAATCAAGAAGCTATATATCTCTGAGTAAAAAACACTTAATGACCTGACCTCCACAACTTTCTATGGCAATGAATTCCATAAATTCACCATCCTTCATAGGTTCACCACCCTCTGGCAGAAGAATTTCCCTTTGTTGTTAGCTAGTGTCACCCAACTGGAGAATCAATGTTTACTGCCTTGATATCATGCTTGCAGGCATCCTTGAAGCAAGGCTTCAGGCATCCTGCTGGCCATTTGGCTCTGACTATCTCGTCATGCAGCAAATCCATCCTGAAATTACCACTTTGGTTCCCAGATCGATTTATTATCAGCAGTTGTCAAAATTTTCAGGCACTGTGAAAGCACATCAAAATTTTAATTGTGTAAGCTATTAATTTTGTGGTATTAACCTCAGCTTTGAGCTGAGTAGAATTGATTTGCATCCGCCTACCACTATGACAATTGGTGTCTGTGTTAATATTAACTCTCAACATACAACCTAACCCATCCATCCTAGGATATCTAAATCTGTTATATAAAAAGAAGCAAACAGGATTGGAAATTCATTTACACTGCATCTATTTGCAGGACATGACTGACTTCTACTCCACACCTCCAACTGGTATGAGAGGGACAGCCAGCTACTTGATGAAGGCTGTGATGAACGCATTACTTGAGGGTGAAGTTAAATCTGGCCCTGATGACCCCTGTGTGATTTGCTAAAAACGATGAGTTTGAAGGGTGCATGTCCATGAGATTTATGATGTGTGCTAATGCATGTGATTACTGTGATCCAACTCACCAGAACTTCAATTTGCTGGGTGTTGGCTGTTTTCGTGCAATTGTAGTAAATGATAGAGAAACTCTTAGTATTAAATTCACTTAACTTGCTATCTAGAAACATGTAAAGTAGGTCATTTAAACAGGAATGATGAATGCTTGTATGAAAGAGGTTTTAACAAACATCATTAATTTACACTTCATTAACACTGTTTAGTGAGATATAAAGTTTAAAGCTAATAAATGTTTGGAATTTGTTTGTTTGCCAATGTTATGAGTTATATTTAAATAAAATTTCATTTTTAAAACTGAATTTAGTAAAGTTATACTTGGAAAAAACTGCCACATCTGTATGAATTAGTTGTTTGAAGTAGCCAGGCATGGAAGTTTCAAACATATTTAAACTCCAGCCGTAGAGGTAATTAGTAAATGCTATCTTCACAGAAATGTAAAGTATGCAGAGAGGGAAGTGGAGAATAATGGTTCATGGTTTCTTTTTTACTAGTTTGATTTTGAACATTTTGTTTGTGTTTCCCTGGGTCGTGCATATATTGTAGCCAAGCAAGCAGATGCCAGCTTGTTCACAGGTCTCTGCCGTTGCTGATCTGACCTGGCCACGCAGCTGCTTGTCAACAGGTCTTCTGTTTCTGAACAGCTATGAAAGTATTGCCAGCCAATCTAGTGTCAGGGTTCAGGACGCATGGTTTATGTTCATCATCTCGGTACTGAGTATAGAATGGCAGGAAAAGATCATCCGGACCATCGGCGCATACCCTATCTGCACAGCCTGAACATTAGAGGGTGCAATCTCATGTGCCAGCCTTCCTAATGGCTAGCAATGGTAACTTCTGTGGATAAATAAAATTGAGAAAAGAAAATCTTGCAGCCAGTTTTTGAAAAACAGTGGGCTGCTGTTCTTTGACTTTCCAAGACATTGTATAAACTCCGGGAGAGCATGGAAGTCATTCACCAAACAGCTTACACACCAATATGTCCTGATGTCGTCAGGAATATAGAATGGTACAAGACCAGTAAAGAACATTTTGATTTCGCAGACCAGTCCTAAATGTTAGACTTCCAACTGTACTTTATTCCTTGGATAGTCTGACTACAAAAATCTATTTATTACCCATAAATTACCTCCATTTTCACTGCCCCCAGGTAGGCTATTCCACATTTTGATCTCAGTGAGTGTTGTCGTGATGTCTGCACAAATGATCTCAGGAGTCTCGGGTACAGCACGATCGTTTATTCTTCCATCATGTGGTGGGAGAGAACTACATCAGAGAACCCTCCAAGGCAGCACTCTGCCAGTCTACAGAATTGTAAGCACCTTTGTACACTGACAGTCACGTGTGCAGAATATTGTTTAGATTCCAATACATTTAGGTTTCTATTAGACAGATATCTCTGGCTCCAGGTGGTACATTGTTCATACGCAAGATATCCCCTAATTTAGGCACTACCTGTCCTCCCCTATCTTCCTAAAGGCTGCACCTAATCCCTGTTTTGGATGACTTACTTCTGCAATAAACAGCGCACATTCCTGCCACAGTAAACAGCCTCAGCCTTGCATTGGGATGGTTTGCTAACTCAGATCTGTGAAAAGAACAAGGCTCGTCTGGGAAACTCATTCTACCGATATGAGCTTGTGTAATGAAGGCTCAGTGGTGTAAATTTGTCCACCCACATAAACGTGCAGCTATTGATGTCTTTTACTCCAAGTGCATGAAGAATCCCTTTAATAAACTCGTGTTAGTTTCATTAATCCCTTTATAAATGATTTTTTTTAAAATCATATTAGTTTAACTAGTTTTTAATACCTAACAAAGAGTTATCGTTTAACTGTGTTCTCTTTCAAGCTTGAATGAATGACCCATTGTCCTAATAACTGAATGTCTCACTGGGATCATCTTTAAATTGCCTTTTTTCTCTTGAACTTGAATGTACCTAGCACTCATTTGGCAATTCCATCTGGTCACTTAGCTACTAGAATATACAGCACAGCAGCAGGGCATTTGCCCAACTAATCTGTGGTAGTGTTTATGCTCCACACCTGTCTTCTATTCCATTTGCTTCATCTTTAATTTCCTTGAAAGCGTCTCCCTGTGGTAGACAGTTCTATATCTTAATACTAAGAGTAAATACCTTTCTCGATTTGATTTCTTAATAATTATCTTGTCTTTTTGGACCTTAGTTTTGACTTCTCACAATTGGAAACATTCTTTACTTTTGGAACATTCTGTCAAAACCATTCATAATTTCAAAGACATTTGCTATGCCACCTCTGTCTTTTTTCTAAAGGGCAAACTGCAACCTGTTCAATCTTTCCCAATAGCTGTAATCCGTAGGGTGGCACGGGGACACAGTGGTTAGCACTGCTGTCTCACAGTACCAAGGACCCGAGTTCAATTCCTGACTTGGGTCACTGTCTATGTGGAGTTTGCACGTTCTCCCTGTGTCTGCGTGGGTTTCCTCCGGGTGTTCTATTTATTCCCCCACAGCCCGGGTGAACTATTTATTCCCCCACAGCCCGGGTGAACTATTTATTCCCCCACAGCCCGAAGATGTCCCTGAAGGTGGATTGGCCATGCTAAATTGCTCCTTAGTGTTGGGGAACTAGCTAGGGTAAATGCATGGGGTTATGGGGATCGGGCCTGCGTGGGATTGTGGTCGGTGCAGACTCGATGGGCTGAATGGCCTCCTTCTGCACTGTAGGATTCTATGATTCTATAGTTTTAGTACCATCCTTGGTTTTGCACTTTATCCATTTGCTTCCATGTCATTTTTATCAAATGGAGACCAGATTTAATATAACTTCACTACAACTGAATTCTGTATCCTTAGAAACAAATTCCAGTGCTTTCTTAGCACCTGTGCTGCTAACTTGCAGTGCTATTTTTAACTATTTATTCCCCTGTAGCCCAAGATCCCAGTCAGTTTCTTATTATCTAAGATGTAAGGTTTGATTCCACACCTCCTGTCCAAGTGCATTTTCTCACATTTGTGTTAATGTCCACTTGCCACTTACCTTTCCAGTCTGCAAGTTTTCTGATGTCTTCTTGTATTATGTTTAATTCTTCCCGAGTGTTCACTATACCCTTTTGTTTGGTGTTAACTGCAAATTCTAATATTGAGTTACCTGCTCCAATGTCCAGATCATTAATGTGAAGAATGAACAATGGTGGTTCCAACACTGATCATTGTGGGACACTGCTTTCTAACTCTCTCCAGTATGAATAGCTAACCTTTATTCGTTGCTTTCTATTTTTAGCCAGCATGCCATCCATTCGACTGTTTGGTCCCTGACTAAACCTGCCCTAACCTTTGTCATGAACTTGCCATGTGAAATTTTATCAAAAGCCTTTTGAAAATTCAAGCATCTGAAATGTACTGCAATATCTTTGTATAGTCTTTCTCTTACTTCAAGATCTCTACCAGATTAGTTAAACTTGATTCAGCCTCTCAAAATCCATTGTTTGTACATTTCTCATTTTAGATGCTTTTCTGTCAGAACATTTAATATGGATACCAGTTTCTTTCCTATCACTGATGTGACATTACCTGGACTTTATTTCCCAGGTTATGTTCTATCTACCTTTTTGGAAATCGGAATGATAATAGCTGTCTGTCAGTCTCCTGGCATTATCCACCCTTCTCTGAAACACTTGGATTGTGTTATGAATGCCAGACTTGAAGTAGAGAGTGGAGGTCAGGAACTCTTAAGTCTCAACAGATCTCGGGTTTTCTGCACCCGTGCAACTGGGAACAGCTGTGCATTTTTATGTTCTTTGGGCCCAACGTGCTAGTCCATAAAGAAAATTGATGCAAAAACCTAGATCATGTCACTAGGAGCAGAGTGCCATTGAAAATGTGTCCTGTACAGGGAGAGATCCCAAAGGGAGAGGGGATAGGGAGTGGTGCAAAAGAAGAGTCCCAGACAGGACAGGGATAAGAAGAGGTCCCAGTTAAGTTTAAAAAGCAGGAACAGGACTGTGATTAGCAGATTAAGTGAAGGAGGCTCAGGAGAAGCTCGGGAGATCCAAGAAGGCAGCAGAAAGTTGGTGACTCCATGCTGTGGGCCTCTTTTTAAATATTTGTTTATGGCGTATGGGTGTCTCTGGCTAAGCCAGCATTTCTAGTTGCCCTTGAGAGGGTGGTGGTGAGGTGCCTTCTTGAACCCTGTAGCCGATGTGGTGTAGGCACAGCCACAGTGCAGGTAGGAAGGGAATTCCAGAATTTTGACCCAGAAACAGTAAAGGAACAGTGGCAATATGCTTTCACACAATATAGTATGTGACTTGGAGGGGAGCTTGCAGGTGTCAGGAAATGAATTAGTCACCGCAGGATTTCTGGTCTTTGACCTGTTCTTGTAGCCACAGCATTTGTATAGCTAGTCCAGTTTGGTTTCTGATCAATAGTAACTCTCAGGATGTTGGTACTGGGGAATTCAGTGATGGTGATGTTATTGAATATCAAGGGGTGATGGTTAGATTCTCACTTGTGCCACATAAGGGCCATTACCTGGCACTTATGTGGCATAAATATTACTTGCCACTAGTAGCAAGATCTGGATATTGTCCAGATCTTGCTGCATTTGGACATAAACTGCTCCAGTATCTGAAGAGTTGTGAATGATGCTGTACATACAAAATAGGAGCAGAGGAAGGCTGTGTGGCCCCTTGAGCCTGCTGCGTCATTCAATAAGATCATGGCTGATCTGTTTGTGTTAAGTTCCGTATTCCCTGCCTACCCTGATAACCTATCATATCCTTGCCAAATGTGATACTGAGCTATTGATATATTTTATGTTGAAGGGGGACTACATTAAAAATGTGTTTTTCTGCAGGAATGCTGCATTCCTTCCAGACTATTCCTTCGTTTTGTCTGGAAGGAATGCAGCAGGTGCTGGAAAGCTGGATAATTACTCATTTTAACCATGTAGTGTTTATTTGGCAGAAAGGTGAATGGGCTTTTGTTTAGAAATGGGAGAGAACCCCTTGGGTTTTTTTTCATTAAACTAATGGAAGGTGTGTTTATGTATACAGGGGTCATATGATCATGAGGTTAATGGGAGGAGCTAGGTTGGTAGCAGAAAAACAGCTTTCAGTTTCAATTTATTTAAGTTGCTGGAGAGGGCTGTTTAAAGATAGAAGCCTACAAGCTGATCTCTCTCTCTCTGAAAGTCTCTTCGGAACCTTCACGACTGTTATCACAATTTGAAGCAAGAATGCCTTGATTTGCTAACTATATTTAAAGTGGTGTTAAGTCTATGGGAAGACTGTTGCTTACTTGGAACGGAAATAGGGATAAGTTAGAAATTAGAGGTTTTTTTCCATATTTAAAGATTATTCAACTGTTAAGCGTTGTGCTGTTTCATTTTGTTTGGGCTATATTTAAAATATGTTATGAATAAAGCTTTTTCTGATGCAAGATCCCTAATTTGTCAGTAGAATTGCATCTGGAGCAAAGCATCCTATCCTCACATTTATGCCAAAAATAAAAAAAGTGTTGGGGTTTAATCTGACTTCATAAAATACCTTGAGGTTCAGGTCCAGCACCCAAACACAAACAACAAATTATCTTCCTCTGCCTTAAAAATATTCATTGCTCCTGCTTCCATTGTCTTCTGAGGCAGAGCGTTCCAAAGTTGCACAACCCTCAGAGAAAAACTTTCTTCTCATCTCCACTTAAAGGACAACACCTAATTTTAAAATGATACCCCCTATTTCTGGATTCACCCATGAGGGTGTTCACCTTGTCGGTACCGTTAAAGATCTTACAAACTTCAATCTAGTTTACACTAGGCACACGGTTCTCTTTCCTGTGCCAGTGCATGCCTGGTGCATTTACAACAATGTAGTTCATCCCATAGTCCTCTGAGTTCATCTGCTGAACCTCTGCTGGATCAGATTGCCCCTCACAATTACAGCTTCCTGATCTTGTTATGACAGCATAAGCATGGCCACCTCAGTGCGAACCTGGGCCACCTTGTTCAGCAGAATGCTCCCCTTTGAATCCCCTGCTCCACTCTCCCCCCTGAATACCCTGCTCTACCCTTTCTCACATCTTGCTCGTCCTCTTCCTCTGAGGACATCCCACCTTCCTTTCTCTCCACGTCTTCATGGGTCACTAGCGTTTGCTAGGTCATGTTTTGATATGTGCTCAAGATCACGATCTTGTGTGAAACCCTGTCGGTTGAGTATACCAGAGCACCACCCGAAGCAATGCAAGTGCATCTTGAGCAGACTGATGGACTGCTTGATGAGGGATCTTGTCAGCAGATGGCTGTCTTTATAAAGCCGTTGGGGCTCAGTACAGGGGTGAAGAGACAAAGACTCAGATGAAAGCCTTCCTCCCTAGAATCCATTCTCAGGACTGGGGATGGGATGGAAGAGCAGCAGAAGGCATGACTGATGGAGATTATGACAGCTTCCAGGAAAGTAAGTATAGGCATACGGGAGATTTTTCTTGTGGTTGTACCTCAACTGTCCATTCATGGAGCGGTAGGCCTTCCTGTTGATGAACATCACTGTGCCCTGATGGCCACAAGGGTGCAATGTCCTATACTTTTGGGAACATGGTGATTGTGGCAAATCCAGATACCCTCTGAGTCTGGGAGACCCTATAGGTGTGGAGTTTGTTGTAGTCTCCAGCCTTGACAAAGAGGGCATCTGTTACCATCGTGATACAGCTGTGCACAGCTGACTAAAATGCCGCAGAGGTGTGTGGTTGAACTCTGAAATGTCCAAGTGATGAAGGAATTCAATTACCTTGGCTGACATGGCCTTGTTGTGAATGGAGTGAGGTGTGAACTCCTCAATGATTAAGGTGCAGCTATCTGTGATTATTTCCCAAGAGAGTTGCAGTCTCCTTTGACACTACCGCCGGAATTTTACCGCCCCGCCCACAACAGATTCGGAGCGGCCGAGGGGTGGACAACGGAAATGTCCGTTGACCTCAGGCAGGAATTTCTGGTCTCGCTCGAGCGAGGCTGTAACATCCTGCCCTGATAGTCCAGGTAGTAGATCCTCCATCCTGGGTAGTCTGCAGCAATGGCTCCGAATGCCCATACACCTTTCTTCACTCTGCTTGCTGCTGCTGCGATGCCTCAATGGCCTGTATTTTCGATGATGCAAGTCCCAACACCAATGCACCTTTCCTGCTGTATAGATGATTTCAGAGCAGCCTGGTTCAATGCCCGGCCAATACCAGTTGTATTCACAGCGCTTGCGTTGGCAGGGGGTTCACCCCTCCCTCTCCACCCTCCTTTTGAACTCCTGCAATTTTTCATTGCACTCTGAGACCTTTCAGCCATTTCAAACAATTCAAACAAAATTTTACACGCTTTCCTCACCTGCTGACTCACCTTTGTTACTGTTCACGCCCCCCACTCGGAGTGTGATTGCTGAGGGATTCCAATTCCTGCCCACCTCCCAGAAAATTGCAAGGTGGTGTTAGTTTCAAAATCAGTAGCTTTAGTATGATGCTATAGTGTGTCTAGCTTGGGGCCCTTTATTGCAGTCTCAACAAGCTTAATTAAAGCTTTGAGCACAAATCTGGTTTGTCGCCCATATCGTTTCGCACAGCATGCGAAATGGAGGACACCAGAAACATACAGGATTTCTGGCCATGCCTCTTGGCCACCAGTCTCCTTGCCATCCTGCCTCATTCCCATCCCAAATTGGAAAGGAAAAATCCAGCCTGTGATCCATCTGCAACTGGCCTGGTTTTTCCCTACTGCAATCTTTCCCAATTTGATACCATAAACAAGCTATCTGAGTAGCCCTTTCTCCAAATTATTAATATACAGCAAAACCAGCATTGGCTGCAGAAATGATCCCTTGTAGCATCCAATGTTGATGCTACTCTGTCAACAGCTACTTTTGGCAACTCCATTGTTTCAAAATCAACTCTTTAGTTACCTCCTCATTCTGTGTCTTTCGTCCTTGTAAAGTAATCTCTGCACTAAATGCTTCTCTAAAGTCTAGACCAATGGATGGCCTGATTTTAACTTAATATGTCTTGGGGAAGCTGTGTTGTATTTACTTTCCTCTTCATGCTCAAATCTTACCTGCTGCCATATTTCCTGTAGTCTTCTGAAGGACAGCCAAGTGTTCATTTAATTCATTCCAACTTGCTGATCCGAGCTACTGTTTTAGAAAAGTGACCTAAGTAATTTCAAGGAACACCTGGATGGAGTACCATCCACCATGCACTTTATGAGATACAATGAAGCAGAAAAGGCTTGAGCAGGTAAGCTGTTTATGCTGTCTCTCTGTCACTTCTGCCTAACAGATGGTAGGATATTAAGAGAACTCCCATGAAAATTGCTGACATTTTGAAAGATTCTCCCGTGCCCTCTACTTGATCAATCTCCCCCAAACGATTTGTTGAAATTGTCACCTAATTTCTTTGAAATTAACCTTATTGAATCGGAGATCAGTTAAATTTAATTATCCTGCAGACGCTATTTCCCAGGGACTGCACAAAATGTATTAAGCCATGAATGTATTCAACTTGCCAGCTCAGGCTGCATAGGAATTGATACAACCCAAGTCGTATTGGGTTGATTGAGGTTCCCATTAAATAACTTTCCTGCTATCATACAGCCGTCTTATCTCTTCGGAGAGTGAAGTATTTTCCTTCTCGTGATAACCTAATGGTCTTTAGCATACCCTAGTGTTAGCTTAACTTATTTCATGATGCAACTATTTCCCCAGAATAGTTCTTTATGTATTTTTCTACACCCCACATGAACAACTCTTTTTTTTTACCTCCGAAATGGTTGCATGACCTCATTTTCTATCCACCTTTTCTGAATGTAATATTCTTCTGAATATTAAATTAATTACACATTCTCTGGCGTTTACTTAACTTTTCATATTCCTTTTTTATTCATTCATGGGACATGGGGCGTTGCTGGCTGGCCAGCATTTATTGCCCAACCTTAGTTGCCTTTGTTCAGAGGGCAGTTGAGAGTCAACGACATCATTGTGACTCTGGAGTGACATGTAGGCCAGACCGGGTAAGGATGGCAGATTTCCTTCTCTGAAGGACACTAGTGAATCAGATGGGTTTTTCCCACAATCGACAATGGTTTCATGGTCGTCAGGAGATTCTTAATTCCAGATTTTTTTAATTGAATTTAAATTCACCATCTGCCATGTTGGAATTTGAACCCAGGTCCCCAGAACATTTGCAGAGTTTCTGGATCAATAATCTAGCAATAATGCCACTGGGCCATCATTCCCCTATTGCATCATAGATCCCTACTACGCAGCCTTATCAATTGGCTTTCTTTCCTGGCCTCCAGTGTCTACCATTTCTTGGTGTGTCTCTCACCTGCTGACCACCCTACATCTGAATCTTATTACCTGCGTGGCCCATTCCTGTTCTCCCCTCTAGTTTAAATGATACTCAATTTCTGCCTGAATGTTACTCTTAATTCCCTTTATCTCTACTTAGTTTAGGTACAACTCATTTACCTTGTACTGAATCTAATTCTTTATGTTTTGAAAATGTTTTCCCAAAAAGAGTGTTTCATTCTTATGTCTTGTTTTAAAATGGATGGTTACATGATTGATCTTGCAGTAGATACAAGAGTGAAATATTGGGCAGAATTTTCCCATCCCACCTGCCATGGGAATCGTAACGGACGGGACATGGACCTGCAACGGTCCATTGACCTCGGGCGGAATTTTCCAACATTGGGCAAGCGCAGCCGGTAAATCCCGCCCATATTGTTTACATGATTTTGCTTTTGGCCTCCCAAATTCATATGTCAGATCAAATGTAGCCATATGGAAAGCTCTGTCCTCAGCCCAGCAAAGTGTCTTAACTTCAGAAGAACCTCCAAGATTTTTTTTTTGCTTCACACCTTTTCCGTACTTACAGCTTCACTGGAGTGAACTTGCCAGTTTGTGCTACTTGAGTGCTGTTATCCACATCACCTGGATCTGGGTCGAGACCCAAATGCTTTCATAGCATCCAAGAGCTATAGAGAAAGGAGACTTGGTCCCAGAGGTGATTCTGTATTACACAGTTTATTTACTTTAGAAAGTTGTAACAAAATTAGGTTTTATAATAATGTTAATAACTGGTCCTTTTTCTTTCACTTTTCCTAGGCACGGTTTTCGGGGAATGCAGATATTGTGTACATGGATAGACATATCTGGATTTTCTCTATTCCTGTTAAGACAATCATGATGGTTATGCATAAATCCGTGAATCTGACTGTTTTTTTGGCTAATGGAAACCACATGTTGACAAACACCCTTTGAGGAGTGACAAAGAGTGACATTTCTGTTTTTGCTAATTTTAGCAAATTTACTCGCACATAATTTTTCTTGAAAATTAAGAAAAATGGTAATTTAAAATAGAGTAAATGAAAGTATAAAACATTTAGCATCATTTGAATTGAGCAGGAAATGGTGGAATTCAAGAGTTATATGTATTTTTTCAGTGGATTCCTTTAAAAAATGCAAATTTGTTTGAAGACAATTTTACTTTGGAATCTGGTGCGCTGTTTCCTACTCACAAGTGTATAAACCTATATTGTTGATCAGCTACTGTTCAATTATATGGTTAATTTCTTAATTAATCTTTATGATTGTTCAAAAGCTTAATTTTCAATACACTGGAGATGACAGATTTCATTCTACTAACGACTGTTAGCAGTGACTAGGTAAGGAACATTAACATTTATCCTGACACTACAGACGTGCAAGATTGTTGTTGTGCATCAACCTGGAAGTACCATTACTGACAACCTGTCATCATCTAGTGATGAATCAGTGACATGAGACACTTGACAAGATGTTCATGTAGCCACTTGTTGTTTCTGAATGACATGGCAATATCTACAAATTGCTTATTGCTAAAAATGTTGGGAAAAAAGGTAATCTAATGTCAGTTTTGTTATTTGATGGGCTGTGTTTTAATGAAGTGAATTTGGAGCATCTTTGAATTATTTCAAAGGATTCCAATTTTTAACTTAATGATGTGCGAAATAATTTCTCCTGAATTTTGGCTACCCCTCTGTAAAATGTTTCTTTGGGTTCCGAGCTGGTCTTTGAGCAATTATTTCTATAGTACTGTGGTCACAATAAGTGAACTGAATAATTTCTGCTTACCTCATCTGTGACATGTAACCTGATATGTACCACTCGGAGCGGTACAGTGGTTAGCACTGATGCCTCACAACGCCAAGGACCCGGGTTCGATTCCCGGCTTGGGTCACTGTCTGTGTGGGGTTTGCACATTCTCCCCGTGTCTGCGTGGGTTTCTTCTGGATGCTCCGGTTTCCTCCCACAGTCTGAAAGACATGCTGGTTAGGTGCATTGATGACTAGGGGAATTTCACAGTAACTTCATTGCAGTGTTAATGTAAGTCTTATTTGTGACTAATAAATAAGCTTTAACTTTGAAGAACTTCATTTCATAGACAATAAGTGAACATATAAACCAGCGGTAAATCAATTTTCATTTAATCTAACTGCTTCCTTCAAAAAAAATTGGAAAAAAAGTAATAAATCACACCCTTGTCCTTTTTGTGGGTTCATTTAATTTATTTTGGTTAGTCCTTTTTCTCTAGCCATCTTCCATCGCAAAACCTAAAGGCCAACTTTATTAGCTTCCAGCTCCAGGCCAAGAGCTGCCTCTCATCATTTTTTTGTTCAAAATCTGATTGTCTCCCTTAAGTGTTTTTCTTTTTTCTCTTCATTCTGACCCCTCAAAGCACAGGGTCAATATCTCTGACACATTTCCATGCAGAGATTTTCTGCGGCCCTGTAAATGAAACTGATTACCACCTCTCACAGGAGTTATGTTCTCTGCAGGCATCACATGTCGTGAACAGAATAACCTTTGCCTCACTGGCTGTGAATACTGGTCGACTACTTGCAACAAGATGATGAACCACTTAATGTCTCTGCCGTCCTTGGATGAGACAGTAGGTCGTGTTATATCAGTTTGAAATATGCTGAGAGTTGTGACATTCCTGAAATAGGCTCCAATATACACTTATCAATGCCTGCAGCATGTGACCCTGCTTGCTAAATCTGTGCAAATTCACATTGATTTAAAAAATAACACATTTCTAAAATTGTTTCCAGGAGAAACAATAAGCAGAAATCTTGAAGTGTGACAGGGAGGTTTCACAGTATTGAAAAATGGTTTATTGCAAGGTAGGGAGACTCACAACAATGGACCCATGTTGCCACAGGCCCCTTCCAAACCATCTGTCCTCCACCGCGTTCCTACCCAAGAGCTTATCTTTCCCCAATCGATCCCTTTTAAACTCTCAGATGTCCCCCACCACCATCACTTTTCCCCACTGCCAGCTAATTTATGTACCTACCTTAAAATGTGTCCTCTTTAATATTAATGAACTATCTGTGGGAGGAATGAAATTTCTTGATCTGTACACTAGTGTACACCAGTAGCACTGATGTGAAAATGTTAGTGAGCTCTTAATGAATTTGCTGACGAATATTGGACATTTTGGATGCTTGCAAAATCCAGCTGAGCAACGAAGCGAGTGTGATTGAAGCCAGTTTCAGTCAGGCAGATTGTTACAGCGCATAAGGGGGCCATTCAGCCCATCATGCCTGCACTGGCTCTCCAAATGAGCATTATGACTTAATGCCATTCTCCTGCCTTTTCGATTCAAATATTTGTCAAATGCCCTCTTGAAAGCCTCAATTGAATCTGCCTCCACCACACTTCCAACCAGTGCATTCCAGAACTACTCACAGCGTGATAAAACCTTTTTCTCACATCACTTTTACTTCTTTTGCAAATCATTTTAAATCTGTGTCCTCTCGTTCTTTATCCTTTTGTGAACAGGAGCAGTTTCTCCCTGTCCACTCTGTCCAACCCACTCATGATTTTGAACATCTCTATCAAGTCTCCTCTTAGCAGGAGAACAGTTCCAATCTCTCCAATCTATCCTCATAACTGAAGTTCTTCATCCCTGGAACCATTCTTGTAAACTTCTTCAGCACTTTCTTCAATATGTTCACATCCTTCATATAGGCACCCAGAACTGTACACAATATTCCAGCTGAGGTCTAACTAATGTCTTGTATAAGCTTAACCTCCTTTCTCTTCTACTCTATGCCCCTATTAATAAAGTCCAGAATGCTATATGCATTATTAACTACTTTCTCCATCTTCCTGCCCCCTTCAATGATTTATGTACATATACGCCCAGATCTCTCTGCTCCTCCTCCCCCTTAAGAATTTTATCCTTTATCTTTTATTGTCTCTCTATATTCTTCCTACAAATCTTCAAGTGACAGATTTTGAAGGACCTCCATCACCACCTTAAAGAGGAATAAAGAAGGAAAGGTTTGTATTTAATTAGCACCTTTTATAACCTCAGGACATTCAAAGCTCTTCACAGCTGAGCAAGTATTTTTGCAGTGTGATCACTGTTGTAGAAAATGCAGCAACAAATTTGTTCACAGAAGGATGCCACACGGAACAATGTGATAGTGACCAGATACTCTGTTTTTAGTCTGGTTGATTGACAGATAAATAATACCCAAGATACTGAAGAAAGCTTCCCTGTATTTAAAATAGTGCCATGGCATCTTTTATATCAAACTGAGAGCCGAGGGGAGTGATTGAAAGGGGAGGGGAGGCAATGGTCTAGTGGTATTATCGCTAGACAATTAATCCAGAAACTCAGCCAATGTCCTGGGCACCCGGGTTTGAATCCCACCATGGCAGATGGTGAAATTTGAATTCAATAAAAAATATCTGGAATTAAGAATCTACTGATGGCCATAAAACCATTGTCACTTGTCAGAAAAACCCATCTGCTTCACTAATGTCCTTTGGGGATGGAAATCTGCTGTCCTCACCCGGTCTGGCCTACATGTGATTCCAGAGCCACAGCAATGTGGTTGACTCCCACCTGCCCTCCAAAGGCAATTAGGGATGGGCAATAAATGCTGGCTGGCCAGTGAGGCCCATATCCCATGAATGAATAAGAAAAGACAAGGGGTGGCACTTTCCCAAAATTGGATTAAGTGTCAATCTCGGCGTGAAACTTGGTGCAAATCCCACTGGCCCCATCGACACGATCTGGAGCGCAATTGTTAGGCATTTAACATTCCCCATGTGAAAAACTCCACACCTGTGCCATAAGTATCTGATTCACCTGCCACAGGGGTCATGCGAACAGTTCTATCATGGGGTCAATGTATTTAAATAGCCCCATAGCACTTGCTCTCAGTTAGCGAGGAGGACAGCAGCAAAGAAGCTTACTCCCTGCTTCACGGAGGGATTTATTGGATGCTGCGGAGGAGAGTGGGGCAACTATATACCCACAGCTGGCAGGAGACCCTCCAGCAAGGTCACAAACTCTGCGTGGGAGACAGCGGCCACACTGGAGAGTGCCAGCACCGCCCACAAGAGGATGGGTTCAATGTCAAAAAAAAGATGAATGACCTCCTCGGTGTTGCCAGGGTAAGTGCTTCTTCTCTCACCACTCTCCCTTTCAATCACCCCTCCCCATGCCACATGGAGCTCACTTGCTGCTACCTCATTGGCCCCACTACCCGACTTCCCATAAACTTCCTCATCTCCCCGGCACTACTTTCCTCACAATTTATCCCTGCTCTTATGCAAAGCCCACATGTGCCAGGCATCATTGTCGTCTGACCCAGCCGGCAGCCTGTTCCCATCATCCCTATTTGATCCCTTGCAGGATAAACCCGCTCACAACTGCATGAGCAAAGATGATGACATGGCAGAGCTACAGATCCTTTGAGGACAGAGCCCTGAAGCTCATAAAGGAGGAACAGGAGTGTGCCTGTTGGGAGAGCAAAGTGGGCACGAGTAAGGAGCCTTAGCATTTGCATCCAGCTGCCTAAACTCATTTAGGTTCTGTGTGTCTCAGTGTTTGGCCTTTGCCATGCGCTTATACCATGTCCCTTTCCTTGCAGTAAAGTCACTCGAGCAGCCTGGCCCATCTACCAGCATGTAGCCCATGACAAGCCATGATACCAGTTCCAAGGAGATGTCGGAAGGCGACACAGATGATGTGTCATGGCTGTCACATCTCAGTGCAGAGATACACGTGTCGGTGGATGTTCTTCGCAGTCAAGCTTCTGGGCTCCTATCTGGTGAGCACCACACTGCTGCTGATCCACATTAGGCAGAGACGAGGAATATCCCAGGGATCGAAAAGTCGGAGGTTTGCTGGATCCAGGACACAGCTCTGACACAGCCAGCTGATGTGCCTCTGGCATCATTAGTCCGTCAACTGCTGAAGATGCAAAGGCAGAGCCGGGAATACCAGGAAGGGGTGTCATCAACAGATCTGTGACTGTAAGGCTGATTGGAGGAGTCCCAAAGCCTTCTCTCGCAGGAAATTCTGCCAGCAATGTGAGACACTCAGGCCAACACTGCAAGGGCAGTAACAACAGGAGTTAACAATGAACCAATATAAACACACCCATTTACGTGACTAAAAATGCACAATTTAATATTACTGATAATTTTCATGATGATTAATAATAGCACGAGTGAAACATTGTACTCCAGATTTTATTTAATGGTGTTTAAAAGTGCTTAACACCCTTCATATTCAAGAACACTAAACTTTGCCAAATCTTGACATGAGTAATTACATGTTTTCAAAATTTTGAATTAATTTTTGTTGTAATTTTAGAAATTGTGTGTATTTTGGGAATTACCAAAAGAAGGCTGTTTTTGCTTCCATACTGAGCCATATCTGGCTCGTGAGCCTGGATATCTATAGGTTGGTGGGAAGGGAAAGGCAATAGCTCCTCCGGTCATTTTAAACTCTCTGGAGACGTCTGCAGATGGAACCATCCAAATTTCTAACTAAAGAGCCAAGTGCAGATGGGTTGAATTAAAGTGAATGGAGGAGTAACGACAATTACAGTTTGAAGTAGTGTTGATATTCCTGTGGGAACCTTTGCATCCAGGTTGTAAATAACCTTGCCATTTAGGATTTCCAGGCATATTTGTTAAGGGCAATCATAATTCACTTGTCCCTGTGGCATTCATAACATATGGGTCTTTCACGTTTGTTAAGAATTTGCCATAATTCACTGTTCCTGGTGAGAGCTGTGGACCTAAACTAACAATGCATCGTGGTCATTTTTCATCTGGAAAAGACACCGCTACATTGAAATATTAAAGCTTATTTCTGTTATTTGTAAAAAAAAGTGCAGAAATATAATAAATAGAACACCTAGAGGCTGGGCAATGATCTGGATAGTTTAGTTGAAACCAAAGGATAAATTATCATCCGACCTAATGTTATCCCCCTCAGTTTGCTGAAGTTGCATTTCAAGCAATGCACCATAGCCATTCATCTTTTTTATGGACAGTTTAGAAAATGTTGCAATTACAGCAGGTTCCACTCTCATAAAACACCACGGCATCACTTTACAACCTTCCAGACTTTAACATTGTGTTCAAAAATTTCATATCACAACCACTGCTTTCCTTTTTCTTACCACATTAGGTGCTGAGAATGATTCTACTGTTGCCATTTACAGTTCCTCCAGACCCTTCTTTTGTTTCTTTATTTGTCCCATTGGCAAGCTCGTTATTCCACACCCCCCCCCCCCCCCCCCCCCCCCCGCCCCGAGCAACCTCCACCTTTTGTCCATCACCCATTTTGTCATTTAACCTCCATGAAGTGGGAAAATAAATTAGTGAGACTTTTTAAATCAATACACGTTAAAGCACCGACAGGACAAGCAGTATGCAGTTAAATGACTTTAAAATAAGTTAACAAAAAGCAATTTACACGTATGAGATGCAGTGACTGATTCAAATATGTGATTATGATTGTAAAACATAAATGCTGATATTTTAAATGTATTATTATTGATTTTAAGGAATATTGTTCACTTTGGTGAAAAGTGTTTTATCACAAGGCATTTTGGCAGCGGTCGTTAGGGCAAAGTCATATTTCAAGAGAATATTTGGACTTTGAAAATATGCAAGATTTATCAGCTAAAGTTTCGGATGGGAGAGCAGGTAGAACATTTTATCGCGCATTGTGAATAGGGCAATTCACAGTCCAGATGAGATGGGCTGGTGCCCAGATGTGGTGTCACAAATTTGTCTGGTTGGACAGTGAACTCTGAGGGAACCTGTGAGAACGAGAATTTGAACTCTGGGCTGAGTGTCTTAGGTTTCTAGGCAACCAGGGTGTAGGGGTCAGCCGAATTCAGGAGTCAGCTTCCGGATTTCACGGACTAATAAAGTATCATTGTGTTGAGGAGTAGAATGCAATTGGACAGAGTATTTGACTTATTATTGTTGATTTATGTATCTTGTAGATGGTTGATTTAAAGTTATTGTAAGGTGGGAATGATTGATAAGAAAAATCTATAATTGATCTGTTTTTTGATTGTATTGTCAGATTTATCGGAGAGGTTTTGTTGCTCTATGCCAAAGCTGCTTAACCTTTTGATGATCTCCTGGCATCTGTTGGTTTAATGAAGTTTTGTCTTTTATACAGAGACACTGACTTTGTTAGTTTTGTATTGTCTGAGATTTCTTGACAATAATGGTCACCTCGATTACCACAACACCCTATCATGCCACAAACACTGCCTTGTGATCTTTTTTCCCCTCCACACCATTCTGTAGTTGCTTAAAATCTGTTGCATCTCTAACTTTTTCCATCTGTGAAAAGTCATCAACCACAAACACTACCTCTGAACAGGGTGTTCCATGCCTTCTGCGGAGGTGGCCCTCCATTGGCTGGCCCTTTCTATGCATCCCCCATTGTCGGATACCCACGGCGGGGTTCGCCATCCGCAGAACCGGAAGATCCCACCAGCGAGAACAGCCAGAAAATTTCAACCTCAGTTCCCCGCTCTACAGATACTGCCTGACTTGCTGAGGATTTACAGCATTTTCTGTTTTTAATTCTTTTTTTATACTGGTTTCTCCAGAATTCTGCACAATTCTGCTATTTGTAGCCCCATACACTTTATTGACGAACATGCTTTAAGTCACCTAAAGTGCTGAAATTCAATCTCTGCCCCTCTACTTTTTCTCCTCCTCTAAGATTCTAGCTGAAACTTCCTACTTTGGACAGGTTTTTAGCCAACTATCTGAATAGCTTTGTGTCTCAGTGTCAAATTTTGTTTGACAATTCCTCCTGTGAAGGGCCTTGAGATGTTTTCCTACATTGAAGGTCATATAAAAATTACATATGACTGCGAGATCCAGATATTAAAAGAGAGCTGATTTAGGTTTGTGTACTCCAATGTAATTCCCCTGTCTTTACTGGTTGGAGTGAATTTACATGGAATCAGGCAGAGACTACAACCTGAGAGATGATGGTGCCAGATTTGATTGCGCGGTGCCAATATTTTGGTTGGTAGATGGGTGTCCTTCTGAGTCCAAAATGGCATCCACCTTGTGAACACACTTCTGGTCTGACAGCGCCAGATAACATGATGGTAAAAGGCGCAGGTGCAGGGAGGACATACTGGAAGAATATAGAGTTGATAGATTGTGATGTCAGTTAGCATAAAACACTAATTTGATATCAGCCGCTCCATCTTCAACCAGAACATTTCACATCTGACCTCGCATAGGTGAACATGTATTCAAGAACTGAAAGGATCCTCCCACCAATATTATTTAAAGGGATAAAAGCAAAATACTGCGGAACATTAACGTTTCAGGTTCAGTTGACTCTTTTCCAGATCCATTGCCAACCTCTCTGAAGGCACAGCGAGTATGTTGCTAAAGCAAGACAGGGGGCTTCCTCCTGATGCATACATCGCTTTGCAGGAATCGCACATAAATTCTAATTGTACTACAACTGAAAGAGATTCCCCTCCTCAAATAACCAGCTGGGTTGTGACCAAACACAGTGCATCATGCAGGTCAGTGCCCACTATCCTGACAACATTATCCTGATTGATTCGCTACAGCAAAATAGAAACTGGCTACTGTAAGATAAGGGCTATCTGTTGACCACATGGCTCATGACTGACTCCGATGTATCTGATAATCAGTAACAAAGGGAAAGTAAGAGGGTGAGACTGTTACTGTTGGGGAGTTTCTAGTTGCACTCAATGAGCCAATCACAAACAACCTTGCCAGAAATGTGACATGTTAGTTGTTGCCTCCCATCCTCCATTTTTCTCCGCCGGTCACGAGGCTCTCACTCAGGGTAGTGAGGTTATCCAGCATGCACCAGGCCACAACACATCATGACAACCACTGCATAAAGTACAGGAGGGCAACATCAGAGTGGTTCAGGCAGCATAAGTGATTTTTAAAGGTAAAGTTGCCATAGTCCCAGGTGACCATAGGCTGCTCTTCCTTTTGACCGGGAGAGCTGACTGGTGGTGATTTAACCTGAGGATCACCACACCTCAGGCGAGTGCAAGGTTGAGAAGGTGGGCCTTAATGAATAACCCCCCAGTGGTGTGCTAGATCAAATCGCATGTGGCAGCAAAGTTTTTATGATGTCCATTATGATGACCTCCTGGCCACCATGTGGAAATAGCACAAAGTAAACATTCTAAAGCAACTTCATCAATCAAACAATTCAATGTTACATACAAAAGTCAACTAATCACCCTTGTCTTTTCCTTACTACTTTTCTTGCAAGTATCTTTGCCTATCCAGTGCTCCAATAGAGTGCCACCTTTGTGGCGACAGCACGGCTGGTGGAACGTTGTTGACTTCCAGTGAGTGAGGTGAAGATAACCTTTGCAGGAAGCCCAGGAGCAACTCTGGCCCGAGAGGCCTGACTTCAGACTGCACCATCCTGGCATGGTCAATGGCAGTCTAGCATGGCTGCTGACGGGCAACGTCCAGGATATTTATGAAGTGGCAATGCTGGTGGTGTGAATGCTGTCAAGCTACCATTGCCACTCCCACAGGGTTTTACCTCAGCAATCCTAGCAATGTGTTGAAAGACAAATTCTGGACTGCTTAATCCCTAAAAGCTACTTTGCTAACTTGAATCTGCAGCCATGATAACAGCAGGTAGAACTTCAATGGCAACAAGCTGGACTTGCATGACATCAGTCAGGCTTCCATGGCAGCAGCCAGACATTGATAAATCAGTCCTCAAATACTTCATCATGTTCGAGTTCACAAGCGTTCTTCATAGAATTGGCCACCATCTCCATGTTCAAAGCATGGGCTCAAAGCTCTACACAAAGCCCTGTGTCAAGTTGGTGCTGGACTCCTCCATGCTCCTTCATAGTGACCACAGATATTTTGCCAATGTACAAATATTTCAGTGCGCATACCCATTAGCCTTCTTCTGTAGGTCATCCCATTGAAATCTTTATATGAGTTCTCTAAGGCAGAACCCATGTGTAACTGGTCCTCTGCTGATTTGAAACCTGTGCTATCCTTTCCCACTGCCCTGCCTGCATGGTGCTTCCACCCAATGTCTCACCATATGCTGATTTCACCTGTATGCTATCCTTTAAAATTTTGCGCTGTGTCAGTGTTGCATGATCATCACTGTCTTCCAAAACCTGCAACCTGCATGGCCAGGTGTGGTTCTGGTGTACCTGAAAGGTGAAAGGCACACGAGTAGTGAAATGGTGAGAGGAAGAGAGGGAAAGACAGAAGTGCACGCTTAGACCATCTGTAACCTGTAAACCAGAAGCAATTGTGGGGTGAGAGGGAAGCTGGATGTGAGAAGGATTATGTAAGAGCATACCATCATCTTCAATGTTTTCAACCCCACTGCTGCTTATGTCCTCAGTCATGGCCTCTGCACTGATCGTGAACACTGTCTCCTCCATGGAGGTAAGGACATGCCTGTTCACTGCCAATTAAGTATTGCTGTCTGTGGTTTTTTTAAAAATATAATTCAAGGGATGTGGGCTTCGCCAGCTAACTGAGCATTATTTGCCCATCCCTAATTGCCTGCTGTTAGGGAGGAAGTTCCAGGATTTTGGCCCATCAATAATGAAGGAACGGTGATATATTTCCAAGTCTGGATATTGAGTGACTTGGAAGGTAACTTCCAGGTGGTGGTGTCCCATGTGCCTGTTGCCCTTGTCCTTCGAGATGGTAGAGGTAATGGATTTGGAAGGTGCTGCCTAAGGAGCCTTGGTGAGTTCCTGCAGTGCATCTTGTAGATGGTACACACAGCTGCTCCTATGCAATGATGGTAAAGGGGGGTGAATGTTTGTGGATGGGATGTTAACCAAGCAGGCTACTTGGTCCTGCAATGTGTCAAGTGTTGTCGGAGCTGCACTCATCCTGGCAAGTGAAGAGTATTCTATCACACTCCTGCCTGATGGAACTGTGGGCTGGCAAGTCTCTGGATTCAGATGGTCTTAAAAGAGGTGGCTAATAAAGTAGTAGGTATGTTGGTGTTAATTTTCTAAAACTCTAGATTCTGGAATGGTTTCATCAGACTGGAAAGTAGCAAATATAACCCCTCTATTCATGAAGTGTTGACGGCAGAAAGCAGGAAACTAATAAGCTGGTTACCTTGAAGTCAGTCATGAGGAAGGTGCTAGAATTGATCATTAAGGAGGTTATAGCTGGGCACTTAGAAAAACGCAAGGTAAATGGTTTTGTGAAAGGAAATTTATTCAAGTTCTTTGAAGGAGTAACATGCACGATGGATAAATAGGATCCTGTAGACATGCTGTACTTGAATTTCCTGAAGACATTTGATAACATGCCACATCAAAGATTATTGCGAAAATAAAAGCTCATGATGTAAGGGGTAACATATTATCCTGGATAGAAGATTGACTGGCTAGAAGCAAACAGACAGTTTGCATAAATGGGTCTTCTTCTGATTGGCAGGATGTAACGAGTGGAGTTCTGCAGAGGTCGTGCTGGGGTCTCAAATTTTTGCAATTTACATCAGTGACTTAGGTGAGGGTAGCAAAGGTATGGTCGCTAAATTTGCAGATGACACAGAGATAGGTAGGAAAATGTATTGTGAAGAGGAGATAAAGAGGTTGCAGAGGGATAGAGATAGGTTGTGAGTGGGCAAAATACTGGCAGTTGGAGTATAATGTGGGAAAATGTAAGGTTGCTCACTTTGGCAGGAAGAATAAAAATTTGATTTTGCTTTTTTTGGTTTGATTTGTTATTGTCACATCTATCAGTATACAGTGAAAAGTATTGCCTCTTGCGCACTGTCAGACAAAGCATACCATTGATAGAACAGGAAATGAGAGAGTGCAGAATGTAGTGTTACAGTCATAGCTAGGGTGTAGAGAAAGATCAACTTAATGCGAGGTAGATCCATTCAAACGTCTGATAGCAGTGGGGAAGAAGCTGTTCTTGAATCGGTTGGTACGTGACCTCAGGCTTTTGTATCTTTTTCCCGACGGAAGAAGGTGGAAGAGAGAATGTCCGGGGTGCGTGTGGTCCTTTGTCGAGGCAGCGGTAAGTGTAGACAGAGTCAATGGATGGGAGGCTGGTTTGCATGATGGATTGGGCTACTTTCACGACCTTTTGTAACATCTTGCGGTCTTGGGCAGAGCAGCTATTACTTGAATGAATAAAGATTGCAGAATTCCAAGATCCGCCTTTTAAACTATTATCATTGGAAATGTGCTAATGCATAAACATTCTCCTAGCTACCTTTATTCTGGCAACTTGTCTGGGTACCCATCCAAGAAAAATTTGCGTAAATCAGACCATTCATACGAAGGACTTGCAAAGTATTGCCTGTCTCTGCTTTTCGTTGAAATATTGACCAGACAGTAACATAAATTCCTTCTAGCGTGCAGAAGAAAGCCAGCAATAACTGATTTCAGTGTGTTAACCAATCTGTGTGCATAACTGTTGTAATAAGGAATTTCAATCAATAAAGTAATACAGATCAGATGCATTTTGTACAGTGACTCACTGATGTTTTATTTCCTGAAATAAATTACCACAAAACCCAATAGTTTTTAACTTCAGTATCATCATGATGATAACGCCAGGAGCCAATTTATTTTCACCTCTCAATGGCTGAAACATGAGATTATACAAGTCATTGCTTATTACAGTAGTGTATTCAAAAAATGCATTCAGCTTCATAAACCCATTTATATTTAAGAACATTTGAGTCAATCTTTCTCTGATCTAATCAAAGTATCTCTCTAGAAATTCTGGATGCAGATATGGGCTTCCTTTGCATATCTATGGCTTCATTTTGTTGCAGCAGCCAGCAAGGATGCGAAAATTGAATTCTGATTTTGTATCAGCACAGCTGGCTTGTCAAATTCCACAGCCTGAAAAAGAATAACCGAATATTGTAATTATCTTATCAGCAATCTCACAAATACAGACTAATGAAAATCAGTAGGTTGTATAGTCATGCTGCCAATAATAATGTCACAGCCAGAGTTGTGAATTTTTAGCATTGTAGCAAAGATGGACTTTGACTATCCAATGGGGAAGGGAAAACACAACTACCATCACATCATATTGCTATTCCTAGTTAGAAGTTAGTCTTATACCAACTAATATTTTATACTCTTTATATAAGTAGCTCCATCAGTATGTTCTAATGGCGATTCCATTTATATTGTGCCTTTTGCTACCTAAAGTAATAATGACTTGGATTTATACTCACTGTTGTAATGGAGATATAGGATGGAACAATTTTAAACTTTGCAAATGAGTTTTTTCCAATTCAATGTCAAAATGGTCTCTGTTAAATGGTCTCTGTTTAATGGTCTCTGTCTAATGGTCAAGTGATTAAACACAATGATACAGCAGCTTCAATTGTTCAGATGCTGGGTTGTGTGTTGGTACTGGCAGCAGAAACACACTGATAGTGTCCAAACGCATGTAGGGAATTTGTGCAATGTTCGGCGGGGCATTCGTTTACCTTTCCATTATCCATAACTAGAATTCTGTCACATTCCAGAACTGTGTTTATTCGATGTGCAATCGTCAGCATTGTGCAGTGTTTAAACACTTCCCTGATGGTCTGTTGGATCAATGAATCTGTTTCTGAATCAATGGATGCTGTAGCTTCATCTAAAACTATAATCTAATGGAGAAACCATACAGTAAATTAATCACAGAGAATTTCTTCGGAGACAATAATTCCATTTGTATAATACCTCTTCAATTACTCGAGAATTAACAGAAAATGTTACGATGCCAGTTAATGTTACCACTGGGCAGGAAGATCCCAAAATAGAACATGACTCAAAAGACAGTAACTTTTAATTTTTATTAGAAAATGTGGCTGAACAGGGTCACAGGACTGCCAATTAGCTTTAACAACAAAAGAAAATGATTAAACATGAAAGGTTTGATTACAATTCTTTCACTCCCACTTATCTTCACAAATGTACACAGACTTCAAGGATAAGACAGGTTATAAAATATTTATATTGCTATAATGGCCCAACACTTCCTGGCCACATTTGGGGAGTGTCCCAATAATAAACCTCGAGAGTCTAGGAACTTCACGTGTAAGAGTTTAGCCGGCAACTGCCTTGAAGTGCTAATTTCCCTTGAACAATTATGCTGGGCTGGGAGCCACCACTGGTTCTGCCAGCTTTACCTTGATAGTTACTCTGAAAGAGTTAGAAGGAAAAAAAATAACTTGTAACCCAGAGCAACTTTTTAAACAGACCCAGCCTCTCATGGGACACCCTTCACACATACGACCCCTCCACAGCGGATTCCCCCATACCACCCCCTTCCTTCCTGGCCCGGCCCGACCCGACCCAACACCTTGACTGGACCAGACCACACCTCCTCCAGAGCCCCCTCCCCCCTTGACGCAACCACCCCCCTCCTGGTTTGGCCCAACCTGATCCGACCAGCCCTTCCACTCACCTCCCCTCCCTCCCAGTCTCTCTTCCTCCCCTCCCTCCCAGTCTCTCGCCCTCCCCTCCCTCCCATTTTCTCGCCCCACCTCCCTTTACCTTTCACTCCATAAACTCTCTAAGCACAATAGAGACGCAGTTAAAATGAAACCAAAAATTCCCATATATGCAAACACCTTTGTTTAACATGAATCTAACTAGAGTTTTACCCTCATACAGAAACACTAATTCACACTCACTTAAATCTATACCTTGGGGTAAATGTTCTGGTCCCATCACCATGGGAATCATCATGGGCAGGACGAAAAATTTAATGGACCTTTTAAAAATCCGTTGACCTGGGGCAGGAATTCTCGGTCTCAGGGCAAGCGTGGCCTGAAGATTCCACCCCTCATTTCTAACATCCAACAAAGTGAAGCTGGATCACTAAAAACTACATCTGCAGCCTGACAAGAATGAGTTATTTTGATGTAGAAACACTGTTGTAATATAGGCAAACAGCGCAGTTAGCTATCCAGGTTGTACATGGTGTGGAAGAAAAATTAAAGATCACAATGTTTATAGAAAATTGGAATTAGTATGATAACTGTTCACATTTTATCTGTTCAATATACCTATCTGTCCACCGATTTTTGCAACAAGTTACAAGAACTTGGTTTCAACACTTGAAAACACCCAATTTGTTTAGTTTAATTTTACAAATTAGTTTATTTACATAATAACAGTGACCTTAATTCAATAAGTACAGTAGAAAGGCCGTTTAGATCCAAAATGTTAACTGTTTCTCTCCACAGATGTTGTCAGACCTGCTGAGTTTATCCAACATTTCCTGTTTATATTTCAACAAGTGCTTCATTTGACATGAGGAAGCAGTTTTGACGTTCGTAATAAGACTTTCAGAGTAGAATATCCTTTTTCAGTTGTTTTTGTTTTATCTTTACAGGGTTCAAACCATCTGCACTGCATGTGCTGGTGCTTTGATTTATTTATTGTTCTGGATCAGATACCAATAACTTCAAATCAATGCCCTCAGAAAAATGCAACTTCTAGATTAAGGTCTGACAGCATCTGTGATGAGATATTAGAACCAACATTTTGAGTTTGGATGATAGGCTTGAAACGTTGGCTCTCTTCTCTCCATGGATGCTGTCAGACCTGCTGAGATTTTCCAGCATTTTCTGTTTTCGTTTCAGATTCCAGCATCTGCAGTAATTTGCTTTTATTCCAGATTAATGTAACTGATCTGGTTTCTGTAACTGTCCATTTTAAGATATTTTTGAGAACATCTGTTTAGTCCTTTAACACATTTCACCCTTTCGTTAAAACCTAACTTCAAGCTTCTTTTTCTTACCTTTGAATTTCTCAGAAGCGCTCTTGCCATGCAAAGCAGCTGACGTTCTCCAACAGAAAAATTTTCCCCGTTTTCAACCACTTCTGACTCCAGTTTCTTTGGAAGCTTTGAAATCTTCAAAATAGAATCATTTTTTCACAATGAACAGATAACAGTTGGTTTGCTTCTTCCATAAAAGTGTGAAAACAATCTTTACTCAGTCTGTGTACATGAGAATGTAACCAATGCCTTTAGAGTCATGGAAACAGGCCCGTCGATCCAACTTGTCCATGGGATTTGGGATTTTTTAAAATCCCAAAGCTAGTCCCAATTGACCGCATTTGGCCCACATCCCTCTATACCCATCTTACCCATGTAACTAAGTGCTTTTTAAAAAACAAAATTGTACCCGCCTCTACTACTACCTCTGACAACCTGTTCCAGACACTCACCACCCTCTGTGTGAAAAAATTGCCCCTCTGGACACTTTTGTATCTCTCCCCTCTCACCTTAAACCTATGTCCTCTAGTTTTAGACTCCCCTACCTTTGGGAAAAGATATTGACTATCTAGCTGATCTGTGCCCCTCATTATTTTATAGACCTCTATAAGATCACCCCTCAGCCTTCTACACTCCAGAGAAAAAAGTCCCAGTCTATCCAGTCTCTCCTTATAACTCAAACCATCAAGTCCCAGTGGCACCTAGTAAATCTTTTCTGCATTCTTTCTTGTTTAATAATATCCTTTCTATAATAGGGTGGCCAGAACTGTACATAGTATTCCAAGTATGGCCTTACCAATGTCTTGCACAACTTCAACAAGACGTCCCAACTCCTGTTTTCAAGTTCTGACCAATGAAACCAAGCATGCTGAATGCCTTCTTCACCACTTTGTCCACTTATGACTCCACTTTCAAGGAGCTATGAACTTTTACCCCTAGATCTCTTTGTTCTGTAACTCTCCCCAGCGCCCTACCATTAACTGAGTAAGTCCTGGTTCAATCTACCAAAATGCATCACCTCACATTTATCTAAATTAAACTCCATCTGCCATTTGTCAGCCCACTGACCCAATTGATCAAGATCACGTAGCAACCAAGATAACCTTCTTCATTGTCCACGATGCCACCAATCTTGGTGACGTCTGCAAATTTACTAACCATGCCTCCTATATTCTCATCCAAATCATTAATATAAATGACAAATAACAGTGGACCCAGCACTGATCCCTGAGGCACACCACTGGCCACAGGCCTCCAGTTTGAAAAACAACCCTCTACAACCACCTTCTGGCTTCTGTCAACAAGCCAATTTTGTATCCATTTAGCTACCTCACCCTGGATCCCGTGAGATTTAACCTTATGCAACAACCTACCATGCGGCACCTTGTCAATTGTTGATTATTAGAATTTTGGTGATCTAGATGGTAGAATAAAAGTTTTATAATCTTAGGGCTGAATTTTCACAGCACTTTTTTTATTGATTAGTGTCACAAGTAGGCTTACATTAACACTACAATGAAGTTACTGGGAAAATCCCCTAGTCGCCACACTCCAGCACCTGTTTGGCTACACTGAGGGAGAATTTAGCATGGCCAATGCACCTAACCAGCACGTCTTTCGGACTGTGGAAAGAAACCGGAGTACCTGGAGGAAACCCATGCAGATACAGCGAGAATGTGCAGACTCCCCACAGTCAGTGACCCAAGCTGGGAATCGAACCTGGGTCCCGGGTGCTGTGCCACTGTGCTGCCCATCTTTGGGATTGGGCTGGGAGCTAGGAGAGCCAACTGTATGGCAGAGGAAATTGTCAGGAAGGGAGCGCTGCCGTGGCATATTGTGGGGAGTAGGCCGGCGGGGGGCGGGGGGGGGGGGGGGGGGTGGAGCAAGTTTGACATGCTCTGCCCATCAGGTATTAATCCACCTAAGTGGTCAAATAAGGGTCATTTCTCTCCTCACACGACCATTTTTCACAAACCAGGAAGGCTCACCACTACTTGGGAAGACCATCGAGTAAACTCCGCAGACTTCCACTGGGTTCTGGGGGGTGGTTGGAGGGTGGATAATAGAGCCCTCCTTCGTGGGCAATCCGCAAACCACGATTGGTTCCCCTTATCACCCTCCCCCATGGCAACAGTGCTTTTGTGCACAGCCCTGAGGGGGTGTCTTCATTGACTGACAGCAGCAAAATGCTGGTCTTCAAAAAGCAATTCAGCCCTTTGTGTTATATATTTATATATTTCATAATTGTTATTTATAAAGTGGGGCCCAACTAATATATAGATGGACAGAAATGCAACTTGCACGCTGTTAATGCTTTGTTGACTTGGCCTTATTGGTAATTTTTCTGTATGATAATGGCACACTCCTGGAGTTGTGTTGACCAAAGTTAATTGATTTTAGGCTGAGTGCTGGGAGTTACTCAGTTTTGAGACATCTATTGAGTTCTCTTGCAGTTTGGTCTAAAATCAATGCATTCCTTCGAAGGAGGTATTATTCTTTCAGGGCTTATTCTTTCTGAAGGACAAGCACTTATTTTGGTACAAAGAAAGCAAATTTAAGGGATAGCAAAGTGAGTATTTCATCAGAAAGTGAATTTAAAGCATAATCCTGGGCAAACTGCTCTGATTGTCACCAGATTATAAAATAACATCTGACACACTATTTGAACTGAAGTTAATAGTGGAGGAAATATTGGCTAAGACCCAAAAGTGAGCTCTGGGAATGTGAAATTTATGCTGCCTGCTCATTGCAGTGTGCAGCTAGCATTAAGTGCCCTGTAGAATGACTGTTTTCTGACCAGGCAATAAAGACTCAGATGAGTTGAAGCTAACCTGAACTACTTAAAGCAAACATGCAGCTTTTCAAGGAGAGGCGTATTTTGACTCAAGGACGTGATTCATCACACATATAGAATCATAGAATCCCTACAGTGCAGAAGGAGGCCATTCAGCCCATCTACCCTGCACCGACAACAATCTCCACCCAGGTCTTATCCCCGTAACCCCACCTATTTACCCTACTAATCTCCCTGACACTAAGGGGCAATTTAGCATGGCCAATCCACCTAACTTACACATCTTTGGACTGTGGGAGGAAACCGGAGCACCTGGAAGAAACGCACGTAGACACAGGGAGAACGTGCAAACTCCACACAGACAGTGACCCAAGGCCAGAATTGAACCCAGGTCCCTGACGCTGTGAGGCAGCAGTGCTAACCAAAATGGCTTTGACCTATAAAGCCACAAAAGTAGCACAACATAGTGGACATCAAGCTTCTCCAGTACAGTACTGGAGGCCTTGGTGTAGGAGATCAACATAAGGAGAGAGGTACTCTGTCCACAGATGTCCAGAAGGCTCTCCAGACAAACCCAGATCACTCAAACATACAGATTACTGTATGGGCAGTGCAGCCCTAAGGACATGGGTACCATACCAAAAGAAGTTCAATGACTTCACAAGGTATCAAGGTCAGTCAATGTATCTTCAACATTCCAACAGCTGTGCCATAAACCTCAGTAAGAAGTTTAACAACACCAGGTTAAAGTCCAACAGGTTTATTTGGTAGCAAAAGCCACACAAGCTTTCGGAGCTCTTAGCCCCTTCTTCAGGTGAGTGGGAATTCTGTTCACAAACAGAGCTTATAAAGACACAGACTCAATTTACATGAATAATGGTTGGAATGCGAATACTTACAACTAATCATGTCTTTAAGAAACAAAACAATGTGAGTGGAGAGAGCATCAAGACAGGCTAAAAAGATGTGTATTGTCTCCAGACAAGACAGCCAGTGAAACTCTGCAGGTCCACGCAACTGTGGGAGTTACAAATAGTGTGACATGAACCCAATATCCCGGTTGAGGCCGTCCTCGTGTGTGCGGAACTTGGCTATCAGTTTCTGCTCAGCGACCCTGCGCTGTCGTGTGTCGCGAAGGCCGCCTTGGAGAACGCTTACCCGAATATCGGAGGCCGAATGCCCGTGACCGCTGAAGTGCTCCCCAACAGGAAGAGAACAGTCTTGCCTGGTGATTGTCGAGCGGTGTTCATTCATCTGTTGTCGCAGCGTCTGCATAGTTTCCCCAATGTACCATGCCTCGGGACAAGAAAGGATGTCCCGAGGCATGGTACATTGGGGAAACTATGCAGACGCTGCGACAACGGATGAATGAACACCGCTCGACAATCACCAGGCAAGACTGTTCTCTTCCTGTTGGGGAGCACTTCAGCGGTCACGGGCATTCGGCCTCTGATATTCGGGTAAGCGTTCTCCAAGGCGGCCTTCGCGACACACGACAGCGCAGGGTCGCTGAGCAGAAACTGATAGCCAAGTTCCGCACACACGAGGACGGCCTCAACCGGGATATTGGGTTCATGTCACACTATTTGTAACTCCCACAGTTGCGTGGACCTGCAGAGTTTCACTGGCTGTCTTGTCTGGAGACAATACACATCTTTTTAGCCTGTCTTGATGCTCTCTCCACTCACGTTGTTTTGTTTCTTAAAGACTTGATTAGTTGTAAGTATTCGCATTCCAACCATTATTCATGTAAATTGAGTCTGTGTCTTTATAAGCTCTGTTTGTGAACAGAATTCCCATTCACCTGAAGAAGGGGCTAAGAGCTCCGAAAGCTTGTGTGGCTTTTGCTACCAAATAAACCTGTTGGACTTTAACCTGGTGTTGTTAAACTTCTTACTGTGTTTACCCCAGTCCAACGCCGGCATCTCCACACCATAAACCTCACCCACTGCTTACGGCACCACATCCTCATCTCTCACTCAACAATTTCCATCAGTCACATCTTATAGCTAACATTCAGAGCTTCCTCTCTTCACACACACATACCATTGCAGCCCACTTGATTGGCACCCCATCCACCACCAATATACTGCAGAACCTTACCAAGGCCCCTTCAACAGCATGTTCCAAACCCACCTAGAAGGACAAGCATGGAACCTTACCACCTGGAAGTACGCCTCCAAGCCACTCATCATCCTGGCTTGGAACTGTACTGTCTATGCTATATTTGGAACTTCAATGTTACATGGTCAAAATCCTGGAAATCCCCTCCCAGCAGCAAGGTGGGTATATTGACACAATATGGACTGCAGCAGTTCAAGTAGATGGTTCACCACCATCTTCTTAAGGGTAATTAGGGATGGGAAATAAATGCTGGCTGAGCCAGTGATGCCCATATCCTGTGTAAGAATTAACAAAGAAAGACCTCGCATCTCTATCTCCCCAGTTGCATATACTGTCCAACCATGTCAGGCAAATCAACTGAAGGGGTTGTAGATACTCACTGACACTTTCCGCTCTCCTGCAGTACAGCCAAAACCAGCATCTGCTAACTAACTAGGCTAGGCATAGCTGTGTGTCCTCATCTCAATAGAGGAGTTAGTGTTGGCCATCACTGGGGCGGCATGGCTGAATTTCTGGTCAAAGGTGGGCCAAAAGTATCAAAGAAGATGGTATGCTCTTACTTAATCCTCCCTCTCTCATTGCATTTCCCTCCCAGCAGACAACCTCTTCTGTGTTCCAAGTTGCAAATGGACTAAGCTTGTACCTCATGCTATCCCCCTTCCCCTTTCCACAAGCCCACCGTTGTGCCTTTCTCCTTTCAGTGGCGCGGGCAGGTGAATTGCAAGAGGAAGAATAGAGTGAAGATAATGAGACACCATCACTTGAGGCCATCAGCTCTATACTAAAATTGTGTCGACTTTAAAGGGTAACTTAGAGGTGAAATGGTGAGCCATTGAACACAAGTAATCTGCAGCCAGGGAAAACAACTGCACAGGTATCAGCTCACCAGAGAGTGAGATTGCACACACATTCTGCTGCAGATGCTCAGATGAGGACTTTGATGTCGTGGAGTACAGGGAAATGCTGGTGGGTTTGCACACCACAAATGCTTGGTGCATTGACGTGACTGCCAGAAAATCACTGTCAAGGAACATGGAAGAGGCTGGCACCAACTTGGCAGATGGCTTTGTGTAGAACTTGGAGCCCATCCTTTCCAGTATAAAAGTACATATTCAATTGTGCAAAGTTGAGAGTGGATAGTTACTGGAGCATTCAGGTTGATAAAGTCACCACAAGAGTCAAATTGGTATTACACATCACCACCTCCCTAGTTTGTAGATTTCTGGCACATGTTCTTAAAGAACGCATTCAAATCCTTAATGAAATGGTGCTTGGTATGGCCCAGAGCAGAAGTGTGCATGTACAGTGCGAACCCCATTTTACACCCAAAGCACACAATCAAGCTGAATTATTTGGTCAGTGTACCGGATCTGCTAGCTAAAACATGGCTGAGCACATTATCTGGAATTGTTGCTGAAATAATCTATAAAACAATAACTGCTGTGATTATGGAAAACAGTTTTTGTGCCGCTAAACATTACAACATTAGATTGTTGTGAAAAGTGTAAAGCAAGTAATTATCTATTGTCAACAAAAGACCACAGGAGTTTCATCACCTGATTTATTAATATTAATGAGCATAGTGTTTTTGTCTTTGAATTGTTTTAAGCATACCATATCTTTCATTCGAGTCCTTTCGAGAGCTTCCCAAATTGCATCCTCTTTGTAATTCCCAAAAGGGTCTAAGTTGTACCTTTGGAAAAGTACAGAATTCAATCCATTGGAGATCAATTCAAGTCAATATTTGTATAAAAGACTATGGAATTGAAGTAAGGTGCTATTATTTTAAAGAAGGCAGTTGCTAGGTTATCAGGAGCTAAAGACTACAGAATTGTAAACAAAATAGTGCAAGGTTTAAAGTAAAACATTCATACAAAACAATTTGACAGAATATGGGCCATGCTATTGATTACTCATCCTGTCACTTCAACCAATGAGATACATTATCTAGCTCTGTGAGGGGACACTATCAGGTTTCGTATAAAGCCAGTAGATAATATTGTTGAAATACCTGCAATTTTTCAAATTTATTCAGTGTTCTCTGATTATAATTACCTATTTATGAATTTGAATCGTGACAATAATGTATGAATATTATAACATTTCTAGTTACGTTACTAAAGGGGAAGGAGATGAATGACACAGCAATCCGAACCTAGTTGTTTAATGCTTCCACTTGGGATTATGTGGTGGTTACTACTTTGATGCTGAAACATTCCTCTGACAAATAAAATCCTGAAGCCCTATAATGATGCAAATGAGTCACATATAACTTCATGTGAATTGTCCACTGAAAAAGTAGCAAGTTTCATTATTAGTAACTATTTTTGTTGATTAGATTATGGCTGCAGGACAACCGCTTTCTTGACGAATGGTACTTTTTGACTTTCCCTGTTATTTCTACTTTCTTGTTCTTAAATTGTACTGTGTGCACCGCAATAGCAGGTACGTTGGTAGCAGCTCACATGAAGGTACCAAATGTAAGTCATAAATTTTGCTATAGGATGGGATGAGAACAAGAATCCTGCACTCCAATTGCTTGTGCTCTTCAGAGTGGCTGGTTCTAAGTGGCATGGCTAGAAACTTGGGAATGTGTGTCTGCACATTCCAGGGAAATGCAGTGCATAGGAAAGGCTCCAAAAGAGGAAACGTGGAGCAAATTGAAAATAAAACAATATTCTATCATGCCATTAAAATCTGCTAATAATTGTGAAATATATGAAGAGTTCCTACCTCACTGTACCAACAAACAGAACTGGGTCCTGTGGAATGACTGAAAGTTTACTCCGCAGATCTTCCAAAGCAATAGTGCAAACATCGACGTTGTCAATCAGGATGGTCCCTGTGACCGGTTCAACTAGTCTGAACAATGCAACACCCAGTGATGACTTGCCTGCAACAGGAAACTGCCAATATTTTAGAAGTTTGTTTACATGTTATTGAGGTGATACGAATGTGGGCTCCATTTTTTCATCCACACGCTACCCCTTAGTGATATCATCTGAAAATGCAACATTACTTTCTACAGGTTCCCATATCCATGCCTCACTATCTCTGTACTTTTCTAGGCCACCATCTATCTGCCTGCTCACATCCTACCCTCTGTAAACTTGCGGTCATCCAAATCTTTGCTGTTTATATTATAACTCATTTCAAATCACCCACAGACCTGTGCTCGCCAATCTACACTGCCTCCTGGTCAAGCAGATCCTCGACTTTAAATCCCTTGCTTTCATAACCACATGGTTTTGTCCCTCTCTACCTCTGGAATCTCCATCTGAGATATCTGCGCTCATTTCATTCTGGCCTCTTGAGCATCCCTGATTTTAATTGCTCCACCATTTGGTAGCTGTGCCCTCAGCTGCCGAAGCCTGGGTATCTCTCCCTAAACTTTCCAGCCACTCTTCCTCTCTTTCCTCCTTTATGACATTCCTTCAAACCCCTCTATTTTGTCAGTGGCTCTAATATCTCCTCTATGGCTCCGTGTCAATCTTTGCTTGCTAACGGTCCTGTGAAATAGCTCAGGATATTTTACTACATTAAAGATGCTATTGAAATGCTAGTTTTTGTTCCTGTAAACCAAGATTTCAGGAATACCATAATAGGAAGAAAGAAAGAACTCAGATTTATGTAGTGTCCTTCACAACCCCACAGCATCCCAAATGCTTTTCCGCCAATTAAGTACTTCCGGAGTGCATTCACTGTTATAATATCGGAAGTGTAGCAATCAGTATGCTCACGACAAGGTTTCACACATAGTAATGTGATAATGACCAGATGTTTCCTTTTAGAGACATGAGGGATAAATATTGACCAGACATTGGGATAACTTTCCCATGCCTCTATGAAATAAAGCTACGGAATCTTCAACAGCCATTTGAGAAGGCAAATTTTTAAACTGTACCTTTCCGAATTGGAACTGACAGTGATTAGTTCATCTGAACTTTTATTCTAGGAATCTTCTTTAATCTCATGCTTCTGTTGTAGAGCTCATGATGGATATGGGTGATAGAATTGGAGCAATCTATGCTTGCTGTAAATATACTCCAAACTGAAAGCACGGGACAACAAAATTATACCTTCAGTTAATTAACACAGATATACGGGATGCCCAAGGCATAACACACTCCACCAAGTAGACAAAGCCAAGTCATTTTAATTATCTATAAACCCCTGAAATCAATCAGAGTTTGCACATTTTAGGATTCACATCGGTGATTGGGCTCTCTTTCCTTTTAAAAAACTGTTTTGGATTTGTAAGAATGAGAGTTTTGGCAAGCCAGAGACACGGTCGCTAGGAGCTAGATATCTCTGCTCTGAAAATATTCAGGCAGATTCAACTCGGAAAAGGGGATGGGTAAAAGTGTTACATTCCATTACAGCATGAAAACATAAGAATAATGGAAGGAATGCTGTAAATCTCTTTGAGTACAGCTAAGCAATAGGAACCGAAATGTTACTCTAATTGGAATATATTACAGAGTCCTGAACAGTGTAAAGAAAAATGGGACACACATGTGACAATAAATGAGAGAAAAACTGCAGGCATATCAGGATAATAATAGAAAATTTTAACCAAAATCTAACTTTCAATAATTAGCGTAATGATATGGAGTGGGGCTTTTACAACATGTTCAAAGCTGTATTCTGGATCAAGATGGACAAGTAATGAAGCAGTGCTGGATCTTATTCCAGTAAAGAAAATGGGCCATCTAAGCAAAGTAAACACATGGGAACCAGTGACTATAATATAATTATTCACTACTGTTTCCCACATAAACTCTGACTAAACAAGGCAGTTATTCTGCTATCTCATTTTTGATATATTCTATTGTCGTAACCACGAGTAGTTTTTTAAATGTTACCTGAGCCAGTTCTTCCGACAATTCCAATTTTCTCCTGAGCTTGTATATTTAAATGCAGTCCTTTGAGGACTATTGGAGTGTTTTCTCTGTATTTCATATGATAATTCTCAAATGTTATTGCACCACGATCAGGCCATTCCTTGGAAACAGTTGCATTTTTAACATGAAATGGGGCTTCTGAAGCAGACATCTGATGGAAATATATAATTGTAAATGAAGGTGAAACAAAAGTACTTCAGTCAATTGGGGTTCAGAACGTATGTGTGTCTTTTACTGCTCACCAGTATATATTCCATTATCCGTTCTACAGATGTGAATCTGGCTTCTGTTTCAGTTCCCATTCTTATGCACAATTGTAATAGTCCTGTCAGCTATAAGCAATGAACATTTTGAATTCAATACTGTGTGTATATTAAAATGGCTTATAACAGTAAGCGACAGCTAATGAGGAATAATCAAGGAACAAAGGCACTTTACAGCCTTCTGGACTCAGCACTGCGCTCACCAATTTCAGACCACATTCTCTGCATAATTTATGTTTACGTTTTCTTTGCAGGTTTCAGTTTTACTCTTGTCTTTTCTCTTGTTTTTGTTGTACATTATTCTGCCATTCCCACCTCCTCTAGACAGACCTTTTTGTTCAAAAGTAGAAAATGCTGGAAAATCTCAGCAGATCTGACAATATCTGTGCAGAGAGAATAGAGCCAACGTTTTGAGTCAGGATGACCCTTCGACAGAGTTCATTTGCTTATCCCACTGCCACTCCTATTGGTCTTGTACCAACAATCCTTTTGTCATCTATTCAGTTCTGTCTTCTATCCTATCACGGACCTTTTCTTTTGTTCTCATTCCACTCTCCTCCATTTCACTTGTTTGAAACCTGTCACACTTTCCCAATGAAGTATCGTTGACCTGAAATGTTGGCCGGGATTTTCACTTGCTTGTAGGAAGTGGTTTGAAAATTGCATTGCTGGGGTGAGACGTAGCATATTACAATTTCCGGAAAGCAATGCAGTTTTCAAAGGGGCTGTGGGAGTTGAGAATGGGGAACCAGTTCACCTTCAATTAATGTCCATAGAGTACCTTGAGGAATCTGTTAACAAGTCAGAAAGGACAAGAAAGGAGTTTTACAAGGTAGAAATCGCCAACCTCAAACTGTCTGTTGTACCTTAATAAACAGCTGCCGGGATCAAAATGAGCAGAAGTTATGGTGAATAATTTTGGAAGCTGGGGTAGTCTTCTTACAGAACATGTGCTTTACCATCCTTTTTTTTATTCATTCATGGGACATGGGCGTCGCTGGCTGGCCAGTACTTATTGCCTATCCCTAATTGCCCTTGGAGGACAGTTGAGATTCAGCCACATTGCTGTGGCTCTGGAGTCACATGTTGGCCAGACCAGGTAAGGACAGTAGATTTCCTTCCCTAAAGGACATTAGAGAACCAGATTGGTTTTTCTGGCGAATCGACAATGGTTTCATGGTCATCAGTAGATTCTTAATTCCAGATATTTTTTATTGAATTCAAATTCCACTATTTGCCGTGGTGGGATTCGAACCCGGGTCCCCAAAACGTTAATTGAGTTTCTGGATTAATACTCTCATAATCCTCCTCCAATGATTTTCTGTCATTATTTTGCCCTTATTCAGAATTTTAAGTATTAGTGGAGGCCAAATGTAGCCCCAACATGGAATCCAAGACCGGGATCTTCCACCCCAACCCACCACCAGAATCTTCTGGTCCGCCGAAAGTCAATGGAATTTTGGCTAGCCTGCCGGACTGCTGTGCCAGACCCTACCACAGCCTGAACCTCCAAAACTGAACGCAGAACATTTGGCAGATTGGCACTCTTTCCAAGGACAAGCAGGCTTCGGAACTTCTCACAGTCAAGAGGAGGCAGGTACTGAACAGGAAGCTTACGAGCTTATTTCTTTTGAACGATTAAAGGGCCAGAACAGAAGGCAATCTATTTGGAGAATGCATCTTTATCATCATGTTCGCCGTGGCATACAGTATTTTAAATATGAGGCCTTTATAGTGCAATTTACAGTACACAATAATGCACAGATTGCACGAACTAGTATGATTCATTAAATTTAGCACCTATGTGATCAGAATATTCATCTTGTTTGTGTCCATATTTAGGAACAGTATGAATGTCTTGAATGCAAAACTCACATTGACTTTGCAAACTGACGCACAGAAGCATTTTTGACCAAATGGAAAAACTAAAATGAGGTTGCTATTTTGCTGTTTTTTCTGGAAATCTAGCAAAGGAAGAATAGTTTTATTATTGCCAACTCTCACAAATTAATTGTTTAAGTTGCAAACAGAACTTAGATATTGCGCTCAAAACCTTTTGAGAACAATGGGATAGTTGTGCAGATGGTGCACTATTTAATTGCAGGAAATATGTCTGTTTTGGAGGAAATATATCAGTTTTGGTAAAATTAGTCTAGTTTCTTAAATCTAGACATAGGTAAAAAAAGAGAGATAACTTGAACTTACATGGTACCTTTCATAAGCTCAGTATGTTCCCTACATTACAACCCTTTAAGAGTACCTTACAGCTATGTCAAGAAATTAAGCAATCCAATCCAGTCTCTAGACCCCTCATAACCTTTGGGGCCAACCTTTTTTCAAGGTCTTCAGCTAGTGTCATTTACCACTGACTGCAAAATGCAGTCTAATGTTATGTTACAATAACATCCATTCAGTAAGTTAAATATGGAATATGAAAAGTATATCTAATTCTGTTGATCAATCAAGTGAAACAATTTAACTCAATTGAAGAGTCCCAGAGTCACAGGACTATCTTTTTTTTAATTCATTCGTGGGACATGGACGTCGCTGACCAGCCAGTATTTATTGCCCATCCCTAGTTATCCAAGGGTAATTAAGAGTCAACCACATTGCTGTGGCTCTGGAGTCATTTGTAGGCAAGACCAGGTAAGGACGGCAGATTTCCCTCCATAAAGGACATTAGTGAACCAGATGGGCTTTTCCAACAATCGACAATGGTTTGGGGTCATCAGTAGATCCTTAATTCCAGATATTTTTCATTGAATTCAAATTCCACCATCTGCCGTGGTGGGATTTGAATCAAAGTCCCTAGAACATTCGCTGAGTTTCTGGATTAATAATCTAGCGATAATACCACTAGGCCATCGCCTCCCCCCTTATCTGATTAGAACCTCACCAGTCACTCTGCCTGCTCTTTTTATTTTGGGCATTCTTCCTTATTTGGCTGCATGCAACCAATTATAAATTTATAAATATAGCAGTTATAAATTTAAGATTTTTACTGGTCTAGCCTTCCTCCCCTTTTTTACGAATGGGGTATGATTTTTAGTAATTAATTCTCCCAGAACAATATTTAACGTGGACTGTTTGTAGTATGGCATGGATTTAAAAAGAAAATCTCCTCATATAATTCAGGTGGTATCTTTATTTTCAATCTTATCTTGTTGACAGAAATATCTTTTTCACTGAGTAAAAAAATCTCAAATGTATAGAAGTTGATTTTTAACGTAATTCTATTGCATCTGTGTTATCTCCGAAACCCATGTGCTCTACTTCAGGAGATCAATTAGGATAAACAAAAAGAGAAAAAAATGGAATTAGTTTCCTCACCTGAACAACATATGACAAAGCAAGACCCTTACTTGATGCAGGAATTGAGTCAGGACTCAGGATGACAAAGAGAGCCAGAGTAAAAGTCAAGAGAACTGAGAGCGAATCAATTCTCACAGCGAGCCACCGCATGGAACAGGTAAACAGTAGAAAATGGCCAGAATTTTTATCACTTAAGTCTTTAAATCTGTAAAAAGAATAAAGCACACCTTCTTTGACAATTTAAGATTGGAAAACAGTGTCATGGCTGTAGAAAATTGATCATCTTCACAATGGTGAGCGTGATATCATTGAAATAAAAAGCTTCACTTACTGCTCAATAAAATCGTCTGTTTTATTATAGGCATGAATTGTGCTCATGCCTTGAACAGTTGAGGCAACATGAGAGAACCAGGGTGATCTGCTAACATTTTCTATTCTCTTCAGTTCTCGAACGTCTTTTTGAAAAGTTCTGCATTGAAATCAACATTTAAGATTTATTTTGTTTATAGGTTCTCTCCCTGGCTCTAAATGACTTTCATTTGCTTCATTATTCCCCACAATAAGAACCAAAAGGACATATAGATCTGTTCTGTCAATGGAACCAAATGGTAGACATTGGTTGGAATAATTCTAGGAGTGGGAATTTGTGCACTTTCAGAGCATGGCTTGAAAGATTACAACAGCGGGTGCTTAGCAACCTGAAGATGTCACCCAGGTGGCAAGTGCATCTCATACCATTCATTGGAACCATCCTCATCCATAAGCTGCCAGGTGTTAAGCACATTCTTGCTTTCCTCAAGCCATGTGTGGTGAATCAGCCAATAACCGTAAATAAAAATCGGATTATCTTCCTCCTATTTGGAGACCTTTGATTAGACACAAATACTGAAGCATACTTGACTGCCGAATCATGTGTGTTATTTGAAAGGGAACATGGAGTACAAAACTCAAAGACTGGCACAATCTCAAACTAATCTGCAGTCGCCCTTTTGGACTTAGTTTGGCTCAGATCACATTTCTAAATGGCGTATCTTGGCTCAGCGCCTCATCATCAGGATTTCACTGAACTGTGGGGAAAGCTGCAGCCTAGCTCAGCGTGAATGTCAACTAGTTTGCTGAGTTCTTACAGCTAAAGTTTGTGGTCGACATAAAACTTGGCAAAGTGGTAGTGATGAGTATTGTTCAGGATGACAAAGGCAGGATGGTGAAATGGGCAGAAGCATAACAGATGAAATCCAATGAGGAATAGTTGGAAGTCATGCACTAATGTGGAAAGAAAGCAGACCATTTGCAACACAATTCTGAATAAGCCAAGAGACCTTGGTGCCCATATATACAACCGTAAATATTGCAGGCAGGCTGATAAAGTGATTATAATAACACATGGGTTACTTGGGTTTATAAGTAAAGGAATTGAATGGGAAAGCTTAGGGGTCATGCCAGACATTTTTAAATTTTTGCTTAGCCCTCAGTATGTGGCCAATTCTGGGCACCACACTTCAGGAAATATGTAAAGGCCTTAAAAGGGTTTACAGAGGAGATTTAGGATGAGTTGGGACTGTCCTCTTTGTGACAGAGAAGGCTAGAGGGAAACACAATAGAGATTTTCAAGGATTTGAGAGGTTTTGGTAGAGAAGGTAGAGAAAAAGTTATTTCGCCTGGTGAGTCGGTCAATAACTAGAGGCCACAGGGCGGGGGGGGGGGGGGGGGGGGGGGGTGGGGGGCAATTGAGGCCCTTCAGAGGTTTGGACGTCATAGGATGTTCCCTGGGCATTTCCACCTTGGCCATCGGGCAGTGCCAAGGGGAGGGGGGCGGGTCTAATGGGGGCCTGATGGAGTTGGAGCCTCTGGGGGTGATTGGCAGGGGTGAAGTTCCCACCTTCAAAGAGTCGGCATAGGCAAAATCCATTAAATGGCCTCATTCTGTGCTGTCAGCTTCTAAGATTCTATCTTCATTTTATTTTAAAATTATGTCAAAAAACACGGGCGATTTTCCCATCTCACTGCGCTGCTTTTGCAGTGCAGAGAGCCGGGAGACTCAAGCAGAGGCTGTTTCGCAGACTCCACGCTGGGCGCCACAGCTTCTGCGATTCTCTGAGTGAGTGTTGGATTTCCGGCGCCATCAGCTCTGCAGTGGAAATTGATGTGGAGCTGAATAATTTATGTAAATACTATTTTGAATGCAATTTAAAGGTTATTAGCGGGCCCGGGACTGAAATCTCTGGGCCCACTAGCCTCTCTCCCCCTCCCTGCCAGGAGTGTTTCACTCCAGCGGGGTTTTGAATGGCTCCCTATTTGTGGGGTGCTGGCGGCTCGACCCCGCTGCAGAGAAGAGGGGGCAATTAAGGCCCTCCAGAGGTTCGGATGCGAGGGGATGTTCCCTGGGCATTGCCACCTTGGCCACCGGGCAGTGCCAAGGGGGAGGGGGGGCCTAATGGGGGCAGGACCTGATGGAGTTGGAGCCTCTGGGGGTGATTGGCAGGGGTGAGGTTCCCACTGCCACTTTGTATTTGGGCTGGGTGACAGAGAGAGGGAGGCCAGCAATCGGGGCTGGTCATTAGGGTCAGCCTTCTGGGGCGGGGGGGGTCAGGGTGCGGAGGGCATGGTCGGGGTTGTGGGGTGGGGGTTTCGGCACTGTGGAGGGGGGTGGGTTGGGGCTGCAGATGGGGGGGCAGAGTGGGGCTGCGGAGGGTGTGGAGGGGAGATTGAGGTGGACTGGGGGTGCGTGAGGGGGTCGAGGCTGGTCTGGACATGTTCGGGGAGGGGGCCATGGGAGGGGTTGCACAGCCAGTGATGTGGGGGTCACGGGGCTGGCCAGTGATCAAGTGATCTCGGCGCTGATAGATCGGCACATTCACAGTGGCCTGCTCAGCGCTATGCTGCCGGCCTCTCCAGCGGGAATAGGCTCCACCCCTGATTTTTAGAGTGATACACACGAGTTCACTCTGCAGTGCACAGAGTGTGGGAGATTCATTTTGAAACTCCCACTGAAAAAAACAGCGTGATTTACTCCAGTTTTTCTGTGAATTTGACACTTAGAATTATTTTGGGAGAATCCCACCCGTATATTTAGTCGTCTTGTATAATTTAGGAAAAGGGGGACAGAACAATTTGGTAAATAACTGAGGAACTCCATACTGGGCTGTTTGTTGTAAATCAACATTCCCTGAATCTGATTACAATATCCAGTAACAATCTGTTTCTGTTGATCATTACAAGCACGGTCCAAAGAAAGTCCCACCTTATCAATTTGCACTTAGAAAATTAGGAAAACTTACAAGATAACCTTGCACTGCAGACCCATCAGTACAGTTTTTAGTGCATTGGTTTATTTTAATGCACTGATGACTTAAAAGAACCCAGAGGAATTTGATGTAAAAATATATTAATCAGAAAGCTAAAAATATCCCACAAAGGAATTTCAATGTCTTCATATCCCTCAAGTCTGAATGTTAAAAATTAAAGTATTAACAGGGCTAGGGATTTTTGGAAGCATATAAGTGGGTGACTGAGAGGCCGAATGCATTGAGGTAGACCTCCATTAACAGTTAAACCACTGATAAAATTAGAATATTGTTGATTCTGATTGTAATTTGTGCATATTTATCAAGAGGTTTCTCTGGCTGAAATTCTTCATCTAGTTGAAGTTGTCTCAATTTTAGATTTAGTAAGAAGGCATATCTCAAAAATACAGCAGTTATTTCCTTGAAATCCTACACTGAGGAACGCTGGTATGAATTATTTTAGCAGATATCAGGCCTGTTTCTCAGCTGACTTGCTGAGAGTTGCACTTTAGGCTGTTCTTTATGTGCAGAGTATCATTGAATCATTTTGTGCATGGCTGTCATTAAGGTGTCAAAGCTTACTTAAGTACAGAGAAGTGTCGCTTCTTGGATTTTTGTTTAGTTGGGAATGTGCCAGTGTTCCTAAGAGTTAATTTTAAATGTCTTCTGGAGAAAAGGAGTAGTCCCACTATTTTGGTAACCGGTAACAGTTACATGTACAGAAGGTGGTTTTCCGACAGTCATCAATTTATTATATATTATGTAAAGTAAGGACAGAGAAAGCTGAATGAATTCAGAAGCTCTGCCAGCTTCTGTGGAGTGAGAAACAGAGTTACATTTCAATACGATATGACTCTTCTTCAGAACTGAAGAGGGTTAGGTATGTGACGGATTGTATAGTTGGAGAGGGGGGAGGAGGAGGTGCAGCAGAACAGAAGATTAGGGATAGGTCAGAGATAAGAAGTGATTCAGTTCTGTAGAAGAGTGATGTGGACTCGAAATGTTAATACTGTTCCTCTCTCCATAGATGCTGCCTGACCTGTTGTGTTTATCCGGCATTTTCTGCTTTTATTTCAGATTTCCAGCATGCGCCCTTTTTTTTTTTGCTTTTATTTGAATGAATCAATTTATTATCTTAATTTTCATTGGCCATATTTTCTAGTTGTTCACGTCGGTGGGATCTTCTAGTTCCCACTGACAGTGCACCCCTGCTGCAGGTTTCCTGACGGCATGCGCTGGGGTCAATGAGAAACCTATTGAGGTGGGACCAGGTGATCCTACTGCTGGCAAACAGCACGCCACCTCCACAATGCCACGGGGAGGCCAGAGAATCCAGCCCAATGTATGAACTTTTAATTTAGATGTTTTAAAACATTTTTTGTAGGAGTACTTTTTTTCCAGGACTAAACGTGCTGAGTCAGGGATCAGTGCTTCGGTGGCTGGCCGGTCCTCATGCTGTATAACTGGCTTGTGCTGTGTCATTGGGTGGGATGAATGCAGCATCGCTCTGAGGGGCAGCTTCATCATTTGTGGAACTGCTTCCATTCCCTCTCTGCTGGTTGCTCCCTCAGCTCATCAAGTGATTTGCATGGGAGAAGACTGCTGGGCAGCAAGGAGGTCACTCAAGTGCTCTATTATGGCTACGTCTATCCTAATTCCAGCATAGTGAACCAGACAAAACCGACTGCTGTACATTGAAGGTCGGAATGGTGTCATGGGATCTTTTATGTTCACCTGGGAGTGCAGATTAATCTTAATTTAATGCTTCATCCAAAGGAGCACTGATGACAATGCAGCACCCCTTCAATACTGTGTTAAAATGCCAACCTAGATTACGTGCTCCATTCTTTGGTCTCCATTTGACTCAGGTGAGTGCATGTGATTACTGAGCCAAGGCTAATGCCGGGTTATAAAGTCATCATAATGAGCTGGCATAACAAAAATCACAAGCAATTGTCCCTGATTAAAAATGTGTACAATTAAATACAGTTTCTCTAGCACTTCCACAGGACCAAATAATTCATGACTTAATAGAGGTGCTCAGATACTTTCAGCAGAAGGTGACTAATAGTGATATAAAAACAGAAAAATTCTAGAAATATACAGCAGACAAGGCTGCCAGTTCCTGAAAGAAGAAAAAATGAGTTAAAATTTCAAATGTAGGATCTTTATCCAAATATTTAAAAGGGTCGATTTTCCAAGCAAGTATTCAAGATGTTGACCTTTCTTTTCAAATTTTGATGAGCCAACGGTGTATTTCCAGCATTTGCAGCTTTTATTTTAATCTTTTAAGTCTCGATAAACATTAGCCATGTGTAGCCTCAATTTGTCATTTAAATCTTCCAAATGTGATCTTGAATTTTAAATTTGCCATCTGGAATTTTTTACATGTTGATCCCAGTGGGGAATATTTCATGATTTTATGATCTTAGCACAGAGCTTCACTTCTGAAGACTGTATGCTGGGAATTCTAACATGAAACTGAATTCAATCTCCAATACATTAGCAAAAATCCCCAAATGCTTTGAAATAGAAATAGGATTGAATTCATGCAAAACGGTAAATAAACATACCCTTTTGCTTCCATATTGCGTTACTAACGGCATTAAAGAAAAACATAACAAACATAAAACTAACCTGAAAATGAGAGCAAGAAATATCATTATAATAGCCACCGGAATGAGAAGATATGGAAACACTGCAGTCACGGTTGCTAATATGAACAATGCTATCAATATCTGTTGAAGAAAATTCTCAGCATGGAAAGGTAGCCTCACGTCTATTTCATCCATGTCCTTGGAAAAACGGTTAATTATCCTTCCAATTGGGGTGATGTCAAAGAACTTCATTGGACAGTGTATAATCTTTTTTAAAAGAAGAAGAAAACAAATGTAATTTCCAAATTAAGTGGTTATGACTCAAGTGAATATAAAATAAGGCTCATGTTGGTCATTTTTAACAACTCTTGCAAGATTATTGGTTGTGCGTTATAAATAGGTTCTGACTGTCCATTCACCAGGACTACTCATGTAAGTGATCGATGTACATGTAAGAACCAGTCATTTCTCAGATATCCTTGCTGCCTAGTTAAAACTGGGCAGAAAATGCAAGCATGGACTGGGTTGTTGTTTCACCCAGCGGCTCAGGAATTTCAAGGTCCCAGCATTTGGCAGTTGACATCCAACGCAACCTTTGACACCCAGGCCAGTTATAGCCAGGGTGTGTGCTTGTTGTCCCTTGGAGGATGGCTTGTGGGCTCCCAAGGTTGGAATGCTGGTAGCAAAGCTTCCAGCACTGATATTGGCAGCCCCGCCATCAGAGGTGGATTCTGACTATGCAGGTGGGAAAGAGAGAGAGAGAGAGATGAAAGTGCTCTGGGCCCACTCCTTGGTGCTTGAACCCTCAAGACATCAATCACATTCCTATCCACATGGAGAGTCCATGTCTGCAACAGCAAGGTGCCGATGGTGGGCTCCGCTGATCTCCTCCTGCGTTTCCCTGGGAGCGCAGTGGAAGGTAGCTCAGGTAGGGACCCTGGTGCCTTCTTTATGAAATGTGTCAGAAACCTGTGTGCTGGAGAAGTGAAGCCACTGCTGAGGAGTAATGGGTTGTCACACAGCACCTCAGGTCTCAAGGGGGTAGGGACTTGTGAGTTTAAAAATCCAATCCATATGGATGTGGCCAGACTGAGCAGCTGTGGGACTGAGTAAGAAGAGTGAGATCCTTAATGGGACCTTGAGTGATTGACTGAACAAAGAATTCCTCTATATATCATGGGCTGACTGGAAAAACACTGATTCAGTTGATACTGGTTGATGTGATCGTTCACTTTACTCTTCTTGGCTGGCGACCCTCCTTCACCAAGTCTGCAGCTGTGACTGAGAGGCATGAGAGGGTTTATGCTTGGGCCACTGTCAGTCTTGAAAGAGCAAAATCCCAACTGAAACTGATAACCCCAGTGAGCAGGAGAAGTTCATGGAGGTGTGCCAACAGTTGTGGGTCATTGACTGAACCATGGGTAACCTGAGGTCAGCCCCTTGCCACTGGCATGAACACCCCTACCCCCAGATGCTTTGCAAGAACCCCTGTACATCTCGGTACAACTTCATAGTGGCGACTTACCATCTTGCTCCCCTTCAATGCCCCTGTATGACTTCCGCTTGAAGGGACAGGAGCATCCTGTGAGGCTGTTGAATTGGCCTCCAAGCCCGCGAATAAGATGCTAATGAGGCTATTTAAATATTTATGGGTTTCCGCCTGTTCTGATTGGGACACAACTGGGGCCGGTGTGGTGGACTGGGAGTGTCAGAACGTGTTCGGCGACCGGTGCAAAACCCATTTTTCAGCCAACGTTCGACTCTCTGGTCCATCCTGATTTTCACCATGAGCTAGCCGGCCCAGAAATCCCCCCCCCCCTCATTTAAAACATTAGCATCCAATTCATGGTCCCCACAACAGAGGCAAACAAGATCCAAGCTGACAAGATAAGGCATTGGCTGAAATTCTCCCGTCATGCCCGCCATGGGAATCAAGCAGACGAGACAGAAAATTTGGCGGACCAGTCAAAGGTCCATTAAGCTCGGGTTCAAATTTCTGGTCTTGGGACGTGCATGGCTGAGAATCCCACCCAATCTTGGGCTTGACCTTGAGGATGCCAAGCTTCACATTTTCTTTAAATTTTCATATTTGCTTGTTAAGTGTCAAGCCTCCAGGTGAGAAACGTATTCAACAAGCTGAGGGGGTATAGCTCAGTGGTAGAGCATTTGACTGCAGATCAAGAGGCCCTCGGTTCAAATCCGAGTGCCCCCTTTCTTAATGAGGTAACTAAGTGTGTTGATGAAGGTAGGGCAGTTGATGTCATATACATGGATTTTAGTAAGGCCTTTGATAAGGTCCCCCATGGTCGGCTTATGATGAAACTGAGGAGGTGTGGGATAGAGGGAAAGTTGGCCGATTGGATAGGTAACTGGCTGTCTGATCGAAGACAGAGGGTGGTGGTCAATGGAAAATTTTCGGATTGGAGGCAGGTTGCTAGCGGAGTGCCGTAGGGATCAGTGCTTGGTCCTCTGCTCTTTGTGATTTTTATTAATGACTTAGAGGAGGGGGCTGAAGGGTGGATCAGTAAATTTGCTGATGACACCAAGATTGGTGGAGTAGTGGATGAGGTGGAGGGATGTTGTAGGCTGCAAAGAGACATAGATAGGATGCAAAGCTGGGCTGAAAAATGGCAAATGGAGTTTAACCCTGATAAATGTGAGGTGATTCATTTTGGTGGGACTAATTTAAATGTGGATTACAGGGTCAAAGGTAGGGTTCAGAAGACTGTGGAGGAACAGAGAGATCTTGGGGTTCATATCCACAGATCTCTAAAGGTTGCCACTCAAGTGGATAGAGCTGTGAAGAAGGCCTATAGTGTGTTAGCTTTTATTAACAGGGGGTTGGAGTTTAAGAGACGTGGGGTTATGCTGCAACTGTACAGGACCTTGGTGAGACCACATTTGGAATATTGTGTGCAGTTCTGGTCACCTCACTATAAGAAGGATGTGGAAGCGCTGGAAAGAGTGCAGAGGAGATTTACCAGGATGCTGCCTGGTTTGGAGGGTAGGTCTTATGAGGAAAGGTTGAGGGAGCTAGGGCTGTTCTCTCTGGAGTGGAGGAGGCTGAGGGGAGACTTAATAGAGGTTTATAAAATGATGAAGGGGATAGATAGAGTGAACGTTCAAAGACTATTTCCTCGGGTGGATGGAGCTATTACAAGGGGGCATAACTATAGGGTTCGTGGTGGGAGATATAGGAAGGATATCAGAGGTAGGTTCTTTAGGCAGAGAGTGGTTGGGGTGTGGAATGGACTGCCTGCAGTGATAGTGGAGTCAGACACTTTAGGAACATTTAAGCGGTTATTGGATAGGCACATGGAGCACACCAGGATGATAGGGAGTGGGATAGCTTGATCTTGGTTTCAGATAAAGCTCGGCACAACATCGTGGGCCGAAGGACCTGTTCTGTGCTGTACTGTTCTATGTTCTATGTTCTAACACTCAAATGAATTATAAATCTGAGTTCAAGTGAGACATTAAAAATAATTTATACATTGTCAGTTACAAAATTATAGTGGGAACAACATGCAACGAAGAATTAAAAACACAAAATGTTAAGCAATGAAATGCAATAACTTGCTGCCCTTGTAGATAGCTTCATTAAATGTGAGAACAAAGCTGTTATTTGAATTATTTTTGCCTTTGTCCCAAATAATTAGTAAAAGATGATCTACAACTTGTTTTAATGTGTTTCTTAAGACAATGAAGACCAAGAGGTTGGATTAATATGGATACTCATTAATCAACATATTGTATAATGGACAATGCAATAAACAAATTATTGCATTTATCATCTGTTTATTAATATTCAAATTGTCCCAGGCACTTGGCCAGTAGAATGGAGAAATTCACTTATAAGAGAAAAGAGTTTCCAAAAAAAATAGATCCTGAGAGATGACATGTAATATTTTCTAACTCTGTGGCCTTGTGATAAATGAAATAAGATCTTAAAAATGCTCTGACACTGTGATAGATCCCAAGCTAAGAGCAACAGAGCATTGACTATTCTCTTCTCACTGTCTGTCACTGCAGATTCCCAACATATAGTGGATTAGTTTATCTAGAACAGTGACTTTTAACACTTGAGCACTACCCTCAGCACATCCATCTGCAAACCCAAGTAGCAAGACATGTCGACAGGTTTGCTGTGGTATTCCTACCCTCCAATACAGTAGAGAGTGACTTGAACTCATCCTGCAAAAGGAAGAGAAATTAAGTGGGCTCTTTGAATAAATTTGTAGCTTCATTTGTTTTGCACACCTGCAGATGAGGAGTAACTGATCCTTCCCTGAATCCACTTATTACTGGAGAAATTGCTGATAGTTTGCCCCATTACATCCTGCCTGGGTTCATGCTTGTTAACATTTATACCTTGGATGTAATGTGATTAACTCAGTGCTTTTGTGAGAAGAGAGAATGTAGCGATGCTAGAGGAAGGTATGGAATAATGCAGAGAGCTAACTCTGGAAAAGGAACAGTGATTATATTGCAGACCCTGATGGCATGAACCTTAGTTGAAGAATTAGGTCACTTATCTAGCTTGGGTGATCATTAAACTTCCACCATGTTTGATAAGATAATTGAAGATAGTCATTTTTGATCTCTTGATCGAATAATATCTGACAGTCTGGGTAACTTCGGCAAAATCACTAATTAGGCTTATTAAGAAACTAAATTAGCTGAAATAAGAGCTTTCAAATACATTGTGCCTTAAATGTGTGAAATGTCCCATAGTACTTGGCAGGTGCATTATTTAAAAGAATTTGACATCAAGCCACCTGTGGAAATATTAGGATAAATAACCAAAAGCTTTGTCAAAGAGGTATGGTTTCAGAAGCATCTAAAAGAATGAGAGGGGGTTGGAAAGGTTCAGAAAGGGAATTCCAGGGCTAAGGACCTAGGCAACAGAAGGCTCCAATGGCGGACCAATTAAAATCCGAGATACACAAAAGGCCAACATTATAGCGGCTGGAGGAGGATACAGTGATAGACGTGAGGCCAAACAGGTATCTGGAAAAATCAACAAGCATTTTAAAATGAAAGCCTTGCTGGCCTGGGAGTCAATGTAGGTTAGCAAGCACAGGGATGATGGGAATTGGTGAATGTTAGGATACAGGCAGCAGACATTCAGATATGCTCAAGTAGATGTAGAATGGAAGGTGGGAGGGCTATCCAAAAGAGCGTTGAAATAATAGTCTCAAAACAATGCCTAATTGCAAAGATTTGGAAATAATAAAAATACTATAAACTCTATTTGGAAATAATAAAAATATTCTAAAGGTCTGATTACTGTCTGCAGTATTATACTTGTACACTGGCATACATTTGTGATATAAAGTATATATCTCACATTGACTATTGATAGAGTCCTTTGCTTGGCTGTGTACTGTACCGGCCTAACTTGAACAGCATTTAACAGCTGGACTAGCAAAAGCTCACCTCTCATAACCAATGAATGATAGTTTCAGGTTATAGAGTAACTATAGAGTTTAGATTAATCAAAAATTACTTCAAAGGTTCCAGTGAAGACTTTTGCACACAGTCACAAGAGAAAAATAGGGCCTTGTATAGTATGCTACACCATAAGGAATTCCATTCACGTAGGCGTGAGGCCAGACTCGTGTCAATTATGACTAGTCTCCCATGGGATACACCTGGGAGTCAGCTCTCCTAGAGGAGCTCTGGTGGCTGCATTGTTCGGCGGTGGGGGGAGAGGGTCAGACCTGGACACTACGCCCGGCACTGCCCCCTGACAGTACCTGGACAGAGCTGGAAGGGGTTGCGGTGGGGCTGCGGTTTGTGTGTCCTTTTTGAACTTTTATGCACTGGGGCGGCCTTTAAAAATGCTGCCTTGATCTTTAAAAAAAAGTTGTTATTGGGGTAAGTTCTGCCAGCGTGATGTCATGGGACCCATTAGACGAAGGAGCAGAAGTAGGCCATTTGGCCCGTCAAGTCTGCTCCACCATTCGATTAAATCATGACTGATCCAATTATAGTTCTCAACTCCATTTTCGTACCTTATCCCCATAATCCTTGATTTCCTTATTGATTAAAAATCTGTCTAACTTAGCCTTGAACATGTCTAATAACCCAGCCTCTACAGCCCTCTGTGGTAAAGAATTCCGCAGCTTCACTACCCCCAAGAGAAGAAATTCCTCTTCATCTCTGTCTTAAATGGGTGACCTTGAAGTTTTGTTTCCTATGTTCCCAATGGTAGGGCGGAGAAAGCCACCATTGGTGCCGATGGCTTCAACACCGCTTTCCTTGCTCGCTATCGCACTCTGCCAAATACAGGAAAATTCCACTCATAGTTTTCTAAGAAACCGCCTGCTGTCACGATCATGAAATATGGACTCATGCATTTGTTCAAAATGAACATTTTACCTTGAAACAAAATGGAGAAAGGACACTGTTTTTGAAACAAAATGGATTTGAGAGGTCAGGTGAGCTTTCCTTTCTTGTCGATATATATTGAACTACACAAGGCCCTGGAAGATACCCGATATGTCTGGACAAGGCACTAAAATGCAAATGACCTTCTGGGTCATTTTCTTGAGAAGGCATTGACATGCAACAAGCTTTTCCTGTGGATTAGTGGCTGCCAATTTTCAAATAGTTACAAGAACTTGTTCAAAATGGACCTGCAGAATTCTTGGCTTTGGCGTGGAATTCCGAAGAGTGGGTGTGAGAAGAATCCTATTCTACTACAAGGATATGGAAATGGGTGAAGCTCAAACACCATTTTATGTCAATAGCTATTTGTCAGGACGAAGAAAAGCAAATGTTATGGTCACCTGACAGAAGCCAGGTTTCTGATAAAGAACATTGAATAAGACACATTTTTCGAGTGGCATGCAGAAAGAAAGAGAGCAGAAGAGTTCCAGACCAGCAAAGGAATAGGATCCTGCCTTAAATCCATCAGGAGGCAGAGAATTTGGACCAGCCTTTACCAAACTTTAGGAGCCAAAGCAGGTTTTCACGCAGGGATTTGACTGCACCTCAAATGGAGTGAAGTCTGAGAAACCGCTTGGTAATCAGTAAGCTATTGTGACTTTATCTTCATATACCTCCAACCTCTATTTCTTCAGTGAACCAAAGAAGACCTAAGGATGTACCTCTTTTGGATATTTTCTGTTTTTAATTTCTTAAAAGATTTTGTTCATGGGGTGTCGGCATCGCTGGCTGGGCCAGCCTTTGTTTGAGAGTCAACCACATTGCTGGGGGTGTGGTATCACATGTAGGCCAGACCAGTTAAGGACAACAGATTTCCTTCCCTCAACGATATTAGTGAATCAGTTGGGTTTTACGACAATCAGCAATGGTTTCATGATCATCATTAGACGTTTGTGTGTGTGTCGCTATTGTGAATACATTTTGTATGCTGAGTACTGAATATTTATTATTTTATAAAATTACAAGGAAACCTGTCATTTGTCTGTTTTTGTGAATTAAACACCTCGGGAGTGGGGAGAGGTGGTGTTAAACCACTTTTCTTTTAAAACACATCTGTCTTTGGTCAGTTGAGAGTGGGACACTGCTGCATACAAGGATCCACCAGCATTGTAGTATTAGGTCTTGATAAGTGAACACCTTACAATACTAATGAATGTAACAGCAAACAATCGTGCAAGGTGACAAGTTACTAGTCTGCCAGATTTAATTGACATGCAAGTTTATGCAATTAGGTAACAGGAATAGGTTTGTTAAAACAGAATATGTCAGTAATTAAAATACTAGTATATTAAAGACAGCCTCACTAGAAATTTGCTGAGGGGTCTACTGATCAGCTGCGGTAACCTTGGCAGAAGATCAATGAAAACTCCATTTCAATAATGTAACCAGGGATTCTCATCACTTCTCCATCTCACTATCCCCACCCAAAGGTATAGTGGCTGAAGAGGAGAACTCCCAAAAAATACCAAGTTTGTTTTGCAAATACAATAAAATGCAGAAAAGTAAATCACCAGCAAAATGGTCTGCTTTTGCCACACTCAGTTCAAGACATTGAGGTATGTCACATCTCTTAAAGTTAACCATCAACTTTATAACTGTACCTTTAACATCATCAAAATTATTGTCCTTTATTTCCTGAGATAAAGGATTGTGGGCTTAATCTTGTGGAAGTGAAAGAGTCTTCGGCTGCCTGGTGTAGAATCGTTTTGGGAAGACCAAAGACATGTTGTGCCACTCAGTCACCTGACAGGCCAGCAGCAAATCTTCCCTCAGTAAAAGTGTCCCACGGGCAGAAGTCCTCCCGCCAAGAGCTGCCAGCCAATTAGAGGCCAACAGCTCTTCTGTACTCGCAGTACCACTGGGAAATTGAGGGCTACTGCCCACCCAAGCATCAGATCAAGGATGGACCAGGCACTAGTGAGTAATGATGGGAAGAGAGCCACATTTTGGTCATTAGGAGTGGGGGGCTGGCATTCAGCTGTCCTAGCCACCCCAATACCAGGTCATTTGACCGGCAGTGCCTTAAAATGAGCTGCTCCACCCACCCCCCAAGAGCCTGCAGGCAAAGCTGGATTTGTTTGTCATGCTCCCTGCATGGAGAGCCCCACCGCCATTGCTGGGTTAATACAGGATGCAGGATGGGGCCTTTAAGTGGGCATTAACCTGACCACTTGAGGGACTCAATTGATGGGGAGGTGGAAAGCCATCCATGGGCCTTCCTGCTATGGACTTAACTTGAGTGGTGGGGGAAGGTGGGAAGGCCTCAATCCATCACTTTCCCATCCTCCTCGGGCAGCACGGTGGCACAGTGGTTGGCACTGCTGCCTCACAGTGCCAGGGACACAGATTTGATTCCTGGGCACTGTCTGTCCAGAGTTTGCATGTTATCCCTGTGTCTGTGTGGGTTTCCTCCAGGTGCTCCAGTTTCCTCCCACCGTCTGAAAGATGTACTGGTAAGGTACAATTGGTCATGCTAAATTCTCCCTCAGTGTACCCGAACAAGCACCAGAGTGTGGCGACTAGGGGATTTTCACAGTAACTTCATTGCAGTGTTAATGTAAGACTACTTGTGACACTAATAAATAAACTTTAAAACTACCACCAAGCTCATTACAGGGGCGGGCATAACATCCTGGCCTTGTATTTCAATGTATTAATTTAAAGTTTCTTGCTATCTACTACTGAAAAAAGCCTTTATAATTGAAATCTATAAAATTCTGTATCAAACATGCATCTTACCTTGTAGAATACGTTGTCATGTAGTGTAGAAGAAGCCTTCAGGGTAAACTTAGTGAAAACATATCCCTTAACGACACTCAAAACAATTATTAAAACAATGAACATTCCGTAAATTAGCTGGTAGGTTCCTAGCTGGGGGTTCTCAGTGATGCTGCTACAATCCACTGTCGTGGTGTTGTTCCTTTGTGCAAGACAGTCAACCTTCGTATAATTAAGTATAATCAATTAGTGTCAAAAGCTTAGTTCCTGTGACACAAAGCATACAATAGACTAGAAATTGCATTCTTGAAGCTATGCTGTGAGAAGTATGCGGGAATATCTAGGTATAAATATTTGTGAATTTCCCTTCAATGCTGCTTTCTTGCTGGTCTTTTCATATCCAAGTGGTCATTTACTTTCTCCTGGAATAATTGCTGTTTGGACACTAAACTGTAGTACTCATGCATGACTCACTAGAGTAAGCATACGTAGCCATGACCATACAGGAGGTGGAATTGGTGGATTTTCAGGAGCACCTAGCATCCTACGAGTCCTTTCTCAAGAGTAAGGTTGAGATTGGAAAGTGATGCTGACATTCATGGATGGAAGAAGTACTTCCTCTTCAGAATTTGCCTTAACAGCCAGAAAAGAGTGGAAGTGGATTTTACCCCAAATTCCAACCCCTCCAGCCCCAATGCAGCAACATTCTATCCTGCAATAGAGCAAAATTTCAAACTAAATTATTTGTGAATTGGGCACCATTAATGTTGTGCCAACGGAGGATTTTTAATTTTGTTAAAATATTATAACATTTAAATTAGCCTTTCATCTTGACCCATAAACATCATGGCTGCAGAAGGTGCATCTTATCGCTCTGTATCAATCCAACAAGGCAATACACAAGATATCAAGGAGTCTTTGCACACCACTTTACCATATCTGTAAAATTATCTCTCGATTTGGTTATGTAGAACTTTGGCTTTTGAATAGAGAAATTCACAGAATACTGATCGTGTGCTGTTGAGCAGGACTTTTTGTTCCTTATATTTCACCATGGGAAGCCTCTGGGCTATCCCCTTAGTATAAATTCTCCAGACTTTGTTCTGTACTCTGTGAGTTTAGTGAAGCATCTATAATTACTGCAGTTGCCTCAGGCTGCACGCTGTTGTTTACTGTATAATTTGTATTTGTTGTGCTATTTGCATTGCTGGCAACAATTGTATACCTTAGATGCAATTGCAGAAAATATTCCTGGTATTAATATCTAAAAGTACCTTTTGCTATCAAAATACATGAAGTATTGTTTGTGTTTGTAACATAGTTATAGAGTACATTTCTTTATTTATATATCTGTCTACTTATTCTCAGAAACATTCAGCTGTCCTACCCAACATCCATTTGGCCTTGCGCCCATGTACCAGCTCATTGGTAGAAATATCAAATTATTTCTATACCCCATAGTCATTCCCCATATTCCTGCAATTGCTATCTCTTCATGCATTATCCAATTTCCATTTGAAAGTTAGCATTGAATTTGCTTCCATCACCTTTTCAGGCAATGTATCCTAGAACACAAGGACTTGCTACGTAAGTTCTCTTTACCTCGTGCCACGCCAAATTCTTTTACCATTGCATAGAATCTGTCTTTCCTGGTTACTGGCCTTTCTGCCACAGGAAACCATTTCCCCTTATTTACTCTGTCAAAAAAAATTAATTATTTTGAGCACTTCTATCCTTTTTGCTCTAAGGAGAACACTCCCCTCTCTGGTCTCTCCATGTAACTGAAGATTCTCAATCCTGGGACCATTCTGGCTAATTCCTTTTACATCCTCTCTATGGTGTTGCCTTCCCAAAGTGTGGTGCCCAGAGTTGAATGTAAATATTCCAAGCCGAGTCTTATCCATTGTTTTATAAAGGTTTTGCAAAGTTCCTTCCTTTGTACTCTATGTCGCTATTAATAATAGTAAGAAGTCTCACAACACCAGGTTAAAGTCCAACAGGTTTATTTGGTAGCAAATACCATAAGCTTTCGGAGCACTGCTCCTTCGTCAGATGGAGTGGATATCCACTGTCCTGGATATCCACTCCATCTGACGAAGGAGCAGTGCTCCGAAAGCTTATGGTATTTGCCACCAAATAAACCTGTTGGACTTTAACCTGGTGTTGTGAGACTTCTTACTGTGCTTACCCCAGTCCAACACCGGCATCTCCACATCATGGCTATTAATAATGCCATGGATCCTGGTTAACCTTTTAACAGATTTCTCATTATGTCCTTCCCAAACAGTTAAAATAGTTTCTCTCTATCTACCCTACCTGTTCCCCTTAATATCTTGAAAACTTCAATCAATTTAGCCCTTAACCTTTGAAATTACAGGGAATGCAATCCTGATTTTTGAAATCACGCCTTGTAATTTAACTCTTGGAGTCCTGGTATTGTGCTAGCCCAAAATAAAAATCTAGCCCATGGGGTGGAATTTTACCATCCAGCCCACCACGGGAATCGCAGCGGGCAGGACACGGACCATGCACAGGTCCGTTGACCTCGGGCAGGATTTTCCGGTCTTGAGCAAGTGCAACTGGAAAATCCCCCCCATGATGTTTAAGCGCAAAGAGAAAAACCTCTTACCCATGTGATGTGTGAATCACAGAGGGAAGGATTTCAGTATTATATTCAGGAATTTGTTATTTTTTTAACATTCCAATGGCATTAGGACTGTCCTTTTCAAATGTCACATAAATGGTGGTGTTGGTTTGGTTCTTTGATTGTCCAGTTTTCAAAATGAAATATTTTTCATACAATATTTGCAAGAACAATTTTTGTGACGTGACAAATAAGATTGGACAAATGGACTGAAGCAAAGAATATTCCTTAAATTGTGATAGACTTTAAATAAATTAAGATAAGGTGATCTTGTTCAATTTTATATTGCCACTCAAATAGCACTTCAGACTTCAAAGAAGTGATCATCACAAATCATGTTTTCACAAAAGTGATTTGTACTGAAGGTTTAATTTAACTTAGTCTTTCATCTTGACCCATAAACACTTTGGTTGCAGAAGGTGCATCTTATCGCTCTGTATCAATCCAACAAAGCAACACACAAAAGATCAAGGAGTCTTTGCACACCACTTCACCATTTCTGTAAGATTTTCCCTCAGTTTAATTATGTGCAACTTTGGCTTTTGAATCGAGAAATTCACAGAATTTTGATCGTCTGCTGTTCCCTGTATTTCACCATGGGAAGCCTTTGGGCTATCCCCTTGGTATAAATTCTCCTGACTTTGTTCTGTACCCTGTAAGTTTAGTGAAGCATCTATCATTATTACAGTTGCCTCTGGCTGCATGCTGTTGTTTACTGCAAAATTTGCATTTGTATAAATGAAATAGTTTATCCATGTATTCAAATATTATGAATTAAAAACTGCTCTTTTGCTTGTTATATTTTTCAAATTGTGTTTTCTATTATTTAACATGGGAAACTATTAAATGTTTGATGTAATGAATTCTTAATACAGTAATTGAGTGTTTGTACTCCTTCAATTAATAGAATCATAAGAATTCTCTTTCGCTTTTCATGTTTGGAGAGACAAAGTATAGGGTAATTTATTCTAAAAAGCTACAAAACATGAAAATAATTTTAAAGATTCAACATTTCATAAGTGTACAGGTGACACTACTTGTATTAGTTGTATGAGGAGAACATACCCCAGCTCCTTGTTGTATCCAGTAACTTAACCACCATCCACTAACACTTGTACAGCTGATTATAAGGATGAACAGAAAGAGAACAAATACAAAGAACACATATCCTGGAAAATAAATCAGAATAAACAATTCAATGAATGATACGCATTGAAATATTTTTTTCTAAAGTACACATCAGAAAGCTTACTGAAACTGAATTAATATGAAAGGTAATCAAGTGAATCACACATGAATATATCATTCCTGCAAATCAGTCCAGAGTTGACATGGCAGAATGTTCGGAAAGGAACATTAAAGGTCTAAAGTGAGCGATACTAACCAATTACTACTGGTTGCAAGAATTCAAAGAGTAAAAATGTAGAGAATTCATAAGGAACATTAGTAGAAATGCACAAAAACAAACTGCCAGACAATTGCAGAAAAAGCAAAATATTGCAGATGCTAGAAATCTGAGGGGAAAAAACCTGACGATGCAGGGTGGACATAGCAGGTCAGAAAACATTTGTGGAAAGTACAGATAAAATAGCTTTGGATACAGCTCTTTCTTGAGAACACTAATTCTATGTGAATGTTTTAGTCTGACATTTGCTGGAAAATGGATGCACCCAAAATTCTCTGAGAGAAATAAGTTAAAGTTAGATATTAGCTCTGGATAAAGTACTGGCAATTTTAAATACATGTTGTCAAACATGTTGTTAAATCTCTCACATTGGTTTCATTTCTGAAATAAAAGCCCCATTGGTAAACTGGATGTTATAAATTGATGTGACAATATGATTATATAAAAATCTGGTTCAACGTCTTTCAGCTCAGATTCAAATCACCACGATAGATCATGGTGTAATTTTAAAATGATATAAATAATAATAACTAATGTGTTGTTATTAGGCCCTATAATATGTATGTCATATGTCTGGTTGAATTTGAATAGATTGCTATGTTATTGATGTAGTCTACATGGATTTCAGTAAGTCTTTTGACAAGGTCCCACGTGGGAGACTGGTCAAGAAGTTGGTCAAGATAAGTTCCAGGGCAATTTGGCAAATTGGATCCAAAATGAGCTTAGCGGCAGGAGGCAGAGGGTAATTGTCAAAGGTTGTTTTTGTGACTGAAAACCTGTGTTCAGTCATGTACCGCAGGGATCAGTGCTGGCTCCCTGGTTGTTTGTAATGTACATTAATGATCTAGATGTGAATGTGGAAGTATAATAATTACGTTTGCAGATGACACGAAAATTGGTAAGTAGTGAGGAGGAAAGTCTTAAATTAAAGGATGATATAGACATGCTGGTCAGATGGGCAGAACAGTGACAAATGGAATTTAACCCTGAAAAGTGTGAGGTGATGCATTTTGGGAAAGACTAACAAGGCAAGGGAATGCACAATGAACCGAAGAATGCTAGGAAGTACAGAGGACCAGAGGGTCCTTGGTGTGCATGTCCAAAGATCTTGAAGGCAGCAGGACCGGTAGATAAGATGGTTAAGAAGACATATGGGGCGGCACGGTAGCACAGTGGTTAGCACTGCTGCTTCACAGCTCCAGGGACCTGGGTTCGATTCCTGGCTTGGGTCACTGTCTGTGTGGAGTTTGCACGTTCTCCTCGTGTTTGCATGGGTTTCCTCCGGGTGCTCCGGTTTCCTCCCACAGTCCAAAGATGTGCGGGTTAGGTTGATTGGCCATGCTAAAATTGCCCCTTAGTGTCCTGAGATGCATTGGTTTGAGGGATTAATGGGTAAATATGTAGGGATACGGGGGTAGGGCCTGGGTGGGATTGTGACCGGTGCAGACTCGATGGGCCAAATGGCCTCTTTCTGCACTGTAGGGTTTCTATGAATTTTCTATGAATATGGGATATTTGCCTTTATTAGTTGAGGCTTGGAATATGAGAAGAGAGGAATGATGGAGCTGCAAAAACAACTCATTAGGCCACAGCTAGAGGATACAGTTCTCATCACCACACTATAGGAAAGATGTGATTGCACCAGAAAGGGTGCAGAGGAGATTCACCAGGATGTTGCCTGGGCTGGAGTGTTTCAGCTATGAAGAGAGGCTGGTTAGGCTGGAACTGTTTTCCATAGCTCAGAGAAGGCTGAGGGGGGACTTAATTGAGTTGCACAAAATTATGAGGGATGTAGGTAGGGTAAATTATGAGGGAACCTTTCCCCTTAGTAGAGGGATCAATAACCAGGGGCATAGATTTAAAGTGAGGGGCAGGAGATTTAGCGGGGATTTGAAGAAAAACCCTTTCACCCAGAGGGTGTTGGGAATCTGAAACTTATTGCCTGAAAGGGTGGTAGAGGTGGGAACCTTCACAACATTTATGAAGCATTTAGATGAGCGCTTGAAATGCGATAGCATAGAAGACTACAGACCAAGTGCTGGAAAATGGGATTAGAATGGTTGTCTTCTTGATGGCTGCCGCAGACATGATGGACTGAAGGACCTCTTTCCATGTGTAAAACTCTATTACTCTATCAGACGATTGGCTTCAAAAAACTGCAGCAACATCGAAGATGTTTAACAGACTCATAGTGGCCAGGTAGTGGTGTCTGTCGGGAGAATAGCAGCAACCACGTGCTTTAAATGATGGTGAAATTCTCCAGGACAGTGGTAGTTGACTTGAACAAAATTGCTGCCATTCTTGTTAACAGCTCAACTCGAGCAGAAGACAGGCCTGTGGAGAGGGTATAATTTAAAGGGATATGAATGTCTCTTACCTCCTCCTGCCATAACATACTGATGATATGTTTGTCCTGATATCGAGCCTGATTTGTTCTCTTCGTCTTTTGTAAGCTGCTCATTTGGTACTGTAAAAGTAAGCTCATAATTCAAGTGCTATTCTTAATTATTACACTCATTTATGTTTCTCAGTATAGATTATAAAGGTATCCATTAATCAATGTTATAAAATACATTTGACTTTGGAGTTCAATATGGTTGTTGTATAATAAAACAGATTTATTTTAATGATACCCAAGTCTATTCTTCCAAATTATAGCCGAACGTTAATTCTGATTTGGTAACCTGCAATGGGGAATATCAAATATTTTGACAAGTCCCTCGCAAATCAGTAATTTTCAGAGATTGGGCAGCACTGTGGGCAAGTGTGAGATTTTCCCAGTGTGATTTTGGTTTGATCCTAACTCAGACATAAGAACTAGGAATAGGCAGTTTAGCCTCTCGAGCCTGCTCCGCCATTTAATACGATCATGGCTGATCTCACCTTGATCTCAATTCCACTTTCTGTCCACTTACAACAGCCCTTTAAACCCTAACTGATGGGATGAACCCCATGATTCGTCTCGCAATAAGGGTTAAACATGAAATTAACTTTGGGGTGGGGTGGGGGGGGGGGCGGATTCTCCCAGCCCGCTATGCTGCTTTGGTGTCAGAGGGAGGGAGGCTAGCAATCGGGGTAAGGGGGGGGTGGTTGGGACTGCGGGGTGGGGGGAATTGGTGCTGCTGGTGGGAGGGGGGGGAAAATCGGGACTGCGGAGGGGAGTGGGAGAGATCGGGACTGCTGGGGAAGGGTGGGGGGAAGATCAAGGTGGGCCAGGGACAGTGGGGGGGTTTGCGAGGCTGGCCCGGACACGTCAAGGGGACCAGCGATGGGGGTGTGGGGGGGGGGTTGCCGGATTGTAGGGCTGGCCAATGATCAAGCTAGCCAGCGATTGGGAAGCCGGCAGTGCGGGGCCACTGTACATACACCAATCGGCGCATGCGCTGTGGCCCACTCAGCGCTATGCTGCCAGCCTCTCCAGTGGGAATAGGCCCCACCCACTGATGTTTAATGAGATTCACACTAGTGCATTCTGCGGTGCACAGAATGTGGGAGATTCATTTTTAAAATCCCGCTGAAAAAAACAAGCAGGATTTACTCCAATTTTTACGCAAATTTGATACTTCGAATTTCTTTAGGAGAAACGCCTCCCAGGAATGTTAACCAGTTCCGAGCAGTCAGCTACAGTCTGCATAACACCGCCCAGAATTTGTTACTAAACGATCAAATTCACAATAGAGGCCAGAAAGGAAAGAGGCTGGTGTGAGAAGTGGCAGAATCATTCAGGCATTATAGGAAGTTCTTTTAACAGGTTGAGCTTATGGTACCATCACAAATTTCATATGCCTAGTTCATGTGATCCTGCATCTTCCCCGAGAGTCTCTGCCTTCTTCCTCGGTTCACAGAGCTTGTGCTGTAGTGATTTCACTAATCTCCCTGACCTTATTCTCAGCTCTCGGAGGATGTATTGGATTAAAGTTTTCCATAATCTCTCTTGAACTCAATAGAGGAGTATGTGAATCATCAGAGACTATCAGATCAATGTTCCGGTCATCTTCCTGATCTTCTGGATAACTGGTCCATGAGTTCTTCTTTTAGATATGGGTACAATTTTTTTAAATCTCACTAGTACATTTTCAGTCTCTACGAGATAAGATTTTGGATGTCGTGTTTTTTCCAAAACTTGGCCTTCGCAATTTTGGTCTTGAATCCATTTTGACTCACCTGCCTGGAGTTCTGGCAAGTTATGTACTCTATGGCATTGATTGTAGTTTCTGGTTTGCTTTGCATGATACTCACCATGCTGCTACCTTACTGTCTGTTGATCTGTTGCTGTGAGGCAGGGAATAAGCATGTGCAGAGGAACGGGAAGTTGAGTTCACAGTCATTTCACGCAGCTTTTCTCACTTGCTCCAGCAAGCACTCTGTGCAATTTTGGGAAATTCTGCCCTTAGCATTTGATGCCGTTAAATCTTCCTTTGACTGTCGAAAATCTGATAAAGTCTCCTCAAAGTCTTTTGCAACAATGCAATCCCAAATGACTTTGCTTTCAGGGCTCCATATTTGTGATTCTCCATTAGTTGATATAAATTGTTAACGAAGGAATCTAGGTTCTTGCCTGGGCTTTGGATATGTCTATTGAACTGCACCTTTTCTGTAATTCTGTTGCAGCTAGGACTGAAATTTATATCAAAAGCTTTTATAACATCTTTGTATGTTGCAGTTTCTTTATTTATGTCTCGTTTGACCAGTGCTTCACCTGCACAACTGACATGGCATGGATAAGGGTAGTGACCTGTTCCTTACTAGGCTTCTCTGCTGGTTCCGAAGCAGTTCTGTACCTGAGAAACCCATGACACCAGCTCTGCTACATGATCCAAGCCTGCCACATGGTTGAAGCACTCTGGTAAGGGTTCTCCATGGCTTTTCTTCACTCTAGCCTTCCCTTGAGTTCTGTGGCATTTGTTCCCACTGTCCCCTTTCCTTGCAGTCATTTTACTTGCTGCTTTTTCAGTCACTGGGCCATTTACTTGGTGCTTATTCCACTGCCTTTACACTATCACCATCTGTTATCATACGGTGGCACAGTGGTTAGCACCGCTGCCTCACAGCGCCAGGGACCCGGGTTCGATTCCCGGCTTGGGTCACTGTCTGTGTGGAGTCTGTACGTTCTCCCCGTGTCTGCGTGGGTTTCCTCCAGGTGCTCGGGTTTCCTCCCACAGTCCAAAGATGTGTGGGTTAGGTGCATTGGCTATGCTAAATATCCTCTTAGTATCAGGGAGACAAGCTAGGGTAAATGCATGGGGTTATGGGATAGGGCCTGGATGGGATTGTGGTCAGTGGAGACGCGATGGGCTGAATGGTCTCCTTCTGCACTGCAGGATTCTATGATTCTATGATTGTGGATCTTAGCTGAGGTTGCCCACGGTTGGGATTGATAGTGACTGCTGGAGACAAGGCTATTGGTAAACTTTAAATTTAACTCTTATTAGACCTCAGCATTCTCTGTTGTCATGTGATCTTACAAATCTGATGATTTAGACTATTTACATTAATCGTTTACACGACAAAAATAATTTATTTTAGTATCCCATTTTGAACAATTTGAATGTTAAAATATAATACTACACCACCTAGTGGTGTAACAGCTAAATGTTAGAATTTGCATTCCTATTACAGCAAATTTCAATACAGCACAAAGCCAGTGTAAAAACTTTAATATTATTCTTAGTGTTTTACCTTTTTTATGGTTTCCATCCTGCTGCATTGGTTTTTCGTTCTCACTATTTTCTTCCGCTGGATCATTTGTCTCATCAGTCATATCAAATGCTAAAAGTTACAAAAGAGTTTTGACAAACTTTGTATTTAAAACTGCGCTGAGTAAATATTTTCAAATTTATGAGACACTAGGAGTAGATGATAAATGAAATGATTTAGGTATCTATGTACATAAATCACTAAAAGCTCGTGTTGGATTGTCATGTTTTTTGTGGACAGGACATACCTGGTCAATTTTCCACATTGCCAGGTAACTGCCAGTATTGCAGCTGTACGGGAATTGGGGGAGGGTGGGGGAGAATTGTTTGGCTGGCAGAGGGGGGTAGAAAGATGTGGGGGGTGTGCATCTGGAGCACAAGGCTTCAGTACTGCTACCAGAATGTTGCCAGTGGTGATAGTAGCCTTACTACATGTGGTAAACCACTGTTAGCTTATTACCTGTATATGTGACATGCCTGGACACATCCCTGCCAGCCCTACCCGAGACTCCTCCCCCCTCCGGTCCAGGTATAAAGGCGACTGCTCCCCACCCCCCTGCCTCAGTCTGGACCAGTTCATCAGCATGGGTGTGCTCCAAGTCTTTTGCTAATAAAAGCCTATTTGTTCTTGCATACAAACTAGTCTTTGCTTGATTGATGGTGCATCACTACAGTACCTTCAGCCACTTCTTGATATTACACAGAATGAATTGAATTGGCTGAAGTATTACACCTGTGATGCTGGGGGCCTCAGGAAGAGGCTGAGTTGGATCATCCAACCCAGCACCTCTGGCTGAAGATGGTTGCAGATTTGTTGGCTTTATCTCATGAACTGACGTGCTGTGCTCCTCCCCACCTCACCCCTCCATCCCACTCATTAAGGATGGGGATATTTGTGGAACCTTTTTCTCCAATTGTTTAATTATCCACCATCATTCACAACGGGGTGTGACAGGACTGCAGAGCTTAGATCTGATCCATTGGTTATGGAATCACTTAGCTCTGTCTATCACATGCTGCTTCTGCTATTTGGCATGCAAATAGTCCCATGTAATAGCTTCACCAGATTGACTCCTGAATTTGCCTGATGGTACTTTTTTGGCATACCCTTCTCCACTCTTCATTGACCCAGGAGCGATCCTCTAGCTTGGTGGTAATCAGAGAGTGCGGGAAATGCTGGGCCATCGGGCTACAGATTGTGGTTGAATACAGTTCTGCTGCTGCTGATGGCGCAGACTGCCTCATGGATGTCAAGGTTTAAGTTGCTAGATCTGTTCTAAATTGTTCCCATTTAGCAGAGTATTAGTGCCACACAACATGATGGAGAGTATTTGCAATGTGAAGACGGGACTTTGTCTTCACAAGCACTGTGCTGTTGTCTCTCCTACCAATACTGTCATGGACAGATGTCACTGTGATAGGTAGATTGATAAGGAAAATGTCAAGTAAGTTTTTCCCTCTTCTTGGTTTCCTCACCGCCTGCCACAGGCCCAGTCTAGCAGCTATGTCCTTTAGGAGTCTACCAACTCAGTCAGAAGTCACCCACGCTTGTCACCCTCAGTGCTTTTTCCAATTGGAATTCAACATGAAGGAATACCGGTGAGTCTGCTAAGTGGGAACAGTAGGTGGTAATCAACAGGAGATTTTCTTTCCATATTTGACCAGGTGCCATGAGATCTCACCGGGTCCATAGTCAATGGTGCAGACTCCCAGGGCAACTCCATCCTACCTGTATACCACTGTGCTGCCATCTCTGGTGGGTCTGTCCCGATGGTGGGGCAGGACACACCACAAGATAGCAATGGTGTGTCTGGGACATTGTTTGCAATGTGTGATTTGGTGAACATGATTATGTCTGGCTATTACTTTTTAAGTCTGTGAACAGCTCTCCCAATTTTGACACAAGCCCCAGATGTTAGTAAGGAAGACTCTGCAGATTCGACAGGGCTGTATATGCCATTGTCATTTCAGGTACCTAGGTTGATGCTGGATTGTTCATCCAGTTTCATTCCTTTTTTTGATTTTTCTCTAGTAATTTGGTACAACTGAGTGGGTTATTTATTTTCAATTCATTCGTAGAACATGGGCCTCACTGGCTGGCCAGAATTTTTTGCCCATCCCCAATTGCCCTTGGAGGACAGTTAAGAGTCAACCACATTGTTGTGGCTCTTGAATCACATGTAGGCCAGACGAAGTAAGGACAGCAGATTTCCTTCCCTAAAGGACATTGTGAGGCCATTTAGGATCATAGAATCATAGAAACCCTACAGTACAGAAAGAGGCCATCAAGTCTGCACCAACCACAATCCCACCCAGGCCCTACCCCCATATCCCTACATATTTTACCCACTAATCCCTCTAACCTACGCATCTCAGGACACTAAGGGGCAATTTTAGCATGGCCAATCAACCTAACCCTCACATCTTTGGACTGTGGGAGGAAACCGGAGCACCCAGAGGAAACCCACGCAGCAGAGATTTAAGAGTCAACCACATTGCTGTGGATCTGGGGTCACATCTAGACCAGAGCAGGTAAGGATGGTAGATTTCTTTCCCTACAGGATAAGAGTGATATTGAGATTTAAAGGATTGGATTAGGAGGGCAGGATGCCTAAACTTAGTTTGTATTCCCCCAAGTTTAGATGGTTGAGGAGTGATTTTTTTTAAATGAAAAATTCAAAAAGGGTAGGTAGAGAGAAAGGATTTCTTCTGCATGGTGGGCATATCCAGAACAGAATTAAACAAAGACCAATTAGGAATGAAATCAAGAAAGATTTTTTATCATGAATGGTAGTGATAAACTCACTTTCAAAAGGCTCTGGATACTCAGCTAATTGAAATTTCCAAGACTAAGATTGTGGTAAACCACTGTTAGCTTATTACCTGTATATGTGACATGCCTGGACACATCCCTGCCGGCCCTACCCGAGACTCCTCCCCCCCCCGGTCCAGGTATGAAGGCGACTGCTCCCCACCCCTCTGCCTCAGTCGGGACCAGTTCATCGGCATCGGTGTGCTCCAAGTCTTTTGCTAATTAAAGCCTATTTGTTCTTGCAAATTAGTCTTTGCTCAATTGATGGTGCATCAAAGATCACTATGTTTCTTTTGGCAAGGCTACAAATTATATGGAGCAGAAGTGGGTAAAAGATCTAGTTGAATGGCAGAACATACTTGAAGAGTTCAATGGCCTACCTCTGTTCGCAATACAGTTTTATGTAAAATGCACTTCTTAAAGATGGCACACTTACCAGCATTGTCCAAGCCTTTTAACCTTGTGCTTGAAGGAGAAGCTTCATCCAGCTTTCCTATATCAGAGCTAAGTGGTATCATGTTGTCCTCTTCCGAACTCTGAATGCAGAATGGAAGAAACATTGAACTATAAATCAACACGGCATTTTTAGTCTAACTGTTCAAGTCTCTGTGGATTAGTTCAGTTGGCTAGGTAGCTGGAGTGTGGTGCACAATTATGCCAATGGCAGGTGTTCAATCCCTGTATCACCTGTGGTAGTTCCCAGAGCACTATCTCCTTGCCTTACCTCGTGCTTGGTACTGACTGGTGCCCTTCAAGTTTTAGAACCATTTAGAATTCTCTCTCTCTCTCTCTAACAGAATGAGATGCTATAGTCTCTTGTGGCTATGACTAATTACTCTTGGTCTTTCTAGTATGTAGTTATACATCTCAGGCTGACCTCAACTGCAGGAATTTGATCAGTTCTGGACTTGCAGGAGGGATTTTGGATCCAACTCAATCTGGTGACCAGGAATGACCAAATTCCTGCTATTGCAGCACCATAAGCCATTTAAGATTCATATCTGTTTTCTCTAACCATTGTCTTTGTTATTTTTAATTTGCTTCTTATCTGTTGTAAGTGAAGAGAAGGGTTTGCGGAAGTTATATATTTCCTTGAGCAGAGTCCCACGATCATGTCACTGAGAATCTTGCATTACTTTTCCTTGTTTTTATGATGAATCAAGATCGCATGTAACTAAGAGTTTTCTCACATTTGAAACTTGGGTGGCACGGTGGCACAGTGGTTAGCACTGCTGTTTCACAGCGCCAGGGACCTAGGTTTCATTCTGGCCTCAGGTCATTGTCTAGAGTTTGCATGTTCTCCCCGTGTCTGCATGGGTTTCCTCTGGATGCTCCAGTTTCCTCCCACAGTCTAAAGATGTGCGGATTAGGTTGATTGACCATGCTAAATTGCCCCTTAGTGGCAGGGAAATTAGCAGGGTAAATACGTGAGGTTACGGGAATAGGGCCTGGGAGGGTTTGTTGTCAGTGCAGCCTTGATGGGCTAAATTGCCTCTTGCACTGTTGAAAGCTTACTTTCGCAATCCATATTTAAATTAAATCGAAGGAAATAACTTATGAGGTGGGAATGAGAAACAGCTGATCCACGTTTGTAGCTTTTTAAGCCATATTTAGAAAAAAACGCCAAAGTTTTGTTTTCTGTACACACTTAATGACTGGATACAAAGTTATAATAAGGGGAAAAGTAAAGAATTGATCCATTTGCACTAGTCTGGCATTGGCACCTCTATCCCTTGGCTGACACACTGGATGACTTGATCTGGAAATAGTCTCTGCCAAGCTCTCATGCTCTGTGACTTGGCACTGTTACATATTGTTTGCTCAGAGGTTAATACCCTGCAGTGAATACTGAACAGGTGCCACGCTAAGTATCCTGGTACTGCAACTCCTGGATTATTGAACACCTTCAACCTTCCTGATAGCAAAAGCAGTGCCTGACTTGACTATGTAACACTGCTCGAAAAGCCAGACACCCATTTGCTCATTATTTTCAATTTGCTGGCTGCTTAATATATACATAAACACAGACTTTCTGCCAGCAATGAAGGTCATATTTTTAATTTGAAATAATAAGCATGGTGGGGCATTGAATAAAGATTTTGATATCTGGTGAAATTCTCAGCCCATTCAGTCTTATCACACAGAGGTAATCTTTCTCGGCTATGCTACACAGAAGTGTAATTTCATTTGGGAACTGATTATTTCTGCAATACACTGAAAATATTATTAACACTGCAGGGCATTGTGACAGAAAGTGCAACAGCAAACAGTGAGTGACTTCAGAGTAGAAGCAAATAATCAACAATGAAGATTTGCAAATAACAATTGCATTAAACAAAGAGTCAACAATAGAAAAAGGGCCAATTTCTTGATTGGGCTCTCTCAGCAGGATTATTGAGAGCTCTGAGTAGGAAACCATCAAATGGAGCCCTGGCTTTCTGGTTGTTCATTTGAATGGATGGAAATCAAGGTCCGTGGATCGCTAATTTCCTGACCAGTGCTGTCAGCGGGATTTCACAATGGGAGAAACCAATCCACAAATCTGCCTTATAGTCAGAAAAGGCTTAAAATACTGAGAAGAAAAATGAAAATAGTACTGATGAGGGGGTCTTCTGAGGAAGTCGAAGCATTGGTGAGCTTTCTTAACTATAGTGTCGGCATGGGGGGACCGGGCCAGGTTGTTGGTGATCTGGACACCTAAAAACTTGAAGCTCTCAACCCTTGCTACTTCGTCCCCGTTGATGTAGATGGGCATGTTCTCCACTACGCTTCCTGAAGTCAATGACAATCTCCTTTGTTTTGCTGCCATTGAGGGAGAGATTATTGTCACCGCACCAGTTCACCAGATTCTCTCTCTCATTCCTGTACTCTGTCTCGTCATTGTTTGAGATCCAACCCACTACAGTGGTGTTGTCAGCAAACTTGAAAATCGAGTTGGAGGGGAATTTGGCCACACAATCATAGGTGTGTAAGGAGTATAGTAGGGGGCTGAGAACACAGCCTTGTGGGGTACCGATCATGGAGGTGGTGTTGTTGCCTATCCTTGCTGATTGTGGTCTGTGGGTTCAGAAGTTCAGGATCCAGTCGCAGAGGGAGGAACCGAGGCCCAGGCAACGGAGTTTAGAGATGAGTTTCATAGGAGTGATGGTGTTGAAGGCTGAGCTGTCAATGAATAGGAGTCTGACATGGGTGTCTTTGTTATCTAGGTGAAAATGCTGACCGACCTTCTGAGTAATTCCAACATTTTCTGCTCTTATTTCAGATTTGCAATATCTCCAGCAATTTTGTTTTTGCTAATTTAACCCCACTAGTTAAAAAGGGAGGTGGAGAGAAAAGAAGAAATTATAGACCAGTCAGCCTGACATCAATAGTGGGGAAAATTCTAGAGTCCATTATCAAAGATTTTATAGCAGGGCACAGTGGTAGAATTGGACAGAGGCAGCATGGATTTACAAATGCTTGACAAATCTACTGGGATTCTTTGAGGATGTAACTGGTAGAATTAATGAGGGGGAGCCAGTGGGTTTATGTGGACTATCAGAAGGCTTTTGACAAAGTCTCCCATAAGAGATTAATGTGTAAAATTAAAGTGCATGGGATTGGGGTAGTGTATTGAGATGGTTAGAAAACTTTGGCAGACAGGAAACAGAGAGTAGGAACAAACGGGTCATTTTCCGAATAGCAGGCAGTGACTAGTGTGATATCACAGGGATCGGTGCTAGGATCCCAGCTATTCATGTATATATTAATGATTTAGACGAGGGAACTAAATGTTATATCTCTAAATTTGCAAATGACACACAGCTGGGTGGGAGGGTGAGCTGTGAGGTGGATGCAGAGATGCTTCAGTGAGATTTGGACAAACTAAGTGGGAAAGTGCATACCAAATGCAATATAATGTGGATAAATGTAAGGTTATCCACTTTGGTAGCAAAAATAGGAAGGAAAATTATTATCTGAATGGCTATAACTTAAGTGAGGGGAATGTGCAATGAGATCTGCGTGTCCTTGTTCACCAGCCACTGAAGGTAAGCATGCAGGTGCAACAAGCGGTAAAGAAGGCAAATGGTATGTTGGTCTTCAAAGCGAGAGGATTCGAGTGCAGGAATAGAATTGTCTTGCTGCAGTTATACAGGGAATTGGTGAGGCCACACCTGGAATATTGTGTGTAGTTTTGGTCTCCTTATCAGAGGAAGGATGTTCTTGCTTTGGAGGGAGTACAGAGAAGGTTTACTAGACTGATTCCTGGGATGGTGGGACTGACATATGAGGAGGTATTGAGTTGGTGAGGATTATATTCACGGGAGTTTAGAAGAATATGTCCAAAGATGTGTGGGTTAGGTTGATTGGCCATGCTAAAATTGCCCCTTAGTGATCTGAGATGCATAGGTTAGAGGGATTAGTGGGTAGATATGGGGGTAGGGCCTGGGTGGGATTGTGGTCGGTGCAGACTTGATGGGCCAGATGGCCTCTTTCTGCACTGTAGGGTTTCTATGAATTTCTATGAATATGTGGGGAATCTCATAGAAACCTATACAATTCTAACGGACCAGACAGGGTAGATAGAGGAAGGATGTTACTGATAAGGGAGGTGTCCAGAACCAGGGGTTACAGTATGAGGATACGGGGTAAGCCTATTAGGACTCAAAGCAGTTGAGGCCAAAACATTGTATGTTTTCAAGAAGGAATTAGATATAGCTCTTAGGGTGAAGGGGACCAAAGGATATGGGGGGAAGGTGGGATCAGGTTACTGAATTGATGATCAACTATGATCATAATGAATGGTGGAGCAGACTCAAAGGGCTGAATTGTCTACTCCTGCTCCTATTTTCTATGTTTCTACAAAGTAAAGGTCAGGAGTTTACAGCTCTGCAATGGTATGTTTCCCCCCCCCGTCACCTCCTGGTGGATGTGGCGGACCATTTAAATTGCCATTGACGGTAATATCCCACTGGGTGGGAGGGGGGGTAAAATCCTGGTCCTGGTATTAGAACGCACCACCTGGCCCAATAAGTCTACTTTTTCTACAGGTCGCTGCCTTTTTATGGATTCTGCCACATCCGTTTCATCAACCAAGCACAAATGCTACAAAATCCCTCCTTCACTCTTGAAAATTCTTCAGGAAAACTCTACAGTATCTTCCTATGCTTATACTTCCTCCAATCAAATCCAATCAGATACATTTTATAGATGATATTACCCAATATCCCATCACCGAGGAGCTAACTGCATTTCATGGAGTATTTAATCGTCTTTCTCTGTGGTCATTGCTATATCGTTCAATCACTCTTAACCAGAGCTTTAGTTTTTAGATATTCACATTTTTGATAATGTCACATTAATGCCAGAATGATAACCTTGTTAGCTGAATTAGTTCAACACAGGATTTGCTTGCCTTATCAAGATAAAATTCTGCTTAAAATTAGGTTGTCAGATTAATAAGAGTTGGATTAATGAGACATGACTGTAACATAACTCTTTAACAGCAAAGGCCTAATTATCCCACTTCCAGTTAGCTGACTAATTAAAGCATTGCAAGCTCAAGGATTTCTCTAGTGACCTAAATATTAATATAACAGCATAAAATTCACGCGGCAGCTGATGTTTTTCCTCCCTGACTTTAAAATTACTGATCTTGCTTGTATTTTATTTTGTTTGGATTAAATGCTATTAAATATTCTCTTAATGAATACTTCCAATGTACATATGTAAGTTGGCCCTTATTATACGCTTAAATGGAATGCTGTATTACCTTGTGAGTGATAAATGCAATGTATATCGCATGAAAGAAAAAATAGATTTGCATTTCTATGGTGAGTTCACAACCACCCCAGACATCTCAAAATGCTTTACAACCAATAAATTACATTTTTCAAGGGTAGCCATGATTACAATGTGGGAAACAAGCAGCCAATTTGCGCACCGTGAATTCCTACAAACAATGTGATAATGACCAGATAATCTGATCTTGTGATGTTGATCGAGGGATAAATACTGTCCAGGGCTAACTCCCCTGCTCTCCTTCGAAACAGTGGCATGGCATCTTTTACATCCACCCAAATGGGAAGATGGTTCCTCAGTTTAACATCTCACCCAAAAAGATACTACGGTACTGCACTGTCAATCTTGATTCTTGTACTCAAGCTCTGGAACGGCACTCGCACGAGAACCATGTATCTTAGATGTAACAGCACTACCAACTGAGCCATGGCTGACAGCAGCTGACCTGGCTATTGCTAAGCACTTTGACATCGAGTTCAGCTGGTACAAGGCGTAAGATGGTCAGAGAAGCATTATACATTTCAAATAAACATTCTGTTGTTTTCTTACATTTGGTTGGTTCATTTGGTAATTGTTAATCAGATTGGCATAGTGTCCGTTTTTGTTCATTAGTAACTCATGTTTTCCTTTTTCTTTAATTTTCCCATCCTCCAATAAAATGATTTGATCACACTCTTCCAAATACTAAAGGTAAATTTTGAAAAATGAACATGCGTTACTTGTACAATTCTATCAATCACGATACTTTTGCATAGCATCATGTGGTCTTAAATAGGAAACTCTGTACCCCTTCTATAAAAGCTACCCTCATATTAAAGTAAAGTTCATTTATTACACACAAGAAGGCTTACATTCACAAGGCACTGTGAAAATCACCTAGTCGCCACACTCCGGCGCCTGTTCGGGTACACTGAGGGAGAATTTAGCATAGTCAATTCACCAATTCACTGCACATCTTTGGGAGGAAACAGGAGCACCCGGAAATAACCCACGCAGACACAGGGAGAACGTGCAAACTCCACACAGACAGTGATCCAAACCAAGAATTGAACCCAGATCCCTGGCTCTATGAGACAGCAGTGCTAACCACTCTGCCACCATGCTGCCCCAGTTATTACAGTGGGGTATTACAGTGGGGTAAGTCACAATATATTCTGACAGGCAGTGTGAACTTTTCAGAAATGAGTAACAAAATAGAATTCAATGTTAGTGCAATAAATGTTGAAGTATAGCACTCATATTGAAGTAGTTCCTTTCAATGCAATATCATTTTTACTGAATTTTACATTCCCGGATAAACACATCTTTCTACAGAGAAAATTGGGAGTTTTGAATGCAGATATATTTATCCAGAATTCAATGTTTAAATAATTGTAAGCTAAGAGGGAGCCCACCACTACCAGGACACAAAGATTAGATACCACAGATGCACAACACACAAGCTGATCTGACATATCCCACCACCGCTGCAGAGAAATTCATGGCAATTTTCGAAGGAACAAGGACATCTGTAATCTGGTGCATGCAAATTTCAGGTCAAATTGCCAACTTCATAAACTGGAGATCCCGGCTTTGAACTGGGGTGGGACACTCACCTGAGAAAGGAGCAGCGCTCCAAAAGCTCGTGATTCCAAATAAATCTGTTGGACTTTAACCTGGTGTTGTGAGACTTCTTCCTGTGCCAACTTCATAAGATTCAGAGACTAACGCAGGAATTCTACCACCCACCTGCCATGGAATTGGAGCGGGCGAGGGGCGGACAATGGAAACATCCGTTGACCTTGGGCACGATTTTTCGGTCTCGGGTCAAGCGAGACCGTAAAGTCCTAATTCTCTGGTGAAGGATAAATAGCATGATTGTTTTCCCAGGACATACTCATGTGTAACTCTGCTGGGTCTGCGGAACCACCTTCTTGGGTAAAGTTGGGTGGGTTTGTATCCGTCTCATCCATTAACTAGCTGAGGCAAGGAGAATTCCCAAAGGGACATCCATCCAATTGGCTTTTGTCAGACATACATCAATGATAAAGCAGTGAATGAAACAAGTGCATAATAATCTCCAAAAAAGGCATCAAACTAAATTCAATGAAAGGTTGCATAAAAGCTTAAAAATATAGTTCACATACTAATAATTAATTGATTTGATTTCTGTTTTGATGGACATGAAAGCCACGGGGGATCATCAATAGATCTCCCCGTAATCATTGTGGAGTATGGGCTACCTTATTGAGCGAGTGGAGGCTTGTTCAGTGGGAAGTGGTCAGAGGGAGGGTTTTCAACCTATTACTCAACCTGGACTGTTGTTGTGGGCCCCGAGGTAGAAACTACCTGACTGTAAGCCGTAGCATAGCCCTTTCCCTTGGTGCACAATAAAGGGTGTTGGTGATGGGAAACTGGCATTTGCCTGAATTACTACAATTTCCATCAGAACACAATACCAGGGAGGTGTTGGTTACGCTTGGTGTAGACCTGTTTTTTTTCCCCACCAGACTATTGGGCAATTGGGGACAGTTTTTCCTGTTTATCTTGTTACCTACCTAGCCCCTACCCCTCCATCTATTTCTACACTGTCCATGTCTCGCAGATAACCGATTGTATCTATGGGTTTCTCTCATGATGTCTCCTGTTGTCTCATTTTCAAATTACTCCTGTCTTTTAAACCTCGTCTGTTCCCCTCAAGCACCTTACAGATTATACCATGTATTTGTGTGTTTTTCCTTCTTCCTGCCTTTTGTTCCATTTGCTGCTAAATAGCGCTCAAGACTAACATCTGCCAGTTCTAACCCATGTCCATACTCATGTGTCCCTGGCCTGACCTGTGTTTTCAGTGCTTTCTCTTTCTGTATTTTGCTTTATCTATGGTGATGATGCCACATTTCTGGTGTTGGCTAAGGAAATGTGACCCGAATTATCACACTTTTACACACTTAACAGAGTATTTAATGTTAAATCCTCATCTCACCACGCTCTCACCCCATGACAATGTAAATTTTTCAGTACGTCACCTGGAGCTGGTGAGTGACTAGAATCACTGTTTTGTCCCGGAGTGCTTTTTTGACACACTGCTCAAAGATGTGTTTCCCAACATGTGCATCCACAGCTGATAAGGGATCATCCAACAGATAAATATCTTGGTCTGCATACACAGCTCGAGCAATGCAGATTCGTTGTTTCTGCCCACCTGACAGATTGATCCCTCTTTCTCCTATCTTTGATTTAATTTAAAAATCCATTAGCATTGTAATTTAACATGGAATATCTGATTAAATATCTCTGAGATTAGTCTTCTGATTCTTAACTAAAATGTCTTACTTCAGTTAAATCTCCAAAGGGGAGTATGGTCAGGTCCTGTTCCAGGCTGCAGACTTCAATCACTTTCTTATACCTGTAGGTTATAAGCAAATTAAACATGATCAGAACATGTTTTATAGCTGGATCATTCTTACTTTTTTCCAATGTAAGCAATTGCAGAGTTGGCACAATCACATGGAGCAAAACCACCCTCCACTCACACAGTGTAACACACTCCCCAGTCGCACAGTGTAACACATCCCCCACTCACACAGTGTAACACACTCCCCAGTCGCACAGTGTAACACATCCCCCACTCACACAGTGTAACACACTCCCCAGTCACACAGTGTAACACATTCCCCAGTCACACAGTGTAACACACTCCCCAGTCGCACAGTGTAACACATCCCCCACTCACACAGTGTAACACATTCCCCAGTCGCACAGTGTAACACATTCCCCTGTCACAAAGTGTAACACACTCCCCAGTTGCAAAGTGTAACACATTCCCCAGTCGCACAGTGTAACACATTCCCCTGTCACAAAGTGTAACACACTCCCCAGTTGCAAAGTGTAACACATTCACCACTCACACAGTGTAACACATTCACCAGTCACACAGTGTAACACATTCCCCAGTCACACAGTGTAACACATTCCCCAGTCACAAAGTGTAACACATTCCCCAGTCACAAAGTGTAACACATTCCCCAGTCACAGTGTAACACATTCCCCTGTCACACAGTGTAACACATTCCCCTGTCACACAGTGTAACACACTCCCCAGTCGCAAAGTGTAACACATTCCCCAGTCGCAAAGTGTAACATTCCCCAGTCACAGTGTAACACATTCCCCTGTCACAGTGTAACACATTCCCCTGTCACACAGTGTAACACATTCCCCTGTCACACAGTGTAACACACTCCCCAGTCGCAAAGTGTAACACATTCCCCAGTCACAAAGTGTAACACATTCCCCAGTCACAAAGTGTAACACACTCCCCAGTCGCAAAGTGTAACATTCCCCTGTCACAGTGTAACACATTCCCCTGTCACAGTGTAACACATTCCCCTGTCACACAGTGTAACACATTCCCCTGTCACACAGTGTAACACACTCCCCAGTCGCAAAGTGTAACACATTCCCCAGTCACACAGTACAACACATTCCCCTGTCACACAGTGTAACACATTCCCCAGTCACAGTGTAACACAGCCCCAGTCACAGTGTAACACATCCCCAGTCACAGTGTAACACAGCCCCAGTCACACAGTACAACACATTCCCCAGTCACAGTGTAACACATTCCCCAGTCACAGTGTAACACAGCCCCAGTCACACAGTACAACACATTCCCCAGTCACAGTGTAACACATTCCCCAGTCACAGTGTAACACATTCCCCAGTCACACAGTACAACACACTCCCCCAGTCACACAGTGTAACACATTCCCCAGTCACAGTGTAACACATCCCCAGTCACACAGTATAATACATCCCCCAGTCACAAAGTGTAACACACTCCCCAGTCGCAAAGTGTAACATTCCCCTGTCACAGTGTAACACATTCCCCTGTCACAGTGTAACACATTCCCCTGTCACACAGTGTAACACATTCCCCTGTCACACAGTGTAACACACTCCCCAGTCGCAAAGTGTAACACATTCCCCAGTCACACAGTGTAACACATTCCCCAGTCACAGTGTAACACATTCCCCAGTCACAGTGTAACACATTCCCCAGTCACAGTGTAACACAGCCCCAGTCACACAGTACAACACATTCCCCTGTCACACAGTGTAAAACATTCCCCTGTCACACAGTGCAACACATCCCTGTCACACAGTGTAACACATTCCCCTGATACACACAGCGTAACACACCTCCCAGTCACACAGTGTAACACATTCCCCTGTCACACAGTGTAACACATTCCCCTGTCACACAGTGTAACACATTCCCCTGTCACACAGTGTAACACATTCCCCTGTCACACAGTGTAACACACCTCCCCCAGTCACACAGTGTAACACATTCCCCAGTCACAGTGTAACACATCCCCAGTCACACAGTGTAACACATTCCCCAGTCACAGTGTAACACATCCCCAGTCACACAGTGTAACACATTCCCCTGTCACACAGTGTAACACACCTCCCAGTCACACAGTGTAACACATTCCCCAGTCACAGTGTAACACATCCCCAGTCACACAGTGTAACACATTCCCCAGTCACAGTGTAACACATTCCCCTGTCACACAGTGTAACACATTCCCCAGTCACACAGTGTAACACATTCCCCAGTCACAGTGTAACACATCCCCAGTCACACAGTACAACACATTCCCCAGTCACAGTGTAACACATCCCCAGTCACACAGTGTAACACATTCCCCAGTCACAGTGTAACACATCCCCAGTCACACAGTGTAACACATCCCCAGTCACACAGTACAACACATTCCCCAGTCACAGTGTAACACATCCCCAGTCACACAGTACAACACATTCCCCAGTCACAGTGTAACACATCCCCAGTCACACAGTGTAACACATTCCCCAGTCACACAGTGTAACACATTCCCCAGTCACAGTGTAACACATCCCCAGTCACACAGTACAACACATTCCCCAGTCACAGTGTAACACATCCCCAGTCACACAGTACAACACATTCCCCAGTCACAGTGTAACACATCCCCAGTCACAGTGTAACACATTCACCAGTCACACAGTGTAACACATTCCCCAGTCACACAGTGTAACACATTCCCCAGTCACAGTGTAACACATTCCCCAGTCACACAGTGTAACACATTCCCCAGTCACAGTGTAACACATCCCCAGTCACAGTGTAACACATTCCCCAGTCACACAGTGTAACACATTCCCCAGTCACAGTGTAACACATTCCCCAGTCACAGTGTAACACAGCCCCAGTCACACAGTGTAACACATTCCCCAGTCACACAGTGTAACACATTCCCCAGTCACAGTGTAACACAGCCCCAGTCACACAGTGTAACACATTCCCCAGTCACAGTGTAACACAGCCCCAGTCACACAGTGTAACACATTCCCCAGTCACACAGTGTAACACATTCCCCAGTCACAGTGTAACACAGCCCCAGTCACACAGTGTAACACATTCCCCAGTCACACAGTGTAACACATTCCCCAGTCACAGTGTAACACATCCCCAGTCACACAGTACAACACATTCCCCAGTCACAGTGTAACACATCCCCAGTCACACAGTGTAACACATTCCCCAGTCACAGTGTAACACAGCCCCAGTCACACAGTGTAACACATTCCCCAGTCACAGTGTAACACAGCCCCAGTCACACAGTGTAACACATTCCCCAGTCACACAGTGTAACACATTCCCCAGTCACAGTGTAACACAGCCCCAGTCACACAGTGTAACACATTCCCCAGTCACAGTGTAACACAGCCCCAGTCACACAGTACAACACATTCCCCAGTCACAGTGTAACACATCCCCAGTCACACAGTACAACACATTCCCCAGTCACAGTGTAACACATCCCCAGTCACACAGTGTAACACATTCCCCAGTCACAGTGTAACACAGCCCCAGTCACACAGTGTAACACATTCCCCAGTCACAGTGTAACACATCCCCAGTCACACAGTACAACACATTCCCCAGTCACAGTGTAACACATCCCCAGTCACAGTGTAACACATTCCCCAGTCACAGTGTAACACATCCCCAGTCACACAGTGTAACACATTCCCCAGTCACAGTGTAACACAGCCCCAGTCACACAGTACAACACATTCCCCAGTCACAGTGTAACACATCCCCAGTCACACAGTGTAACACATTCCCCAGTCACAGTGTAACACAGCCCCAGTCACACAGTGTAACACATTCCCCAGTCACAGTGTAACACATCCCCAGTCACACAGTACAACACATTCCCCAGTCACAGTGTAACACATCCCCAGTCACAGTGTAACACATTCCCCAGTCACAGTGTAACACATCCCCAGTCACACAGTGTAACACATTCCCCAGTCACAGTGTAACACAGCCCCAGTCACACAGTACAACACATTCCCCAGTCACAGTGTAACACATCCCCAGTCACACAGTGTAACACATCCCCAGTCACAGTGTAACACATTCCCCAGTCACAGTGTAACACATCCCCAGTCACACAGTGTAACACATTCCCCAGTCACAGTGTAACACATCCCCAGTCACACAGTGTAACACATTCCCCAGTCACAGTGTAACACATCCCCAGTCACACAGTACAACACATTCCCCAGTCACAGTGTAACACATCCCCAGTCACACAGTACAACACATCCCCAGTCACAGTGTAACACATTCCCCAGTCACAGTGTAACACATCCCCAGTCACACAGTGTAACACATTCCCCAGTCACAGTGTAACACAGCCCCAGTCACACAGTGTAACACATTCCCCTGTCACACAGTGTAACACATTCCCCTGTCACACAGTACAACACACTCCCCCAGTCACACAGTGTAACACATTCCCCAGTCACAGTGTAACACATCCCCAGTCACACAGTGCAACACATTCCCCTGTCACACAGTGTAACACATCCCCAGTCACACAGTGTAACACATCCCCAGTCACACAGTGCAACACACTCCCCCAGTCACACAGTGTAACACACCTCCCAGTCACACAGTGTAACACATTCTCCTATCACACAGTGTAACACATTCTCCTATCACACAGTGCAACACATTCCCCAGTCACAGTGTAACACATCCCCAGTCACACAGTGCAACACATTCCCCAGTCACAGTGTAACACATTCCCCAGTCACACAGTATAATACATCCCCCAGTCACACAGTGTAACACATCCCCAGTCACACAGTGTAACACATCCCCAGTCACACAGTGTAACACATCCCCAGTCACACAGTGTAACACATCCCCAGTCACACAGTGTAACACATTCCCCAGTCACAGTGTAACACAGCCCCAGTCACACAGTATAATACATCCCCCAGTCACACAGTGCAACACATTCCCCAGTCACACAGACTAACACCACGCCAATGATAACCAGTTACATCTTTGCCATCCAGATATCCTTTGACACAAGGAACTCTCGGGACATGTGTGATCGGATCACAAAGACAACAGGTCCATCAGCAAAGAAAACTGATCCATTGAAAAGAAGGACCTAGTCATCACCTACAACAATAAATAGTTGGGAAAATGGGTGGAACACTCCCTTGAGTTGTACTCCAGGGAGAATCTGGTCACGGAGAAAGCTCTAGACATAACAGAGAGCCTGCCTATTAGTACAGAGCTGAATATTAGAACATAGAACATAGAACAGTACAGCACAGAACAGGTCCTTCGGCCCACGATGTTGTGCCGAGCTTTATCTGAAACCAAGATCAAGCTATCCCACTCCCTATCATCCTGGTGTGCTCCATGTGCCTATCCAATATCTGCTTAAATGTTCCTAAAGTGTCTGACTCCACTATCACTGCAGGCAGTCCATTCCACACCCCAACCACTCTCTGCGTAAAGAACCTACCTCTGATATCCTTCCTGTATCTCCCACCACGAACCCTATAGTTATGCCCCCTTGTAATTGCTCCATCCACCCGAGGAAATTGTCTTTGAACGTTCACTCTATCTATCCCCTTCATCATTTTATAAACCTCTATTAAGTCTCCCCTCAGCCTCCTCCGCTTCAGAGAGAACAGCCCTAGCTCCCTCAACCTTTCCTCATCAGACCTACCCTCCAAACCAGGCAGAATCCTGGTAAATCTCCTCTGCACTCTTTCCAGCGCTTCCATATCCTTCTTATAGTGAGGTGACCAGAACTGCACACAATATTCCAAATGTGGTCTCACCAAGGTCCTGTACAGTTGCAGCATAACCCCATGGCTCTTAAACTCCAACCCCCTGTTAATAAAAGCTAACACACTATAGGCCTTCTTCACAGCTCTATCCACTTGAGTGGCAACCTTTAGAGATCTGTGGATATGGATCCCAAGATCTCTCTGTTCCTCCACAGTCTTCAGAACCCTACCTTTGACTCTGTAATCCACATTTAAATTAGTCCTACCAAAATGAATCACCTCACATTTATCAGGGTTAAACTCCATTTGCCATTTTTCAGCCCAGCTTTGCATCCTATCTATGTCTCTTTGCAGCCTACAACAGCCCTCCACCTCATCCACTACTCCACCAATCTTGGTGTCATCAGCAAATTTACTGATCCACCCTTCAGCCCCCTCCTCTATTGAACCCACAGTGGAGGAGATGAGCAAAGTGATTGACATGCTTGCCATGAGCAAACTCCAGATGCTGATCCTATACCACCTGAACTTATCAGGCACCGGAAATCAGCACTCCTGTAGCATCTGCATGAAATTTTCTGTCTCTGCTGGAGAAAGGATGCAGTGCCCCAGGACGTGTGTGATGTGAAGATTGTGACCCTGTACAAGAAAAAGGTTAACCGCAGCAAATGCAACAACTATTAAGGCACGCCGTGTTGTGCATCGTGGGGAAGATATTTGACTGTGTTTCCCTTGTCAGACTGCGGATCCTAGCTGAACGCACGTATCCCATATCCCAGTGTGGTTTCAGAATGGAAATATCCACAATTGATATCATCTTTTCAGTGCAAGAGCTACAAGAGAAATGCCATAAACAAAGGAGACCACCAACTTTTGCCTTCGTCTATCTTTGCAACCCATTTGGTACTGTGAGCAGAAGCAGTCTATTTAAGGTGCTGGAGAAAATTGGCTGCCCACTTAAGCTGATCTCCTTTTACTGATGACAATGTGATGTGTAAAGTCAGCCAAGACAGGGTGACATCTGAACCTTTTGAGTTTTGCAGTGAGTTCTAACAGTTGTGTTCTGGCACCAACACTGGCATATTCTTCCTTTCACTGCTGTCATACACCTTTCGCTCATCAACAGAGGGTGTCTTCTTTTATATGAGAACTGGCGGAAAACTGTCCGCCTTGCCCGACTGAGATTCAAAACCAAAGCACAGCGAGTCCTCATCAGAGAGTTGCTTTGCACTGACGATGCATTTCCAACTGAGGAACACCTTCAGCAGAATATGGACAGACACTCTCATAACAAGAGTTTGTTTTGACCATCAGGTAGACAAATGTCATGGTCCAGGACTTTGCCACATTGCATTTTCAACATTGACAATGTGACACTGGAGGTTGCTGATTGCTTCAACTCTCTGGGCACTACAATCATCAGCACTCTGTTATTTAATGCTGAAATCAATGCATGGGTTGCAATAGCTGCAGCTGTTATGTTCTAACTGGGCAACAGTGTGGAGCAACAGCAACCTGACTGAGGACACCAAACTGTGAGTTAGTGAAACCTTCATCCTCAGCTTACTCCTCTGCAGTAGTGAGACCTGGGCATTTTGTTAGTCAGGAGAAAAAGCTGAATATTTTCTACCATCATTGTCTCAGACATATATCCTTGACATCTCTCGCAAGACAAGGTCACAGAGGTCTTGCAACATACTAGTTCCATCAGTATATACTCGTTGCTAAGCCAATGGCAACTGTGCTGGCTTAGCCATGTTCATTAGATGGATGACAGTCGCATATCCACAGACCTGTACTGTGAACTGGCCACTGGGTCACGACCTTCTGGCTGTCCATACCTGAATTACGAGAACCCAGATACTGAAATGGTGGATATTGACACTGACAATAGGGACATAGCTGCCAAAGGTCATGACCTCTGGAGGTTAACTGTTTGGTAGAAGCAGAAAGCTCACTTGGCTCCAACTTCCCTGGGGGTGGCTCCCCGAAGCGGAGGTGATTTCTATTTCGGAACATTGGACCAGAAGTAGGCCATTCAGCCCACCGAGCCTGCTCCGTCATTCAGTATGATCATGGATAAACAGACACTTCAATGCCTTTTACACACACTATCCCCATAATCCTTTATGTTATTGTTAAAGATGAATCTATCAATCTCTACCTTAAACATACTCAATGACTGAGCTTCCACAGTGTGGTGGGATAAAAAATTCCAAAGATTCACAACTCTCTGTGTAATGAAATTTCTCCTCATCTCAGTCCTTAGTGGCATCCCCTTATTTTGAAATTTTACCCCGGTTCTAGACTCCACAACCAAGGGAAACATCTTCCCCACATCTATCCTGCTTCTCCCTTTAAGCATTTTGTAGATTTCAATGAGATGACCTTTCATTCTTCAAAACTCCAGAGAATAATACACAGAGTCATAGAAGTTTACAGCATGGAAACAGGCCCTTTGGCCCAACTTGTCCATGCCGCCCTTTTCTTTTTAAAACCCCTAAGCTAATTCCAATTGCCCGCATTTGGCCCACATCCCTCTATACCCATCGTACCCATATAACTATCTAAATGCTTTTTAAAAGACAAAATTGTAACTGCCTCTACTACTACCTCTGGCAGCTTGTTCCAGACACTCACCACCCTCTGTGTGAAAAAATTGCCCCTCTGGACACTTTTGTATCTCTCCCCTCTCACCTTAAACCTATGCCCTCTAGTTTTAGACTCCCCTACCTTTGGGAAAAGATATTGACTATCCAGCTGATCTGTGCCCCTCATTATTTTATAGACCTCTATAAGATCATCCCTCAAACTCCTACGCTCCAGAGAAAAAAGTCCCAGTCTATCCAGCCTCTCCTTATAACTCAATCCATCAAGTCCCAGTAGCATCCTAGTAAATCTTTTCTGCACTCTTTCTAGTTTAATAATATCCTTTCTATAATAGGGTGACCAGAATTGCACACAGTATTCCAAGTGTGGTCATACCAATGTCTTGTACAACTTCAATATGCCCATTATGTCCATCTCTCTTTATAAGACAGTCCCTTCAACCCCAGAACAAGTCTGATGAACTTTCATTGCATTCCCACTGTGGCAATAATATCCATTCTGAGGTAAGGGTACCAAAACTGCACACAGTACTTTAGGTGCGGCCCAACCAAGCTTCCATACAATTAAAACACGACCTCATTACTCCTGTACTCAAATCCTCTTGCAATAAAATCTCACATTCCATTAGCCTTCCTAATAGCTTGCTACATCTGCATGTTTTGTTTTAAAAAATATTTTACAGACTTAGTTGTTGCTGGGGAAGGCTCAATCAAAGCCCCCCCTGCCAGTGTGACATTGTGGGACCCCACAACGTTTTATCTATGACCCTAACAATATGGCGGAGGGAAGCACCCTTGGGGCTGACAGCTTCCACACCACCTGTTTTTGCCACTCTGCAAGAAAATGAGAAAATTCCACCCATAGATTGCTGTATATTTCCCCCAGTCACACATTGTAGAATTTCCTGCAGTCGCATGATGCAGTGTCTCTTCTAGTCACACAATGCAGTACCTCCCCATATTACATAGTGCAGTACTTTTCTCAAATGCATAGCACAGTTTTCTTCTAAATATTGCAGTACTCCCACATTGAAATGCATTTGATGTGCATTGATGTGCTTATATATTTAATCACAAACTTCACCAAAATATCTATAACTATGATTAATTCAGGAGGTACTTGTTTATAATGGAGGGTTTAATAATGAGCCTCATGGAATTTTTGAGTATCTTTTATGAGTTCTTTATAGATTCTTGATCATTTCCCTGAATGAGAAATGTTCCATGCTGTGCACTATTAACAACTGCTGGGAGATGAATGTTGTTCTCTGGGTCCAATTGCTGTTCTTTTGCAGTCCACAGATGAACACATTCTTGGCGCCTTTGTCGCCTCCATGAAGGTGTATGTAGTGTAAAATTATGACTTTTCAGTATTCAAAACATGTACAAACACAAGCCTTGTTGAGATAGTCCTGGTAGGTTCTCCATTCATTTAAAGTGTCAGTTTCCTTCTATTTCAATTCATGATATTCTCCTTTGTCTGAGTATTAATTTTGGAATGATTTTGTTTCTCTTTCTCCAGTCCAAATCCTCCCCATGGTGTCTCGGCTCTGTGTGAAATCTGGAAAGCAGTACGCAAGTCTGTGGATAATTAATTATTGCTGAAAGTATGAGAAATGCGGTGTTCTCTTCCTTTAAGCTCTTAGAAACTGTGCAAAGGTATCTGAACTGTGGCAGGTAGTCGTGACAGGGAGATCCGACCCTTAAGTATCTGACTTAATTGAAAAACTAGTTTTGCAGATCTCAGCTTAGAGATCATTCCTTCCTAACCCATATTCCTCAAGCATTTAACCTTCTCATAAATGCATTGTATCTCTTACTTAAATTTCTGGAGAAACTGGTGTGTTTTAATTATTTGCTTTTATATAATAATTAAATGCAAGCACATGACAGTGAAACTCAATTATAGTGGACTTAAGTGTAGTGGAAATATTTGTATTGATCTCAGCTAATTTACTTCGTAACTGAATCAAGTAACGATACTGAGATGAAGAAATTACAATCTGTGAGCGATGGAAATATGAAGGCTTGGGACCTTCAGGCCATCGAGTGTCCAGGAGGGTTTAGCAGCTGTATAGAAGCTTAATTAGGCCTCATTTGGAATATTGTGTCCAATTCTGGTCACCTCTCTACCAGAAGGATGTGGATGCTTTGGAGAGGGTACAGAAGAGGTTTACCAGGATATTGCCTGGCCTGGAGGGTATTAGCTATGAGGAGAGGTTGGATAAACTCAGTTTGTTCTCACTGGAACGACAGAGGTTGAGAGATGACCTGATAGAGGTTTACAAGATTGAGTGGCATGGACAGAGTGAATAGTCAGATGCTCTTTCCTAAGGTGGAAAAGTCAAGTACTAGGGGACATAGGTTTAAGGTGTGTGGGGAAAAGTTTAGAGGAGATGTGCGAGGCATGTTTTTTACGCGGAGAGTGGCGAATACCTGGAACGCGCTGTAGGGGAGGTGATGGGAGCAGATACGATAGTGGCATTCAAGGGGCATCTAGACGAATACATGAATAGGATGGGAATGGAAGGATTTAGTATTAGTTGAGGCAGGCATCATGATTGGCGAAGGCTTGGAGAGCCGAAGGGCTTGTTCCAGTGCTGTATTGTTCTTTGATCTTCTTTGATCAGTGGAAACAGATCCTAGCCTTCATAAAACATTTATTCTCAGAACCTTGACAAACCGACAATTATACGTTGTATTCCAATTATGCCATAGGACACAGCTTCAAGATTGCAAACTGTTTGTGTGCAGTCACTTTAGAACCGGAAGCAGGATGTTTTCTGGCTTAGCGACTTTTTGAATTACTAAAGCAATGTTTGAGGAGACAGCAGTTTTGAGTGGAACTGACGGTGTGTTCAACATGAGTTTATCTTGTTTCTGCCTGTATATCATCAAACTACCAATCACTAAAATATAACGGGATTGTCCAAGTGAGAGGCAAAACACAACTCTTGTCATATGAATAGATGTCTGATCATTTGGGCTGGTTGCACTGGGAAAGTTGGCTGATGAGACAGTAGGTATGTTTTGTATCTAACTCCTTCCGCTTACAATTTTTATGTAATCGTATTTTGGATGCTCTGCATAATTTCTCTGCATAATTAATGTCATATCTTCGGTCATGCCCTTGAATACAGATAAAAAGATAAAAAGTACTTGTGTCACTAATTTTTACAGGAACTTTTCCTACTATCTGCCATAACTGCAGCAGAAGATCCATGAAAACAGTTTATACGAAGAATCAATGTATATACTTACTGTTTGGTGACTAGTGGCGTGGCGCAGAGATCGGTGCTGGGGCTTCAACTGTTTACCATATACATAGACGATCTGGAGGAGGGGACCGAGTGTAGGGTAACAAAGTTTGCGGATGACACAAAGATGAGTGGGAAAGCGAATTGCGTGGAGGATGCGGAAAGCCTGCAGAGCGATTTGGATAGGCTAAGTGAGTGGGCGAGGATCTGGCAGATGGAGTATAACGTTGACAAGTGTGAGGTTATCCACTTTGGAAGGAATAATAGTAAAATGGACTATTATTGAAATGGTGAAAAATTACAACATGCTACTGTGCAGAGGGACCTGGGGGTCCTTGTGCATGAATCGCAAAAACTCAGTTTGCAGGTGCAGCAGGTGATCAAGAAGGCAATGGAATGTTGGCCTTTATCGCGAAGGGGATGGAGTATAAAAGCAGGGAGGTCTTGCTGCAATTGTACAAGGTACTGGTGAGGTCGCAACTAGAGTACTGTGTGCAATTTTGGTCCCCTTATTTGCGGAAGGATATATTGGCCTTGGAGGGAGTACAGAGAAGGTTCACCAGGTTGATACCGGAGATGAGGGGGTTAGCTTATGAGGAGTGATTGAGTAGATTGGGCCTGTACTCGTTGGAGTTTAGAAGGCTGAGGGGAGATCTTATAGAGACATATAAGATAATGAAGGGGCTAGACAGGGTAGAGGCAGAGAGATTCTTTCCACTTAGAAAGGAAGCAAGAACTAGAGGACACAGCCTCAAAATAAGGGGGAGTCAGTTTAGAACAGAGTTGAGGAGGCACTTCTCTCAAAGGGTAGTGAATCTCTGGAATTCTCTGCCCATTGAAGCAGTGGAGGCTACCTCGTTAAATATGTTTAAGTCACAGGTAGATAGATTTCTGATCAATAAGGGAATTAAGGGTTATGGGGAGCAGCGGGTAAGTGGAACTAAACCACTATCAGATCAGCCATGATCTTATTGAATGGCGGGGCAGGCTCGTGGGGCTAGATGGCCTACTCCTGCTCCTATTTCTTATGTTCTTATGTTTATGAAACTATATTTCACGGTCTCTGTGGCTCTTTTGCCAGGGGATATCTTCCCAGAGGTTCACAGAATGCTACAGTGCAGAAGCGGCCCTTCGGCCCATCGAGTCTGCACCGACGCATGAAATGCCTTGACCTGCCCACCTAATCCCACTTGCCAGCACTTGGCCCATAGCCTTGAATGTTATGGCGTGCCAAGTACTCAACACTTGGATGAATTTCCCTTTTTTTATTGGTTGATTATCTGGTCCAATCACATTGCAGTAGGACAAGACCCAATTGTAGGCAACATTCTTAGCATTTAAAAGGCTCAAACTATTTTTCCCCTCACAAGGAAAGGTCGAAAACCGAGCAACACCATTGGCGGAAGCAAAGCCAATTGTGGTTTTCAATAGGAAATTGGATCATTATCTGGAGAGAGAAAATTGCAGAGCTATGGGGAAAAGACAGGAGGGTGGGGCTAGCTAAGTTGCTCTTGCAGAGTGTGGACACGAATTTGATGGGCTGAATCTTGTTCTTCTATGCTGTAACCATTCTATGAAATGGTGCCAGCATTGTAAAACTTCCCATCAGTAAAGTGTACAGGCTTGCTGTATGTTCTGTCTCCGTCATTCCCTTTGTGAGTTCTCTGTGACATTTTCAAGCTAGTAGGAAGTATACATAAATAATGATAATGAGCTGACCTCAGAATATAATCTGAAATAGAAACATAGAAAATAGGAGCAGGAGTAGGCCAGTTGGCCTTTTGAACCTGATCCATCATTCAATATGATCACGACTGATTCTCTAACACAATGCCACACTCCTGTGCTTTCCCCATAGTCCTTGATGCCTTTAGAGTCCAGAAATCTATTTATTTCCTTCTTAAGTATATTCAGTGACTTGGCCTCCACATCCTTCTGTTGCAGAGAATTCCACAAGTTCCACCACCCTTTGTTTGAAGAAGTTTCTCCTCACCATCAAGGAGTCAAGGGCGGCACGGTAGCACAGTGGTTAGCACTGCTGCTTCATAGTTCCAGGGACCTGGGTTCGATTCCCGGTTTGGGTCACTGTCTGTGTGGAGTTTGCACATTCTCCTCATGTCTGCGTGGGTTTCCTCCGGGTGCTCCGGTTTCCTCCCACAGTCCAAAGATGTGCGGGTTAGGTTGGTTGGCCATGCTAAAATTGCCCCTTAGTGTCCTGAGATGCATAGGTTAGAGGGGTTAGTGGGTAAAATATGTAGGGATATGGGGGTAGGACCTGGGTGGGATTGTGGTCGGTTCAGACTCGATGGGCCGAATGGCCTCTTTCTGTACTGTAGGGTTTCTATGATTCTATGATTCATCTCAGTCCTCAATGGCCTACCCTAGATTCTGAGACTGTGACCCTTTGCTCTCGACCCTGTAAACAACATTCTTGCATCCAGTCTGTCCAGCCCTGTCAATTTCCAACTTGGTCACTGTCTGTGTGGAGTCTGCACATTCTCCTCGTGTCTGCGTGGGTTTCATAGAACATAGAACATAGAACATTACAGCGCAGAACAGGCCCTTCGGCCCACGATGTTGCACCGACCAGTTAAGAAAAAAAAAAACTGTGACCCTCCAACCTAAACCAATTTCTTTTCGTCCATGAACCTATCTACGGATCTCTTAAACGCCCCCAAACTAGGCGCATTTACAACTGATGCTGGCAGGGCATTCCAATCCCTCACCACCCTCTGGGTAAAGAACCTACCCCTGACATCGGTTCTATAACTACCCCCCCTCAATTTAAAGCCATGCCCCCTCGTGCTGGATTTCTCCATCAGAGGAAAAAGGCTATCACTATCCACCCTATCTAAACCTCTAATCATCTTATATGTTTCAATAAGATCCCCTCTTAGCCGCCGCCTTTCCAGCGAAAACAATCCCAAATCCCTCAGCCTCTCCTCATAGGATCTCCCCTCCATACCAGGCAACATCCTGGTAAACCTCCTCTGCACCCTCTCCAAAGCCTCCACATCCTTCCTGTAATGTGGGGACCAGAACTGCACACAGTACTCCAAGTGCGGCCGCACCAGAGTTGTGTACAGTTGCAACATAACGCTACGACTCCTAAATTCAATCCCCCTACCAATAAACGCCAAGACACCATATGCCTTCTTAACAACCTTATCTACTTGATTCCCAACTTTCAGGGATCTATGCACACATACACCTAGATCCCTCTGCTCCTCCACACTATTCAAAGTCCTCCCGTTAGCCCTATACTCAACACATCTGTTATTCCTACCAAAGTGAATTACCTCACACTTCTCCGCATTAAACTCCATCCGCCACCTCTCGGCCCAACTTTGCAACCTGTCTAAGTCTTCCTGCAAACTACGACACCCTTCCTCACTGTCTACCACACCACCGACTTTGGTGTCATCAGCAAATTTGCTAATCCACCCAACTATACCCTCATCCAGATCATTAATAAATATTACAAACAGCAGTGGCCCCAAAACAGATCCCTGAGGTACACCACTTGTAACCGCACTCCATGATGAATATTTACTATCAACCACCACCCTCTGTTTCCTATCCGCTAGCCAATTCCTGATCCAATTTCCTAGATCACCCCCAATCCCATACATCTGCATTTTCTGCAGAAGCCTACCATGGTGAACCTTATCAAACGCCTTACTAAAATCCATATATACCACGTCCACTGCCTTGCCCCCATCCACCTCCTTGGTCACTTTCTCAAAAAACTCAATAAGGTTAGTAAGGCACGACCTACCTGCCACAAAACCATGCTGACTATCACCTATCAATTCATTACTCTCCAAATAACTATAAATCCTATCCCTTATAATTTTTTCCAACATCTTGCCGACAACAGAAGTGAGACTCACCGGTCTATAATTCCCGGGGAAGTCTCTGTTCCCCTTCTTAAACAATGGGACAACATTCGCTAACCTCCAATCTTCTGGTACTATACCAGAGGCCAACGACGACCTGAAGATCAGAGCCAGAGGCTCTGCAATCACTTCTCTTGCCTCCCAGAGAATCCTTGGATAAATCCCATCCGGACCAGGGGATTTATCTATTTTCAGACCCTCCAGAATATCCTGCACATCCTCCTTATCAACTGTAATACTGTCTATTCTACTCCCCTGCAACCCAGTGTCCTCCTCAGCTATATTCATGTCCCCTTGCGTGAACACCGAAGAGAAATATTGGTTCAATGCTTCACCAATCTCCTCCGGTTCCACACATAACTTCCCTCTGCCATCTATAACTGGCCCTAAACTTGCCCTAACCAACCTTCTGTTCTTGACATACCTATAGAACGCCTTAGGATTCTCTTTAACCCTATCCGCCAAAGTCTTCTCATGTCCCCTTTTAGCCCTTCTAAGCTCGCTCTTCAACTCCCTCTTAGCCAATCTAAAGCTTTCTAGTGCACTACCCGAGTGCTCACGTCTCATCCGAACATAAGCCTCCTTTTTCTTTTTAACCAACAAAGAAACTTTTTTGGTGCACCACGGTTCCCTAGCCCTACCAATTCCTCCTTGCCTGACAGGGACATACCTATCACAGACTCCTCCGGGTGCTCCAGTTTCCTCCCACGCTTCAAAAAGACGGGCAGGTTAGGTGCATTGTCCATGCTAAATTCTCCTTCAGTGTACCTGAACAGATGCCGGAGTGTGGCGATTAGGGGATTTTCAAAGTAACTTAATTGCAGTGTTAATGTAAGCCTTCTTGAAGCATTAATAAATAAACTTTAAAAAAAGCTCAGAGTCAAGGATCAAGACAGAGATGAGGACGAATTTCTTCTCTGATAGGGTAGTGAATTGTGGAATCCTTCACCACTGAGAGCTGTAGAGGCTAGATTGTGAAGTATGTTCAAAGCTAAGATAGATTTTTAATCAGGAAGGGAATCAAAGGTCATGGGGTTAAGGCAGGAAAGTGGAGTTGAGGATGCTATCAGACCAGTCATGATCTCATTGAATGGTGGAGCAGACTCAATGGGTCGAATGGCCTACTTTTGCTCCTATGTCTTATAGTCTTATGATTACTAGTCCAGTGACAATACCACTGCATCCCATAATTGTACTCTTCTCCATTTTGCAAACATGGAAACATAGAAAACTACAGCACAAAACAGGCCCTTCGGCCCCACAAGTTGTGCCGAACATATCCCTATCTTTTAGGCCTACCTATAACCCTCCATCCTATTAAGTCCCATGTACTTATCCAGGAGTCTCTTAAAAGACCCTATTGAGTTTGCTTCCACCACCACTGATGACAGCCGATTCCACTCGCCCACCACCCTCTGTGTGAAAAACTTCCCCCTTACATTTCCCCTGTACCTACACCCCAGCACCTTAAACCTGTGTCCTCGCGTAGCAGCCATTTCCACCCTGGGAAAAAGCCTCTGAGAGTCCACCCGATCTATGCCTCTCAACATCTTATATACCTCTATTAGGTCTCATCTCATCCTACGTCTCTCCAAGGAGAAAAGACCGAGCTCCCTCAGCCTATCCTCATAAGGCATGCCACTCAATCTAGGCAACATCCTTGTAAATCGCCTCTGCACCCTTTCAATCTTTTCCACATCCTTCCTGTAATGAGGCGACCAGAACTGAGCGCAGTACTCCAAGTGGGGTCTGACGAGGGTCTTATATAGCTGCATCATTATCCCCGGACTCCTAAACTCAATCCCTCGATTGATAAAGGCCAGCACACCATACGCCTTCTTAACCACCTCCTCCACCTGCGGGGCCGATTTTAGAGTCCTCTGGACCCGGACCCCAAGGTCCTTCTCATCCTCCACAGTACTAAGAGTCTTTCCCTTTATATTGTACACCTTCATCCCATTTGACCTGCCAAAATGGACCACTACGCATTTATCTGGGTTGAAGTCCATCTGCCACTTCTCCGCCCAGTCTTGCATCCTATCTATGTCCCTCTGTAACTTCTGACATCCCTCCAGCCTATCCACAACCCCACCAACCTTCATGTCGTCGGCAAACTTATCAACCCATCCCTCCACTTCCTCATCCAGGTCATTTATGAAAATGACAAACAGCAAGGGTCCCAGAACAGATCCCTGGGGCACACCACTGGTGACCGACCTCCATTTAGAAAAAGACCCATCTATACCCACTCTCTGCCTCCTTTGGGCAAGCCAGTTCTGGATCCACAGGGCAGCAGCCCCTTGGATCCCATGCCCTCTCACTTTTTCTAGAAGCCTTGCATGGGGGACCCTATCGAACGCTTTGCTAAAATCCATATAAACCACATCTACTGCTTTCCCTTCGTCAATGTGTTTAGTCACATTTTCGAAGAACTCCACCAGGCTTGTAAGGCACGATCTGCCTTTGACAAAGCCATGCTGAGTATTCTTGAGCATACTAAACCTCTCTAAATGCTCATAAATCTTGTCCCTCAAGATCTTCTCCATCAGCTTACCAACCACTGAGGTTAGACTCATCGGTCGGTAATTTCCTGGGCTATCCCCCCTTCTTGAAAATAGGAACCACATCCGCAATCCTCCAATCCTCCGGCACCTCTCCCGTCTCCATCGACGACGCAAAGGTCATCGGCAGAGGCTCTGCAATCTCTTCCCTCGTCTCCCACAGTAACCTGGGGTACATCCCATCCGGACCCGCTAACTTATCTGTCTTGATGCCATTCAAAGATTCCAGCACAACCTCTTTGTTAAAGTCCACATACTCAATCTTTTCAGTCCACAGTACATCCACCCATGTCCTTCTCCTTTGTGAAAACTGAGGCAAAATACTCATTAAACACCTCTGCCATTTCTACTAGTTCCGTACTGATTTTCCCGCCTTCACCTTTTATAGGCCCTATTCCTTCACGTCTCATCCTTTTACTCTTCACATATTTATAGAACGCCTTAGGGTTTTCCTTAATTCTACTTGCCAAGGCCTTCTCGTGACCTCTTCTGGCTCTCCTAATTTCCTTCTTTAGTCCCTTCCTACAAGCCGTATACTCATCTAGATCCCTATCTTCACCAAGCTCTCTGAACCTTTTGTACGCTTTCCTTTTCTTCTCGACTAGGTCCCACACAGCTTTCGTGCACCACGGTTCTTTTAACCTACCAACTCCTCCCTGTCTGCTCGGAACATTGTCCTGTAGAACCCAAGACAGACATTCCTTGAAAAACTGCCACCTCTCTTCAGTAGATTTCCCCGAGAATACCTCCTTCCAATTTACTTCTCTAATTTGCTGCCTTATGTCTTCATATTTCCCCTTACTCCATATAAACACTTTCCTAGCTTGCCTGATCCTCTCTTTTTCCAATGCAAGCAAAAAGGAGATAGAGTTATGATCGCTAACCCCAGGATGCTCTCCCACTGAGAGATCTGACACCTGTCCAGGGTCATTGGTCAGTATCAGATCAAGTACAGCCTCTCCTCTTGTAGGCTTGTCCACATGCTGTGTCAGGAAACCCTCCTGAACACACCTAATGAACTCCTCCCCATCCAATCCCCTTACCCTAGGGATATTCCAATCTATGTTTGGGAAATTAAAGTCTCCCATCACAACAACTCTGCTATTATTGCAACTCTCCAGGATTTGTTTCCCTATCTGCTCCTCCACCCCCCTGTCACTATTGGGCGGCCTATAGAAAACTCCCAGCAAAGTGATCGACCCCTTCCCACTCCGAACTTCCACCCACAGAGACTCTGTAGACAATCCCTCCACAGCATATACCTTCTCTACAGCTGTGACACTATTCCTGATTGGAGATGCCGGCGTTGGACTGGGGTAAACACAGTAAGAAGTTTAACAACACCAGGTTAAAGTCCAACAGGTTTATTTGGTAGCAAAAGCCACACAAGCTTTCGGAGCTCCAAGCCCCTTCTTCAGGTGAGTGGGAATTCTGTTCACAAACAGGGCATATAAAGACAGAGACTCAATTTACATGAATAATGGTTGGAATGTGAATACTTACAGCTAATCAAGTCTTTAAGAAACAAAACAATGTGAGTGGAGAGAGCATCAAGACAGGCTAAAAAGATGTGTATTGTCTCCAGACAAGACAGCCAGTGAAGCTCGGCAGGTCCAGGCAACTGTGGGGGTTACAGATAGTGTGACATGAACCCAATATCCCGGTTGATAGGACGGCCTCAACCGGGATATTGGGTTCATGTCACACTATCTGTAACCCCCACAGTTGCCTGGACCTGCCGAGTTTCACTGGCTGTCTTGTCTGGAGACAATACACATCTTTTTAGCCTGTCTTGATGCTCTCTCCACTCACATTGTTTTGTTTCTTAAAGACTTGATTAGCTGTAAGTATTCGCATTTCAACCATTATTCATGTAAATTGAGTCTCTGTCTTTATATGCCCTGTTTGTGAACAGAATTCCCACTCACCTGAAGAAGGGGCTTGGAGCTCCGAAAGCTTGTGTGGCTTTTGCTACCAAATAAACCTGTTGGACTTTAACCTGGTGTTGTTAAACTTCTTACACTATTCCAGATCAGCAGTGCCACTCCAACCCCTCTCTTGCCTCCCTCCCTGTCCTTCCTGAAACATCTGAATCCCGGCACCTGTAGCATCCAGTCCTGTCCCTGAGACATCCAAGTCTCCGTAATGGCCACCACATCACACTTCCAGCCATCGATCCACGCTATGAGCTCATCCCCTTTATTCACTAGACTCCTGGCATTAAAGTAAACACATCTCAATCCTTTGGTCTGAGCTCTCCCCTTCTCTATCCCCCATCCATCCTCCCTCTTGCACCGTCTATAACCCTTCCCTGTTTGCGAGCTAACTTCCTCGCTCCCAGTCACCTAGTCTTGATCCCCTCCCCCCAACCTATCCAGTTTAAACTCTCCCCAGTAGCCTTAGCCAACCTTCCTGCCAGGATATTGGACCCCTGTGATTCAAGTGCCACCCGTTTTTTGTGTACAGGTCACACCTGCCCCTAAAGAGGTCCCAATGCACCAGTCCCTCAGCCACACATTCATCCTCCACCTCACTCCATTTCTGCCCTCACCCTCCTGTGGCACAGGCAGCAATCCTGAGATTACTACCTTTGCTTTCCTCCTTCTCAGCTGTCTCCCTAATTCCCTATACTCTCTTTTCATGACAGTTCACTTTCAGTGATCCAATCCCATTAATTTTCACACCAGGACCAGAAAATCCAGATTATAAAGACATATAAAGATTATTTATATTGAGACTGATTTAGGTCCTTTCATTTGCTAAATTATGTTTTTGATATCTTTGGTAATCCTATAATGTAATGATTTTTATTCCGTATCAGTATAAGTTCATGTTACTACAGTTACAGAGACTAAGGTGAGAGGGGAGAGATACAAAAGGCTCTAGAGAGGCAATTTTTTCACACAAAGGGTAGTGAGTGTCTGGAACGAGCTGCCAGAGGTAGTAGTAGAGGTGGGTACAATTTTGTCTTTTAAAAAGCATTTAGATAGTTACATGGGTAAGTTGGGTATACAGGGATATGGATCAAACACGGGTAATTGGGAAAAACTTAGTGGTAAAACTGGGCGGTATGGACAAGTTGGGCCAAAGGGCCTGTTTCCATGCTGTAAACCTCTATGACTTGAAAGCTTACAAATCAATACTTTACAATATAGCCATTAATGTGTGTGGTGCCAAATCCCTTACATGTTGATCATCATTGTTGTGTAGCAAATTGTTTTGATCTGGCCTGCACTGCCTGAAAGGTTAAAGAAAGTTCAGTAGTAATTTTCAAAAATATATTAGATAAATAAATAATCAAAAAGGAAAAGAAATGCAAGGCTGCGGGGAAAAAACTGGGGAACGGATCTAATTAAATAGCTCTTTCAAAGAACCAGCACAGACATAATTTTTAAATGACTTTTTTCTGCGTTCTCTGATCCGACAATATGATTTTCAGGATTCCAAGATGGTGCTAATATTTTACAACATGAATAATCTACATAACCTTTGATGGTATCATACTTTTCTGTCCTTTTCCCAACAAAATCTTCTGAACACTAAGAATGTAAGTCACCTAAATGAATCAAAATAACTAACTTGCAATAACTAAGGATATGAAGAGATACATTAAACAAAGTCAAATTCAAATAGACAGTAATGCTACAATACAAAGTAAGGAATCTCACAACACCAGGTTAAAGTCCGACAGGTTTATTTGGAATCACGAGCTTTTGGAGCCATGCTCCTTCAAGGAGCAGCGCTCCGAAAGCTCGTGATTCCAAATAAACCTGTTGGACTTTAACCTGGTGTTATGAGACTTCTGACTGTGCCCACCCCAGTCTCAACCTCAACATTACAAAGTATCATGCCATGATTTGTAGGTCCACTGGGAAAAAATGCTCAATTTCTAAAATGACTCAATTCGGGCGATGTTGTGAGCTAACACCTCACAGGACAATTTACAAACACGCACAGGCAGTGGGGAAGCTCACCCACTACAGTATATTTCAGTCAATCGTTAGAAGTTTCAGAAATCAATTGGCATAGAGTCTTATGGAACTATTTTTTGGATCTTTTGGATTTTTTGGGCGGCACAGTAGCACAGTGGTTAGCACTGCTGCTTCACAGCTCCAGGGTCCCGGGTTCGATTCCTGGCTCAGGTCACTGTCTGTGTGGAGTTTGCACATTCTCCTCGTGTCTGCGTGGGTTTCCTCCGGGTGCTCCGGTTTCCTCCCACAGTCCAAAGATGTGCGGGTTAGGTTGATTGACCAGGTTTAAAAAAAATTGCCCCTTAGAGTCCTGGGATGCGTAGGTTAGAGGGATTAGCGGGTAAAATATGTGGGGGTAGGGCCTGGGTGGGATTGTGGTCGGTGCAGACTCGATGGGCTGAATGGCCTCCTTCTGCACTGTAGGGTTTCTATGAGAGGGAGAAAGTGTGTTTGTGCATAGCATTGCATTCAATTGGTCTTTCACAACATCTGCCAGGTGCAATAACCTGGAATTATAATAATCTTCGATAGAGACCAATCAATAGAAAATATCAGGAACTACACTGGCGATTTTTCAGCATGTACATCTGACAGACAAGGCTTTCTGCTGCCAGTATGTACTGAGAGTTGTTCTCATATGTATAATAACCCCCCTCAATCGATGGCTAAAAATGAAGTAATGGACTGCAGATGAGTATAGCATGCCATTACATTGAATATTTATAGCAGAAATTAAGTTCAGGTTGAGATGTGGATTTTATTTTCACACCTTTACAAACAATTGGAAACAAATGCAATTTTACATTATTGGATAGTGTGGCTATGATGTTGGGAAATGGTTACTTGAAACTGATGGCAAGCTGAAGAAATTGTAATATTAACTTTCAAACTAGAGCAGCAACCCAGGCTCAGTTAGACCTGCTTTTCAGACTGATAGCATTAAAATATTGACTGCATCTGATTTTAGCGGCAGCTGAACAAGGTTGACAACAAGCACTGGAACTGTGCTGAAATTTCCAAATATCATCAAATGCCATACTGGCCGAGTGAGCGGTACCCTTGATATCGACCTGAATTTTTTTCCCCTGGCACTTCACTTACTGGAGCCCACTGTATTGTGTGTGTTTTTAACAACTTCTTTTCTACCTGCACCATCTCAACTATTCATACTTTGTATATCCTGTCAATTATTTTACTTCTTTAATTTTTCATAGAATCATAGAATCCTACAGTGCAGAAAGAGGCCATTTGGCCCATCGAGTCTGCACCGACCACAACCCCACCCAGGCCCTCCCCCCACAACCCCATGCATTTACTCTAGCTAGTGCCCCTGACACTAAGGGGCAATTTAGCATGGCCAATCCACCGAACCTGCACATCTTTGAACTGTGGGAGGAAACCGGAGCACCCGGAGGAAACCCACGCAGACACGGGGAGAACGTGCAAACTTCACACAGACAGTGACCCAAGCCGGGAATCGAACCTGGGCTCCTGGCGCTGTGAGGCAGCAGTGCTAACCACTGTACCACCGTGCCGCCCCATTATGTTTCCTATTGTCTAAAGCTAATATCTTCTCTGCAACTCGTCCATCTACTTTTCTTCATGTAAAATATTCACAAGCCGTTCTATTTCTTATTTAGTGTGTGTGTGTGTGATGTGAGTGCAGGTGTGTGTATCCAGGCTCTAATATGTGCATGTTTCTGCTTTTACAGTACTTTCCTTTTTATTCATCAGTAATTTTTTTCTTCTTCAATATTTGGTGCTTTTATCCATTATTTGAGTGGGAGTATTCCATTCACAATCCCTTTCCAGACTGGTTGTTTTATTTTAAAGATTATCCCTTCTTTTATCCCTGTCTATCAATGTTTTTTCCACAATTTAGTTTTCAGTTTTGAAAAGAGTTTGAATTGAAAACAAAAACTGTTCTGCTATCTCCATACAGGCTGCTTGGCTAGCTGAGTATACCCAGCTTTAGTTACAAGATAAAAAGCCCATTAAAAATGATATAGAATCTTCCATAGACCCATGAAGGAATCTGTAACAATATTAAGTATCACTCTCTTTACCCCTTGTGATTTTTAAAATCATTTAAGTCCTGAGCTTTTTAACTTGTTAAATAAAGTACTTATAACCTACATCTAACGCAGAAGCTCAGAACCAGAGAACTTTTCCATCCACATGATTATAATCAATTGCAATTTACTTCTACAGTTTTGGTTTGGATGCAGAAATATAGGCCGCGATCCCCCATTGCGACCCGCTGGGAACGCATGCACATCTCCCAGAGCCGGCGAACAGTTGCCGATCAGACCACGCTGGAAACCGGTGGGAAGGCAGGTAAGTAATTTAAATCTGTTTTTAATCTGTTTTCAATATGTATATTTGTTAATTATCGGGACCTTTCAGGTCCCGATTGAATCTCCCACCCCACCAGGAGTACTTCATTCCAGTGGAGTTCAGACTAGCTGCCCACGTTCGGGGAACTAGCAGGAACCCTGCCGGAATGAAGTGGGGGGCAATCAGAGCCCCCCCCCAGGGCGGCAGGGAATGGTGCCCCCTGGGCATGGGCACCCTGGCAGTGCCAGCCTGTGCCCCTGGCACTGCCCAGGGGGCAAAGTGTCCAGGGGGCACCTTGGCACTGCCCACCAGGCATCGGGCAGTGCCAAGGAAGTGGGGCCTATTGTGGGTGGGGCCTAGGGGATGATTGGTGGGGTTAGGGGGGGTGGTGTTGCCACTCCGCAAACAAGATCGGTCTGGGATGAAGGGAGGGCAGTGATTGGAGTGGGCTGGGGAGGGTGGTCTGCCGGGGGGGCTGCCTCTGGGGGGGTCTGACCCCGGGGGTGGGGGGGGGGTCAACGGGGGTGGGGGTCTGCCAGGGTGAGGGGGGTGGGGGGATCGCTACTGTTGGGGGGTGGGGCCTGGACATGGGGCGCTCTGGGACGGGGGGTGTCAGGGCTGGCCCGGGAATTGCTGTGGGGGCCGCGATTGGGCCGGGGGGGCTGGCTGGAGGGGCAGCACTGTGGTGGTCCCGGGCTGGCCAGCGATCGAGCTAGCCAGAAAATGGGAGGTTGACAGTTTAGGTCCACTGCGCATGCACAGAGTTCCAGAACTTTCAAACTCTGGCGCGAATAGCTCCCCCCCTTCCCGGGTTTTTAATGAGATTCACGACTGGGACCTCTTCAGTGCACAGAGTGTGGAGATTCACGTGAGAAGCTGAACTGACAGAACAGGCCGGTTTAGAACAGTTTCCCCGCCAATTCAGAACTTTTGGGAGAATCGCCCCCATAATTTCCCTTCTTAAAGTGAAACGCTTTGATCAGTTACTGTGATATTTTCGATTTCACTCTCAAATCAATCAGACTACTCAGAGAGCACTGGTTAGCTTTTCCAGTATATGATATAAACTGAAATGTATCAATAGAGTAGTGACATGCTAACAACGAGGTACATTTGAAATACTGCTGATTACTATCTGAAGGGTCATACCCTCCCAACTAAAGTTTGCTTCCTCAGTATTTCAAAGCAATGCAGCAGATTACATCAGTTCAGCAAATATACCTTTCCTCTTCATACACCTTTCCAAATAATATATTTTCTCTGACGTTCCCATGAAATATCCAAGCTTGCTGAGATACAAAAGCAATTGATCCACTGATGGCTACCTCTCCATCGTGTAAATTCATCTGCATGAGGAGAAAAAATTCAAATTATAATTGATCATCCAGGGCTCTGGTAATACTTTGCTACTTTTCAAAATAGTGGGTCAAATATAATTTAAAATGTTCCTTGAATTCATTTCTTTTGGCACCTTGGGGTGAAATGCTATCGTTGAATTTTCTTTTCCCCCTCACCTTTCAACTCCAATTAGGGTGACATTGCACATTGCTGGAAATGTCAATTGATAATGACATTGTGATTGGGGTAGGGCATCTGAAACCTTGGTGGATGACTGCACTAATAGTCTATCTCCTTAATCAATTAAATTTAAGGATAGCGGGCAAAACAGAGAGCTTAGTAGAAAAGGAAATAAGGTAAATTAAAGTCAAATTGGATGCTGAAAGAGTGAGGGGAAGAAAGATTGAATTAACCAGAAACATATAGAAACATAGAAACTAGAAGCAGGAGTAGGCCCTTTGAACCTGCTCCGCCATTCATTTTGACCATGGCTGATCATCAAATTCAATATCCTGAACCCCCCCTTCCCCCTCATAGCCATTATTAGCTATACCTAATTTCTTCTTGAAATCCGACAACGCTTTGACCTCAACTGCTTTCTGTGGTAGTTACAAGGGAGGAAGTGTTAGGTTTTTTAGGGAATATAAAGACTGACAAATCCCCAGGGCCTGATGGAATCTATCCAAGGCTGCTCAGGGAGACGAGAGATGAAATCGCTGGGCCTCTGACGCAAATCTTTGTCTCGTCACTGGACACAGGTGAGGTCCCAGAGAATTGGAGGATAGCTAATGTGGTCCTGTTATTTAAGAAGGGTAGGAAGGATAACCTGGGAAATTATAGGCCGGTGAGCTTGACGTCCGTGGTAGGGAAGTTGTTGGAGAGGATTCTTAGAGATAGGATGTATGCGCATTTAGAAAGGAATAAACTCATTCACGATAGTCAGCATGGTTTTGTGAGAGGGAGGTCATGCCTCACTAACCTGGGGGAATTTTTTGAGGAAGTGACTAGAATGGTTGACGAGGGAAGGGCCGTGGATGTCGTCTATATGGACTTTAGTAAAGCGTTTGACAAAGTCCCTCATGGTAGGTTAGTGCAAAAGGTTGGATCTCATGGGATAAAGGGGGAGGTGGCTAGATGGGTGGAGAACTGGCTTGGTCACAGAAGACGGAGGGTGGTAGTGGAAGGGTCTTTTTCCGGCTGGATGCCTGTGACTAGTGGTGTTCCGCAGGGCTCTGAATCGGGACCTCTGCTGTTTGTGATTTATATAAACGATCTGGAAGAAGGTGTAACTGGGGTGATCAGTAAGTTCGCGGACGACACGAAAATGGCTGGACTTGCAGATAGTGAGGAACATTGTCAGAGCTACAGAAGGATATAGATAGGCTGGAAATTTGGGCAAAGAAATGGCAGATGGAGTTCAATCCAGATAAATGCGAAGTGGGGAGAATTTTGTTGGCCCACACATTACAGGATCATAACAGGAGGGGCAGTAAAACCAGTAATGGGGGAGAGAGCCCTGCTAGATTGGTTCCCTCACCGTGCTCCACTGTTGGGGAACTTTACCGACAGTGGGGCTGGCTTTGGACAGGTTTCCTGCCACGAGAAGGGAAATTAGGGTCCTATTAGGGGTCATTTTACCAGGCCACTGACATTTTCCAGATGTTAGATTGATCCCTGCTGAATGCAGATAGCCTTGTAGTGACATGTCAGGGTGAGGAGAAGTTGTTTTTATTCATGGAGGGGTGGGGTAGTGGTGCAAGCGAGAAAGACAACTATTCCCCCAGCAATTACCTCAAGAGGGATTGTCCCTCATCAGTATAATTTTTATATTTCTTTATATTTTATTCAGTCTACTTGATGTAGGCTGCAGGGCCCCTAACTTCCTCAACAATGGCCACCATTCCTCATGGCACTGCTGAGGCTTCTGAGCTGCCGGCCTTCTGATTGGACAGACAATTCTAGGGGCAGGTGACCATGCTGTATAGGACAGCAACCCCAATAGCTGTTGATTCCTGGGCGTATGCCCGTAAAACTAAAGAGGAAGCCCTTGTGACCAGCCAAGCATATTAATGACACACATTTCCAGCTGCTATTGGGACTTTGAGCTTTCTGGGAAAATTCTACCTTACTTTCTATGTCTCTGCAAAGTTCTAGCATAGGTTAGGTGGTACCAGCTTTACTATAACTTTAGCATAGGTAAGTTTTGACATCCAATGAATTTATATTATAGATGAAATAAAACATATAGAACTGATCACATATCTTAAACAATCTGTCCAAAAGAAATTTGGAAAAGTTTAACTTTATTTTGTACTTTGTTAATATACATTGAAGCCAATCAAGATTGTTTGGCTTCAATGTATATTAACAAAGTACAAAATAAGGTACATACACATTAATATTTTAAACATATGGGGTGTTTGTAATCTTCATTTTTGTTACTAAATAATCCAGAGTGTGTATACCTGTCCCAATAGAGCAGATATTAAAGAACTTTTTCCACTGCCTATATTTCCACAAACTCCTAAAAGCAAGCCCTGGAAAAAAAAATAATGTTATTTAATAGGCTGCTTGGACATTTTCTCAAAAATAAGATGTGCTATTTTAACGGGTGTAATATTGTGAACATGTACCTTGTCCAAAGAGAAGCTAACATTCTGAAGAGCCATTGATGCTTTAGATGTCATTTCTGGCACTTGACCAGAAAAACTGGACTCATTCATTTCATTTGCATTAGAAACATATTTTCCTTTTGAAATCTTGTCGGCAGGATTTAATTGTCCATTGCCATTTGTATTGCCCCATGAAAGTGAAGCATTTTCCATCACCACCGCATACGGAGAGTCTTGCACATTTTTTACATATGCAACAGGAGCTTTCATGATCAGAAGTTTCTATTAATGCAAAATCAATGTACAAATCTGAATGAGAATATTGAGAGTTGTTTAACTATGCTTCTAAAGCAACTTGCAGATATATATTTAAAGCAATGAATGTAAAATTATTAGTAAAGACATTGATTTACCTTTAGTCTTTGCAAAGAAACTTTAGTCTCTGCGAATGCTTTAACTGAAAATGGCAGAGTGCTCAATGTGAATTTCATTACATTGAAAATGGCGATCAAAGTAAATGCCTAGAGTGATGAGATAAATGAATTGTAAAGTGTAAAAGAAGGAATTTGCAAACAGCTGGGATTACCTTTCACTTAGTGCATAATCAACATTCTCTCCATTTACTCTTACCGTGGATGGTGTTAACTCATATCCCAGCAATGTGTGCACAACAAATGTAAGGACTGTAGCCAATGTTGGTACGATAGGGGCAACTGAATTATTCACACTCTGAACATATCCTGCTTTTTCTAATATCTTTTGTTCATCTTTTCGCACATCTGTTTTAGAAAATGATCAACACAAATTGTCCACATCAAAACTGGGTAAGGTCCGTAGAGCTTCTATAGAATTTAAAACGTTCAATGCTTGAAAGACTTCTTCCCGGGTAATGATGTTTTTTTCATGGTTTAAATTTTGAAGAAAATATAAAACTACTGTCATGTTTGCTTTAAATCTGATTATATACAAAGGAAATTGTTAGGCGCAACTTTCACATTTGCATCGAAGAATTGTGGGCACTTTGATTATAACTTTTTATATGGAAGTGGTTTGTACTTAAAGGATGTTGTATGTAAATTTAATGTTAAGATCAGGTAAAAACAGTATGTTTTTAATGAATGAATAACTCTTATTTCAATTAACTGAAAACTGTTTCATCTTACCCCCAATAGAATGTGCAAATGATTTTTCCCATGCATACATTTTTATCAGTTTTATATACGTCAAGACTTCATTCATTATTCGCACCCGAGTGTCCGTGTGGCCAATGGCATTGCGTCGGAATGATGTGGTAAATTGTGCCATTTTCATCTGAAGCCAATAAAAAAACCACAAATAAATAATCTATTCCAATGTTCCTGCATGCCAATTTCATAAAACAGTTTCTAAACTTCAAGCTAATTGATCGGGGAGAGCGCACAAGAAAATACCAGTTGAGAACAAATGGAACACTTAGAACCATAGATAGCACCATAGAAAATTACAGCTTTTCAGGACATACATCCAAGCATGAGGATAAATATATATCATTGACAAGGATATGCAGATTAAACAACGGTGCCACTAAGTAAATTAATGAGGCAACAGTGAAATAAGTTAGAAAGCCATACTTTGCAGAAACTTTGGAGAGAATAAGAAGGAAAACACTGGGAAGAATACAGGAACATTCAAAAAGATGTAAAGACAGTGGTGGGGGCAGTGTCTGGGTTTGGCCAGGGGGCAGTACACAGATAGTGCTTGGACAGTGCCCAGGTAGTGCCAGAAGGCAATGTGGGGATAGTGCCCAGGCAGTGCTGGGAGGGTGCCGGGGTGGTTCCAGGGTGAACTGGTTCGCTCTCTCTGCACTGGAATGGCCTTTAAAAATGGCGCCCCAAATCTCGGCTGTCTAAGTTGCTGGTGGGGCGGGCGAATCAGAGGCCAGCGGTACGCCTTGGAACCCTTGACTTTACTAAATGCTGCACTATACAGCAGAGGAAGCCGCCATTGCCATCAGCGGCTTCAACGCCACTTTTCCCACCCACCATCGGCCCATGTCAACTTCCAGGAAAATCTCACCCCTTGGTGGAATTTTCTGACAAAATTCAGGAATTGTGGTGGGTGGGGGCACAAAATTTAGCATGATTGAAAAAAAATCAGCTTCCCGCTGGTGGGAATTTAGTTTGGAATTTTGTTCTTCCCAACTTGGTGACAGGTTAAAGGCAGCTCGGTTTTCCCACTTATTTATCATAGAATCATAGAATCATAGAATCCTACAGTGCAGAAAGAGGCCATTCGGCCCATCGGGTCTGCACCGACCACAATCCCACCCAGGCCCTATCCCCATATCCCTACATATTTACCCACTAATCCCTCTAACCTATGCATCCCGGGACACTAAGGGGCAATTTAGAATGGCCAATCAACCTAGCCCGCACATCTTTGGACTGTGGGAGGAAACCGGAGCTCCCGGAGGAAACCCACGCAGACAATGGGTGAATGTGCAAATTCCACACAGACAGCGACCCGAGCGGGGATTTGAACCCAGGTCCCTGGTTGTGTGAAGCAGCAGTGCTAACCACCGTGCTACCGTGCCGCCGTATTTGCATCTCATTAATGCTCATTCAAAGGCCAACTCAATGGAATTATGTTCCTTGTCTAAGTTAAGGACCCCACATTGGATCATTAGAACAATCTGTTTCTCAACTATATATAGCGTGCATATAGCGAGCTTCATTCATCACGACTGGGAGGTCAGTAGATGATGCTTTCGCCTATCTTTAAGAGCATTGCTGCAAGATTTCGGGTGCCTGTACCACAAATTGCACCAAGGTTGGGCACAAGTGATAATATCTGTGGTGAGGGGAAGAAGGAGGCAGGACTCGGGGGTGAGGAACATGGGAGTGGAGAGGGGAGACAAAGGCAGGATGGGATGACAGGAGGGGAGTGAGGGGAGGGATGCCGAGAGAAAAGCAGGACTACAGAATGCTCAAGGAAGTGGGTGGAGTAATCAAGATCTGTCCTGGGGCAGAGGCCACACTGAAGATACTGTCCCACAGCTGCGTAGGCCATGTTAGAGGGCTCTGCATGTCATGCCTGTTTTGTTCCTGATCTTAGGTAGGGCAAGGTTTCTCTGGGCTGTGACGGTTGCGCATAGCATGGTGTGCTCAGTCACCTAAGGAACTTTATTTTGTGGATTGCAGTCATAGTACTGTGAGACAGATAGTATAGTCACAGCCAGGGGAGGCATCTGTATCCTGTACATTGCTGAAAAGTCATAGGAGATGTTGAATTGTGGGGGGGGATTCCTGAAAAGTCTCGTGTGCATTTGGCCTTGAGATAGAAGGGATCAGGTTGACAAAGGACATGGGGACATAAACGTTAAAGAATTGGGGGAGAACAGGCACATCCAGTTGGATAATAAGGAATTTAAAGGTAAGGGGGTGATGCTGGGTAGTGATAGGATGAAGAGGAATTTGGAGGCAGTGAGTATGGAGGAGGATGGAATGAACTTGGTGGGTGATAGAGGAAGTTTGGAAACTGGTCTCCCAGATGAAAGTCAGCAGCACCATTTTTGAGCTCGCCTTACAATGACGCAGTTCAAAAAACAAGTTAGAAAAATATTGATCGCCGAGAGGTTTCTGGGCGTGTGGGAGGAGTTCAGCACAGTAATTGATTGAAGGGACACCCTATAACTGTGCTGCTCAAACCATGGAGGTCATGGCTCAGCTGAGTGCTGGACTTGAGGTTCGAATATACAATAAGCTTGGTTCATTTACTGACGCTGTGCATTAAGGCGTGAATCCATTAAGTATAGGTGCTGTGGTGCACATTGTTATAATTGGATCCTGATCCTTACAAAGGCATACAAGATGAATATAAGGTCAAAAAAAATCAATGGCTATGTCTGCTACAAAGACACAGCATGGGCCCTAGAAGCCTTCATGCTCCCAGTGCACTGCTTATGACATTCAAGACTGGGTACCGATAATTATTGTAGGCCCTAGAGCTTGGGTCCCTTGACTCTAATTATGACCCTCATTGTGAATGTGCAGCCACATCTGAGGGGAGAGCTCAGCCACCTGTCATCATCCAGGTTGATATCAAGGTGTGGCCTTGATATGTGAAGTGCGGACTGAGGGAATGTCAAGGGCTGGAGACCGCGTTCCTGCCTTGTATATGATGGAAGACAATTTACTAGGAACTACCATGTTCAATTGTATCCATTCACCGACATGAGCAGGAGTGGAGAATGCAGGCTGCAGGCAACGTTGCCTTCTTGATACCTTTGATTAGAATGAAGAGAGGAAGGGCCCATCATTGACTGGCACAGCTCAGGGAAGAACATTGTCCTGAGAAATGAGAGCCAGCGGGGTTCCAGGAAGATCCAGATACTGACAGGGAAAGGCTAAATCTGCAAAGGTTTTTGGTGCCACAGATGCCGTTGCTTTTCTAGAGATATGGTAGCTTATATTTGCCACATTCTCCATGAGGAACTCACATTGCAGGAACTTGAAAGGCATCCGGTGCCAGTTGGCTAAAGGCTACCATTGCACAGAAATCAAAGATATTTGAGGGAGTTCAATGCTTAGAGATTTGGTTCCTCAGTGATGAGGTTTACTCCATGAACATGACTAATGATGCCCATTCATCGTCCACATGGTACATCTGAGGAGAGTTAGAATACTGCACATTCAGCCACAAGATTCTTAGTAGACTAGACTATCAGTCTCCTAAAGATGCATTCCAGATGTTTAGACTGCTCAAGTGGGGCTCTCCAATATTCGCTGTGGAGAGTGTTTTGCATCATTATTGTTTGCTGCGCCCTGCACAACCTAGCACTGCAAAGGGGGAGCGTGTTACCATAGGGAGATATCGAGGAATTAGACATCTCCTCAGATGAGGAGAACTTTGAAGGGGATAAAACTAAAGAGGGCGAGGATTCAGACATGCCACATGAGGAGGCCATTTCATGGGCACAAAATGGCAGATGTGTTCATGACAACCTCATAGCTACAAGATTCCAGGAGGAATAAGGTTCTCTTCATGCTTTGATGCAGGGGACACAACAACACCTTTATTGTCATCTGCAACATATCACGAAAGGTCACCAATCTGACAATGATCATGGAAGCATAAGTCACCTTTAACCCTAACACTGAGGCCATCATTGGAAAGTGCTGTAGGGACCATATGACTGCTATGGAACATGCTTAGCACTGAACTAGTGTACATCCTCAAACAACTATACATAGTGCAGTCCTTTCAACCATGATGGCAACAAGTCAGTTGCCATGGCATCCTTCAAGAGGCCAAAATGTTATTGCACAAATGGATGCACTCATGTCAGCGTAACAGCAGCTTAGCAAGGTGGCTCTGAAACAAAAATCATTCATCTTTGGTTAACATTGGACCATTTCAAGACAGAGCTACACTCAGCCAGTAACATCTCCCCAAAGATCAGCTCTCATGCATAATCAATGTAGAGGCCATCATTTAGATCTGTTACATGACAGCAGGCACCCAGAGCTTTGAGTTATGTTAACATTGTCCTCACAGAGAGAGGTTCTGCAGGAATATTGTGTGATTAATGACAAATACGCATTAATTGGAAGCTGGCTACATTTACATCCTGCATTGCCTTGGCATTTGGGAGAGACGTGGCCTAGTTAGGTTAGACATTACAGTCAATGATAGCTTATTCACTCCATCAATACTGCTGAGCATTCAGGAGATGTGCCAGGCATTGCTTTCATACCATTACAGTCCTTGACATTGTTCATCTCACAAAGGCCAATCATTTCCATAAACCCTAAGTCAATGAGTGCATGGTCAAGCAATGAATTACATATCGATATGGATTCTTTAACTTCAAGGACAGATTCCATGGAACGCCACTAGACAGCTGTTCAGGTGCAAACTACGATCCTCACAGGTAAGTAGACAGGTTCATCAGGAGGAGCACACAACTCTTACAGCACATCTTCATTCCCACTTAGCGGACATTTGAAATGTTAGACATGGAAAAAGGCTGAATAAGTTCCACCTCTGCTTTCTGACATGCCTTCGGCATCTCCCGGCAGAACAAAATCCCTAGAATGAAGTCCATCAGAACTTGAAGAGTTGCCAACTTTCAGTTTCAATAATTTTCTCCTTTCCCTGGTGACTGTAATTAAGTTCCTCATCCACTTTTACCATCTGATTCACCATTATATTTGGAATGTTAAAGATCCTCTACAACGAAGACAAACATAAAGGCCGGAGTGTTATCATCCTGCCCACCATGGGAATCAGAGCCGGTGAGGGGCAGACCATGGAAAGGTCCGTTGACCTCGGGCAGGATTTTATGGTTTCAGTACAAGCGAAGCTGTAAAATCCCGTCCATAGACTGGGATTCTGCCAAAGGAAAGTGCCCAACCTGTGGAAAAACAGGAGTATTTCCCATCCATTTTTTGGGGGTACTTACCAGAACGAATCTCCAACACCCTGAGCAACACAGAGTACCTTGGAATGATTCACTCTGCTAAGTGGTGGGCGGGCCTATTCCCGCCCAAGAGACCAGCAGCAAAGTGTTGAGTGGGCCATTGTGCATGTGCTAATCTGTCAGTGCGGAGAGCAGTGCATGCGCAGTGACCCCCCCCTCCATTGTCAGCCTCCTGATCGCTGGCCTTCCTGATTGCCGACCAGTTCCACAACCCGCCTGATCGTTGGTCTTCTGCCTCCCCCACCTCCTGTCCAATTTTCTTACCTGCCACTCATATTTGTGGAATTAAATGCTTTTCCATTCAATTTGACACAATTTTTAACTTAGCCACTTGGTCTTTCTTTCTCACTGGAATTTATAATTCTTGAGTAATCCAAAATATCCCCTTAAATGTCTGCCACTGCATTTTGTTGGCCTACCCCTTAACCTAATTTCCCAGTTCACTTTAATCAGCTTGGTCTTCTTGCCGTCATAATTGCCCTTATTTACGTTTAAAACACTGGTCTTGGATCAATTCCTCTCTCCCTCAAACTGATTGTCAAATTAAATCACACTATGATCATTGCTCTCTCAGGGTGTTTTCATTATGAGATCATTAATGAATGTAGCTGCCATTAAATCTTATGAACTGGAATGGCTTCTTGCACCAAGATCAGTTTGCTCATCCACCCTGCAGGCACCATTTTCATCCAAACGGACTGCAAGAACCTGAACCTGTTGGACAATTGCAAAGGCTGAGGCTCCTCTGCCTCTACCTTCAAGATCCCCTTACATGTCTCACTCACAATCACTCCTTCCAGTCCCTGACCACTGGCCAAGTCAGAAGACCCTATCCCAAGTGATGTGATTGCTTTCCAGGACAAAATGTCCGGGTAACTTTCTCCCTGACGCATTGAAGTGTTTGAAGCTCGACCTCCAGCTCATTGATTCTGAGCCGAAACTCCTCAAACCATAGACACTTACTGCAGGCATGTTTGTCTTGGTTTCTGGACACCCGAGTGTCCAGAAACCAAGAATTCAGCAGTCATAACCCATCACCAGTCCTGCCATTTTTATTAAGTATTAAATAAGTTATTCTTAATTGTGCTTTTATTTTTATTCAATTATGGGATGTAGGTGTCACTGGCAAAGCCAACATTTATTGCACATGCCTAGTTGTTCTTCAGAAGGTGGTGATGAGCTGTCTTCTTGAACCGCTGCAGTCTCTGAGGTGTAGATACATTCACAGTTCTATTAGGGAGTGAATTCCCAGATTTTGACCCAGTGCTAGTGAAGAAACGGTGATGTATTTCCAAGTCAGGATGGTGAATGACTTGGAGGGGAATCTCCAGGTGGTGGTGTTCCCAGGTATCTGCTGCCCTTGTCCTTCTAGATGGCAGTGGTCATGAGTTTGGAAGGTGCTGCCTAAGGAATCTTGGTGAGTTGCTGCAGTGCACATGGTACACATGGTCAAAGAAAAGGACAGTGGGGGGCAAGGGTTGACATGGGTTAACACTAAATTGGGGCCATAAAGGATGTGTGTGGGGGCATGGGATATGAGGGGGTCATGGGAGGGTTGGTAGAGAGACATAGAGTGGTATTGTGGTTATGAGGGACCATAGTGGGTACATACAGGGGTATGGGTCAGCATGGTAGTATGAGAGGCCATGGGTGGTGGGTGGGGGGTGAAGTGGCATAAGGGTATGATGGGCCTTTGGGGGTGGGTAGAGTGGCATGAGATAACATAGGGTCAAGGGGCCATGGGGATGGAGGGGGTGAGGTAGCATGATTTGGCATGGATGGCACATGGGGCCAGCCCATAGGGTGCTTGGGGAATGAGAGCAGTGGTGGCTGTGATGGTGGAGGACTGTATCTTGTTTTCATAATTTTTAAAATATCCTCAACAAAATGCCTGAGCACAAAGACAGACCCTCTTTCTAGCCTGCCTCTGCACTCATTGCAAAATGGCACGTCTGACTTCTAATCCAGCCCACCACTGTCCTCCCCACCACTGTCCTCCCCACCACCTGGAATGGAAATCCAACCTACGTGCTTCTTTTTATTGCATCAGGTTTGGTGCAGTCGGTAAATGTCCCATCTAAATCTGGGCCCTGATAGACATGCTTACGCAAATGTAAAAGAGCAAATGCCGCTACTTAAATAGTACAGAGTTCTTTTATTTATTCAACTGATTTTGTGGGAGCTTGCAAAAATTGGCTGCCAAACCTGCCTGCAAAATAACAGTGATTGTACATTGCAAATAATCCATTGCTTGTAATGCACTTTGGCATGTCCTAACTAAGAGAAGATGCTAGATAAATGCAAGTTTCTTCTTTTAATTGAGGTTATAAATTCAAACTCATAATTTGAAGCTTGAACAACTGATCAACTAACTCAAAAATGAGAGCGCTCAAAGTTAACTGACACACGTGAAATGTTGATGTGTTAAAATTTGTAATCGTGTGTTTTGATGGACGTTTCATTGTAATGTCATACCTGAATAGGGAACAATAAAATATAAGCAATGACTCCCAGTAAGGATGTTGGTCCAATGATAATGTAGCAATATATTGTGCAACTGATCAGCAATATTGGAGTACCAAATATCAAAGGGCAAAATACCGCAGCTTCAAATAGCCGATAACCATCATTCGATAGCAGGTTCATAACCTGTATAAACAAAATAAAATGAATAAATTAATTCCAAGTCGTTTTTTCATTCTTTGAGCCTGATTTAAATTCGATCTGTATCTAACACTTAAAGATTGCAAGCTTCTCTTTGCTTTCAAGTTTTGAACAATGTTGTTTCCATCATAAATCTTGCCAAATTTTCCTTTTATTTTGCAATACAAAACTTAAATCCGATGCACCAGGTGCACTTAAAAATTTTGGGGCAGAAATTTTTAGTCCCTAAGTTTCAAAGGAGCAGCTACCACTTTCATCATTAAGGTGTTGCAGAAAGGTGATGAGATGATTATGCTCTTGTCCTGTATATAGTAGCATGGTAATCGCATGGTATTTGCAAACTTTAAACACAGCCACAGGCTGCCAGAATACAGTTGGGTCAAGGCATATCTGTCCTCAGCTGGTTTAATATGGTACGACCAGTGAGGAAAAATAACAAAGGACAACTATGATAATCTTACATTACAGCTAAATGCCTACCTCTCCAATGGAAATGTTGTTTAAACTTCTAAGCTGAACCAATTTGACAAATGCCAACGTAGAAATGGCACCTTTTAGCCGGATGCCAGTCTGATAGTTGATAGCCCATGAGGCTGAGAAGAAAAATATTTTACAAAATTCCACAATAAATAAGGCAAAGCAAAGACCAACACCATAAGCAAGATTTTCTGACTTTTTCTCAACATGCTGGAGTATGGCATGAATAAGTACTGCCTGCAAAATAAGAAACAGAAGTAGCAGTTAAGCAGTCATAATACCATGATATTTTTGTGCTTAATATGATGCTAAGTATTTTGATTTCTACAAAAATAACAATTGCAACCTGTATCTATGTAGTACCTGTAATGTGAAAAAAACAATCCAAAGGCAAGTGATAGTGAATTTAAAGAAAATGGATATGAGGACAAGAAAGAGGAGATTGGAAGATTGAGCAAAACTTGGCTTGAGATGGTTTCCAAGATGTTTAAAGGGCAGGGGAGCAGAGGTAGAAAGGTAGAGGAAGGGAATTCCAGACCTTAAAACCCCAATGGCTGACATTTTACCATTGCTGGTGGAGCAAACAGCAGAGGCAGAACGAAAGGCTGGAGTCAGTGGAATGGAATGTTCAAGGCAGGAGGAATATCAGGCTGGAGGACGTTAAGAGATATAGGCTGGAGTCAGGTCATTGAGTGGCAAGGATTTTACGTTTAAGGCATAGGGGATAGGGTGCCAATGTAAATCAGTAAAGAGCAGCATTCATTTGTTAACAGGGTTTATTGTGGGCAGGGTACTTTGATAGAGAATGTAAGATGGGGGCTTGGGGGGGGCGGGGCAGCAAAGAGAGTTTACAAAGGGAAAATGGGCAGCATGCTGAGAAGGAAATACGTTGACTATGGGAGACTGTACCTCTCAAAAGGGTGCATTAAGGACCTTCTTCCCCTCCCCCAAAGGTCTTCAACATCCCTATCCTGGTGGATCCTAACGCAACAGAATTCAAGAAAATAGATGGCCCACTGAACCTCACATTTTCACCATAATTTACACTCCCCTTGCCTCAGCAGTCAATGTGGATATGGGCTGGTGGCGGTAAAATTAAAGCTGGGGCAAGAGCATTGTGGAAGGTGTCACAACCCCATTTTCTCACTGTATCTGCCCAGTATGGAAGAAAATTATGGTCTATGAATGAATCCAAAATTAGAGTTTGGAACAGTATTGGCCTATCCATGCTAGGTTTACTATAGCTGTATAGAACAAATCTCTCAATACATTGTCTCGGCAGCATATTTTTACTCATAATTCTGAAGATTAATATCTGCTCCACTAGTGCGATGCTTTTCTTTTTTCATATTGATTGTGTTTGTGAGTGACATTGCCAGGTTAGTAAAACAATGGCAGTTTTACCCCGTGGTGATGTGATTTCCTGGAATTGTTTTGACATTCATTTTATGAATGACCTTTAAAGCTAGGCTTTATTGTAAAGGTCATCTAATGGAGAAAATTTTTCACATCCTTTCATAAAATTGGAGAGACATAAATAACATGCATTTATGTTCGAGATCATGTTCTTTCATATGGAGGGATTGCTTTAAGAAATGGTAGTTTATTAATCATACATCAGTGGTTTATCTAAACTCCATGTTATTTCAAGTCTATTGAAATATAGCAAATAAAGTATTGAGGGGCGGCATGGTGGAACAGTAGTTAGCACTGCTGCCTCACAGCATCAGGGACCCGGGTTCAATTCTGGCGTTGAGTGACTGTGTGGAATTTGCTCATTCTCCCCATGTCTGCATGGGGTTACCTTCGGGTGCTCCGGTTTCCTCCCACAGTCCAAAGATGTGCAGGTTAAGTGGATTGGCCATGCCAAACTGCCCCTTAGTTTCCCAGGACATATAGGTCAGATGGATTAGCCATAGTAAATGTATGAGATTATGGAGATAGAACAGGGTGGTGGGCCTGGGAAAGATACACCATCAGAGAGTCAGTGCAGGCCTGATGGGCCGAATGGTCTCCTATTGCACTGTAGGGATTCTATGATGCAGTAAATAAACAGTTCATTGAAACTCATAGACATATGTGACTGCTTACCGATCCCAAAAAAACAGAAATCATACAAGTAACCAGGCAAATCATAGTCATAATAAGCCTTGTTTGCTGAAACTGCAGAGTCACTTTCCCCAAGGAAGCTTTCTCACTGCCCATTTTTTCCACTTCATTCTTCCAAAGTTGCAAGAATCTGTAAATATTTTCAGCAAAATGTCAAAAGAATTTTGACTGTGTTTTTATGCATAGTTTTATGCATTCTGAAATCTTTCCATATTGACGCACCTTCTGGCATTCACGCCTGAACAATTGAATTGGGACAGGGGAGGCAAGGTGTCTTGATTCAGTTTCTTCTTGAGCCCTTTTATCATCACTGGTGTCAGCCATGAGAAATAGACAAATGAAAATAAGCCAGCATCATCCACTGGAGCTGGAGATGGATTCCTGCAAAATGCGCATGACAAAGGAGGGTTAATTCTGAAAATCATGAAGGACTGCATTGCAGAGCAGATTTTTTTCCCTCACTTACTTTGGCTTTGGACGAAAAGGAATCATTGTTTTGAAACTTTGGAAGTACTTATGGCCTTTCTTCTGTCCATCCTGAGGATCTTCATCATGGAAACCAGGAAATTCCATTCCACTGACTTCTGGGAATGTATTATAATTTTGGGAGGATTGCTATTGAAGTTAAAGAGTCACCGGTTACATATTGATATCTTTTATCATAGCTTTTACACCACATTGAGTGTTACAACAGAGATCTTAGTATGTGACTTTTCAGTTAAACAAATTAAATAATGATGTTGTATATTTAATTGAACACAAAGCCACAGGAATCCTGAATTCAGAAGGTGGTTCTGCATTGTTCTGACAGCAGGTAGACCAGTAAAACCTTTTTCACTCCTGGTAAACAGTGGATGTAACGAAAGTAATCTGAACCCCCAAATGAAAGATGCCCATAAAGAACTAAGGAATTTCATGGTTCAGAGTAAAACCTATGGCAATAACCATGGTCTTGAAAACATTCTCCATGATAATTTAACCCCTATTTCCTTGGCAAGTTCAGAAATTTTGTTAGTCCATATAAACTGGTCACTCAGCTTTTCCAATCAAAGAGATGAGCCTGGGTTTTTCAGCCCCTAGGTTGTTAATTGAGGGTAGATGAGATATGTTCTGTTGGCTCCACAACTCTTCTGCATTTCTAAGTGGTCGCGATAGACCGCGGGCCCCCTGGAGGTGGAGGGGGGGGGCGGTGGGAGGGGTGGGTTGCCTGCTTTAGGCCATGGAGGCAAGCTGAGAGCAGCAGGGGCTGGGTGACAGGTCTGTCTGCTCTCAGAACAGAGGGACCTGCGCATGTGCCATTGCGCCCTCTGCTCCTCTCAGCCAGTGTTAGGATGATTTAAGACCTACCCCCTTCCCCTACAGCAGAGAAACAGTTTTTGAGGGGGGTTTGCTCTAAATGCATTAGATAGCAGATTTGGACTCGGCCAAAAAACGGATCAGAAACTCTCTCATTTTTCCGCTCATCCTGGACTTAGAATTGTTTTTGTAAGATTGCTGCCTACGGGCCCGATTTTACCATTTTGATTCTAAATGCTGAATCTGGGAGCGATCCAGATCCGACTTGTAAACCTGTTCTCAGGCGCCCCCCATATGCACTCCGCCTGAAAAAAAAGCAGCGCTTCTGAATCGCGCTGCAGAAGCCTGTGGGTGGGACTTATCGCGTCCATAACGCTGCTGCTCTGATTGGAGCCTTCAACTGCGCATGCATAGTAAAAAAAAATTTGAAAAACGCTCCCCTGTCACATCACTCCCGGGTCGCATAAAACGGATAAAGCGACCCGGGAGTGATGGCCCTCACAGACATTGCCCCACACTCACAACATAACTGTCCCCCTTATCCACCCAACCCCCTGCTACCTAGACCAATTGCTGCCCCGAGCCCCACTTCCCCCACCGATCGCACGCAGAGTGGCAGCAGACCCCCCTTCATCCCCCCCACCACCAGAGATCTATCTGACCTGCCTCCTTCCTCCTCCCCCCCACCAGAGAATGATCTGACTCGCCTCCCTGCCCTCCCCACCAGAGAACGATCTGGCCCGCCTCCCTTCTCCTCCCCCCCCAACAGAGAATGATCTGGCCCATCTCCCTCCTCCCCCCCCCCCCACCAGAGATCCATCTGGCCCACCTCCCTCCTACTCCCCCCACTAGAGAATGATCTGACTCCCCTCCCTGCCCCCCCACCAGAGAACAATCTGACCCGCCTCCCTGCCCCCCCCACCAGAGAACGATCTGACCCGCCTCCCTGCCCCCCCACCAGAGAACGATCTGAGTCACTTCCCGCCTGAACCTGATTGCCTACTACATCACCAACTGGCTGAACTGCTGCAATCTGCTCTGTTCAGATATTTCCACTACAACGAAAGCAGATGTCTGTCATATACTAGTGAGGGAACTCTGAGAATTAGGTTGAATACTCTTGGCAGACATTACCTGAGAATCAGGTATGAGAACATATGGCCATGCATCCAGGGCTCACAGAAGTAAGCAACCACAGCTGAAGCTTAGCATGCCAGCTGGTGTACCACGGGATGAATATCTGTACTGTGCCAGGAGAATGGCAATTTATTCACATAGTTTATTGATTAATTGTACTGCACACTGTTCTGCCCATGAGGAATTCCTGCTGCCTACTGACATTGGCAGGTGGCCCAATTCATTTTTGTGATCAAACATCATTTGAACATGAGTGGCAATGTGTCTATGCTAATCATGCTGCTTAAAGGCAACCCACTGTTTGACAGTTAGGGAATTCCAACAGACTTGCTGCTGCTTAAAGCCAGACTTCAAGACGAGGAATAGTTTAGATAGAATCATAGAAACCCTACAGTGCAGAAGGAGGCCATTCGGCCCATTAAGTCTGCACTGACCACAATCCCACTCAGGCCCTATTCCCATAGCCCCATGCATTTACCCTAGCTAGTCCCCCTGACACTAAGGGGAAATTTAGCATGGCCAATCCACCTAACCCGCACATCTTTGCACCGTGGGAGGAAACCGGAGTACCCAGAGGAAACCCACGCAGACACGGGGAGAACATGCAAACTTCACACAGCCAGTGACCCAAGCCGGGAATCGAACCCAGGTCCCTGGCGTTGTGAGGCAGCAGTGCTAACCACTGTGCCACCGTGTCGCCCACAAGGGGGCAGATTGTTGGTCTGTTAATGGCATGTTTGTGGAGCAACAGAAACAAAGCCAATGGCCAGAGCGTCCTAGTTTTCTGATATTGCGATGAAGGTGCGAGTGAAAAGTCAGGACCGGGAAATAGGTTTTCTTTCCTGATGGGTGTCACAACAGAGAAGTTGGTATGCAAGGAGAGAGGAGAGGCGTAGATTAGTGCCACCATTTTGTTGAACCTGGTAGTTGTGCCTGAAACTGTTTGATGTCTTTTATCAATACTGAGAAGGTAACACTCCACTTCATATCACTCTTACTGTGAACACAATATGGCAACATCACACTTTCCCCTGGAATTGGACATTTTTGCAATTCACATTTGCAGGAGTTTTTACAAGTAAAAACAATTGTTTCTGCACCAAAGTCCAACTAAAGATACAAATAAGATATCTGCAAAACAATTACAGTGATGTAAATTAGAGGAGAATGCACTTTTAATTGCCACTGAAAATGGCCTTTTCCTGGCCTTTAGAGCAATGATTTGTAGAGGATGGGTATTTTTTAAGCAGTGATGGCAGCACGGACTCACATGAACATACTGTTTTCATTGTAATTGAACTGTAGAATCATAGAACAACAGAAAGGTTATAAGAACATAAGAACATAAGAAATAGGAGCAGGAGTAGGCCATCTAGCCCCTCGAGCCTGCCCCGCCATTCAATAAGATCATGGCTGATCTGACGTGGATCAGTACCACTTACCCGCCTGATCCCCATAACCCTTAATTCCCTTACCGATCAGGAATCCATCCATCCGCGCTTTAAACATATTCAGCGAGGTAGCCTCCACCACCTCAGTGGGCAGAGAATTCCAGAGATTCACCACCCTCTGGGAGAAGAAGTTCCTCCTCAACTCTGTCTTAAACCGACCCCCCTTTATTTTGAGGCTGTGTCCTCTAGTTTTAACTTCCTTACTAAGTGGAAAGAATCTCTCCGCCTCCACCCTATCCAGCCCCTGCATTATCTTATAAGTCTCCATAAGATCCCCCCTCATCCTTCTAAACTCCAACGAGTACAAACCCAATCTCCTCAGCCTCTCCTCATAATCCAAACCCCTCATCTCCGGTATCAACCTGGTGAACCTTCTCTGCACTCCCTCCAATGCCAATATATCCTTCCTCATATAAGGGGACCAATACTGCACACAGTATTCCAGCTGCGGCCTCACCAATGCCCTGTACAGGTGCATCAAGACATCCCTGCTTTTATATTCTATCCCCTTCGCAATATAGGCCAACATCCCATTTGCCTTCTTGATCACCTGTTGTACCTGCAGACTGGGCTTTTGCGTCTCATGCACAAGGACCCCCAGGTCCCTTTGCACGGTAGCATGTTTTAATTTGTTTCCATTGAGATAGTAATCCCATTTGTTATTATTTCCTCCAAAGTGTATAACCTCGCATTTCTCAACGTTATACTCCATTTGCCATATCCTCGCCCACTCACTCAGCCTGTCCAAATCTCTCTGCAGATCTTCTCCGTCCTCCACACGATTCACTTTTCCACTTATCTTTGTGTCGTCTGCAAACTTCGTTACCCTACACTCCGTCCCCTCCTCCAGATCATCTATATAAATGGTAAATAGTTGCGGCCCGAGTACCGATCCCTGCGGCACGCCACTAGTTACCTTCCTCCAACCGGAAAAACACCCATTTATTCCGACTCTTTGCTTCCTGTCGGATAGCCAGTCCCCAATCCACTTTAACACACTACCCCCAACTCCGTGTGCCCTAATCTTCTTCAGTAGCCTTTTATGGGGCACCTTATCAAACGCCTTTTGGAAATCCAAAAACACCGCATCCACCGGTTCTCCTCCATCAACCGCCCTAGTCACATCTTCATAAAAATCCAACATGTTCGTCAAGCACGACTTTCCCCTCATGAATCCATGCTGCGTCTGATTGATCGAACCATTTCTATCCAGATGCCCTGCTATCTCCTCTTTAATAATGGATTCCAGCATTTTCCCTACTACAGACGTTAAGCTGACCGGCCTATAGTTACCCGCCTTTTGTCTCCTTCCTTTTTTAAACAGCGGCGTAACATTAGCCGTTTTCCAATCAACCGGCACTACCCCAGAATGCAACGAGTTTTGATAAATAATCACTAACGCATCCACTATTACCTCTGACATTTCTTTCAATACCCTGGGATGCATTCCATCCGGACCCGGGGACTTATCCACCTTCAGTCCCATTAGTCTACCCAGCACTGCCTCTCTGGTAACATTAATGGTATTAAGTATTTCTCCTGCTGCCAACCCTCTATCGTTAATATTTGGCAAACTATTTGTGTCCTCCACCGTGAAGACCGACACAAAAAACTTATTTAAAGACTCAGCCATATCCTCATTTCCCACTATTAACTCCCCCCTCTCGTCCTCCAAGGGTCCAACATTCACTCTAGCCACTCTATTCCTTTTTATATATTTATAAAAACTTTTACTATCATTTTTTATATTAATTGCTAGCCGAGCTTCATAGTCTATCCTTCCTTTCTTTATCGCTTTCTTAGTCTCTCTTTGTTGTTCCTTAAATTTTTCCCAATCACTTGTTTCTCCACTATTTTTGGCCACTCTGTACGCAGCTGTTTTTATTTTAATACTCTCCTTTATTTCCTTCGTTATCCACGGCTGGTTCTCCCTTTTCTTACAATCCTTGTTTTTTGCTGGAATATATTTTTGCTGAGAACTGAAAAGGATCTCCTTAAAAATCCTCCACTGTTCCTCAGCTATCCTACCTGCCAGCCTACTCTCCCAGTCTACCTTAGCCAATTCATCCCTCATCCTATCATATTTCCCTCTGTTCAAACAGAGGACACTGGTTTGGGACCAAACTTTCTCCTCTTCCATCTGAATCAGAAATTCGACCATATTGTGGTCACTAGACCCAAGAGGGTCCTTCACAATAAGATCCTTAATTCTACCTACCTCGTTACACAATACCAGATCCAAAATAGCTCGTTCCCTCGTCGGTTCCGTAACATGCTGTTCAAGGAAACTATCCCGACAGCATTCTAAGAACTCTTCCTCCATTCCACCCTTACCGACTTGAGTCTGCCAGTCAATGTGCATGTTGAAGTCCCCCATGATTATTGCCGTTCCGTTTTTACACGCATCCCTTATCTGCTTGTTTATAGCCCTCCCTACCTCAACATTATTATTTGGGGGCCTATATACCACACCTACTAGTGTCTTTCTCCCTCTACTATTCCTCATCTCTACCCATAATGATTCCACGTTTTGTTCCTCAGAGCCTATGTCATCCCTCAGTACTACCCTGATATTATCTCTTATTAATAGCGCGACCCCACCACCTTTTCCTTCCTGTCTATTCTTCCTAAACGCCTGATACCCCTGGATATTCATCTCCCAGTCCTGGTCACCTTTCAGCCACGTTTCTGTAATGGCCACTAGATCGTACCCACTTGTGCTGATTTGCACCATCAACTCATTTACCTTGTTCCGAATGCTTCGTGCATTCAGGCAAAGTGTCCTTATTCCAGCTTTTATCTGGACCCGCTTTGATGAGTCGCGAACACCCTCTCCCTCTACTCCCTTATCTAAATTACCGCCTTCATTCACTTGCACTCTCTCCTCTACCATTAATTTTGTAATTCCCCTTACCCCTGCATCCTCCACCCCATCAATTAGTTCCTTGATCCTAGTCAACTCTTCTAGCTCCCCTCCCCCCAACCTATCTAGTTTAAATTCTCCCCAGTAACCTTAGCCAACCTACCGGCCAGGATATTGGTCCCCGTGTGATTCAAGTTCCACCCGTTTTTTGTATACAGATCACCCCTGCCCCTAAAGAGGTCCCAATGGTCCAGGAACCTGAATCCCTGCCCCCTGCACCAGTCCCTCAGCCACACATTCATCTTCCACCTCACTCCATTCCTGCCCTCACCTTCCCGTGGCACAGGCAGTAATCCTGAGATTACTACCTTTGCTTTCCTCTTTCTCAGCTGTCTCCCTAATTCCCTGTACTCCCTTTTCATGACCCCTTCTCCCTTCCTACCCACATCAGCGGTACCAATGGCGGTTATGGCGCAGGAAGAGGCCATTTAGCCTATTGTGTCTATCTTATCTTTTTTTCTGACTGGCAATTAGTGACTAGTGGGGTTCTGCAGGGATCTGTGCTCAGGCCCCAACTGGTCACATTATATATTAATGATTTGGAAGAGGGAACTGAATGTATTACCTCCAAATTTGCAGAAGATACAAAGTTGGGTGGGAGAGTGAGCTGTGAACAGGATGCAGAAATGCTTCAGTGTGATTTGGACAGGCTGAGTGTGTGGGCAGCTGCATGGCAGATGCAGTATAATGTGGATAAATGTGAGGTTATCCACTTTGGCAGCAATAATAGGAAGACAGATTATTACTTGAAAGGGTATAAATTGAGAGAGGTGGATATTCAACGAGACCTTGGAGTCCTCGTGCATCAGTCGCTGAAAGTAAATGTGCAGGTGCAGCAGGCAGTAAAGAAGGCAAATGGTATGTTGGCCTTCATAGCGAGAGGATATGAGTATAGGGATAGGGATGTTTTGCTACAATTGTGTAGGGCATTGGGTGAGGCCACATCCGCAATATTGTGTACAGTTTTAGTGTCCTCATCAGTGGAAGGATGTCCTTGCTATTAGAGAGAGTACAGCAAAGGTTTATCGGGCTGATTCCTGGGATGACAGGTCTGTCATATGAGGAGAGATTAAGTCGGTTAGGATTATATTCATTAGAGTTTAGAAGAGTGAGAGTGGATCTCATAGAAACTTATAAAATTCTAACAGGGTTAAACAGGGTAATTTCAGAAAGAATGTTCCCGATGCTGGGGGAGCCCAGAACGAGGGGTCATAGTTTGAGGATAAGGGAACTGAGGTGAAGAGAAATTTCTTCACCCAGAGAATGGTGAATGTGTAGAATTTACGACCACAAAATGTAGTTGAGGCCAAAACATTGCCTTATTTCAAGAAGAAATTAGATATAGCTCTTGGGGCTAAAGGGATCAAGGGATATGGGGGGAAGGGGGATCAGGATATTAAATTGGATGATCAGCTATGATCAAAATGAATGGCGGAGCCAGCTCGAAGGGCCGAAAGGCCTATTCCAGCTTCTAATTTCTATGTTTCTACATTTCTATGTGTCTGTGCCAGCCAAAAAATAAACTAGCCGCTCATTTATAATCCCATTTTCCAGCATCAAGTCTGTAGCCTTGCAGGCTCCACACTTCAGAAACAGGTCCAGGTAGGTTTTAAATGAGTTGAGTGTTTCGGTCTCAACTGTCAACATTGGCAGTGGATTCCAGATGTCCACCATCCTTTGGGTGAAAAAGATTTTTCCTCATGTCCCCTTTAATTTTTCGACCAATCACCTTAAATCTATGATCCCCCTCAGGAATTGACCCCTCAGCAAGTGGAAGCAAGTCTTTCCTGTCCAACCTGTCTGGGCCCCTCAAAATATGGTACACTTCAATTAGGTCATCTCTTCGTCTCCTCTGCTCTAAGGAAAACAATTCAGCCTATCCAATTTCTCCTCACAGCTGCAATTTTCAAGTCTTGCCAACATTCTTGTAAACATCCTCCGCATTCTCTCCAGAGCAATTATGTCCTTCCTGTAATGTGATGACCAGTGTGCATAATATTCTCGCTGTGGCCTAACCAGCATCTGATCCAGTTCCATCATTATATCCCTGCTTTTGTATTCACTACCTTGCCCAATAAAGGAAAGTATTCCATATGCTTTCTTGACCACCTTCCCCACCTGTTTGGCCATCTTCAAGGACCTGTATTCATGCACTCCAAGTCTCTCACTTCCGCAACCAATTTTAATATCTTCCCATTTATTGAGTATTCCCTTGCTTTATTTGCCCTCGCCAAATGCATTACCTCACACTTTCCCGGATTGAATGCCATTTACAACTTCTCTGCCCACTCAACCAAACCATCGATTTAATTCTGGAGTTGACAGCTATACTCTTCACTATCAACTATATTGAATCGCTGGACTTCAATTTAATCATATTTGTTGGGCTCCTGCCCAATCCTGGTGAAAGAAACTGACTGCCTAAGTCAAGGTCTGCTTGAAAATTGGGACAGCTAGTCAGGCATCTTTGATTTGATTTGATTTGATTTATTATTGTCACATGTATTAACATACAGTGAAAAGAATTGTTGCGCGCCAAACAGTTCATAAAAACGGAAATGAGATCGTGCAGAATGTAGTGTTACAGTCATAGCTAGGATGTAGAGAAAGAGCAACTTGATGCAAGGTAAGTCCATTCAAAAGTCTGACAGCAGCAGGGAAGAAGCTGTTCTTGAGTCGGTTGGTACGTGACCTCAGACTTCTGTATCTTTTTCCTGAAGGAAGAAGGTGGAAGAGAGAATGTCTGGGGTGCATGGGGTCCTTAATTATGCTGGCTGCTTTGCCGAGGCAGCGGGAAGTGTAGACAGAGTCAATGGACGGGAGGCTGGTTTGCGTGATGGATTGGGCTACATTCACGACCTTTTGTAGTTCCTTGCGGTCTTGGGCAGAACAGGAGCCATACCAAGCTGTGATACAACCAGAAAGAATGCTTTCTATAGTGCACCTGTAAAAGTGGGTGAGAGTCATAGCTGACATGCCAAATTTCCTTAGTCTTCTGAGGAAGTAGAGGCGTTGGTGGGCTTTCTTAACTATAGTGTCAGCATGGGGGGACCAGGACAGGTTGTTGGTGATCTGGACACCTAAAAACTTGAAGCTCTCAACCCTTTCTACTTCGTCCCCATTGATATAGACAGGGGCATGTTCTCCTTTACACGTCCTGAAGTCGATGACAATCTCTCTTGTTTTGTTGGCATTGAGGGAGAGATTATTGTTCCTGCACCAGTTCACCAGATTCTCTATCTCATTCCTGTAATCTGTCTCGTCAGTGACTATCATCTATCAGTGACTTCGTGATTTTTTTTTCAGTCTTAATCCCACTGCCCACTTGTTCGCACCAAAAGGTGAGATGGTGTTCAAACACATTGCATCATAAGGTTCAGAGAATTGAATGGTAATCCCTGAAGCAATGATTTAGGATTTAACAGATTGGTTGATAGATAATGTACTTACAAAAATAAAACCCCAATATTGTTATTACCAGTAGGCACACTCTCCAAAGGCAATTTTATTTGTTATTTCTTTTGAAATCCATTCTTTTTTCTGAAATGTTCTACATAGTGATTCACAACAAGGCATTTTGAGACTGAATACAAGCATATTGTTTCATCATAGTAAAAATGACATTGACACATACTCAATAATTAGACTCACGATTTAGGCTTGACTTGCTTTATGCAGGTTTGTGCTGTCTTCTAATCCTGGTATTATGCTTAAATCACAATCAAAACCATTAGTGTTCCCGTTGCTTGAGCAATTCCCTTTTAAGTTAGAATCTGGTTGAATCACACTTTTGTTGAAAGCCTCATTTTCATACTGCTCATTTCAAAGGTCAGTTTGGGCAAGAACTATTCTGTACAAAGGTAGAGAGCGTGCAGAAACAATGATTGACTTTTCTCAGATTTTAAAGGAGTATTGCCTTCATTAAAAATGTGATTTATGTCACTGTGTCCTGTCATTCAAAGTAAGCAATTCAAAGCAAGCATGAAGCCATTAACCTTTACTCTGCTTTTCTTCTTTAAAAATCATTTCACGGGGTGTGGGTGTCACTGGCTAGACCAGCATTTATTCCCCATCCCTAATTGTCTTTGAGAAGGCGGTGGTAAGCCATCTTCTTGAACCACTGCAGGCCAAGGGATGTAGGTATGTCCACTGTTAGAGAGGGAGTTCCCGGATTCTGACGTTAATATTTTCTAAATGCTGATTGTGACATTTTTCTGTGATACTTCTTCGGTGTGTCAACCTGTGATTTGATTGAGTCATAAATCATAATCATTGCAACACAGAAGGAGACCATTTGGCCCATTGAGTCCAAACTGGGTCTTTGTCGAGGACAGTCCAAACAGTCCAATTTCCCTGCTTCAGCCCCATAAACTGATAATCTTATTTCGCTCATAACCATCCAACCTCATTTAAAATTGTTCACCGTCTTTCATTTCACTGTCCCTGTTGGCAGTGAGTTCCAGAATATTACCATTAGTTGCCTTGAAAGGTTCTTCCTTAGAAGCCAGGTGGGTAGGGGTGCTACACTATGGCCGGTATTTTATGACCTTGCTTGGGCGAAGCTCGTAAAATCCCACCCGAGGACAACGGAGAATTCCGTTCTGCGAGCCTCGCCCACCCCGATTCTGAGGCAGGCGTACCGGTAAAATTCCAGCCTATATCTCTTGCTGAAAACTTTAAATTTGTGTCCCCTGGTCCTTGTACTATCAGCTAATGCGAACAACTTTTCTTTGTCTTCCTTATCTAAATCTGTCATAATGTTATATGTCTCTATTAATTTTTAAATTTATTCTTTCTTGGGGTGTAGATGTCACTGGCTAGGCCAGTATTTATTGCCCATCCCTAGTTGCCCAAAATTGCCGTCCTGGTAAGCCACTTTCTTGAATTACTGCTGGTCATGTGGTATAGGTAGAATCACAGTGCTGTTAGGGAGGGAGTCCCAGGAGTTTGCCCCAGGGACAGTGAAGGAACAGAAATATATATTAAGGTGAAAATCCTGCTCCATCATTTTGTTTCCCTCAATATCCTTTGCTCTAAGAAAAACAATTTCAGTTTCTCCAACCTAATCTTGTAGCAAAAATCCACCATCCTTGGTCATTCTGGTAAATCTCTTCAACCTTCTCAAGAGCCCTCACATCCTTGTTAAAGAGTGGTGTCTAGAACTGGAGGCAATATTTTTACTGTGGTCCAAGTAAAGCCTTTATGCAGGTCCAGCATAACGCTGCTATTATTGTACTCAATATCTTGATTTATGAAGCCCAAGATCATAAGCTTTGCTTACTACTCTGAATATTTCTGCCACCTTTAAAGATTTAAGGGGCGGCACGGTAGCACATGGTTAGCACTGCTGCTTCACAGCTCCAGGGTCCCGGGTTCGATTCCCGGCTCGGGTCACTGTCTGTGTGGAGTTTGCACATTCTCCTCGTGTCTGCGTGGGTTTCCTCCGGGTGCTCCGGTTTCCTCCCACAGTCCAAAGATGTGCGGGTTAGGTTGATTGGCCAGGTTCAAAATTGCCCCTTAGAGTCCTGAGATGCGTAGGTTAGAGGGATTAGCGGGTAAATATGTGGGGGTAGGGATAGGGCCTGGGTGGGATTGTGGTCGGTGCAGACTCGATGGGCCGAATGGCCTCCTTCTGCACTGTAGGGTTTCTATGATTCTATGATTTAACATATGAACCCCCAGGTTCTTCTGTCTCAGAACATGTTTTAGAACTGTGCCATTAGGTCTATATTGCCGTTTGCTATTCCTTCTGCCAGATGCATCACCTGACACTTTTTTGTATTAGATTCCATCTGCCACCTGCCCGCCCATTCTACTAACTGATCTATGTCGATGCAGTCATAGGAACACTACAGTGCAGAAGGAGGCCATTCAGCCCATTGAGTCTGCAGTGACAACTATCCCCACAATCCCACACATTTACCCCACTAATCCCTCTAACCTACACATCCTGGGACACTATGGGCGATTTAGCATGGCCAATCAACCTAATCAGCACATCTTTGGACTGTGGCAGGAAACCGGAGCACCCGGAGGAAACCCACGCAGGCACAGGGAGAATGTGCACAGTGACCCAAGCCGGGAATCGACCTCAGGTCCCTGGAGCTGTGAGGCAGCAGTGCTAGCCACTGTGCTACCGTGCCGCCTCTGCAGTCAATTGGTATTGTTCTCACTGCCAGTGACACCTCCAAATTTTGAATCATGGACAAATTTTACAATTTTGCTTTGTAAACTAACATCCAAATAATATATATGCAATAGCCCTAGTACTGACCCTTGGGAAACATGAGGACAAGGCAGCCCAGCGATCAACTTAAACATTTGCTCCTTCCACCACCATCACATAGTGGTAGCAATGTGTACCATATGCAAGATGCTCTGCAGAAACTCACCGAGGTGTCTTCAAAAGTACCTTCCAAACCTGGGACCTCTACCAACTAGAAGGACAAGGCCAGCAGACGCATGGGAACACCACCACGTGCAAGTTCCCCTCCCAGTCACACACCATCCTGACTTGGACCTACATTGCTGTCCCTTCACTGGAATTCAGGCTAGCAGAACTGTGGGTGTACCTGCAACAGATGGACTGCAGCAGTTTGAGTTGCGGCTTATCACCACCTTCTCAAGGTCAATCAGGAACGGGCCAGTGATGCCCATATCTCAGGGCAGAATGAAAGAAACACTCTCAATCATCCTTCAGTCTGAAAATCAACCATTTACCACAACTTGCTGTAGTTACGCAAATGTTCTGGTACAGACACTTGTCATCTACCTGGCACTTTTTAGTGAACTGTTTCCATGTTTAGTCCCTTTCACGACGTCAGGACTTCCCCAAGCACTTTACAATAAATGAAATACTTCTCTGGTGTAGTCACTATTGTAATGTAAAGCACGACAGTTAACTTGTAAACAGGAATAATAAAGAGGAAAACCAGATAATCTTTTCAGTGATACTGATTGAGGGATAAATATTGGCCAAGACACAAGGGAGTATTCCCTTTTTCTTCAAATTTGTGCCATGGGATTCTTTAGGTCTATGTAAGGAAGTAGATGAAGCTTTAGTTTAATGTCTCATCCAAAAGCCAGCTCCTCTGATAGTGCAGCATTTTCAATACTGCATTGGTGTGTCAGCCTAGATTTTTGCACTCAAGAGTGGGATTTGAACCCACTACTGTCTGACTCAGATATGTGCACTACCAATTGATAGCTGAGATCAAGCAGCTACTGACAGGGCAGCATAATCTGCTACAAGAAGACTTATAGCTAATCCCTTTTAGATAGTTTTCGAGTAACTCTACTCAGATGGCATAAATAGAGATAAGATCCTACATTTTGCAGTAGTATGAATGTAATTTACTCCTGAAAGGCTAGATCTGATTGCAAAACTCAGTGGCATGTGCCATTTTCAATCAAGTTTTGGTGCTCATCTGTGGAAGCCCTAACACTTTGACCCATGTGGGAAATGCCCAGGAAGTTCTAATGTCCAATAGGCAATCCCTCCACTCTCCACGATCTTTTGCGAATGTCTCCAACACTAACTCAGGGTTGGAGACTTGGTACAGTTCTGATGACTTCCCTGAGTAGTTGCCCAGGAAATGTTACACAGATTAAATCATAGTTTAACTCCTGGGTAACTCCAGAATCAACTCTCCCAATCACTCACCTCACACTGAAGCCCACCACTCTCCCGCCCCCTCCACCCCCAACAACTCCCTCTCTCCCTCTGACCCACTGAAAAACCCTCCCAATTGCCTTCCCAGCCTGACTTGACCTGACTGAAACCCCTGAAACCCCTGTCTACCTAACCCCCTCCCTCGTAGACCTGACCCGATCTGAACTGACTTGACCTGGACCACCCGATTACCTCTCCTACCAGATTTGACAGGCTCCTGACCTGACTACCTCTCCAACCCAGTCTGGCTATACGCTGACCCATCTACCCATCTCCCCATTTACCCACTTACTGCACCCACCCTACCCACTTGCCCATCTCATCTACCTACCTAACCACCCAATCCACTCAGTCATTCACCCACTCGTTGATTCACTCATCCGATTATTAATACTCAAAGACTGGACACTTAAGCTTACTGTACGGCAGCAAATGCCATAAAAAGAAGTGCCCTGTCTACCCCCAACTCTATTCCATTTCAAATGAGTTCCCCGATGGACGTACTCTCCACATTTCTGGAAAAGCTGGGCTTGGAGCTCTTGGAAGAAGAATAGTGTTGAATAGGGGAAATTTTCAAGTGGAATGGCAATCTGATTATGATTGCTGCTCCTCAGAAGCCAGAGTTCCTCAGAGTTTCACTAATGCCACTGATCAGCTCATGTACAGAGGCAACGCTCAACACTATTGATATTACAGGGATTGCACTGACATGAATTTGTTTCTCAGGATATCATACATGGATGTCTTCTCCCTCCCTGATCCCACCCTGATACCCCTACATGCAGCAAAAGGGTTCATAGCCGAGCTGCCCATTATATAACAGACCTCTGCTCCATTTTTCACTTTGTTGCATTATTGACTGAAAATCGTGTAGCAACAAAAGGAAACTCCAGACTTATGTCAATAGAAGTGACCCCGGTTCATTAAGTAATATAAAGAAACTTATTAACTGAATGAACGAAACAAAGTTTATTTTGTAACTCTACAAGAATGGAAAGTACTTTGATGTACTATCAAAGTCATGTGCTGGCAGCAAAGACCCTTGTCCATCACATATTGGAAAATCATGGATGGATTACCATATTCTGTCCAAATTAATGAACAAAAAGATGTATACATTGTATATCCACAACTCTCTGGTATATGCTGGTGTCAGGTGAGGCTCCCTGTTGCCAGCATCTACTGGTAAAATCACCACAATCAATATCAAGTGAATTATTTACTTTGAAATATGTACAAAGTTGAGCAAAGTTTAATGAACTTGCACAGCTCTTAACAAACACAGCAGGATTGCTGCTCACAGGCCTTCCAAGTCATTCTGCTCACAGAATAAGGTATGCACAATACAATAGAATCTCAATAGGTTCATCAGTTACAGAATTTATGTTCAGTTAGGCCAAAGTTTACAACTTTGATTTGAACACATGGTGAATGGGGCTTAGTTGTAAAGTGATTTATCTGGATTGTACTGACATTGTAAATTTACAGGCAAAAAATCAAAGTTAAAATTGCTTTGTCATTCTCTGTTTTATTCATAGATTGAAATGACACAAGAGTGAATTAATTTGGAAGATTTTCAAATCCCAGTGAAATCTCAAGATTGGATATTCAATTTGAAATCTGGATATCGCAGAATGTGATACTTAGTAATCTCCCCCTTCCAAACCCAGAAACATTTCCATCTAGAAAGACAAGGGCAGCAGATACATGGGATCACCACAACCTGTAATTTTCTCTCCAAGCCACTCACCATCCTGACTTGGAGATATATTGCCGTTCCTTTGCAGTCGCTAGGTCAAAATCCTGGAATTCTCTCCCTAATGGCATTGTGGATCAACCCACAGCAGGTGGACTGCAGCGATTCAAGAAGGCAGCTCACCACCACCTTCTCAAGGGCAACTGTGATGGGCAATAAATGCTGGCTTAGCCAGCAATGTCCCACGAATGAATTTTTAAAAATCATACAAAAGCCCCCGTTTAATGAGACTCATATTACATGAAGCCTCGTTAAAGTCGTGACCTTGAGTGTGTGATTGGAGGTTGTATGAGTGGACAGAGCAAGATTTTTTTTTCAGTATCTCAATTATACAAAACAGGCCTCAAGCTGAACTTTATGTTCTTATTTCAAGCTCTGCACTCGGCACTTTTTCTGTATAAAATGATTAGTCATTGGTTTGTCCTGCAGAAGTTGGACTCTGAATGCTGGAGGCTGGGTTTGACCCCCCCCCCCCTCCCCCCCACCCCCATGAACGTTGACCCTGTTTGCCAATGGTGATGTAATTTCTGCTGGTTTAAGGCAAAACAGTGTCAGAGTTTGCAAATGAAACCTGGGAGTCACCCTGCTTTCATGCTCCCGGGGACAGACAAATGATTTGCCTCCTGCTTTGGCACCATTGGACCTTCCTCCCCCACTGACCAAATTAATTTAGCCCTTTCACTCCACAATCTTCTCTTCTTTTATAAGAACATGCTCGTGCTATGTAGTTGTTTTTCACAATACAGTCTCTCTATCCTCTCAATCATTTCGGTTGCCCTCCTCTGTCTATTCTCAATAATTCCAATATTCAATTTTGTACTGTGATTTTTAAAACCCTTACTATTTGAAAGGACATTAAAGTTACAGTGAATATTCCGCATAGATTGATTGGAATGATGCCAGGGATGCAAATTTTTAGTCAAGAGAGATGTGAGATGACAGGACTTATTTCCCGGGAGCAAGAAATTTAAGTGAGGTTTTTCAAATTATTTATGGAGAATTTTAATAGAGGAAAGAGGGATAGTCTATTACTTCTGGTTGGGGAGTCAGTAACAAGAGGTCATTAATTTAAAAATGATCTTCAGAAGAGATGGGGCGGCATGGTGGCACAGTTGTTAGCACTGCTGCCTTACAGCTCCAGAGGCCCAGGTTTAATCCCGGCCTCGGGTCACTGTCTGTGTGGAGTTTGCATGTTCTCCCCGTGTCTGTGCGGGTTTCCTCCGGGTGCTCCGGTTTCCTCCCACACTCCAAAGATATGCAGGTTAGGTGGATTGACCATGATAAATTGCCCCTTAGTGTCAGGGAGACTAGAAAGTTAAATATGTGGGGTTATGGTGATAGGGCCTGGGTGGGATTGTGGTCGGTACAAACCTGCTGGGCTGAATGGCCTCCTTCTGCGCTGTAGGGATTCTATGATTCTAAGTGCGGGGAGACAGATTACAGGAAGCATTGTTGCCCAGAATATTGTGGAGCTTGCAATGGTAATTGGGGCAGAGACCACTGGACATTTTAAAGGAAAGCTAGATAGATATTTGAATCAGAAGAAGATACAGGGTTATGGAGAGAGGGTGGGGAAGTGGAATTAGCTTAGAATTTATTCAGTGTACGGCTGGAATAGACTGGATAGCTTACATTTTAGACTGTGAACAGTTAGAACTGCAAATCAGGAAAAACAGAAAATGATATCATAATTTGCTAACAAGTGTTATTCTTTCTTTACTTCACACAGCAGAATGAGGATGGAAACACCAAAGTGACCTTGAACAAATGTAGGGTGAGAGGATGTGGAGATGCTTGGCTCTGCTTTGATTTAAATGTTGAAGGCTGGCACTGTAGAATTTTTCAGTTCACTCGTCTCCTGAGCTGACCAGTGAAACATGTCTGAAATACAAACAGAAGCTGCTGGAAACACTCAGCAGGTCAGACAGCATTTTCTCTTTTTATTTCAGATTTCCAGCATCCGCAGCATTTTCATAATGTATCAGTGATACATGTCTGCCCCTTGTGGTTCAAACTGCACATTGTCGAATGGATCTGATTGCAGAATTTAGTTAAATCTCCAAGTGTTATTGTTGCACTTCCCACATCTAGTGGTGCACTGGGCAGACTTCCATCTGTTCCCATAGCGAAAACTTTCCCAGGACAGGTCGCTAGCCTGTCGCCAGAGGCTCCATCTCAAGTATGGCTAACTAGGAATCTCTCCTGCTTTTATTGCCTGTCAGTGATGTGTTGGAAGGATTTTGCAGTTTGATACTTAACCTATTTGGCTGCATTATAAACTTCTTTGGCCAGCTAATCCTGAGGTGGGACTCGAACCCAGAGTGTCTGGCTCAGAGGCAGAGGTGCTGCTCACTGTGCTACAAGACAGTATCGCTGTGGCACAGGGGGCTGTGTCTTGGGTCATTGTCTGTGTGACAGTTTGCACATTTTCCCTGCGTCTGCGTGGGTTTCCTTCAGGTGCTCTAGTTTCCTCCCACAGTCCAAAGATGTGCAGGTTAGGTGATTGGCCATGCTAAATTGCCCCGTAGTGTCAGGGTGGCTAGCTTGGCATATATGTATATATGTATGGGGTTATGGGGATAGAGCCCCTGGGTGGGATTGTGGTTGGTGCAGACTCGATGGACCAAACGACCTCCTTCTGTACTGTAGGGATTCTATGATTCTAAGACCTCTTAGTCTCTAAGTGCCATGCTCCTTACTCAAAGAGGTTGCATTCAAACAACATTCAGTGGTTCAAATAAATAGGATGGTACACTAGTTTGATAACTTGCAATGTTAAGTGAAAATATCTTCCATGATTACAGAACATTCTCATGCTTTCAGTCAATATCTTATCACTTGTAAGTAAGATCAGAACTCGTGGACATACGATAATCATTAATAAATCCGCCAGGGAATTCAGGAGATTATTATTTGCTCAGAGATTGGTTAGAATGTGGAATTCACTATAAGCTAGTTCTTAAGCATAATTAAGGACCCCACGCACCCCGGACATATTCTCTTCCACCTTCTTTCATTGGGAAAAAGATACAAAAGTCTGAGGTCACATACCAACCAACTCAAGAACAGCTTCTTCCCTGCTGCCATCATACTTTTGAATGGACCTACCTCGCACTAAGTTGATCTTTCTCTACACCATAGCTATGACTGTAACACTACATTCTGCACTCTCTCCTTTCCTTCTCTATGAACGTTATGCTTTGTCTGTATAGTGCGCAAGGAACAATACTTTTCACTGTCTGCTAATACATGTGACAATAATAAATCAAATCCAAATCAAATCAATATGGATACATTTAAGGAGATGCTAGATAAAGACATGAGAGAAAATGAAATATAAGGATATACTGATAGTGTTAAATAAAGAGGATTGGGAGGAAGTTTAAATGGAACATAAATATCAGCACAAACCAGTTGGGCCAGAAAGCCCATTTCGGTGCTGTACTTTCTATGTGATTCTGTGGAATATGTGAATTAAACAGCTGTTTAAATATTTAAAAAGGTGAAGTATTTTGCAAACCATTTGGAAGAGGGAGTGAAACCACAGACTGTCAATCAGGATTAGATTCTGTCAACATTGTGGTCAAAATCAATGGGGTACTTGAGACTCATTTAACCATGAAGGGAAATCAAAATAAACACAGGTGGCTGGAGGATGATAGAAGTCCATTGAGAGCACAGCTGAATCTTTTAATAGACATTACAGGTTGAACTTGTTACAGATCAAAGGATTCAAGTGCAATGGAGAAGGTTTCAACAATTTCTACTTGCTGGGAGTCCTCAGCAACTCAAATTAAAGCTGTGTGCATACATTGAGGCTGAGTGCACAGCTGGGCAGACTGGAACACCCCACCTCCCAATGAAATTGACATCTCCTCTCTGTCAGAGGACTTCAAAGGGGTCTGCTCTCACCTGCAATTTCTGACAGGGAGAAAGGAAAATCTCTGCTGCAGAACGGGGTGCTGCAAAGATTTAAAATCCTGTTAGGTGACCGTGGGGGTATGGAAGTTAAAGTGACCTGGCCACCTCAGAATTTGCACAGCTGACAGGCAGGAATGCAAATATTGATGGTAGGGGCTGCCTGAAATCACCATGCCAGGGGTGATTTTCAGATCTTCCAGGGTTCATAGAATTCTACAGTACAGAAGGAGGCCATTCAGCCCATTGAGTCTGTACCAAACACAATCCCACATATCCCCATAACCCCATACATTTACACTGCTAATCCTTCTGACACTAGGGTCAATTTAGCATGGCCAATCAACCTGACCCGCACATCTTTTAGAGTGTGGGAGGAAACCGGAGCACCCGGAGTAAACCCACGCAGACACGGGGAGAATGTGAAAACTCCACACAGACAGTGACCCGAGGCCGGAATTGAACCTGGGTCCCTGGTGCTGTGAGGCAGCAGTGCTAGCCACTGAGCCACCATGCCGCCCAAGTTAGAAGGGGCAGTCCAGCCATGAGATCCCCATCCTGATGGAGAGTGGTGAGGTCAACCCCTTGCCCCCAGCCCAAGCCCACCCAATCCCCAGGAACCTTGAGGGACACTTCCTCTGCACCCCAGCAGCAGCAGAGGGGCAAATGTTCACTGGGTTAACCTCTTCGAGCCCCTATGGGCCCAATGCGCCAGGCCAAGATGTCAGTGCAGGGGACAGTACACTGTTGGCACTGCCAAGGCATGTGGCCTGAAGGGGCCTGAATGTGGGAGTCTGAGGGTAGCTGAGTGGGAGGGTGGTTGGGTTGGGTCACCCCCATACCTGGATGGTGTGTGGGTTACCCATTATTTGTGGGTGGAGAAGGGAGGATGCCCCTCTTTGGTGCTTCCCTGGTCAGTGTGGAGGCTACCATTTATGTTTTTGTGGGGGGGGTGCCTATCTCTGAGTGCGGAGATCGGGTCGCCATTTAAAAATGGCAGCCCAGTCTCAGAACAGTGGGGCTGGCTGGCGGTTTATCCCCTATGAATAAATTAACATCGAACAGGTGGGAGAATTCCACCTGATGGACGCTACTAACACGAGTGAGAAACTCACTAGGTTTCCTGCTGGTATGGGCACTTAGTCCCAATTCGGGAGAATCGTGGCTCTGAACTCAATATTAAATTCAATAATTTCAATTTCCTTTAGCTTTGCTGGTTTTTGTTTCACTTTCTTGTTCTCTGTTTTCCTGCTTTAACTTTTTTAAAACTCTGTTAATCTTTCCCAATTCTGATGAAATGCCATTAACTTGTCATATATTGAATGGGTTTTAAGGCCTTGCTTGTCCCGAAAGAGTAAAATCCCGCCTTTCCATAGTCCGCCCCTCGCCCGTTCCAATTCCCAAGTTACAAGTTACTTTGCAGTTAGGGTAGATTAACAAGAACTAGGCTATTGGGCAGGTGTTGGCCTTTTATACAACCAGTGGGGTGGCATGATGGCACAGTGGTTAGCACTGCTGCCTCACAGCGCCAGGGACCCGGGTTCGATTCCAGGCTTGGGTCACTCTCTGTGTGGAGTTTGCATGTTCTCCCCCCGTGTCTGCATGGGTTTGCTCTGGGTGCTCCGGTTTCCTCCCACAGTGCGAAAGATGTGCTGGTTCGGTGGATTGGCCCATGCTAAATTCTCCCTCAGTGTACCTGAACAGGTGCCAGAGTGTGGCAATTAGAGGATTTTCGTAGTAACCTCATTGCAGGGTTAATGTAAGCCTATTTGTGACACTAATAAATAAACAGTGAACTGGGAACTGCATGGAGGATGGTCCTAATGAGATCGTGAGTGAGAAAAAAGAAACAAGTTTCAACAGTGTGTAAAGGCTACTGTCATCTGAAGAATATCAACGGCCATGCTAAATAGTTGATCTTAATTGTCCTGTTCTTTGACAGAAATCAAATGTACCTTTACGTATGGATATACTATATTAAATAATATTTGATTTGATTTGATTTATTATTGTCACATGTATTAATGTACAGTGCAAATTATTGTTTCTTGCACGCTATACAGACCGAGCATACCGTTCATAGAGAAGGAAACAGGAGAGTGTTACAATTATAGCTAGGGTGTAGCGAAAGATCAATTTAATGCAAGGTAGGCTCATTCAAAAGTCTGATGGCAGCAGGGAAGAAGCTGTTCTTGGGTCAGTTGGCACGTGACCTCAGGCTTTTGTATCTTTTTTCCGACAGAAGAAAGTGGAAGAGAGAATGTCCGGGGTGCGTGAGGTCCTTAATTATGCTGGCTGCTTTGCCGAGGCAGCGGGAAGTGTAGACAGAGTCAATGGATGGGAGATTGATTTGCGTGGTGGATTGGGCTACATTCATGATCTTTTGTAGTTTATTGCGGTCTTGGGCAGAGCAGGAGCCATACCAAGCTGTGATACAACCAGATAGAATGCTTTCTATGGTAAAAGTTGGTGAGAGTCCCAGCTGACATGCTCTAAATGCAACGCTGACATGCAATAATGCTGTATTGTCCAGTTACTGCTCAACTTTCCACAAAACATTGTCTTCATTTTCTTCATTTGACAAATTGTCAAATTATCTTCATCAAATCACATAAATTATATTGAAATATGGAATCTTTGTTGGACTGATGTTTGTGGGATTCATGTCTAATTTTAAGTCACCTGACACTTTTTCCCTTTTTTTGTCAGCTTGTCTCTCTTGTTTCTGTGTCAGAGAGTGCGGGTTAATGTCTTACTCAAAAGTACGATTTGACTTGAACACACAGTCAAACCTTCAACACTATATTAGACCATAGGACCATAAGACAAAGGAGCAGAATTAGGCCACTCGGCTCATTGAGTCTGCTCCGCCATTCAATCATGGCTGATATTTTTCTCATCCCCATTCTCCTGCTTTTCCCCATAACCCCGGATCCCCTTATTAATCAAGAACCTATCTATCTCTGTCTTAAAGACACTCAATGACCTGGCCTCCACAGCCTTCTGCGGCAAAGAGTTCCTCAGATTCACCCCTCTCTGGCTGAAGAAATTCCTCCTCATTTTTGCTTTAAAGGATCGTCCCTTTAGCCTGAGGTTGTGCCCTCTGGTTCTAGTTTTTCCTACTAGTGGAAACATCCTCTCCACGTCCACTCTGTCCAGGCCTCGCAGTATCCTGTAAGTTTCAGTAAGATCCCCCCTCATCCTTCTAAACTCCAACGAGTACAGACCCAGAATCCTCAACTGTTCCTCATACGACAAGCTCTTCATTCCAGGGATCATTCTTGCGAACCTCCTCTCGTCCCTTTCTAAGGCCAGCACATCCTTCCTTAGATACGGGCCCAAAGCTGCTCACAATACTCCAAAAGGAGTCTGACCAGAGCCTTATACAACCTCAGAAGTACACCCCTGCTCTTTTTTCCAGCCCTCTCGACATGAATGCTAACATTGCATTTGCCTTCCTAACTGCCGACTGAACCTGCACATTAATCTTAAGAGAATCTCAATATATCGAGGAAGTCCTGCATTGGTAGAGGCTCCAATTTGAAAGCGAAACATTAAAAGTTGAACTAAAAACAGAAAATACTGGATAAACACTGCAGGTCTGGCAGCATCTGTAGAGAGAAACAGAGTTAATGTTTGGTTCTAAATTACCCTTCTACAGAACTAAAGCCAGGTTGAAATGTAGAGAGTTTTATGGTTGGGAAGGGGAGTGGAGGAGGTGGAGCAGAATAAAAGACAAAGGATAGGACAGGGCAAAGGAGATATGGATACATTTGTCCTAGAAGTAATGGGAGTGTTAATGGTGCCATTAAGGGATGAAGATTGCAAATGGTGGCAAACAGTAAGATAGCAGAATGTGTTAATGAGAGTAATTAAACAGTCAGGAACAGGTGGGAAAGTGGGGGAAGAGTGAGGCTGTGTTGGAGAAAAACAATGGAGAACAGATTACCAAAAAACGGGGGAGGTTTAAGATGAAGGGGGAAACTACTGTCTAAAATTATTGAATGCAATGTTGAGTCCAGAAGGCTGTAATGTACCTAATTGCATGATGAGGTGTTGGTCTTCCAGTTTGCATTGGGCATTACTGGAGCATTGCAACAGGATTAGGATAGACATATGAGCAGGAGAGCAAGATTCTGAGTTAAAATGGCAAGCAACAGAAAGGTTGGGACCATGCTTGCGGATGGAGCAAAGATGTTCCACAAAGTGGTCACCCAGCCTGCTTTTAGTCTCCCTGATGTAGAGGAGATCACATTGGAAGCAGCGAATATAGTAGACCAAATTGAAGGAAGTGCAAGTGAAAATCTGCTTCACCTGAAAGGAATGTTTGGATCCTTGCCAAGTGAGAAGGAGGGAGGTAAAGGGGCAGGTGTTGCAGCTTCTGCAATTGCAGGAGAAGATGGGAGGGGCTGAAGGGTTTGAGGTGATAGAAGAGTGGACCAGGGTGTCATGGAGGGTGTGGTCTCTGCAGAATGCTGACAAGGGGAGGCAGGAGAAGATGTGTTTAGTGGTGGCATCATGTTGGAGTTGGCAGAAAATGCGAAAGCTCATGGAGTGAAAAATGAGGACAAGAGGGTTCCTGTCATGATTCAGGGAGAGGAAGGGATGAGGGCAGAGGTGTGGGAGATGGGCCAACCATGGTTGAGTGTCCTGTCCACCACAGTGTGGGGGAATCCTCAGTTGAGGAAAAAGGTAGACGTGTCAAAAGCATTGTTTTCGAAGGTGGACAGTGCCCAAGCCAAGAATCGAACGCAGGTCCCTGGCGCTGTGAGGCAGCAGTGCTAACCACTGTGCCGCCCTAAGAGACAGAGAGATCAAAGAAAGTTTAGGTCCGAAATGTTAACTCTGGACAGAATTTTACTGGCACGTCCGCCCGAGGTTCATATGATTCCGCCTGAGGCCAACGGGGAATGCCATTCTCCAAGCCTCGCCCGCTTCCGGAATCGGGGTGGGAGTGCCAGTAGAATTCCGGCCTCTGTTTCCCTCCACAGATGCTGCCAAGCCAGGTGAGTTAATCCAGCTTTTTTTGTTTTTATTTCAGAGTTCCAGCACCCGCAGTATTTTGCTTTTGTTAAAATTGAACTCCTGTTTAGATGGGCATAAGATATCCTGTTGGGTAACTGGAAGAAGTTCCCCCAGTGTCTTCACCCACATTTATCCCTCAACAGAAACTGCCAAAAAATAGTCATTCATTTCACTCCCTATTTCTGGACCTTGCTGTGTGCAAACTTGTTGCTGTTTAACTTTTATAGTATTTTAATGGTTGTGAAAATTCAGAGTGTCTTTAACTGTCCATCATTGTTCACTTCCGTGTCAGTACTTTGGTATGTCTAGAATGCAAAACAGCCATATAAATGCAAATCTCTTTCTTTCCAGATTAGAAAGGAAGTTTATCTAAATTAGTTACGTTTGCGTAACAGAAACTTGCTTGCTCACTTTCTCCATATGACATTAGTACAATGATACAGCAAAGAGCAGCCAGAACAATTGAGGAATGGCAGGATTTGATTATGAAGAGCGATTGAATAAATTGCACAGGCTCTCAATGGAAACAGGAACGTTTGAGAGGCTCACAAAGCTCTTCAACACTGGCATTTTCATCACATTTTGTCCCTGTCTGTTATAGAGTAAATGATAGAGATTGATTTGCTTTGATTAGTCATCAGTGCCCACAAGGCTGTAAGAAAATGGGTGGCATGGTGGCACAGAGGTTAGCACTGCAGCCTCACAATACCAGGGACACGGGTTCGATTCCCAGCTTGGGTCATTGTCTGTGTGGAGTCTGCACATATTTCCCATGTCTGCGTGGGTTTCCTCCGGGTGCTCCGCTCCTCCCACAGTCCGAAAGACGTGTTGGTTAGGTACATCAGTGTACCTGAACAGGCGCTGGAGAGTGGCAACTGGGGGATTTTCACAGTAACTTCATTGCAGTGCTAATGTAAGCCAACTTGTGCCTAATAAATAAACTTCAAACTTCCTTTCCCTCTGTTTATTTGGGCGGCACGGTAGCACAGTGGTTAGCACTGCTGCTTCACAGCTCCAGGGTCCCGGGTTCGATTCCCAGCTCGGGTCACTGTCTGTGTGGAGTTTGCACATTCTCCTCGTGTCTGCGTGGGTTTCCTCTGGGTGCTCCGGTTTCCTCCCACAGTCCAAAGATGTGCAGGTTAGGTTGATTGGCCAGGTTAAAAATTGCCCCTTAGAGTCCTGGGATGCATAGGTTAGAGGGATTAGCGGGTAAATATGTGGGGGTAGGGCCTGGGTGGGATTGTGGTCGGTGCAGACTCGATGGGCTGAATGGCCTCCTTCTGCAGTGTAGGATTTCTATGATTCTATGAAAATGAACTAGATAGATTGTGGCATTTTTTTCATCTAATAATCCCCATGGTCCTTAGAAAAACAAAGCAAGTCTTTGTTAAAGTCAGGGACATTTCTGATATTATAACATTATAGATTGGGCTTAACGAACCAATGAAAATAATTACATTGAGTCATAGAGTCATAGGGGTTTACAGCATGGAAACAGGCCCTTCGGCCCAACTTGTCCATGCCGCCCTTTCTTTCTTAAAATCCCTAAACTAATCCCAATTGCCCGCATTTGGTCCATATCCCTCTATACCCATCGTACCCATGTAACTATCTAAATGCTTTTTAAAAGACAAATTTGTACCCGCCTCTACTACTACCTCTGGCAACTTGTTCCAGATACTCACCATCCTCTGTGTGAAAAAACTGTCCCTCTGGACACTTTTGTATCTCTCCCGTCTCACCTTAAACCTATGCCCTCTAGTTTTAGACTCCCCTACCTTTGGGAAAAGATATTGACTATCTAGCTGATCTGTGCCCCTCATTATTTTATAGACCTCTATAAGATCACCCCTCAGCCTCCTATGCTCCGGAGGAAAAAGGTCCCAGTCTATCCAGCCTCTCCTTATAACTCAATCCATCAAGTCCCGGTAGCATCCGAGTAAATCTTTTCTGCACTCTTTCTAGTTTAATAATATCCTTTCTCTAACAGGGTGACCAGAATTGCACACAGTATTCCAATTGGTAAGGTTAAAAGGTATTTTGTGAAGAATTTACATTTTATTTATGTTCCGAACTTTGAATTCATGTTCGATATTCACTCTCAGTTTTTCAGCTTTTGTCTTTCTTTATTTTCGGATCCTGGTTTTATTTCAATGTGAAAGGAGGTGTGAAATTATTAAAATCAATGTAATAAATATGAATAAGTGAAGTAAACTGTACCCCAGAAAGCAGTTCTGTTTATGAGGACACTGTCTGGAAAATGGAAATTTTCCGTATTGGAAATGTGTACAAGAAATACCAGTGTATGAGATATGGGCTGGAATTCTCCGGTCGATCATCCCGGCAGGATTCTCTGGTCCCGCCAGCGGTGCACTCCCTGCTGCGGGTTTCCCGGTAGCATGGGGTGGCCTCAATGGGAATTCCCACTGACACTGGCATGGACAAGTGAATGATGTGTCACATCCTGCTGCCGAGAAACATTCTGAGAGGAGACCAGAGAATGTCACCCATGATGTTCACGGGGTTAGAGAATTTCTACCCAGACAGGGAGTTTAAAGAAAAGGTGGGGGTATCTGTTTTGATCAAGGACGATCTTAAAGTTCTACAGAAGGATGATATACACTAGAAAGTTAAAAGACTGAATCTCTTTGGTTAGATTTAAGTAACAGAAAAAGAGCTGTTTCAAGGTCGTGTTTAATGTAATTCCCAAATAGTGAGAGCGCGATTGAGGAGCAAACCTGCAGGTAAATGTCAGAGAACTGCAACACTAACAGAGCAGAGGTCATCCATCGGGCAGGGGGAATGCGTGGAACATGAGCCCCAAGCCAACGGCAGCCCCCATAACCTGAGGTCCCCAGACCGCCATGAGCCCCACCCATCCCCTGCAACCATGCAAGCCCCCTACCCACCTGCACCCATGGCAGTAGCTAAACCACCCCCCCCCCGCCACTGCACCCAGTTGTCGGTGCTCAGTGGTACTCACCTCCATGCTCTTCTTCTCAACTGCTGTGCCTGAGCCACAGTTTTACAGAGCAGTAGTGATTTGCACTGGCATGTTGTCTCGCTGGAGAGGTGGGAAGCAGCCTTGCAAAACTCAGTAATGATATTGAAACCCAGTCAAATTCATGCTAATAACTTTTGCACCATTTTGCCCCATTCAAAAGATGACAAACCATTATGCGTCGGGTGCAAATCAGAATTTTTGCCTTGCACACTATTCTCCCAGCTCGCCACACTGATCAATGGGCATGGCGAGGTGGTAAGGTCACACTCAATGTGCTTTGTACAAACAAGGAATCAAGCAGCGTTCTTTTTCCGGAGCAGGGCAAGTGCTTCATTAGGAGAACATCTGAGTAAAAGCGATCAGAATGTAATTAGCTTTAAAGTAATTATGGAAAGGAACAAGGAACAATCTCTGGCGAAAATACCCAACTTGAAGGGAATCAATTTTAGATTTGAGAAGGAATCTAGCACATGTGAAACTGGACAGAAAAGGGTTGGCCAAGAAAACAGTAAATGAGCAGTGGCACACATTCAAGTTGGAGAATGTTTGGGCACACACCACAATTATTGTATTAGGAAGGAAAATTGATATTATAATAAAAAAGCAAAATATGATTTATAACAGATACCTGCTGCAGAATACTGCAGAATGTCAGGCAGAATACAGGAAATGCTAGCAGAAATTGAAAAAAGGATACAATAGGGCAAAGTGAAAATATAAGAAAAGATTATCAGATAAAATAAAAGGGAAGCTAATTTTTTAATAAATATATAGTTAAATGGATGATGAAGCCAATTAGGGACAAATGTTATGGAGGCAAAGGGCACGACTGTGATCCTAAATGATTACTTTGCAACTGGCTACGCAATAAAAATGGATGAAGTTAATCTCACAGTAGAGATATTAGATAGTATGAAAATAGATAAACAGGAGTTGCTAAATTGTTTTGTATCACTCAAAGGTAATAATTCACTCAATCCAGATATGGTGAATCATAGTTTGCTGAAGGAAGCAAAGGCAGAGAAAGCATAAGTTTCAGATAACAATCTTTCAATCCTCATTGGATTAATGAAGTCAGCTGCCTCAGGAAGAGGATCCCAATTCCTGACTTGGATCCGCTCTCGTGTATCATACGCCTGCTCCTTCCCTGATTTTTCCCTGATGACATTAGACTTTTCAATGGTCCTATCATATAATAAGCTGATCTTCCTCCTCACCCTAGCCGTAACTGCACCCTCTCCTTTACTTCTCCCCTATCTACTCTATGAATGGTATGCTTTTTCTGTTCCAGTTCACAAGAAAGAATACTTTTCACTGTATCCCAATACATGTGACACGGATAAATCAATTCAAATCAATTCAAGCTCACCTGGTGGGTGGAAAGAAATCAGAGAGAAAGTTACATGCAAAAGTGAAATATTCGAGATGCAGGAAATCTGAAGCAAAACATAAAAAGAAAGAAGGAGGCAAATGGTATGTTGGCCTTCATTGCGAGAGGTTTCGAGTACAGGAGCAGGGATGTGTTGTTGCAATTATACAGGGCCTTGGTGAGGCCACACCTAGAGTATTGTGTGCAGTTTTGGTCTCCTTTTCTGAGGAAGGGTGTTTTTGCTCTCGAGGGAGTGCAGCAAAAGTTTACCAGGCTGATTCCGGAGATGGCGGGACTGATGTATGAGGAGAGATTGACGAGGTTAGGATTATTTTCGCTGGAGTTCAGATGAATGAGAGGGGATCTCATAGAGACTTATAAAATTCTAACAGGACCAGACAGGGTAGATGCAGGGAGGATATTTTGGGAGGACGGGGAGGTTTGTGGTGGAGGGAGGTGATAATTGTTCGTAAAAGGCTGCAATGGTAGTCATTCTAATTGAACTGACTTTTTGACCCAGTTTAGGCAAGCACTGCGGATATATAGTAAACGCCCAGCACTGTAAAGATAATAGACCTCAAAACTATTCTTTAAACATCCGTCATCATGACATACATTTAATCAGTGGCAAGTTTCCAAGATCTGGAGTGAATCTCAACCTTTGACACAGAAAGACCTTAGCCTAGAATTTAATGCTGTTCAATAATTGTGCCAACATCCAAACGTTATCTGCTCTGAAAGCAAACTCTGAGCTGCCCTAGAAAAAGAAGGTCCATTGTGAGACAGGTGAGCACAGCATCACCAATATCAAGAAGCATTGTGTCTGACAGGGCTAGCAGTGGCCTGAATAAGTTTCACCTGGCTCACAGGTGCTCTCTGCAATAACATGTGGATCAAGACAAGAAAGGAAATGATACACATGTATGCACATGCATGTGCCTCCTCACTTGGAGCAAGAACAAGGAAGCTGATGTTTCCTCAGGCATGCAGATAGGCTAAAATCCTTTGATTTGTATTCTTATAATGTTTTTCAAAATTACTTAGAGATGGGTCTTTCATTCATCACTAAAAGGCCAAGAGAGATAGATCTTGCCTTAGGCAATGGTGGGCCAGCCATGCTGATCACGACACAGTTCGTCAGAATCAGTCCTTTGCTGTCCATTAATGTCACTGCCTGGAGTTGTTTGCCCAAATGAGAATCACCGTATTTTCCTGAAAAAAGGTTGAATAGGGCCTACTGGGCTGCAACATTATTTTTCATTAAGAAAGAGAAGCCAAAGAAAATCTTACAAAAAAATGACAGTGTTGTTTCCGGTGAGAAAACCAGTGTGTTTCTCTCCAGAGAAATCGGTTGGCATTCTTTCCAGATCTTATGACACCCTGCCAAAAAAAAAATCAAAGGACCGTGTTTCACACTGTCATACAGGGGCGGGACCCAAATATGCCAGCAAAACCAGGCTGCACAAAGAGATGTTTAAAGGGTGCCCTGATCATAACCTGTATAAATGTCCGCCCGCCCACAACAGAGTCTCAGGGGCTCCCCTCCCCACCCCGATTGCAGTCAGACCCCCCATCCCCTCTGATCACCGGCCTCTTCTCCCCCACCACCTCTGATCAATGGCCTCCTCTCCATCCCCTCCCCTCCTCAGTCTAAGCCAGCACCCAGCTGCCCCTCAATTAACCATCATCGCTGGCTTCCCCAACTCATCCATTCGCTCCTGGTTACCACCATACCTACATGAATCACTCCCCCATGAGGCTCCCACTGGGGTCCACCCTTGGCACACCTTGGCACTGCCAGGTTGGTGCTAACAGGTTGACATAGTCATGGTGCCAAACTGGCAGTGCCAACCTGTGCCGAGGGGCAGTGCCAAGGGACATTGCCAGGGCAGTGTTTGACCATGTCCCTCTCCCCGAGGGTTATACTTCCCTTTACGCCCCCAGGGTGATCCCTATGGCAGGTTCACACCTGTGTGAACCTGTTGTAAACCATGCCAACATCATGTCATGTCAGCGTGGTGTCAATATACGGTGGGGGGTCAATATCTGGTAAGGATGGGGGTTAACAACATTTAAATATATCCAAATGAATGTAAGATAGGTTCATGCATGTTATTGGTGTGAACCTGATGGCATTACTGGCAAGGGACGGGGAAGATCTGAAACCGTGTTCTCGCTGGCGAGAACTGTGACTTCCAGATCTTGAATCCCCGCTGGCATTCGCATGGACGGAGAATGCGGGCTCAAGATCACCTCCAATATTTCAAAAAATGTAGGCCGCAATTTTACTGGCCTGCACGGAGCGGGTGAGGGGCAGAGCATGGGGAGATCCGTTGAGCTCAGACGGGATTTCAGTTTCAGGGCGAGCTAGGCCGTAAAATCCCACTCATAATTGATGCAACAGGCAACCATCACATTGCTGAACTTTGAACATGTTCAATGTTAATTATTTATTGACTACAGCTGGAGAATGTATAAGGGTAAAGTGCTTTGAGAGATGTAGGATTATGTGGCTAAAATATGACTTTAACTTTAGAAAATTGGCTAAAACTACCCATATCTTGGTGTTATAAGAGGCAGGAGCCAGTCCCTAGCAAGGAATCAAAAGAAATAACTGAAACAGATTTTTTAAAATCATAACGCGTCAGAGCTAAAAAACTACTTTATCCTGAAACTCATTAAAAGTTGCAATGCTTCATTCTGGAAATCAAATAAAAGTGGATTTGGGAATCTCCTCAGAACAGGAATAGATTAAAAACTAGCTTATTGATACATAATACGAAGGGGTCATGAGGATGGCAATTCAAATGACAATGAAAAAAATGATTATCCAAAACCAAATAAAAATTGGACAAGTGAGAGAAAGGCCAAAATGATTAAGAAGTATAGAATTAGAAATAAAGTGTAAGAATTTAAGTTTTTAAATGTTGGTGCATTACAAGATTTTTAGACAAAGAAAGTTGAATATCATTCCACATCCCTTTACTCATCTTGTTTATAATGTGTAATACAGCCCACCCTTGCTGCTTTTTCTACATTCTCTTGCAGAATAGCTGCTGATAAACATTAGTTAATAATTCTCCCAAAGATTTCTCGATATAAAATATACGTACAGCAAAATATTTAAAATGGAAGTGGATTGTTTCTACAAATCTTAAAGTACTGAGTAAGAAAATATAATACTAAAACAGAAGGTGATTTTTACATGAGGTCAAATACTATGGAGACACCTTTGAATAGGCTATTTTTCACTCTGCCTTGAAACAAATCAAAGAAATATCAGGCTTCGACCTCACCAGCTGCAATGCATCTGATTGCAGCTGCGGCAAAGATGTTTGAGAAAAGGACAAGGGTCACTGATTCATTATAACCCTTTGATAGACAACTCAGTGATCAAAAATTTCCTATTATGGAACTGGAATGGTTGCTCGTGTTTGCATTCTTAGGCAACAGCTGAAGAGTTGTGTGTTGCTAAGTTTTTGTCACTTTAGAAAAAGGAGCTAGGTCAGATTGAGGCTGCAGCAAGCATCTGTGTAGACCAGGTGGTCACGTGGACGCTGCAATGACATGGGTACTAAGGGGCAAATTTTACCGTTCTGCCCGCCATGGAAATTGTTGCGGACATGGGATGGACCATGAAAAGGTCCATTGACATTGGGCAAGATTTTCCAGTCTCAGGGTGAGCATGGCCAGAAAATCCTGCCCAGCATTTCTACAATCTGTTTAAACTCTATGTTGAGAGAAAGAAAATTAATATTTGACATTTATAAATCGAAGAGGCTAAAGAAATGCACATCTTTGCTGACCAAAAACAACAATGTTTCTTAGTGCCTTTCTTAGAGTAAGGTCTTTATTCAACTAACTGTAAAATGGCAGTTTACAGAGAGAGTCCCACATGACAGAGGTCACAAAATTACAATAAGCTAGATAAGGCATGTAGTAAAGTTACATCTTAAAACACAAATATTCTCGTTTTCATAATGAACAAAAGACACAAACATCCTCCTTTTCCTAAGGAAATAAAAACAATTTGCATGCACAACACTGTGTAACTGTGAGTTACCCAAGTTACCCACTGTTGTCATGCATTAACAACTATTTGTTCTTGTAAATCTCTGCGGCTGCATTGCATACACTGAGGGGGATTTTCTGTTCACCCTGCCGTGTGTTTCATGTCAGCAGAGCTGGCTCACCAATGACCAGCGACAGGACTTTCTGGTCCCAACTTTGTCAATAGGGTTTCTTGTTGAATGGATCCCTAGCCATTGGGAGACCATTGTTCCTGTGACACATGTTACTGTGGTAACTGATTTTGTTCCACTACCATTGTTGGCGATATGTGGACTTCTGGGATTGATGCTAGGTCTTTACTCAGCAGAGCTGCTGAGATCCCTTCTCCCTGACCAGCCGACTGTGGTGGAGGAGCATTCTCGCTAGTTGTTCATTTCTGTCTGTGGTTGCACCAATATATTCACTCCCACCACGTATGATCAAGGTAACAATTTCTCCCTGTATGTCCCAAGTTTCCATATGGGCTGACTCCTATTGAGAGCTATGAAGGTTTTTACCCTGACTGACTTTTCAGTGCTCTGCTCTGGCAATTTGTCAAAATGAAATCTGGCTTTCTGCCTTTTCGCCTTGATTTTTGCAAGAGTACTTTGGGTGTGGCATGACATTAGTTTTAGGGCTGGACTACTTTCCATGCCTCCAGTTGGTATATTTCTCCACGCGAGTGGAGAAATGCCTTATATGCAACTTATATATATATTTTTAAAAATCCAATTCAATCAAATCATGTCCAATTCAGAGTCTCAACAAGTGAGACATTCCCGATCCAAGCTGACAAGACAGGGCTCTCACCTCCTGTCTTGGGCTTGATCTGCATGATCCAAGCTGATTGGAGTAGACATTGCACCTCCTCCAAGGCTTGATCTCATTTGCATCTTAGCCAAAAGGCCGAGATGCCACTTTTAAAAATTGCTTCAAATGAAGCTAAAATGTAACCTAATGACTTCAACCAAGTACAGCATGTCGATACTACATTCGATCTTAGCCAAAAGGCCGGAAAACGTGATAGAAATGATCCCTAAGAGTATATGGGTGGCATGGTGGCACAATGGTTAGCACTGCTGCCTCACAGTGCCAGAGACCCAGGTTCAATTCCTGGTTTGAGTCACTGTCTATGTGGAGCTTGCACGTTCTCCCCTTGTCTGCGTGGGTTTCCTCTGGGTGCTCTGGTTTCCTCCCACAGTCCAAAGATGTACAGATTAGGTGGATTGGCCATACTAAATTCTCCCTTAGTGTCAGGGGGACTAGCTAGAGTAAATGCATGGATATATGGGGGTGGGGCCTGGGTGGGATTGTGGTTGGTGCAGACTCAATGGGCCGAATGGCTTCCTTCTTCACTGGAGGATTCTATGATCCTATGAACTGTGCTAGATTTGCTTGATTTCTTGATGAATCGTCAACATTTCGAATTGTTTCGAGCCTGGATGACCCTTCGTCTGACAAGGATTACCTTATCTGTGTTTGACTTCTTGACAATCTCTTTGGCGATTTTCACTGCTGCCTCAACCTAGTCATTCGACTGTGGATAGTGCGGAAATCACTATAGTGTTTAGTGTTGAATTTCTCAATCCTTTGTGAATCGGCCAAATTCAGACGAAAGGTCATCCAGACTCAAAACATTGACTTTATTCTCTCTCCACAGATACCGTCAGACCTGCTGAATTTCTCCAGCATTTTCTGTTTTTGTCAAGGAGAGAACTTATATTTATACAGCATATTTATATGAGCCTTATCATAGAAATCATAGAAACCCTACAGTACAGAAAGAGGCCATTCGGCCCATCGAGTCTGCACCGACCACAATCCCACCCAGGCCCTTCCCCTATATCCCTACATATTTTACCCGCTAATCTACGTATCCCAGGACACTAAGGGGCAATTTTAGCATGGCCAATCAACCTAACCCGCACATCTTTGGACTGTGGGAGGAAACCGGAGCACCCGGAGGAAACCCACGCAGACACGAGGAGAATGTGCAAACTCCACACAGACAGTGACCCGAGCCGGGATTCGAACCCAGGTCCCTGGAGCTGTGAGACAGCAGTGCTAACCACTGTGCTACCGTGTATTAAGCTCAAATGTTGAATCAGACTTCTTAAGAACTCAAAATGTTTACAGCCATTAAAGTTGTAGATGTTGTGGGTTCCCGAATTACTGACAGCAAGGACTTTCAACAAGTAATACTTTATTCGCTGGCTTAACAGCTACTTCAACATTTATGCCATGCTCACGCTCCTGGGAATAACTCCCGCACTCCTCCCATGCAGCCTCTTATGTAGCCACGTCATTCCATTCTCATGTGACCACTCCTGAAGTGTAGTATGACATTTGTCTGAGGACTGGACTACTTTCCATGCCTTCAGACTCAAATCAAGCGATCTATTCAACATGATGTACCTCTCCTAATGCTTCAAGAAGTAGTTATGAAAGAATGGTATGAGAGCATCAAGGATACACCTGTGGTCACAAGAGCATATTGAGCATACCGATATGTATTAACAGCCTAAGATGGCAACTTGTAACAAGGAAATAGAGTCATCATCCTTAAGTAGGTGAGAGGAGAGATGCTAAAGCACATTCATACAAGCCATTAAGAAATTTAATTAAGTAAGAGAAAGGCAAGAAAAGCACTATACTGGCCAAATATGAGCAATGAAATTAAAGACCATGGTCGGAATTCTCCCAAAATAATTCTAAGTGTTGAATTCGCGGGTAAACTGGAGTAATTCAAACTGGTATTTTCACTCGGAGTTCACATTAGAACCTCCCACATTCTGTGCACTGCAGAGGCCTATTCACACTGGAGAAGCTGAAACAAGTGGGCCTCAGCGCATGCGCAGTGGCCCCAACGTGTCATCCTCTCGTTTGCTGGCCAGCTCAATCGCTGGCCAGCCTGGGACGCTCGCAGTGCTGCCCCCCAACCCCCTCTCCACGCCCCTATTGCGCACCCCCCCCTTCATTCGTGGGCCAGCCCCGAACACCCCCCTACCCCCGACCTGGCCCACCCCAATTGTCAGCAACCCCCCCCCCCCCCTCCAGTAGTAGCAGACCCCTCCAGAAGGCCCATGTCCAGGGGGCACCACTCCCTGGCTGCCCGACCCCCTGGGGGGCCCTGATTGCCCCCCCTTTCACTCCAGCGGGGTCAGGCCACTAATTCCCTGTTAGTGGGGAGCTAGTGTAATCTCTGCTGGAGTGAAACACTCTGGCGGGGGTGGAAGATGCGAGCTGGCCCGGATAATTCAGTTCCAGGCCCGCTAGCCCCGCTTCCCAGCCAACTTCCGGCGCCGCGCAGGTACCGCCAGAAATCCGTGCCTGGGAGATGCAAGTGCGGCATGAACACTCGCGGGAACTCCGCAGATCGGCCAACGGGCAATTCTCTTGGCGTGCTGCACCAAAATTTTAACGCAGCGAGATTTACGTGGGATGGGAGAACGCAGCCCACATTGGCCAATGCAGTGCTTAAAATGAATCCCAAGCCAAACAAGCTAAAGAGACATTGATGATGCATGGCATCTCAGACAGACCATCAATGAAGCTGGGAATGGAACTTTTTGCTATAGCAGGAACTGGTTATCTTATCACTATAGACTACTATTCCAACTACTGGGAGTTAGACCAGCTGATTTCAATAATAACAGGAGAAATATTATAATGCAAGAAAACACACTTCAGTTGTTATGACATTCTAGATGTTGTGATGAGTGATAATGGTTCTCAGTTCACGAGGAAATACTTCAGCTAATTCACAAAGGATTGAGAAATTCAACACTATACATCATCTCCGCACTATTCGCAGTCAAATGGCTAGGTTGAGGTTTGTTTTTTGCGAGACTCTTCTGTCCTTGATACAAAGGCAAACACCAACCATTGTCAGAATCCAAGTTCTTTATTTGTCCTACATATGTAGGCTGGCTAACCTTTACTACTTAACCTCCACTCAGTGCTGGAAGTCAGTTAGTAAAAAGCACACGAAGCAACAAGGCTGACCCCTTTTATATAGTTTACAATCCCATCAGGTAGATGTGATTTCAAACAAGACTTAAACACACATCATCTGATTCAATCAAAAATGTCTAGACTTAAGCACACGTCACCCGATTCAATCAAAAACGTGTAGTTACAGGAATTGCTACATAAGAAAGAACATCCTATTAAAATACGCATTTACTACTTACAATCCCCACCCATCAGAACATAAGCCTAATGTCTTTAGGATACGTCATTTGTTAGCCCAAAAGAGAACATTATCACGTACTCAGCTAGACTCGCACCCCAGCCGGGCTCAGCAAGCTGGAGCCTGTGGTTAACCTGTTTTGTCAGTTTGCTCCCATGATGTGTTTCTCTGCCGTTCTTGCAAGCCCAATAGTTAACCTTGCCCTCTACACAGTGGCGGATTAACCATTAGGCTGAGTAGGCTTAAGCCTAGGGGCCCGGAAGGGAGGGGGGCCCAAGAGCAAAAAAAATCACTCACTGTTCAGGTGAGCATTCATTTTCAGCACTGAAGAGGATCAAAATCTATTTGCGCTCAACAATGAGCGATGAGAAACTTAGTCATCTGGCACTCAGGCACATTGAATCAGACATGCTTCGATCTGTTGATTTACATGCTGTTATCGACACTTTTGTAAACCAAAAAGCACGGAAGCTTTTTAAAGTACAAATGTAAAGAAAATGAAAAATAAATGAATAAAAGGGCTGTAATTGATTCATATAACTTTATGATATTATACATGTAGTACATTATACATAGTACAATGATATAAGTTATCTAACGTCACTTAACATCACTTTATTCTATTGAACGAAGGGTGGGGCAAGGTCAGGGGGCCTTACTAAAGCTCAGCCTAGGGGCCCGGATGGCAGCTAATCCGCCACTGCCTCTACAGTGGACGTTAACTCTTTAATATCTCATTGTGATGAGTGATAATGGTTCTCAGATCACGAGGAAATAATTCCGCTAATTCACAAAGGATTGAGAAATTCAACACTATACATCATCTCCGCACTATTCACAGTCAAATGGCGAGGTTGAGGCAGCAATGAAAATCGCCAAAGGGATCATCAAGAAATCAAACACAGATAAGGCAATCCTCGTCAGATGAAGGGTCATCCAGGCTCGAAACAATTCGAAATGTTGGCTCTATTCTCTCTTCACAGATGCTGTCAGATCTGCTGAGATTTTCCAGCATTTTCTGTCATTAGTTTATTTATTAGTGTCACAAGTAGGCTTACATTAATACTGCAATGAAGATACTGTGAAAATCCCCTAGTCGCCATACTCCAGCACCTGTTAAGGTACAGAGGGAGAATTTAGCATGGTGCCGTCCAATGCAGCTAACCAACACGTCTTTCAGACTGTGGGAAAAAACCAGAGCACCCGGAGGAAACCCATGCAGACATGAGAGAACGTGCAGAATCCGCATAGACAGTGACCCGGGCCGGGAATTTGAACCTGGGTCGCTGGCACTGTGAGGCAGCAGTGCTAACCACCGTGCCATCGTGGGGTTTTGTTTCAGATTCCAGCATCTGCAGTGTTTTACCTTTAAGTTCTTTCCTTTATTTGTCAAGAATATTAAATGCCACTGGCCAATCCAATATTTGGTAAAGTTCTACTTGAAGGCCATGGTACACTGTATCATTGAAGCAGGCAGAGTCTTGTTGCGTCAACTGGTTAGATTCACCCACATGAATTGAGCCAGCCTGAGACATGAACCGACACAGCGCAGGCGCTGCTGCCGACACAGCGCAGGCGCTGCTGCCGACACAGCGCAGGCGCTGCTGCCGACACAGCGCAGGCGCTGCTGCCGACACAGCGCAGGCGCTGCTGCCGACACAGCGCAGGCGCTGCTGCCGACACAGCGCAGGCGCTGCTGCCGACACAGCGCAGGCGCTGCTGCCGGCACGCTGCCGTCAGTGCGCAGTGTTGTGACCGCCGCTGGGATCTGTCGTGGCTGGATTGTCGCTTGTGTTGGCGGACCGACTGGGCCGGGTCGCGCAATGGCTTCAACTGCCATCCAGATCCCCAGCCGCCTCCCCCTGCTCCTCACAAACGAAGGGGTTTTACTGCCCGGCTCCTCCATGCGCATCAGCGTGGAAACTTCTCGGAACTTCCAGCTGGTGAAGAGCCGCCTCCTGAAGGGGACCTCGGTGAAAAGCACCATCATCGGGGTCATCCCCAACACCAGGGACCCCGACAGCGAGTCCGAGGAGCTGCCCCACCTACACAGGTACGTCTCTCACCAGACTGGACACTGGGTGAGGGGTGGTGACCATCAGGCTGGACACTGGGTCAGGGGTGGTGACCATCAGGCTGGACACTGGGTGAGGGGTGGTGACCATCAGACTGGACACTGGGTCAGGGGTGGTGACCATCAGGCTGGACACTGGGTGAGGGGTGGTGACCATCAGACTGGACACTGGGTCAGGGGTGGTGACCATCAGACTGGACACTGGGTGAGGGGTGGTAAATGACAGACCGGACACTGGGGTGAGGATCAATGACCAACAGACCGGACACTGGATGAGGGGTGGTGGCCAACAGACCGAACACTGGGTAAGGGGAGGTGACCAACAGACCGGACACTGGATAAGGGTTGGTGACTGACAGATTGGACACTGGGCGAGGGGAAGTGGCCAACAGACCGGACACTGGGTAAGGGGTGGTGACCAACAGACCGGACACTGGGAGAGAGGCAGTGACCAACAGACAGGACACTGGGAGAGGACAGTGACCAACAGACCGGACACTGGGAGAGAGAGGGCAGTGACCAACAGACCGGACACTGGGAGAGGGCAGTAACCAACAGACCGGACACTGGGAGAGAGGCAGTGACCAACAGACCGGACACTGGGAGAGGGGCAGTGACCAACAGACCGGACACTGGATAAGGGGCGGTGACCAACAGACCGGATACTGGATGAGGGGTGGTGACTGACAGATTGGACACTGGGAAAGGGGCAGTGACCAACAGACCGGACATTGGGTTGAAGGGCTTTTGACCTCCAGGTTGGACACAGATCAGGGACTGATCCTCCGACTGGACACTGGGTGAAGGACAATGACCATCAGATTGGGGATTGGGTGGAGCTTTTATTCAGCTGACTGCGTGACTGTGTGTTGGGTGCTTCTCAGCAGAGACTGCAAATGAATTTAATGTTCAGAGCTGGTCATCAGCTTTCTGATTATTTCCTCAGATCTGAATATCTTAGTTCAATTTTCTTTTTATTTGTGCGCAAGCTATGGAGAATGCTGGAGGATGTGCATTTATGTACATTCCCAATTACCCGTAGAAGGTGGGGAGATTCTTTTTTAATAATTCTAACCACCTAAAAGAGCATCAATCGTCAACAAGAGGTCCGACTCGGTGGTAGTTGTAGATACCCTTCTTTGAAAGATGCTAATGAGCCAGTTAGGCTTTTACAAGAAGAAACCCAGAACGTTTCCTAGTCATTGTTTTCTTGGGCTGACCCATGATATCAGTTTTTCAAATTCACTTTCAAAGTTTGCTGTGATGGGATTGAATTGACAACCTCTGGGTTGTGCCCAGTATTATATGCTACCATTTCCATCATCATACCTCTCATTCTCTTGTAAAAAGTTCTGCTTATTGAACCTCACACAATGAACAGTTTGAGGCTTTCATAAATCCACTGTTACAAATTTGGATCCATTATCAGGATATTTTTTGTCATTAGTAGATCTTGTTGGTGGATGACATAATTCTTATGTTCTAGCATTAATGTACAGTGCTCAGGATCGACTTGTATGATAGTGTAGCCCAGGAATCTAAAACTTTATTTCCATTAAACCTGTGAACTGGATATTGTGCCTTTCTTGTGTGTGTTCCTCCAGTTTTTCAGTTGGTGAACTGTTTACACTCAGGAGATGAGGCCGGAGTAAAACATTGCTGCACGATATTAACCATATTATATAATAATGCATAACGTAGTGTAGTGCTGCTGTTTTAAAAAAAATATGTATCTCTTAAATTTTTAGAAGTTTATTTATTAGTATCACAAGTAGGCTTACATTAACGCTGCAATGAAGTTACTGTGAAAATCCCCTAGTCGCCACACTCCAGCGCCTGTTTGGGTACACTGAAGGAGAATTTAACATGGCTAATGCACCTAACCAGCACGTCTTTCATTCTGTGGGAGAAAACCGGAGCACCCGGAGAAACCCACGTAGATCCAGGGAGAACATGCAGACTCCACACAGACAGTGACCCAAGGAATTGAACCTGGGTCCCTGGCACTGTGAGGTAGCAGCACCTTTGTTTAACATGTCTTCGGATAGGAAACACCTCTGGAAATGTAACTTTCAGAACTGTGCTGAAGTTTGTATTTGAGTCTGAACTCATTATCCTCTGATACAGAGATATGAGTGCTACAAACTGAGCCAACCTACACGTAGGCCCATATCTTCTGAGCAGGCGGAATGGTAGTTGGATTGCTGCTTTGTGTGAAAATTCCCCATATTTGACATTGCTGCCCATTTTTTCTGTGGTCTTCCAAACCTGACTTTTAATTGAAATGCGCAATGCATTCCTTCTGGGAACTGTCGGAACAGAGTAGAGTCTGGTGGGGACACGCACACACACAGGATATGCTCCCTTTTTTCTGGCACTGGCTGCCATATGATAGTTTAAAAATTCCAGTCATAATGTCAATGTATGAATGAATGGTTAGGGTGGGTATAGAAGGAGATTGCCCAATAAATTGGTCAACAAAAAAAAATCTTTCAAAACAAGTATAACTGATTTCAGTGATATTGGGGACAGGTTTCAGTGAACTTCACCCTGGTCAAGTGGGCTCTTGACATGGCTCTTTAAAGCTCTCTCAATATGTTGAATAATGTAAACAATCTAACTGACATTTTGAAGATTGCTTTTGATCCGCTGTGTTGAAATTAAATTACGAAACTGCATTTTCAGAACTAGGTGTTTGCTGTGTCTCTTACGTTTAATAGGTAATTAACAACCCATGAAAACTGGTATGTGTCATTTTTATAGGATATTACTGATGGTTTATTTCCATTATTTAATTTCAGCACTGGGTGCCGTTAATATTATAAGTGATGGGAAGATCCCAAAATGGAACCCTAGGTCAAAAGATCGTAACTTGCTCTTTTTTTTGAAATTGTGGAGGAACAGAGTCATGGGAATGCCAATTTGCTTTTAACAACAAAAAAAATTATTAAATATGAAAAGTTTGACTATATAATACTGCTTCACTCCCCATCACCTTCACAAACGTACACGGATTTAAAGGATAACAAATACAGGTTACACAATACATTTTGAGCTATAGTGTCCTGAGTAAACATCCTGTCCCTGTATCCCAACAGGTTTACTGTGGTCAGACAATGCCCCCCCCCCCAACTCTGAAACCAAGTGGCAGATGTCACTCAATCAATCGTCCATGGATTTCTCCTCAAACCCTGCCCCCCCAGATGATTGTCACGCGTGTGTTTTCAAATTCCATTCTCAAAAAACCTGCTTTAAAATCTTCTTTCAACCAGTGCATTCCATCAGCTGTTTTAATCAAGGGTTAACCTCCAGGTTTTCCAACTCTCCTTTGTCTTGAATTGCCACAGCATCCAAACTTCTACACAACAACTCAGATGCTCAGTCTCCAACTCTGTTGTTTCCAAAGCCTGGAAATAAGGACACTAAACTTATGATCGCTTTCAACCTCTGGCTTTTTCTCTAGTGAATTTCACCCTGGTCTGCACTTCCAGCTCTATCTTTAGCTTCAGTGACTTGTACCCTGTTCCAATGGCAGTTTATTTTTGTTCCTTTAAGTTCAAACTTCCTTTAAATTCCTTTGTTCCTTTAAGTTTGAGCCTCTGGTTTCTAGAACTCACCTCCCTTTAGCTTCTCTGGCCTTGCTTTCATGCACATTACTCCATTGTATTGCTTTCCTGCTTCCAGCAGAGCTGATGTGGAGATGCTGGCATTGGACTGGGGTAAACACAGTAAGAAGTTTAACAACACCAGGTTGAAGTCCAACAGGTTTATTTGGTAGCAAATGCCACTAGCTTTCGGTGGCACTTTCGGTGCCACTAGCTAGTGGCATTTGCTACCAAATAAACCTGTTGGACTTTAACCTGGTGTTGTTAAACTTCTTACTGTGTCCAGCAGAGCTGACAGCTATTCACTCTCTGGCTTCCTACCTCCAATTAGAACATAGAACAGTACAGCACAGGACAGGTCCTTCGGCCCACGATGTTGTGCCGAGCTTTATCTGAAACCAAGATCAAGCTATCCCACTCCCTATCATCCTGGTGTGCTCCATGTGCCTATCCAATAACCGCTTAAATGTTCCTAAAATGTCTGACTCCACTATCACTGCAGGCAGTCCATTCCACACCCCAACCACTCTCTGCCTAAAGAACCTACCTCTGATATCCTTCCTATATCTCCCACCACGAACCCTATAGTTATGCCCCCTTGTAATAGCTCCATCCACCCGAGGAAATAGTCTTTGAACGTTCACTCTATCTATCCCCTTCATCATTTTATAAACCTCTATTAAGTCTCCCCTCAGCCTCCTCCGCTCCAGAGAGAACAGCCCTAGCTCCCTCAACCTTTCCTCATAAGACCTACCCTCCAAACCAGGCAGCATCCTGGTAAATCTCCTCTGCACTCTTTCCAGCGCTTCCACATCCTTCTTATAGTGAGGTGACCAGAACTGCACACAGTATTCCAAATGTGGTCTCACCAAGGTCCTGTACAGTTGCAGCATAACCCCACGTCTCTTAAACTCCAACCCCCTGTTAATAAAAACTAACACACTATAGGCCTTCGTCACAGCTCTATCCACTTGAGTGACAACCTTTAGAGATCTGTGGATATGGATCCCAAGATCTCTCTGTTCCTCCACAGTCTTCAGAACCCTACCTTTGACCCTGTAATCCACATTTAAATTAGTCCTACCAAAATGAATCACCTCACATTTATCAGGGTTAAACTCCATTTGCCATTTTTCAGCCCAGCTTTGCATCCTATCTATGTCTCTTTGCAGCCTACCACAGCCCTCCACCTCATCCACTACTCCACCAATCTTGGTGTCATCAGCAAATTTACTGATCCACCCTTCAGACCCCTCCTCTAAGTCATTAATAAAAATCACAAAGAGCAGAGGACCAAGCACTGATCCCTGTGGCACTCCGCTAGCAACCTGCCTCCAATCCGAAAATTTTCCATCCACCACCACCCTCTGTCTTCGATCAGACAGCCAGTTACCTATCCAATCGGCCAACTTTCCCTCTATCCCACACCTCCTCACTTTCATCATAAGCCGACCATGGGGGACCTTATCAAACACCTTCCTAAAATCCATGTATATGACATCAACTGCCCTACCTTCATCAACACACTTAGTTACCTCCTCAAAAAATTCTATCAAATTTGTGAGGCACGACTTGCCCTTCACGAATCCGTGCTGACTATCCCGGATTAATCCGCATCTTTCTAAATGGTCGTAAATTGCCTGGATCCATTTAAACATTTAAATTCAAAAGGTCTTCTCCCTAAAAATGGCCCTTGGTTGCAAAACATCTCATTCTTTCCTCTATCTCTTATTTAATTTACACATTGTAAACTTTTTCAGCTCAACAGAAACAGTTTGAACTGTAACCAAAACCCCCTATGCATGCAAAAATACATGCATTAATTAACCCACTTAAATCTATACCTTATTTCTAATGTTTAACAAGACAAATAGAGATCATTTAAACCTCCCTTTGTTTCCAGTCATTCTTTTTTAGGAGGACATTAAATGTCTGTTAAAATCCAAAAGTCAATGCAACAATTTTGAAGAGAAAAATACCAGTATGGATCCAGATTTCCCAATTATCATTTTGCTTTCTGTAGTTCTCTTATTGTATATGATCAGGCTATAAGCAGAGACTTTATCCATCTATACAGGCGTATTTTTCTTTGTTTAGTTCTTGTATAGCTGCTATTAATAATTTTATATCATTCATGTGATACTGTTTCTTAAATATACAACAGATAAATTTGTACTTTACCTTTCTTTTCATTTTCCTGAATGGTTGTTTTTCTTCTTCACTGTAGGATTGGCACAGCTGGTATTGCCGTACAGGTAGTGGGTAGTAATTGGCCAAAGCCACACTATACTCTGTTGATCACAGGCCTCTGTCGGTTTCAAATAATTGAGGTGCTGAAGGAGAAGCCGTATCCAGTAGCTGAAGTAGAACAACTTGATCGGCTGGAGCAATACACAGATGGTATTGGGGAGCTAAGTGACCTTTCGCAAGAATTCTACAAATATGCAATACAGGTCAGTTTCAGATGTTTTGCATTTATTCATGTAATTTCCTTGCAATGTTCTTAAACAGGCAGACCTTGGCTTTATGCCATTTGAGTTACGATGAACGTTTATAAATTGACACCCTGTTTTGACTTTACCAGGCCGGTTTCCACTTTGATACCGCACCAGCGAACAATTGGTCTTTGCATTCTGTCTGTTCCTTTATATTCCTCCTCCCACAATCTCAGGAAAGGCAACTTGCTTCTCAGATATAGAAGTGTTTTTAAAAGTGTGAGCACTATTATATCATGGGAACTAAGGCTATTTTACTGAAGCATGATCTCACAACGCTTAACGTGACCAAAGCACAAGTTTGAAACTAACTAACTTAGTGGGTTGAATGCATGTTTTACAAACCATTTGAGTCCTTTGAGTAACTACTGGATAGGTTATCTAATGATTCAGTGATCCATTTCCCTGATAAATATAGAGGAAGTGAGAAAATATGCAAGCCAATCATTTTACCACAAACTTCATCATGACATTTCACTGATAAATGCACAGTGCATATGAGAGACCTTGGAGAATGAACCAAATTTATAAAATCACAAAATAATGGGTGATTCTAGACCTTTTGTTCATGGTGTCATAGCCACAAATTGATGGAAAGGGAGCAGCCATCTGAAACGAGTTGATTCGCCATTTACTATTCAGTGAAAATAGGGTATCATCCCTTGGATCAGGAACCAATCCCCCATTTATAAGATTGTTCCTATCGGAAAATCAGTTCCAACTTGTGATGTTTTGACTTACAATTGGTTTTTGTAAGTCCGAAGACTGCCAGTATCAGTAACAAGAGGCTTGCCTATAGTGTCACAACTTAACAGAATGCACACTGTAATCATCACTGTAAACCTTAGCTGCACAAGAAGATTTGAATGTCGAATGAGTCAATTTGCGCGCAGCAAGTTTCCACAAAAAGCATTGTGATAATAACCAGAAATATCTGTCTTGTAATGTTGATTCAGGGATAAATATTGGCCAGGACACTGGGATAACTCCTCTGTTCTTCTTCAACATAATTCTATCGGACCTTTACATCCAGCTGAGAGCTGAATGGGGGCTTTGTTTTAACCTCTCATCTGAATCGATGCATCTCCTCTTGTAACTGACCTTCGGACAAATTTGATTTAATGAAAATAGATGAGAGACTGGCAAGGGTAATTTGGAGAAATTGATTTTGGAGGTGCAACTAACCTGATGTGAAGCTTCAAGTTTTGTAGCTCTTATCCTGGAAAGCAGGTGGAGGAGATGCTGGAAGTTTACTAGAACTACCTGAGGCTTTTTTTGGTATTGGGGAAAAATAAGAGGTCACAATACTCTGCCAACCAATCTCTCTATGATAATGCTAGGAATAAAAAAGATTTTTATGAGAGCAGGAACAAATTCAAATCTACGCCACTTCCACTCATCATTAATACTAAAACTCTTTCTGTATCAAATAAGCTTCAGAGATGGGGAAGAGTGAAAGATGACCAGAATATGTTTTTTTATTGAGGTGCATATGCTGACAGCTTGTTAACAAGCAATAACTAGCATGTTGGATATACCTGCTGATGATGTGAAAGTAAATTTGAACATATTTGAGGGTCTTTTTGTGTTGATTTAGAAAGGGTGATCGGAAACAATATCAGCGGATAAAATACTTATGTTTGCCATTCTTTTGTTCAGTGTTTTAAGAGACTTCAGCTTGATTATTTGAGCAGGTTAGCATCTGATTACAGTAACAGCAGAGATTTGTCACATACATGGATTTATCCATTAACATTGCCAGTAGCAACAGTAGTTTCTAGTCTGTTTTATAATTTAATCCTAAAAGGAAGAAATCATACGAGTCTACTACAGATCATAGAATCATAGAAACCCTACAGTGCAGAAAGAGGCCATTTGGCCCATTGAGTCTGCACCGACCACAATCCCACCCAGGCCCTACCCCCGTATCCCTACATATTTACCCGCTAATCCCTCTAACCTACGCACCTCAGGACACTAAGGGGCAATTTTAGCATGGCCAATCAACCTAACTCGCACATCTTTGGACTGTGGGAGGAAACCGGAGCACCCAGAGGAAACTCACGCAGACACGAGGAGAATGTGCAAACTCTGTGCACCCAAGCCAGGAATCGAACCCAGGTCCCTGGAGCTGTGAAGCAACAGTGCTAACCACTGTGCTACCGTGCCGCCCCATAAAGAGATATTCTCTTTCTTCATCTTTGAATTATTCAAAAAAATGGAAATGTTAAGCAGAGCTACTGTACAGCTCTTTGTAATTGTCGATTTGCTATGAATGAAGCCCATTGTCTCGAAGGCAGAACTGTATATTTTGTGATAGATTCTCTCTTTTTTAATCTTTCTAAGTGTAGAATTTGTACCCCCATGGCTTTCTCCAAGAAATTGAGGGGATTTAAGACAGTGGCAAAGTGCTAGATCACCAACCAATGATTGGAACCAATGCATTGCATGACATGACATAATGAGGGAAATTTTAACTCCCCCACCTCCTGAAGGAAAGGGGAGTTTGAGGCATTTGGAAAAAATTCTCTAATCCTACTCCAGACCACCTACTTTAGGAGTGGATGACCATCAACTCTTGGGAGGTGGCAGGGATACGGGGTATCAGTCAAATCTTTTAAGGAGGCTGCATACCTGCAATTTTTGCACATTTGTTATTGTTAACACACGGAAGGAATCCTGGGCAATGTGAGAAGGACTGAGTCCATTTATTGCACTGCTTCAGGGGCAGAAGAAGCAGGAGTATTTCCCAAACACTCAATCAGCTTATTTCCATGCAACTGAACACATTGTTATGATCCTTGGCCAGACCCCACGTTGTAGGGGAGATCTGGTTAGGGACCAATAATGTTTTGTTTAAAATAGACAAAGCTTGAGATTCAAGATGCTTACTAAAATTTCACAGGTTTTGAACAAACAAAAAAACTTTACTAAACAGACTCAGAAAGATACTCTAACATTCAAGGTAAGTATGAGGTACATGTGAATTAACAGACAAACTGATTGAACACACCACACTACAGAATAAATGCCCAGTGCGACCAAACATAATTCCAAGGATTTCTCAATAACCCATCCAGACGTTTGTCACAATGTGAGCCAACCAATCTCACTGAAGCTTTGTCTTTCTCATAAGGGTTTCTGTCTTCACCTTGGACGATCATGCTTTGGAATTCTTTCCAAAAGTTGTTCCCACTCAGATGGCTTCAAAGATGGCCCACTTCACACGGTTTCAATTTTGCCTTCTGTGATTGCTCGCCCCTGAATTTCCAACTACACTCCACCATCAACGTATAAGTACAATTTCAGATCTTCGGTCGTGCCCAACAGAACACCACTGCTCCAAAGGGCTTCCTTTGCTTCAATGGCCTGCAGTACAGAGTTACCGACCTTTGGCTGCCTGCCGACCTTTAGCTGCCTTCCCCGATCTTCAGGACTTCTCTTGAGCCCTCTTTGACTACTAGGGCTTCTTTCAAGCCCACTTCACTTAACATCTGCTCCCTATAGCCTTTTCTTTAAATGGAGACTGTTTCTCCCAAATGGAATCTATTTCCGTCCCTTGTTCCTGCCTCTGGAGCACTTCTTGAGACCTTCTCCCAGGCTCTCTCCTTCATGGCACTCGTGGAGCTCCATGCCCAGTAACCAGACCTTGATTTTCACACCATTCTTTTTATTTTATGTACATCTGTTCTGGGTGTGAATGTGAAGATGCTGCTGAACTGGACATTTGCTGCCTGCTGCCGGCCTGCAGATGCTTGAGAGTTCCAAGGTGCATCAGGATTTGGAATGCCCGACCTTGCAATTTCTTAACAACGTGCAATCGTCTAAGCTGCACCAGCAATTTTGGAATCTCAAATGTTGTTTTCTAAGGAGATACGGTTGTGTGATTTAATGGAGAAATCTTTGACATTCTCTCTCAATGCTTTTCAGGATCAGATGGTAAATTACAAATATCACTTGCTACATATTTGTTATCGTAATATAGTAATTCCTTAATGTTTGCAGTTGGTGGAGATGTTGGACATGTCAGTACCAGTGGTTGCCAAGCTAAGAAGTTTGCTGGATAGCCTTCCTAAAGAATCACTGCCTGACATCTTGGCATCGATTATCCGCACAAGTACGAATGAAAAGCTGCAGGTATGACTCTTTATACAAATGAACTTAATGCCAAACATACACTTAAAATTTTAAGTACATTTTTGCACTGTAGAGCAGCTGCAGTTTAAAAATTAACTCGACTTTCCCCCTTCCATAATCCTGTGCTCTTTCCATTATGAAGGAATACCAGTTAAAAATTCGACACAGTAATCTTATTGAAACATATAAGATTTTGGAGGGGCTTGGCAGGGTAGACACTGAGAGATTGTTTCTCCTGTGTGGGGAACACAGAAGTACAGTCTCAGGATAAGGTGTTGGTCATTTTGAGTTGAGGTGAGGAGAGATTTCTTCTCTCTAAGGGTTGTGAATTTTTTTCACATTGTCTACCCTAAAGGGTTGTGGATGCTCCATTGTTAAGTAAATTCAAGCCTGAGTTAGATTTTTGGTCTCTGAAAATCAAGGGATATAGGGAAAGTGGAGTTGAGATAGAAGATCAACCGTGATCGTGTCCATTGGCTAGGCCAACTTAAGGTTCTTTATGGTCTACTGCTGCCCCTATTCATCATGTTGTATTGAAATTCTTGATTTTGTCACAGTGCCCATAAATTATTCATTATATTGTATTCAAATTCCTTTTTTTGTCACTATGCCCATGATTGGTAGCTAAGAGCAGCTCTGCTAACTCTCAAATTATATTTAAATATTAGAAGCTTTGCAGCTCCTTTTAGTTTGTAAGTTTAGTATTTTTATGTTCGTGCAACATGATATCATTTTTAATTTGCATTGTTATACTGTATGTGGCTTTGCTGCCTGAAACTGAGTGTTTAGGTCTGTGTATGTAACTTTTAGAACACTTTAATAATGTCTAATTTTATTAATGTTCTCATCTTGTCTCTGACACACAGATACTAGATGCTGTTGGTTTAGAAGAGAGATTTAAGAAGACCATACCATTGCTTGTTCGCCAAATAGAAGGGCTAAAATTACTTCAAAAAACTCGGAAGTCCAAGCCAAATGATGAAAAGAGGGTAGGAATGACTTGTATATACATATTATATTCATCTATTTAATCCAATATATAGCCAGGTGTGAATCTTGCAGCAGTTTAATGATAAAAATTGCTGATGGAGATGATATGATCACAAGCTGCACTTAATTTTTTAAAAATTAAGGTACAATATAATGTTGATTGACAATGTAAAAGTTGTTTTCATGTTGGCTAAAGCATGGTCAAGAATCTTGATGTCCTGGACCCCAAGAGCATTCAGTGCTCCTGCCTCTTCCCTGCTCCAGTTTTACTAACGTTGAAGGCAGAATGTCAGCCAGTCACTTACATACTGGCACATTCTATAAAGTAAATTCCAAGTTCTTTAAACAGTTGGCTGTGAGGAGAGGTTGAGTGGATTGGGATTGTTTTCACTGGAAAGAAGGAGGCTGACGGGGAGACCCTGATAGAGGTCTACTAAATTATGAGAGGCATAGACAGGGTGGATAGTCAGAGGCTTTTTCCCCAGGGTAGAAGTGTCAATGATAAGGGGGGGGCACAGGTTTAAGGTGAGAGGGGGAAAGTTTAAGAGAGATGTGTGGGGGAAGTTTTTCACGCAGAGAGTGGTAGGTGCCTGGAATGCGCTGCCAGAGGAGGTGGTGGAAGCAGGCACATTAGCAACATTTAAGAGGCATCTGGATGGGTGCATGAATAGGGAGGGAATAGAGGGATAGAAACCAGGAATCGGCGCAGGCTTGGAGTGCTGAAGGGCCCGTTCCTGTGCTGTATTATTACTTATCCTTACTTTCTACAGAAGCTCTGTTCTCTGTGCGGTGCCTCTATTCTAGTACCTTACCTACTCTGGAATTCTTTCCCTAAACCTCTCTAGCTTGTACTTTTAAGATCCTCCTTAAAATCTACCTTTTTGACCAAGATTTTAGCCATCTGCTGAAGATGGCCTTCTATGGCCCTGTGTCAGTTTCTGTCTGATTACACTCTTATGAAGTGCACTGGGATGTTTCACTACATCAAAGGCACTACGTAAATCTAAGTTGCATATTCAAAGAAAGAAAATTACAGTTTTTTTATATAACATGTCAAAAACCACATTTTCAGAATATAGGAGCAGAAGTAGGCCATTCAACTCATTGAGCCTGCTCTGCCATTCGATATGATCTTGACTGATCATCCACTTCAGTTCCTTTTTCCCCACACTATCCTCATATCTTTGTCATTGGCATTTAGAAATCTGTCAATCTCTACTTTAAACCTACTCAATGACTGAGCTTCTATATCCCTCTAGGGTAGAAATGTCCAAAGATTCACAATCCTTTGAGTAAAAAGGTTTCTTCTTATCTCAGTCCTAAGTAGCTTCCCACTTACTTTGAAATTGTGTTCCCTGATTCTAGACTCTCCAGCCAGTGGGGAAACATTTTGGGGGCGATTCTCCCAGCTGCTGGGCACCATGGCCTCCGTGAGTCTCCAGGCGCCGAATTTCCGGTGCCGTCAGCTCCGTGCCAGAAATCGGCTCGGAGCTGTGTAAATCAGGCAAATGAAGATTCACATCTGATTAGCGGGCCCAGGACTGAAGTCTCCGGGCCCACTCGAGTCTCTGCTCCCCCCCTCCCCACTCCCGCTCAGGAGAGTTTCACTCCAGCGGGTTTGACAGTAGCTCACCACTTGCGGGGAGCTGGCAGCCCGACTCTGCTGGAGTGAAGAGGGGCCATTGAGGCCCCTCTGGAGGACAAGGGTGAGGAGGGTGCCCTCTGGGCATTGCCAGCTTGGCAGTGCCAGCCTGAGCCCCTGGCACTGTCCAAGGGGCAAAGTGGCAATGCCCAAGGGTGCCCCTTGGCACTCCCCACTGAGTCCTAATGGGGGAAGGACCTCTGGGTGCAATTGGAGAGGATGGGGGTTCCCACTGCCATTATGCACTCGGACTTGGTGACAGAGAGAGGGAGGCCAGTGATCAGGGCTAGCCATAAGGGTCGGAGTGGGTCCATCAGGGTCGGAGGCTGGCCCAGACATGTTTGGGGTAATTGGAGGGGCAGCGCAGCGATGCGGGGGTTATGGGGCCGGCCAGCCATCAGGTGGACGTGATGTGGAGATGCCAGCGTTGGACTGGGGTAAGCACAGTAGGACATCTCACAACACCAGGTTAAAGTCCAACAGGTTTATTTGGTAGCACAAGCCACAAGCTTTCGGAGTGCTGCTCCTTCATCAGGTGAGTGGGAGTTCTGTTCACAAACAGGGCATATATAAATACAAGCTCAATTTACAAGATAATGGTTGGAATGCGAGTCTTTACAGGTAATCAAGTCTTAAAGGTACAGACAATGTGAGTGGAAAGAGCGTTAAGCACAGGTTAAAGAGATGTGTATTGTCTCCAGCCAGGACAGTTAGTGATATTTTGCAAGCCAGGCAAGTCGTGGGGGTTACAGATAGTGTGACATGAACCCAAGATCCCAGTTGAGGCCATCCTCATGTGTGTGGAACTTGGCTATCAGTTTTTGCTCAGCGATTCTGCGTTGTCGTGTGTCGTGAAGGCCGCCTTGGAAAACGCTTACCCGAAGATCAGAGGCTGAATGCCCGTGACTGCTGAAGTGTTCCCCTGATGTGGAGATGACGGCGTTGGACTGGGGTAAACACATTTGTTCCCCAACAGGAAGAGAACACTCCTGCCTGGTGATTGTTGAGCGGTGTTCATTCATCCGTTGTCGTAGCGTCTGCATGGTCTCCCCAATGTACCATGCCTCAGGACATCCTTTCCTACAGCGTATCAGGTAGACAACGTTGGCCGAGTTGCAAGGGTATGTACTGTGTACCTGGTGGATAGTGTTCTCATGTGAGATGATGACATACGTGTCGATGATCCGGCACATCTTGCAGACGTTGCTGTGGCAGGGTTGTGTGGTGCCGTGGTCACTGTTCTCCTGAAGGCTGGGTAGTTTGCTGTGGACAATGGTCTGTTTGAGGTTGTGCGGTTGTTTGAAGGCAAGAAGTGGTGGTGTGGGGATTTCCTTGGTGAGATGTTTGTCTTCATCGATGGCATGTTAAAGGCTCCGGAGAAGATGTCGTAACTTCTCTGCTCCAGGATCTCAACTGGGATCTTGGGTTCATGTCACACTATCTGTAACCCCCACGACTTGCCTGGGCTTGCAAAATATCACTAACTGTCCTGGCTGGAGACCATACACATCTCTTTAACCTGTGCTTAACACTCTCTCCACTCACACTGTCTGTATCTTTTAAGACTTGATTATCTGTAAAGACTCGCATTCTAACCATTATCTTGTAAATTGAGTTTGTGTCTATATATTCCCTGTTTGTGAACAGAACTCCCACTCACCTGATGAAGAGGCAGTGCTCCGAAAGCTTGTGGCTTGTACTACCAAATAAACCTGTTGGACTTGCTGCACCTGCGTGTTAATCTTCAGTGAATTATTGACGAGGACAAGGTCCTTTTGAACGTCTACACTTTCTAATTTCTGACCATTTAAGAAATAATCTGCACATCTGTTCCTCATACCATATGATCTCACGTTTTTCCTCATTATATTCCATCTGCTGTGTTCTTACACACTCACTAAGTCTGTCAAATCTTCTTGAAGCCACTTTGCATCTTCCTGGCAGCAGGGTAGCACAGTGGTTAGCACTGCTGCTTCACAGCTCCAGGGGCCTGGGTTCGATTCCCGGCTTGGGTCACTGTCTGTGTGGAGTTTGCACATTCTCCTCGTGTCTGTGTGGGTTTCCTCCGGGTGCTCCGGTTTCCTCACATAGTCCAAAGATGTGCGGGTTAGGTTGATTGGCCATGCTAAAATTGCCCCTTAGTATCCTGAGATGCATAGGTTAGAGGGATTAGTGGGTAAATATGTAGAGATCTGGGGGTAGGGCCTGGGTGGGATTGTGGTCGATGCAGACACGATGGGCCGAATGGCCTCTTTCTGTACTGTCTATGATTTCTATGATTTGACTTTAACCTGGTGTTGTGAGACTTACTGTCCCATCGGATGTCCAGCAGTGCGGGGCTGCTGCGCATGCGCCGATCTCTGCTTTGACAGATCATCATATGGGCAGTGGTCCGCTCAGCGCTATGCTGCTGGCCTCTCAGGCGAGAATAGGCCCTGCCCCTGGATCTTTAATAATATTCACACTAGTGCACTCTGCAGTGCACAAGTGTGGGAGATTCATTTTGAAAGTCCCGCTGAAAAAAACTGTGAGATTTACTCCAGTTTTTATGCAAATTCGACACTTAGAATATTTTTGGGAAAATCCCACCCCTTACCTGCATCTACCTTGCCCATCCCTTCAGGTACTTTGCTGGTTTCAATGTGATCACCTCTTATTTTTCCAAGCTCTAAAGAATATAGCCCTAATTTCCCCAATCTCTTTTCATAGGACAGTACTGCTATCCCGGAAACAAGCCTGGTGAACTTGTGTTGCTCTCCCTCAATGGTAGTAATATATTTCTTAAGAAAAAGGGACCAAAATGGCACACTGTTCTCCAGGTGTAGTCTAACTAATGTTCTATACAACTGAAGCAATACTTTACTACCCCTGTATTCAAACCCTCATGTGATAAAGGCCAACATGCCGTTAGCCTGTCTAATTGTCTGCTGCACCTGCGTGTTAATCTTCAGTGACTCATTGACGAGGACAAGGTCCTTTTGAACGTCTACACTTTCTAATTTCTGACCATTTAAGAAATAATCTGCACATCTGTTCCTCATACCATATGACCTCATGTTTTTCCTCATTATATTCCATCTGCTGTGTTCTTACACACTCACTAAGTCTGTCAAATCTTCTTGAAGCCACTTTGCATCTTCCTCACAACAGACATTCCCATCCAGCTTTGTGTCATCCACAAACTTGGAAATATTACATTTCGTCCCTGATATATATATTTGTGAACAGCTGGGGTCTGTGTGGCCCCCAGCAAATCATAGTTTACCAATGCAAGAATGACCCAGTTATTCTTACTCTCTGTTTTCTGCATGTTACCCAATCTTCAATCCATGCCAGTACATTACCTACTATCCCATGTGCTTTTGCTAACCAACCTCCTGTAGGGAACTTTATCAAAAACCTGAAAATCCAAGTATACTACATCCACTGACTCCCCTTTATCAATCCTGTTAAAAACTCCAAAAGATTTCCTATTCGTAAATCCATGCTGGCTACCCGGAATGAGGTCGTTATTATCCAAGTGTCCAATTATCACATCCTTAGTTTAGCATTTTCCCTAGTACTGATGTAAGGCTAACAGATCTGTAGGTCCCTATTTTTCTCTCTCCCTCCCTTCTTACATAGTGGAGTGACATTTGCTACCTTCCAATCTGCAGGAAGCATTCAGAATCTATAGAATTTCGCAAGATGATTGCCAATTCATCTACTATCTCCAAGCTACCACTTTCAATACTCTAGATCCAACTAATTATTTATGGTGAAAAACAAGCATTCTCTGCTTTTATTAAGAGGGTTTGCATTCCCTGCTGCAGTAAAATTATGAAACAAACTGTGGTAATGATCTCTCTGCACATCACCAAGAATTGGGACTAACTTAAATGAAGGAGATAACTTTTAATTAACTATTGCTTAATTATTTAACATATTCCATTTAAATTTTGGATAAACATCTGAAGGTTTGTTTGTCTGGTAACATTGCCTAAAGAAATGCTAATTTGCTAGACTGGATTAATTACCAAAGAGTACGACACCATTCAAATCATACAAATTAGAAAATGTTTCTGAGCTCTAAATATTAATACTTTTATGATGTGCCTTGAGATGATTTCCTATGTTTAAAGGCGTTGTATAATTGTAAGGTGTTAAACCTGATGTTAGAGATTCTGTTACACTTACCAGAAGTACTGTACAACCACTAGACTGTGGCCATCCGACCTATTCGAAGAAACAATCAAATTCCTGGAAGACCATTGCACTTGGATGCTGTTGAAGAGGATGATGATGATGATGGTGATGATATTGTCATGTTGGAAAAGAAGATTAAAAGTACAAATATGCCAGAGCAGGCAATGAAAGTTTGTATTAAGGAGATCAAAAGGTACATGATGACTATTGACTAGTAAGATAAACAGTTGAAGAACAAAATACTTAATTTGTTTGGTGTGATTTAAAAAAAAACTTACATAAAGGAACCTACTACATTTGATCAATTCTGATTTATACCCTAGGATAGGTGCCCAATATTTTGGATTAATCTTCTGAATGCGTATGCTGTTACAAAAAAAACTCCAATTTGTGTGACAGCATGGCATATCCTGTCATAGTTAAATGTCTTGACAGTTTTCCCTGGTGCTGTTGCTCTCTCTCTGTAAAGCTAAATTAATTACACTAATATACATGTTTCAAAACAATATTCTGATTTGAAACACTTTGGCAGATAATCCAACTTCAACCTAACTCCTCATCGGCACCAGTATTTGTAAATTAGTATTGCTGAATAAAGAGACTTAAATAAAAACTTAAAACATAGGGCTTGATTTTACCATCATGTTGCGCCGTTTTCGGGCACGCAAACTTGGTAAAGTCGGGTGTGAGACGATCCGTGCCCGCCTCTGCGCCGGTTCCCCCTTTACCTAGGCCCGAAAATGACCGTGTTCGGGACTGCTCCCGAAATGGGCGCGACGGCCTTTTAAATGCATTTGCATGCATTTAAATTGACTTAATGGGCTGCATGCCCAACCTTACTGGCACTTCCCCCTTGACCACCACGTTCGCCCATTGAGAATCGGCGCGAAAATGGCCGCGATCGGGACTGCTCCCGAAAAGGGCGCGACAGCCTTTTAAATGCATTTGCATGCATTTAAATTCACTTAATACGCCCAACCTTACCGGCACTTCCCCCTTTACCATCGCATTCGCCCATTGAGAATCGGCACGAAACAGACATGCCCCACAAAAGTCTGATTCGGGCACTTCAGTTAGGGGGGAGGTAAGTGCCTGGCGTCCGCTGGCTCTCTGCTTCAGATCTGTGGGGGGTGGGGGGAAGGGGGAAAGGGAATCCACTGCCACGCTGCTTGAGATTGGTGGGGGGAGGTGGGAAGGGGGTCAGCTGCCACTTGGCTCGAGATCAGGGGGGGTGGGGTCTGCTGCCATTCTGCCTGAGATCAGTGGGGGGAAGGGGGGTTCGCTGCCACTCTGCCTGAGATCAGTGGGGGGAAGGGAGGAGGGGCCCACGATTGGTCTGGATGGCGGGCGGGTGGGGGGATCAGGGGGTCAGTAATGTTGTGAGGGTGGGGCAATGTCTGTGGGAGCCAGGAGGAGGCATTATCCAGCCCGGGAGGATGTGGCAGAGGAGCAGCATTGTATCATTCTTTTTTCTGCATGTGGCAGCTGGGGGCTCCGATCGGAGCTGCAGGATTTTGGGCGCATTAAGCCCCGTCCACAGACTTGTGCAGCGCGATTCGGACTCGCTGATATTTTTGCAGGCAGAGTACGTATGGGGGTGCCTGAGAATGGGTCTAAAAGTAGGAACTGAAACATTCCCAGGGCCTGATTTTGCGTTCCGCTTGATCTCGGGGGTGAAAACTTGGTAAAGCTGGGCATGAGGCGAATAGCCTCTGAGCAGATTCCCATTTTACCAAGGCCCAAAAATGGCCGTGATCGGCACTGCGCCTAAAATGGGCGCGACGGCAATTTAAATGCATTTACATGCATTTAAATTGACTTAATGAGCTGGAAGCCCAAACTTACTGGCATTTCCCCCTTTTCCAACACATTTGCCCATCCAGATTCGGCGTGAAACAGACATGCTCGGCAAAGGTCTGTTTCGGGTGCTCCAGCTTCTGAGGAGAAGTTCAGAGCTTCCGGCGGCTCTCTAACTCAAATCGATGGTGGTGAGGCAGGGGAAGGTGGGCCAGATCGTTCTCTGGTGGGGAGGGCGAGGAGGAGGGAGGCCAGATCGTTCTCTGGAGGCAGGGGGGAGGGAGGCCAGATCATTCTCTCTTAGGTAGCGGGGGGGGGGGGGGCGGGCCAGATCATTCTCTGGTGGAGGGAGGGAGAGGAGGATGGAGGCCTAATCGTTCTTTGGTGGTGGGGGGGGGGGGGGGGGGATGGGTGGGAGGCGGAGGGCCAGATGTATCTATGTGGAGGGAAGTGAGGGGAGGAGGAGGGAGGCCAGATCGTTCTCTGGTGGGGGCAGAGGAGGAGCGCCAGATGTATCTCTGATTTGGGGGGGGCGGGGCAGATCATTCTCTGGTGGGGGGGATGGTAGGGGCAGGGGGGTCCACTGCCACTTTGCGGGCGATCGGTGGAGGGGAAGGCGGGGGTGTTCCGCTGCCACTCTGCAGGCGATTGGTGGGGGGAAGTGGGGGCGGGGGTCGCGATCGGTCTGGGTAGTGGGGGGGGGGGGGGGGTTGATAAGGGGGACAGTTGTGGGGGTGGGGCGATGTCTGTGGGGGCCGTCGCTCCCGGGCCGCTTTATCTGCTTTCTGCGGCTCGGGAGCGGTGTGACAGGGGAGCGTTTTTCAATTTTTGTTTTACTGAGCAGCAATGTTTTGGGCGCATTAAACCCCGCCCACAGCGCGATTCAGACTTATGACTTTTTTTCAGGCTAAGTGCGCAGGGGAGAGCCTGAGAACAAGTTTACAAGTCAGATCTGAATCATGCCCAGATTCCGCACTTAGAATCAAAATGGTAAAATCGCCTCCCCCCCGCAGTTTCAAGTCCACCCAGCACTTAGAATCAAAATGGTAAAATCCCACCCCCCCCCGCAGTTTCAAGTCCACCCAGCACTTAGAATCAAAATGGTAAAATCCCCCCCCCCCCCCGCAGTTTCAAGTCCACCCAGCACTTAGAATCAAAATGGTAAAATCCCACCCCCCCCCCCACCCCCCGCAGTTTCAAGTCCACCCAGCACTTAGAATCAAAATGGTAAAATAGGGCCCATAGTATCCAACATTAGATGTAATTCTGCGATTGGATAACACCTGGTAAACAATCCTGATTGTGCTAGAATTACACTGAAAATCAATTTAAGATTGTTAATCGAACTCGCAGTGTGGCTAACTTGCGAAGCTGCAAACTACATATATCCACCCATTGGGCCCTGTCCTTTGCAAACAGAAGAAGCATGTCCATACATTCATTAGTTCATAAGAATTCACAAGATATAGGAGCAGAATTAGACTATTCGGCCCATCAAGTCCACTCTGCCATTCAATCGTGGCTGATATGCTCCTCATCCCCATTTTCCTGCCTTTCCCCCATAACCCTTCAACCCATTACCAATTAGAAATCTGTCTGACTCCTTAAATTTACTGACTGTCCCAGCATCCACCACACTTTGGGGTTGTGAATTCCACAGATTCACAACCCTTTGGGAGAAGTAGTTTCTCCTCAACTCTGTTTTAAATTTTCTACCCCTCATCCTAAGACTATGACGTCTCATCCTAGAATGCCCCACAAGGGAAAGCATCCGCTCCACGTCTACTTTATCCATACCTTTTATCATCTTGTATACCTCAATTTGATCTCCCCTTATTCTTCTAAATTCCAAAGAGTATAGGCCTAAACTGTTCAATCTCTCTTCATAAGCCAAACCCCCTCATCTCTGGAATCAATCGAGTGAATCTCCTCTGAACTGCCTCCAATACCACTACATATTTCCTCAAATAAAGGGACCAAAGCTGTGCATAATACTCCAGGTGCGGCCTCACCAGTGCCTTGTATAGTTGCAACAATACTTCCTTCCCTTTATATTCTATTCCTTTAGCTATAAATGCCAACATTCCATTCACTTTCTTTATTATCTGCTGTACCTGCGTGCTAGTTTTCTGTGACTCATGAACAAGGACACCCAGATCCCTCTGCACTGGAAAACCTCGAGGTCTTCCCCCATTTAGATAATAAGTCGCCTTCCCATTTTTCCGACCAAAATGTATGACCTCACACTTATTCACGTTAAACTTCATCTGCCACATTTTGGCCCACTCTCCTAATCTATCTATATCCATTTGTAAGGTTCTTATTTACTCATTGTAACTTACTGTCCTGCCTATTTTTGTGACATCTGCAAACTTGGCTGTAGAACCTTCTATCCCTGTATCCAAGTCGTTAATATAGGTTGTAAATAGCTGGGGCCCAAGGACCGAACCCTGTGGCACCCCACTAGTTCATTCTTGCCATCCAGAAAAACATCCATTTATCCCGACTTTGTCTTCTGTCCATCAGCCAGTCACCTATCCAAGCTAATAAATTACTCCTAATCCCATGTGATCTAACTTGTGAATTAAACTTTTGTGCAGCACCAAATGCCCTTCGGAAGTCCAGATATACTACGTCTACAGGATCCCCATTATCCACTTTGCTGTTTCACCTTCGAAGAACTCTAGCAAATTAGTCAAATGTGATTTGCCCTTCATAAAGCCATTGTACCTTTTTCAGTTTGAATTTGAACAAAAGTTTGGCAATTAACTGTTCCCTGGTGTGTTCTTCATGGCAACACCCCTGCCAATCAGAGTCCACCTGCCAACTAATCAACACTTTCTTCTCATGCAGTACATATTCTTGTTCCCCATACTATTCGTATTTCTGTGCACCATCCTAATAAATGCAAGATGTAAAGCTTTAACATGAGTATCTCTCTTTTTCAGCAATACTCAAATTCTGGAACTACCAAACAACTATTGTATTGGAAATTAATTAGATCATGATGAAATGTTTTCAGATTCCACTTACTGTTGCATGTGTTCCTATTTTCCATTTTAAATTAGTGAATGATTCAGATATTTTTCGGATTAAATTGTCTATCCGTGCTTCAAAGCTCCACCAAGGAGTATTCAGATTTTAGTTATTTGAAAATGTTTTCTGTCTGTTTTTGAATCACTTTTTCCATCACAAAAGTCAACTCAAGCCCAGTTGAATAGAATCATAGAAACCCTACAGTGCAGAAGGAGGCCATTCAGCCCATCGAGTCTGCACTGACCACAATCCCACCCAGCCCTACCCCCACATATTTACCCGCTAATCCCTCTAACCTATGCATCTCAGGACTCTAAGGGGCAATTTTTAACCTGGCCAATCAACCTAACCTGCACATCTTTGGACTGTGGGAGGAAACCGGAGCACCCGGAGGAAACCCACGCAGACACGAGGAGAATGTGCAAACTCCACACAGACAGTGACCCGAGCCAGGAATCGAACCCGGGACCCTGGAGCTGTGAAGCAGCAGTGCTAACCACTGTGCTACCGTGCCGCCCAGAATGGGTGTAAAAGTTTGAAAATAACTGATATAAAACTCCATATTCATGTTCTTTCCATTGACCAATGAGGTTTGCCATTTGCAGGTTAAAGAAGATGCCTCAGTCTATGCCAGAGTTTGCTTTGACCAGGAATTACCTGGAACTAATGGTGGAACTGCCGTGGAATAAAAGCACAACAGGTAAGAAGCTACTCTCAGTAATCTAGAAACAAAAAAAGATTAACAGATGCTTGTAGAGCTGACTTTTTTTTAAGAAGGAACGGTATAAATGTATAGTAGTGAATATTGTACACATCTGTACAGTGATAAAGAATTCTTTAAGTCAGTGCTGCATTTGTGTCAGTTTGCTGATCGACCTCAGGCAATTTTCCTGTTGGTAAGTAGGACGAAGCCAATTAAGCATATTAGCCAATTCAGACCTATTGTCAGAGAACGACTGGAATTTTCCAGTCGCCCTCCGAACCTCTGGAAGCGCAAGACTGGTCTCCTGATAGCAAATGTGGGTGGATGGGGGAGTTGGCCAGCACATCAGGCAGGTTTCGAGGCCAACTAACAATGCCCTCCCACACCACCCCTTCATCTCAAGGCATATTCTCCCTCTTATCCGAAAATGCAGTCTGCTGCTGCTTCAGTGCTGCAGAGCCTCCTTTTATCCTTCAGGTTTGAGGTCCCCCGTCATCCGGATTGGACAGCGAGCCCATCTTTTAAGGAAAGTTACTGCCAGTCACTGTTCCCCACACAGAGTGGGATTCTGATCCCCATTTGACCCTGACGTTGGGATCCTGAGTCCACGAATTTGCTTGTAGCTAGGTCTCACAAACTAATAAATGGTCCGACAATTTGTTTTTGATGGTGTTGATTGAGTGAAGAATATTGGTCAGGAAACCAGATAAACTCTTTGGTTTTCTTTAGATTGTGAAACATACACCTATGCTGGAAAGCAGAACCTTTACTGTACTGAATGTCAATCTAGATTATATATTCCAGTTTGTAGTTGCCTTAAACTGACAAGGTTTATTTAATACTAGAAAGTTAGTGACAAACTCTAAACAAAGGATGTGTGGCAATCCTGAGGGAGGGAGAGGCATGGATACTGGACAGAAACAAGGGTGGTAATCTCTTAACATTTGATTTCCGGCTTTTATTTTTGTCTGTCGAATTCTAGATTGAGGGCTGAGCTCTAGTGATGGAATTGACTGCACTGTATTTGAATACTTGCTTTCAGTGGCATTTTATGTTTCTCCCTAAAAAATGCCTCCTTTCTCTGCCTTACTTGACCCAATAATAAAAGTTTAGTGCAATATAGGTGCGTTGAGTGTTAAGTTTTTAAAATTCACTACATTCTGGAAAGGTTCCACCAGACTGGAAAGTAACAAATAAAAGCCCTCTATTCAAGAAGGAAGGGAGGCAGAAAACAGTAAGCCATAGGCTGGTTAGCTTGATAAGGATGATGTGGAGATGCCGGCGTTGGACTGGGGTAAACACAGTAAGAAGTTTAACAACACCAGGTTAAAGTCCAACAGGTTTATTTGGTAGCAAAAGCCACACAAGCTTTCGAGGCTCTGAGCCCCTTCTTCAGGTGAGTGGGAATTCTGTTCACAAACAGAACTTATAAGACACAGACTCAATTTACATGAATAATGGTTGGAATGCGAATACTTACAACTAATCCAGTCTTTAAGAAACAAAACAATGGGAGTGGAGCCTGTCTTGATGCTCTCTCCACTCCCATTGTTTTGTTTCTTAAAGACTGGATTAGTTGTAAGTATTCGCATTCCAACCATTATTCATGTAAATTGAGTCTGTGTCTTATAAGTTCTGTTTGTGAACAGAATTCCCACTCACCTGAAGAAGGGGCTCAGAGCCTCGAAAGCTTGTGTGGCTTTTGCTACCAAATAAACCTGTTGGACTTTAACCTGGTGTTGTTAAACTTCTTACTAGCTTGATAAGAACATAAGAACGTAAGAACTAGGAGCAGGAGTTGGCCATCTGGCCCCTCGAGCCTGCTCCGCCATTCAGTAAGATCATGGCTGATCTTTTCGTGGACTCAGCTCCACTTACCCGCCTGCTCACCATAACCCTTAATTCCTTTACTGTTCAAAAACTTGTCTATCTTTGCCTTAAAAACATTCAATGAGGTAGCCTCAACTGCTTCACTGGGCAGGGAATTCCACAGATTCACAATCCTTTGTGTGAAGAAGTTCCTCCTCAACTCAGTCCTAAATCTGCTTCCCCCTATTTTGAGGCTATGCCCCCTAGTTCTTGTTTCACGCACCAGTGGAAACAACTTCCCTGCTTCTATCTTATCTATTCCCTTCATAATCTTATATGTTTCTATAAGATCTCCCCTCATTCTTCTGAATTCCAATGAGTATAGCCCCAGTCTACTCAGTTTCTCCTCATAAACCAACCCACTCGACTCTGAAATCAACCTAATGAATCTCCTCTGCACCCCCTCCAGTGCCAGTATATCCTTTCTCAAGTAAGGAGACCAAAACTGTACACAGTACTCCAGGTGTGGCCTCGCCAGCACCTTATACAGCTGCAACATAACCTCGCTGTTTTTAAACTCCATCCCTCGAACAATGAAGGACAAAATTCCATTTGCCTTCTTAATTACCTGCTGTACCTGCAAACCAACTCCTTGAGATTCTTGCACAAGGACACCCAGGTCCCTCTGTACAGCAGCATGCTGCAATTTTTTATCATTTAAATAATAGTCCATTTTGTTGTTATTCCTACCAAAATGGATGACCTCACATTTACCAACATTGTACTCCATCTGCCCACTCACTTAGACTATCTATATCCCTTTGCAGACTTTCAGCATCCTCTGCCCACTTTGCACTGCCACTCATCTTAGTGTCATCTGCGAATTCTGACACACTACACTTGGTCCCCAACTCCAAATCATTTATGTAAATCGTAAACAATTGCGGTCCCAACACAAATGCCTGTCCTGAGGGAAGATCTTAGAATTGATCATTAAGGAAGTTATAGCTGGGCACTTGGAGAAACTCAAGGTAATCTTCGGAAAGAGTCAGCATAGCTTTGTGAAAGGGAAATCATGTTTAACCAATTTATTGGCGTTCTTTGAAAGAGTAACTTGTGCTGTGGATAAAGGGGGGCTTGTAGATGTACTGTACTTGGATTTTAGAAGACATTTGATAAGGTGTCACATCAAAGGTTATCGCGGAAAATAAAAACTCATGGTGTGGAAGGTAACATATTGGCATGGATAGAAATTTGACTGGCTGGCAGAAAACAGAGTATGCATAAATGAGCCCTTTCTGATCGGCAGGATGTGACGAGTGGAGTTCGGGCCTCAATGACTTTGGTGAAGGGAGTGAAGGTATGGTAGCTAAATTCACAGGTTGCAAAAAGATAGCTGGGAAAATATGTTGTGAAAAGCAAATAAGGAGGTTGCAGAAGGATATAGTTTGAGTGGACAAAAATCTAGCATATGGTGTCACAAGCTGGTATGGCAATTAATTAAGAAGGCTAATGCAATGCTATCCTTTATTATGAGAGGAATTGAACATAAAAGTAAGGATGTTATGCGTCAGTTACACAGGGCATTGGTGAGACCACATCGCATGCTGTATGTAGTTTTGTTCTTATTTGAGGAAGAATAGTAATATGTTGGAGACGGGAGGTTTACTAGATTGCTACCTGGAATTAGTGGGTTGTCTTATGAGGAAAGGTGAGATGAATTGGGCTTGTTTCCACTGGAGTTTGGAAGAATCAGAGATGACTTGATTGAAGTAGATATTATGAATGGCCTTGACAAGGTGGACATGGAAAGGATGTTTTCTCTTCTGGGTGAATCCAGAACTAGGGGGCACTGTTTTAAAATTGTGGGTTACCCTTAGAGGTCAGAGGTGAGGAGAATTTTGTTTTGAGTGTTGTATGAATTTGGAACTCTGCCTCAGAAGACAGTGGAGTGGGAGAGGGGCTGTCATTGAATATTTTTAAGGCGGCAGTAAGTAGATTCTTATTAAGGCAATCTAAGGTTATTGGGGGGGGGGGGTCAATGGGAATGTGGAATTCAAAACACCAACACCAGCGAGGGGCTGAATGGCCTACTTCTGGTCCTACTTTGTGTGTTTGATATTTGTTTGTATGTGAAACCCTGCCCTGCAGCAAATTGCCATGTCATTCGCAAAAAAAATTCAATTGATTTCAAAGACAAATATCAGTGATCATATCTAGCCTTTTAAGCTCCTGCAGGTGTGTAAATCCTACAGCAGCTGCTACTTCCCATTCCTAAATGTCAAACTCCAACTCTGATATCTTGATAGTGCCAAGAATCCATGCCAGTAATAAAATTGGGCTGGCCCAGAAAGCTAAGTTAGGGTCACTGTTGGGCAGCTAATGAGTCCTGCCACACTACACCTGTGGCATGATCCATAGAGGAAAATCCTATAAGAAAAATCCCCAGCAGAGAGCAAAAAAAAATACATTATTTGCATTTTCGAGGAAGGACATAAATTTGTTGTTTTTCTCCTTCTTCCTTTCCATTCTTGAGAATATCTTTACATCTTGTTGGCAATCTTGATTAATAACTGAATTGCATATCATCTGTAGCAGAACAAACTCCGCTTTAATGCCTGGAAGTTTCATAGTATTTACATTTACTCACTAAAAGCTGAGAAAAGTAATTCCTTTGGGTCATGTTTTTCCTGATTCGTTGAGAACTAATTCAGGCTTGGGTTACTTCTTTCTTACTTCTGTTTGATTTTATATATTAAATAAATAGTTCTTAATTACAAGTTTTATATTCCACCCAGAAGTAAGCATGCTTTTTCTGAGTAGTTGTAGTGTAGAAATCTTTGAATTAATATGCTCTCTGGTTTCATTTCAATTGCCCTTCCACCTTTCTCAGTCCTTCCTCCCTAAGTGTGATTATTAATGGGGATGTTAGGTACAGGTCCTTTGTCAGAGCTTGGTTTGGCAGGGGGTTCTGTACTCTGATGAAAGTGTGTTAATATTTTCTGCATTGTTAAGTTCTTAATACTTCAAAGCAGTTTGTTGCTTTTTATTTTGACCTGTTATTTCTTTTGTCCAGCCAATCCTCTGCATTTTTTTTGTTCTCTGGTTTGCACTTTTCCTATACATTATACCATTTGTACATTGTTCTTTTGCTTTTTGTCTCGCCGGCTAATCTTTTACATTAACAGTTGCTTACTTCTCAATTAAACATTTGGAAGTTATTCAGAATTGAAAGGGTTAAGTTTGCATAAAGTATCTCATAAAAATCATTTACGATTACGTTTCCCATTAAACTGCCTTGGAGGATTTGTTATAAATACATGGAGAAAATGTGCTGATTCTTGTAGTTGGGAGACTTGTGAAAAACGTTTGATGTATTCATACAAATTGAACAGTTTACAGTAGCTTGGTATGATTGCATTCATATTTGCTGGAATTTAATTTATTAAGTGACCACAGCTGTTTAGTTGTTGATGGGTAACGGGGGAGATGACATGAAATTATTTGTAGTGGGTATCTGTTTGTGTGTAATGGACTGAAAAGCTGCTGTTGGTTGTTGCTCTACTTTATATTATTCATGGGTGACAATCAATAATTCCAATTGCCTGATTCACAGAATCTGCATTTTACTTGCTTTAGAAGAAAATGACCATGTATTTTTGAAAAGTAAAAATTTAAATGTTTTGCACAGATAAAAATTCTTCTAAAATGAAGTTGCTTTGGTAATGGTTCGGTGCAGTTAATTCCTTTTCCTCTGTGATCTGGAAGCTACAGTTCTTCAATACTCTGCCTTTGCAAACAGTTCTTGCTGTGATAATCTGTTTACCAGATTTAATGTAGTTTTGGACTTCACTAAATTCTGTGCTAAATGTTAAATGTTCTTGTGTAGATCACTGTGTCAACGCCTTGAGAAACAAGTAAAATGTATTTACAGATATGAATAGGAACCATAATAAATGGCAAATATTAAAAGCAGAACATACCTATAACACAAACCTGATGCCAATGTCCAGAATAGTTTAGTTTCATTGCACAAAGAATGTTTAGAGTTTCTTCAGACTTCAGTATTATTCCACAAATTGTTTTAGCAAGGTTTGTTTCTCCCCCCCCCCCCCCCCCCCCCCTTTTATTTCTTTCTTCTTTGGTATGGGATTTCTATCATCTTAGTTGTTTTTTCATTATTTTGTCCACCAAGGCAAATTGCAATAAAATCATAATTGTTTTTAACACCTAACAATATTTCTACAGATTTTTATAGTAACATCATTGCAGTGTTAGTGTAAGTCTACTTATGACACAAATAAATAAACTTAAAAGCTAACCAGTTTCCACTGTTTTCTTCATTTCTTTGCAGACTATTCAATAAACTTCCTATCTGACTGGTGTTTGTTGTAAACATTAGCATACAGAGGGATCTAGGCATGCAGATCCACAGTTCCCTGAAGGTGGCAACTCAGGTGGACAAGGTGGTCAGGAAGGCGTATGGCATGCTGACCTTCATCGGTTGGGGCGTTGAGTATAGGAATTGGAAAATCATGTTGCAGCTGTGTAAGACTTTGGTTAGGCAGCATTTGGAGTATTGTGTACAATTCTGGTCGCCACGCTACCAGAAGGATGTTGATGCATTGGAAACGGTGCAGAAGAGATTTATCAGGATGTTGCCTGGTTTGGAGGATATTGACGATGAAGAAAGGTTGAACAAACTTGGATTGTTTTCATTGGAGTGTCGGAGGATGAAGGGGGACTGATAGAAGTTTACAAGATTATGACAGGCTTTTTCCCAGGGTGGAAGGGTCAATTACTCGCGGAATCGGTTGAAAGTGAGAGGGGGAAGGTTTAAAAGAGATGTAAGGGGCAAGTTTTTCACACACAGGGTGGTGAATGCCTGGAACGTGCTGCAGGAGGAGATGGTGGAAGCAGATTCTATAACAACGTTCAAGAGACATCTGGATAGATACATGAATAGGCAGGTAATAGAGGGATATGGACCACGTCAAGGCAAGAAAATATTAGATTAGAGAGGCATCTGTGTCAGCGCAGACTTGGTGGGCCTCAGGGCCTGTTCCTGTGCTGTACTCTTCTTTGCTCTTTGTATGTTATCTCCATCTCCACACATCACTTACTATTCAGTTACTTAAAAGGTTATTATTGGGATTACCATTTTAGCCTGTCTTTTTACATAAGACCATAAGGCATAGGAGCAGAATTAGGCTACTCGGCCCATCAAGTCTGCTCTGCCATTCAATCATGGCTGATATTTTTCTCATCCCCATTCTCCTGCCTTTTCCCCATAATCTTTGATCCCCATATTAATCAAGAACCTATATATCTCTGTCTCAAAGACACTCAATGACCTGGCCTCCACAGCCTTCTGTGGCAAAGAGTTCCACAGATTCACCACCCTCTGGCTGAAGAAATTCCTGCTCATCTCTGTTTTAAAGGATCGTCCCTTTAGCCAGAAGTTGTGTCCTCTGGTTCTAGTTTTTCCTACTAGTGGAAACATCCTTTCCACGTCCACTCTATCCACACTTTGTAGTATTCTGTAAGTTTCAGTAAGATCCCCCCTCTGCTGACTATCTGTGTATTTCTAGCATACTCTGTTTAAATTTAGATTCTGTTTGTTTTGCTTTCTTATTTCTAAATTATTCCAACAGTTTAGTGTCAACAGACGTCAAAACCACTTTATGTCGGCACAAAAAGACTATCTTAACTGGTTTATGATATCAGGTAAAGAAACCGTCCTAGCTTTGCCAGGGTACTGAAAGAAAGGGCAAAGACAATATTGTTGCTGTTAAATTGATGATCACCACCTCCAAAGTACTGGATATACCAAAATACTCTGGAGTGTGATCAATTGTTCTTGAATTATTGCGTCCCTTAACAAAAACAGAAAATTGGTTGAAAGCAAATGAGATTTTTGATGTTTGGAAATGCCAAGCAAATAATACCAAAATTATTTTGTTACTTATGTGAGATCATTTAACTCATTTCAATGTATTTAATAAAATATATTGTTAATTTACTCAGTCAGTCCTTAAAACAGTGATCGGTGTGTTCAGTGTGATTTATTTAGATACATAAACCCCTTGTCAATCATGAAGTAATTAAAGTGTTTCCACAAAAACAGCCAAATAGTTTACCTTGGAATGGAAACTCCCAGTGCCTAAACCAATCTGATCTGATTTAGATAGTCGCAGCCAAGGTTAAGTAAAGCCTGCTTTCTCAGCCTTGCCCCTCACCTGAGGTGTCGTGATCCTCAGGTTAAAATCACTGCCAGTCAGCTCTACCCCTCAAAGGGGAGAACAGCCTATGGTCATCTGGGACGATGGCGATTTTATGTTCTATAGTTGTTTCAGTGCTCTTGGCTGAGGAGGAAAATAATCAGCAGGCATTTACATGTGCCTCCTGGTATAATATATTTGGCAATGTCATCAGGACAGAAGCTGATTTAACTGTGCTGCTCCACACGATAAAGATAGGGCCTGATTTTACCGTTTTCATTCAAAGTGCCGAATCTGGGCGTAATGCAGATCCGACTTAGAAATCTGCTTTCAGGCGCCCCCATTCGCTCTCAGCCATCTCCAGTCCCATTCGTGCTGTGGGCGGGGCTTAGCGCGGCCGAAACAATTGGAGCTCTGAACTGCACATGCACAGTTTGAAAAAAATTTGAAAAAGCGTGCCGTGTCAGATCGCTCCCGGGCCACAGAAAGCGGGGAAAGCACCCGGGAGCGAAAATCGGGAGCGAGGATGCACACACACACAATCACTGTCCCCCTTATCCAACCCCCCACTACCCACACACATCACTGTCCCCCTTATCCACCCCCCCCACTACACACACACATCACTGTCCCCCTTATCCATCCCCCCCCACTACCCACACACATCACTGTCCCCCTTATCCAACCACCCACTACCCACACACATCACTGTCCCCCTTATCCAACCCCCCACTACCCACACACATCACTGTCCCCCTTATCCACCCCCCCACTACCCACACACGTCACTATCCCCCTTATCCACCACCCCCCACTACCCACACACATCACTGTCCCCCTTATCCACCCCCCCCACTACCCAGACCGATCGCCACCCCTGCCTCCTCCCCTCCCCACCGATCGCCTCCAAAGTGGCAGCGGACCCCCCTGCACCCTCCCCACCAGAGATCCATCTGCTCCCCCCCACCAAAGAATGGTCTGGCCTCACCCTCCCCCCCCCCCCCCCCCCCCCCCCCCCCCCACCCCCCCACCCACCATACAATGATCTGGCCTCACTCCCCCCGATAACGAACCCCCACCCGCGCCCAGAGAATGGTCTGGCCTCACTCCCTCTCCCCTCCAGAGGAACATCTGACCCGCCTCCTCCTCCCTCCCCACCAGACAACGATCAGCCCTCCCCCCCCCCCCCCCCCACCACCAGACAATGATCAGCCCCACCACCAGACTACGGTCGGCCCTCTCGACCCCCCCCCTCTCCCCGAGATACATCTGACCCACCTCCTCCTCCTCCCACTCCCCAACCAGACAATGACCTGGCCTCACTCCCCCCCCCTCCCCCCCCCCCAACCAGAGAATGATCTGACCCACCTCACTCCTCCCCCCCATCACTGATCTGAGTCAGAGAGCCGTTGGAAACACTGAATGCGCCCTTCAGAAGCTGGAGCGCCCATTTCAGACTTTTATTTAGCAGGTCCATTACGGCGCGGTTCCGGATTGGCAAACGTGGTGGCAAAGGGGGAAATGCTGATAAAGTTGGGCGGGCAGTTCATTAATTCAATTTAAATACATGCAAATGCATTTAAATTGTCGTTGCGCCCGTTTTGGGCACAAATCGAATCGCCGCCATTCCCGGGTTTCGGTAAAGTGGCAATCTGCGCGGGTGCGGGTGCGGATTGCGATAATGGCCTCTCACCCGACTTTACCACGTTTTCGCGCCCAAAAACAGGCGCAAGGCAATGGTAAAATAGGACCCATAGTCTATCAGAACTCTCTGTGTAGGACTTGCGTGTGCAGATCACTTGGACGAGAATCAGGGAGTGACCTATTCTTCTATAACCAAATTCCTGCAGCTGCTGGTACCTTTAGAAGGGAAGATGTTGCCAATTTTAAAAGAAGAAAATGTTGTTGGTAATGTGTAATGACAATCTGAATTTTTATTAAATTTCTAATTATTTTTGGTTGGATTAAAACTTACATTCTCTGCCGCCTTCTGAGAATGTAGTTAATTTTCTGCAGAAGTGTTTTAAATATTCTCTTTTGTGCCAGTTGCTTTCATAGTTTTTGTTTTCAGGGGTGTAGTTCTCCTTGTAATGAAAACATAAATTGGAATATAATTCAAAATGTTGAATTGCATTACAAAATATTCTGTGTCTATTTACAACAACTCATTTATGATTGGTTTACAGATCGCCTAGATCTTCGTGCTGCAAGAGTTTTACTTGACAGTGACCATTACGCAATGCAGAAACTCAAACGGAGGGTGCTGGAGTACCTTGCAGTTAGACAACTTAAAAACAATCTGAAAGGACCTATCCTTTGCTTTGTGGGACCTCCCGGTGTGGGCAAGACCAGCGTGGGCAGATCAATAGCAAAGACCGTCGGCAGAGAGTTTTACAGGATAGCATTGGGTGGAGTATGTGATCAGTCTGACATTCGTGGTCACAGGTATTATACTATTGCTATTTATGAGTGCTTTATTTTTCTCTTCAATTTTCTCCCCACACGCCCTGAAAGTGTTGCTCTCTTACTCTGATACAGTTTCACAAGCCCTAATCACACTCTGATAGTTGTTCAGGTGACTGTTATGGTTTATGCCTAACGCTGGGGTGGAAATACCCACTGCTGTGCCCAATCCTGTCATTATGTAATATAAACACACACGCACTTCCACCAAAGGCTACTGGGTTGTGATCAGAAGTTCAAACCCTGACTGATTATTGCCTTTGCAAACCGAGAGTAGCGAAGGCAAGTTGTTGTGCTTTAGCGACCACTTAAGTGGTATCATCTAACAATGAAGTTAAAGTCTGGGAAGCTTCCTAATCTCTGTGGCTCTGTTAAGCCATTGGACAATTATAACAACTTCGTGACTTAAACATGAGGCAGTTTTGGTCGTTTATGACTCTGAGGTCACTGTACCTTATGGTAAAATACTGTGGCATACAGGCACTAAAAAGCCCAGTTTGACCCTTGCTTAGCAGATATTAAAGAAGATTGGAAATGAAAAGAAATAGGCTTATAACGTGACCCATTTATAACAAGCTGACCTGCTCCTTGAACAGCTATTCAGTGTTTTTGTTAGCGATCCCTTTATACAAAAGGGAAATCGTGTTTGATGAATCTATTGGAATTCTTTGAGTAACTAGTAGAGTTGACCGAGGAGAACCAGTGGATGTGGTTTATTTAGACTTTCAGAAGGCTTTGAACAAGGTCTCGCATAACAGACTACTATGTTAAGTTAAAACTCATGGGATTGCAGGTAATGTCTTGAGATGGATAGAAAGCTGATTAGCAGATAGGAAACAAAGAGTTAGCATAAATGGGTCTTTTTCTGATTGGTAGTCAATGACTTGTGGGGTTCCGCAGACATCTGTGCTTGGACCCCAACTATTCACATGTATTAATGATTTGGAAGAGGGAACAAAATATATTATCTCTAAATTTGCAGATAATACAAAGTTGGGTGGGAGGTTGAGCTGTGAGCAGGATGCAGAGATGCTTCAGTGTGATTTGGATAGGCTGAGTGTGTGGGCATATGCATCGCAGATGCAGTATAATGTGGATAAATGTGAGGTTATCCACTTTGGTAGCAATAATAGGAAGACAGATTGTTACTTGAATGGGTGTAAATTGAGAGATGTGGATACTCAGCAAGACCTTGGTGTCCTGGTGCATCAGTCGCTGAAAGTAAGCTCGCAGGTACAGCAGGCAGTAAAAGAGGCAAGTGGTATGTTGGTGTTCATATCGAGAGGATTTGAGTATAGGGATATGGATGGTTTGCTACAATTGTACAATTTTGGCGTCCTTATCTGAGGAAGAATGTCCTTGCTTTAGAGGGAGTACAGCGAAGGTTTACCAGGCTGATTCCTGGGATGGCAGATCTGTCATATGAGGAGAGACTTAAGTTGGTTAGGATTATATTTACTGGAGTTTAGAAGAGTGAGAGGGGATCTCATAGAAACTTATAAAATTCTAACAGGGTTAGACAGTGTAGATTCAGAAAGAATGTTCCCAATGGAACTAGAGGTAATAGTTTGAGGATAAGGGCTATGAGGAGAAATCTCTTCAGCCAATGAATGGTGAATGTGTGGAATTCACTACCACAGAATGTAGTTGAGGCCAAAACATCTGATTTCAAGAAGAAGTTAGATATAACTCTAGGGGCTAAAGGGATATGAGGGGAAGCGGGGGGCTCAGGATATTGAATTTGATGATCAGCCATGATCAAAATGAATGGCGGAGTGGGCTCGAAGAGCTGAATGGCATACTCCTGCTTCTAGTTTCTATGTACGAACCTTTTTCCTTCAGTGATCCTTTAAACATCTACACTTGCTTTCCTCCTACAAGTGATTTTCCTTATCTTCTAGCTCATTTTAAAAAACTTTTGTGAACTTGTGAATAATCCAAATATGATTGGTAAAATAACAGAATAGGAGAACGATATATATGGAGATCTTCTGCTCCCATTAATGTTGTTCTCCCTCTCTGGTCTCCACAATAAAGTCAGTCAGTCACACAGCTCCTGCGAGAATTCATGTGCACAAGTCAAATATAGAAAATGGTAACCTGCATAATCAAGATTGCACTGTACTAAGATTCAAGCACAAAAGACGCTCTGAGTTAAGCAGTAATTGGGTTTTGTAAGCTACTGAATTGCTGTAGATTTTATTGTCATCTGCAAACTTTTTGCCCCTAGCCAGTGCTATGAGGCAACCTTTCATTTTTGAATTTGCTCCTGCTTTGGGTACAAAACTGGCTCGGTCAAAGAAGACAGAGGGTAGCAGTGGGAGGGTGCGTTTCTGAATGGAGGGCTGTGACAAATGGCGTTCCTCAGGGATCAGTGCTGGGACCTTTGCTATTTGTAATATATATAAATGATTTGGAGGAAAATGTAACTGGTTTGATTAGTAAGTTTGCGGATGACACAAAGGTTGGTGGATTTGCGGATAGCGATGAGGACTATCAGAGGATACAGCAGGATATAGATCAGTTGTAGACTTGGGCGGAGAGATGGCAGATGGAGTTTAATCTGGACAAATGTGAGGTAATGCATTTTGGAAGGTCTAATACAGATAGGAAATATACAGTAAATGGCAGAACCTTTAAGAGTATTGATAGGCAAAGGGATCTGGGTGTACAGGTACACAGGTCACTGAAAGTGGCAATGCAGGTGGAGAAGGTCATCAAGAAGGCATACGGCATGCTTGCCTTCATCGGCCGGGGCATTGAGTTTAAAAATTGGCAAGTCATGTTACTGCTTTATAGAACCTTAGTTAGGCCGCACTTGGAATATAGTGTTCGATTCTGGTTGCCACACTACCAGAAGGATGTGGAGGCTTTGGAGTGGGTGCAGAAAAGATTTACCAGGATGTTGCCTGGTATGGAGGGCATTAGCTATGAGGAAAGGTTGGAGAAACTTAGTTTGTTCTCACTGGAACAACGGAGGTTGAGGGGCAACCTGATAGAAGTCTACAAGATTATGAGAGGCATGGACAGAGTGGATAGTCAGAAGCTTTTTCCCAGGGTGGAAGAGTTAATTACTAGGGGGCACAGGTTTAAGGAGGGGCAAGGTTTAAAAGAGATATAAGAGGCAGATTTTTTACACAGAGAGTAGTGGGTGCCTGGAACTCGTTGTCGAGGGAGGTAGTGGAAGCGGATACGATAGTGACTTTTAAGGGGCGTCTTGACAAATACATGAATAGGATGGGAATAGAGGGATATGGTCCCCAGAAGGATAAGGGGTTTTAGTTAAGTCGAGCAGCATGGTTGGTGCAGGATGGAGGGCCGAATGGCCTGTTCCAGTGCTGTAATTTTCTTTGTTCTTAAAATGGTAGACAGTTAAAAGTTACTTTTTGTGCACTTCACCATGATTTTCTTGAGTTAACACAAATGAAGAACTGCTAACCTGATCCAAGGAGACACCTAATCCAAATGCAAATTTGCAATTTATGAAATTATCATAGAATCCCTGCAGTGCAGAAAGAGGCCATTTGGCCATTGAGTCTCCACCGATCAAAATCCCATCCAGGCCCTATCCCCATAACCCCACTTATTTACCCTGCTAACCCTCACTCAACACTTGAGAGGCAATTTTGCATGGCCAATCCATCTAACCTACACATCTTTGGACTGTCTTGATAATCTAATTGTCTTGAATAGAATGTTGCAGTAGTTTTAATGAATGTTATTTTGGTAATCTATAAGAGTTTAGGGAATCACAGAAAAGTTCCAATATCAGTGACTAATTCTAAAATTATCACTTTTAAATTATTTCTGGAAATTGTTAATTTTTAATCACATATGGCACTATGCAGGTCCCCAACAGGGAATACAATTGTTTTCAGCAAGGGAAAATCTTTCTGCCTCTATTTGGTTTTTATATACATAAACCACTTCATATTTTAATTGTTACAATTGGCTACAAGGCATATTTTGAATTTATTATTTCATGACTTGCAGTGACGTGTTCTTGAATATAAAATATGTTCTTATTTATAAAAATAAATGTTTAATTTACACTCTTGCATCCTGTTCTCAGCAGCAGTTAGTGGATTTAGCTACTTAATGACATGATTGTTATAATCCAGAAAGCCTAGTGGTAAAGGATAAAACTGGAGGTAATCTATTCACACTTCCATCAGCATTTATTTATAGAGATGCACGTTGCAAACATGCACCTCCTAACCACGCAACTACCTTTTCAATTTGTTCCTATTTCTGGGAACACATTAACCCCCAGTTAATGTCCACCACCTGCATACAATTAATCCGATAATATGGAACTGAAAGATTACCGTCTCTCTTTGAATAAAAAAGTATTTATGTACAAGCAAAATTTCAAAACAAAGTTCTCTAATTCTGTACATTGTGAGATGCCTGTCCTCTAGGACCCCTAACAATTTCTTAATTTATGTGTTTTTTTTGTACAACAATCTGACAATTGATGACTTACCTGCACTTATTTAATTCACTGTCAGTACTTGCAGTGCTTTCTTACTTTCTACTCTTTACCCCCCATTCTGCTGGCCCAGGGGCCTTATTTCTTGACCATCATCCTGATCAATATTTAAACCTGTCAGTAGTTTTTGATGCACATCCCACAGTTGTCATGTCCCTGCCTTCATCGAACCCCTTGAATATCTGTCACCAGAGTACCTTCTCAAGGCTACTGTCCTCTGGATGTGATAGCTCTATTGTATGTGAAATGATCACCAACATTACTGCCATCCAACTCTTGGGGTGAGATTTTCCCAGAAATCGGCAAAGGCTGTAGGCAGGAAAAGAGGCATTGAAGCCGCCGTATAATCCGGGACTTTGCAAAACAACTTCTAGGATCAAGTACCATGATGTACCATTGGTGGGCGGCCTCTGATTCATCCGTCCCACCAGCAAATTAGTCAGCTGAGGATCAGTGCACCATTTCTGAAGGACGCACCATCAAAGGAGTTCACCCTGGAACCTTCTGCCCCCCGCTCCCCAGACACTGCCCCCGGCATTGCCTGGGCATGACCCTCTCTCTCCTGAGCACAACATTCACACACACTCCCCTAAGAGGTCTGCTCGCTTGGTGCATGCCTTGGGAGATTAGTCATGATTCATGCTGTTCTGCTGTCAGGCCAACGTGAATGGATTTTCTAACAGGGTGGGGGATGATTTGGGTGTAGGGTTCTGATAATTTATAGAATCATAAAATCCCTACAGAAGCAGGCCATTCACCCCACCAAGCCTGCACTGACAACAATCCCATCCAGCCCCTATTCCCATAACCTCACATATTTACCCTGCTAATCCCCCTGGCGTGAAGGGGCAATTTAGCATGGTCAGTCAACCTAACCTGCACATCTTTGGAGTGTGAGAGGAAACCGGAGCACCCGGAGGAAACCCATGCAGACACAGGGAGAATGTGCAAACCCCAAGCAGACAGTGACCCAAGGCTGGAATTGAACCAAGGTCCCTGGCGCTGTGAGGCAGCAGTGCTAACCACTGTGACACCGTGCTGCCCATGGACCCCTATCTCGATTATACGTGAATATATTCAAATCATGTTCCCGATATTGAATGTTGGGAAGTTCGCCCTGTCACTGACTGGGTGGGGAAAGACTGCATTGTTCATTTACACTAACATAAAATGCAACTTTGCAGTTCTCATATTTTCTGCTCCCGTCGCCAAACCCACCTGATGCGATCGGGAGTGGAAAATCCTGGCCTTGATCTACTTACTGCCTTCTGTACTTCTGAATCCATCACAAAACACATGAGCATTTGAGGTACTATAGACTTCTATTGACTGCTCAGAGTCTAATTTTTGTAATTAATTCCAATTTGATTGCCATGTTTGTTGAGTGAGTACTGTGTTGCCTTCATGACCATCCTTACATCACCTTTTTATTCACTACAACCCTCTCTCTTTTATGGTGTCCCAGATTCGAAATTATACTCTGTCTTATATGGTCTTAAAAAATGTTTCATTGCCCTCCGACATTTCTGAGACCTTAGCCTGAATTAAATTTGCTTTAACTGCATGTAAAGCATTCAGGTGTGTGGGAAAAAATGAATTAATTTAGTACTTTCTATAACAGGAGGACTATCACACAGAACAGAAGGCAATTTGGGATTTTGCCCTTTTTGAATATGGGCAAGATTCTCTTCCTCCCCCCACCCCCACCCCTGTGGCATGTTTTGCAGAGGTGGCCCACCATTGGACAGCTGTGGGATTTTCCAGTCCCGCCACCGCTAGCAGGCCTGGAAGATCCTGCTAGCAGGAATGGCTGGAAAATCCTGCCAGATCTGGATAGGATTTTTGGAATGACCAGGGTTGGTCAGCTAGAATTTTATGCAGCATTTAATCAATCAATGCATGATTCCTTTCATTGAAATCCATTGCTGAAAGGACTTTCATTTGTGGTGTTCATGATTACATCTATTTCCCATTCTGTTACTCCAGTTGAGATCAGCTATTTCAGTCTGGATCAGGAATTGCATCTGTAGCTTTTCCTGGCCTTTCTATTTCATTAGTGCACTGCACAGCTCATTTTACCCACTGAACAAACTGACCTTTTATTTACTATAGTCTTTTTTTGTTTGCTGGTTTCAATTATTCAACAACTGTGGGACTTTAGTTGCATCACTCACATGTAGTTCTTGGCGAAAAAGAAAACATGTTGGGGGGGCGTTCAAGTAATGTCATAAGAAAATAGTGAAACTTATTTCCTACATTGCAACGTCACTATGATTGTGGAAATATTTTACTTTTACCTCTAGAAGCTGTGCGTTACCAGTATCCTGCAGAGACTCGGCATTCTAACACATAGAAGGGTGTAAAGTGGAGTTATTTATTGGTAGAGATCCTCTCATCAAACATTCCAGAAAAAGTTAGGACTTGTTAAGTTTTAATTATTGCCCAATAATCTCTTTAATGGTGTTAGAGGCAAGGTACTGGCATGGATAGAAGATTGGCTGACAGACAGAACAGTAAGAAGTCTCACAACATCTCCACATCATGACAGACAGAAGACAGAGAGTGGGGTTAAGAGGGTCCTTTTCAGGATGGCAACCGGTGACCAGTGGTGTTCCACAGGGATCAGTGTTGGGACCACAACTTTTCACTATATACATTAATGATCTGGAAGATGGAACTGAAGGCATGGTTGCTAAATTTGCGGATGATACAAAGATATGTCGAGGGACAGGTAGTGTTGAGGAAGTGGGGAGGCTGCAGAATGACTTGGACAGGCTAGCAGAGTGGGCAAACAAGTGGTAGATGGAATACAATGTGGGAAAGTGTGAGGTTATGCACTTTGGTAGGAAGAATAGAGGCATAGGCTATTTTCTAAATGGCAAAAGGCTTCGAAATCTGAAACACAAAGGGACTTGGGAGTCCTGGTTCAGGACTCTTTTAAGGTTAACATGCAGGTTCAGTTGGCAGTTAGGAAGGCAAATTCAATGTTAGCATTCATTTGTAGAGGGCGAAAATATAAGAGCACTGCTGAGGCTTTGTAAGACTCTGGTCAGACCCCATTTGAAATATTGTGAGCAGCTTTGGGCCCCATATCTAAGGACGGATGTGCTGGCCTTGGAGGGGGGTCATGAAAAGGTTCACAAGAATGATCCCAGGAATGGAGGGTTTGTCATTTGAGGAGTCTGGGTCTATACTCAATGAAGTTTAGTAGGATAAGGGGGGATCTAATTGAAACTTACAGAATAATGAGACGCCTAGATAGAGTGGACGTGAAGAGGATGGGGGGAATTTTACCATTTTGAGTCTAAGTGCCGGATCTGGGCGTCAAATAGATCCGCGCCTGGAATCCTCTTTCCAGCGTGCCCATACGTGTTTTGCCGGCTCCGGCCCGATCCGCGCTGTGGGGCGGGGCTTAGCGCTGGCGGACCGATCGGAGCTCTGAACTGCGCATGCGCAGTTTGAAAAAAATCTGACAGCGCGCCCGGGCTAGAAAAAAAGAAGCAGAAAGCGGACGTTCATCCTCTGGGGGGTTGGGGGGTGGGGTGTGTGTATGACCTATCATCCCCGGGGGGGGGGGGGAGGGGGTGTGACGTATCATCCTCTGGTCGGCGGGGTTCCGCTGCCTGTCTGCGGCCGATCCCTCCTGGCACCATCACTGGTACACTACCAGCCACAGCCATCTCTCCCGCTCTCTCGCACCTGCAGGGAAGAGTAATCTGTGGCTGGTAGTGTACCAGTGACCTCGCTCTTCGGAGGCTGCAGCGGCGACTTCAGACTTTTATTTTGCAGGTCGGTAACAGCGCGGACGCGGATCGGGCCAGAAGACGGTAAAGTGGGATTTGGCGGTAGAGTTGGGCACGCGGTTCGTTAAGTCGATTTAAATGCATGCAAATGCATTTAAATTGTCGGGCTGCCTGATTCGGGCGCGCTCCGGACCCGCGCCCGAATCGGGTGTCGGTAAAGCCGCGGTCTGCTCGGAATCGGGTGCAGATCGTTGTATCGGCCCGACGCCCAACTTTACCGCAATTTCACGCCCGAAAACGGGCACGAAGTTTTGGTAAAATCAGGCCCAATGTTTCCACTAGTGGGAGAGAGTAGAACTTGAGGGCACAACCTCAAGAATGAAGGGACGCTTCTTTAAAACTGGGATGAGGAGGAACTTCTTCAGCCAGACGGTGGTGAATCTGTGGAACTCATTGCCACAGAGGCCTGAGGAGGCCAGGTCATTGAGTGAGTGTCTTTAAGACAGAGATAGATAAGTTCTTGATCAATAAGAGGATCATGGGTTACCAGGAGAAGACAGGAGAATGGGGATGAGAATCATATCAACCATGATTGAATGGCAGAGCAGACTCGATGGGCCTAATGGCCTAACTCTGCTCCTATGTCTTATAATCTACTATATCTATGGGCTTATGGTTCAAAATGGAATTGTAATCTTTTTGAAAATGTAACACTTGTAAGTAAAAGTATGTGTTGAGACATAAAAACATTGATGACAGTAGCAGGAAGGGGCCATTTGGCCCTTTGAGCCTGCTCCGCCATTCATTACAACCTTGGGTGATCATCCAACTCAATAGCCTAATCCTGCTTTTTCTCCATAACCTTTGATCCCATTCACCCCAAGTGCTCTATCCAGCCACCTCTTGAATACATTCAATGTTTTGGCATCAACAACTTCCTGCGGTAATGATTTCCACAAGCTTGCCACCCTTTGGGTAAAGAAATGTCTCCTCACCCCCGTCCTAAATGGTCTACCCTGAATCCTCAGACTGTGACTCCTGGTTCTGGACTCCCCCACCATTGGGAATATCCTCCCTGCATCTATCCTGTCTAGTCCTGTTATAATTTTATAAGTCTCTATGAGATTCCCCCCCTCATTCGTCTGAACTCCATTGAAAACAGTCCTAACCTAGTCAATCTCCTAGTCCTCATGCATCAGTCCCGTGTCCCCGGAATCAGCCCGGTAAACCTTTGCTGCACTCCCTCGAGAGCAAAAACATCCTTCCTCAGGAAAGGAGACCAAAACTGCACACAATACTCTTGGTGTGGCCTCATCAAGGCCCTGTATGATTGCCACAACACATCCCTACTCCTGTACTCGAAACCTCTCGCAATGAAGGCCAACATGCCATTTGCCGTCTTTACTGCCTGCTGCACCTGCATGCTTCAGTGACTGGTGCACAAGGACATTCAGGTCCCGCTGCACACTCCCCTCTCCCAATTTACAGACAATGCATAAACCATGACAACGTACCTTTCTTCTCTCTTCATTTTGGTTAGTGCCGTTCATTAATGTTTTTGGCATGTTATCAAGCTTTCTCTTTGTAAAGAATAAAGCTCTTTGCTCCTATTTTCTAAAGCACCTGAATGTTGTGTCTTTCAGACGAACGTATGTGGGCAGCATGCCTGGCAGAATAATCAATGGCTTAAGGAATGTTGGAGTGAATAATCCGGTGTTCCTGCTGGATGAAGTAGATAAATTAGGAAAAAGCCTACAGGGAGACCCTGCAGCTGCTCTGTTGGAGGTACAAAATAGAATATTCCAGAATTTAAATTGCACAGACTAATTTGGGTAAGGAGCATGGTTGACCTGTTAGTCTACATTGAACAATGCAAATGATAATAAGCTTTTGCAAAGGAGCTTTTTTTTTGGCTGAAGTACAAACCTTGAGTTCCACTGAAGTTTCAAAACAGAAGAGACTGCATTTTATCTTTTTCTATTGAGTTGTCATTCTGCCAGTAATTTACCCTTATAGGTTTACCATGCTTCTTATCAAAAACATGTAGAAATACATTCTTCCTCTGTGTGGTGTAGGAATTTCTCTGTGTATTAGACGATTTATTTTGGCATATGTTGATTTTTATATTAGCTTCACCTTGCGCAGGGTTGTAGTGGGAGGTAGGTGGTGATGGGGATGGGGATGGGGCTGGTCGGAATGGTAGGTGGGGATGGTTGCAATTAGCAACAATATGGGAGAGAATGACTCAACAGGTTTGTGCTGCGCTTAGTATCTCAAGTATTAAGACATTGGTACCTTACTAATCATGGTGACTCACCTGATGAAGGGGCTGTGCTCTGAAAGCTCGTGATTCCAAATAAACCTGTTGGACTTCAACCTAATGTTGTGAGACTTCTTACTGTGCCCATCCCAGTCCAATGCCGGCATCTCCTAATCATGGTGCTTACTAAAAAGGAGGGAAGAGGGAGTTCAGTAATGTATATTCAAGTTTCATATGTATGCCTCAGTAGTCATATAGCATCCAATAAAACTATTTAGGCTGTTATTTAAAAGCAATTTTATAACATTCCTGTTCGGGGCTTCCCCCACAGTGGTTGTTGTAACTCCATCTAGATAGAAACTAACCCATAACTGAAAGTGTTCATTTCCTTCTTAAAAAAAGAGTTTAATGATTTTCCCTGGATACAACCATCACCTTCTCTTGGCTTAAGAGTACCAACATTTTAATGCAGGCTTATCCAACCTTTTTGCTGAGAGGGATGGGGGAGAGGCACATTTCATATTTGCATATTTTGCCACTTAAGGGACCGATGAGAAAATTTTGGAAAGATAAGGTTTCGCCAATCGATAAACTGAATTTCAAAAGAAGTTGAGGTGTAAAGGAAAGAAACAGTTGTTTAGCAAAAGTACAGCAATAAATTCAGTTAAAGAGCAAGCAATAAAAACCAACTGGGTGAAGGGGATAGTCTATGTTTGTGGGTGCATGTGTATTTGTTGGTCTGTGGTGGTGAGAATGAATGCGAAAACTGAGATTGGACAGAAGGAAGATTCGCATTCGGGCCCCTCTCTTGATCGCACACTCGCTCAGTGTCTCAAACCCCCCTCCCCACACACACTCGCTCAGTGTCTCACTCCCCCCACGCTCGCTCAGTGTCCCACGCTCGCTCAGTGTCCCTCCCTCCACGCTCGCTCAGTGTCCTCCCCTCCACGCTCGCTCAGTGTCCCCCCCCCCTCCACACTCGCTCAGTGTCCCCCCCTCCACGCTCACTCGGTGTCCCCCCTCCAAGCTCGCTCAGTGCCCCCCCACTCCGCGCTCGCTCAGTGTCCCAGCCCCACCCCCGCCCATACTTGCCCAGTGTCTTGCAGTTCTCCCCCCGCCCATTCTTGCTCAGTGGGGGTGTGTGGGCACCAGAGCGGGTGGTTGGCACCGCCAGCCCCCACTGTTTGTCCCCCCAATCAGCAGCCAATGTATAGAGAAACTAGCCTGTGAATGGCTGAGCAGACTCTGAGCACTTTTTGAAAATTTGTCCTGGAAATTTTGTAGTTGAATTGTTACCTACACTTGGAGGACTTGGGAGGCTACCTAAAAATGCCTCACATGCCACATCTGGCCCTCGGGCCATGTCTTGGTCAAGCTTGGTTTGATGTCTATGAATGTTATTTATAGTAGTTGTGGGGATCTGTTAAACAACTTTTCCCTCCTACTAGCTTGTGAATGATATCTAGCAATGTTGAGTATCTAGAAGTAGAACAAGTTGCAGAAGCTAATGTTATGGTTAGGAATTTATCTTATGTGAAATGCTTATTTTATAGCAGCTTTTCAACACTTTATTATTCCAGTGTTCTGTAAGATATTTGTTACATTAATTAGCTATTTACCTCATTTATCATCAGGTGTTGGATCCTGAGCAGAATCATAGTTTCACTGACCACTACCTAAATGTCCCCTTTGACCTGTCTCAAGTGCTTTTCATCGCCACAGCCAACACTACTGCTACCATTCCCCCAGCCTTACTCGACAGAATGGAGCTGATCCAAGTGCCAGGTAAACAATTCCGAAAGTGTTCCAAGTTTTGAAGCATGAGTTGAAAACTCTTTGAGAAATAATCACTTTCAAACACCACATACCATAACATTTAACTCTTTGGGAGATTTGTTTATTAGAATAGCAATTTCTATAGAGCAGTGCTGGTGCAAAGAAAAAAAATCAAAGATTACCCGTGGCTCCTTAGGATAGGTGGAGTTTTTTTTAACTTAATTTAAAAAAATTACTGGGGAATTAACTCTGCTGTCAACTCTTAACATTATAGGGTTGATTCTGTGCTGTCAGCATGGGGTGGATCAAGGAGCATTAATGTGAAGTTGCGGCACACATCCCTTTGTTTTTACTCATTAAAATCAGTCAGTGGAAAGTCATAGACTGTGTTCTTATGATTTCTCATAATGCTTCCCTGCATAAAATTAGTCCCACAGATTTAATTGCCTTTCAAAAATTGATGAGTGCCAATATGTTTGCTTACTTTTATGTTTTTAGCTTTATTTTCCAAGGCTTGGGGAACATGTGGGGAGTTTATAACTTGGGTAAGGTAACTATTTTTGATTTGATTTATTATTGTCACATGTATTAACATACAGTGAAAAGTATTGTTTCTTGCGCGCTATACAGACAAAACATACCGTTTGTAGAGAAGGAAACGAGAGAGTGCAGAATGTAGTGTTATAGTCATAGCTAGGGTGTAGAGAAAGGTCAACTTAATGCAAGGCAAGTCCATTCAAAAGTCTGACAGCAGCAGGGAAGAAGCTGTTCTTGAGTCAGTTGGTACATGACCTCAGACTTTTGTATCTTTTTCCTGACGGAAGAAGATGGAAGAGAGAATGTCCGGGGTGCGTGAGGTCCTTGATTATGCTGGCTGCTTTGCCGAGGCAGCGGGAAGTGTAGACAGAGTCAATGGATGGGAGGCTGGTTTGTGTGATGGATTGGGCTACATTCATGACCTTTTGTAGTTTCTTGCGGTCTTGGGCAGAGCAGGAGACATACCAAGCTGTGATACAACCAGAAAGAATGCTTTCTATGGTGCATCTGTAAAACTATGCACTTGTATAAAGATTTACTGGATTCAAAATCAGTACATTTCTGGTATAATAATGCTCTTCATTTTCTTACCATTCTCTATTTAATTGATGTGACATATAAGCTGTAGGAAGTTGCTACCTTAAACGTTCTTTTGAAATGTGAACTGCTGTAATAAACATGTATTGTAAGAGCTCTCAGTATACTGCCAAATTTTGAAGTTTTGAGTCAATATGATTTTTAATAAAGTTGAAGTAAATTTTGGCATGGCATAAACCAATAACTATTCAGATTAACTTCCTATATGCTCATTTTACCTTGGGAATTGTCTTTTGATGTTGCTACTTACAGATCAAATGCAAAGTTTGTTTATTCACCATCAGATGTATTCCAGCTGTTCCTAAACATTGAATATAAAAATAAAACTACTTAGCTGAGTACACAACAGCCAATTCTTGCATTAACACGATGGGCGAGATTTTACAGCCTCGCTCGACCGAGACCGGAAATTTCTACCAATCAATGGACATTTCCGTTGTCCGCTCCTTGCCCGCTCCGATTCTGTGGTGGGTGGGGCAGTAGAATTCCGGCAAGTGACTTTAATGTTGAACATATCCCAAAATGCTTCAATGAAACATAAAATAAAAACATGCAGCATGATAAAGAAGGATGCATCAGATGATGTGACCAAAATGTTAATCAAAGAAATTATTTTAATGAGGGCTATATCGAAGAAGAGAGAGAGACCAAGAAAAGTAACCTTCAGCGATAGGGTAAAGGGATGGGATAATGCACAAGAGGGATTAGATCTCCATTTTGATCTCCATCGGTGGAGATAGAAAGCATGGTTGAAGTACTGAATAATTACATTGTGTTGATGTTTACTAAGGAAGAAGACTTTGTCAAAACTACAGTAAATGGGGAGGTTGCAGGGATACTGGATAAGATACAGATATCGTTGAGGGACTGGAAAGGCTAACTGCCTCTAAAGATGATATCCCCATATGGGATGCAATCTAAGTTGCTAATGACATAAGACTAGAAATTGCAGAAGTGTTGACAACCAATTCCCCTTACATACAAGGATGGTGCCAGAGGGCTGTGGGATTATAAATGTTATAGAATAGAATAGATCATAGAAACCCTACAGTGCAGAAGGAGGCCATTCGGCCCATCGAGTCTGCACCGACCACAATCCCACCCAACCCTACCCCCACATATTTTACCCGCTAATCCCTCTAACCTATGCATTTTAGAATTCTAAGGGGCAATTTTTTTTTTAACCTGGCCAATCAACCTAACCTGCACATCTTTGGACTGTGGGAGGAAACCGGAGCACCCGGAGGAAACCCACGCAGACACGAGGAGAATGTGCAAACTCCACACAGACAGTGACCCGAGCCGGGAATCGAACCCAGGACCCTGGAGCTGTGAAGCAGCAGTGCTAACCACTGTGCTACCGTGCCGCCCCATGTCCTTCTTTACAAAACTGGCAGTTTCAGTCCAGTTAATTTAGCAACAGTGATGGCGAAGTTTTGAGAAAAATAATTTTTGAGAAAATTAACAGCCACTTGGAAAAGCTTAGGGCAAGGTTTTCCTGGATATCGGCAAAGGCCAATGTTGGGTGGGAAAAGCCTTCTCTGTTATGTAGTTCAGGACTTAGTAGAAAAAAGCTTCAAGGGATGGGTGCCATGACAAATCGCTGATGGGGTAACCTCTGATTTGCCTGCCCCGCCAGCAATTTAGAAATATGAGGATTAGGGTGGCATTTTTAAAGGTCGCCCCAGCACACAATGACCCACCCCCCCCCCCCGCTCCGGCACACTCCAGGCAACCCCTGGCACTGCCCATGCACTACCTTGGGTGCCTGGATAGTGCTGGGGCTGGGGGTGCCCAGCAGTGCCAGATTATGACCTGGGCATGACCCCCCCAACTCCCAAGCATAACATTCAGCTGAGCTTCTCTGAGAGGTCTGCTTGCACAGTGTACGTCTTCGGAGACCAGTTGGGCTTCATGTCGTTATGCTGACATGCCAGTGTGGATGGATATTTTGATGGGGGATGATTCTGGTGTTCAGGTCTGATAATTGCATGCTAATGCATTCACATGAAATGCGTCCCATCGCTGATGGGGGGAGGAGACAATCGTGTCCTGTATTTATGACAACTTAAAATGCAACTTTGCACTTCTCGTGACATTTTCTGCTCCTGTCACTGAATCCACTCGATATGAATGGGAGCAGAAAATCCCAGACCTGGACTAATAAAGGAGAACTAACATGAATTTGTTAATGTCATACTGTGTTTTATCCAGGCCATGTGGGTTTCAGGAGTATCTTTTAGAGGGTGCAGGCTGGTTCCTGTCAAAAGCACGCATATGATACCCTGACATGGCTTGTTCCATTATGAAGATAGGTATCTCCTACTCCTGCATAATTTTCTCAGAGACGAGCCAGGTTATTGAAAGAGTCCTGGTTCACAGCCCCTTAGTGGAGTAGTAAATCCTAGTTCGCGTGAGTGGATCTTCTTAAAAAGTGGGTTCAAAAGGTCTCCCTCATGCCCCAAATGTCAAGCTCTGACATTTCTATCCCTGTCGACCCACTGTACACTTTGTAGAACCAATGAACCCTATAGAGTGAAGTGGTGTGTATAAAAGAAACATTTGAAAAAGGTTATTCATTGAGAAGTTTCTCCTATTGAAAAAATGTCTGAAGTACAAGTTAGCAAAAATGTCAATCATTGAGACCCTTTGAAGTTTCGAACACTACAAACCCTTGAAACCACTTAACCAGTGTAAACAAACCTTGTGAAATTGACTGCCAAGATCAGAGAGCCTGTGCTGTTCATCAGACAACATTTCCTCTGGGGAACAGGTGTCCTCATGTTTTAAAAGCTGTCTAAATCATATTAGGAGTTTTATACCACAAAGTTAAAATGGAATAAGCTTTGCAATACATAAGGGAGCAATACAAATTGGAATTCTATGGGGTCAATAGGAGAAGCAATAAGAATTGAAGTTAATTTTTATATTTGGATATATGTTAAATTTCATTCCTACCACCAGAGCCACTTGCACTATTTTAATTGGTCAATTCTTCAAATATTAGGTTATATTCAGGAGGAGAAGATTGAAATTGCTCACAGACACTTGATTCCTAAACAGTTAGAGCTGCACGGGCTAACTCCTCAGCAGATTCAAATTCCAAAAGAGGCAACTGAAGGTATCATCTGCAGGTCAGTAATGTTTGAAGTAAAGCACTTTTGTTCTGGAACTTTTAAGTGCTTAGTTTGTGACTAAATATTTCTAATTTCTGGACAAAATTAAGCAATAGGGAGCTATTGCTAGACAGGTGGGGAACTGGATGTTATTTTTCTTTGTCATTAAGTTTCTCTACTGAGCTACATTAAGAAGCAGCAAAGGTAGATTGGATTGTTGCGCTGTCAATCATTCTGCTGATTGATAAAGATAATCCAAAAGAGCCAAAGCCTTTTTTTAATGTCGTTGATAATGAATTAAAGCATCACACGGGCCAGGATTCTCCCAGAATAATTCTAAATGCTGAATTCGCGTAAAAACTGGAGTAATTCCTGCTGTTTTTTTTAAGCAGGATTTTCAAAATGAATCTCCCACACTTTGAATACTGCAGAGTGCCCTAGTGACATTCACGCTGAAAGTTAGTGGACGGGGCCCATTCCCGCTAGAGCAGAGCACTGAGCGGGCCATTGTGCATGTGCCGATCTGTCAGAATGGAGATCAGTGCATGCGCATTAGCCCCGCACTGCCGGTCTCCTGATCGCTGGCCAACCTCATCGCTGCCCCTCCGATCCCCCACCCCACCAATCGTTGGTCTCCCAGACGTCTTTGGGCCAGCCCCGATGTCGTCGTTTTCCCCCCCTCCCCTCCCCACCCCCTCTGGCCCTACCCCCTTGGCACTGCCCAGTGGGCAGAGCCAAGGTGCCCCTTGGGCATTGCCACTTTGCTCCTTGGCCAGTGCCAGGCTGGCAATGTCCAGGGGGCAGACCCCCTTACCCCCAACCTCCTGGGAGAGCCTCCATGGCCTCCCTTCACTTCAGTGGGGTTGGGCCGTCAGCTCCCCGTTAGCGGGGAGCTGTTATAAAGCCCGCTGGAGTCAACCACTTCTAGTGGGGCGGGGGGGGGGGGGGGGGGGGGGGGGGGAGCAGAATGTTAGCAGGCCTGCTAATGATATTGAAATGGTGATTATAATATTTAAATCAGCGCGGAGCTGACGACGCTGGAAATCCTGTCCCGGGGATGCACTGAGGCCATGGCGCCCAGCAGAGAGCCCGGTAAACGGCCGCTGCTGACGTCTCCCGCCCCCTGCGCTATTACAGCAGTAAGAAGTTTAACAACACCAGGTTAAAGTCCAACAGGTTTATTTGGTAGCAAAAGCCACACAAGCTTTCGAAGCTCTAAGCCCCTTCTTCAGGTGAGTGGGAAGGTGAGTGGTCACGGGCATTCGGCCTCTGATATTCGGGTAAACGTTCTCCAAGGCGGCCTTCGCGACACACGACAGCGCAGAGTCGCTGAGCAGAAACTGATAGCCAAGTTCCGCACACACGAGGACGGCCTCAACCGGGATATTGGGTTCATGTCACACTATTTGTAACTCCCACAGTCGCGTGGACCTGCAGAGTTTCACTGGCTGTCTTGTCTGGAGACAATACACATCTTTTTAGCCTGTCTTGATGCTCTCTCCACTCCCATTGTTTTGTTTCTTAAAGACTTGATTAGTTGTAAGTATTCGCATTCCAACCATTATTCATGTAAATTGAGTTTGTGTCTTTATATACTCTGTTTGTGAACAGAATTCCCACTCACCTGAAGAAGGGGCTTGCAGCTCCGAAAGCTTGTGTGGCTTTTGCTACCAAATAAACCTGTTGGACTTTAACCTGGTGTTGTTAAACTTCTTACTGTGTTTACCCCAGTCCAACGCCGGCATCTCCACATCACTATTACAGCAGCACAGCGGGCTGGAAGAATCAACCCCATGATGCCACAAAGTAAATCATGTGAACTAAATTGAGAAAAGCATATAGAAAATACTTGAGGGTATTGTACAGAAACAGATTGTCAGGTTAGCAGTTGAGGCAGTTCAGTTTACAGAAGATCTTAGCTCACTTATACAATTACACAGGCAAGTGGCAAAGGAAATGGTTTTGAAACATGCACAGCATTTCATATTGGCTGAAGAAAATGAAAAAAAAAAGCAATAATATAAATAGAATTAGCAGAGGGGGCCTTAGAAAGCACTTTTGAATAATTTGATCATGAAATCCTACAGCACAGAGATAGGCTACTTGGCCCATCAAATTTACGCCTGGAGTTCTCTGCACGTAAACCACCTAGTCTGGTCCCACTCTCACTCATCATATCCTTTATTATGTCACTTCAGGTGGCTAATTTGTCACATGTGATTTAGCAATGGCTCATAAAAGAGAATTCTATATTCCAACCATATCCATTTCCTCTCCCCTTTAATTATTTAATTATCTTAAGTTTGTCTCTTGTGATCATTTCACTGTGTATTTTAATTCTTCACAACCTTGAAGATTTTATCAGTTTATACTTTAAAACTTCTTTGCTCAAGTGATAAATCCAAAGTTCTCGGGCGTAAATTCATAATTGAAACCCTTCACTCTTAATAACATCCTGGTGCAACTTTTAAATTATTATTTTATCCTTCTTGTAAAGAGATTCCCAAAAATAGACTAAACAAATTTTACTAATTCAACAAAATCTGGCTTTTTGAGTAGAGAACCCAAGGATTCTGTTTTCCTTCTCTTATATGATCTTATACCATATAAAGACCTTCATATCAGTTTTTGGAAGTCCCGTGCTTCTGTATTTATAATTTTCAATGTTATGACTGTTATGCAGAAAAAATGAAAAGTGGATCAGATATTGGAATGCATGATCAGAACCTTGAAAAAAATTTGACAACATTTATGTTCAGGCACTAGTCATACCACACATGTTGTGTATAGTGTTGGCCATCATGCTTCAAAATTGACAACTCCTAAAAACTAAAATGTGTTTAGTACAAGCACAATACCTTTCATTATGAAGAAAACACAAATTGCTGGAAGTACTCAGCAGGTCAGGCAACATCTGCAGAGAGACAAACAGGGTTAATGTTTCAGAGCTGGGAAAAGCAAGGAATGTAATTGTGGTAGGCCACTGTTATATGTTATCTGTAGTGGTTAACCACCATAGTTAGTATTTCTCAGTACCTGTATATGTGGCACATCCCTGTCAGTTCCGCCCAAGTCTCCTCCCCCTGGTCTGGGTATAAAGGCAGTGGCTCCTCCCCCTTGCCCTCAGTTCAGACAGGGATCACCTACAGGGATGGCTCCAAGTTCTTGCTAATAAAAGCCTATTTGTCTTGCTCACAACTAGTCTTGGCTCGATTGATAGTGCATCAGTAATTAATTTGGAACAAGTGAAAGGGGGGGGGTTGGTGGAGGGGGTGGTTGGAAGAACAAAAGAGAAGGTCTGTTACAGGTTGGAAGGCAAGATAGATTAAATGACAAAAGGTTTCATAATGCAAGGTCAAAGGGAGTGGTATCTGGGCAAGGAAAGAAACAAAAAAGGTGCCTCTAGAGGAGCTATGAATGGAAGGATCCTAAATAGCTTCTCTCCAAATATGAAGGAAAAGAAATAAGACTTAAACAGGAAGAAAATAAACAAATCAGCAAACAAACAAACTCTGGAGCAGAGGCTATGATGAAAAACTGTTGAAGTCTGGCATGAACTTGATGGGCTGAATGACCTCCCTCTGTGTTGTAATGATGTTTGTACTCAATGTTGAGTCCAGAGGCTGTAAAATGGCCAGTTAAAAGATGTGCTGTTCCTTGAGCATGTGTTGTGCTTTCTTAGAGCAATGTAGCAGGCCAAGGACAGCAAGGTCAGAGTGGGAGCAAGGGGGAGAATTAAAATGACACTGACTGGAAGTTTGGGATCATACATTGTGGACTCAATTCAGCTGTACCGCAAAGCAGCCACCCAGTCTGCATTTGGTCTCCTCAATGTAGAAGACACTGCATCATGAGCAGTGGATACAGTATACTGAATTGAAAAAAGTACAAATAAATCATCGTTTCACCTGGAAGGAGAATTTGGGGCCTTGGACGATTATACTTTTTCATTTCCACTTCTTCTGATATTTTGATTGTACCCTGTTCATTAGTAAACAGATACAAAAGTACTCTTAAAATATTCTAACTTTTCCTTGCACCTCTATGCATATATCATCACCTTTGTCCACAATATATATATATATAATAAAGTTATATATTTATTTATTTGTCACAAGTAGACTTACATTCACACTGCAATGAAGTTACTGTGAAAATCCCCTATGAAAATCAATAAATCCCACCCTGACTTTTACCACTGGTCTGAATTCATTCTTGTTTCTTAAAGTTCTTCTCATTGTAAGAGAATAAAAGGTTTCTGGAAGCAATTGTGAATGTCACGGCGAAATGGATATTGAAATTTAGTGCCAAGATGTGATGGTGTGCAGATTTGGCCCCAACCCCTTGAATCTGCATTCTTTGCCATATTGTGGAAATCAGGTACTTTCCCATGGAAAGAAAAGCAGGAAGAGGAACCATGCTCTGGACGTAGTTCTAAGCTCCTAACTACCAGTAAGCAAAGTTTAAGGAGCAGGCTACCTGCCTATTTGGCTGCAAGGGCTTTTATCTGACCCAAATAGATTAGGGAAGGAATTATGGAATTAATATCATTTTGATTTTTTTTCCATTCTCACGGTGCGCTGTTAAAGCCAGCCTTAACCCATCACCAGGCCGAGTGATTTGCAGGGCACTTCAGAGGCAAGTTAAGGGTCAACGATGTTGGTAGGGGTCTTGAATCACATGTAGGCCAGATCAGAAAAGGTTAGTAGAATTCCTTCCCGAAAGTGAACCAGTTGTATTTTATGACAATTTGATAAGTTGCAAATTCAGTTTTGTGCAACTAACAACTTTTTCATTATTCTTTTATTTTGTGAATTGAATTTAAATTCTCAAACTGCCATTTTGGGATTTGAACACCCATTCTCAGGATTATTAGTCCACACCTCTCAAAAATAACCATGCTCAAGTCACATATCATTTGTAGGTCAAATGGGTTTATTGGGGACACTGGCTTGGCAGGATGAGGATGGGAAATGGAGGAGAGCAATGTAACAGGAGACAATGGGGGCAGCGGGTAGGAGAAGGGGAGAATGCTGAGCGAAGGTTGGAAGAGGAGGGTACAAATAGATTGATAGGTTGGCTTGATGTCGGCAGAACTCTGTTCATTGAGCAAGGAGTTCCACACGCTTTTAATTTGACTCTTATGGGAAAACTGTTTAATGTTAATGCTGCTCAGCTGAGAAAAGGTCTTTGACACATAAATTGCTCTTTGAAATGGTGGAATGGCAGGGTTTCCCATACTTAGAAAGAACTTACTCAGCAAAGGGCAAGTTGCTCACGGATAAATAATTTGCTCAAAGGTGGTCAAGCTTCAAAACTTGCTCAGTGGAGCATGGTGGGGCTTCATGATGAAAACATTGCTCATTGAAGGGCAGATTCAAGGTTAAGGCTTTGATAATAGTGAATCTACTAAAAAGCACAGGAATGAAACAGCAAAAATGTGTGCTTTAAAATGGTACCAATGAAATTATGCTAGTGCAACTACAGTATTATTTTCAGTGATGTGGAAAAGAATATGGGCAGTGAAATTTTGGATGAGCAAGACATGGCAACCCATTACTTAGAGGTAAATATTCCATTTTTTATGACATGTTCCCAGTGCAAAAGCAGGAGGAAAATATAGATCCCTGCCCTAACTATTGACTTATTGTGTGAAAGGTGGTACCGGGGTACCAGCTTATGTGGGAATTCTGTTCCTTGGTTGCTGCTTTCTTAGAGAGCAAGGCAATCATCATTGAATTGCATCTTTGAAATAGGATATACCTTGCAGTAAGCTGCCTTACTGGCTTTTTGGTGTCCCACTGTAAAAGACCTGTCTCCTTGACAATTGAGATCAAGGAGTTTATTAACTCTGCTCAGTGCCTTCATGAATAAATAGAGACATCTGGCATTTATAGTGCCTAATCTGCTGAAAGCAGCTGCTCATCCCACATTTCAAATGTGCATTATCCATCTCTGCCAGTACAGCCTGGCAAGGGAATGTCCGATTGAGCTGCTGTTGTTGAAAAACCATTTTAAAATTACTTATAAACAAGTCTGTTCTTTTAAAGATCTTGCTGAATTTGTTACTTTGTCTATCCTGGTCACGTCATTGGTGGCTCTTCTTGGCCTTTGATTGTGCCATGTGCTCAGGTCCCTGCTGTGCTGTTATATTTGCTGCATTATATGAAAATTAGATTTCTGATAAATTATGGAATTTGGCATGTAAAATGGTTTAGGTTATGATGTAATTTTCAGTTTATGCTATTCCAGGAAATTTCTGTTCAATTTCACATGGGTCTCAATAAACATTGCTTTGTGCTTTAAAAAAAATCAAACTTTGGGAACATGGGCCTTATAAAAGACAATACAGGTAAATCCCATTTTTACGTAGTACCATTTGGCTGGAAATGCTGGTTTTGCAGAATGAAAGAGATTGGGTTGTAAACTGACAGTTCCCCACATTGTGGTACTGGCTGCTCCCCTCGAACACATGAAATCACTTGAACACACACCTTTGTGTTCAATAACCGACAGATTTATTTCCCATGACCTCCAATGCTATTAATATCTTTGTGTATTTTACTATAATTCTAAGGGTGAAGTACACGATACCGGTTTTAAGGAAAATCCTTTTTAATGCAATGAACCCGACCCATTTCGTAAAAACAGGATTTATCTGTAGTTGCTGAAAAAAAGCATGTTGGACTGTATTACTCATTTCTAACCCAGTGCAGGTTAAACACCAGTCTTCTGCCTGTCCATGCACTATAGCTGAATTCGTTCTGCATTGAGGGGAGGGAGGTAAATTATTGGAAGTATGGGAAATGGAAGGTTTTCGATCAGAAAAATGAAGATTTTTTTCAGAGGCAGCGAACAGGACCTTATTTTCCAAAGGCCATTCTAAAAATTTCTTGGTGTTTAAACAAAATTGCAATGATCGACTCTCATCTTTAGGTAGCTGTGAATGTAGGCCTACTCATTCTGATTTTTGCTTTGGTGCTGATAAATTTGCTGTGCAAAGAGGAAATGGGCTGATTATAGGTAGGTTTAGTAAGGAGCAAAGATCAGCTGACACTTATATGACATTAGGATTGGTCCCACTTATGTTAATAAGTAATGTAATATTAATATGCCTAGTGTCTCCTGTTCTTGATTTATAATGGATGTTCTTGAATACCCTATTTCAAAGCAAGTTGTAAAAAGCTTCGAATGCATTCCAGATATACCAGGGAGGCAGGTGTTCGCTCTCTTGAGCGAAAGATTGGAGCTATCTGTCGTGCTGTGGCTGTAAAAGTGGCAGAAGGTCAACACAAGATTACAAATTCCAGCAGCGCACATGTGACTGCGAAAGAAGGTGAGCTCACTATTTTTATTAACATTGGGTGAATGTCAAGAAAATATCTTTTGATCATATAAAAATATTCTGTGGTGTTTAGATATAAGGAGACCACTAAACAGGTACTGTTCCACATAACAGGCTAATTGCCAAAGTGCAGACTCATGGAACAGATGGATTATTATGTGACTAAAAGCCAGAGCGTAAATGTAAATGCATGTGAAGAAGTGTCATTGTGGTCAGTGTTGGGCCTACCTGCTGTAAATTATTATTGTTATAAATGCCTTTAGAGGCATGTATATTGTCCTATGTGTGCAAGATGGCAGACCATGGCTAATTAATTGATGCTAACCAATAAGCATTCACTTGAACTGATATGGACAAGCTAAAGCAGTGAGATGGGAGGTGCAAAGTGAACCTCAGCCTTAGTGTAGAATTATGAGATTAGGTGGATGAAAACAAATTATGGGGGTGATCTCACCGGCTCGTCGTGCTGCTTAATGGGTGTGGCAAACTGGTAAGATTGGGAGAAGGGCAAAAAACTGGGTCCGTGCCTGATTTCTCGCCTCTTGCGATCTTACCAGCACTTTGTATTTAAATATGTTTAACGAGCCCGGGATCCTATCATCCAGGCTCACTCTTGCCAGTGTATGGTCCCCAGCAGCAGGGCCAGACATGATGGCCTCGCCAATGGGACCGGAGGCCACTGAGGCCCCCTGCATGGTCAGGGACAGGAGGTTGCACTTCCAACTTGGCACTGTCAGTCTAGCACCCTGGCAGTGCCCACCAGGCAGGAGGGGGCTGGGCCATGATGGGGAGACTGCGCACTCCGCAAACGCGGATTGGCCAGGGGGGGCAATCGGCCGGGTGATGGGGGGGTGATTATCGGGGTAGCGATTGACTTGGGAGGCCAGTGATCAGAGGGGCTGGATGGGTGGGGTGGGGGTTCATATCCAGGGGGCTGCGGGGAGTGACTGATCTGTGTTCTGAAAGATCAAGGCACTTGCGCAATAGTGCCCCTTGTAGCCAGCAGCCGGCTTCACAGCGAGAATAGACTCCGTCCACTTCCCCTACTGGCATGAATCACACTTCGCCTCCTTTTTTGCACTAAGTGGCATAAGATACTGTCTGAGAACACGCCCAAAAAATGGGTACGATTCCCGTTTTCATGCTTGATTGGCACATGACGATTTTACCAAAACAAATCCTGTGTGTTACTTATTAAATAGCAATATGTTGAGAAAATTAGATCTGGGAGGTTTTCATGGATAACATTTCTAGTTATAGAGTCATAGATTCACAAAGGTTTACAGCATGGAAACAGGCCCTTCGGCCCAACATGTCCATGCTGCCCTTTTTTTAAAACCCCTAAGCTAGTCCCAATTGCCTGCATTTGGCCCATATCCCTCTATACCCATCTTACTCATGTAACTGTCTCAACGCTTTTTAAAAGACAAAATTTGTACCCGCCTCTACTACTACCTCTGGCAGCTTGTTCCAGCCACTCACTATCCTCTATGAAAAAATTGCCCCTCTGAACCCTTTTGTATCTCTCCCCTCTTACCTTAAACCTATGCCCTCTAGTTTTAGACTCCCCTACCTTTGGGAAAGAGTATTTACCTGATCTATGCCCCTCATTATTTTATAGACCTCCTTAAAATTGCCCCCTTAGCCTCCTATGCTCCAGAGAAAAAAGTCCCAGTCTATCCAGTCTCTCATAACTCAAACCATCAAGTCCCAGTAGCATCCTGGTAAATCTTTTTTGCGCTCTTTCTCGTTTAATAATATCCTTTCTACAATAGGGTGACTAAAACTGTACACAGTATTCCAAGTGTGGCCTTACCAATGTCTTGTACAACTTCAACAAGATGTCCCAACTCCTGTATTCAAGTTCTGACCAATGAAACCAGGTGTGCTGAATGCCTTCTTCATCACTCTGTCCACCTGTGACTCCACTTTCAAGGAGCTATGAACATGTACCCCTAGATCTTTTTGTTCTGTAACTCTCCCCAACACCCTACCATTAACTGAGTAAGTCCTGCCCTGGTTCAATCTACCAAAATGCATCACCTCGCATTTATCTAAATTAAACTCCATCTGCCATTCATCAGCCCACTGGCCCAATTGATCAAGATCCCGTTGCAATCCGAGATAACCTTCTTCATTGTCCACTATGCCATCAATCTTGGTGTCATCTGCAAACTTACTAACAATGCCTCCTACATTCTCACCCAAATCATTAATATAAATGGTAGTTCATTGTCTTTGGTAGTGACAAAAGCAAATATAATATTAGGACACAACGACTGAATACATGTTGTCTCCTATCTCAAGTCAAGGTTATTTTAAGAAAACCATCAGGTGTATCCTGCTACAATCAGAATGTAGGAAGAAAAAATGAATATGAGATGGTTCTAGGGACAACCTGTTTAATGCAAATTGACATAATATAGTATGTTATGAAATTATTTTACAGAATCAGGTGAATAATAGTGGATATTGACTATTTCCTATGATTGTAACAATTATTTAAAATTGAAGGGATTTAATGGTTGTTACTAGGATTTGTACAGAGAATATTCATGATGAGCAGCCTGAATGTACTGCCTAATGATTTTAATTCCCACATTATGGTAAAAGCTCTCTGAAATACTTGTAACAAGGCTGATCCCGTAAGTTCATCCGGTGTTAGCATTTATTCACACAGAGAGCTACATGGATCCGGTCTCAACGGATCCACACATGGACCTGAAAATCGTATCTTGCTACTACTGATCATGATTTTAACCAAATGTTAAGTTGGTAATAAAGGTGACTAAAATTGAATGATAATTATAATTTTATGTTGGTGTTAAATGTTTGTGCTGATCTGTGCAAGGCTATCTCTTTCCAAATGTAACATTATCACAATGAAACATAGGGAAATAATTAATAAAATATCACCATGTTTGACATAGTGGATGATTAAACTCTGAGATCTGGTGGGCAGTAGTTTGCTGTATGTTTCTGGTGCACTTGCCATGCTATATGTGGCCTATGTCTAGTTATGTGGTCTACCCTGAGTTTTTTCGCACTGTTGAAGCTCACCCACAGTTCACCTGCTGAATTGCCAGTGGCCTGAAGTTTGACACATTTTGGTGGAAGTGATGAGTTCATAAAATAGATGTTAAAAGCTAAAATTTCTACAGAAGGAAACAAGTTTAAAGCAGATTTTCTTTTGCCATTATGTTTACACACACATGCACTTGTTTCAGATTGCAAATTGGTACATGTTCAGAAGCCCTGCTCCCCTATATCACACCTAGCTTCTTATGGCATTCAGCAAGGGCACTGTACTTGCCCTTCCTGAACTGAGGACCAGGATCAAGGGGAGATAATTAACTTCTCGTGCTGTACAGAAAACCCGAGACTGAAATCACCCATGTATTTGAGACTCTTGGATGACTTGGTCTTCATCTTCCTCCTCTTCCTGTGATGCCCGTGGCTGTGTTCGAGCTACAGGAACTGAATGGATGAATATTGCTATTATCATGCATGTACTCTGTGGATGTGAGCTGTACAACTTTTGCTGTGGGTGTCAAAAATTGTAACCATTTTCTACTAGATTGCTCGAGTGACAAAGAAGCGGTTGGAAGGTTGCGTCTGTGTGCTGCTTCACTAAGACAGTTTAGCTGCTCAGTCAATAACAGATATCCCTTTGGTGACCAGTTTAGCAGGCATTGTACTAATTTCTAATGCAAGAATATAGTGAGTGAGGCTAAAGTAAGCAATTGAGGAGTACAAGTGTCACAAAAATGTTGCTAATCAGTGCAGTGAAATACTCCTGTTCTCTAAATAAAAGCAAATTACTGCAGATGCTGGAACCTGAAACCAAAAGAGAAAATGCTGGAAAATCCCACTTCCTATACTTTTTAGCTTTGACAAAGGGACATCTGGACTTGAAACGTCAGCTCTTTTCTCTCCTTACGGATGCTGCCACTCCTGTTCTCTTACCTGTTTGTCCTTCAGCCTGCTGCTGCAAAGTAATGGCGGAACTGTCTTCTCCTATAATTTAAAATGGTTACATTGCATGTACCAGTTTTACAACAGCAAGTGTGCAAATGAATAGAGCCAGGAAATTCAAGTATATTTTCCTGGAGATGCCGTCAGCATTTTTGAAGGATACAGCACCAGTGTAAGTTATTCCTAAATTATTCTATGCCTAAAACAAGCTAATTCTGCTGAAAGTTGGGAAGACATTAATGGATAATATTTATTGTAAGCTTATGCATTAAAAGCCAAAGCTTTGTACTTTAGTGTGTAATGAAGCAGTCATAGAGTCATAATGGCACAGAAGGAGGCCATGTGGTTGATCAAGTCCATGTTGGTTCTCTGTAGAACAACTCAATCAGTCCCATTCAGCCATTTTTTTACACTGTAGCTCTGTTCATTTTATTTTCATTAAGTGCCTATCCAATTTCCTTTGCAATCATCTCCGCCTTTTCCATCCTCATCGACAGTGAGTTCCAGGTTATTACCATTTTGTTTCAAACGTTCCTCTCACATCACCTGTATCTCTTGCCCAAAACATTAAATCTGTGTCACTGAGTCTTTGTAGCTTCAGCTAATGAGAACAATTTTTATGGTCCACCTTATTAAAAGTTGTTATCATCTTGTACACTTCATTGAATCTTCCCTCAATCTCCTTTGTTCCAAGGAGTACAACCCCAACATCTTTGATCTAATCTAGCAAAATAGAGTTCTGTCTGAAACCGTTCTTTTAAATCTCCTTTGAACCCTCTTGAGGATCCTAACATGCTTCCGAAAGTGTGGTGAGCAGAACTGGACACAACACTTCAGTTGAAGTCTAACCAGGGTTTAATACATTTTAGCATAACTTCCCTACTTGTACATTCAATTTCTCTATTTATGATGCCCAAGATCCAAAAGGTTTGCCATCTACTTTCTCAATATATCCTGCAACCTTCAAAGATCTATTGACATGAGCCCCCAGGTCCCTCTGTCCCTGCACATATATTTCCCCTCCCTCTCTTTTCTGCCTTCTCACCTCACACTTCTCTGTATTAAATTCCACCTGCCATTTGCCTGCCCATTCTGATAGATACCCATTTCCTGCTGCAGTTAATTTTGTCATCCCACCGTCTGCCACACCTTCAAGTTTGGTATCCTGTCAAATTTGACATGTTACCCTGTATTTCAATATCCAAGTCATTTATGTCCAAAGCAAGCAGTCGTTCTGGTGCTGAACCTTGGGAAACATACTGTCTACCACCCTCCAGTCTAAAAAAAAGCTATTAACTGTCACTTATTGTTTTCAGCCCTTAAGCCTTTTTTTACCCAAGTTGATCAAACTCTCCTATTCCATGAGCCTCAATCTTTTTTTCTTTTATGTGGTCCTTTATCAAATATTTTCTTAAAATCCATACAGGTAACAATCATTTCATTTCCATCAACTTTTTTCTGTTACTTCATCAATGTCTTGCGCTACTTTTTTAGATAAATAATGTCAGCTTTACTGGCATCATCCCTAACCTTTTTTTATTATTTATATGCTTCCAGGATACATTATATTCTTTTAATATTCCTTGACAATGCATTTTTGTAGTTTCTCCGTCCTTCTCATTGTTTTGTTGACTTCTTTCCAAATTTTTTCATATTTCGTCAACCACTCCTTTGTCGCCCATGTACTTAGATTACAGCAGGACGACTTCAAGGAGATATAGGGACATCCTTTTCATTTATCATCATGCTAGACTGTAATGAGAAAAGCAGACTGTTAAGCCATCCTGATGAAAAAAAGAGTCAGTCAAAAATTTGACTTTTAAGTTACAAATTTTGTCGTCTTTCTTTATTCATCCATGATGTGTTACCACTGGCTAGTTATTCTTGCTCTTGCTTGCAATATATTTCTCTTGGATCCTATTAATCATTGCCATTCCGAGGAAGTTATGGCCCAATCAGCAGTGGATTGCCACTCCGTGCTGACTTACTTTTGCTAAGTACCTGTCTTGCTCAACCTTCCTGACTTGCACCAGGTGAGATACAAGCAGTGCAGGCTCCAGTGATGAAGTATAAAAGAAGTGCTATGAAGGAGGATGCACCCCTTTTTAGTGCTATAAAGCAGCTGAGTTTAAATGCCCCATTGAAAATAACAGGCCAGAGCGAAAGCAAGTGTCTAAGGTAAATGAATGGGATGTGGGGGGCAGTAGTTCCATGTGGGACTTGGTCTGTCTCTTTAAAATGGTTGCAGTGAAATTAGAAATGCTTTTACTTTTTGAGTGGCACAGTGGTTAGCACTGCTGCATCACAGGACCAGGGATCTGGGTTCACCACACTCTGGCGTCTGTTCGGGTACATTGAGGGAGAATTTAGCATGGCCAATGCACTTAACCTAAAAGGGTTCCCACATACTAGGTAAGAAAGGAGTCTTGTGCTCATTGGTTTTAATTCCTTGAGATTAGTTTCAAAATTGTTAACTATGGCTTCTGTTTGGTCGGGGGGTGTATTGTACCTGAAAGTTCCATATCATAAACTAATCAGTTAATCTGCCTAAGTATGAAAGAACCTCATTACAGCAATGCAAGTTGCTGTGGTATTAATATTGCTTAATTGTGGGTTTTAGCACATTAGGGACTGATTTGGTACAAGGTAAGGCTAAGAATGAGACAGTATTTTTCACACCCATGACCATTGCCATTTAGAAGGCCAAGGGCAGTAGATATACGGGAACACCACCACCTGAAAGTTCCCCTCCAAGCCACTCGCCATCCTGATTTGGAAATATATTGCCGTTCATTCACTGTTGCTGCGTCAAAATCCTGCAGCTTCCTCCCTAACAGCACTTAAGGTGTACCTAGACCACATGGAGTGCAGTGGTTCAAGAAGGCAACTCAACATTGCCTTCTCAAGGTCAATTAGGATTAGGCAATAAATGCTGGCCTAGCCAGCAAAGCCCACATCCTATGAATGAATCAAATAAACTTAGAACTAATCCGGTTGTGCTCAAACTTAGGTAAAACATACTTGAGTACATTATATAGTTATGGTAAAGCAATTTGTACCTCCCCATTTTCATTTTCTGTTGTGATTCTCTCGACCAGCACCATCGCTAACACAGAACAGAGAATTTAGCAGCTGAAATTCAGTTAGTCTAGAACGATTGAAAGTTAAGCTCTGTTGGTAGCACTCTCACACCTCTGATTCCAAGTACTGTGAGCTGAAACTCGTTGACATTTCAGTGCAGCGCCTAGGGAGTGCTGTTATTGGAAATGCTGTTTCGTAGTCGGGACTTGAAGCTGAGGCCACAACTGCTTCCTGCAGTGTTTTCAATGAATATGAATATGCCCTGGTTATTTACTCATAAGGAACTGGAAAAACAATTGTGTAAACCATGGAAACATCGAGACTTTCAAGATTCCTTTCTCTGACTGTAACTATATTTTCACAAACCACAAAAGCCAAAATAATACTTGAAAAATTGTATCATAGCACTACCTAGGAAATGAAAACCTAAGCTTTGCGATTTACTGCAGAGAAACATCACTTGCATAAAAAGCTACAAACATTTACAGCAGGCTACTGTTTAATAGAGAATCTCTATAGATGGATTCAGAATGGCTTTAAGAAAAGAAGTTCAGCAATTGTCTATGTGTTAGCCATAGCCATAGACTGCTCTCGAGTGATGACACGGATCCTTTTCAGATTAAAGAAGGGCTTCTTCTAGGAGATTCAGAGGCATACTTTATAATTATCATTGTGCCAGATGATAACGAGAAAAATAGCAGACCCTAAGAAAAGCAGATATGATTTTATCATCTTTGCTGAAAGAATAAAGGAAAAAATACAGACTTTGATTTTACAGATGACTTGGCTCCCTGTAGTGACACAGTACAAAAAGGATATAAATTATTAAACAAGGTGGAGAAAGAAGGAGCATAAATTAATGGAGAGAAAACCAAATGTGTGGTACTATGCATTAATGAAGAAAGAAGAGAATTAAGATGCATTGAAAATCAAATATTGGAGGTCGACAATTTTAATTACTAGGTATCATTGATTAGAATAATAGAAATAATATAAGGATAATTCAATCTTTGTCAACTTGCAATCGAATGAATAGATTTTAGAAGTACAAAAAGCTGGGAAGGAAAAATTATATTCAGATATTCAGAAACGCAGTGGAATCAGTGCTTGTCTGTTTACCCCAAAACTGGAAAAGATCCAAGATGACACCTATGTGAGATTATTGAGAAAGCGTCAGATGTCATTGGAAAGACCATGGATGAAATTTAATGGTGGTAACCTGGGTCCTGTCAATCAGATGGAGAACTAGCAGGAGCCTCACATCACCTTTCCACAGAAGGATCAACGCTATTCCGAGATGATCAGGTACTTACGTGGAAAATGTTGGGCTCTGACTGATGGGTGTAACCCCTGTTCCTGAGCGGTGCTAGCCGTTGATTGGCCAGCAGCTCCCCATACGCGGAGTGCCACTTATTGCCCAGGGGATCAATGATGGATCCGCCAGAGACCAGTTAAGTAGGGCAGGATGTGGTTTCCAGGGAGGGTGGCACTGGCTGGGTTAGAAGAGAGGGGGTTTGAGAACAAGGGCTAGGGTGTGGCTTTCTGTGAATCCCCCCCACATTGTTTGTTGGCTACACTCTTCAGAAGGGGGCCTTATATCTGAGTGGTTAATGCTCGTTAAAAGCAGCACATGGAGCTAAAGGGGTCATTGGCAAGAAGTGGTGAGTATCATTTGAAAACTGAATCTGATTTATTTATTATTGTCACATGTAATAACATGCAGTGAAAAGTATTGTTTCTTGCGCGCTATACAGACAAAGCATACCGTTCATAGAGAAGGAAACGAGAGAGTGCAGAATGTAGTGTTACAGTCATAACTAGGGTGTAGAGAAAGATCACCTTAATGCAAGGTAAGTCCATTCAAAAGTCTGAGAGTGGCAGGGAAGAAGTTGTTCTCGAGTTGGTTGGTACGTGACCTCAGACTTTTCTATCCTTTTCCCGATGGGAAGAAGGTGGAAGAGAGAATGTTCGGGGTGCGTGGGATGCTCAATTATGCTGGCTGCTTTGCCGAGGCAGCGGGAAGTGTAGACAGGGCCAATGGATGGGAGGCTGGTTTGCGTGATGGATTGGGCTACATTCACAACCTTTTGTAGTTCCTTGCGGTCCTGGGCAGAGCCATACCAAGCTGTGACACAACCAGAAAGAATGCTTTCTATGGTGCATGTGTAAAAGTTGGTGAGAGTCGTAGCTGACATGCCAATATTCCTTAGTCTTCTGAGAAAGTAGAGGTGTTGGTGGGCTTTCGTAACTATAGTGTCGGCATAGGGGAAGCAGGAACAGGTTGTTGGTGATCTGGACACCTAAAAACTTGAAAGCTTCGTTCTCGTTGATGTAAGCAGGGGCAAGTTCTCCTCTACACTTCCTGAAGTTGATGACAATCTCCTTCATTTTGTTGATCTGCAATGATGACCCCAGATACAGGTTCATCCAGGGCTTCCAGGGTGGAGGGCATGCTCTCACTGACCTCTTGTTCAAAACAGGCGAAGAATGCATTGAGCTCATCAGGGAGGGGTGTGTTGGAGCCGTTGATTTTACATACCTTCATCTTGTAGCCTGTTATGTCTTGCAGACTTTGCCATAGTCGGCGGGGATCGGTGTGGCTAGCCTGGGACTCTCTGGTACTGTCTTTTGGCATCTTTGATCGGTGCTGTGAAACTTTGGCTGAAAGTGTAAGAGTCTTCACCAAGGTTTTCAGACGTTGCATTGGGAGGTCTTGGCGGGAGATGTAGAAAGGATATATCCACAGTGAGGCTGTGGGCCCTCCAGACAGATACTCAGGAGGCAATTAGCAACAGAGGTCAATGCTGGATGTTTTGCTACAGCAACATTAATGCTATGCGGTAAGAACTAAAATGATCTCTGGGTAGTTTTCGTACTGAATAAGTTCAGCTTCAAATGGCATATCCCACCAACTGTATAACAGTGAACCTTATTCATTGCTCAATTCACCATTCCTGCACCAGTCAACAATCTAGCAGTCAGGATTGAACCCTAAGATCCATCTGCTTTACTTCATACACATAACACTTCTGCAAGACTTGTAATCACAGGTCACAGCTCTCACTGGTAGCTAATCAACCAATACATTCACATCACTCAAATATATTACAGGATACTCAGTGACACACCTCCCTCGTTCTTTGAGGAGAGGGTGGCACATAAAAGCATACAGCAGCAAAGAACGAGAGAAGGACAAGTATATTTCCATTTTTTAATCCTCATTGAGCAGATGTTGTGGGTTATCATGGGAAAGGACATCACTGAAGCCGTGGCCTCTGATGAAGCTAAAGGGCACACATTTCCAATCATCCTTCTCTCAACTTGCTTCTTTCTCATCCCACAATCCCTTCAGACTTAGAAGCTGCTGTTTTCTCTGTTCTTCCTTTTCTCTCCCTCATCATAACCCAACACTTGTAACGGCATTGTGGGTCAATCCACAGCATGTGGACTGCAGTGTTTCAAGAAACAGCTCACCACCATCTTCTAAAGGACAACTAAGGATGGGAAATAAATGCTGGCCAGCCAACGACATCCATGTCCTATGATTAAGTGTAAAAAAAATCATTTAAGATACTGCAAAGTGCAACAAAGCCTGCATTGACACCTAGCATTGATGGTGCACCATTAGTCATGATTGAAACCAATTTCTTGATCGAAATATTTTTCTCAAACACATAGCTTTTAAATTCATTGTAGATATCCTCGCCTCTTGTCCTCTCTTTGGGTGGCAAAAGAGTGAGGAAGTCCTCCTTTGTTATTGCATCTTTATTTTCGTTTGCCTAGCATTCAGTCAGCTGGTCTGTATCCATCATGTCTACTGATCTCCTCAAACTACCATGAAAACATTCACAGCCTGATGTATTTGCTGAGAAACATCCTCAGACAACTATTCCACCCTTCTGGCTACTGTTAAAGCATCAAGTGGCATGCTCTTGATGGCTGTCATAATTTCATCTTTATTTTTAAAGTCTTTGAACAAGGTGTTGGCAGAATATTGCCACCTTGATAACTTCACCATCGGTGGACAGTTTCTTATGTTTTGCCAGCAGATGGCTAATGCGAAAAGATGCCTTTTTGGTAGCCTTGCATTTAGCCACAGGTTTTGAAAAGAGTAACTGTTCAGCTTGCAACGTCCCCTTTAACTCCCCAGCTTTCTTTGTCCAAATGGTGCTGTTTAAAGGGAAATATTTTTGAAATTTTGCATGCATTGTCTTGTGATGTCATTCCAAATTACCTTTTACTCAAGGCTACACTCTACTGTTAAATGAGACAAATGGTCTTTCCTTTGACATTCGTAAAAAGATTTTCTTGTGGAAATGGTAGGCTTTTGCCCTGGTCCTTCATTCATTTTGTCTTCACCCCAGCTTCATCCACGTTTTGGCACCTCTGATTCTACAGTCAATGAGCTGATTCGCTCATCGTTACTAGAAGCCTGAGTTTCACGCATTTCTGGCACAGTTCAGCAGTCAATGAGCTGATTTGTTTAAGATCACAAAAAGCCACAGTTCCGTGCATTTTTGGCAGTGGTTCGACAACCAATGAGAATTGATTTTTCAAAACTCCAGGATTGACCTGTTGATCGCAATTGACTATTTGGAGACTACTGATGCATTGTTTTCAGCTATGGAAGGTTAAGATTAGAGCATGTGTTGAAGTGTGGCATTTTTTTTCATTCATGCAGTTGCTTGGCCTATTGAGTCAGGCCCCAGATTCCCTGTACAGAGCACCATGCCGCTCTGACAGTCTGATAATCACAATTCACTGTGTAAAGCCCACAAACTTATTTTTTCTCTTTATTCTTTCGTGGGACATGAGCGTCACTGGCAAGGCCGGCATTTGTTGCCCATCCCTAATTGCCTTTGAATTGGAAGCTTTTTAGGCCATTTCAGAAGGACACTTAAGAATCAATCACATTGCTGGAGTCACATATAGATAAGACTGGGTAAGGACGCAGACTTCTTGTCCTACAAAAGGACGTTGGTGAAACAATGAATTTTTATCACAAGTAATAATAGTTGTCATGGTCACCATAACTGAGACTGACTTTCAATTCCAGATTTAATAATTCAATTTAAACACCCCCCCCAACCCTGCCCCGCCAGCTCTGCTGGCAGTTGTTAGCATAATGAATGGCAAGTACCATTCATTTGTCAGGGACTGCAAATTTCAGGCCAATATCTTAAAAAAAGGTTTGTGGCATCAATTAATTGGAAACAGCCTAACTAGAAAGACTACAGATAATGCTATGGTAAGTTATGTTATTCTGAATGACCACAACGAAAATAGAATATTGAACCATGTGTGCCTCATGTAAATTAACTTTGACCAGAATCCTTTCATGATTATAATCAACGCTGCACAGAGGAACCCAGAAATATCTTGTAGGAAATAAATAACTATAGCATCAATTATTCAGCAAGTTTTCAGACGTTGGCATAGTAAATGGTGTGATAGGAGAATATTATTCTTCCCACATTCACTATCACATGCATTTTGGTTGGAGGGTTAAAGAGGCCAGGTATTTCTTAGAAAATAAGAGTCTAAATGGGCGACGGAATCAAAAGGGCACAGTTTCATAAATCATTAAAAATAGCAATCTCAGTTAACAGTGCCATAAAACTTCATACAATATACTGGGTTCATGTAAAACAACAGATTTGAAAATCAAAGAAGTTATGTTAAACGTTTATATAACTTTAGCTTGACCACAGATATTACAAAAAGGATTTATAGGCTCTGAGGAATCATTGGATGGTTCTGACACAGAAGGGGGCTATTTGGCCCATTATGTCCATGATGGTTCTCTGCAGGAATAATTTAACTAGTACCACTTCTTGGTCCTCTCCTCCTAGCCTTGCAATTACCTTCAATTCAGTTACTTGTCCAGTTCCCTTTTGAAAGTCACTATTTAATCTATCTCCACCATCCTTTCAGGCACTAGCTTCCAGATCATAGCAAGTTGCTGCTTGGAAAAATTCTTCCTCATTTTGCCTTTGGCTCTTGGTACATCAAAGCTTGACAAAACGGTACCAAAATTGAGAGGATATTAGTATGAGGCAAGATAGAATATCCTGTGGTTTCACAGAGTTTTCCCTGTGTGACTAAGTTTAGCAGCTTGCAGCTTATGTGATTTTCAAACTTTTGTGATTATTAACCCTTTCAGGGAGGAATCAGCAATGAAGAATATGGACTTTTTCCATGCTGGAGATTTTTAATTTGTAATTATTTACATGGAGGGTGTTTTATATTTATAAGATTTTGCCTCCACCCACCCTTTACATTGAATTTTGCAGGTGAAAGTGTTCTTCTCCAGAGTTATCTTTTTTCAAGTTTCTATGATTCTATGAAGTTGTTCACATTTAAATTAATCAAAAGGATTTTGTGATTATAGCCAGTGCAATGCTTAAACTAAGATATTTCCATTGATATTGTGTTATTATGATTACCACTGTTCTGTACGTAGTCCCTCTTCCTACTGGTGTCAAAGTTTATATTTGAAACCATGAGTCATTTTCAAAAGTTTTCTCGATGCTTAGATTAGTAAGTAGTGTGCAATTACTTTGACAGCTGCAATATATACTTTTTAAACATAGGGTGGAATTCTCCCTGTGTTGGAGGGCAGGAATCTATCTGTCCCAGTAGAGTGGTGAACAGCGCATTGGGAACAGTGCAATACTATGGCAGAAAGGCTGTGTTGCACTCACCTTGCAGTCCCTTGTGAATTGAGGACCAACTTGTGCATGCCAGTCTCTATCGATCAGGTTTTAGACCGACGTAATTTCAAACTGGCATGACACAAGATTGGAAGACATGATGAGGCACCAACGTCAGGCTTGAGGCACACGGGAGCAGGAGAGTCTAGCTGCAGCCAAAAAGTCGGAAACCCACCGGCATATACTCACGTTACAATTCTCCCAATGATAAGTTAATGCGGGTCAGTATTGCTGCTGACTGGTGGCATTAATGACATTTGCATTCATTTGCATCTCATGAATGCTCATTAAAACAGCTGACTCCTGGTGTCCCATCAGATCTTCCAATCTTGAGTCTCACTATCTTGAAATTATGCCGATTTATAACCAGATTGAAAAAGAGTGGTGTGCATGAGGCAGTCCTCGGTTCACAGGGGATTTTGAGATGAGTGTAACAATACCTTTCTGCCATGGTATTGCACTGCTCCTGATGTGCTGTATACCAATCTGCTGGGGCAGACTGATTCCTGCCCTCCAACTCCATGCCAAACTACTCTTCATGGGGAGCATTTTGTTGCTGGACCCCTATGTCACTGAGTCGGATCATTGCAGTGCCTGGGATTGGAGAGTACAAGAGTCTTCTTTCCCCCGGTACCATACACACCAGTGTCTATCTGGTGTGTAGGAGGGGGGTGGGCGGTGGGGTGCTGATGAAGATGAGGGGGGCAGTATGGAGGGGTGGATATGCAAGGAGTGGGGGCAAAAGAGCAAGGCCAAGGGGCAAGGAAGTGGATTAAGAAGACAAACAATGGAACGCAGAATGAAGTCCGAGGGGAAGGAAGCTGGACCCCAACAAGGCTGCATGAAAAGCTCACAAACAAGGGTCAAAGGGACACCACGTCATTTACTGGAAAGGGATGCACAAAGACTCCAGATGCAGTGTTTAGAAGCCCAAATGAGGCATGGGCATCTCGCAAGTGATGCGTTTGAGGGGGATGGTGTTGTATCAAAGAATAAACTTCCTCTTGAAGCTGCTAGCATTTTGCCTATGGTTTGCTGACATCCTATGTGGTCTGTTGAAGACAGGTGGGCTGGAGAGAGTGATTTGAGTGTGTTGGACTAGTGTTTAAATATGGTGCTGGTACGTTCGAACCCCGCAACTGCTGGTGAGCAAACGAATCAGCTGCAGCCCGCTAGGTGGTTCAGAGGAGAATTTGCCAGTGCATAATTAATGAGTTTCTATCCCAGAATTTGCCACGGGATCCCGCTATTCTGGCCAGCAGGAAAGTTGCTGCTGGAGCTGCCTACCATCGCATTTCGTCTCAAAAACAAGAGAATTCTGCCCATAGTGTCTGCAGCACAGCAGTAGAGCATTTAACCTAATGATTCCAATTCCTTTCTCTGTTATCTAATTTCCCCTTAAATATATGTATACCTCAACTACTCTTTCGGGCACTGAATTCAGCATTCTAATCTCTCCTCGGATAAATAAGTTTCTTCTGAATTCCTTATTGGATTTATTAGTGACTAGCTTATATTGATATCCCCTAGTTCTGGTCTCCCCTACAAATGCAACATCTTCTCTACATCTACCCTATCAATTTTTTTCATAATCTCAAAGACCTCTATCAAGACAACCTCTCATTTTTCTAGAAAAATGGGCCCCAGATATTATGCATATAACCTTTTGGTATAATTACTAAATCTTACTGAGATGCATTTCTGTGTCTTGAAAAATATTTGCAATATGAATAAAGAATGCTGTATTAGATAGACACAGTAAGAAGTATAACAACACCAGGTTAAAGTCCAGCAGGTTTATTTGGTAGCAAAAGCCACACAAGCTTTCGGAGCTGCAAGCCCCTTCTTCAGGTGAGTGGGAATTCTGTTCACAAACAGAGCATATAAAGACACAAACTCAATTTACATGAATAATGGTTGGAATGCGAATACTTACAACTAATCAAGTCTTTAAGAAACAAAACAACGTGAGTGGAGAGAGCATCAAGACAGGCTAAAAAGATGTGTATTGTCTCCAGACAAGACAGCCAGTGAAACTCTGTGGGGGTTACAAATAGTGTGACATGAACCCAATATCCCGGTTGAGGCCGTCCTCGTGTGTGCGGAACTTGGCTATCAGTTTCTGCACAGCGACTCTGCGCCGTCGTGTGTCGCGAAGGCCGCCTTGGAGAACGCTTACCCGAATATCAGAGGCCGAATGCCCGTGATCGCTGAAGTGCTCCCCAACAGGAAGAGAACAGTCTTGCCTGGTGATTGTCGAGTGCTGTTTATTCATCCGTTGTCGCAGCGTCTGCATAGTTTCCCCAATGTACCATGCCTCGGGACATCCTTTCTTGCAGCGTATCAGGTAGACAACGTTGGCCGAGTTGCAAGAGTATGTACCGTGTACCTGGTGGATGGTGTTCTCACGTGAGATGATGGCATCTGTGTCGATGATCCGGCACGTCTTGCAGAGGTTGCTGTGGCAGGGTTGTGTGGTGTCATGGTCACTGTTCTCCTGAAGGCTGGGTAGTTTGCTGCGGACAATGGTCTGTTTGAGGTTGTGCGGTTGTTTGAAGGCAAGAAGTGGGGGTGTGGGGATGGCCTTGGCGAGATGTTCGTCTTCATCAATGACATGTTGAAGCCTTCATGTCCGGAGCCTTCAACATGTCATTGATGAAGACGAACATCTCGCCAAGGCCATCCCCACACCCCCACTTCTTGCCTTCAAACAACCGCACAACCTCAAACAGACCATTGTCCGCAGCAAACTACCCAGCCTTCAGGAGAACAGTGACCATGACACCACACAACCCTGCCACAGCAACCTCTGCAAGACGTGCCGGATCATCGACACAGATGCCATCATCTCACGTGAGAACACCATCCACCAGGTACATGGTACATACTCTTGCAACTCGGCCAACGTTGTCTACCTGATACGCTGCAAGAAAGGATGTCCCGAGGCATGGTACATTGGGGAAACTATGCAGACGCTGCAACAACGGATGAATGAACACCGCTCGACAATCACCAGGCAAGACTGTTCTCTTCCTGTTGGGGAGCACTTCAGCGGTCACGGGCATTCGGCCTCTGATATTCGGGTAAGCGTTCTCCAAGGCGGCCTTCGCGACACACGACGGCGCAGAGTCGCTGAGCAGAAACTGATAGCCAAGTTCCGCACACACGAGGACGGCCTCAACCGGGATATTGGGTTCATGTCACACTATTTGTGACCCCCACAGAGTTTCACTGGCTGTCTTGTCTGGAGACAATACACATCTTTTTAGCCTGTCTTGATGCTCTCTCCACTCATGTTGTTTTGTTTCTTAAAGACTTGATTAGTTGTAAGTATTCGCATTCCAACCATTATTCATGTAAATTGAGTTTGTGTCTTTATATGCTCTGTTTGTGAACAGAATTCCCACTCACCTGAAGAAGGGGCTTGCAGCTCCGAAAGCTTGTGTGGCTTTTGCTACCAAATAAACCTGTTGGACTTTAACCTGGTGTTGTTAAACTTCTTACTGTGTTTACCCCAGTCCAACGCCGGCATCTCCACATCGTATTAGATAGAGCCATAGGGTCATAGATGTTTACAGCATGGAAACAGGCTCTTTGGCCCAACTTGTCCATGCCGCCCAATTTTTACCATTAAGCTAGTCCCAATTGCCTGTGTTTGGCCCATATCCCTCTATACCAATCTTATCCATGTAACTGTCTAAATGCTTTTTTAAAAGACAAAATTGTACCTACTTCTACTACTAGTTCTGGCAGCTCATTCCAGACATTCACCACCCTCTGTGTGGAAAAAATTGCCCCACTGGACCTTTTTATATCTCACCCTTCTCACCTTAAACCTATGCCCTCTAGTCTTAGACTCCCCTACCTTTGGGAAAAGATGTTGACTATCTACCCTTATCTATGCCCCTCATTATTTTATAAACCTCTTTCAGATCACCCCAAAGCTTCCTACACTCCAGGGAAAAAAGTCCCAGTCTATCCAGCCTTCCCATATAACTCAAACCATTAAGTCCTGGTTACATCCTAGGAAATCTCTTTTTCTAGTTTAATAATATCCTTTCTATAATAGGGTGACCAGAACTGTACACAGTATTCCAAGTGTGGCCGTACCAATATCTTGTACAACTTCAACAAGACGCCCCAACTCCTGTATTCAATGTTCTGACCAGTGAACACAGTAAGAAGTTTAACAACACCAGGTTAAAGTCCAACAGGTTTATTTGGTAGCAAAAGCCACACAAGCTTTCGGAGCTGCAAGCCCCTTCTTCAGGTGAGTGGGAATTCTGTTCACAAACAGAGCTTATAAAGACACAAACTCAATTTACATGAATAATGGTTGGAATGCGAATACTTACAACTAATCAAGTCTTTAAGAAACAAAACAACGTGAGTGGAGAGAGCATCAAGACAGGCTAAAAAGATGTGTAATGTCTCCAGACAAGACAGCCAGTGAAACTCTGCAGGCCCAGGCAACTGTGGGGGTTACAAATAGTGTGACATGAACCCAATATCCCGGTTGAGGCCGTCCTCGTGTGTGCGGAACTTGGCTATCAGTCTCTGCTCAGCGACTCTGCGTTGTCGTGTGTTGTGAAGGCTGCCTTGGAGAACGCTTACCCAAAGATCAGAAGCTGAATGCCCGTGACCGCTGAAGTGTTCCCCAACAGGAAGAGAACAGTCTTGCCTGGTGATTGTCGAGCGGTGTTCATTCATCCGTTGTCGTAGCGTCTGCATGGTCTCCCCAGTGTATCATGCCTCGGGACATCCTTTCCTGCAGCGTATGAGGTAGACAACGTTGGCCAAGTTGCAAGAGTATGTACTGTGTACCTGGTGGATGGTGTTCTCACGTGAGATGTTGGCATCCGTGTCGATGATCTGGCACGTCTTGCAGAGGTTGCTTTGGCAGGGTTGTGTGGTTGTCAGCAGACAAAGGAGGGGCCATCGTCATACTGAACAGAATGGATTACTGCAATGAAGTGTACCAATGACTGAACAACAGGGAACACTACAGACAGTTACCCGCAGATCCGACCAAAGAACACACCCGTAAACTCAACAGACTGATCAAGACCTTTGATCCGGACCTTCAGAGCACCCTCCGTGCTCTCATCCCATGTACTCCCTGCGTTGGAGATCTCTACTGCCTCCCGAAGATACACCAGGCAAGGACACCCGGCCGTCCCATCGTATCGGGCAATGGGACCCTGTGCGAGAACCTCTCCGGCTACGTTGAGGGCATCCTGAAACCCATTGTACAAAGAATCCCCAGCTTTTGTCGCGATACTACGGACTTCCTACCGAAACTCAGCACACATGGAGCAGTTGAACCAGGAGCACTCCTCGTCACAATGGATGTCTCGGCACTCTACAGCAGCATCCCCCATGATGATGGCATTGCTGCAACGGCCTCAGTACTCAACGCCGACAATTGCCAGTTTCCAGATGCAATTTTACAACTCATCCGCTTCATCCTGGACCTTCCAACAACCAGTTCTTCATCCAGACACACGGAACAGCCATGGGGACCAAATTTGCACCTCAATATGCCAGCATCTTCATGCACAGGTTCGAACAAGACCTTTTCACCGCACAGGACCTTCAACCGATGCTATACACTAGATACATCGATGACATTTTCTTCCTTTGGACTCATGGTGAACAATCACTGAAACAACTATATGATGACATCAACAAGTTCCATCCCACCACCAGACTCACCATGGTCGACTCTCCGGAATCGGTTGCATTCTTGGACACACGCATTTCCATTAAGGATGGTCACCTCAGCACTTCACTGTACCGCATGCCCACGGATAACCTCACGATGCTCCACTTCTCCAGCTTCCACCCTAAACACGTTAAAGAAGCCATCCCCTACGGACAAGCCCTCCGTATACACAGGATCTGCTCCGATGAGGAGGATCGCAACTGACACCTCCAGATGCTGAAAGATGCCCTCATAAGAACAGGATATGGCGCTTGACTCATCGATTGACAGTTCCGACGTACCACAGCGAAAAACCGCACCGACCTCCTCAGAAGACAAACACGGGACATGGTGGACAGAGTACCCTTCGTCGTCCAGTACTTCCCCAGAGCGGAGAAGCTACGACATCTCCTCCGGAACCTTCAACATGTCATTGATGAAGACGAACATCTCGCCAAGGCTATCCCCACACCCCCACTTGCCTTCAAAAAACCGCACAACCTCAAACAGACCATTGTCCGCAGCAAACTACCCAGCCTTCAGGAGAACAGTGACCACGACACCATACAACCCTGCCACAGCAACCTCTGCAAGACATGCCGGATCATCGACACGGATGCCATCATCTCACGTGAGAACGCCATCCACCAGGTACACGGTACATACTCTTGCAACTCGGCCAATGTTGTCTATCTGATACGCTGCAGGAAAGGATGTCCCGAGGCATGGTACATTGGGGAGACCATGCAGACATTACGACAACGGATGAATGAACACCGCTCAACAATCACCAGGCAAGAGTGTTCTCTTCCTGTTGGGGAACACTTCAGCAGTCACGGACATTCGGCCTCTGATCTTTGGGTAAGCGTTCTCCAAGGCGGCCTTCACGACACACGACAACGCAGAGTTGCTGAGCAGAGACTGATAGCCAAGTTCCACACACATGAGGATGGCCTCAACCGGGATCTTGGGTTCATGTCACACTATCTGTAATCCCCACGACTTGCCTGGGCTTGCAAAATCTCACGAACTGTCCTGTCTGGAGACAATCAGATCTCTTTAACCTGTGCTTAATGCTCTCTCCACTCACATTGTCTGTACCTTTAAGACTTGATTTCCTGTAAAGACTCGCATTCCAACCATTATTCTGTGAATTGAGTTTGTGTCTTTATATGCCCTGTTTGTGAATAGAACTCCCACTCACCTGACGAAGGGGCAGCGCTCTGAAAGCTAGTGGCTTTTGCGACCAAATAAACCTGTTGGACTTTAACCTGGCGTCGTGAGACTTCTGTGTTTACCCCAGTCCAATGCCGGCATCTCCACATCATGACTGACCAGTGAAACCAAGCATGTCGAATGCCTTCTTCATCACCCTGTTCACCTGTGACTCCACTTTCAAGGAGCTATGAATCTGTACCCCGAGATCTTTGTGTTCTCTAACTCTCCCCAACGCCATTAACTGAGTAAGTCCTGCCCTGGTTCGATCTACCAAAATACATCACCTCTCATTTTTCTAAATTAAACTCCATCTGCCATTCATCAGCCCACCGGTCCAATTGATCAAGATTGCTCTGTGGTTATGATTAAAGTTCTGAACTGTCGATTCATTATAAAAAAAACTATGCTTTAATAAACAAGATAGCAAAATAATAAAAAGTTGTCTAGTTATTTTATTGCAATTTCATTGGGCATGTTCATTTTGCGATGCAGCAGAAAAACCTGAAATAAAAGTAAATAGTGGTTGCATACACTTTTGAATTTGTATGTTGAATTTATGAACTTCTAAAATGCTTAAAGACCTTTAAAATTGATACTTTATCCTAATAATTTGGATGTATAAGAATATTTTATTTAAAATTTTCAGCGAAAAGTGAAATATCAGGATAGAAATACATTTTGGGAAGTCATGAAAATGGACAACATCACATTGTCCGCTTGTTATACACCCCAGTTTACATTCAGTTCTGATCTGAGTAGAGTTAAATATAGGGTAGAGTGTATAACGAGCTGTTGTTACACTTAACTCCTATCAGTTGAACTGAATGCCAGTTATGCACACACCCTATTTTACAATATGATATTGCCCATTTTTCGCTACTGCTCAAGAATAATTTCTATCCATTCATTTGAAAGTGGAATGTTTTTCAAACAATGTGAAATTTCTAAATGCTGGCGTTCAGAGTCTTGGGTATTCATAAGAAATAGGAGCAAGGGTAATATGGTCCCTCCTACCTGCTGCACCGTTCAATACAATTAAGGCTGACCTATGGCCTCAATTCCACTTCCCCACCTGTTCCCCCTATCCCTTGATTGCCCAAGAGACCAAAAATCTATATATCTCAACCTTAAATATATTTAAAGATGGTGAATCCACAGTATTCTGGGGTAGATAAATCTAATTCACAGCTTTGTGATTGAAAGCATTTCTCATCTCAGTCCTAAATGATTGTCCCCTTATTCTGAGACATTGCCCCTGTATTCCCCACCAGGAACTGAGATGAGATATTTCTTCACTCAGAGGGATGTGAATCTTTGGAATTGATGAGTATACTTAAGACTGAGATCAATAAATTTTTGATCTTTTGGGGACTTTTCGATATGGGGAATGGGCAGGAAAGTGCGGTTGAGATAGAAGAGCCATTATTATATTGAATGACATAGCAGGTTCGAAGGGCTAAATGGTCCATTCCCATTTCTTCTATTATGTTCATGTGTAGGCCAAAATGTTTTATTTGCATAGCACGGTGGCACAGTGGTTAGCACTGCTACCTCACAGTGCCAGGGCCCGGTTCAATCCTTGGCTTGGGTCACTGTCTGTGTGGAATTTGCATGTTCTCCTCATGTCTGCATGGGCTTCCTCTGGCTGCTCCGTTTCCTCCCACACTCCGAAAGACGAGTTGGTTAGGTGGATTGGCCATACTAAATTCTCCCTCAGTGTACCCAAACAGGTGTCGGAGTGTGGCGACTAGGGAATTTTCACAGTAACCTCATTGCAGTGTGAGTGTAAGCCTGCTTGTGACAATAACTAATTTTTAAAAATCTAATTTCATATGAAATTTTTAACTTAAGTTTTTATTTAATAAATCATATGCTGTCCTGACCTTGATTTAATATAGTTTTAATACTAATGTAATCTTTGCACGGTTTGTTGCAAGCTTCTTTGCTGTTAAAATTATGTTTGATTGTCCAGTGAACTGAACACAATTCTTACAGCAAATGCAGATGGTGTCAAAGTTGTGGATCTGAACACTGTTGGGAAGGATTTCATTGCTGAGAAAGTGCTTCTTAAATTTGAGGGTTTTTTTAAAGTGGGATTCTCTGCCCCCGCCCCCAACCCCTGTGGCGTGCTTAGCAGCAGGTGGTGGACTACCACTGGCCAGCTGGTCCTGCCGCTGTCAATGGGGTTTCCCATTGAATCTACATCATGCTGATGGGAAATCTGTGGAGGGGGTGTGCCATTGGCATGGCCGGAAGATTCCGCTGAGGGAAGGGCAGCATAATCCTGCCCACTGTATCTTGCCCTGGAAATCTCAGTAGTTCTAATATTTTTTTGAACATGAACATTGCTAATACTTTGATAGGTTGTGGAAACTTGCAGCAACAGTATCCAGTATATTGATTTTGGATATCTTGGCTAGGATTCTTCCCCCAAATCTATTCCGAGAGACAGTTTGATTGTCATTGCAGTGTGGGGCTACTGCGCGTGCGCCAACCGCGGCGCTGATTGATCGGCGCATGCGCAGTGGCCTGCTCAGTGCTATGCTGCCGGCCCTGCCTACAGATTTTTCACATGATTCACACTAGTGCACTCTGCAGTGCACAGACTGTGGGAGACTCTTTCCCGTTGAAAAAACCAGTCAGATTTACTCCAGATTTTATGCAAATTCGACACAGAATTATTTTGGGAGAATCACCCCCATTATCATTGCACAACTGTGGGAAGCTTGCATAGGTCTTTTAGGTTTTTCCCTGAATAAGTTTCTGTGAATGAGTACAAGTCAACCAGCTTATTTTAGTAATTGATTTAGAAGTGTAGAGACAGATGTGCACAATTGGGCACTTTTGAACATAACACTTAGCTTAATCCAGATGATAACTGTTTGGTTGTAAATACCTTTAAGGTCATTTAAAATGTGTTTAGTTTTCAGTTATTTGTTTACCAGTGGAAAATAGTAATAGAAATAATTTTGAGGTTTATTTCTACAATGCCGATCTTTATAGACTTGGAAATTGCACCAATGAGAAGAAGAATGTGTTTGATTCTTTAACTTAAAGGAAATGTAACTATTTTAGATCTAATAAGGATACATTCAGACTTAGTGTTGGAAATTTTCCAGCCTCCATAGTCTCCTAATTAGATATTGTAATTTCATTGAAATAAGTGACTGCTTTAAACAGATACATTGATTTTTGATTTTAGTATTATTTTGAGATTTTTGTATTCTGTGCATATTTTAATGTTTTCCTTCATAAGTGAATGCAACTTCCTCTGGGTTTGCAGCTAACAGTGTTCATTATACCAAATGGCTGATTGTGATTTCATTTTATAGCGTATTCTAATTTGATAGGACACAAAAGCATATTTTAATATGCTTTTGTGCTTAGAAAAATACATAAGAAAATTACTTTTTTATTTCTACAATGTCAATCTTTATAGACTTGGAAATAGGATGAAGCTATTAATTTGCCACTATTGGATTTAATTATTGAGCTTAATAGTGCAATTGAATGCTTTGAAAGAAAGCGTGAAACAGAAGATATAGTCTATGGATTGGATTAGCCATATGCTTGAAATCAATTGAAATTGATTTGACAGCCGAGCTTCAGGAGATTGGAATCTTTCTTTGAAATTCAGATCTATTTTCACCCATCAGTTGCAATGGTGTGCCATTCTTGATTCTGAATTGTGTACGGGTGAACTGATTATGTTTACAGTGTAGATAGTACATTAGATATGTCGGGTGGGGGATTTTGTGCTCCGATTGTTTGGGGGCAGGGGGGGCAGGATAGAGACCGGGAAATCCCACAGGAGCCCCAAAACGCGGTTTACGCTAGTGAGATTTTCCATTCCGATTGTCAGCATGCATTGTCAAGGATAATTGAAACTAAAATGGGAAATATTATTCAGGAGGGACCTGGAGACGTGTGTTTCATCTGGAATGTCATTTCCATGCGATTAAGAGCACTCTAAGAAACATGTGTGCAGGGAAAGGATCATAGTCAGTGGTTGCATGATGGACTTGGACATCACCTTCATATTTGTTAGTGTATGACCAAGTTGCTAGGTAAAAGTTTAAAGTAGCTGTCCAGAATCCTATCAACAATAACCTTCCAACAGAAACTGAATTTGCACTATTCTGTTAAATGGAAGCTCTGAGGAAGGGTCATCCAGACTCGAAACGTTGGCTCTGTTCTCTCTCTACAGAAGCTGTCAGACCTGCTGAGATTTTCCAGCATTTTCTGTTTTTGTTTCAGATTCCAACATCTGCAGTATTTTGCCTTTATCTGTAGTGAAGATGGTTCAAGTAAATGCAATTCAATCTATGTATACTGGTGAACAAGTCAGCAGATTATTAAAAAATGCAAATAGGGCACTGTTCTAGGGATAGAGAATTTAAAAGTAGTAAATTAAGTAAATTCTACTAAATTTGTAAAGAGCCCTGCTCAGATGGCCCTTAAAGTACTGTGTACAGTTCTGGGAGGGGGACGGGGGGGGGGGGGGGGGGGGCGGATTGGGAGGTGGTTAAATTGCTTAGCTCCAAAAATACCTGAGAATTGTGTGCATGATTAACCCACGCCTGCTCAGTATAATCCAGTGTGCTGCTTGTTCATATCATGTTTTCTGCATGTAGCTATGCTCCCCACAATGTTAATTGGCAGCATACAGCAGCAGGGTGCCCAATATTGTTAATAGCTTGCATGACTTAAAGGGGAGTTGCATGTTGCATCAGGTGCTGAGTTTTATAAGTCACCTGAACTGGGAAGAATGATAGAATCCCTAGAATGAGTGAAGAATAGCTGGAGAGCACAGGCACCCACGTTTTCAGGTGTAGGTGCTGCACCAAAGGTCTTGTTGGGGGAGATTGAAACATGATGAGACCACTGTGGGAACAGAGCCTGTAATCGATGTCAGATGTTGTATAGCCTCAAGGTCCTGGATGCAGCACTGGAAAATGTTTAATCATCTCTCATGGTGGTCAAGGTCTGTGAATGCATCTTTAAATGTCATATCTGATCAACTGCATCACCAGCCTCAGTCAATTTACTACATCCCCATCTCTCCCCTGACAACAGTTTCTACCAGTTAGGATTTTGTAGCTTATACTCATCCTCTATCTTATCCTCACACACTTAGCACTTTTGTAAACCTAAAACCCATATCTTACAGATCGCACCCAATGCCAATTATTAAGCCATGGCAGCCACACGGTCCAAACATATTGCATGATGCTGTGACACATTTCCCTCTCTCTTGGAGGCAAAGGTGACACACAGCTGGAAGTAGCAGGAAGTAGCTGTAGAAAGAGAGGCATTCTTCCATGTTCTAACCCCACAGAGGAGATGGTGTTGGCCATTATAGGAAGGGCAGTTGCTGAGGCATGGCCGCTGGTGGGGTTGAAGCAACTTGCCTGCCATCCCACAATCTCTTCTGATCAAGAAGCTGCTAATGGTGTAAGCTTGCATTTAAATTTTTCTCTTTCCTCATCAAGACCTTATCCTTGCTCAGACAGTGGAGGAAGAGCAAAAAGTCAGTGTAGTTGAAGGCACCATCACTCAATTTCATAGTCACAGTCACCAGCTTCAATACTGACTTTGTGCTTCATTTAGAGAATCACAGAATTATTACTGTGCGGAAGAAGGCCTTTCAGCCCATCATGTCTGCAATGGCTCTCCAAATCAGCATTATGATTTTGTGCCATTCTGCTGCCTTTTCCCAATAACCCTGCACATTGTTTCTGTTCAAATAATCATGTCATGCCCTCTTGAATGCCTCAATTGACCCTACTTCTATCACACTTCCAGGCAGTGCATTGCAGACCCGAACCACTTGATGTGTGAAAATGTTTTTTCACACGTCGCATTGCTTCTTTTGCAATCACTAAATCTGCATCCTCTCATTCTCAATCCTTTTAAGAGTGGGGACAGTTTCTCCCTATCTACTCTGTCCAATCCCCTCATGATTGTGAACACCTTTATCAAATCTCCTCTTAGTCTTCACCTCTTCAAGGAGAACGGTTCCAACCTCTCCAATCTATCCTTATAACTGAAGCTTCTCATTCCTGGAACTGTATTGTAAACCTCTTCTGCATCCTCTCCAGTGTGTTCACATCCTTCCTAAAGTGTGGCACCCAGAACACTCCACAATATTCCAGCTTAGGTTTAACTAGTCTCTTAAGAGGATAGGTTAAAAGGTGGTGGGGGGGTGGGGTGCAGTGCGGGTATCCACCCATGATGATACACTGAGTACAAGTGCACTGCAGTCAAAGCGAGGGGAAAGAATTGCTCAATTGCTCGCTGCAGGGGGAGGTTGCTCATTAGTTCAGTTGTGAGTGCAGATGATAACTTTAATGTACGAGGCTACAGAAAATTCATATTGAACTCAAAATGGTAACTCTGTTTCTCAGTTCACAGATACTGCCAGAGCTGCTAAGTTTTTCCAGCATTTTTGTTTTTATTACAGAAGAGAGCTGATGGGTAATTTACAGTCAAATGCTTGAAGTATTGGAAAACTTGTCAGAAAGTCCGCGCTCATTGTCAAGGAGCACGGAGCAATCTAGTACCAATTTCATACAGGTCCTTATGCAGAGTTTGGAGCTCTTCCTATCTGACATAGAATGTGAGGCCAGCTCCAGTCATCATGCACTTTCTGAAGGCTGATGTCTTGGCTTTCATTGCAGCACAAGCACCATTTACTCAGTGTCTGAGTGCTACAGTAGAAGCTCAAGATTGCTGTCATGCAATCTCAGTTTGCTTCCGTGGCAACTCAAACTGTTACCATCATGGCTCTGAATACTAGTGCAAGGGGGGTTTCCTGGACATCGCAGCACTCCTGGGTTGTGTTCTCGCTGTAAGAACCTTCAGCAGATATGTCCTCTTGCTGAGAACCCTCTCCTCCTCACTATTCTGATAGCTTGTTTTGCTCTGTGTGGCCTTTGCTGATTCTCCCAGTTATGATCAATGTCAAGAGAAGTAATTTAGCATGGCCAATCCACCTAACCTGCACAGTTTTGAACTTTAAAGGGAACGGGGAGGGGGGGTTCAGCTGTTCAACATTAAATGGAGGAGAAGACTAAATTGTGGAGTTCTGAAATGTCTTTGTCATGATTTGCCTGCTTGCATGATGTTGACAGCTGTTAGATATGTATCTGCTCACCCCTTCATCAATATAACATCTGGTGTACACCACAGACGCTATTTTGGAATCTTAAGGGGTCATGCAGTGCAAAAAAGGGTGCGAAAAGAGGAGCACTCCCAAGGCCAGTTTCTTCAGCCTTGGTCTCCATACTATAAAAAATGCATAGAGGTGCTGCAGAAAATATATCGATTTACAAGGGCTCTTTCCTCAAAGGGGGTTTGTACTGGAACTGAGAGATTGAACAAGCTGAGGCATTTTCTTTAGAAAAAGGTCAGTAAAGAGACCTGGGTCTTGAAAATTCTGAATGGGTTTGATCGTGTAGATGTGAAGAGAATATTTTCACTTGTGAAAGAATTCAAAACTAGCAGTGGAATTTTCCTATATTTTTTCTAAATGTCGGTCTGAACAAGAAAACTAGAGAGAATCCTGTCGTCGTGAAAAATCTCTATATATTCAGCCATTTTATTCAAAAAAATTTCACATGTTTCATGCTGCACTTGTCACTTTACACCCTAAAAATCATAAGTACAAGATAGTTACTCATAAATCCAATGGGGAATGAAGGAGAAATTTCTTTACTCAGAGCAGTTAGAATGTGCCACTCAGTAGCACATGAAGTGGTTGAGGCAAATGGCTTCCATAGAAAACTAATCATGTAAATGAGAGAAAAGGGAATACAAAGATATGCTGGAAGGGTGAGATGAGGCTGATGGAATTGGAGGAGACTCGTGGGATGTAAACATAATCAGAGTTAGGTTGAATAGCCTGTGTCTGCTGTTTATTCTGTGTAAATTACTTCCCTGTTTTTCCTGTAGCTGTTGACTTCTTGCTGGAATATTTGAACCTCTTGCCTTCACTGTCCTAAGTACATGCTTACATATCCATCCGTCAGGGATGCTGGATAGCAATCAGAAGCATGAAACTTGTCAGATTCCACCTTCCTCCTGCTAACCCCCAATCCCACCATTCTCCAAACTGTATCAGGACTGCTGAGACCAAGAACAATTATAGCACTCAGCTGCTGTTCATGAAATCATCCAACACAACAAAGCTGAGGACTAAATTTTCCTTTTCTTGTCACTATTGTTCAGCTGCTGACTTGATAAACTTGAGCGCTTGAGGAAACCAGTGTAATTTAATCATGTATGAGGTAGATTTCAAAAAGCAGTTTTCTGCTGACAAATTCACTTTTTTGTTCATAATTTGTTTTATGTGCATGACTTCACTGGAAGGTGGCAGTTTCAGCAGTGATCATCTAGAGAAATAGAACTGAAATGCAGAGAAGTTATTGCACAGCAGTAAGTCACAGCACCAGGGACACGGGTTCGATTCCCGGCTTTGGGCCATTGTCTGTGCGGAGTCTGCACGTTCTCCCCAAGTCTGTGGGGGATTCCTCCGGGTGCGCTGGTTTCCTCCCATTGTCCAAAGATGTGCGGGTTGGGTGGATTGGCCATGCTAAATTGCCCCTTAGTGTCAGGGGAACTAGCTAGGGTAAATGCATGGGGTTATGGAGCTGGGGCCGGGGTGGGATTGTGGTCGATGCAGACTCGATGGGCTGAATGGTCTCTTTCTGCACTGTAGGATTCTGTATTACCAAAGTTATATTCTATGTTATGTTGAACTTGCATAAAACCTTTGTTAGATCCATTTGAATATGAACAGTTCTGATCTCAATTTTACAAAAACGTTATTGGGACATTGGAGGAAGTATGAAACAAAATTAGAGGGTTGGTACCAGAAATAAGAGGTTATAATTATTGGGAAAGTCTGAATAGGCCAGGGCTTTTTTCTCTGTCAGGGTCTTTAGAACTATGAAGAAATTTGGATCGGATAGAGATATTAATGTTATTTCCACTTGTGGGTAGTCCAAAATAGTGATCATAAATGTAAGGCATCAATATTTATAATTACTAATGTTGTAAGGTGAAAGGTGAGTAAATGTATCCGAACTAACTTTGATCAGTTTTCAGAAACCCATTTTTAACTGGATATGTTACGCTGTGAGATCGACAAAGAGGACAAGAGTCAGATAAAGGTCCAACATAACTTTATTGAACATTTTATCAGGGAAAAACAATATTTATCAGACGCTACTATTGTACTTTAATTAAGCTCTATCGATCTCTTTGCAGGATGCTTCAGTAAACAGTCTTAAATCTTTAAGTAAACAGTCTCTAATCTACACTAGCTTTCTACTTCTGACTCACACTTCCGAAGGTTCGCTACACCTTATCCATAAGTCCCTATCATTATATTTGAACTGTTTATCTGAAAAGACTGGTACTCGTTCAAAAAGACTGGGACAGACTGTTCATGGCGTTTGAGGGTTGGGTGATGTTTCAGGATCTGCAGTCATCGATTTGGGATCCCCCCTCATCTAGGATTGTTTTGTGTCGTCTCAGTGAGGTGGTCTCTGGATCTGGTCAGTCTGATGATGCTCGCCACGTGGTACAAGAAGCTGGAGATGTTGTGCTGTTCGGCTGCCAGTCGAAGGTACTCTCTGGAGACGTCGTTGAAGAAGGTGCCAAAGCAGAGAGAGCTGGGGCTCCAGGTTTCCTCTCTTATCCCCCTCTTTGCACCCTTCTTGAAGATTCTGTGGCATGTGTCCAATATTATCATTGAGCAGGAGCAGAAAGATCCAATGAGGTGACTACTTTCCATATTTAGAGGTCGCGGAACACGTTTTGAATCATCAACTGCTGAGTGCTGTCCTCGTCACTTTATGCTTCTGTCTTCCTACAGAGCTGGGTGCCACCAAGTCTACGTAGCATTCTTCTAACAATGCAGGTTCACTGGAGATATTAAAACAGTTCATTCTGAAACAATGTGGCCATTAGCACCTGGCCAGGCAGTGCCAAACATGTCTGGTTTCAACAGGAAGTTGATAAGGCCCGGATGCATGAATGCTGTGTGTTCCATCTCTGCAGTTTGCAAATTGCAGGGTCCAGCTAGTTTTAAACTTGGCTTCCACATTTCTTGATTTGATTTGATTTATTATTGTCACATGTATCAGTATACAGTGAAAAGTATTGTTTCTTGCACCCTATACAGACAAAGCATACCATACATAGAGAAGGGGAGAGTGCAGAATGTAGTGTTACAGTCATAGCTAGGGTCTAGAGAAAGATCAACTTAATACGAGGTAGGTCCATTCAAAAGCCTGATGGCAGCAGGGAAGAAGCTGTTCTTGAGTTGGTTGGTACGTGTCCTCAGACTTTTGTATCTTTATCCTGACGGAAGAAGGTGGAAGAGCATATGTCTGGGGTGCACGGGATCCTTGATTATGCTGGCTGCTTTTCCGAGGCAATAGGAAATGTATGGGATAAAAGCAAAATACTGCGGATGCTGGAATCTGAAACAAAAACTGAAAATGCTGGAAGATCTCAGCAGGTCTGACAGCATCTGGGGAAAGGGGATAGAGCCAATGTTTCTAGTCCAGATGACCCTTCGTCAGAGCTGAGAGCAAAGAGAATCAGCAGAGATTTATACTATGAGGGTGGGTGGGGATGGCAGGTGCGTGGAATGGGACAAAGGGAATATAAATGAGGATACAGAAGGCGGAGAAGGTGCTAAAATGTGTCCATTAAGTGATCAGAATGTGTGAATGACAGAAGAGATGTGCAGATTATTAAAGGACTGCCTGAGGAATGTGGCAGTTGCTCTGTTTGGAGGGGGGGGTGGAAGAAGGAGCGCTGGAATGGAACGTGGAAAAATGGTGGTGAGAAAGAAATGATAAAATGGATGAATAGGATGAAACAAAATGAAACAAAAAATGGAAATGGGGTGAAGGTGAGTTTTGTGGACTCCAGCAATCCATATAACATCTGTACCTGTTGAACTGTAGATAAATCCCCGGGACCTGATGAGGTATATCCCAGGACGTTGTAGGAGGCTAGGGAGGAAATTGTGGGTCCCCTCGCCGAGATATTTAAATCATCGATAGTCATGAGTGAGGTGCCTGAAGATTGGAGAGTGGCAAATGTTGTGCCTTTGTTTAAAAAGGGCTACAGGGAAAAGCCTGAGAACTACAGGCCAGTGAGCTTCACATCTGTGGTGGGTAAATTGTTGGAAGGTATTTTGAGAGACAGGATCTACAGAGATGAAAGGACTGATTAGGGACAGTCAGCATGGCTTTGTGAGTGGAAAAGCATGTCTCACAAATTTAATTGAGTTTTTTGAAGGGGTAACCAAGAAGGTAGATGAGGGCAGTGCAGTTGATGTTGTCTACATGAACTTTACCAAGGCCTTTGACAAGGTACTGCATGGTAGGTTGTTGCATAAAGTTAAATCTCACAGGATCCAGGGTGAGGTATCTAAATGGATACAAAATTGGCTTCTTGACAGAAGCCAGAGAGTGGTTGTAGAGAGTTGTTTTTCAAACTGGAGGCCTGTGACCAGCGGTGTGTCTCAGGGATCAGTGCCAGGCCCACTGTTGTTTGTCATTTATATTAATGATTTGGATGAGAATATAGGAGGCATGGTTAGTAAGTTTGCAGATGACACCAAGATTGGTGGCATGGTGGATAGTGAAGAAAGTTATCTCCAATTGCAACGGGATCTTGATCAATTGGACCAGCGGGCTGATGAATGGCAGATGGAGTTTAATTTAGACAAATGCGAGGTGATGCATTTTGGTAGATTGAACCAGGGCAGGACTTACTCAGTTAATGGTAGGGCGTTGGGGGAGTTACAGAGCAAAGAGATCTAGGGGTACATGTTCATAGCTCCTTGAAAGTGGAGTCACAGGTGGACAGAGTGGTGAAGAAGGCATTCGACATGCTTGGTTTCATCGGTCAGAACATTGAATACAGGAGTTGGGACGTCTTGTTGAAGTTGTACAAGACATTGGTAAGGCCACACTTGGAATACTGTGTGCAATTCTGTCACCCTATTATAGAAAGGATATTATTAAACTAGAAAGAGTGCAGAAAAGATTTACTAGGATGCTACCAGGACTTGATGGATTGAGTTATAAGGAGAGGCTGAATAGACTGGGACTTTTTTCTCTGGAGCGTAGGAGGCTGAGGGGTGACCTTATAGAGGTCTATAAAATAATGAGGGGCATAGACAAGGTAGATAGTCAATATCTTTTCCCAAAGGTAGGGGAGTCTAAAACTAGAGGGCATAGGTTTAAGGGAAGAGGGGAGAGATACAAAAGTGTCCAGAGGGGCAATTTTTTCACAGAGGGTGGTGAGTGTCTGGAACAAGCTGCCAGAGGTAGTAGTAGAGGCAGGTACAATTTTATCTTTTAAAAAGCATTTACATAGTTAAATGGGTACGATGGGTATAGAGAGATATGGACCAAATGCGGGCAATTGGGATTAGTTTAGGGGTTTTAAAAAAAAGGGCGGCATGGACAAGTTGGACCGAAGGGCCTGTTTCCATGCTGTAAACCTCTATGACTCTCTGACTTGAATCTACACTCTCTCCATGGAAACAACCTCCCAAACAAATCTGTGTTATTTGTAAAAATATATGAGGAAAAATTACATTCATCATTTTCATTTCTACAAATAGTTTATGCCTATTACATACCCAACTTGTTATGACTTAGAAGTGGCAGAGGCACAACTGTTTTACAGCTGAATCTGATCCTGATCATGAACCTTCCGAAAATGGCCATGAAAAATTCTGCATTTCCAGTGACACCCTGGTATAACTTCCCATTTAATCACAAGCTGCTATGGATTATGTGCGAAGTGGCTACTAATTAGAAATTTCATTTAGAGCCTGTATTTACACAGGTACAGAATAATTGTCAAAGCATGATGCTATATTTACTTAAGAGGAATAGTTTAGGGAATGCTTCTCTCCTTACAGCAATGTTCAATTTAATAAGCTTCCTTTGATGCATTGCTCATTTTAAAATGTTTAAATATTGCAAGAATTCCTTCCCTTAACAATCTGATCCTCCCTAAATGTTTGAACTGCAGAACTTGGCTCCATTGTGCCCATATGCTACAAATGCAATTTTGGGTGCAGAATGAAATGTACACTTCCAGGGTAGCCATTTTGGTGTAGACATTCGCGTGGGAGTTAAGAGTATGCATCACAAATATGAAAAAGCTGATAGAATGTGATGTCAGTCAGCATGTAAAAAAGGCAAAGATTAATGGCAAGCCGAAGAATTGGGAAAATTTTAAAAACCAACAAAATATGAACAAAAAATAGAGAAAACTATGACGGGAGATAATGCTGCAGCTTTATAGGACCCTGGTTAGACCCCACTTGGAATACTGCGCGCAGTTCTGGTCACCTCATTACAGGAAAGATGTTGAAGCCATTGAAAGGGTGCAGAGGAGATTTACAAGGATGTTGCCTGGATTGGGGGGCATGCCTTATGAGGATAGGTTGAGGGAGCTTGGTCTCTTCTCCCTGGAGAGACGAAGGATGAGAGGTGACCTGATAGAGGTTTACAAGATGTTGAGAGGTCTGGATAGGGTAGACTCTCAGAGGCTATTTCCAAGGGCTGAAATGGTTGCTACGAGAGGACACAGGTTTAAGGTGCTGGGGGGTAGGTACAGAGGAGATGTCAGGGGTAAGTTTTTCACTCAGAGGGTGGTGGGTGAGTGGAATCGGCTGACGTCGGTGGTGGTGGAGGCAAACTCGTTGGGGTCTTTTAAGAGACTTCTGGATGAGTACATGGGATTTAATGGGATTGAGGGCTATAGATAGGCCTAGAGGTAGGGATATGATCGGTGCAACTTGTGGACCGAAGGGCCTGTTTGTGCTGTGGCTTTCTATGTTCTATGTTCTAAATTAGTGAGGAATATAAAAATGCACGGTAAGAGCTTCTTTAAATATATAAAAAGAAAGTGAGAGGCCAAAGTGAACATAGGCCCCTTAGAGAATGAGACTGGGGAAATAATAAAGGGGAAACCAGGAAATGGCAGAGGAGTTAAATAAATACTTTGTGTCAGTCTTCACGGTAGAAGACACTTAATAGCATTCCAAAAATGCTCCGGTTTCCTCCCACAGTCCAAAGATGTGCAGGTTAGGTGGATTGGCCATGCTAAATTGCCCCATAGTTTCCCAAGATATGTAGGTCCGGTGGATTAGCCATTGGAAATGTGTGGGGTTATGGGGATAGGACCTGGGTATGATGCTCTGTCCGAGAGTTGGTACGTACTAGATGGGCTGAATTGCCTCTCAGAATGTGAGTATTCTGAGAGTCAGCATAGCTTGCTGAAAAGAAAATCATGCCTGACAAATTTATTAGAATTCTTTGAGGTGGTAATGGGAACAGGATAGATGAAGGGGAAGCAGTAGGTTTAATGTACTTGGATTTCCAAAAAGTGTTCATTAAGCTGCCACACAAAAGGCTACTTAATAAGAGCCCATATTGTTGGGAGTAGTGTATTAGCATGGATAGAGGATTGGCTAACTGGTAGAACACAGTAAGAAGTCTCACAACACCCAGGTCAAAGTCCAACCTGGTGTTGTGAGACTTCTTACTGTGTTCACCCCAGTCCAACGCCGGCATCTCCACATCATAACTGGTAGAAGGCAGAGATTTGGAATAAAAGGGGCATTTTCAGGATGCAACCTGTAACAGCAGAGTGCCACAGGGATCATTGCTGGGGCCACAATTATTTCCAATATATATTAATGAATAGGGCGAGGGAATGAATGTACTATTGCCAAGTTTGCGAATGACACAAAAATAAATGGGAAGGCAAGTGGTGAGGATGGCACAAAGGGTCTACAGAGGGATAAAGACTGTGAATGGGCAAAAACTTGCCAGATGGAATATATCGGAAGATGTGAAGTTATGCACTTTGATAGGAAGAATAAAGGAGCTGAATATTATTTAAATGGAGCTTTCACAGAGGGATTTGGTGATCCTTGTGCATAAATCACAAAGCTAGCACACATGTACAGCAGGTAATAGGGAAGGCAAATGGAACGTTGGCCTTTATTTCAAAGGGAATGGAGCATAAAAAGAGGGAAGTCTTGCCAAAACTATACAAGGCACTAGTTAGACCACACATGGAATACTGTGAACAGTTTTGGTCCCCTTATCTAAGGAAATATATGCTGGCAGTGCAGAGAAGGTTCACTAGGTTGACCCCAGGTATGGAGGGATTTTGTTATGAGGAGAGGTTGAGCACATTGGACCTATACTCATTGAAATTTAGAAGAGTGAGAAGCGACCTTATTGAAACAAATGGGATGCTTAGGGGCCTTGACAGGGTAGATGCTGAGAGATTGTTACCCCTTGTGGGAGAGTCTAGGACAAGAGGGTGTCATCTCAGAATAAGGGGTCTCCTATTTAAGATAGATGAAGAGGAATTTCTTCTCTGGGGGTAGTGAATCTCTGGAATTCTTTACCACAGAGGCCTGAAGAGGCTAAGTTAATAGGTATATTCAAGGCTGAGATAGACATTTTTAATTAATAAGGGGATTAAGGGAAAAAGGAGGGAAAGTGGAGCTGAGGATTATCAGATCAGTCATGATCTCATTGAATGGCAGAACAGACTTGATGGATCAAATAGCCTATTTCAGCTCCCCTGTCTTATGGTCCTATGGTCCATTCAAAGAATAGTAGTAAAACAAAAACAAAGGCTGTTATCTGAATGCATGAAGCATTTATTATAAAATAGATGAACCAACAGCATAAGAAGAGTTGAATGGTTTAGATCAAAACTCCATTACAGAGACATGAGCCTAGTCTTTGCCAATTGGCGTTGAGACCCAGATACAGACATTTCATCCCCATTTCTAACAGCTTCTGTTTTTGTCAGTAGGGGATAGGGAGTGGTACGTGATTCACACAGGGGAAATCTGAACCAGCAGAGCCATTTGAACTGCTGAGTTCAAACGGACCTTAGTTTTGCTGGAGTGCCGTCCATTTTCCGCAATTTATTACTTACAATGTTTAAGAACAAACATGAATGCTTGTAAAAGGTGGATATGGTCTGTGGAACTCTCATTTTATTTAAATACCATGCCCTTTACATTTTGCTGTGGGGGTGGGGAGGCGGTCGCTGTATCTCTTGAGTTAAAAAAGAACAGTGCTTGTATTATTTTTATGAGGTACATTGGCCTCATAGAAACAGAGACTCGAGAAATTAGATGGGCGGGATGAGGAAATGGCAGAGATGTGAAGCAAATACTTTGTCTTCACAGGAGAAGACACAACTTACAGAAGTTGCCAGAATTAGAGGGTAATCATGGGGCTAACGAGAGTAAAGAACTTGAGGAAATTTATATCTCTGAACAAACTTTTGAAGGCACTTAAAGATTCATTGGCTTTTAGTTTCTTGACCTGAAGGCCTAAATCCTAGGATTCTAAAAGAAATAGCTGAAGTGATAGTGGATGCACTCTGATTTTCTAAGGAAATTTCATAGTTTATAGAGTTGTCCCAGCAGATTGGCAGTTGGCAAATATAATACCACTATTCAAGAAAGGATGGAATTCCAAACAAGTTATCCTGGCATCAATCATTGGGCAAATCTATTGTTAAGAAAGCCTTAGCAATGCACTTAGAAAATCATGGAATGATCAGACAAAGTCAATGCGGTTTTTTGAAATGTATTAGCATTTATGGAGAATATAACCAGTAGATAGACGAAGGGAAGCCAGAATGTAGTGTACTTGGATTATCTATTGGAATTGTTCAACTCAGTGAAATGCTCTTGCGTTGGACAATTCCAAAGATTCATCAACTTTCAGGTGAAGAAATCCCTCCTCATCTCAGTCTTAAATAATCAGCCCCTTATCCTGAATGCAGTGGGATACTCTTCACTTGCCTGGAAGAGTGTAGTTCCAACAACACTCAAGAGGCTTGACACCTTCCAGCACAAGGCAGTCCACTTAATCAGTACCCTATTCACCACTGAAACATTCACACCTTCCCGGCATCTAAATGTGCTGCAACAACTCACCAAGGCACCTTGATTTGATTTATTATTGTCACATGTATTAGCATATCGTGAAAAGTATTATTTCTTGTGTGCTATACAGACAAAGAATACCATACATAAGGAAGGAGAGAGTGCAGAATGTAGTGTTACAGTCGTAGCAAGGGTGTAGAGAAAGATCAACTTAATGTGAGGCAGGTCCATTCAAAAGTCTAATGGCAGCAGGGAAGAAGCTGTTTTTATGTTGGTTGGTACATGATCTCAGACTTCTGTATCTTTTTCCCAATGGAAGAAGGTGGAAGAGAGTATGTCCGGGGTGCGTAGGGTCCTTGATTATGCTGGCTGCTTTTCTGAGGTAGCAGGAAATGTAGACAGAGTCAATGGATGAGAGGCAGGTTTGAGTGATGGACTGGGCTTCATTCACGACCCTTTGTAGTTTATTGCGGTCTTGGACAGAGCAGGAGTCATACCAAGTTGTGATACAACCAGAAAGAATGTTTCTATGGTGCATCTGTTGAAGTTGGTGAGAGTTGTAGCGAACATGTCAAATTTCCTTAGTCTCCTGAGAAAAAGTTTTTAGTTTTCTTAACTATAGCATCGGCATGAAGGGATCAAGACAGGTTGTTGGTGATCTGGACACCTAAAGACGTTGAGGTTCTCGACCATTTCTACTTTGTCCTCATTGAAGTAGACAGGGGCATCCTCTCCACTACGCTTCCTGAAGTCGATGACTATCTCCTTCATTTTGTTGACATTGAGGGAGAGATTATTGTCGTTGCACCAGTTCACCAGATTCTCTCTCTCTTTCCTGTGCTGTGTCTCGTCATTGTTTGAGATTTGACCCACAACGGTGGTGTCATCAGCAAACATGAAAATTGAGTTGGAGGGGAATTTGGCCATACAGTCAAAGATTTATAAGGAATATAGTAAGGGGCTGAGGACACAGCCTTGCGGAGCACCAGTGTTGAGGATAATCGTGGAGGAGGTGTTGTTGCCTATCCTTGCTGACTGCAGTCTGTAGGTTAGGAAGTCTACGATCCAGTTGCAGAAGGAGGAACCGAGCCCCAGGCCACAAAGTTTGGAGATGAGTACCGTTGGAATAATGGTGTTAAAGGCTGAGCTGAAGTCTGTGAATAGGAGTCTGACATAGGTGTCTTTGTTATCTAGGTGTTCCAGGGTTGAGTGCAGGGCCTGGGAGATGGATCTGTTTTGGCGACAGATAAACTGTAGTGGATCCAGGCAGGCAGGAATTAATTTGCGCCATAACCTTTCAAAACACTTCACAGTGATGGATGTCAGAGCCACTGGATGATAGTCATTAAGGCACACTGCCTGGCTTTTCTTTGGTTTGATAGCACCTTCCAAACCTGCAACCTGTACCATTGAGAAGGACAAGGATAGCAAAGTCATGAGAATAGCCCGACCTGTAAGTTCTCTCCAAGCTGCACACCGTCCTGACTTGGAACTCTATTGCCGTTTTTTTGCTGTCTTTGTGTCAAAATCCTGGAATCGCTTCCTTCCTAACAGGATTGTGGGTGTACCAACGCCACATGGACTGCAGCGGTTCAAGAAGGCAACTCTCCAAGGGCATTTAGGGGTGGGCAGTAAAGGCTGGCCAACCAGTGATGTGCACATGCCTTGAATGAATAAAGCAAAAAACTGCTAGCCTGTCTAGATTTTGCATCCTCTACTGAGGCATGCAGGCTCTCAACAGCATACTTAGCACTGACCTGAACATAGCAATCATCGTTTTGAGTAGACAGCAGAAAGTTTCTGTGTTGCCTACAATGAACGGGTGTGCATTAACAGCACATTACAACCCCCACCCCCATTTTGGGGCATTATCCAATTTTCCCCCCTTGACCTTTTAAGGTACTTAGCATGTGTCTACTTCTGTGATGCTGAGAAATATATATTTGTAGCAAGCTGGTCAAGGTGATGTGTCAATAAAAATACTAACCTTTTTTTTCACCTTTATTGTAGGAAAAGAGGGAGTCCCTGAGGAGACCAAATCTGAATCCATCACTGACACAACTGATCTTGCAATGCCTCCTGAAATGCCAATTGTGATTGATCGGCATGCACTGAAAGACATTCTAGGAACCCCTATCTATGAAATGGAGGTACGGGTGAATTTGACAGTTTTATTATTCTCACAAGCTTTGGAAAATATTTCTGAAGCAAATAGGCAGTATGTTTGGTCAGAATATATATTAAAATCAGTAAGAAAGTTTGTGTATGTAAATATAATTGTTCTACAGAATACGGTTAAACTTTTTATTTGTTCATGTGCTGTCACTGTCACTGGCAAGGCCAGCATTTGTTGCCCAATCTTGCCCTTGGACTGAGTGGTTTGCTAGGTCATTTCAGAAAGGCAATTAAGAGTCAACCATCACATATCAGCCAGACCAAGTAAGGCATGGATGACCATCCCATGAGGGCAAAAGTGAATCCGATTCCCTTTTACAACAATATGTGACTAGCCTTCAATTCCATATTTTTTTTAACTAATTTAAATTCCAGCAGCTGCCAGTGGGACTAATTCAGTGTCCCTCAAGCCTAGGCCTCTGGATGACTAGTCCAGTGACATTCACTACGCCACCGTCTTCCCCTTGATGCTAACTAAATGAGATTGATACCATGTGTATGCATTGTTGCTAAAGCTCCTTCTTGGCACTGATAATCCATATCAGCTTTATAATCCAACAAGATCATGCATTCAAATCTTATTGTTGCACCTCATGAGCACTGATACAGTATGCATGTTTGGAGCGCACAGGTGCTAAGATTTTAAAATACTTCAAAATTGGACCTTTCAGAAGCACTTTGTTGAAGTGAGAACAGAGAACAATCATGTTAAGATTGTATTGATCCAGGTTACATCTTGGCTTTTAGAAACTGCAAATTTAGTTACCTGACAATATGTCCATAGGATTGCTGCCAGAAAAGGTGAAAACAGAAAACAATTCAAGATCATTTGCTATTTTTATTAGACACTATTCGACTTGCATCAAGTTCCTGTTCTTTGTCTCAGCTGTTCTGAAATCATTAGTGATCTCATTTGGTCGTTCTAGACTATTCTTGCTAATAATCACATTTTAAGACAACAAAGGGAAACCAAAATCCACTTGAAAAGATTGGGAGAGAAATTTGTTTCAGGCAGTAGTGCAAGACAAATGATATTGCGTCCACCACGTGTTATACAAACCACAAGATTCTGTTATGTTGACTTAAATATAGCTGGTCATCAGTATGAGAACATAGCAGTTGGGGCCATGCCTTTTCCATCCATTTTGTTCTACCCTGTGATCTCTAACTTGGGCCACTTTCATGGTTCGAGGCATTCATATAGTACAAACACATGGGTAGAACATGTATCCATGATGTGGAGATGCCGGCATTGGACTGGGGTAAACACAGTAAGGAGTCTCACAACACCAGGTTAAAATCCAACAGGTTTATTTGGTAGCGCAAGCCACTAGCTTTCGGAGCGCTGCTCCTTCATCAGGTGAGTGGGATTTCAGTTCACAAACAGGGCATATAAAGACACAAACTCGATTTACAAAATAATGGTTGGAATGCGAGTCTTTACACATCTCTTTAACCTGTGCTTTAACCCTCTCTCCACTCACATTGTCTGTACCTTTAAGACTTGATTACCTGTAAAGACTAGCATTCCAACCATTATTTTGTAAATTGAGTTTGTGTCTTTATATGCCCTGTTTGTGAACTGAAATCCCACTCACCTGATGAAGGAGCAGCGCTCTGAAAGCTAGTGGCTTGTGCTACCAAATAAACCTGTTGGACTTTAACCTGGTGTGAGACTTCTTACTATAGTACATGTATCACCAAGGTATATCTATGGAAAGATTAACATGCAATCATATGTACTTACAAATATACAAAATAGGAGCAGATTCGGCCCCTTGAACCTCCTCTGCCATTCAATAAGGTCATGGTTGATCTACATGTGTTTCAAGTTCCACATTCCCATCTACCCCCGATAACCTTTAATTCTCTTGCCTAACAAGGATCTGTCTCCCTTTGCTTTAAAAATATTGAATGATCCTGTTTCCACCACCTTTGGCGGTAGAGAATTCCAAAGTCGCACGACCCACTGAGTTTTAAAAAAAAAATCTGTCCTATAATGGCAACCCATAATTTTAAAACAGTGCCCCCTAGTTCTGGACTCACCCACAAGAGTAAATATCCTTTCCACATCCATCTTGTCAAGACCATTTAGGATCTTGTATACTTCGATCAATTCACCCCTCGCTCTTCTAAACTCGAATGGAAACAAGCGCAGCCTGTCCAACTATCCTCATAAGACAACCCACTCATTCCAAGTATCAATCTAATAAACCTCATTTGAACTGCCTTCAATACATGTACATTCTCTCTTGAATAAGAGACCAAAACTGCACACAGTATTCAAGATGTGGTCTCACCAATGTCCTACATAACCTTACTTCTTTGTCCAATTCCACTTGTTGCCAGATTTTTGCCCACTCACTCAACTTATCTGTATCCATCTGCAAACTCCTTATGTCCTCTTCACAATATATTTTTCTACCTATCTTTGTGTTGTCTGCCAATTTAGCTCCAATCCCTTCGCTCCCCTCATCTAAGTCATTGATGTAAATTGTAAAAAGTTGAAACCCCAGCACAGACTGCTGCAGGACTCTACTCGTCACTGTCTGTGTGGAGTTTGCACATTCTCCCCATATCTGCGTGGGTTTCCTTCGGATGCTCGGTTTCCTCCCACAATCCGAAAATGTGTGGGTTAGGTTGATTGGCCATGCTAAATTAACCCTAGTGTCAGGGGGATTAGCAGGGTAAATATGAGGGGTTATGGGAATAGGCTTCATAGAATCATAGAAACCCTACAGTGCAGAAGGAGGCCATTCGGCTCATCGAGTCTGCACCGACCACAATCCCACCCAAATCCTACCCCCATATTCCTACACATTTACCCGCGAATCCCTCTAAACTTCACATCTCAGGACACCTAAGGGACAATTTTTTTAGCATGGCCAATCAACCTAACCCGCACATCTTTGGACTGTGGGAGGAAACCGGAGCACCCGGAGGAAACCCACGCCTGGATGGGATTGTGGTCGGTGCAGACTCGATGGGCCGAATGGCCTCCTTCTGCACTGTAGGGATTCAATGATTCTGTCAACCAGGCATACTTTCTGGTTGGCTGGCAGAAAACGATCTTGTGCCTACGCTCATGAGCTTATGACCCTACACCATGAGCTTATATTTTCCGCAACCTTTCATGTGGCAATTTACCAATTTCCTTCTGGAAATCCAAGTACAGCTGTCTACAGGCACCCCTTTATCTACAACACAAGTTACTCCTTCAAAGAACTCTTAAATTGGTTGAACTTGATTTCCCTTTCACAAAAGCATGCTGACTCTTCCCAATTTCTTGAGCTTTTCTTAGTGCCCAGCTTTAACCTCGTTAATTATGATTCTAGCATCTTCCCCACAACAAATGTCAAGCAAACTGGCCTAGAGTTTCCTGTTTTCTGTCTCCCTTCTTGAATAGAGGGGTTATATTTGCTACTTTCCAGCCTGATGGAACCTTTCCTGAATCTAGGGAATTTTCCACACCTTATTAGTCACCTCTAAGACCGTAGGATGAAGTCTATCTAGATTCGGAGATGTGTCCTGCTGCTCTATCAGCTTGTTTGGTACTGTTTCCCTAATGATTTTAATTTCACCAAGTTCCTCTCTCCCTTCCATGTCCTAATTTACAGTGGAGCAATTTATTAAAGGTAAAGTCCCAGATGACCATAGGCTACTCTCCCCTTTGAAGGGGAGAGCTGACTGGTGGTGATTTAACCCGAGGCAGGGGGCAAGGTTGAGAAAGCAGGCCTTCATGAATAACCTCAGCCGGTACGGGAATTGAATCCACACTGTTGGCATTGCTCTGCATCACTAATCAGCTGTCAAGCCAACTGAGCTAAACTGACCCCTGAACAATTTATTAAAGAACTGATGACTTCATGACTCTTCACATTTATGTACTTTCATTTAATGCAGCATTAGCTTGAAAACAATGTGTTTAAGAGACTTTTTTGTATGCCTCAGTGGAGCAAACATCAAGCCTCTGCAGAGTGCGGTTTTATGAATTGTATCAGATGTTGAACATAAAGGTATAACTGATTGTTAGCAAAACACAGTTATAATGCATAAAACACTGAACAATAGCACGTTCCTTTAGTGAGAGAAAATGTTTAGGAACCCAGTCAATTCTAGTGCACATCCTTGTGGTCAGTACAAGGAATATCACTGGCAGAATGCCAGTGATGCAGAATGAGAGAGGAGTAATGCTACTAAAGGTCAAAAGGAGATGGTTAGATTCGCTCTTGTTGGGTATTTGGAGAAACTGAAATGGAATACTTTTAGTACTAAGTACCACTTTCTTAATAGAAGAAGATTATACTTTACCAGATATTCAGTTTAAAAAATAAATGTTATCAAGATTTTAAACCTTTTGAGTAAAATACCACCCTTCCCATGCTGCTTTGTGTTATTGATCATGAAGGTGTGCTCAAAAAGCTCCATTACAAAATTGTAGGTGGGGTAGAGGTGGAAGAGGAGTGTTCCTTCAGAGGGATCAGTGGAGCAAAAATCTTGAGTGAGTTTATAAATCAAGGTTTGGGTTCCGACATCAATTTCAATCTATGAGGGATAGAAACTGGGGAAAAGAGAAATCCTCAGGTGGTAAAGGCAAAGGACAAAGAAAGGTACAGTTCAGGAACAGGCCCTTTGGTCCTCCAAGCCTGTGCCAATCATGATGCCCTAACTAAACTAAAAAAAAAACCTTCTGTCCTTACGCGATCCGTATCCCTTTGTTCCCTCCCTATTTATGTACCCATCCAGATGCCTCTTAAATGTTGCTAATGTGCCTGCTTCTACCACCTCTGGCAGTGCATTCCAGGCACCCACCACTCTCTGCGTGAAAAATTTCTCCCGCACGTCTCCTTTAAACTTTCCCCCTCTCACCTTGAACTTGTGCCCCCTTGTAATTGACGCTACCACCCTGGGAAAAAGTCTCTGACTACTCACCCTGTCTATGCCTCTCATCATTTTGTAGACCTCAATCAAGTCTTCCATCAGCCTCCATCTTTCCAATGAAAACAATCCTAGTTTATTCGGCCTCTCCTCATAGCCAGTGCCCTCGAGACCAGGCAACATCCCGGTGAACCTTCTTTGCACTCTCTCCAAAGCTTCCATGTCTTTCTGGTAGTGTGGTGACCAGAACTGCACGCAATACTCCAAATGCCGCCTAACCAAAGTTTTATATAGTTGCAACATGATTTTAAAAATTGCAGCATTCTGATCATAATCTCAGTAGTACAGATCAGGAATCAGGCCTGAAGTCTTGTAGCCTTTATAGTGCAATTTCACACAAGGCAGGGCAATTAGCAACTGAACCATTGGGAGGCTAAGTTAAATGTTCTGGAAATAAGTAAATGAAAACCATTAATAAAAATTGAATTTTTTTCCTTTTATGCTACACAGGTATCCCAGCGCTTGAGCCAGCCTGGGGTGGCAATAGGTTTGGCTTGGACACCATTAGGTGGTGAGATCATGTTTGTGGAAGCAAGCCGAATGGAAGGAGAGGGTCAACTGACTCTAACAGGGCAGTTAGGGGATATTATGAAGGAATCGGCCCATCTTGCAATAAGCTGGCTGCGCAGCAATGCAAAGAAGTATCACTTCACAAATGGTATGTAAAATAAACTCTGCAGTGAGAAGAGCTCAGTATAATAATTTCAACCAAGTCTTTTGACATCTAAAGCCTTCATCTGTGAAATATTTATTTTGTAATGCTACAAGAGACAATAAATCTGTCTAAGTACAGAGCATAGAGCATTGTGGCTACACAAGCAAGTGTAAAGTTGAGTTTCTGTGGCACAGAACTCACCACCTGTCTTTCCAAAGCCTATCCACTATCTGCAGGGCACAAGTCAGGAGTGTTATGAAATATTCTACACATGCCTGGATGAAAGCAGTTCCAACAACATGCAAAAAGCTTGGCACCATTCAGAACAAAGCAGCCTGCTTTATCAGCACCCCATCCATCCAACTTAAACACTTACTGCCTCCACTTCTGGCGCATAGTGGCAGTAGTGTGTAGCATGTACAAGATGCACTGCAGCAACTCATTAAGTCAATGACAGCACCTTCCAATCCAGTGACCTCTACCAAATGGAGCAAACCACCATCTCTAGCAGTGTCTCACACATCATTCTGACTTGAAACTATAACTGAGTCAAAAACCTCAAACTCCCTTTCTAGCAGCAACGTCGGTGTACCTAAACTATATGGACTGCAGTGGTTCAACAAGATAGCTCACCACCATCTTCTTGAGGGCAATTCACAATGGACAACAATGCTCACAACCAATGAACGAATTTAAGAAAATAAGGGGATTTAGGATTTTTCTAATATAAATTTTACCATTATTATTTAGTATTCAGAGACCTGGAGGTAGGCTGTTTTTGCATCAAAAATAGTGCCTCAGTTGTCAAGCTGACCTGGTCCAGATTGAATGACCTGGTTCAGCCTGGGTGAAACAGTATTCATTATGCTTGTGAGAAATGTTATTTCACTGCTTGATTAATGGAAGCAGAAGACACCCAGATATTTCTATTTTTCTTTTCTAGCAAGCAAATTTCTTCAATTCTCATTCATGGTGTTATGCGCATTTATATATTCCCTAACTAAACTATTCCATTCCTAGCAGATGGTTATGATTGAATGAATTGCAATCAAGAATCCAATCTTGTACAAAATTAGGTCAAGTTCAGGGCACGCCATCATTGGCTATTGCCGGATATCAAAATTCTTTTTTGCATATTATTGAAGTACACTCAACCTTACAATGCTTATAAACAGCATAGTTTAAATATTTGATTGCGTTAGGTACTCATGCTAATTAATTTCTCTTCCACTGAGGTGTTTTGCCTTGTATCATTTGTTTTTGCAATGTTCCAGAATGTGGAGTCAGCTTATTTTTTTCAAAAGGTTTATTTTCCTATTTGTTTCTTCTTGTCAAGAGAAACATGCTGAACATTGCATTCTAAATAAAAGGTTTGTGTGAAATTACCATATCTTTCAGTTAAATGCAGATCTATAATTATAGTTCAGAGAGAACTGGGAGGGCGATCTGTAAAATTGTTCTGATAGTATAAATGCATCTTTCAATCTATGCCAATCACATTATTAGTTCTGTGGAGAATTTAAACTTACCAAAAAAATTGATCAAAATTCTTGTCTTCTGGACCAGGCTATAAAGAAAAAATGAAAAAGGAACTTGCATTTATGTAGCACCTGTGCAACCATCTGATACCCAAAAGCACTGTACAACAGTGAAATATTTGTGAAGTGTAATTGCTGTGTTAAAGTATGGAAATGTGGCACCCAATTAATGCACAGCAAGGACTCACAGACAAGAGTGAGATAATGGCCAGATAATATGCTTGAACGATGTTGATTGAGGATATAACCCAAAGTGAAATGTGGTTTGAGGGGGCATGTTGCAGGAACTAAGTAACAGACGATGTTTTTCAAACCCTTGTATGAATTTAGATAGTCCACTCCTGTTCATTCATAGTTCTTGATGCAGAATGATTTAATTATCTAATAACACAAATTAAGCAACATAAATTGCACTATAAAGTGGGAATTTGGTGCTTAAAATTTCAAATACTCAGAACATTTGAATTTAAGGGTAATATTGCAAATACAGGATTTAACGGATAATTGCACCTTGCCAAATCTTTGATACTTTACTCAACTAGTAAAACCTAGATGACTCTTTTTCAGTGTCCCCAGATTTATGTCACTATTTCTAAGTGCCCCAGACAGAAGAGTATAGAAACAATGGTTATATGAGAATTTTCTGTATGAAATTAATTTTTCAATTTATCTGCAGAAATTTATTCTTGATAAATGGGCTTATGTAATATGGGAATTTTGTTTTGTAATAATAACAATGGAAACTTTTTCCCACCAATTTAGCTGTTGGAAGCTTTGATCTCCTTGACAACACCGATATACATCTACACTTTCCAGCTGGAGCTGTTACAAAAGATGGACCATCTGCTGGTGTCACAATAGTAACATGCCTTGCCTCTCTGTTCAGTGGCCATTTGGTGCGTTCTGATGTAGCTATGACAGGTGAAATAACATTGCGAGGCCTTGTTCTACCAGTGAGTATCTAAATTTCTGAAGAACATTATCCTTAACACTCACTCTCATAATTATGCACAATATTGAGAAAATGTAATCAGTTTTTAACATATAAACTAGATAAACTTTAGAAAATGCGTATTGTTTCATTTTCCTTTATTCAAATATTCACAATAACATTAATTAGATTATTTGTGACTCCAGTTCAGTCTCATTCTTCTCATTGCAGTTATTTTTCGGGTGAGAGTATATCATGTTAAATGATATCAGGGGAAGCTAGCCTTCAAATCCAATTATACCATTGTACCTTTCTTACCAGAGAATGGTTTAGAATTATTTCTTACTTTTTATTAAACTGGATATGCACTCTGAATGGCGACATCTTGCCACTTACTGAAACTTCCCATTGGCAATAACTATCACCATCTTGTATGCCAAACTGCTGTGATGATGCTGTGGTCCTTATTACATCATGGGCTCTCTCCCCTCCTCCTGGTACCTACTCCACCTAAACCACTCTGCAGCATCTTACCACTTAGATAAGTTTATTTTTTTTATTATTCTAGTCAAAATGGACAATCTCACATTTTCCCACATTATATTTCATATGCAGTTCTTTGCCCACCTAATCTATCTACGTCTCTTTGTAGCCTCCTTATTTCCGCTTCACAATTTACTTTTCTATCGATCTTTGTGGTCATCAGCAAATTTCACAACCATACCTTCATCCAAGTCATTTATAGAAATTGTAAAACGTTGAGGCACTAGCACTGATCCCTGTGACACACCCTCATTACATCCTGCCAACCAGAGAAATCCCATTTATGCTATCTGTTTCCTGTTAGTTAGCCAATCTTCTATCCATGCCAGTATGTTACCACCCCCCCCCCCAACCATGAGCTTTTATTTTGTGCAATAACCTTTGATGTGGCAACTTATCAAAGGCCTTCTAGAAACCTAATACAGTACATTCACCAGTTTCCCTTTATCTATAACACATCGCTTCTTCAAAGAGCACCAATAAATTGGTTTAATGTGATTTTCCTTTCACAAAACCACGTTGACTCTGCCTGGTTGCTATGAATTTTTTGAAGTGTCCTGCTATTACATATTTAATAATAGCTTCTCACATTTTCCCAATGAAAATGTTAGTCCAACTGGCCTATAATTTCCTGCTTTCTGTCCCCCTCCCTTTTTGAATAAAGATGTTATATTTCCAATTTTCTAATCTAATAGAACTTTCCGAACTCTAGGGAACTTTGGGAAATTATAATCATTGCATCATCTATCTCCCTAGCCACTTCTTTCAAGACCCTAGCATGAAGTCCTTCCAGGCCTGGGGATTTGTCAACCTTCAGCCTCAACAATTTGCTCAATAATTTTTCTAAGGTTTTCCCTCCCTTCCATTTCCTGATTCACAGCTCTTTCTGGGATGTTACTTGAATCCTCTAAAGTGAAGACAGATACAATAATACTTGTTCAATTCATTCTCCATCTCCCTGTTTTCCATTATCGTTATTCATTATTCTGTTATTTTCTTGTTCGTAATTGGAAAAGTTATTACTAATTTTCTTTCCATATGTTAACTGTATTCTTAAATAAACTTTGTTTGATAAAAGCTCCCTTTCGGGTCATTTGAATCATATCTGAAGTGAAATATATCATGCTCACCCTAGCCAAATTCATAGAGCAGAACTTATGATCCACGTGGACTTCACAAAACACTTTGGAGTTTCTGACCTGAATTATAACACTTATTTAAATATCTATAGAAATTCTTACTATCTGTAGCTTGCTCTTGTACTTTGATTTTTTCACTCCTTATTAATCTTCTTGTCATTCTTTGCTGTTCTCAGCTATCTTCTCAGCCTTCCCACTCGAGCCTTTTTACTTCTTCAACCACGTTGTCTGAGCCCCCACGAACCACATTCTCTAAGCCCCCACTAACCCTATTTTCTTCTCTATCTGGCCCTGGAACAAACTCTCCCATGGGTTATGTTCAACAGCATTTTTGAACTCTAATCTGTTTAGCTTTTGACTGTCTATCGAAAATGCCAGTTCTGCAGCTGTGGATTTGCAATTAATACCAAGAGCAGAAGGAAAAGAGCCAAATGGTGACATGACAATGGTCACAACTGTGAAATTGTCTGAAAAAAGTAAGCATCCATTTGACTTCCTGGTTGGATGGCTCACCTTATTCTGTGACATCTGTCACAGGGCAATAAATTTTGAATAGTGCTGTTTTAATTCTGACAGTACATGCTATCTGTCTACTAGAAATACAAACTAATTTCTGGGCAATTCCCCTTGCAAAGGGGAAGTTCTTGACTTTTGGTGAAAAAGTTACTTCGAGTCATTTAAAAAAAACCTCATAGCGACGAGATAAGCATTATATCCAATTGGAATATTTACTTAGCATTTATTTTTTATTCATTCATGAGATGTGACCATCATGGGCAAGACCAGCACTTACTGCCCATCCTTGATTGCCTTTAAGAAGGTGGTAATGAGCTGCCATCTTGAACAGCTTCAGTCCATGTAGTGTAGATAACATCCATAGTGTATTAGGCAGGGAGTTCCAGGATCTTGAACCTGGGGCAGTGAAGGTACGTTGAGATAGTTCCAAGTCAGGATGAAGTGTGTCTTGGGAGGGAATAGGTAATGGTTTTCCCATCCATTTGCTGTTCTTGCTTTTCTCCATGGTAGAAGCTACTGCTGAAGGAGTCTTGACGTATTTTTGCAGTGCACTTTGTAGATGGTACATACTGTTGCCACTTTGTGTCAGTGGAGGAAGTGAATATTTAAGGTGATGGATGGGGTGCCTATCAAATCGTTGCTTTGGCCTGGATGATGCTGCTGCGCCACTGGTTAAAAGCCTTTCTGCATCATAAGGCCATTATATTGACATTATTTTACTGGTGAATAATCACATACTTCAAGGCTGCACCAAAGATAACCTTGGATAGTCTGCAAACCAGAATCTTAGCTAGCATTGAATAGTGATGTTTGTCTGGACAATGAACACCAGATGTAATTGTTTTTAATGTAGTTATGATTGAGGTTATCTTGAAGGTATCTCAGGAGGTCATTGTGAGAATGACGAAGTGGAGCAGTTTTTATTTATTCATTCATGGAATGCAGGTGTCGCTGGCTGGACCAGCATTTATTGCCTATGCCTAATTGACCTGGAGAAGGTGGTGAGCTGTCTTCGAGAGCCGCTGCAGTCCATGTGTTGTTGTTATACACATAGTGCTGTTAGAAAGTGAGTACCGGGATTTTTGACTCCATGACAGTGGAGAAATGATCATGTGAGAACATAGGGCCTTACAACAACTCAGCATTTAGGATAGAAGCTTTTGAAGCATTTCCAAATTGAAAGACTTGTCCACCAACTGGAATTGACTGGTTGAGGTTGGGATATCCAACAATTGGATGCTTTCCCTGAGAGAGCTGAGGAAGGAGGAGATGGTACAGTACCATACAATATTTGTCACATGGCCTGATACAGAGAGGCATAGAGTGAGCCAAAGCAGTTTGCAAAGTCAATGGGTTCAGATAATTCTGATTGCATTGTAACCATTCAGGTAAACAGGAAAAAGAGAGACAAATGTCTGCAAAGTGTAAAACCAATTAGATTTTGAGGAAGATTCAGACTTTTCAATCTAATCTCAGAAAAAGAGTACCAATTGGTAAACAGTTCTTTCTTTGACTAAACAGCCCAAAGAGGTTATATTCATATGCAGCATTTTCTAATTTAGGATTTAACAACTTATTTCACCACACTGTGGCAGAAATTCTTTTTTTCACTTTTCCTGCTCAGCAGTGTCAGTTTCTGTTGGAATCTCAGATGATCTTGTTTAAGTACCCTGCCTTTCTTCATGCTGCACATAGACCTATCAGCCTGTAAAGCAGGAAGTACCTCATATCATGCTGCTCTGGCTTATCCCAGGGCATTCCAGTTTGCAAGAATTAACAGTATCGATACCTGGTGGGCATGGTCTGAAGATCTTGAACATTCAATGGGAAACATTTCTCCTAAAACTTGGATATATGTCAGTACTTCTCATATGATAGATAAAGAATTAAACAGGAGTTATTTATGATTAAATAATCAGTTTTCATTTTTGAAGGAACTGGAACCTACTTTTCTTATTTATTATCTGTTAAATATTTTAATTTCTGTTTTCAAATAGGTGGGTGGAATAAAGGATAAAGTTCTAGCGGCACACAGAGCTGGTCTGAAGAGAGTTATTCTACCAAAACGAAATGAGAAGGACCTAGATGAGATTCCTGCCAACGTGAAGGAAGATCTGGATTTTGTAACTGCTTTTTGCTTGGATGATGTACTTAATGCTGCATTTGATGGAGGATTTCCAGCTGAGTCAAGACATAGTATTTTGAACAGTAAACTCTAAAATCTTTACAACTTGGGACCCAGGTTCAATTCCCGGCTTGGGTCACTGTCTGTGCGGAGTTTGCACATTCTCCCCGTATCTGTGTGGATTTATTCTAGGTGCTCTAGTTTCCTCCCACAGTCCGAATGATGAGATGGTTAGGTGCATTGGCCATACTAAATTCTCCCTTGGTGTACCCGAACAGGTGCCGGAGTGTGGCGACTAGGGGATTTTCACAGTAACTTCGTTGCACTGTTGACGTAAGCCTACTTGTGACACTAATAAATAAACTAAACTTAAATCTGTTGTCGTCATAGGCTGAACTTTAATGCAACTAACATATCGGGTAGAATTTTCCCAAAAAATGACTTAAGGGTGCAATCATGGCAAGGCCATCATGTCTGGTCAACACTGGTGGAGACAAGCTGTAATTCTCACCAGTGAGAGGTCCAACCGGCGAGGCGGTAAGTTTGTGCTGAATGCATTAATGTCATGCGATATGCAAATGGACTTCCCACACTTTGTAATTTTTTTTTGGAGAATGGTGAGTTTTGCACTGGGTCTGAGGGGCAGACCCTAAACACGCTGGTAAACCTGGCTTCAAAGAAATCAAAATCATTTTTAAAGAGTGCCCGATCTCAAACTGAAATTGAAGACCCCCTTCCCTCCCCCCCATGGACATTTAAAAAGTTAAAAAGTTTATTTATTAGTCAAAGTAGGCTTGCATTCATACTGTAATGAAGTTACTGTGAAAATCCCCTCATTCTGGCACCTGTTTGGGTACACTGAGGGAGAATTTAGCATAGCCAATTCACCTAACCTGCACGTCTTTTGGACTGTGGAGGGGAAACCAAAGCATCTGGAGGAAACCCATGCAGACACGGGGAGAACGTGCAAACTCCACACAGTGAGCCAAGCTGGGAATTGAACCTGGGTCCCTGTGAGGCAGCAGTGCTAACCACTATGCCGCCCAACATCCCTCCCCTCATTGAAGCAATGTTTACGGACCCCACTTGGCAACAAAGCTCACTGGCCTTGGGGCCCTGCCAATGGGTCTTCCTTGATGACTTTCTTCATGACCCACCCCAGCCCCCTTGACAATGTTCCTGGCAGTGCCCACTTGGAATGCCAAGGTGCCAGTTGGCACTGCCAGGCTTATACTGCCAGAGGGGCAATGCCCAGCCATGTTCCCAACCACTGGTGTCCTCAATGGCCTCTGAGCCCCCTCACTGGTGTGGCCATCGCCAGTGAGACCAGTGGTAATTCCTGCCAGGCTCCTGCCGTGCTCGAGGGTCAGAACTTTCTAGCAGGGAAAATCTGGCCTTGAATGAACTCAACATGTTTAAATATGCTGATGTGGTTACCACCCTCACTGGGAGTGGTGGGTGGGAATATACTGATGAGGTTCTATGCTGATGCAAAATGCACTAAACCACTGGCCCACAATCTTTTGGCCCCACATATCTCTAACGTGTTCTGTGGCCATCATTTCTGAAGAAATCATTGAACTTGATTGGTGATGCATCTATGAATGGTCGGATGGAGGCTTGCAACCCAGAGGTAGGTATGATGTGAAGGCAAAACGCTTGGACAGAGGAAAATGCGTACACACCTTCTAGTGGCTATTGACTTAGGCTAAATCGCATAAGGCCTGGTAATAGAATAATATAAACAAAAGGATATAAATAAATTCTATTTTGCCAAGATTGCTTTAAAAAAAAGCTAGCAATATTCCTGTTATGTTGTGAATCACATGATGTAATAAATTGTACAGTCAAGAAATTTATTGAACTTCGTCCAGCAACAATGATTATGGATGTTAATAAAAACTTTGCTAATTTATAAAGTGATGGTATTTAACCATTTATAGCTGCGACGTTAGCATAAAAATCTTCTAACCTAATCGTGCTTTGTTTCTTTCGTCCAAACAAATTTGCAATAAAACTCGTCTTTTTTAGGGGAGAGGATGATGTTTTAGGCTGGATGTTACTTTAAGTTCCTTGGAATCCAAATAAAAATTAAGGACTAAAATTGCTGAAGCAAATATAATGGAGTTGTTGTTTTTTTCCACAATTCTGAAAATAAAGTGATTTGTAGCATTAGGAGTAATGGAGTAGTTCTGATTTAGTACAAAAGACTCTTGCCTATGGCAATATCTCTAAGAGGCTGCATTTGTGAAAAGCGAAAACAGTCAAGGGGCTGGATTTTCCCCTCTTGCAACTGAGCAAATCCACATTAAGAGGCAGGCAGGGCTGCAAGATTAAACTTAAAATTACCAGGCCAATCCTGCCACTCTCCCTATCAGGAAATATGGCCCATTGCAAAACTCTGATATATTTTAAAGATGGCTGCTCCAAGTTTTCCCTTGGGTTGTTATTTTCTTTGAGGCAGGTGGATTCCTGAAGGTTGCATGAACTAAGCCAGTTGGTGAATCTTGGAAAAACCAGCTGTGAAGTTGGACATCTTTTGAAAGGGAAGTTTAAAAGCTTTTACCAATTCCAACTGTCATAATTAGATGGTTTGAAATGTTAAATATAGTTAATTCAATGATTGATCATCAAGCTCTATCCTTAAAAAAGGTAAGAATGCATTAAATTGACTAGTACTGTGCAAGAGTGCAGATACATTAGAATACTTTAACCAGTGGATAAAGTCCTCTCCTGCAAGCATGTAGGGGACCCTGTACTTTATATCAATGTGCTGACCTCTGCTAAGCCTTAAGCACTTCCAGTATCCACTGGGTACAGAATGATGCTGCCAGGGTTTGAAATGCTCTTTAAAAGCCCCTAAAAAAAATTGTCCCCTTACAAGCAGGTAAAATTAACATAGCCATTCCCACTATTGAAAAACTTTAATCCATTTAACATTCCTTCAAGTAAACAAACAGACATTGCAAAAGCTCAAAACTGTCACAACTAACAGTTTCCCTTTGCAGCCGTGTAAATATTCCTCACAGGGCTGAATTCAGTGAGTCTTTGAGCTCAGCCAGGCATTTGCAATGAGGCAGGCTAACAAAATAGATGTCTGGCACTTTTAAGCCTGCTTTGTTGATAGTTACAAGATGAATAAAAATGGACTTTATCCCAATAGATAGAGGCAGGTTTCTAATCTGCCCACCTTCATGGCTGCCTTGGGAGATGGTGGCAACAACTCTAATTCTATGTGAATGTGCTGACTTTCTGAAGCACGATGTGAATGAATTTGGACCCTGTATTCACATTCATAATGGTCACGGATCTCATTTTGTGAAATCTGGTAGGGGCGAAAGGTCATTGTTGTTCAACAGCAGCACTCTTAATTTTGACATCTTGTACATTTTCAAATAACTTCAGCAGCTAGGTCCTAGATTTTTGGATTTTTTCCCTGAACCTTTCTGCCTTTTTTCATTTAAGATGTTTAAAACCACCTTCTTTGACAAAGCCTTTGATCACCAATATTTCTACATAGCTGTCAAATTTTGTGTAGCGTCTTGAGGTGTTTTATCATGCTCCATAAATGTTGTTCAAAAATCAAAACTTTGTGAAGTACTGACACGCACAAGCAACCACAATGCAAGAAACCTGCTCAAAACAGCAGTGCCTCTTCTGAAAGCACTGGAACCTTCACTAATAGTTCTCTCAATTACTATTCTAGTTGGTCAATATTCCACATTGCACTGATATACAGGTGGTAAGAATAGCACACAAAAGGGGAGACATGGAAAAAAATCCTGGTACACATTCTTGCACAACAACAGCTGAAAAACTAGAGCACCTTGTGACAAAAAGTGTGAAGATAACTTCATTGGAGAATTCTGAATTTCATAGATGTGGAAACCAGCAGAGACCACAAGAGGGCTCTGCAACATATCATGGATCCCATTTATGGCCCCTACACCTTGGGGAAATTAGTCATAATTGAATGACCTTTATACTCATTCCTGTTTCATTCCAAAATGGATGAATTCTCTAGCTTTCCCAAAAACTGGATCACTGACTTGGTGAGTTGAAGATCAGTTGGCATGGTGGCTCACAGTTCCTCTGTTGCAAACCCTGAAATGAGTTACAATTGTAAATATGTCCAACATAATTCAATGGCTATTGGCACAAGAATTCACACACCAGATCTGGGTGGAAAATGCTCTAATATTTAGAATAAGTCTGTGGCAAGTTTGTATTTTCTTAAATTCATTCTGGGAGGTTGGCATATGTCAAGAACGGCCTTAACTGTATGCACCCAATTGCCAAGATGTGAGCTACCTTTTTGAACTGGTCTTGAAGGTGATTTTTAAAAGGTTCAACATCTTCTGGACCTGTATAGTCATTTGGGTTGTAGTGGTGGTTCCCTCATTCATCTCCAAAGATGTCACACCTTTAATTCTTTCAGTTAACCCTTTTTTCAGTATTGCATACGCAAGAAATACCAGGGGTCCTTAGTGTAATGTACTATGAGGGGACTAGATTAAACCTACCGAGGGGGAGCAGGCTGGAGGATCCAAACAAAATGTGCAGACACCAATAGTATGAACACAGAAGTGCCGTAACCACTTATTTCACCACTACCAGTTTTATCATTTAACTCCCTAATACACAAAGGCTTGGTCATCCTTTACAATTTCACATGGACTAAAAGGACCCTGATCCCACTTTGGAATATTTCCTTGCATTATCTAAGACAACTATGGTGAAGACAACAAAGACACTCCACTCGGGCATAAATCCCAGTGGCCATATTTATATAATCTCTCAATCCCCAATTCTGACTTGTCAGGGATAAAATGGTAAAGGTCTCGAGAGGGAATATAAATTGCAACTCAATTTACCAAGAACTCCGAACACTGCTATAGTTGACTTAACAGGTGTACTTTGATCCCTCCTGGCTTAAAAAAAGTGTTAAGACAGTCTGGGTAAACCTATTCAGCCAAAATGGTCAGGTCCTCAGGCCCCTCTCTTGAATATCAAAAAATAGTCCATGAGATTTGAATGGGCAAAACTATTCATAATTATATTTGCTGCTGTGGAATAATGCTCAAGACTCCTATTGCAGCATTCAAATGGTTTTTAAATGCCAGCACTCATCTGGGATTCTCAATCCTAATTTTCCATCAGTTTGTGTCTCTTGCAGGTTAATTTTCCAGGCTTATTAACAAGTATACAAGATACTGCACGATAAATATCCTCAAAATGGGACTTGTTCATGCCTTCCCTTGTGGGTAGTTACATCCTGCACTCCTCTTTCAGGCTTGCTTGCATCTCAAATAATCCAGATTTTCAAATAGAGCTTTTTCTAGGGCTATCATTGCCTCTGATCACATTAATTTATATACCATTTCTCATGCATGTTATATTCAGCCTGTGGCATTAAATCGCCTCCCAATCTCGATTTGCTGTTCTTCGTCCTTTTGACTGATGCATCTTTAGCATTTGAATTCCAGACAAATTGTTGCAATTCATGTCAAGATCTACAAGTGATTAAAATTCCTACATTCAAGTGGCAAACCTCAAAATCAAAACACATTCCCCAGTCTGCGCCGACCACAATCCTATTCCCGTAAACCCACATATTTACCCTGCTAATCCCCCGATACTAATAGACAATTTAGCATGGCCAATCAACCTAACCTGCACATCTTTGGATTGTAGGAGGAAACTGGAGCACCCAGAGGAAACCCACCTATCATGCATGTTGTGACGTCAGCTTGTTTGCTGTCTTCAAATGCAACACATTTCTATTCCTGCAAATCATGACCAGAAATGTAATCACTCAACACATTAAAATTCTGCATACAATAAGTGGTTAAAATTTGTAATTGCACTTTGGCTTGCCTTAGCTCAGACAGAAAGGGACACTGAGGGAGTATTGCGATCTGATAATTCAGCTCACTGTGCTTGTGCACAAGCTTACACATCGAAGGAGCCCTACTTCAGTGCTCCAATTCCATCCTCAATCCAGGTGAAATTCAAAGCACTTACCCAGAGAACTGTTATACACCCAAGACTTCTGAAATTACTTGAGAACCATACCAAGTGCAATTTTAGGAGGCAGTATCACTATTTCTTCAGTAACCAAACTTGATTTGCAAAATTCCAATGAAATCTAACCTGTAGTTCTTAATGCTAAATGCAAGGAACCAAGATCAGGGAGTCTGCTGCTGCAACTTCAAATTTTCAAAAGTTAGTTTAAAAAAGACTAATTGAAATAGGTAGTGATATCAACTTTTATTGGAGTTTAAAATAAAAGCATAAACACACAATAAATCAAGTTTCAGGCAAAACAGTATTATAAAAGTTTCAACTGTAACCCTTACACAGCATCATTTACTGTACAACAGCATGGTTTTAAGCATCAAGAAAATGGGTCTACCACAAAGCTAGCTTAAAAGTATTAAGGTGGGGGGAGGGAGAAGAGAAAGAGACAGGCACAGACAGGAGAAAACAGTGGGAAAGGAAATGGCCTTGAATAAAACGTGTTACTTCCAAATCAAGTTTAAAGGAGTAATGTACTGTACAAGTGATGAAATTCCACATACACAAACACAGAACAGACAAGGGATTTGTCTACCAGTGCTATAGCTGCAGTACTCTACCTCATTAGCAAGGATTTTTTTTTATGGGTAGGTAAATTTTGTAACTAAAGTATAATTGCTCCCAAGCTTGAACTATGCAGCATACAGTAAAGTGTATGAACAAAAAAGTTGTTTTACTATTACACAAATTTGTAATAGTTAAGCAAAGTTAGTCATAAGCTTCCATTACTACTAAACTGGCTGTGCATTTAGCCATCTGGTAGCTGTATTTATACTACTGGCACTGCATTTTTGGAAAGGTTCCTGATCAAATCCTTACTAAGTTATTGCACAAATGATTCAAAAAGCTTCATTAGAACAATTTTAATCCAAGAATAGATGCTAATTCAGATACCTAAAAGTTAAATGTGGAAAGGCATTCCCACAAGCTGACATTTCAGACTGCATTGTAGGAAGACATCTTACCATGTTGATTAAGTTGTTTGGTCAGGTGAGGCAAGGATAAAGAAAAAATTCAAAAGCTATACTTCTGTAGTCTCAAAACTTAACCATGTGCATACTACTTAAAGTAATCCAGTTACTCCTAGCACATTAGTCACTATACAATGCAAATTACTCAACTGCAGAGCTCAACTTTTAATATTAGTTAACTTTTAAACATTAAATACTGTTAATATGCATCATGTTGTCATTGTAACACTGTCTAAATAATGGCGATTGACTCTCCAAAGTTGCTTTCTTAAAATGAAAGGAATCTGAAAAATATTAAATCCCTGCCTTCTAATTTTATAGGATTGTACCTGACGGGTTTGGACTTTGAAAAAACTACCAGCTTCACAAAAAAGGAGTCACATGTATAGAAATTCAATCTTGGGTCATCTTTTGTTGTAAAGCTGCTAGTTAGAGGCAAGACATCGTCTGAATCAAGTTTAATTTTAGGCATCAGAGTTCTAGGCAATATTGGCTGCTGGACTGCCACTAATTTTAAAAGCACAAGAGACTATTTAGTGTTAATTAATTCATTAGATACAACTGAAGTGGGGGCAGACAGAAAATTGTACTTCATTGCAACACAGTATTTAAACATGGCTACAACTTGTGGGGAAGAAATGCAAAGTTTCTACATAAAAGACTATGAATAGGTCTCATTAAGTATAGGTAGCTAGATCTAGTTACTGGAAGTTACTTGAAAGATTTACAGTTGGTTCAAATTTAAATCCAGTCTGCAGACACTTGAAAATCTGCACACAACTATGACCACAACTGAACCTTCATGTACAGTGAAATGACAAGTCTTGGAAACCATTCAGGTAAGTAGCTGCAAATAATTAAAACATGATCAAAATTAAATCAAAAGACCAATAACTGGAAGTATTGATTTATCCTGTACAAAATTAAAAAAACTACTGTGCAATTTATTGCATTTAAGCAACATTCTACAAGGTAGGTAGAATAGACTGGCTTGGCAATTCTAAACAGCTAGCTAATCACATCCAACTACCAATAAAATATTTTAAAGTTGTGTCTCCAAGTGACCAGAAGTTGTCTTTTATAAAAAGGGAAAAAAAAAAGAGGTTCTGAAGTTGACACTGTATTCATGCAGTAGCTCCAATCATCCTTCTCCACAGCAATGGGAGATCCAGATCTTTTGTTCCCAAAGGCCTGAGGCAACAAGGCAGTGCCACTGAAGAAACATGGTTGTGCAGGAAGATATGCAATGGGAAGGGGAAAAGGCCAAGTGTCGTGTTAGGCTCGGTGTTGTCAGATTTGGATAAACTGATTTTAAAAACCTGCAGATGCATTGAAATGTGCAACAAATGCATTTTGATTTCATGCTGAACAGCTAATGAAAGTGCATTATGTTGGTTCAATTATCCATTATATAATGTCAGATACTGCAACTGCAACTCAAGCATTTTCAGGATTCAGAAATTACTAGTCACTTTAAAATTGTTTTATTAACCTGGAGTTTAGTACTAGGCATCGAGAAAAACTTAAAATATCGGAAAGAGTATAAACTTGTAAACTGATTAGGATATTAAATGAACTAAATGGCTTTGAGGGGTTGGTTGTACAAAAAAGGGGAAATTATGAAAAAAGTTCATGAAAATAGCCATACACAGAAAAATTTACAAACAGCAGCAGTTCTATGTAGTGACAATGAGAAAAGCAGCAACTTAAAACTGCCCAACATGGCTCATGAGTAAAGACAATCAGAACACAAATGGTTTAACACCTTTTAGCTGACAATACAATCAAAATGAACTACAAAGTTGTAGCACTTCTTGCATTTGTTTTATGCCCATTCTCTTTAGATTCATAGCACTACCTTCTACAAAAGAGGGTCTCTGTTCAGTGGTTTACTGCATTTATAATTAGTGTTAAATTTTACTATGAGCCAGTTCTGCATCTTACCATCGTGACCCAGACTGAACAATCTAAGAAGCCAGTCTGATAAAAATGCCCGGCAGCAAATGTTGTGCAATGCCTCCAATATTCAGAGCTCATTGTACAGCATTTAATGCCCCAATACTGGCCCCTGACAAGAGCACGTGAAATGTCGATTTCAACACATTGAGATTGTTACATTGATTCCCAGGTTTCCATTTTCTGCAAAAAGCTGTGCAATGCTAGTGTCAAATACCAGACAGTCACTATTCATAATTGCTGTGGCAATACCCTCATGAATTGATCGAGGAGTTGCTTCCCAAGTCAGTCGTCGTCTGTGGCCATTGAGTTCAAGTCTATAGGCAAAGTTCTCAGCTTGTTTGCGTGTTCCAATTAATTGTACTATGGCAAAAAATTGTTGGTGGCCATCATACTTTTCCTGTTTTTCTAAGACCAACATGAAATGAAAGCCAAAGCATGACTGCATCATAACCCAATCAACTGCACCTGGAAGGTTAATGTCTGTGGCCAGGAAAACTATGTCCTCACCCTGCAAGGTTGTAATGGACTTGTGTTGATGCATCAGGTGTGGCATTACAGCATCTAGAGAACCCTGCCATTTACAAGAGGCACCGGGGCAAGGACATGAGTATGGCCTGAACTCACAGAGTTCCTCATGGTCTGCTTTCTCTGTATGTGGCAGTGTTATCTCACAACCTGAAGAGGCATATTTACAAGGGAACAGTACAGAGTTGGCCACTTTTTCCATAGCCAAGTTGCGAATGGAACCCAAAGGGCCCCGGCAAGTAGGACAGCATGTAAGTTTAGGACGGCAGTTGCTGCAGACAAGATGGCCACTCTGGCACTGAAGAATTGGTGGCAGCACATAGTCAAAGCACACTGGGCACTCAAAAAGACTTGCTAAATCACTGTTGGAGGCTGTAGTTCCTGCCAATGCTGGGACTCTCTGGGCAGGAGTGCATTTTGATGTACCTGTGGGGAGTGTTGTGGCAGTCTGACGACTCATTTCTGAAAAGAGGACAAAAAGAAAAAAGTTAGAATGGCAGCAGTTACTAATCCAAAAAAGAGCCTTTTTTACATTTCCATACCATCCTTCACCCAGAGATATACCAACATTACTGAGCTGACTCATTCCCCTCGTATGCATCCATCTTTTTCCCTGCAAAGGACTATGCTCTGTCCACTGCCTTGAGCACATGGCAAAGCCAATCTATTAAAGCCCATTTGTCAAGTGCCTACACAGACTGAACAAAAAACAAGGTGAGGATGGGAGCATGGGATGCAGTCATGCCATCAGAAAAGGCCCTTATTGCAAAAACAGAACACTGCAGAAACTGGAAATACTCTGTCAAGAACACCTGTAGAAATGTTTTGAGTCAATATGATCGGTCACCAACCCAAGTGTTAACGGTTTCTCTCCACAAGGGCTGTCTGACCTACTGAGTATTTACAGCATTTTCTGCCCCTATTTTTGCTAACAGTTCAATTGGAAATTAATGTTACAATGCAGATAAGATGCAACATAATCAAAAACTAAAAAGCACTCCAATTTAGCTTTCTAAAGCTCTGCCTTTTATAGTCCTTAGCACGAAAGTGGGTGATGCTAGCAGGCACAAATTCCTTTTGGTTATGGAAGTAGTGGGCCTAACTACATAGTAACAGGGGCAGTGTAACCAAAGTTCACCAGACTTCATAGAATCCCTACAGTGCAGGAGGCCATTTGGCCCATCGAGTCTGCACCAACCACAATCCCAACTAGGCCCTATCCCAATACCCTCATGCATTTACCTTAACTAGTCCTCTGACACTAAGGGGCAATTTAGCATGGCCATCCAGCTAGCCCACACATCTTTGGACTGTGGGAGGAAACCCACACAGACACAGGGAGAATGTGTAAACTCCATATAGACAGTGACCCAAGCCAGGAATCGAACCTGGGTTGATGGCACTGAGGCAGCAGTGCTAACCACTGTGTCACCCTACTTGTACCAGGGATGGCAGGATTGTCCTATGGGCAAATTGGACCTGTATTCCAGTCTAGTATATGACTGTAACCATAGTAAAAGTAAATGTGACGTTATGAGCAATCAGTTGAAAATAGTGAATGTTGTGAAATGGTTTTGTCTCACTGAAATGTGCTGTTACTGAAAAGATTGGGAACCACTGCTCTAGAAATCCATCTCATTTCAGGAATTCATCCTCCACCCAGTCTATGCAAATTTAAGTCACCCATTATTATATTTCAAGTTACATGCAGCTCTCAACTTTGTGTTACCACTACAGTTTGGTGGCCTTGTAAACAATTCCCAAAGTTTGTTCCCCATTCTGTTTGGAGCTGTACCCAAACTGAATGTACATTTTGATCCTCCAGCCAAAGATCCTCTCTTATTAGCAGCACTACCTCACCTTTGCCTATCTTTGCTTATGCCAAATCTCCAGTCAATTACCCTATAACTACATACAAGGGCATGGGTCAAAAATTTACTCGAGACCCAAGGGTTACTCCAGTTTTAAGTAGGAGGTAGCTTTTGCCCACCATTTGCCACTCCCAAGGCTCGCACCCACCCTAGTTGAAACCAGGCCTGGATACCATTATATAAACAGTTCCCAAGGTCCAAAGCCGGTGCCCAAAGTCTGTCAGCAGGATAAACACAGAACAGAGTAGCCCATGACAGTTCCTTCTTGGCAGACAGTGGTCCCAGCAGCTGAAATGGCTCAGGCCAAGGTTAAGACCAATACCAGAACCATTCGCCTGTCAGCTGTATCCACAAGCCACTGTGCAAGACTGGAAGGGTAACTTACACCAAGAGGTTAGAGGCTGGAGCCTTTGACTATCATGGAGACAGCAAGCTAACAGTCTAGCCAAGGCAAACAAGATGACAAGATGACCCACCCACTTCAATGCCTGCCACCTTCAACAACATCCAGGCCATACTGCTGAAAACCAGACCACCCAGCAAGATTAAAACAGTAGTATTTGGAAGAGAAAGGGGGAGGGGGGAGAGAGGAGTGGATCAATAATTGGAGCAGTAATGAGGGAATCTGACTTTGGAGGAGCAACTCAGATTCTGTCTCCCATGCTTCACTGCTCATCAAATAATACAAGGGACAATGTTTCTTGAATTTTGGGGTATATTTGTCCATTGTATCGAATCCTGTACAAGGGTAATGACATTAATTATTAACATCTCCCTTGTACAGGATTAAATACCACTCAATGGGATGGATACAACCACAACAGCACCCACCCTGCCAAGTTGTCATTAGAACATGAACCAGTTTTGCATTTGTTCTTTAAAGGTTTTGCATAAAAGTAGAGCTCAGCACCTACAGACTTGCTCCCGTGTCCAAACGTGAATATTGGATAAAGTTGCACACAAACAAAGGTTCTGAAGGTAAGCAGGTTACCAACTTCACACTACAGGAAAGACATCTGAAATACTGCTTCAGTCAGAACCCTACTCACTTGTCCTCGATACTAACTCCCTCCATTCATACAAACTGAAATTTGGATTTTGAAGGTTGCTTCATTGGGAATTCCTCTGCCAAATCTTGGTCACATGGTTGAATACTCTCCAACAGGGAAGTGCTAGAAGCTGGACAACCACAATTTTCAAACAATGCCACCATTCAGGTCATGGAGAAAAGTTTGGATTAATACTCCACATCAATTAATCCAATTGTTAATATTCCACAAGTGAGTGGAAAAATAACCAAAGTAATCCTTCATATAAGTGAACAATTGGTATTAAAACAGCCACTCTCATTTGAGTGCTGAATAAAAATACTTCCACAAGTGGAACAATTTAAACTCCTGATGACTCTGATGAAACATCAACCTGAATATTAACCGTTTCCCTCTCCACTGCCTGAACAACAGAGCATTTCCACCTTTGCACCTGCAGCATTTTGTTTCAGAATCTAGATTCCCTGTTTGGTGGTCATAATATTCTTGCCTCGGAGAAGTAAATTTAGCAATACTCAACTACACAATTCTAGTAGGTTGATTGGCTGAACAGTGGAATAGAGGAAAAACCAGCTGAGACCAAGTGGTCCTTGGTTTCAATAACTGAGAAGATGGCCCATCCTCAATTAGATTTTATTTCAGGTTGCAGCTAAAGAGGTGGCTTTGACAAATTTCTTAATTAGCCTGGTTCTGATCAATGTGGATTACTTTCCTATAGTTCATTGCTGGATACACATTTGTTACCCAATACACTTGTAACAACTGCCAAAATCTACTTCTGAAAGCACAAATAATGATGCCCAGACAATTCAGATGTTGACATACAAGTCACCTCCCTCATGTCTTGATAAATCCCTCCACTTGGTTGACTTGTATGCAGAGTACAAAAGTACATGGGATGGGTGGTCATCTTTGTCATTCGCCAATGGATCTGTTCTATTTGGGCATGCTTTAAACTCCACTACAGCTTCACAACAGCCCATATTGCCCTTGCATCCAGTTAAGCAATCCCCAGGATGAAAAAATTGAGGTTGATTACTCATGGTTGAATGTGGGGTGAGGGGGGTGCCCTGTACATCGAATGTAAAAACATAGGCTTTTATATACTGTGACCTACAGTAAATAAACATTCCAACTGAAAGCACTGGTAGCATTTAGTCAATTAAATTCTCCCTTTGTGGGGCTGGAACAGAGTCCAGCTGCCCGAATTAACTTCTGCTGTGAAGAACTTATTGATCACCAAATGCAATCAGCACTCAAAAGGGACCGCCCTTCACCCATTTATGCAAAAATACTACCCATTTCTAACACCCCTTTCCTGTGACATTCATAAATACATTACCTCAAATCTTTCCCATCCTTGCCACAACACTGATGTAGCCCGAATCAAACAAAGACATCCTCTGAACTTGGCATACCTTGCTCTTTTTAAAAAATCTCCTGTGGCACTACAAACATTCTGCTCAAGTATCTTACCTCTTGTCCACAAGTCAAATTGCCCTCAGTCACTTCTTGCTCCCGCCCCCAATTTCACACCTACTCATTGGCCTCCAGCAAAGCCACCTAGAAATGAGGGAGGTTCCTGCCATATGGTACATCTGAAGTGCAAGATTCAATTTTAGGAGTCATTTCAGGAAGGAAGTTCAAACTTCAGGTGGGTTCAGTGCACCATGTAACTAGGTCTTGGTAGGGTTAAATCATGAGAACGGATCACAAACTCGGGTGCATCCCCTGGAGCAGAGTCCCAAATAACCCAGAGTTGAGCTTCTAAAAGACTCAGCTTTCAGCTCAGCCCATGCCAAGATTTAAGACCATTACGATTGAAATACAAGCAATTCTTAAAACTTTGGGTTGAGTCAGAACCAATTTTCCCCATACCAAAATAAGTACAATTTGGGTCAGACATCATTTGTGGAGCACCCAGCATTGTAAATGCCCTCAACTCTTGCCCCATCAAGTTGCTGAGGTGACTGTTAATGTCTGCACGTCTTAGCACAAGTTCCTCAGTTAGTGTGGATATAATGAAGCCATTTAATCACCGTCAGTTGTCTGCTTAACCTTGAACTTCTGCAAGTCTGAGCACATAAACAACATTAGAAACTGAGATAGTTGCACCAAAAACACACTTGTTTCCAACCTAACAAGATGGTTTGGCTTATTCAGTCATACAAATGGGCAGTACAGAATGTCAATGCACATGCATAACATCATAAAGTCAAAATAGACCTCAAAATGGGGTGTCAGTTTTAACTTAAATGCCATAAAAGTCAAGGACCTCCAACAACGCTTTCCTGGTTGACCTCCATCAACCCAAGCTCATTCGAACTAACCGTGAGCAACTCCTCCTGCTCAATCACTACCCCACACCCAAGTCACTAGCTTACATGGGTTTTCAGTACATTTTTGCATGGCCAATCCACCAAACCTGCACTTCTTTGGAGTGTGGGAGGAAACCGGAGCACCCAGAGGAAACCCATGCAAACACAAGAAGAATGTGCAAACTTCCATGACCAACACCCTGGTCCCTGGCACTGTGATGCAGCAGTGCTAACCATTGTGTCATCCCTAACTGAAACATTCTCAGACAGAACACATGAAATTGCAACTTGCAAGATAAGCAAACATCTTCTCAGCTGTAATCACAACCTTTCCTATCTAATTTAGACAAACAATTATTGTTTCTTTCAAGCTATCCTAGCTGGTCTCCTTTATGATTGCATCTTTGGTTCAAAAGTCAAAACATGCTGCTTGATCACTCCTTGCAGCTTCTTTCCCACGACTTGGAATTTTGTACTTTTTTAAAAAACAATCACCAAGTTCATAAGCAAGCTTGATATTTTAAATTCAAGATATCTTCATAAAACCAGGATCATCTGGTCAGCATCCTGATGTAGGAACATTGCAGGCACACAACTTGGCTGCCACATTTCCTATATTACAACATTTCAAAAAAAGTGTTTCATTGGCTGCAAGACACATTAGGATGTTCCATAGCTGTGACAGGTGCTATACAATGCCAGATTCTGAAGAATTCTCATTTGACATTTCCCAGTCTTAAACAGATTGATGGGGCATAGATATCAGTAGAAATATTTGAGGAGAACCTTATTTTTAAAACCAAGTCCACTTCAACTTAATCTTAGTGATCCTTCTAAACTAGGGTTATATTAGAAGAAAGCATTTATTTTCACAAACACCAACCTGAAGTATAGGTGGAAAACAATTTAAGTGACAAGACAGTGAACTTTTAAGATAGCAAAAAGACTGGAGGAGAAAAGGACATTGTGATTAGATAAGGGCAAAATAGACATTAGAAAAAAGATAATGCAAACTAGTCTCCCATCCACTGACTGTCGACACTTCGCAGTGCCTTGGAAAAGCAGCCAGCATAATCAAGGACCCCACTCACCCCGGACAGACTCTTTTCCACCTTCTTTTGTCAGGAAAAAAAGATACAAAGTCTGAGGACACGTACCAACCGACTCAAGAACAGTTTCTTCCCTGCTGCCATCAGACTTTTGAAAGGACCTACCTCTTATGATTTTTCTCTACACCCTAGCTATGACTGTAACACTAGATTCTGCACTCCCTCCTTTCCTTCTCTATGTACAGTATGCAAATACTTACTGTATGCCAATACATGTGACAATAATCAAATCAAAATAAAGATGCATCCAAGATCGAGAGGATGTTTATATAGTTGCAACATGATACGCTGGGGGGGGGGGGGGGGGGGGAAAAGAGAGTGAGAATACAATAAAAGCAGGGCAGTCTGATGACTTGTTACTGACAGGTGATACAAAGAACAGTACAGCACAGGAAACAGGCCCTTCGGCCCTCCAAGCCTGTGCCACTCCTTGGTCCAACTAGACCAATCGTTTGTATCCCTCCATTCCCAGGCTGCTCATGTGACTATCCAGGTAAGTCTTAAACGATGTCAGCGTGCCTGCCTCCACCACCCTACTTGGCAGCGCATTCCAGGCCCCCACCACCCTCTGTGTAAAAAACGTCCCTCTGATGTCTGAGTTATACTTCGCCCCTCAGCTTGAGCCCGTGACCCCTCGTGATCATCACCTCGGACCTGGGAAAAAGCTTCCCACTGTTCACCCTATCTATACCCTTCATAATCTTGTACACCTCTATTAGATCTCCCCTCATTCTCCGTCTTTCCAAGGAGAACAACCCCAGTCTACCCAATCTCTCCTCATAGCTAAGACCCTCCATACCAGGCAACATCCTGGTAAACCTTCTCTGCACTCTCTCCAATGCCTCCACGTCCTTCAGGTAGTGCGGCGACCAGAACTGGACGCAGTACTCCAAATGTGGCCTAACCAGCGTTCTATACAGCTGCATCATCAGACTCCAGCTTTTATACTCTATACCCCGTCCTATAAAGGCAAGCATACCATATGCCTTCTTCACCATCTTCTCCACCTGTGTTGCCACCTTCAAGGATTTGTGGACTTGCACACCTAGGTCCCTCTGTGTTTCTATACTCCTGATGACTCTGCCATTTATTGTATAACTCCTCCCTACATTATTTCTTCCAAAATGCATCACTTCGCATTTATCCGGATTAAACTCCATCTGCCACCTCTCCGCCCAATTTTCCAGCCTATCTATATCCTGCTGTATTGCCCGACAATGCTCTTCGCTATCCGCAATTCCAGCCATCTTCGTGTCATCCGCAAACTTGCTGATTACACCAGTTACACCTTCTTCCAAATCATTTATATATATCACAAATAGCAGAGGTCCCAGTACAGAGCCCTGCGGAACACCACTGGTCACAGACCTCCAGCCGGAAAAAGACCCTTCGACCACTACCCTCTGTCTCCTATGGCCAAGATGTGGAGATGCCGGCGTTGGACTGGGGTAAACACAGTAAGAAGTTTAACAACACCAGGTTAAGTCCAACAGGTTTATTTGGTAGCAATAGCCACACAAGCTTTCGGAGCTCTAAGCCCCTTCTTCAGGTGAGTGGGAATTCTGTTCACAAACAGAGCTTATAAAGACACAGACTCAATTTACATGAATAATGGTTGGAATACGAATACTTACAACTAATCAAGTCTTTAAGAAACAAAACAATGTGAATGGAGAGAGCATCAAGACAGGCTAAAAAGATGTGTATTGTCTCCAGACAAGACAGCCAGTGAAACTCTGCAGGTCCACGCTATTACACCAGGTTCATGTTCTAGCAGGTTCATGTCACACTATTTGTAACTCCCACAGTTGCGTGGACCTGCAGAGTTTCACTGGCTGTCTTGTCTGGAGACAATACACATCTTTTTAGCCTGTCTCGATGCTCTCTCCATTCACATTGTTTTGTTTCTTAAAGACTTGATTAGTTGTAAGTATTCGCATTCCAACCATTATTCATGTAAATTGAGTCTGTGTCTTTATAAGCTCTGTTTGTGAACAGAATTCCCACTCACCTGAAGAAGGGGCTTAGAGCTCCGAAAGCTTGTGTGGCTTTTGCTACCAAATAAACCTGTTGGACTTTAACCTGGTGTTGTTAAACTTCTTCCTATGGCCAAGCCAGTTCTCCACCCATCTAGCCACTTCTCCTTGTATCCCATGAGCCTTAACCTTCTTAACCAACCTGCCATGTGGGACTTTGTCAAATGCCTTACTGAAATCCATATAGACGACATCCACGGCCCTTCCTTCATCAACCGTTTTTGTCACTTCCTCAAAAAACTCCACCAAATTTGTAAGGCACAACCTCCCTCTTACAAAACCATGCTGTCTGTCACTAATGAGATTGTTCCGTTCTAAATGCACATACATCCTGTCTCTAAGAATCCTCTCCAACAACTTCCCTACCACGGTCAAGCTCACCGGCCTATAATTTCCTGGGTTATCCCTGCTACCCTTCTTAAACAACGGGACCACATTCGCTATCCTCCAATCCTCAGGGACCTCACCCGTGTCCAAAGAAGCGACAAAGATTTCCGTCAGAGGCCCAGCAATTTCACCTCTCGTCTCCCTGAGCAGTCGAGGATAGATGCCATCAGGCCCTGGGGCTTTGTCAGTTTTAATGTTCCCTAAAAAACCTAACACTTCCTCTCTTGTAATGGAGATTTTCTCTAACGGGTCAACACCTCCCTCCCGAGACACTCGCGGTTAACACGCCCCTCTCCTTCGTGAATACCAATGCAAAGTATTCATTTAGGATCTCCCCTATTCCCTTGGGTTCTAAGCATAATTCCCCTCCTTTGTCCCTGAGAGGTCCGATTTTCTCCCTGACAACTCTTTTGTTCCTAACGTATGAATAGAATGCCTTAGGATTCTCCTTAATCCTGCCTGCCAAGAACATCTCGTGACCTCTTTTTGCCCTTCTAACTCCCCGTTTGAGATCTTTCCTACTCTCTCTGTATTCCTCCAGAGCTCCATCTGTTTTCAGTTGCCTGGACTTAACGTACGCCTCCCTTTTCATTTTAATCAGATCCTCAATTTCCCTGGTTATCCACGGCTCTCGAATCCTACCTTTCCTTTTTACAGGCACATGCCTATCCTGCAGCCTTATCAATAGTTCCTTAAAAGACTCCCACATGCCAGACGCGGACCTACCCTCGAACATCCTCTCCCAATCAACATCCACCAATTCCTGCCTAATCCGGCTATAGTCAGCCTTCCCCCAATTTAGCACCCTGCCCGTAGGACAGCACTCATCCTTGTCCATTACTATCCTAAAGTTAACAGAGTTGTGGTCACTATTTGCCACATGTTCCCCTACCGAAACTTTGACGACCTGACCGGGCTCATTTCCCAGAACTAGGTCCAGTATAGCCCCCTCTCTAGTCGGGCTATCTACATACTGTTCCAAAGAACCTTCCAGTACGCATTTTACAAATTCCTCCCCGTCCGGACCCCCAGCTCTAAGCACTTTCCAGTCTGTGCCAGGAAATTAAAGTCCCCCACTACAACAACCCTATGTTTTCTGCACCTATCCAGAATATCCATCCCATGACTCCATCTTTTGAGAATCACAGGTAGAGCGGTACTATATCTAGCATCTGCCATCCAAGGGGAAATGGAAACTATAGTTGAGGTTTAAGATTGTAAACATTAACATTATAGGCCAGTGGGCTAATATACCCTGTAGAAGGATGGGGTGCTACTCTACAGGCTTATGTTGAGCTTCAGTGGAATAGCATAGGAGGCCAATAGGAGCAGTAGGCCATTTGGCTCCTCAGACCTTCACTACCATTCAATCACACCTAATCTTTGCAGCCCAACTCACTTTCCTGTCTGCTCCCACTCAGATCAAAAATCTGTCTAATAATTCAGCAATGGATAGATTCAATGACCAAACTTTCACCGATTTCTTGGGTAGAAAATTCCCAAGTTCTAGATTAACCCACAAGGAGAATCATAATTTCAACATCTAGCCTGTCAATCCCCCTCAATCTTTTGAGATCACCTCATTCTTCTGAACGCCAATGAGTATGGACCCAGCCTGCTCAACCTTTCATCAAGACAATCCCCGCATCCCAGGAATCAACCTAGTGAATCTTCTGAACTGTCTCCAATGAAAGTCTATTCCCGCCCAACAATGAAGACCAAAAAGACTGTAGCGCTCCAGGTGTGGTTTCACCAGTATAATGGATGTAATACTGACCTGCAGAACTATATAAAAAAGTTGGGAGTGGAGAATTAAAGCAATATCTCAAACATTTGCAACAAGAATTGTGTCTAGCAAAACAATCATTCAACTTGCTTCTGGTCTCCCAATGCAGGGGAAACTACATTGTGAGCAACAAATATAATATTCTAGGTTGAAATCACTGAAGGATGCAAGGGAGATGATGAAAATGCAGGTACTTCACCTGCATGGAACGGAGCAGCAATCTTCCTGGGCCAGTTGTCATGCATGACTAGGAGGTTGCAGATAGAACAGTCCCTTGAGCTTACTGAAACAATAGGAGAAAGAGGTACTTATTTGTGCAACTATGTACTACCAAATGCAGAAGCTGGTAGGGGACAAGAGGGTCCAATTTATTAAGGGAGAAGGCAATTCTCAGCTAAGGAATAAGACACAGTACAGGAATGAGACAGAGAATCTGGTGAACTGGTGCGACAACAATAACCTCTCCCTCTGTCAACAAAACGAAGGAGATGGTCATCGACTTAAGGAAGTGTAGTGGAGAACATGCCTGTCTACATCAATGGGGGTAAAATAGAAATGGTCAAGAGCTTCAAGTTTTTAGGTGTGCAAATCACTAACAACCAGTCCTGATGCCTCCCATGCCAACCCTATAGTTAAGAAAGCCCACCAACACCGCTACTTTCTCAGAAGGCTAAGGAAATTTGGCATGTCTGCTGCAATTCTCACTAACGTTTACAGGTGCACCATAGAAAGCATTCATTCTTGTTGTATTACAGCTTGGTATGGCTCCTGCTATGCCCAAGATAGCAAGAAACTACAAAAGGGAGTCCAGTCGATACACAAACCAGCCTCCCATCCATTAATTCGGTCTACACTTGTGTCTTGGAAAAGCAGCCAGCATAATCAAGGACCTCACGCACCCTGGTCATACTCTCTTCCACCTTCTGTCAAGAAAAAGATACAAAAGTCTGAGATCATGTACCAACCAACTCAAGAGCAGCTTCTTCCCTGCTGTCATCAGACTTTTGAATGGGCCTACCTCGCACCAAATTGATCTTTCTCTACACCCTAGCTATGACAAGCTACATTCTGCACTCTCTCCTTCTCTATGAACAGTATGCCTTGTCTGTATAGCGTGCAAGAAACAGTACTTTTCACTGTATACTAATACATGTGACAATAATAAATCAAATCAAAGGCAGTCAACCAACGTATGCAGCAAACTACTGTATTCAGCCTTTCAACTGCCAAGAATCCAGCTTTCACGTGTTAAAGTTCTCCTTCACCTTTCTTCTTTCCCCCCCCCCCCCCCATTAAAGCCACCCTTCAAGTAGGTTTTGCATGGCAACACAACCTTACTGGTTTTGTATAACTACTTCAAATGGAGGGTAGTGACTAAGCAACCAGATAGCCATTCTACCCACGCAGGTTGTGTTTAAAAATTAAGTGGGGCGAAGAGAATGAAGACAGCTGGAAAATCCAATTTTACAGGTGCCGGCCTTGTTTGCACCTGCTCCATGTGGAAGACAGGGATATGTACGTAGTGTTGGGGGCTGCCTGTACGTATTAAAACACCACACTTTCCTCACCAGTTGAACCGAGGGATAGCTTCAGTGGCTGCTGCGCTAGACAGGGAGACCTCGTGATCCTTGGGCGAATTATATTAAATTATCAGCGACTGTCAACACGGAACAAAGACGTGGTGGCTGGGGTTTTTTTTTTATTTTCCGCCTACAAACATCTCCATTGTGTCAAACATACACACGAGGTTAAACTCTTTTTTGGATCCCCACAAAAAAAAAACGGCCGATCCGCCAGCATGCAATTTTTTGTTTCTCTTTTTTTCCGTTGTGTCACAACACAAAAAAAAAGCACTGCAGAGACGGGAGGAAAGAGAGAGAACACGGTGGAAGGAACTAGACTGGGAGCCAAGAGACTTGTGGCGGCCGTTCAGCACACTTTACGAAAGCCACGTTAGAGAGGAGGTCTGCAGCCGACAACAGAAGGGAGGGAGGGGGTGAAGGAAATTTTTTTAAAAAGGCAGCAAGCGGAGCGCGGCAGATGTTGACAACAATAGGGAGCTGGAGTAAGGAGAGAGACAGAGAGGGCCGCGGCCTAGTCAGCCCTCGCCATGCCGGCGGCCTCTCCCACACAATAAACACAAGCCGCTCCCCGCTTCAGCCTCCGCCAGAAGCGAGCCCCGCCGTAGAGGAGGAAACAAGCCGCCTTCCTAACAAAACTGAGCGCGGGGAGCCGCCGGAATCACGCACAACTCGGGTCACTCCGACCTCAAATGTCTCTCTCTCTCCCCGCCAATAAAAGGATCTTCCTCCCTCCCTGTCTCTCTCTCTCTCTCTCTCTTTGTGCTTTTAAAGGTCCGATTCTTAGTCGCCCTTACCGGCTTCAAAATGCACACTCCGGTCGCTCCCGGAGGTATGGCTGCTTGTTTCTCCTCCGCCGCCCGCCTGGCTGGCACAAAGCGAGCACTGAGCCGCCGACTGGCTCCGCTGGGGTGGCCCGGCTACTTTACCCCCCTCTCGCTCGCGCTCGCTCTCTGTGGAACGGCTCTAACCGCCGCCCGCGCTCGAGCCCCCCACCCGCGTTCACCTGCCCCGCGCCACGCACTTAATTATTCCAGCCGCGAAGCCAATCAGCGGCGGCGCCCCGACTCCGCCCTCCCTCGCGCCTTTTCCCGCGCTTCTCGCGCGTTTGGAGGTCTTGACCGAGGGTCATTCTGACTGGAAACGTTGGCTCAGTTCCCTCTCCACAGATGCTGTCAGACGTGCTGAGATTTTTCCAGCATTTTCTGTTTTTGTTTCAGATTCCAGCATTCGCAGTATTTTGCTTTTATTTAAGTCAGTTGGAGCCCATTATGGTCGGCAACACAATTCGCACTCACCACTGAGAGAATCGCAGCATGCAATAGCACAGGAGATATAAGGCAAATATTGCCTGTGAGATCTGTCTGTTCTTTTCTCAATGAGGTCCAATGAATATAATCCCAAACAACATCCAGGCTTGATAAAGGCAAAATATTCGAGCTCTGACAAAGGGTCAGGCTGATTCGAAACATTGGCTCTGTTCTCTCTCCACAGATGCTGTCAGACCTGCTGAAATTTTCCAGCATTTTCTGTTTTCGTTTCAGATTCCAGCATTCACAGTATTTTGCTTTTACTTAAGTCAGTTGGAGCCCATTATGGTCGGCAACACAATTCGCACTCACCACTGAGAGAATCTCAGCATGTTATAGCACAGGAGATATAAGGCAAATATCGCCCGTCAGGTCTGCTTGTTATTCTTTTCTCCATGCAGTCCAATGAGTAGAATCTCAAACAACATCTAGGCTTGATAAAGGCAAAATACTCGAGCTCTGGCAAAGGGTCATCCTGACTCGAAACATTAGCTCTACTCTTTCTCTACAGATGCTGCCAGAACTGCTAAGATTTTCCAGCATTTTCCATTCTTTGTTTCAGATTCCAGCATCCATTGTATTTTGCTTTTATCTAAGTCAGTTGGAGTTGTTAGCCCATATGGTTGGCAACACAATTTGCAGACACAGCTTAGTGAATTGCAGCATGTTATAGCACAGGAGATATAAGGCAAATATCGCCCGTCAGGTCGGCCTGTTATTCTTTTCTCCATGCGGTCCAACGTGTATAATCCCAAGCAACATCCAAGCTTGATAAAGATAAAATATTTGAGCTCTGACGAAGGGTCATCCTAATTCGAAACGCTAACTCTATTCTCTCTCCACAGATGCTGGCATCTGGCAATTTTTTCCAGCATTTTCTGTTTTTGTAACATCAAGGCTTGGGCTGACTAATGGCAAGCAACATTTGTGCCAGGCAACGACCATCTTCAATAAGAAAGAGTCTAACCATCTCTCCTTAAGTATCAACGGCGTTACCATCACTGAATCCTCAATGCTCATCATTCTGGGGATTACAATTGACTAGAAACTGAACCAGCCATACAAATACTGAGGCTAGGAATCATGCGGCAAGCAACTCACCCCCTGGCTCCCCAAGCCAGGCCACCATCTACAAGTCAGGAGTGTGATGGAGTAATCTCCACTTTCCTGGCTGAGTTCAGCTCCGACATTCAAGACTTGACACCATCCAGGACAAAGCAACCTGCTTGATTGGCATCCCGTCCAACGCCTTAAACATTCAATTGTTCCACCACCGACGTACAATGACAGCAGTGTGTACAATGTACAAGATACACTGCAGCAAGTTGCTGAGGCTCCTTCGACCGCATCTTCCAAACAGATGACCACCAAGAAGACTAGGAAGGCTGATACATGGGAACACCACCACTTGCAAGCTCCTTCAAACCACATACCATCCTGACTTGAAACTATATTGCTGTTCCTTCAGTGTCACTGGGCCAAAATCCTGGAACTTCCAAACAGCATTGTGAGTGTACTAACGCCACATCAAGTGCAGTAGTTCAGGAAGGTGGTTCACCACTTCCTTCTCAAGGGCAGTTAGGGATAGATAATAAGTGCTAGTTTAGTGCATCATCTTAGTTTTTTTTAAAAATCCCACTCTTCTCCCATACATCCTTTAATGTTTGTGTATCACCAAGAATTTTCCTTTAAACATTTTTCATTTACAGAATGTGGGTATTGCTAGCGAGGCCACCATTTATTGCCTATTCCCAATTGCCCTCGAAAAGCCTTCTTAAACTACCACAGTTCCAGGTTTTGCCCCTATAGCAATAGTGGCTGCCTATATTAAAGGTCACTAGGATATGGATGATGAGGGAAGCAAGGTGGAAATTGAAGAGGCACTAGACATAATTGTGCATTCTTTCTTAAATACAGGAGTGGGGGACTGATGAATTGCACATGTTTCACCCTTGCTCAAATAAGGGTGTAAGGATAAGCCCAACAACTACTCCAGGCCAGTAGGTTTAACCTAGATAGGTGGGAGAACTTTTCAAAATGAAAACGCAGGACAAAATTAAAAGTCTTAGACAAATATAGATTAATTAAGGAAAGTCGACACAGATTTGTTCAGGACAAATTGTGTTTAAGTAAAGTTTTGGGTGAGATAACAGGAAGAATTGATTAGGGTAACGCAGTTGATGTGGTATATGTGGACTTCCAAAAGACATTTGATAAAATGCTACCTACAGTGTTGTCAGAAAAGTTTAGCCCGTGGAATAAAAGACTCAGTCACCACATGTATACAAAGATGACAATGACAGGATATAGAGAGTAGTGATTAGTCAGACTAAGGGGAAATGAGGGGGGACGATACTTCCAAAAGTGCTGAATTGGCGAGAAGAAAACTGGTGTAAATCACGACTGTTTTTTCAGTTCAACTTCAGACCCGAATCTCCCCACTCTGTCCAATGCAGAGGTCACAATCGTGAATCTCATTAAAAGCTCAGGGGCGGGCCTATTCACGCCTGAGTCTGACAGTTCCGGGCCTCTGCGCATGCGCAGTGGCCCTGATCTGACAGTCTCCCTGTTTGCTCAATTGTTGGCCAACCCCGGACCCCCACACTGCTGCTCCCCCAAACCCCCCATGGCCCGAATGCGGCCCCCACAAGCATTCCCGGGCCAGCCCCGACCCGGAGCGCCCGATCCCCACCCTCCCATCCCGGCAGACACCCCACTCCCCGGGAGGTAGACCCCCCCCGGCTGACCACCCCCCGGGAGGCAGACCCCCCGGCAAACCGCCTCCCACAGCCCAACCTGATCGTTGGCTTCCCTCCAACCTTGACTGATCCCAATGCAGAGTGGCAGCGGGACCCCCCCACCCCCACAATAGGCCCTGCCCTCAATGGGCCACGCGCTTTGGCCCCCCCATAAGCCCCGCCTCCTTGGCCCCATCCCCATGGTCCCTTGGAACCGCTTCCTTGACCCCGTCCTCTTGGGACTGCCCAATGCTCGATGGGCAGTGCCAAGGTGCCCCCTGGGCATGGGCACTTTGCCCCTTGGGCAATGCCAGGGGGCATAGGCTGGCATGGCTTGGTTGTCCATGCCCAGAGGACATCACCCCCCACCACCTGGTCCCCTGGAGAGCCCCGACTGCCCCCCCTCACTCCAATGGGGTCTCCTGCTAGTTTCCCGCCAGTGGGGAGCTACTCTAAACCCTGAACCCTGGCAGGGTGTGAGATGCAATCGGGCATGGAAAATTTTGTGCCGGGTTCCGGCTGCGCCTGTTCTCTGGCTGTGGGAAATGTGCATACATGGGGAACGCATGCGCGAATCCCATGAAATGGCCGACACGTAATTCTCCCATCCCAATGCACTAAAAACGTACGCATTGGGATGGGAGAATTAAGCCCGAGGTTTTCCAGTACCCAATTGGGACCATTGCTTTTCTAGATCTATATTAATGACCCTGGCTTGTGGTATGTAGGACAAAATTTCAAACTGGTGGATGACACAAAACTTGTAAGTATTTTGAACTGTAAGAAGGGTAGTAATAGACTTCATGGGGAAATTGACAGGCTAATGCAATAGGAGAACATGTGGCAGATGAAATTTAATGCAGCAAAGTTTGAAGTGATGCATTTGGTAGGAAGAATAAGGAGAAGCAATACAAAATAAAGGCACAATTCTAAAGGAGGTGCTGAAACAAAGGGACTTCACAGAATCCCTACAGTGCATAAGAAGGCCATTTGGCCCATTGCGTCTGCACCGACTCAGCACAGTGTGGCACGGTGGCACAGTGGTTAGCACTGCTGCCTCACAGTGCCAGCGACCCAGGTTTGATTCCGGCCTCGGGTCATTGTCTATGTGGAATTTGCACATTCTCCCCGTGTCTGCATGGGTTTCCTTCGGGTGCTCCGGTTTTCTCCCACAGTCCAAAGATGTATGGGTTAGGTTGATTGGTCCTAGTGTCAGGGGGATTAACAGGGTAAATATTTGGGGTTACGGGAATAGGGCCTGGGTGGGATTGGGGTCAGTGCAGACTTGATGGGCCAAATGGCCTCCTTCTGCACTGTAGAAATTCTATGATTCTTACCCAGTCCCCCCCGCTTACCTGATCACCGTAACTCTTAATCCACCTTACCAATACAATTTGGGAAACTAAGGGGTAATTTATTACGGCCAATTTACCTAACCTGCACATCTTTGGACTGTGGGAAGAAACCTGAGCAACCGGAGAAAACCCACGGAGACATAGGGACAATGTGCAAACTCCACACAGTCACCCAAGGCCGAAATCAAACCCGGGTCCCGGATGCTGTGAGGCGGCAGTGCTAACCACTGTGTCACCATACCACCTGGCAAATAATGAATTGTTGAGATCAGCAGTTGAGGGAACAAAGAGATTTGTGAACAAATCATGCACATTGGAATTGGAGCTACAACTCATTGAGGAGTGGTGACTATGAGGACCAGACTTACAGATATATGTGCACAAATTGTTGAAGGGTTGGCTGACAAAGTTCTTAATAGAGAAGGTGGAATCCTGGGCTTTATAAATAACAGCATTGAATACAAAATAAAAGAAACTATAGTAAATCTTTAAGAAGTGCATGCGTGGCCTCAACTGGAGTATTGTTCAATTCTAGACACCACACTTTAAGAAGGATGTGAAGACATTAGAGGGGATGCAGAGAAGATTCAAGAAAATAACTCCAAGAATGAAGAACTTCACTTATGTGGATAGATTGGAGAGGCTGGGTTTTTCTTCTTTCTGATAAAGGACTTGCATCCCATATAGCACTTTTCATGCCCACCAGATGTCTCAAAGAAATTAACAAACAATGTGGTAGATTTTGGAGTGTAGTCGTTGTTGTAATGCAGGAATCTCGGAAGCCAATGCACACACAGCAAATTCCCACACACAGCAACATGTTAATAATCAGATAATCTGTTTTATCATAGCAGTAGTATCATAGTATCCCGACAGTGCAGAAGAGGCCATTTGGCTCATCGAGTGTGCATTGACTCCCTGACAGAGTATCTTACCCAGGCCCTCTCCCCCACCCTATCCCCATAACCCCATACATTTCCCATGGCTAATCTACCTAACCTACACATTTTGGGGCTCAAAGGGGCAATTTAGTATTGCCAATTCACCTAATCTGCACGTTTTTGGACTGTGGGAGCAAACCGGAACACCTGGAGGAAACTCAAGCAGACATGGGGAGAGCATGCAAACTCCACACAGACAGTCACCCAAGACCGGAATTGAACTCAGGTCCCTGGTGCTGTGAGGCAACAGTGCTAACCATTGTGCCACTGTGCAATTTTATGTGATGTTGATTGAGGGATAAACATTAGCCAGGGTACTGAGGATAACTCCCTGCTTTTTTGAAATAGTGCTTTAGGATGTCTCACAAATTTGATTGAGTTTTTTGAAGGGGTAACCAAGAAGGTAGATGAGGGCAGTGCAGTTGATGTTGTCTACACGGACTTTAGCAAGGTCTTTGACAAGGTACCGCATGGTAGGTTGTTGCATAAGGTTAAATCTCACGGGATCCAGGGTGAGGTATCTAACTGGATACAAAATTTGCTTCTTGACATAAGGTGGTTGTAGAGGGTTGTTTTCCAAACTGGAGGCCTGTGACCAGCGGTGTGCCTCAGGGATCAGTGTTGGGTCCACTGTTATTTGTCATTTATATTAATGATTTGGATGAGAATATAGGAGGCATGGTTAGTAAGTTTGCAGATGCCACCAACATTGGTGGCATAGTGGGCAGAGAAGAAAGTTATCTCCGATTGCATCGGGATCTTGATCAATTGGGCCAGTGGGCTGACGAATGGCAGATGGAGTTTAATTTAGACAAATGATGCATTTTGGTAGGTTGAACCAAGGCAGGACTCACTCAGTTAATGGTAGGGCATTAGGGAGAGTTACAGAACAAAGAGATCTAGGGATACATGTTCATAGCTCCTTTAAAGTGGAGTCACAGGTGGACAGAATGGTGAAGAAGGCATTCAGCATGCTTGGTTTCATCAGTCAGAACATTGAAAACAGGAGTTGGGACGTCTTGTTGAAGTTGTACAAGACATTGGTAAGGCCACACTTGGAATACTGTGTGCAGTTTTGGTCACCGTATTATAGAAAGGATATTATTAAACTAGAAAGAGCGCAGAAAAGATTTACTAGGATGCTACCGGGACTTGATGGTTTGGCTTATAAGGAGAGGCTGGGTAGACTGGGACTTTTTTCTCTGGAGCGTAGGAGGCTGAGGGATGATCTTATAGAGGTCTAGAAAATAATGAGGGGGCACAGATCAGCTGGATAGTCAATATCGTTTCCCAAAAGTAGGGGAGTCTAAAACTAGAGGGCATAGGTTTAAGGTGAGAGGGGAGAGATACAAAAGTGTCCAGAGGGGCAATTGTTTCACACAGAGGGTGGTGAGTGTCTGGAACAAGCTGCCAGGGGTAGTAGTAGAGGCGGGTACAATATTGTCTTTGAAAAAGCATTTAGATAGTTACATGGATAAGATGGGTATAGAGGGATATGGACCAAATGCGGGCAATTGGGATTAGCTTAGGGGTTTAAAAAAAAAGGGCAGCATGGACAAGTTGGGCCGAAGGGCCTGTTTCCATACTGTAAACCTCTATGACTCTGGGACCATTTACATCCACCCAAGCTGACAGGTGGGACTTCAGGAATGAGGGGTTAAGGGTCGGGGGGGGTGGGGGGTTGAGAGGTGGGGGGTGGGGTGGAAGTCCCAGAATCAGGTCCTGCCCGCTATTTTTAAAGGCCTCTCAAGTTGGTCCGAATCAGCGAAAATCAGTCCTTTGTGTTTTTTGCACAGTTCAAATGTAACATTTTTATGCGGCGTGTATTTTCCTATTTTTTCCTCTCATCTCCAGTAGAATTGTGAGACCAATATCTCCAGTAAGCTCCAAAAAGTTTTTTAAAAAAAATAAAATGATGCTTTTCTCCTCAAAGGTGTGAAAATCAAGCTATGATAATTATCTTTGGTTTTCTACTACTTTTTGGTCATTTCAGTCACTGACATTTTTAAGCTCCTGTAAGGATCTAAATATACGGGTGGCAAAGCAGCAGAGCAGCTTTCCACTCCAAAACACTTTATTTAGAACTGGTAAGATCTGAATTCCATTCTGTGATTCCCTCTGGAATTTGCTCGCTATCTCAAATGTACCACGACGGGAAGATAATGAGTTACAGAGCTTGCTGCACAAATCCAGGCACAAGGAGATTCCTGGAGGAAAATGAAGAATAAAATTGAAATAAAAAAGACTTTTGTAATGTATAAACACTAGTTGCAGGAAATACCAGTCATTTATCGTTGTTCCATTTTTTTACACTCACATTTTGTCTTTGTTCCTCAGATTTTTTGCACTGATCATTTGCAAGGCGTGTCTCCTTTTTCTCTTCCTCCCATCTCATCTTTTCATATTCACGGCTGCTGAAGTTAAGCTGTAATCATTCAACATTCTAATTTTCTGTCTTTACTTGTTTGCAATTCTGTCTTCTTTCAGACCTTGTGTAGTCTATGCCACCTGATTGTTCTGTCTTTACATCACTGCAATTTGTGTAGTAAACCTGTGTTGTGGAATGCAGGTTGTTATTTAGTCAGTGTGGGCGACAAACAGGAGATGAACCAGGACATCATAGGCTTTCAAATCGAGCCACAAGCCTGTGTCATTAATTTCCAGGGATCGCCATGAGACTCAGAGAGCTATTCACGTGCTGATGTTATTTTGGTCCAATTTCACAAGCATTTTTGGAAGTAGAGCAATTCCCAGGATCCCCTATGGGGCTGAAGAAAGCTGAGGATTTGGGTAGAGTAAACAGTGATTTGAATGTCAATGAATCTTTGAATTTAAGCATTCCCTGTGTATTTCGTGGTGCATTCTTTTTCTTGATTAGGGCTCTATTGCTGTTTAGCATGGATATCCATATATGATCTGGCTAGGGACCAGTAACATTTTATTTAAAGTAGACAACATTTAAAATCCCAATTACCCACGAGGAGAATAAATTGACAAGATTCCATCAGTTTAAACAAACAACATAAATTTCACGATACAAAGTCAGAAAAGTAAAACAATCTAGAAAATTTACCTTATACCCTAACATTCAGAATTCACACGAAATAAATATTAATTAACAGCATGCTGTGGCCCAATACATTACATTGCAAATTAAATGGCTGATGGAACCAAGGAAGATCCCATGGATTTTTCAGCAACCCACCCATATGTCAATGATCGCTGTAAGTTACAAAATCACATTAAAACTCTGCCTCTCTCATGAGGAATATCAACTTCTCACTTTTGTAGACCTAGCCTCTGAATTCCCTCAGTCTCGACTCAGACTGGCTCAACTGCTGCTCAACTCATGATCATTCAATCTCTTCACCTGAATCTGTGTTTCATGGGATTCACAAAGCTTCACTCTCACCTCTAATTACTGGCACACTTCAAACTTTTTTGTAGACTGCTTGTCTGGCATGGCCCCTTGGTTTCTCTGAATGCCAGTCTCTGTACTGAGCAGAAATGGCTCCCAGGGCTTCTTTTGAGCCCTAGCCCTCTCCAGAATAGTACCAATGACCTTCCACCACCTTCACAGCTCCCCAGGACTTCTCTGAGGCCTAATTGCCTGGGGCCTGCTAACAGCTCCCAGAGCTTCAATATGATCTGTGAACCACATGGGGTCCAAATTACAACTTACCCTTTTCTAGAAAACGCAGAGATAAATTGCAACCAGGAAACCTTCTTGCATTCCACCCACATCCATGATGCTATGGCCTTTCAGGGCTCAGGGGATGCTTTTTGAATAATTTAGTTCTAACTCCCAAAACAAAATATCTCTAGACTGAGCTACTTTGTGAGTAGTGTATACACCAGTCTCCAGTTCTCCAACTAAGTAAGCCCACCTTCTGTTTTATGGGTCCATTTCTTCCACTCTGAAACAGGGGTAATCTTTTGAATTGCCATGTTGTTTCAGATGTTTTGGCAATCTCCAAAGCTCAGCATTTTAGTTCTCTTTTACAAGTTTAATATTCCCCGAACTAAACATTTACCTCTAAAGTATTAATGGGAACCATGAACTGCATATTCATAACAATGTATGTGTGTGTGTGTGCGTGTGTGCGTATGTGTGTGTTATGAGTGTGTGTGTATGTGTGTGTGTTATGAATGTGTGTGTATGTGTGTGTGTACGTTATCTTTAAACACAACAAAATGAGAGATATTAATGTTAAGTAAAATGCTTTTTTCCATTTGGGGAAGTAAAGGCAGCAAGCATCTCCAGAACAGACAGTAGAAAGATTTGCACTGATAGAAGCTGGCCTCTCCAGAGGGTTAAACTGGCAAATTAATAATAGGAAACAAATAAATGACAAAGGGGGCAATCTTACCAAAAAGATTCTAAATGCTGAACGAAGGAGAGAATCACGCCCATTTTTGGGGAAGCTCCCAGACGCAATCGTACTGCACTTAGAAACAAAATGAGGCAAAATGTGATTCTCACCAGTGGGGGAGTAGGTGGAGTGTATTCACACCAGGAAGCAGGCTTCTGAGCTCTAGGGGCACTATGCAGGCATCTTCATCTCCAAGTGCACTGTGTACAGTGCACTGGGAGATCTGTCACTCCCAACCTGACCCCCTCCCTCCCAGACATCGTAACCCCCCCCCACAATCATTCCCCCAGGCTTTACTCCCCTCTGATCTCGTCCCGGACGTCTACCACCCCCAATTGCTGCCCCGGCCAATCACTGCCCTGGCCGGTCACTGACCCCCCCCCCAGCGAATCGCCAGCCCCGACCTGATCCCGCCCAATCCCCGATGCAATAGCTCCCCACCCCTTGCCTCCTTGTCATGGCCCTGCCCATTTCAGGCCCTGTCTCCTCCCCTTAGCCTATGCCCCCTTTGCACTGCCTGGTGTCTGGTGGCCCCTGCTAGGTTGCCAGGCAGGCAGTACCAGGATGCCAAGCTGGCAGTGCCAGGATGGCACTGCTCAAGGTGCACTGTCCGGCCCTGCCTCTGACCACCCAGTGGGCTTCAATGGCTTTTGGTCCCACTCGCGAGGCCACCATGTCAGATCTCCATTCGTGGGAACCATACTTGATCCTCGCCGATGAGGACTTCCACCGGCGAGCAAGTAAGGACAAGAGAGCCCAAACGATTGTGTCCGGGACTTACTAATCACACTTAAATCAAGTACTGAATATTTGAATCAGCCTTGTGCCCCCTCCGGGTGCGAAGCTGACTTTGCCGGCAGAACAGGGCCAGTAACATCGTGGGAGGCGAGAAATCAGGCACAAACCTGATTTTCCGCCTCTCGTTCAATCTTACTGGCTCACCAAGCCTATCACCAGCATGACAAGCCAGTAAAGCTACCCCAAAGGCTTTGAATAATGTTTTGCATCTGTCTTCACAGTAGGACAGACACTCAAAAAGCATCCCTAAAATAGGAGGCAACCGCCATTGGTGACAGTAGGATCGTCTGATCCCGCCACTGTCAATGTAATTTCCCATTGAATCCTCTCCATGCCACCGGCAAACCTGTGGCGGGGGTGCGCTGTCACTGGGACCAGAAGATCCCGCTGGCAGGAAGAGGCGTTGAATGCTGCGAGGATAGTATCTGTACGTGAATCAAGAAGAGTCAGCATGCAGATACAGGGAATAATTAAGAAAGCAAATGGAATATTGGCATTAATTGCAAGTGGGATAGGACAGTCTTGCTACAACTGTGTGGGCATTGGTGACATCACATCTAGCGTACATCTACCTTACTTAAGGAAGACAGACTTGCATTGGAAACTGTTTAGAAAAGTTTCACTAGGCCAAGTCCTGGGATGAAGGGATTGTCTTATGGAGAAAGACTGAGTTTAACCAGTTGGGCCTATACTCAGTGGAGTTTAGAAGAGTGACAGGTGAGCTTATTGAAACATATAAGACTCTGAGGTGGCTTGACAGGGTAGATGCTGGGTGAATACTTCCTCCTGAGGCGAATCTACAACTAGGAGGCACAGCTTAACAATAAGAGGCATCCAGTGATGAGGAATTTCCTCTCTCATTAGGTCATTAGTGTTCGGAATTCTCTCTCTCGGTGAACAGTTGTGGCTGGGACTTTGGATATATTCAAAACTGAGTCAGATATATTTTTGTTTGACAAGGTTGTCATGGGTTATGGGGCAGGCAGGAAAGCCGAGATAAGGCTATGTCAGATCAGCCATGATTTCATCGACTGACAGAGCAGGTTTGAGGGGCTGAATGTAAACCTGCTTCTGCCTCTGATCTACGCACTTCACAGTTAACCAGTTACCTTAGAAATACAATCACCACAATTATGTAGACAAATGCAGCATCTAGTTTGTACAGAGCCCAGTTCCATCACAGCAAAAATATGGTTAATCTGTTGGTAATGGTTGAGCATTGAATTTTGGTAAGGACGTCACTATTTGCTCTTCTTCAGATGGAGCTAATGGATATTTTGTTTCCACCTGGCTTAACATCTCATCTGAACTGTGGCACCTCCTGTAATGCAGTCTTCCTCCAATATTTCTCTGAAGTGACAGCCTAATTATTTCTCAGTGCTGAAACAAACTTGAACTCAAAGCCTTCTAACTCAGCAGTGAGTGTGCAACCAACTTAGCCAAGTGACCACTAGACAGACTGAAACTCCCTTCATCCTGACTCAACAATATGCATTGAACTAAACCTGAGAAGTGCTCCTTCAACTACATCTGTACAAGTGTTCCCACTCCTAATTCCAACATCTTCTTTATATTATCTTTGATTTAGATTATCAGCAGAGTTGCAAGTTATAACTTAGTCAGTATATCTGTGCAATCTATCTGCAATCAGTTAATATAATGTGGAAACTATTCAAACTAATTTCCTATAAGATCTTCAGTCAGGGCATTGAGTGTAGAAGTTGGGAAGTTATGTTGCAGTTGTACAGGATGTTGGTGAGGCCGCACCTGGAGTATTGTGTTCAGGTTTGGTCGCCTTGCTATAGGAAAGATGTTATTAAACTGGAGAGAATGCAGAAGAGATTTATAAGGATGCTGCCAGGACTCAAGGGACTGAGTTATAGGGAGAGATTCGACGGGCTTTTTTCTTTGGAGCATGGAAGACTGAGGGATGATCTTACAGAGGTGTATAAGATCATGAGAGACATGGATAGGGTGAATGCACTCTGTCTTTTTCCCAGGGTAGGGGAATCGAGAACTAGAGGGCAAAGGTTTAAGTTAAGAGGGGAAAGAATTAATGGGAACCTGAGGAGCAACCTTTTTACACAGAGGCTGGTACATATGTACATATTAGCTGCCGGATGAAGTGGTTGAGGCAGAGACATTGACAACATTTGGACAGATACATGGATAGGAAAGGTTAGAGGGATATGGGCCAAATGCAGCCAAATAGGTTAGCTGAGATGGGCATTTTGGACGGCATGGAGCAGTTTGGGCTGAAGGGCCTGTCTCCAGGCCGTAGATTCTATGATTCTATGAATAGCAGAGATAAGGCCATGATTCACCCCAAAAACTTCTAAGTTCCTAACGGGAAAATGGGAGTAAATCCCGTCTTTTTTTAGCGTACTTACCAAAGCAATTTTCCGACACTGTGCCCTGGCGTGATTCCCTCTAGTGATTAGGGGGCAAGACTATTCCTGTCTGAGACGCCGACAGCACAACGTTGAGTGGGCCACTGCGCACGTGCCGATTAGTCAGCGCGGAGATTGGCACATGCACAGTGGCCCCTCATTGCCGGCCTCAAGATCACTGGCCTTTCCAATTGCTGGTCAGACCCACAAATCCCATCGCTGGCCTTCCAACCCCTCCACCCCTGATCGCTGGCCTCCTCAATCTCCCCAGGGAAGCCTCGATGTCCTCTCTTCCCGGCCAATACCTTTCTCCCCGACCTGTCCCTCCCCCCCCGACAGTCCCGACCCCCCCCACAATCCCAATGACCAGCCCTGACCCCCCACCCCACCAGCCCCGATGTCCCTGCCGACAGTCCTGCCCCCCCCCCCCCCCCACCCCCCAATGACCAGCCACGACCTCCCCTGGCAGCCCTGACCCAAACACCCACCTGGATGGCCAGTCCTGATCGCTCTCACTCCCTCCCTCCCTCACTGTTCCCTTTGCGAAGTGGCAGCATGTTCCGCACCACCGATCACCCCCCAATGTGCCCTGCCCCCTCTGACTCCATCCCCGTTGGTCTAGTGGGCAGTGCCAAGGTACCTGGTGAGCAGTGCCAGGGTAGTAGGTTCACACTGCCTGGCTGGCACTGCCCAAGAGGCAACCCCCTTTACCCCCATCCACCTGGGGGGGGGGCCTCAATGGCCTCTGTTTCCTCCAGCGGGGTATTTCCCATTAGTGAGGAGTAGTTGTAAATGCCGCTGGAAGGGACCAATCCCGGTGCGGGGTGGGGAGACGCTAGCGGGCCCGGAGAATTCCGCCCTGGGCCCGCTTATCATATGGAAATGTCAATTTAAATGACATTTTCATATGATTATTAACTCTGTGCCCAATTCCGGTCTAGAGCTGATTACACAGAAAACTTAACTCCGGAGACATGTGGAGGCCGTGACGCCCAGCGGGAATTCCGGGAATTCCAACAGCCATGTCTCCTGGCAAACTGCACTACTCAAGCAGCACAGCGGGCTGGGAGGATGACCCTCAAAACATTTTTATCCCTTTGATCTAGAATGAATTGTAATACAGGTACTCGAGATGAAAAGGTAGTGTACTGTAAACTGCATTTTGCCACAGTTATGGAGGTGGGAATAGGAATAATTTCTCACTACTGGCTATTGTGCTGGTCTGCCTCCTCAAGGAGGCAGCTTCTAGGAGAAATTGAGAGCATTTCCAGATGACAACTGAGCCTCCTGATATGATTACAACCCATAGCTGGAAGGAGGGCAATCTCCTGATAGCAGACCACCTTGGGGGTTGTGGGTGGGTGGGGTTAGATTCAGGGGGTCATCTTGCAGAGCAGCTCAGCATGGATACAATGGGCTGTGAGGGTTACAGCCATGACTGCAAGCAAACATATGAAGGGAACACCCCCTCCGCGATGAATGCTTGGCAACTGTGGTCACAGATTATTACGTTAAATTTTCAATTCATCAGAAAGTGATTCATGTTGAGACACTCTTTTGGTCCCCAACTTGCCTCAGCAGGTTCCCAGTAGGGCAGACCTGCAAAGGCCCAGAGTTGGAGGCTCACTGGTTTTCAGATTGAGTTGTTAGCATTGAGAGCCTGCCAATTAGGAGGCTGCCTTTGGGAACATCGTGCTAATTGTTGTGTTTCTGAGAAGTGCGGGCTCGGGACTCCACTTGATTCCAACAGTGAGGACACAAAGCCCATTATAAAATCTAGCCCAGTATCACCCAGAAACCAGTTAAATCAATACCTTATTTGAACATTTCCCATTAGTGTGAAAATTACCATTAACGCAGGTCAGAAGTAGCATCAAAAGAATTACTTTCCCAGTAAACAATCTCTGGTCCAGCATCATTAACAGCAATAATTTTCTCACGATGCTATTTTAGCACATTCTAAATATGGATCATTATGGAAATTAAGTTCAATTTGCAAGTGCACAAATAAGATGGTGGTGTATAGACAGCCTATCATAGATTTCCTTTTCTATTTGATCCATGGAGCCACCTGATGCATTGCTTCAAAATGCCAATATTATTCTCAATATTTATCATGATGTTTGCACGTGTCTCTTATCTAGTCACAGCTGGTGAAAATGGCTGTTATAATGGTGTCGTGAGGCAGGCCTAAAGAAAGACTCATGCTCCTCTGAGAACCGTTCTTCATTATTTATGGTTTCTTTAAATAACCCAGATATGGGCCAGAATTTTACCCTCCCGCCTGCCATGGGAATCGGAGCAGGTGAGGGGCGAACCATGGAAAGGCCTGTTGACCTCGGGCAGGATTTTTGGGTTTCGGGATGAGCGAGGCTGTAAAATCCTGCCTATGGACTATTATTTTAAGATGATAACAAGTCCTGCCTGGGGTACTGGCATATACTTGCATGATCCTGTGTTGCTACTTATTAGCCATTCAACATTGGAGAATTTGCACTCCTTGTGGTTCAAAAAATTCTTAGGGTTATGTTTTTTTCAATGCACAAGCAGGAAGCAGACATTGCTGGCAAGGCCAGGATTTATTGCCCATCCCTAAATTCCCTTGAGAAGGTGGTGGGTGAGCAGCTTCCTTTAAGCTCTGCAGCCAAAGTGGTGTAGGTATACCCCTCATGCTGTTAGGTAGGGAGTTCCTGAGATTTGACCCAGCAATGCGAAGGAATGGTAATATATTTCCAAGTCAGAATAGCGTATGACTTGGAGGGATCTTGCAGTTTGTAGTGTTGCCCTTACTCCTTTAGGTGGTAGAGGTTGCCTCATAGATTTCTAGTTTTGAGCTGCTAGATCTGTTTTGAATCTATCCTGTTTATCACAATGATAGTGCCACACAACACAATGGAGGGTGTCCTCTATGTGAAGACACAACTCCATTGCTCAAGGACTGTGCGGTGGTCATTCATACCAATATTGTCATAAACAGATAAATCTGTGACTGGTAGATTGGTGAGGATGAGGTCATGTAGGTTTTTCCCTCTTGTTGATACTCTCACCACCTGCCACAAGCACAGGCTGGCAGATATATCCTTCAGGACTAGTGAGTTCAGCCAGTAGTGGTAATACCAAGAACAGAATTTTCACCACAATGTGGAACAATAATTTTGTGTCCCTGGACGGCATCTGTTGGTAGCGTAACCAAGGTGACTGGTACTGCCTAAAGTATAGACAGTACAAGTCTCACGAGGTAGGTCTCTCTGTATAAAGACGTAACTTTATTTAAAACAGCAGCTGCCAGGAGACCATCAAAGGGTCAGGATAGCTCTGAGGTAGAGATGCCAGACCTCTCTGATGAAATTTAACATATACAATTCAAAACAGATCAATTATAGGTTTTCTTACCAACCATTCCCACCTTTCAGTAACTTTAAATCAATTATCTTCAGGATGCACAAATCAACAATAATACCTCCCAAATACTTTAGCCAATCACATCCTACTTCCCAGCATAACGGTACTCTGTTAGTTGCCTAGTAGCCTAAGATACTAAGAGGCAAGGGATGAGATTGCAGAGCCTTTGGCTTTGATCTTTGGGTCCTCGCTGTCCACAGGGATGGTGCCAGAGGACTGGAGAATGGTGAATGTTGTTCCTCTGTTTAAGAAAGGGAATAGAAATGACCCTGGTAATTATAGACCGGTTAGTCTTACTTCGGTGGTTGGTAAATTGATGGAAAAGGTCCTTAGGGATGGGATTTACGACCATTTAGAAAGATGCGGATTAATCCGGGATAGTCAGCACGGATTCGTGAAGGGCAAGTCGTGCCTCACAAATTTGATTGAATTTTTTGAGGAGGTAACTAAGTGCGTTGATGAAGGTAGGGCAGTTGGTGTCATATACATGGATTTTAGGAAGGCGTTTGATAAGGTCCCCCATGGTCGGCTTATGATGAAAGTGAGGAGGTGTGGGATAGAAGGAAAGTTGGCCGATTGGATAGGTAACTGGCTGTCTGATCGAAGACAGAGGGTGGTGGTGGATGGAAAATTTTCGGATTGGAGGCAGGTTGCTAGCGGAATGCCACAGGGATCGGTGCTTGGTCCTCTGCTCTTTGTGATTTTTATTAATGACTTAGAGGAGGGGGCTGAAGGGTGGATCAGTAAATTTGCGGATGACACCAAGATTGGTGGAGTAGTGGATGAGGTGGAGGGCTGTTGTAGGCTGCAAAGAGACATAGATAGGATGCAAAGCTGGGCTGAAAAATGGCAAATGGAGTTTAACCCTGATAAATGTGAGGTGATTCATTTTGGTAGGACAAATTTAAATGTGGATTACAGGGTCAAAGGTAGGGTTCTGAAGACTGTGGAGGAACAGAGAGATCTTGGGGTCCATATCCACAGATCTCTAAAGGTTGCCACTCAAGTGGATAGAGCTGTGAAGAAGGCCTATAGTGTGTTAGCTTTTATTAACAGGGGGTTGGAGTTTAAGAGCCGTGGGGTTATGCTGCAACTGTACAGGACCTTGGTGAGACCACATTTGGAATATTGTGTGCAGTTCTGGTCACCTCACTATAAGAAGGATGTGGAAGCGCTGGAAAGAGTGCAGAGGAGATTTACCAGGATGCTGCCTGGTTTGGAGGGTAGGTCTTATGAGGAAAGGTTGAGGGAGCTAGGGCTGTTCTCTCTGGAGCGGAGGAGGCTGAGGGGAGACTTAATAGAGGTTTATAAAATGATGAAGGGGATAGATAGAGTGAACGTTCAAAGACTATTTCCTCGGGTGGATGGAGCTATTACAAGGGGGCATAACTATAGGGTTCGTGGTGGGAGATATAGGAAGGATGTCAGAGGTAGGTTCTTTACGCAGAGAGTGGTTGGGGTGTGGAATGGACTGCCTGCAGTGATAGTGGAGTCAGACACTTTAGGAACATTTAAGCGGTTATTGGATAGGCACATGGAGCACACCAGGATGATAGGGAGTGGGATAGCTTGATCTTGGTTTCAGATAAAGCTCGGCACAACATCGTGGGCCGAAGGGCCTGTTCTGTGCTGTACTGTTCTATGTTCTATGTTCTAAGATGCTCAGCCCAATGTTCAAATAAACATTCTCATGGGTTCCTTAAAGGTCACTGTCTAACCAGACTAACCCCTGACATCACGTCTGGGCACCACTCCATCTTGTCCAGACAGTGAATAAACCCTATTCATGAAATATGATTAAGTATTCTAAACGTCCTTTCCAACCAAAACTTTAACTGATAAATCTTGCACATTTCCAAGATTCAATTATTCTCTCGAAATATGTCTTCATCCTAATGTCTTCCATAAAATCAATAATAATACATTCAAAATATCAGTATATGTGTTTTACAATCATAATCACTCGTTTGAATCAATTACTGCATCTCATACGTGTAAATTGCTTCTTGTTAGCACATAAATTTATTTTAAAACTCATCTAACTGAATGCTGCTAGTTCTGTCAGTGCCTTCATGTCTAATGGTTTAAAAATCTTACCACCCCATTAGGGGTTCCACTTACAGCATCCCAGTTTGCTGATGCCTCCTCCAGGCTATTTTCCTGGAGGTGGGATCAGAGGAAGAAGAGCTACCCACTTGCAAGTGATGGATGTACAATTAACGTTAGAATGATATAATCATAGAATAGAACCATAGAATCCCTACAGTGCAGAAAGAGGCCATTCAGTCCATCCAGCATTCACTGACAACAATCCCCCCCAGGACCTATCCTGTATTCCCAGGTAACCCCTGACACTAAGGGACAATTTTACATGGCCAGTCAACCTAACCTGCACATCTTTGTAGTGTGGGAGGAAACCAGAGCACTTGAAGGAAACCCACGCGGACATGGGGAGAATGTGCAAACTCAGATTAGTTTATAGCCAATTATGGACAATTATCTCTGGAGTTTTCTGGTCTAGTTGTAGGCTCTCTGGGAGGCTTTGAGGCCCTTGGCAGTTACATGGGTCACCATTACTGCATACTAACTTTTTATTACAGATTTATTTAGTTAATTAAATTAAAATAACCCAGCTGCTTTGGTGAGATTTGAACTGTGCCTTCAGATGTTTAGTCCAAGCTCTGGTTTACTAGTGAAGTAAAATAACCCCCATGCTATTGTTCCCAGTGTAATATCATTAAAAATGACCTAAATGCTCAATAATTATTCTAAAAAAAAATCAGCATCTTCACATTGTGTTGGTGGTTTTCCTTCAGGAAAGCACTGAAGTGTTGGTCTGGGTGAATAACAAATCAGTGACCTGATAGATACATCAGCATATCAGAAAATGATATATGTTTATTATGTCCCATATGGTGGACTGGAATATGATTGGCCTTCATCGCCTATTTTAAATGGGTGCTCTGTGCACACACCACATTCCCTATGAGAAAATCATTGAAAATCCAATTTCCATGGGCTCACAGTTAAAATGAAATTCTCATAGAGAATGCGTGGGGGCATTTTAGGTCAGCCTAAAGAGTGCTGGGGGTGTTTGTGGCGGTGGCGTATTCTGTGTGATTTGGACATGGACTTTTGCCTGAGTTACTGCTCTTCAATTATCCGTCCTTGTTATATTAAAAAATCGATCCTATAGACTGGTGGTTTTACCACTTTTTGAGAAAGGTTACAGTGAAACAGAAAGAGGTGTGAGTAACGCATTGAAGGACTAGAGGTGAAATAGAAAGTATTTTAAAAATTCTCATGAGATGTTTTGTTTTTGTTTCGCTAAATTTGAATAAGAAACTGTCCTAGATTTGCTGTTGTGTAAAACTGCCATCAGCAACCTCCCACAGGCAATTATATAATAAAAATGTGAATTTAAGAGGAACTATTTTTAAAAATATGGTAGACTGGAAATTAACTGTTAAATTAATGAGTTCTTAAAAGGTTTAAAATTTTCATGGACTCTGGAATATGATTTGCAAAGTGATTAACTGCCCTGCAATTCCATTATCTGCAGTATAAAGCCCAGTGCAAGCCATTGTCTTATCACACAGATACTTGTATTGTTACTATTCAATTTGCTTTTACTGATGAGAACAACTAGTGTTCCCTCTATTATTTGGTTTGTTCTCATCTTCATTTACCTCAACTTGCTGTACCCCACATTTAGGAGCAACATTTATGCACTTGATTATCTGCACATTTGCTTTCCGCTTTCATTAGGAAGAATACTATAGAGATTCCACTTTATTTATTTTGAAAGAAGAGGGCTTGCAATAAAATTAAAGGGAATACTGCTGCAGAAGTACATAATATTATGAATTCCATGCATATTTCCAGATTAAATCCACTCTAGTAAATATTTGGTACACCCAGACACCCTGCATTATTCTGGGACACCTCAAAAAAACCCCAGATCTATTCATTTAGACATAGAATACCTCACTGAATCAAAGCATAAAGACTGCAACCTAAAGAAAGCAAAAATGCAAAACCGAAACTTCTCACCACTTCAAAGAAGTTAAGATTCTCCTGTTATTTTTCTTGTGATAGCAAGTAGCAGTGAAATGTACACAGAGCTTTTGCCTCAAGGAAGAAAAAGTAGAAAAGCAAAGCAGATCAAAGATTTCCAAACCACACAGAATTATCTGCATGTTACAAGTAGTTATTACCATTTTTAAAAAATTTGGACTATGTTTGTGAAATTGAAGTGCATTATGATGTAACGATTTGTGGAATGAATCTAAATGATGAGTAGTCTACAATTTTCTTCTGACTTGTAATTTTATTGAAGATCAATAATGATGTTATAAAAGAGTCTCGCCACCAGTAAGCTTTCTAAGATCAAAGTTATTTGTGACTTTCTGGATATTTTGAATATTTGCTTTTGAACAATGAATCTAGCAACACAATGGAGGCACTACTTCAGAAGAGTTATTCAGCCTTAAATATGAAGCATTTTAATACCAAACAAATGTACACTACTTATCCAAGAATAATTAAGCAACCATGAGATTCCAGTGTCCATTTTTAATTTGTCTCCCTCACTAAAATGGTTTTTAAATGGCATTTGACAATTGTGGTGTAAAGTGGGATGGAATTGACAAACTACCAGTTACTTATTTCCAAGCTTTAATGATGATGGACGAAGCCTCCCACTTCCACATGGCCACTGCAAATTATCAGGTCACTCACATCCATATTCAAACACACCAGCAAACGATTTTGCACAACTCTTGTGTAAAATGTAAATACTGCACAAGGAGTTTGAGGGGGTTGGGGTGAGGGTAGGGGCAGCAATATAACATACATATCTTAAAATGCTTAGAATGGCTGTAGATTTCAACTGCAGTTTTGGGGGCAGGTAAGTCATAATTTGTCCAAGTGGTCTGTTGGGTATCCACACTGGCAGCTCATGAAAGATTTTGTGGGTACTATAGAAAATACCTTCTGCTACAGGGAAGACCAAAGGCAACTTTTTAAAGAAGAGGGGACACAGAAAGGAAGGGCAGGTATGAGGCAGATCTGCAGACACATCTGGATAAAATGCAGCAAAAGAGAGAAAAAAGTTACTGGATGCTTGTGAGAGGAAACCTCAGCAACTGTCTAGTGTACCATGTGGAGGGAGGTGGCAATAGAACACTGCTGAAGGAAGGCCAATGATCTGATGAGGGTAGGTGGGTCACTGTCTGTGTGGAGTTTGCTCCTTCTCCCTGTGTCTGCATGGGTTTCCTCCGGGGTGCTCCGATTTCCTCCCACAGTCTAAAGATGTGCAGGTTAGGTGCATTGGCCATGCTAAACTCTCCCTCAGTGTACCGAACAGACACCAGAATGTGGTGACTAGGGGATTTTCACAGTAACTTCATTGCGGTGCTAATGTAAACCTACTTGTGACTATTAAATAAATTTTAACTTTCAAACTTACAAACCAGCTACCATTCTCTTTCATCACTGGGCATCCAACATTCACCCTATAAAAGGAATGTTTGCATAAATCATTCTTCATGCTGCACAGAGGTAGGAATACACCAATTGGATATCTTACAAGCTGTCTTTTCACCTCCCCTAATATGAAATACTTGTAGAATGAATCTTAAAATCTTCTTCTTCCATTTTAAGTACAGTAAGAAGTCTCACAACACCAGGTTAAAGTCCAACAGGTTTATTTGGAATCACAAGCTTTTGGAGCGCTGCTGTTTCATCAAGTTAGGAGCAGTGCTCCGAAAGCTCATGAGTCCAAATAAACCTGTTGGACTTTAACCTGGTGTTCATAGAAATCATAGAAATCGTAGAAACCCTACAGTACAGAAAGAGGCCATTCGGCCCATCGAGTCTGCACCGACCACAATCCCACCCAGGCCCTACCCCCATATCCCTACATATTTACCCACTAATCCCTCTAACCTACACATCCCAGGACAGTAAGGGCAATTTTTAGCATGGCCAATCAACCTAACCGGCACATCTTTGGACTGTGGGAGGAAACCGGAGCACCCGGAGGAAACCCACGCAGACACGAGGAGAATGTGCAAACTCCACACAGACAGTGACCCAAGCCGGGAATCGAACCCAGGTCCCTGGAGCTGTGAAGCAGCAGTGCTAACCACTGTGCTACCGTGCCGTGTTGTGAGACTTCTTACTGTGCCTGCCCCAGTCCAACTCTGGCATCTCCACATCATTTTAAGTAAGCAACCAACAAATTTTATACTTCATCTCTGTGCCACCTGAAACATTTTTCGCATGTGAACACGAACCTATTTCATGCTAGAGGTTTATTTCAACAAGAAAAGTAACTCGACGATGACCATGAAAGGCCAGAAACCAGAGGAGGCAGTTGGACATCAGTTTTGAAGAATACACTGTGCAGCTGGTGGAGAGATCCTTGATTCTCATTATGGAAATAGTGAAATCAGTGACATAATGTAGACCCCAACGTAATAGACGCAATTCCAAACAACAAACGTGAGATTGCTGTGAACCGACAAGCATCCAGGATCTTCTCAACCTTCATTATCTCTGTCTAGGGGCAGCACAGCCGCACAGCTGCCTCACAGCGCCAGTGATCCGGGTTCAATTCCAGCCATGGGTGATTGTCTATGTGGAGTTCGCACATTCTCCCCATGTCTGCGTGGGTTTCCTCCGTGTGCTCTGGTTTCCTCCCACAGTCCAAAGATGTGCACATTAGGTGGATTGGCCATGATAAATTGTCCCTTCGTGTCAGGGGAATTAGCAGGGTAAATATGTGGGGTTACGGGGATAGGGCCTGGGTGGGATTGTTGTTGGTTTCCATGAATCTGTCATGTTAAGCAGTTATGCTCAACCATTCTCATTATTGGGGATGTAGCAGAGGGATCATGGCGGGAACACCGTGAATGTAGCTTTATTTGGCATCCTTCTTCCTGTAAGGGATGATGGACATGAAACTTCTGAATTTGGTGAGGTCAGATGAAATCACCTTCTACACTTCTTTTGATGGCTAAACAAGCCAAATCTGGAAAAGCAAAGTCTGCCATGAGTGCTGCACACCGAGTTATCTCTTGTCGCTTGTGATTACCCTGAGGCATCGTTGGTAGAACATTGGTGTCTGCTCTGGAGCTTACGGATGATGGATTAATGCAAGCATGGCCAAAGGACACAGCCACGAGGAAGTTTCTGGAACAGGAAAAATGCATTCTGTCTAGGAAGGAAGGCAAAGTCAGTGCCTGAGCATACCATGCAGGTATCCCCTCTTCCAGAGAGAGGGATACTACAACTGAATCATATTATTACAATGAAAGTTGCCTCGATATGGGTAGAATTAACAGTGAATGGCCATCCTTTGAAGATGGAAGTGGACACAGGAGCTGCAGCCTCCAATATTGGAGAACAGATCTATAAGCACCTCCAATTGGGCAAACTGAAGTTGGAAGATATGAAGGCCAGATTAGCCACCTACACAGAGGAACCTTTAGAAATAAAAGGCACCACAATGGCACCAGTAACTTACTTATAGGCAGCAATCAGCTCGTCTCCCGCTTGTTGATGTATGGGGCATGGATCAAGCCCTTATGAGTAGAAATTGGCTTCAGTAGATCCGGCTGAACTGGTTGGAGATCTTCAGGCAAGGTGTGGGGGTACTGTACAATGTTATTAGTAGATACCCTGGAGTTTTTCAAGAGGGCCTGGGAAAAATAAAAGGAGCTAAGGCCAAGATCTACAATGACCCCAATGCCACACCTATTTCAGAACAAGAGCAGTCCTTTACTCCATGCTGGAGAAGGTGGAAATTAGGGCACTTTGAAAACTTGGATATAATAAGATCCATGCAATTTGCAGAATGGACCATGCCTGTAGCCCCTGTTCTTAAGCCCGACAAATCAGTTCATCTTTGTGGAGGCTATAAACTAACAGTTAATCGGGTCTCCAGACTCAATAGACACCCCATTCCCTGAATCAAAGGTCTGTATGCTAAGTTAGCAGGCGGCAAGACGTTCTTCAAGTTGGACATTAGCCACACCTATCTTCAACTTGAACTGGATGAGTCCTCCTGGAAATATGTGACAATCAACACACATAAGGGACTTCCGTTTGCTCTTTGGGGACTTGTCAGTGTGTGCCATCTTCTAAAGAGTTACGGAGAACATCCTTCAAAGGCTACCAAAGGTAGCAGTATACTTAGATAATGTCTTGGTCATAGCGGTTTCAGAACAGGAACACCTAGCCAAACTAGAAGAAGTCCTGCAGAGATGTTCCAGAGTGGGACTTTGCTTGAAGAGGGAGAAATGTGTTTTCCAAACGGCCGAAGTAACCTATTTAGGCTACTGAGTAGATGGCAAGGGGTTACATGTGGTCAGCACAGTGGCACAGTGGTAAGCACTGCTGCCTCATAGCTCCAGGGACCCGGGTTCAATTCCAGCCTTGGGTCATTGTGTGGAGTTTGCACATTCTCCCCATGTCTGTGTGGGTTTCCTCCAGGGGGTCCGGTTTCCTCCCAGAGTCCAAAGATGTCCTTTGTCCTTCGTGCTAGAGGGATGGAGTTTAAAAACAGTGAGGTTACGTTGCAGCTGCATAGGGTGCTGGTGAGGCCACACCTGGAGTACTGTGTTCAGTTTTGGGCTCCTTACTTGAGAGGAGATTCACTAGGTTGATTCCGGAGTTGAGAGGGTTGGCTTATGAGGAGAGACCAAGTAGACTGGGGCTATACTCATTGGAATTCAGAAGAATGAGGGGTGATCTTATAGAAACATATAAGATTATGAAGGGAATAAATAAGATAGAAGCGGGGAAGTTGTTTCCATTGGCGGGTGAAATTAGAATTAGGGGGCATGGCCTCAAAATAAGGGGGAGCAGATTTAGGACTGAGTTGAGGAGGAACTTCTTCACACAAAGGGTTGCGAATCTGTGGAATTCCCTGCCCAGTGAAGCAGTTGAGGCTACCTCATTGAATGTTTTTAAGGCAAGGATAGATAAATGTTTGAACAATAAAGGAACTAAGGGTTATAGTGAGCGGGCGGGTAAGTGGAGCTGAGTCCACGAAAAGATCAGCCATGATCTTATTGAACGGCAGAGCAGGCTCGAGGGGCTAGATGGCCTACTCCTGCTCCTAGTTCTTATATTGTTCTTATGTTCTTATGTTCTTGTGTGCAGGTTAGGTGGATTGGCCATGGTAAATTGCCTCTTAGTGTCTCAAGATATCTAGGTCAGATGAATTAGGCATGGGAGATGTGTGGGGTTACAGGGTTAGGGCAGGGAAGAGGGCCTGGCTGAGACGCTATCAGAATCAGTGTAGACACGATGGACCGAATGGCCTCTTCTGCACTGCAGCGATTCTATGATTCTATGATTCTACATCCAGTGGAGGATAAAGTAAAGGCCAACCCCAAGGAAAACCACAGAGTTAAAACACTTCCCGGGATTAGTCAATTATTATGGAAAATTAATCCTGAATTTGGCTTCCATGCTGGTCCCCTTGCATTCCCTACTACGAAAATATCAGAGATGGTCCTGGGAAGCTCCTCAGGTAGAGGCTTTTTCTAAAGTTAAACATCAATTACTGTCATCTAACCTACTGGCCCATTTTGGCCCGAAGGAAGAACTTAACTTGTGACGTTTCTCCATATGGGGTGCAGGGCTGTCACACTGCTGGGAAGACAGGATGGAAAACTCATCACGTATGCCTCCAGGTTTCTTTGAATGCGGAGCGAAAGTATTCTCAAAGAGGTGTAGGCACTGCTGAGGTGGGCTGGAGGCTGTGAGGGCATATCAACATGGTGGCATTCTTGCTGGCTTGCGTAACAGTGAAGAAATAAACAAGATCTGGGAGTCAGGTCCATTAGGATGAAGGGCAAACCCCTCAGCTGGCTCAGGCTCAGCCGAGATTGGTGTGTAGTCAATGGGTCAAGGGCCTCTAGTTCCAGTGGCCACCTGGCCTATTGCAGGGAAGCTGCCTCCATTGAGTTGGTGAGCTGTATGGGACAGAGGGTGGGGTCTTCGTGCGGGTACCCCACCAGTGGCAAAACGCTGACACGGCTGGAAAAGCCCCCCACAAATGTAATTAGCTGCAGCTGATCTGATTCCCAGACCACCCCTGGGAATGATCCCCAATGGTGGGAATACATCAGGGGGCTGTCTGTCATGGCTGCCCCTATTTCCCTGACCTTTCACCTCCAATCCTGTCCCCATGTAGTTAGGAAAATTCAGCCCTTCAGTTTAAGGTCCGGCATGCAAAAAGCACAGTGCTACAAAATAGGCATTTGGGTTAAGATTTGAGAGTACTTTCAGGCAATGCGAGGGCAAATAAATTGTAAATGCGGTATACAATGTGCTAATGGAAGGTAATGATGGTTTATCCTACTCCACAAACCTGGCACAAAATCATTAAGCTTCTTCCAGCAGTATTTCCAGCTGCATTATATGATGGAAATAGCATTCATACTAGCTGTCAACCCTTCCCATTCGCGCTGAGCTGCATTTCCTGGGATCCTGCTGTGGTCACTCTGTGGGCTAATGTTTCATTTCTATGAGGAGAATTGTCAGCACACAAGAAGTTAGGTAAATGCTCTTTCTGTACCAGCCAAAAGAAAAATCTATACGGCCATTTCCACTGAAATGATATAAGTGTTCCAAGAGAACAGCTATGATTTTGCTCGAAAGGTCAGTCAGCAGAAACCCTCACATGACATTTACAGTTCTGCTGCACAGCAACCGGAGGCAATCTTCCTTTGTACAGGCTTGCCCACATACCTTTCAGTATTTCAAATGCAGTCTTTTCCTAAAAACCCTCCTGTTATTCACTAAGTTTGTGTATGACTGATCATCTAATGGAAAGGAAGTCATTGGGAAAAAAATCGAAACAGAGTGAAAGAGAACATAAGTTTAAAAAAAAGTTTCACTGTAGTTTTTGTAAGTAAATATAATCGAAATATTTCAATACTATTTGCTAACTTCCTCTCAGACAGACCCAACCTGAATTTTGTCAGATGTTGAGGAGTCCACTTCTGGGTTGAAGGGGGAGCTGACAAGCGCCAGTGGGCATCAGGGCCCAAGGGTGGCATTTTGTTGCCGGGGTCTGCCAATCAATGGAAGGCTGTGGCCTGCCGCCCAAAGCTGCCAGCCCAGTCAGAGGGCCAGCAATTCAGCAACCTTGGCAGCCCCACAGCCAAGTGGTGGCTACTGTTGAGGCTGTAGGACAAGGAAGATGGCACCTCCATGGCCAGATGCCCTGAAAAAGAAAGTAAGTTTCTTTTGGCAAGCCGGGGCCATCAGGCAGGCAGGACGCAGTAACTGAGGGTGGGCGGGGGTCTTATTCCTGCAGAAGTGTCTTAGCCGCAAGTTGATCATCCCCAAATGGGGGCCCCTCTTTGGATCATGGGATGGCTATTATGGAGGATCCGCTGGGAAACTGCCAGGATTTACCTGACGATCTTGGGCGAAGTGCCAATGGGGGTGGGCAGTGGCCTGTAATTGGATGCTTAAGTGGCTGAGGTTGCAACTGATGGTAATATGCCGTAGCAGCGGGAGGATGTCAGGCTCCCCTCAGCTGCCTTCCTCCACAATATTTCCCACTCTCCCGCCACCCAGCCTTTCGCCAGGGGGCTGGTAAAATTCAGCCTTAAATTTAATCCTCAATTAGAACTTTCAAACACGACAGAAGCATGCAAACCAGCTGCACAGAACAATCACTCTGCCAGGTGAAATAATTTAGCAGAAGCTAAATGATAATCTGATGGATTCAGCCTGCCTTGTTTGTGCCCTGGAATAGTGCCTTTGACAAGTGATACAAACAGACGCTGCTAATTAGGAATGCTTTTGCTCTGATTTGTAAGTACATCGTAACAATCTAAGGAGAGATTATAAATATTTTGAAGGAGATTTGTTGTTCTGAAAAAAAACAAAAGATATCCATGTCAACCACCAAAACTTCAATGATTTTGGTTCTTTTCTTTCAGCTTTTAGTTTTTTTCTGATAATGTTTTCTGTTTTATTTATGAAATTGAAGCTGATAGTTAATGCCATGGAAGGTGCCAACCCAATGCTGTCAGTGCAGGCACGCTTACCAATTTTGGGTCTCTGGCCGGAATTCTCCGACCTCGCCCGCAGCTGGGATTCTCCAGTCCCGCTGCAGTGAATGGACATTTGACTGAGTACCAACTTCTCTGTTCTTGTTGGCTGTGGAGTGGGTTCTAGGAGACCGGAGAATCCCTGTCTGTTTTCTTCAAGCAGAGTCTGTGGGAGCACAGATGAAACTATTTGGATGCAGACAACATTCCTAATTATTTATTTAAGACATTGGTGTATAAAGTATTTACAGTTCAATAACAGAACATCTGGTCCAACAGATCCATGTCAGTGCCTATACTCTAAATGAGCTTCTTCCCACCCTGGATTAACCTATCAGCATTGTTATACACTGCAGTTTGCTGACGACACCACCGTAGTGGGTTGGATCTCAAACAATGACGATGCAGAGTACAGGAATGAGATAGAGAATCTGGTGAACTGGTGCGGCAACAATAATCTCTCCCTCAATGTCAACAAAACGAAGGAGATTGTCATCGACTTCAGGAAGCGTAAGGAGAACATGCCCCTGTCTACATCAATGGGGACAAAGTAGAAAGGGTTGAGAGCCTCAAGTTTTTAGGTGTCCAGATCAATTACAACCTGTCCTGGTACTCCCATGCCGACACTATAATTAAGAAAGCCCACCAATGCCTCTACTTTCTCAGAAGACTAAGGAAATTTGGTATGTCAGCTACAACTCTCACCAACTTTTACAGGTGCACCACAGAAAGCATTCTTTCTGGTTGTATCACAGCTTGGTATGGCTCTTGCTCTGCCCAAGACTGCAAGAAACTACAAAGGTCGTGAATGTAGCCCAATCCATCACGCAAACCAGCCTCCCATCCATTGACTCTTCCTGCTGCCTCAACAAAGCAGCCAGCATAATTAAGGACCCCATGCACCCCAGACATTCTCTCTTCCACCTTCTTCCTTCGGGAAAAAGATACAAAAGTCTGAGGTCACGTACCAACAGACTCAAGAACAGCTTCTTCCCTGCTGCTGTCAGACTTTTGAATGGACTTACCTTGCATTAAGTTGATCTTTCTCTACACCCTAGTTATGACTGTAACACTACATTCTGCACTCTCGTTTCCTTCTCTATGAATGGTATGGTTTGTCTGTATGGCACGCAAGAAACAATACTTTTCACTGTATGTTAATACATGTGACAATAAATCAAATCAAATCAAATCAAAATCAGAAGCTTGTCGGATAAAAGAACATAAAGCAATAGCACGTGGGTTTGGGTGAAAACAACAATGCAAGTTTATTGATAAGCTGTTTTTTAAAATTTATTTTGTGGGACATGGGCATCGCTGGCTGGCCAGCATTTATTGCCCATCTCTAGTTGCCCTTGAGAAGGTGGTGGTGAGCTGCCTTCTTGAATGGCTGCAGTCTATGTTCTGTGGGTTGACCCACAATGCCGTTAGGAATGGAATTCCAGGATTTTGACCCACCGACTGTGAAGGAACGGCGACATATTTCCAAGTCAGGATGCTGAGTGGCTTGGAGGGGAGCTTGCAGATGGTGGTGTTCCCATTTATCTGTTGCCCTTGTCCTTCCAGATGAAAGTGGTCGTGGGTTTGGAAGGTGCTGTCTAAGGATCTTTGGTGAATTGCTGCAGTGCACCTTGTAGATAGAACACACTGCTGCTACTGAGCGTCGGTGGTGGAGGGATTGAATGTTTGTAGATGTGGAGTCAATCAAGCGGGCTGCTTTGTCCTGAATGGTGTCAAGCTTCTTGAGTGTTGTTGGAGCTGCACCCACCCAGGCAAGTGGGGAATATTCCATCACACTCCTGACTTGTGCCTTGCAGATTGTGAATAGGTTCTGGGGAGTCAGGAGGTGAGTTACTCACCGCAGTAATTCCTAGCCTTTGACCTGCTCTTGTAGCCACTGTGTTTATGTGGTGAGTCCAGTCGAGTTTCTGGTTAATGGTAACCCCAAGGATGTTGACAGCAGGGGATTCAGTGATGGTAACACCATTGAATGTCATGGGGTGGTGGTTAAAGTGTCTCTTATTGGTATGGTCATTGCCTGGCATTTGTGTGGCGTGAATGTTACTTGCCATTTGTCAGCCCAAGCCTGGATATTGTCCAGATTTTGTTGCATTTGAACATGGACTGCTTCAGTATCTGAGGAGTTGCGAATGGTGCTGAACATTGTGCAATCATTGGTGAACATCCCCACTTCTGACCTTATTACAGAGGGAAGGTCATTGATGAAGCAGCTGAAGATGATTGGGCCTAGGACACTACCCTGAGGGACTCCTGCAGAGATGTCCTGGAGCTGAGATGACTGACCCTCCACAACCATCTTCCTATGTGCCAAATATGACTCCAACCAGCGGAAAGTTTGCCCCCAATACCCATTGATTCCAGTTTCGCTAGGGCTCCTTGATGCCATAATCGGTCGAATGCGGCCTTGATGTCAAGGACTATCACTCTCACCACAACTCTGAAATTCAGCTCATTTGTCCATGTTTGGACCAAGGCTGTAATGAGGTCAGGAGCTGAGTGACCCTGACAAAACCTAAACTGGGCGTCACTGAGCAGGTTATTGCTGAGCAGGTGCTGCTTGATGGCACTGTTGATGACCCCTTCCATCACTTTACTGAAGATTGAGAGTCGACTGATTGGGCGGTAATTAGCTGGATTGGATTTGTCCTGCTTTTTGTGTACAGGACATGCCTGGGCAATTTTCCACATTGTTGGCTAAATGTCAGTGTTGTAACTGTACTGGAAGAGCTTGGCTAGGGGAGCGGCAAGTTCTGGAGCACAAGTCTTCAGTACTATTGCCGGAATGTTATCAGGGCCCATTGCCTTTGCAGTATCCAGGGCCTCCAACCATCAAGAAATTGATAAATTCTTGATTTCTCGAGGAATTAAGGGCTATGGGGAGAGAGCGGGTAAATGGAGTTGAAATCAACCATGATTGAATGGTGGAGTGGACTCGATGGGCCGAATGGCCTTACTTCCGCTCCTATGTCTTATGGTCTTATGGTCTTATTTCTTGATATCACATGGAGTGAATCGAATTGGCTGGAGACTGGCATCTGAGATGCTGGGGACCACTGGAGGAGGCGGAGATGGATCATCCACTTGGCACTTCTGGTTGAAGATTGCTGCGAACACTTCAGCCTTATCTTTTGCACTGATGTGCTGGGCTCCTCTATCATTGAGGATGGGGATATTTGTGGAGCCTCCTCCTCCAGTGAGTTGTTTAATTGTCCACCACCGTTCTCGACTGGATGTGGAAGGACTGCAGAACTTAGATCTGATCCGTTGGTTGTGGGATTGCTGAGCTCTGTCTATCACTTGCTGTTTTTGCCATTTGGCATGCAAGTTTGGTAGCTTCACCAGGTTGACACCTCATTTTTAGGTATGCCTAGTGTTGACTCTACAGAGGCTTGATGTAGACTAGGCAAAATCCCGTGAAGCAGCCAATGACATCATAAACTGTAGACTCTTAAAGTGACAGTGCAACAACCCAACAACTGCCACAAATATGTAACAAACATATCTTCCATTCCTTTCACAGTAACTTCATTGCAGTGTTAATGTAAGCCTACTTGTGACACTAATAAAAAATAAACTTTCTCTCTCATGTACTTAGAACATAGAACATAGAACAGTACAGGCCCTTCGGCCCTCGATGTTGTGCCGAGCTTTGTTCGAAACCAAGATCAAGCTATCCCACTCCCTATCATTCTGGTGTGCTCCATGTGCCTATCCAATAACACAGAACATAGAACATACTTATCTAACTTTTCCTTAAAGCATCTGTGCTAATTGCTTCAAATTCAACAAAGCTCCTTAGATAGCACCTTCCAAACCCACGACCACTTGCATCTTGGGAACACCATCACCTGCAAGTTCCCCTCCAAACCACTCACCATCCTGACTTGGAAATACTTCACCATTCCTTCGCGGTCACTGGGTCAAAATCCTGGAATTCTCTCCCTAACAGCATTGAGGGTCAACCCACAGCAGGTGGACTGCAGTGTTCCAAGAAAGCAGCACACCACCACCTTCTCAAGGGCAACTAGGGATGGGCAATAAACGCTGGCCAAGCCAGATACACCCATTTCCCAGGATTGAATTTTTAAAAATGAATAAAACAACTATGGTATCTGATTCCACACACCAATAACTCCCTGTCTAAAGACATTTCTCTGGAATTTCCTGTTGAAAAGAAAATGGAAGAATAAATACTTCCAATTACATAGCACCTTCCATGACCACAGGACTTCCAAAGAGCTTTACAGGCAATTAAGGAGTTTTGAAACATATCGTGTGACCTTTTAACATAGGAAATTTAACAGCCAATTTGGAAACAGAAAATTTCCACAAAAATGTGACGACGACCAGATAACTTGTTTTTGTAATATTGATGTGAGGGATAAATATTGAGCAGGCACCCAGGAACTTAAAATGCAAATTTACCCTTCAATCCAAGTGAAAATTAGGGCAAAATCCAATATTCCCATAAAAAAGCTCAACAGGATATTTTGATGATCCCAGCAGGTGTTAGGTATGACAGGATTGGACTTAACAGTGATGTTCTCCATGATCAAATAGCCTATTTGGCACTCACTACCCTCACCCCACAAACTCCCAAGTGTTTGCCTTCACTTAATATCGCCATTCCTTTGCAGTCGCTGGTTCAAAATCCTGGAATTCCCTCCCTAACGGCCAGTGGCAGATTAACTACCACCCGGACCCCTAGGCTGAGCTTTAGAAAGGCCCCCTGACCTTGCCCCCTGCCCCACCCTTTGTTGAATAGAATAAAGTGACGTTAAGTGACGTTAGATAACTTATATCGTTGTGCTATGTATAATGTACTACATGTATAATATCATAAAGTTATATGAATCAATTACAGCCCTTTTATTCATTTATTTTTCATTTTCTTTACATTTGTACTTTAAAAAGCTTCCGTGTTTTTTGGTTTACAAAAGTGTCGATGACAGCATGTAAATCAACAGATCGAAGCATGTCTGATTCAATGTGCATGAGTGCCAGATGACTAAGTTTCTCATCGCTCATTGTTGAGCGCAAATAGATTTTGATCCTCTTCAGTGCCGAAAATGAACGCTCACCTGAACAGTTATGAAAATTTATTCACCCTTAAAAGGGTTAAACCAATTTTCTCTTGCTCTCGGGCCCCCCTCCCTTCCGGGCCCCAAGGCTTAAGCCTACGCAGCCTAATGGTTAATCCGCCACTGCTAACGGCATTGTGAGTCAACGCACAGCACATGGACTACAGTTATTCAAAAAGGCAGCTCACCACCACCTTCCGAAGGGCAACGAGGGATGGGCAATAAAATGTTGGCCAACCAGCGACATCCATGTCCCACGAATGAATATTTTAAAAATTTGCCATTGTTCTTTTGCTTCTCTGTCTCCGCAACTGGTGGATTGAAATGTAGGCACAATGCAGCACTAACCTGGGTTGTGCATCCACAAATCAGTGGGAGGGTGGAAAAAGAAAATCAAAGTGAGATTTTAATAATGCTACTGAGATTATCTGGATAAATACACGGTTCAATCATCAATCTTTCTCAGAAATTCAATGACTTCTCTGAAGGTCAACATTCATTTTTAAGGAGACCATGATAATAATTGTGCACCCTCCAAAATTGGTACAGTGGAACCCCGATTTTACGCGCCCCGATTTAGCGCGAAATCGGATATTACGCGATAGTGCGGCGGACCTTTTTTTTACTATTTCCAGTTTAGTGAATTAGCGCGACCCCAATTTAGCGCGACCCCGATAACATTCGCCACTTTGTAGGTTATGATTTGTAAATGGAGGTGTATTTGGAGGGCAATGCCCTGGACAACTATGACCGTTAGTGAACCCTTCCTAAATAGAAGGTAGTAACTGATAAATGGATGGCGTTAGCCATTGGTAATGTATTTTTCACATTTGTTCTTTGTGTATTTGTAATTGTTTTGTATTAACGTATTTGTAATAAACGAAAAGAAACCGATAACATTCGCGATCACATTTTATGGACCCCAACCATCGCGTTAAAACGGGGCCCACTGTATTTGCTTAATGAAAGGAACATAACAATATGATTTTGTTACATTTGGACTATCTGTGTGCTCAGTTTATAGCCAGGCTCACAGGGAGTGAGGGTTATAGATATTACCCTACACACTTGCAACTCCATCCCTAAACTGTGCCGCTTTTGGGCAGTTGAGCCCCCCCCCATCACTGGGAGTTAAAAATTGATTAATCTATCTTTTATGGAATAAAACCTTATTGTTGTTAAAACGCTTTATGTGCTCAGTTAGCCTGACAGCAAGTAGTGGAAGTAAGCAGTATTCTGACATTAAGAAATTAATATTAATATTGATGTATGATTAATCTTGTCTTGGTAAGGGCGAAATGGAGAGTAATGAGAGTGACAATAAATGGGGAAAAATGCATAAATAAATTTTGACAGAACATTCACGTTAAGAGCAGAGGGCACATGCAATGTGTTCACACTACATTTGTGTAGTGTTGGCAGGCAATGCATTATATATCCTCTAGAATCATTGGGGAACTTCGAGTGTTTAAATTTTAAATCTTACTTTTATGATGGCCGAATTCTCTGGTCTTGCACGCCCCGTTATCGCTGACAAATCTCCGTTCACTGTAGTGGGACTGGAGAATCCCAGCTGCAGGAGAGGTCAGAGAATTCCGGCCTATGTTTCATTGCTCATTTCCAGTATAATAGATCTAGCAACAGATCATTCTGAGGACATAGGTAAATGGTGCACTATAACCAGATACCTTTTTACAAGAGGCTGGATGATAGCCAGGTCTCAGATGCAATTTTCTGTGCATTCAATTAGATCCAGATGCTCGGATGGAATGAAATATTACAAACGATTCCCTGAAGCCAGCAATTGTGACTATGTGCAGGAAATTAATAGTGCAAGGGGAGTTAACTTGTGTCGTCACTGTCAAGGCTCTATTCTGGAACACATTCAGGAGGATTGTGTTAATTTCCCTAATGCCTCTTAACAAGAAGCAATTCGAAGTAGTTATAAATTCCATTGCCTCTGATGTGTTGTATGTCAGAGAATGTTGGGATTTCCGAACTCAGCACTTTGCTATCACATCAATGAGTAACTGATATCTATTTATAGAGGTGTTAACCAAACCATCCAAATCTAGTATCAGTCACACTTTGCCAAGTTATATATACTCCTTCACAATAATGCACAAACATTTTTTCCCAATAATTAAATGATTTCATTTTATTTCAGGTTATTATATGTCGTAATATTGAAGATCACATACGGACAATTCCACTGAGAAATTGAATAGCATGATCATTTTTTTCCAATGATTCCTTTGGCAAGTGAATTTTAAATGTGGCATTGAGCCATACAAAGCAGGGTAAGTGTGTCTCTTAACCTGTGCTGAATTAGTTACTGTCAGCTAGTGAGAATAGGAGAATGCCTCAGTGTCCCTATAGGCCAAAGAGAAGGAGAAGTGACAGGGCTTCCCCCTTTTCTGGAAGTACACTGTCCAAAAGTGGCTGTGATTGTTCCCACTACTCAGTAATCCACTGATACACAGTTGCTCGACTCACACCAATTTAGTCTCCACTTGGGGGAGGAATGAGGCTGCTGCTGTGGAACCCAGTTCCAATTTATTTATTCAGGAAAAAGGACTTAAGTATAAAAGTAGCAAAGTTTTGTTGCAATTGTATAGGGTGTTGATGAGACCACGATGTTGGAGCACTGTGTCCAGTTTTGGTCTCCTTATTTGAGGAAGGATGTGGTGGCATTGGAGGCAGTTCTGAGGTGGTTCACAAGATTGATTCCGGGGATGAAGGGGTTGATGTATGAGGAGGGATTAAACAGTTTGGACTTATACTCGCTGGAGTTTCGAAGGATGAGGGGGGATCTGATCAAGGCATATACAATTTTAAAAGAGATTGATAAAGTAAACGTAGACCAAATGTTTCCCCTTGTCGGACAATCCAGAACAAAGGATCACAGGTATAGTTGAGAGATGGTAGATTTAAAACTGAGATGAGGAGGAACTACTTCTCGCAGGAGGTGGAGAATTTGTGAAACTTGCTGCTCCATAGCACAGTGAAGTCTGAAGCACTAAATAGAACATAGAACATAGAAAGCCACAGCACAAACAGGCCCTTCGGCCCACAAGTTGGGCCGATCACATCCCCACCTCTAGGCCTATCTATAGCCCTCAATCCCATTAAATCCCATGTACTCATCCAGAAGTCTCTTAAAAGACCCCAACGAGTTTGCCTCCACCACCACCGACGTCAGCCGATTCCACTCACCCACCACCCTCTGAGTGAAAAACTTACCCCTGACATCTCCTCTGTACCTACCCCCCAGACCTTAAACCTGTGTCCTCTCGTAGCAACCATTTCAGCCCTTGGAAATAGCCTCTGAGAGTCTACCCTATCCAGACCTCTCAACATCTTGTAAACCTCTATCAGGTCACCTCTCATCCTTCGTCTCTCCAGGGAGAAGAGACCAAGCTCCCTCAACCTATCCTCATAAAGCTCATAAATGGTTTCACGAAGGAGATAGATATATTTCTGATACAAGAAGAGTGAAAGGGATATGGGGAACAGATAGGGAGATTTATTTTAGACCAGGAAGAGATCAGCCATGATCTGACTGAATGGCAGAGCAGGCTCGAAGAGTTGAATTGCCTACTTCTGCTCCGAATTCCAATGTTCCTAAGTTCCTGTGAAAGAAGCAAGAGGAGAAAATCAGGGAGAAATTTGAGGGCACAAGAATCAGATTATTAAAATAATGTGACACCAAAAAACATTAACAGTTAGACTTCAACAAAAAGTTATTAAAAACTGTCATGTTAGGGAACTGTGGTTATGAAGCTTCTATACAAATACGCTGGAAAATTAATTAAACTTACTTTTACAGAATATAGTCAGAATTATGCTTTCACCGATAACACAGTGGGTGTGTGTATTGTGTGGCATTGATGAAAATCTCTGCTTTAATCTCTGGGGTGCACTAATCTCAGCTGAAACAATAATTGGGATGCTACAATTGGTACGGTGTGCCTCGGCAAGAAAAAGGATTATTAGCTGGAGTCCCAAATATTTGGTGAGCTGTTGCTGTTGGATGAGGAAAATTGAAGAAGGTTGATTTCGGAAATATTTTTTCATGAGTTTTATGACTTTATTGTCCTCTTGACTTCTGTTAAAATAATTTTAGCTGGGAATTGTGCTGCAGCGAAATTAGGTGGCAAATTCTCATCCATGTCAACTCATTATTAAAAACTGGATTCTACTGCACCTTCTGATCAGGGGGCAGCCACAATGAAATTTTATTTTTAAAAAGAATAGAGATCCTCTTTATGTGTCTAATTTGAGGGTTAATGTTTCATAGTTGAATTAATGAACGTTAGCAAACATAAGGTGGGAAATTGCGATTTGACTGTGAAATTGTGTCAGAAAAGCTCACTCGAAGAGCAGAAAACATCATCTTGCCCTCTCACCTGTGAGCATTGCAGTAAAAGGATATGTACCTTCCTTAATTTTCCTGAGGCTATTGCAACTATGGAAACATTCTTGGTTGTTGCAGAGTGTTGCTCTGATCATGCAAATGACCAAATGGGATGACATGTATGCTTGAAACATTTGTTTTTATTTAACTGCAGCTATGGGTTAATTCTTTGTTGATGCTTAATTTGCATCCAACATGTTGATTGGACAGATAAGATGTGAATTCACACTCCTGATCCTGTAGACATCATGGGTTCCTAATGACTCGAATGTCAGAGGGAGCAATAGGACAAAAGAATAGTTAACAACACAGAAAAACATGGGAGTGCAACTCATTTCACATGCAAGTAATGTAAGGATTAGATTGAAGATTAGTGCAGCAGGCTATTCAATTTACGCTTGTTCCTAAATGTAAATAAAAATGAATGAGCATCATGAGAACAGGATTGATGCCATAAAATATATCAGTTCCTTCCTTTAAGAGCTGGCACTTCACAAGCATGGATAGACACACCTACCCTCACCAAAAAGGCCAATCTTCATGTGAGAACCTGGACAGCAAGTATCAGGACATTACACCTGAGCTCAGTTCTGTCCTTACCAATTAGCAAGCCAAGGTCATTTTAAAAAAAATTACTCCATCCTTCCAGTTGCAAAGCCAATGCTCAGAATGGACCAAGCAAACACAAATCTATTCCTTGCTTGCTCCAAAAACCAAATTCAAATTCCAATTGAATCCAATGCATGGTCCCCACAAGAGAGACAACCAAAATCCAAGCTGACAAGATAAGACATTGAACCCCATCTTTGGCTTGATCTGATGCTTGATCTTAGTCAAAAGGCCAAGAAGTGACGTGGTAGCATGGCTCCTTTAGGGGGTGTACCCTGGAGGTCATGTGATCAGGCTGGACCCTGTCGAGTGTTGAGATGGGAAGCTGAGCCAATCAAATACAAGAGCGTGTGTTCCGGGTCAGAGAGGATTCTCCAGTAGAGCCAGGATTGTCATTAAAAACTCCACCAAATTGGTGTTAACCTAGTACCCAAACCAAATTAGCATCATTAGGAGTATGAAACTCCTTCAAAGCTGTAGGTGGAGTATCTTGTACTCCAATGCAGAAGTCTCAGGTGCTTTACAGAAATCATGCTAAAAAGATTTCTACTGTGATCCTGCCCATTTATTTGGCTATTCTGTACAAATACTGCTGTACCAAAACTGGTATATGTGATCTATTTGAATTTGTAATTAGGGTGTTAGGATGCTGGACCAGAACTCCAAATGACATTAGGACTGGACCCCAATAATTTTTCTATTTTGGCATACATGTGAGGAAAGGATACTTCTTTCCAGGAATGATTCCACTGACAAATTAGGGATCTTTTACAGTAAAACAAATACAGTATAAGTATAACTCTAGCAAATGAGCCAGCGTAATTATTAACAGTTGAATAATACTTAAAAATGAAGAAGAAACAACTTTAATTTCTAACTCATCACTGATTCAGTTCCAAATAAGTAACATTCCTCTTACAGACTTGAAAGTCACTTTAAATACAATTAGCGACCATAATTATGCTTGCGATAATGAGTGTAGACAGTCTTGAAGCTTTCAGAAAATGTGTTTCAGAGCAGCACGCAGAAACCTCTGCCTTCAAATAATTCCCAATTATAACTGCAACTCTAAACTGCAAAAGCTTCTCACTCTCTCTGCCACAGATCCAGCTCTGCACAAAAACTATGTCATCATATTACTCTGTCAATCAACATTCCTAAAGAATCTTTTGTGTAAACAAAAGTCCGTTAGCTCTCTCAAAGTAACAAATTCCTAGCTGAAATGAGTAATTATCCTGCTCCCCCAGCATCACCTTATATATCAATTGCACCACTATCATCACACAGAGAGGAGTATTGTACAGTCACATGGCTTATTCCATCTGACCCTTTCATTGTAAATATTTATTTATCAATGGCAATAAACCCTCTGTTTCTTCGAGCCACATCGATTCACCCTAGATTCATTACTCTGGCGATGAGGAAAAACTTTCAAAGTCATTAAGGGTCACAATGCACAGCTAGAGGGGCTGGAGACTGGAGCATTGACAATATGAAGACACAAGGTACATCTGCGTGTTAAAATGCCCTTGATTGGGAAACTTGAGCCATTTGACCCCAAAGTGGAAAACTGGGGACCGTATATTTTGAAAGGCTACATCACTTCTTTGTGGCAAATTAAATAACAGCTGAAGAAAGGTGAAATGTTATTCTGTTCACAGTCTGTGGCCCACAGACTTACAGCTTAGTGAGAAGTTTAACATCGCCCAGTTCTCCAGACACAACAGGGGTGATCATACCAAAGAAATTCTAAGTGCCAAACGAGCGTGAAAATGGGAGAGTTTCAGATCCATTTTTTCGTCGAGGCCACAAATGAAATCTTATGGCATTTAGTGCAAAACGTGATGCACAATCTGATTTCCGACAGTAGAAAGGAGCTGACAGAGCCTATTCTCACCGGAAAGCCAGCTGCTCATACTAGAGGGTACTATTGCACACACACGCAGAACAGAGAGATCTGTTTGTCACAGCTCCCTGGATATTGCTCACACCTCCCCCCCCCTCAGATTGCTGGCCTCCCTGACTGATCGCTCCTCCCACCACCCCCCCCTGGATATTGTCCCCCCCAATTCCCGGCCGATCACACCCCCCACACCCCCCCAGTCAATTGCATCCCCGGCCCGGTTGAGTTCCTCCCCCCCAGCCCACTTGAATACCTCCCCTTGGGCCCCACCACTATCGCTGTCCCACCCTCTCCCCTGAGGCCCTGCTCCTATTATGGCTCCACCCATTGGCAGTGCCTGGTGCTTGGTGGGCAGTGCCAGGGTGCCCAGTGGGCCATGCCAAGCTGGCAGTGTCATGGTGCCAAGCTGGCAGTGCCAGACTGAACTGCCCAAGGGGCACTAACCCCCCTCGCCCCCAACCACCTTAGAGGCCTCAATGGCCTCTAGTCCTACTGGCGAGGCCAACACATCAAGTCCTCGTTGATAGGACCCTTATGGGATCCTCACTGGTGAAGACCTTCACCAGTGAGGTTGCTAAGGCAAGTGAGCCGAGACGATTGCATCCGGAACTCACTAATTATATGGAAATGCATATTTAAATATTAATATCAGACTTGCACCGTTCTTGGGTGCAAGGCTGATCATGCTGGGAATCCAGGGCTGGTAAGAGTGTGAGAGGCGAGAAACCAGGTGTGAACCCAATTTTTAGCCTCTACGTAATCTTACTGGTTCGTCACGCCGGTCGATGGGCGGGGTGAGTGTTAGGATCGCCCCCAAAGTCTTTTGACCAGATAGTTGAGTTGGTTAAAAATCATTTCAAACCCCAACCCTCAATCATTACGTTGAGGTACAAATTTCATTCAGCAATCCAGGAGTCATGTTAGGTCAGCACCTTACCACCCAGCCTCAATGGGTTAGTGGAATGTGCTGCACAAATGTTCAAGTCATTGATGAAGAAACAAGTCAATAGGCCTCCACCCTTACATATAGCCAGTTTCATGTTTTTCAACACCATGTCAAATGTAACCATGGGGGTCACGTTATTGGAGCTACTAATGGGACGCCATTTAAAGAAATGTTTGGATATGATATTCTCAGATTTGTCAGGGAGAGTGGAAGCCTGGCAAGCCTCTCAGAAAGAAAATCACGACTCAAGGAAAATCGACAGAGTTTTCCAAGTTGGGGATTTAGACATGGTCAGGAACTCCGAGACAAACATCAACTGTTACTCGAGGATCATCAACTCGGTGAAAGATGCTCTTTGGTCAGCCCGAAACTTGTTAGTCATCCAGTGTAAACAGTTGTCCCTAACCAAGTGTTACAGACTGGCACATTCCAAAGCCCAGAACTGCGTGCTGAGGGATGCACTAAAGCTTGGGGAAGCCGCCGCAGAGGTGCAATGGTGGAAGGTCACTGTCTAAAGCCTTTCAGCCATAGTGAATGGAGGGGGGTGGAATTTTTATAGAACGCCTTTGGCTGTATGACTCACAGTAAATGTACACAGTGAATATTACAATTATCACAATTGTATTCAAGGAACTTAGAATGCAACTTGAACTATGTCAACGATGTAAGTATCTTTATACCATTTGTAATGGTCATTTTGAAATGTCAGTAATGTTTCTTTGACTGCATTGAAGCACTTCGGAGTGTAAGAGCAACATTTGTATGTAGAGAACCCTGAATATTTTTGCACTTCGTGTGATGGCCATTTTGGAATGTTTGTAATGTTCTTTCAGATATTTTACGAATAAAGTATATTTTTGCAAAAAAAAAAATGGTTTGTCCCTCAGATTTGACATCGGATATTAACATTCTCAATTTCCAGCAGGAATTGTGGGATAGTTGACAGTTTTAATGTCTGGGTCAAGAGGTTCTGGATTCAGCTGCCAGTTTGGAAATTCAGCCAGTGAAGTGAGATTTTCCTGGGTCATTTTCCTTGTGTGCTGGACTTAACAAATTACAGTATGTCAAATTGGTTGGATCACACATTTTAAATTAATGTTCTTTAAGTTAATGGAAAGAAAATTAGATGGGTGTCTTTATAGAGGAGAAAGACTTGCATTTATATAGCACCTTGCATAACCTCAGGATGCCCAAAGTACTCCAGAGCCAATTAAATTATTTTGAAGTGTCGCCACTGATATAATGTATGTTTGTGTGTTGACCTGTTTGATAATCACTCCATCCCGGAGATTTGATGTGCCCGGACACAGACACCGTGGGGAGACATCTCCCAACCTGCAGTGCAGCGGGCCGGGAGACATAAGCGGAGGCCATTTAGCAGGCTTCCCGCTGGGTGCCCACGGCCTTCGCACGTCTCAGACCGCTGAATTTCCAGCATCATCCGCTTCACACCAGAAATCAGCGCGGAACTGAATAAATTATGTAAACATTCATTAGCATATCATTAGCGGGCCCGGGATTGAAGTCTCTGGGGTTGCTAGCATCTCTCCCCCTCAGGAATCACCATCTCAGGAGTGTTTCACTCCAGCAGGGTTTATAACAGCTCCCCACTAATGGGGATCTGGCAGCTGGACCCCGCTGGAGTGAAGGGGGTCATGTAAGTCCCCCAGAGGGTTGGGGTAAGGGAGGGTGCCCCCTGGGCATTGACAGCCTAGCCATGCCAACACGGCCCCCTGGTATTGCCCATGGGGCAAAATGGCAATGGCCAGGGGGAACCTTGGCACTGCCCATTGTCCATTAGGCAGTGCCATGGGGGTGGGGCCTATAGGGGGCAGGGCTCTAGAGGGGAGATCGGTGGGGATGAGGGGGTCCCGCTGCCACTCTGCACTTTGGATTAGTGACAGAGGGAGGGAGGCCTGCGATCAGGACTGCCCATCGGGGTGGAGGGGTGGGGGCATCGGCCTGCTGGGGGTGGAGGTTTGGGACTGTGGGAGGTGGGGGAGGGCGGATTTAGAGATTGGGACTGCCGGGGTGGTGGGGAGATCAAGGCCGGACATGTCCAGAAGAACAGCGATCGGAAGATGGGGGGGGGTTGCATGGCTAGCGATGTGGGGTCGCGGGTCTGGCCAGTGATTGAGCTGGCCAGCAATCGGGAGGCCGGCAGTGCGGGGCTATCATGCATGCGCCAATCTCGGTGCTGACAGATTGGCGCATGCACGGTGGATCTCTCAGCACTATGCTGGCGGCCTCTCCAGCAAAGATAGACCCCACCCACAGATTTTTAACTTGATTCACGCTAGGGCATTCTGTGATGCACAGTGTGTGGGAGATTCATTTTGAAAGTCCCCCTGAAAAAAGCAGCAGGATTTGCTCCAGTTTTTATGCAAATTCGCCGTTTAGAATTTTTTGGGAGGATCCCACTCCATAATTCTTCCTTGAAAATATGACAAGAAGTTCCAGTGCAATACGAAAAGAGCGCTGCATTGCTGTAGGAATCATAGAAACCCTACAGTACAGAAAGAGGCCATTTGGCCCATCGAGTCTGTACCGACCACAATCCCACCCAGGCCCTACCCCCATATCCCTACATATTAACCCTAATTCCTCTAAGCTGCACATCTCAGGACACTAAGGGGCAACTTTAGCATGGCCAATCAATCTAACCCGCACATTTTTGGACTGTGGGAGGAAACCGGAGCACCTGGAGGAAACCCACACAGACACGAGGAGAATGTGCAAACTGCACACAGACAGTGACCCAAGCTGAGAATCGAACCCAGGTCGCTGGAGCTGTGAAGCAGCAGTGCTAACCATTGTGCTACCGTGCTACCGTTTTGTGTACATTATGGTGTTTTTAATGTGGATTTAATGATCCCTTGACCATTCAACACAGACTATTTCCCAGGCGTTTAGCAGATATTACTGCCTCAACTAACAGTCAGTACAAGATGACTATTATGCTTGCCTACATAATAATGATTGAATTTTGAAGTAATTCAGGTTGAAGCTTTGGAATTTGAGAGCTGCCGCACAGTACAAAGAGAACACGTAGATTGCAGATTTTTTTCCCTCAAAGGTATCAGTGAATTAAATAGGTTTCTGTGATAGTCCAATCATTACATGGTCGCCATTAATGAAACTAGTTTTTTATTCCAGATTTATGTAAGTAACTGAAGTTAAATTCACCACTTGCTGCTGGGGGATTTGAATTCATGGCTCTCAATTGTTATTCTTGTAACATTCAACCAAGCTACAATACTCAAAATAACTCGGACAGAAATGAACTCTGGTGGCCTTCTCACCACACTCCCAGGGCGGAATTTTCCCATCCTGCCCGCAATGGGAATTGTAGCGGGTGGGACATGAATCATGCAAAGGTCTGTTGGCCTCGGGCAGGATTTTGTGGTTTTGGAGGCGAGCTCGGCCGGAAAATCCTGCCCCTACCACGTGTCTTTAATGTTACGGGGGGTGGGGGGCGGGGGGGCGGGGGGGGGGGGGGGGTGGGGGGGGGGTGGGGGGGGGCCGGGGGGGGGGTGATGCGGCTGAATGGGTGAGACCATTGGCTGCCTGCCCATCCTTCCTTCAACTGCAGTCCTTAATTTCCCAATTGCTGGCCAATCTCACCCCCATGGAGGGATGGCATGGCCATTATTGGAAGGGTCATTGCTGAAGTCATGGGCAGCAGCAGGGCTGAATCAAATGAAAATAACAGTATACTCATACTTAGCTTGCCTTCTCACATACCACAATCTCTCATTTACAAATGGCAGAAGGTACAAGCATGCGCCTCATGCTCTCCCACTCCCCCTCCCACAAACTTACTCCTGGACCTTTTTCCTTTCAGATACCCAAGAAGCATACCCTGCCCAGGCAGAGTAACGGCAAGAAGATATTGATGATGAAGAAATACTATCGTTTGATTTCACACTTGTAATCACCCGCTCAGATGTTAATGCTGCACCTAAATTAAAGAAGAGATTAGAGGTGGAATAGCCACATGGAGAGACAACAGACATGTTGTCTGTAGGGTAGGAGGCAAGGATAGCACAGGTGCCAGCTTCCCAGAGGGCACGTTTGCATCTGAGTTCTATTGAAGAGGTCTCATGTGTAGACTTTGATCGCCTTGGTTACAGAAGAACATTGGTGGAAATGCACAATAAAATGCCCGGTGTACTGGAAAACTCAGCTAAAAAATCTGTACTCAGTACAAGAAGTATCGAAGGGAAGGTGAGGATTGTGACACTGTTCGTGAATGGGAAATTGGTGTTCATAAAATCATAAAATCATAGAATGGTTAGAGGACAGAAGGAGGCCATTTGCAGGAGCCATTCACATAGTGTCATTCCTCTGCCTTTTGAAGTTAAAGGTATTGAATTTGCATTAGTTCTTCATATACCATCCAGGCAGAAAGGAGTCTTCTACAATGCAGTCTCCCTTCAATGTCCTCTTCTTTCACATCCTCCTCATGCTCCCAGCTCCTCAGCTTCTTGCTGTGGTGGCCAGCATGATGACAAGGTTTTGAAGCATGCAGCAGACCACCAGAATCTTGAGATCTGAGTACTGCAGGGCTCCTTGAGAATGGGCCAGGCAGTGGGACCGTTGCTTCAGTGTTCTGCCCAGTCATATTTCTTGTGGTAGTATGGCACTCATTATATGTATGTTGCACACATATGTAAAGGTTGCGGACAAAGTCATCAGCAAACCTTGTCAGCAGATAGCCTTTGTGATCCATAAGCCACCCTTTTTTATAGAAACCCTACAGTGCAGAAAGAGGCCATTTGGCCCATCGAGTCTGTACCGACTACAATCCCACCCAGGCCCTACCCCTATATCCCTACATATTTTACCCGCTAATCCCTCTAATCTACACATCTCAGGACTCTAAGGGGCAATTTAGTATGGCCAATCAACCTAACCTGCACATCTTTGGACTGTGGGAGGAAACCGGAGCACCTGGAGGAAACCCACGCAGACACGAGGAGAATGTGCAAACTCCACACAGACAGTGACTCAAGCCGGAAATCGAACCCAGGTCCCTGGAGCTGTGAAGCAGCAGTGCTAACCACTGTGCTACCGTGCTGGTTTGGTTTGACTGTTGGCACAGCAGACTGCCACAGAGTGAAAGCCTCATGACTGCTGCCAGGATACCAGGCGTGGGCCTGCGTTATGTGTTGCCTCTGGTCACACACCAACTGCGCATTGAATAAAATTCTTTTCAGTTTCCGTACATGAGCAGATAGGCAGTGCACAAGGTAATATGTGTACCGTCATGGCACTCTTCATGGGGAAGCCTAAAAATGTAACAAACACTTGTTTTTGCTCCACCTGCTTGCCTCTAGCAAGAGGGAATGAAGTGAATCTCCCTTTCTGTACATAGAGAGAATTGATTAACCCCTTATTTAACAGTGGATTATAAACTGTGTGGTGTTGCTAATAACTCCAGTACCAACTTGAAAGGAGCCAGACATATAAAAGTTCATAGCCACGGTAACCTACACAGCTTCTGGTAAAGTTTCCTTGCTCTGAGGTTGGAGTTGTAGTTGTGGCAGTTTATAGATTTCAGTTGTCTTTCTTAGCGAAGTGTAGATGTGTGAACCATTGTTCGTCACATTTTTCTGCGTGCTCCTTGGGCAGGATTGGATCCTGCTGAGAGCCCTTCTTCACCTCCTCCTTCTTCCTCTCTCAGCAACTTGTCCTATTCTGCATGGCCTCTGCTTATTGTCCCAGTTATGCTCCATTCCAAGAGAAATGCCCACTTGCCCACCCTTGCCTGGGAGCAACTGGTTTTGTGTAGATGCTGTGGAATCAGCAAAAAGTACTTCAGTGTCTGTCATAGCATTCCCTCTAGACTTTTGAAGCTTGAACCAACAATGGAAGAGACCAAATCTGTGGCAACAGTTCAGCAAAATCAATAAGCAACTAATCCAGAAGTAGTTGATGATCCCTTTAAATAGAGTTATTGGGAAATCCTTCCTGTTACTTAACACATGCCCAGCTGTGTGAGCTAAAGAAAGAGTGTTGGTTCAAGGATGGAGCTCCATAATGGTACAGCTGGAATGAAATGAAGTAACATAAATGGAAATAGGGTAAAGGTGGAGGAGAGAATTCATCATCTGAATTTGTTGAACTCAGTGCTCAGTCCGGAAGGCTGTAAAGTGCCTAATCGGAAGATGAGGTGCTGTTCCTCCAGTTTGCGTTGGGATTTGCTAGAACATTGCGAAAGGCCAAGGATGGACATGTGGGCCGGAGAGCATGGTGGTGTGCTGAACGGCAAGCAAATTTCATCTAATTCTCTTTTTTATCGCTCTCCTTCTTTTCATTCTCCCCCCCCCCGCCCCCTCCCCTTCTTCAGGCCAACTGCCACATTCCTCAGGCAGTCCTTTACCAAGCTGTACATTTTTTTTGCCATTCACGCATTTTGAACACTTAATGAACACTTTCAACACCTTCTCAGCCTTCTGCATGCTCACTTACATTCCTTTGTCCAATTCCACCACCCCTCCCTATCTTCATAATATAAATCTTTGCTGACTCTCTTTCCTCTCAGCTCTGATGAAGGATTCATCTAGACTCCGAACATTGGCTCTATTCTCTCTCCACAGGCGCTGTCAGACCTGCTGAGATTTTCCAGTATTCTTCTGTTTTTGTTTCAGATCCCAGCATCCGCAGTATTTTGCGTTTAACATAGTTATGCACTTGGATAAAATTCACAAGTTGAAGGGCTGCTCGTGATGGGCAGTAAATGCTGGCCTAGCCAGCGATGCCCATAAATGAATTTCTTTTGTTACAATCAGTTTGGTTCAGCATTCAAAAATATCCTGGAAAATTTAATCATGGAGGCGACCAATGAGGGAAAAGTCACTCCCTGAAATGGAAGGAGCTGTCGTTCCAATCACAGGCTGTTTCTCTCCCAAGCTTGCTGCTGATAGGCTCACTCAATCGGCAGCAAATGTGGAGAGAAACAGCCTCTGAGATTGGAGGGTCAGCAAGCAGTGGGAAAGTAAATGGCGGCGGTGAGTGAGGTCCAAAAATTCAACAGTGGTAGAAAGCAAGGCCCGAGGACTGGAGCGGCAGCGGCGAGCGAGGCCTGACGACCAGAGTAGTGATGGTGAGTGAGGCCCGAGGACCAGGACAGCAGCAGAAAGTGAGGCCTAATGACCTAGGGGTGGCGGGGAACCAGGTCCGAGGAACAGAACAGCAGCTGCAAGCAAGGCCTGAGGATCGGAGTGGAAAGGCAAGTGAGGCCCCAAGACTGGAATGGTGGAAGTGAACAAGGCCCGAGGACCAGAGCAGCAGTGGAAAGTAAGACTTGATGCGAGACATTGTGGGACCTGCACCTTGCCTTTCTTTTATTAAGTCTGGGGCAATACTGCAGGTAAAGCAGCCATTGGTGCCAGCAGCTTCAACACCGCTTTTCCCACCCACCATTGGCCTTTGCCACTATTCGGAAAAATTCCGCCCATAAAGTTTTGGATGACTTCAAGTTTATGGAGGATAGAATATGGGCGGCTGATTCAGAGTGCTTTTGACCAGTTAGGTCCAGAGGTACAAAGGCATGGTTTTTGCAGCAGGTGAGCTGAGGTAGGAACAGAGTCAAATTATGTTGCCATGGTAGAAATAGGTGACCTTAGGCGCTCTATGAGGTTGGAAGCTCAAGTGGTCAAATATAACGCCAAGATTGTGGACTGTCTGGTTCAACCTTGGATAGTTGCCAAGGAGAGGGTTGGAATAGGTGACTTGGCATTGGAGTTTGTCGTGGGTACCAAGGGCAATGGCTTTAGTCTATGTAATTTGTAACTGGAGCAACTTTCTGATCGTTCAGTAGAGGATATGTGTCAAACAGTCTGAAGTTCAGGGCACCATTTTTATAAGCAGCCCCAGTGCACAAAAGTTAACCAGGACTCCCCCTCACTCCCCACCACGCAACATCCCCCGGCACTGCCCGGGAACTCCCTAAGTGATGCACTTGCCTGAGCTCTTCTGGGAGATCTGTTTGCCAGGTTACAGGCATTGGGAGACCAGTTGTGATTCATGTTGGTCTGCCCTCACGCTGACATGAATGGGCTTTCTTATGGAGGGGAAGGGGGGTGGGAAGATTCAGGCTTAACTGTCTGATGTGTGGAAATTATGTTCCTGATGTTGAATGTTGGGAACCTGTTATGTCACAAGTGGGGAGCAGGAACATTCGCATTGTGCTTTTACGTTGACAAATACTCAGGAGATTTTCTGCTCCAGTCGCCAAACCTGTCCGAAAGAAATGGGAGTGGAAAATCCCGGCCTAGATTGGTTCCTCTTTAAAATTTGCATCCTTGTTTTCAACTCTTACCTTGACCTCAGCTCTCTTTATCTCTGTAATCTCTTCAAACACCACAACTCTCCAAGATATCTGTTTATCTCCTGGGTATCCCTGATTTCAGTCACTTCTCCACTGGTGACCACGCCTTCAGCTGACCAGGCCCTAAACTCAAGAATTCCCTCCCTAAACCTCTCTCCCTCTCTTTCCACTTTAAGTTGTTCCTTTAACCCCATCTCTTTAACCATTATCTCCTTCCGTGACTCGATGCCAAATCTTGCTTCGTAATATTCCTGTAAAGTGCCTTGGGATAAAGTTAAAGTTTATTTATTAGTGTTAGAAGAGGGTTTACATTAAAACTGCAATGAAGTTATGTAAAAATCCCCTAATTGCCACACTCCAGTGCCTGTTCGGCTATACTGAAGGAGAATTTAGCATGGCCAGCACATCTTTCGGACTGTGGGAGGAAACCGGAGCACCCGGAGGAAACCCATGCAGACATGGGGAGAACGTGCAGACTCCACACAGACAGTGACCCAAGCCAGGAATCGAACCCGGGTCTGTGGCACTGTGAGGCAGCAGTGCTAACCCCTGTGCCACTGTGTCACTCCTGTGTTTTATTACATGAAAGGTGCTCCATGTAAATACAAGTTTTTGTTGTTATTTGACTTGAAAGGAATTATGAATAAATTGTTATTGGTTTAATCATTCAAAAACTGAAGAGTACACTAATGCAGCAATTTACTCTTCCTATTTTCAATGCTGTGTAATATACTGCCCTCTTTCTGCCTCGCGATACTATTCTATGAAGCATTTAGTTTTAAGGACCTACTAAAAGTGAAGTTTGAATCAGGATGAATAGTGTTACTTGTCCAATTATGATTGCATCATTGCATTCATTTTAGCTTAGCTCCTTGGCATTCTTGTACCCGGAGTGTGTTTCACATTCAGACTCTTGCTTTGTACGGTGCTTAATTTTCTGACGATTTTGAAAACATCCTGATCTGCCAGAGAGAATGTAGGGTTTTAATGGACAATGAAACAAAGGGCCCCTGAAGTCACTGCGTGCTGCTGCTTGTTGCCCAGAGATATTCTGCTGCAGAGTTGGTCAGGCAGGAAGCCAATAGCATTGGTAGGCTGATCAGATTTCAAGAACAAAGAAGCACAGCTACGATTTCCCATGAGGTACCAAGCAACGAATATTGAAAGTAAAGATTTGCGTGGCGTTAAGCTGATTACTTTATATTGTAATTTACTGATAACACTAGACTGGGGACAAATGATAAAGCAGAGGACATATATTTGAGGAATGCTATTATCCTTGCCGTCTATACATGTGTACGTGCAAACACAGAAAAACCCCAGAGAGCAAAATGTTGAAAAGTCTTTGTTTGGAATCAGCAAAACGTGATTCCAGTAATTCCCAATTATTCCAGTTACACACTAAAGTATAATTGGCAATTTAATAATAATCTATGAATGATGATTGTTTTTTGCTGAGCAACAGCGCTGATCCATGCCAGCCCAGATGCTGTTGAATATTATGGCGTGCTTTAAATGACAGTGAATTGGTGAACACGGGAGATGAACAGTGCACCACAGCTTTTGTTCATTTACATGGCAGGACAAGAATGGTCTCTTTGCGCATGCAAATTAATTTGCAAATAAAACGTCAGGAAAGCTGCTTCCTCAATTTACTCCCGTCTGCAGTTGCCCAGAAATCCGACTCACTGGAGGGCAGTGGAGATGAAGGCGAGGTACTACTGGAATAAAGATTAAAATAGCAGAGGGGTGGCGCATTCAGAGGAAGCTGCAGGTTTTCAGGACGTCTATTCTCTGGACCTGTAAGATGCTGAAATATGAAGAGGACTTAATAGAATCATAGAATCCTTAGTGTGCAGAAGCAGGCCATTTGGCCCATCGAGTCTGCACCGATTTTCTAACAGAGCATCCCACCCAGATCCTAATGCTGTAACCCCATGTATTTACTCCGCTAATCCCCCTAACCAACACATCTTGAGATATTAATGGGCAATTTAGCATGACCAATGAACTATGTGAGGGAACTAGGGCACCCGAAGGAAACCCACGCAGACACGGGGAAAAGGTGCAAACTCCACACAGACAGTCACCTAAGATCAGAATTGCTAGCCACTGTGCCACCATGCTACCCCTTGTCACATTTCAGGATGTTCCATCCGTTTATCCCAGAAAGGATCAGGCCAGTTACTTCTGATGTCGGGTTTATAAAGCTATTTGTACAAAAGCCCCTATAAGAACGGTTATTAATCAGCTAATAGAAGTTGTTTTTTTTCAAAGACTGTAACTAATAACCAATTTATCATCTTGTATTATATTAAATATTATATTGATAAACATCCCTCATCTGTTTAGGTAATTTTAGACCCTGGCTGGGTTAAGGGGTTAAAAACTAAAACTGGGAAATCCCTAAGCAACCAATTCAATGTAAGGAAGTAGGTTGGTCCAAAAAAAGCAACATGAAAATGGAGGCATCTGGCCTCCTTAAAATAGTTCTAAAAACTGCAAGCAAGGACTTTGGGACACCTAACAGCTAAAGGATGCAATAGATAAAGTACTTTTACAGCACTGCTTGTGGGCCAGGAGGAGAGGAAGTACTTCTCCCTGACCCAACAAACAAACTCCCCTGACTGCCCATGTGAACTCCTCTGGTGTTTGTTTCTATCCATCCAAATGCTCACATCCACCCCTATGATCTGACACCTCACCCCAGCTACCAACTCCCTTTGGTCATATATCAACCTTGCCAATACCAGATGGATGCAGCCTTGAGTTGCAGGTCTACTTTCCCAACAGCCTCCTATGTGACTGCAGCAGCTCGAAAACAGCCATCCAACTCACCAGGATCTCCCAGGAAATCTGACTTTCTAAGTTTCCCACCTGCTAAACCTTCACATCACTCCCACCTACAACCCTACCCTTGGCTCTTTTCCCTTTCCCAATACTGAAGATGTGTTACCTGTCCACGCAGTGGAAGAAGAGAAAGACATGATAAAGAAATTATTCAATTTCACAGTTGCAGCAACTAGGTCATATAGTGACACTCTGCATAATGTTGAGGATAGGATAAAGGAAGGATTTGTACGACCTTTGTTACAAGTATACTGCTGCCAGGGCAAGGGGAAAGAATGACACAGGCACCAGATCCATTTCCGTGGTGGAGAACTCTAATGATGATGACTTTGATGGGCCAGGCTAAAGAACCATAGAACCATAGAATCCCTAAAGTGTAGAAGGAGATCATTTGGTCCATCAAGTCTGCACCGACTCTCTGAAAGAGCACCTTACCCAGGCCCCCTACATCCCCATCCTATTCCCATAACCCTGAGCATTTACCATGGCTAATCCACCTAAACTACACATCCTTGAATATTAAGGGGCAATTTAACATGGCCAATCCACCTAACCTGCACATCTTTGGACTGTGGGAGAAAACTGGAGCATCCGAAGGAAAGCCACGCAGATAGGGGGAGAATGTGCAAACTCAGCACAGACAGTGACCCAAGGCCAGAATTGAAGCCAGGTCCATGGCTCTGTGAGGCAGTAGGTTGAACCAATATGCTACCCTGCCATCACAAAAGAAGGCTAATGTTTGTACACACTCAAACTGTTGGTGCAATGGAAAACCTGCATTTACTATTGAGGAGAAGAAGTTCAGCACCAACTTGGCACAGGGCTTTGGGGAGAGTCAGGAGCCTAACTCTTCCAATATGGAAGCGTTGGCCACCTCCATCATTGCACCTGTGGATTCGACCATGATGACATGTTTGGCGGGAAGATGCCAGGCTCAGCAACCCTACATTTCCATGTCATTTTACTGCCCTCCCTCAACTCACACTTGGCTTTGCATGGCTTGGTACGATTCTGGTCTGTGTGTTCATCAATTTGTGTCTAACCTCATCTCCTCAAAGGTTTGCCAGGGGTGCCATTGCCGAAATTGAAGAAGCATCAGTGTGGAAGATGGAAATATTCATTTCTGGGCAATAGAGCTGGACAACAGTTGACACTTTGTGAGTTGCCTTTTCAGACAGTAGTGTGACCAGGGAAATCTGTTGATTATTTGTGCCAATACTGATAACCACAGCCATCTCACATATGTTAGAAATAATAACTATCAGGCATGAAGATGCACCCAAAACTTTAAGCAACATGTTAGTTAATGTCCTTTGATATGTTTTTCTTCTGTTATTAGCACTGCCTTTGATTACAATATGGATAATTTAGGATATTGGGTGGTGAAGGCCCGCTTGTTTTTGATTCAAATTAACATGTTACTCTGTGAATATCTGGTTATAAGGTCATCACTAATCATTGTGTCATAATTACTGCTTGTATATTATTGAAAATCTTCACTAAAAAGTTCTTAAAAACTGACTGCTCAGTTTGCACTTCTACATTACTAGTGTATGGTTTAGCTATTGATACAGGTATGACTTTTAGAAATTATTGCAAATATTGTTTTTCATAAATAAATCGTGTTAATGACGTACGCTCTGAGTCAATAATGAACACATATAGTATTTATTTTACATTGTTTAGTTATTACAGGCATTCAGAAGACAACCCCTGGGATTAAATGTACTGGACCAATTACCGTTAACTACGAATGAACTGGTATATCTGTGAAAATCACTCATTAGGAAAAACCAAAGCAATGGGTGTACACAACTCGCCATCTTTTGATTAAAAGAGAAAATTTTTATACACTTAAAACCCAGTCCACCACCTACTTCCCAAAGGAAAAGCCTGTGAGACTCATAAGAGGTTTTTAGTAACGTGAAACTTTTATGAAGCCAAAAGATAACAGAACAGTTGTGTTGATATTACCTGTATTGGGTCCACAAACCGGAAAATCCTGGAAAAACAGACTTTTGCATGGTCCTGTCCCGCCTGCTACAATTCCCATGACGGGCAGGATGGGAAAATTCTGCCAAACGTTTCAGGTTGATGACCTTTCTTCCGAACTGAAGAAAGATAGAAAGGTAAGAAATTTTAAGCCAATAGATGGGGGTGGAGCAGGAAGAACAAAAGGGAAGGTCTGTGATCGGGTGGAGGAGGGATGAACTAACAAAAGATTTCATAATGCAAAAGCCAAATGGGTATAGTAATTTATTTATTTGCGGAAGGATGTAGTGACATTAGAGCCAGTTCAGAAGAGGTTCACTAAATTGATTCCAGAGATGAGGGGTTTGTCTTATGAAGAGAGATTGAACAGTTTAGGCCTATACTCTCTAGAGTGTAGAAGAATGAGAGGAGATCTAATTGAGGTATAGATGATGATAAAAGGAATGGACAATGTAGACATAGAGCAGATGCTTCCTTTTATGGGGCAATCTAGGATGAGAGGTCATAGTTTTAGGATAAGGCGTGGCTGATTTAAAACAGAGATGAGGAGAAATTACTTTTCTCAAAGGGTCGTAAATCTGTGGAATTCACTACCCCAAAATGTAGTGGATACCAGGACATTGAGTAAATTTAAGGAGACAGACAGATTTTTAATTAGTCATGGGTTGAAGGGTTATGAAGAATGGTCAGGAAAGTGGAGTTGAGGTTGAGGTGAGATCAACCATGATCATATTAAATGGCGGAACAGGCTCGAGGGGCTGAATTGCCTACTCTTCCTCCTAATCCTTATGTTCTTAAAGCAACAGAGGTTGTATCTACATAAAGTGTGAATGGCTACATAACAGCCATCTGAATGCAACATGAGGTGATAAAAAAATAAACAGGTCAGCAGATATCTCTGTCCTGCTCCCCTATAAAACACATAGGACAAGACGGAGGGAGTAGTTATGGTCTAACGTTGTTGACCTCAATATTGGGCCCAGAAGGCTGTACAGTGCCGAGATGAAAGATGAGGTGCTGTTCTCCAAACTCCTATTGAGATTCATTGTAACTCTGTAGAAGGCCCAGGACAGAAAGATCCGACTAGAAGAAAAGTGGAGAATCAGAGTGACACACAACAGAAAGGTCAGTGTCATGATTGGGGACTGAATGGAGGTGCTCCTCAAAATAGCCACCCTGTCTAATTTGTTCTCCTTAACATAGAGGAGCCCACATTGTGAACAGCAAATCCAATACACTGAATTGAAAGAAATACAAGTAAGTCACTCTTTCACTTGGAAGGAGTGTTTGGGCCTTCAATGGTGGGGAGGTGAAAAGGCAAGTGTTGCATCTCCTTCGGTTGTGTGGAAAGGTGGCAGAGGGAAGGGATTGGGACATTAGTTTGCCGATGATACAAAGATAGGTGGAGGGGCAGGTAGTATTGAGGAGGTGGGGGGGCTGCAGAAAGATTTAGACAGTTTAGGAGAGTGGTCCAAGAAGTGGCTGATGAAATTCAACGTGGGCAAGTGCGAGGTCGTGCACTTTGGAAAAAAGAATAGAGGCATGGACTATTTTCTAAACGGTGACAAAATTCATAATGCTAAAGTGCAAAGGGACTTGGGAGTCCTAGTCCAGGATTCTCTAAAGGTAAACTTGCAGGTTGAGTCCGTAATTAAGAAAGCAAATGTAATGTTGTCATTTATCTCAAGAGGCTTGGAATACAAAAGCAGGGATGTACTTCTGAGGCTTTATAAAGCACTGGTTAGGCCCCATTTGGAGTACTGTGAGCAATTTTGGGCCCCACACCTCAGGAAGGACATACTGGCACTGGAGCGGGTCCAGCGGAGATTCACACGGATGATCCCAGGAATGGTAGGCCTGACATACGATGAACGTCTGAGGATCGTGGGATTATATTCATTGGAGTTTAGGAGGTTGAGGGGAGATCTGATAGAAACTTACAAGATAACGAACGGCTTAGATAGGATGGACGTAGGGAAGTTGTTTCCATTAACAGGGGAGACTAGGACGCGGGGGCACAGCCTTAGAATAAAAGGGAGTCACTTTAGAACAGAGATGAGGAGAAATTTCTTCAGCCAGAGAGTGGTGGGTCTGTGGAATTCATTGCCACAGAGGGCTGAGGAGGCCGAGACGTTGAGCGTCTTCAAGACAGAAATTGATAAATTCTTGATTTCTCGAGGAATTAAGGGCTATGGGGAGAGAGCGGGTAAATGGAGTTGAAATCAACCATGATTGAATGGTGGAGTGGACTCGATGGGCCGAATGGCCTTACTTCCGCTCCTATGTCTTATGGTCTTATTAGGGGTGACTGAGAAATGGACCAGGTTATCACGGATGGAGCAATTCCTTCAAAATGTTGAAAGGGGACGGCAGGGAAAGATGTGTTTCGTGGTGGTATCACGCTTATGCTGGATCTGGCAAAAAATGATGGAAGGTGATCTATTAATTACAAAGGCTGGTGAGGACAAGGGGAAAACGAACATGGTTCTAGGAAGGAGAGGGGAGAAATTAATACTTCATCTGTGAATGAGCTTATTAGGGAATGGGCTGACAGGAGTGATTTGGTACTATAGTTGCTTAATTGGGGGCTGCAGAGATTTCAGTGATGAAGGTGCTCTGTCTTCAGGGTAATGTACAGAGCAGGCAGAAGGAATAGAAGCAAAAAACCTGAGAATTGAAACATTAGTAAAATAGTAAATGTAAGTGGTTGTATGAGCAGACGTGTCCTTGAGTATAGAAGGAAGTCATTGGCCTTTCAAGTCAGTTGTAGCTCTTTTAAGTATAATCTGGTTAGTCCCAAGTTCGCCTTCAAGTTCTCTTTTAAAAAATACTGTTGACTCTATTTACATCACCTGATCAGACTGTGCATTCCAAATCCTAACAATGGAGCCCTACATGGTTAGTGCTGGAAGAACATGTGTGCCCCAGGGATCTGTTCTGGGACCCTTGCTGTTTGTCATTTTCATAAATGACCTGGATGAGGAAGTGGAGGGATGGGTTGGTAAGTTTGCCGACGACACGAAGGTTGGTGGGGTTGTGGATAGTCTGGAGGGATGTCAGAAGTTACAGAGGGACATAGATAGGATGCAAGACTGGGCGGACAAGTGGCAGATGGACTTCAACACAGATAAATGCGTCGTGGTCCATTTTGATAGGTCAAATGGGATGAAGGAGTACAATATAAAGGGAAAGACTCTTAGTACGGTAGAGGATCAGAAGGACCTTGGGGTCCAGGTCCATAGGACTCTAAAATCAGCCCCGCAGGTGGAGGAGGTGGTTAAGAAGGCGTATGGTGTGCTGGCCTTTATCAATCGAGGGATTGAGTTTAGGAGTCCGGGGATAATGATGCAGCTATATAAGGCCCTCATCAGACCCCACTTGGAGTACTGTGCTCAGTTCTGGTCATCTCACTATAGGAAGGATGTGGAAAAGATTGAAAGAATGCAGAGGAGATTTACAAGGATGTTGCCTGGATTGAGTGGCATGCCTTATGAGGATAGGCTGAGGGAGCTCGGTCTTTTCTCCTTGGAGAGACGAAGGATGAGAGGAGACCTAATAGAGGTGTATAAGATGTTGAGAGGCATAGATCGGGTGGACTCTCAGAGGCTTTTTCCCAGGGTGGAAATGTCTGCTACGAGAGGACACAGGTTTAAGGTGCTGGGGGGTAGGTACAGGGGAAATGTTAGGGGGAAGTTTTTCACACAGAGGGTGGTGGGCGAGTAGAATCGGCTGCCGTCAGTGGTGGTGGAAGCGAACTCAGTAGGGTCTTTAAGAGGCTCCTGGATGAGTACATGGAGCTTAATAGGATGGAGGGTTATAGGTAGGTCTAGAAGGTAGGGATGTGTTCGGCACAACTTGTGGGCTGAAGGGCCTGTTTGTGCTGTAGTTTTTCTATGTTTCTAACATAAGAGCTAGAAACAGGAGTAGGCCATTTGACCCCTTTAGCCTACTATTCCATTTGATAATATCATGACTGATCTGATCATGACCTCAACTCCATTTTCCACCTTGCCCAACTGACCCACAACAGCCATATCCCTTGTCACCCTTGAAGATCAAAAATATTCATAATGCAGTTTATATATTCAATAACCCAGCTTGGGTAGAGGATTTTAAAGATTAACATCCCTATGAGTGAGGAAATCCCTCTTCATCTCCATTTTAAATGGGAGACCCTTATTCTGAAACTGTGCCCCCTGGTTCTAATTTCCCCACAAGGTGAAACATCCTCTCAGCATTTACCTTTGCAAGCTCCCTGAGAATCTAATCTTTTTTTAAGGAGCATCTTTCAGTATAGGCCCAATCTGCTCAGCATTTCCTCATATGACAATCCTTTTGATGCGCGTTATCACACACGAGGCTTGAGATGCTCAGGAAATAAAGGCTTTTATTTGCTGTAACAATGAAGCTACTAATTATATACACGATCCCAGACTGAGGGGTCCCAGACAGAGCAGAGACCTTTATACCTCTCCCAGGAGGCGGAGCCCGACTGGGATGTACCACAATAACTATAATACAAGGTGTAACAGCCCAACCCTAACCCCAACAGCAACAAGTAGAACAACCCATCCCTAACCCCAACAGCAACATATATACATACTTGTAGTACTGGCCAGACCCCGGCTCAGTACTATCTAGTGGGAACCAACGATGGTTCACCACACCTTTATCCCAGCCAGGAATCAACCTAGCTAAGCTTCCCTGAACTGCTTCCAATGCAAGTAAATCCCTCCTTAGATAAAGAGACCAAGAGCTGAATAATATGCTGAGGCACAGAGTGGATGGGTTCTGCACCTGGAAGTCTATGGCCTTCCGACTTTTGGGCCTGCCTTCGAAACGCGTCCAACAAAGCACTAATTGGGGCACATGGCATCGCAGGGCACGGTTTGAGATCTTCATTCCACCTGATCAGTGCTGGAGGGGAAGATGTCCAGCCTCTGAGGTCATTGATCATGACCTGGAATGAGATAATGACCAGTAATTTAAAGGGTCTCTGGCACAGGACAATGTCAGGAGACGCAGCAAATGCTGGCATTGTTCAGAGCTTGGCAGCACCTTGCGATGTCAGTGGTTTGCAAGCTTTTAAGCTGAGTGGGCATTTATTTGAGTTCTGATGTGTCCAGCCTTTGCCATTGAGTAGAGGAGGCTTTGTTTTGAACCTGAATAATTTTTCCATATCTTTTCAGAGAGGAGTCATCTAATTGTTGCATGTTTTCCTCCAGAGATGTCTGAGCCATTGGAGTAAGTGGAGAGATGGGGGGAAGGGCGAAGCCAGCCTCTTGATTTAATGATGACTCTGCAAAGCCCACCTCCCTGCAATGTTGAACTGACATGAGTAGCTGAAACCATCTGGTGGGAAGAGGAGAAACCCAACCCAAACACGTGTTGCCTGCGAGGAGGTAGCCGAGGAGATTGGCTGTTGAAGGAACTTGGCCTTAATGCCAGAACAGGCTCAATGACCTCAAGAGGGCAGCTAGGATGAATGGGTCCTCAGTATGTGCAATCTTGTGCTTGTGGACTACAGGGTGCTATCGCAAATGCAGGAGGAAAACTGGAGCTCCAAGTCAGTACTCTGCAAAAAAGACATTGCTAACAATGTCTTTTTTGCGCTCTGAAAGCCTTGGTCCATAGAATCCCTACAGTGCAGAAGGAGGCCAATTGGCCAATCGAGTCTGCACCGACCTCAATCCCCTCCAGGCCCTATACCCATAACCCCACATATTTACCCTAGCTAGACCCCGACACTAAAGGGCACTTTAACATGGCCAATCCATCTAACCCGCACATCTTTGGACTGTGGGAGGAAACTGGAGCACTCGGAGGAAACCCACGCAGACACGGGGAGAATGTACAAACTCCACACAGACAGTGACCCAAGCTGGGAATCGAACCCAGGTCCCTGGTGCTGTGAAGCAGCAGTGCTAACCACTGTGTCACTGTGCCGCCCATAAGTTGGTCCAGTTAGAGGGTGGGAGGTTGACAGACTGTGCCAATGAGGGATGTGCACAGCATCCCTTTGGGCAGGCACTTTGCTAATAATGGCATCAACAACATGCCATTAAACAAGCTGACAATGCTACTGAGTGCAATCTTACACATCTGTGGTGGACCTCAGTTGTGCCTTTGTCCTATATGGACCACCGTTGTGTGTGTTTGTCATACCTGGACACATCCCCTTCCAGTTTGGGTCCTCCCCTCAGCACCTAGTATAAAGGTGCCTGTCTCCTCCCCCTTGTTCAGTCCAGGTTGGATATATGTTGGGATCTGCTCCTGATTCTGTTGTGAATAAAAGCCTACACTTATATTGGCATATCGGTAGTCTTTCGCCTTATTGATAGCGCATCAACATATTTTCAGGAAAAGCAAGGCCACAGTGACAGAGACTGCTGGGGGTAAGGTAAAGCTGGGGGTCTTGGCTCCATTTGAAGCAGAGCAGTTGATGCTCACTGAAACCGAATCATCAGGATCATTGGCAGAGGCAAGATTAGAGGAAGCTCTGAGTCTAATGAGATGGCAGAAGGCACAGACCGATAGAAAAGGGGAGAAGGTAGTTGGGAAGTGCATGGAGGTTTTGCATGATGCATTGAAGCTCGTTAACGTAGTTCCAACACTGAAAGTCTGGGAAACTCATAATGGGAAAATTCAGATCTTGTATAAGTATGTATTGTGTCTGCATAGTCTCATCTGTCATGTCGGGCATGAGTAATGTTGAAGATCTTAGTGACTATACGCTGATGTGGCTGACTATCAACCCCCTTACTTACGTCCCTTTGTCACGGGTGAAGCCTCTTCCACAGACCCTCCTCCAGATGCTGTGCCACCGCTCCCCTCCGAAGAGGAGGATGCAGAGTCGCATCTTTTTTCTTTGTTCTAAGCACCATCACAGATACTGGCACCTTGGCAGCATTTATGCATCAGAATGGGGGCATGCACAGTCTCGTGAGGGAAATGCTCAGTCATACATGCAGCTGCTGGAGGGTGTGGTGGAGCAGGCATTGGGCAGGTAGAGGATTTTCCTGGGTTATTCAGAGACCTATTCAGAGTCAGATCATAAGCCTCTTGAGTCACCTGTAAAGCAGCAAATGCTGGATGTCCAATGCGAGATCAGTGAAGATTTGGAAGGTATACCAGAGAAGTTAAATGCTCTGGTACAGACTGTGAAGTTGTCCATCCAGGCTATGTGTACTGTACCAAGCTTCCTTCATGGACAGACTGGCAACTGTCCTAGAAGGGCAAACCGAGCACATTGCTGACACAGCCATCGTGATGCACAATGACCTGCACACTAACACCCAGAGCTGCGGTGACAGGGGGGGGGGAGGACTGGCAGCATGGGTTTTGACCCAGCTCCTGGGACCTCACCAATAGGCAGCGAGGACCAAATGGTCCTGGTGATGGAGGATGAGAAGCAGCCAGTGCCATCTGGGAGCACCAGTCAGGCCACTTCTGATGGAGACAGCATCTCCTCCATCTATCCGCTGTTGACCACTCAAGGCTGCAGCCACACAAATGTCGCCTTCTGAAATTATCCAGGTCAAGGGAGGTAACAGATCAGCAGCCTCTCTCCAGTGCAATGGCAAGAGAGCAGGGTGCCCTGCACCAGAGCACCTGTAAATGCATCAAAAGAGCTCCACAGCAGTCAGCAAGAGGGACACATGAGTGAGAAGCTTATTCCCATGAATGTAACTAATCATTGTACACTTGTAAAAAACCCACACTGCATAGTCCCTCATGTTGATGTTTTCATACTATGCTGTGGCTGTGGGACTTGCATTGGGAGATAAATGAAAGCTTGATAATCATGCAGAGCAGGATGCCTCATGTGTTAATCTCTGGAAAGGCTAGGTGCATTGACATGATAGTGACATGAGTTACACAGTGTTGCACTGCTAGGATGAGACTCAGCGCTCAGCTCAACCTTTTAAATCCACCATAACAAGCTTTTTCATTAAAAAATGGGAATCTCACATGTTGTTAAACAGATTCTGCAAGTGTATTATTGCTGACACAATGTAGTATTACAGTCATTGAGTTATTAACAACATTAACTACCTACTTAATTATATTTGAATAATACAGCGGTGTTCCTGATTTTTAACCCCACCTACCTGGTGTATTAAACAAAATTGGTGGAATGATGTTGGGAACGGAACCTGATGTAATCATGACTGATAATACATCAGCCGGGGTCGGGAACTTTATGCAGTAATCTATGTGCAGTCTCACCAGTACTCTGAACAGGTGTGCCTGTGTATAAAACTTTATAAATGAATTGGAATCCAAATGATGGTTCATGGCATTAATTTTGTGGGTCATTGCAAACTAGGGGAAATGTGTTATAATTTAAACTGCCTGGATAATTTCATGATGGAATGGAATTAGGATCTGGAAGATAGCAAATTAGCAGTTCTGCCTGGATACAAGGCCCATGTGATTCACATTGTAATGGAGATGACATAGGAAGGAAAAAGTCAGAAGAAATGTTTTAGAGTTGCCAGGTTACAGTTTCTATTATATCACAAAAACGCACAGACAGACCAAGGCAGTCTGCAGCAGAGAGAGAGGAAACTGAGATTGGTGGAGCGAGTCCTACAAAGCAAATACACTTTTCTCTTCGTCACCATACAGAATGGAAGTGAAGAGACTGAGTTTGTGAGGATTTAAAGGGGGCTAGAAAATTTTGCCTGAAGAAATCCCCAGTCTATACCTCACAGTGAAAGTTAGTTCTGGGATTAGAAGTTACCTGGCTGGGAAGAAAAAGGGAAGCAAGCCATTGGGAGTGAGATTCCCATGAAAACCCTGCAGTGCAGAAGAAGGCCATTTGGTCAATCAAGTCTGCACTGACTCTCTGAAAGAGCATCCCACCCAGGCGCACCCTCCATCCTATCCCTGTAATCTCGCACATTTACCATGGCTAATCCACCAAACCTACACAGCTTTGGACACTAAAGGGGAAGGATAGCACGGCCAACCCATCTAACCTGCACAGCTTTGGACTGTGGGAGGAAACCAGATCACCCGGAGGGAGCCCATGCAGACATGGGGAGAACATGCAAACTCCACCCAAGAATCGAGTTCGGGTCCCTGACGCTGTGAGGCAGCAGTGCCAACCACTGTGCCACCGTGCCGCTGAATAATGCTGGACTGGTTCCTGAAGAACCTGAAGCATCCACTTAAGGGTTGGTACAGCCATAACAACAGGATTTTGGATGCTTTAAAAGCAATACATTTTTTGTCGTTTTTAAAGTTATTTACCTGCTAAGTGATTTGTAATCTAGATTGATTTTAGTTTAAATGTCACAGTAAAAATTTTAAATGTGAAACCTTATCGAGTGATCCTTTGAGCCAGGCATTGGGAATTCAAATGTCTTTTTTTAAATATAATTTTTAAATATCTACAGATGTTGTAATAAGTGGTTAATGTTGTTAACCAATATGTGTTAATCCAAGAGTACTTGGATAACTGAAATTAATGAAGAGAGAGAGGCAGACTGGAGTTTAACACTGGTAAATGTGAGATAATAAAGATGCAAGAATGTGGATTACATGTTAAATGACAGTGCACTGATGAACAAGGCAGGAATAGATGCATGGATTTTAGTGAATAGGTCACAAAAATCATTGCTTGGCTGTGTGCACCATGATGTTTCTTGATTGTGGCATTTAGTTACCGTAAAAATATATTTTCTTTAATTTGGTGTGTTAGTTGCCTGCTAAATAATGTTTGATCTATCTTGACTTCAGTTTGTTTGTTATGGTGAAAGTCTTAAAATGTGAAATCTTGTATTTCAGTTATTTCGGTCAGTTGCTGGGAAATTATTCTTTTTAAAAAGTTACTCGTTTCTACAGGGATTGTAACAAGACTTATACGCACTGCTATTATGTTATGATGTTAAATATATGATATTTAAGCTGAAAGAATGCTGCATCCTGGTTTCCATAGCTCTTGTCACTGAGGTCTCAGAGAGTGGGTGTTGCTGACTGAATCCTAGTCAAATTATTTTAATGGCAGTAGGCTGCCCAATTATATTATTACATGCAGTTGTTTTGAACGAGCATGTAACATCATAATAAACTTTATGATTGCTTAATGATAAGTCTAAAAACAAATCTTGATCACCCTCCTTCCGGGAACAACATTAACTCCTTACAGCTGCCAAAGCTTATTACAGGTAGCTAATAGCATTAACCATTTCAGACTATATTAGTTTGTTGCATATATAGTAAGAAACAATAATTGAAAATGAATGGAGCCACTTCATCTGATATTTTATCTTATTGTAGACTCACTACATTGTGTATATATCAAAGCAGTTATCAAACAAGCCAAGTTAAATGGTAATGGTAACATTACATGCGCTTCCATTGTGTTGTTTCCTCTTACTGCACACACAAGGCCACAGTCTCCTAAAATAGAAATTTCCCACGGATTCCTGATCATTTCTATAAATATCTTTTACCTACACTAAAACAACAAGACCATAAGACATTGGTGCAGAATAAGGCCATTCGGCCCATCGAGTCTGCTCCGCCATTCAATCATGGCTGATATTTTTCTACTGATTAAGGGCTGGATCTTCTGGGCCTGCTCATCATCGAGATAATCCGCTCCTGCCGAAGATGAATGGATTTTTGGCTTGGCCGCCGGATCTCCGGTTGCGGGTCCCACCATGACAGGGCTGGAAAATCCCGGCAAACATTTCAAAGGAACTTAATTGATTGTAAAGCGCTTCAAGATATCCCAGTGTTGTGAAAAGCACCAAAGGAATGCAAGCTCTTTCTTTACAAGGCACACAGCAATCTGCAATTCAGCTAATAGCAGGGTCTCCATCAGGAAATTGTAATTTCCTGAAAGCATCAACCTAAAAATATTTCTTTTCTGGTAGGTCCCTGAATCCCTGCCCACATCCTTTTCATTAACTGCTCCCTCCTACAAATTGGTAACTCTTAAATAATGTTGCAGCACAGTATGTTTTTCATTGTTGTCAACTGGTCGCGTGATCTGAAACCAAGCTACTGTATCTGCTTAAACACACTTTAAAGCCCTCAGAATTAATCAAAAATCAAGTTTAGCTTTCTTAAGAGAAAAAACTCAGATTTTTGTACTCCTGGAGTGTTTTTCAACATAGATTCAAAGGATTACATTACAAATGAGAGCAATTTGTTAGAAGCCAAATGCCTGCTGCAGTATTCTTTTGGAAATTACTCCATGTGAAAAAAAAACTTTTCAACCTAGCTGGTAACAGGGGATAGAAGCCTTATTGTGTAAGTATATTGTTCCTGGAAAGGAATCTGCCTTAATTATCAACACAGCAAAGCTAGAGAGAGAAAGAATGAAGCAGAACACTGCTGGGAATATTCAAGTGCGCCAGAACAGCTATGATTTAAATAGGATTTACAACATGCAACTTATTATCTGTGTGTTTTGTGCCAAAGCTAATCTATTTTGACTAATTGCCAAACATTAATTTCAAGCTCAATATTTGGTGGCATTTGAAGATTAATCACTTTCAAAATACTGTTTAACATGGATCAGAGATCTTATTAAAATTATAAAGCTGAACTTTTCAGATTATCTTAAGTATTCAAGTGCTTTTGCTGAAATACACAGTTTCTCTATTGTCAAAAGATGGTGAAGTATTTCTACATTTACATATCTAACAAATAATTCTTCCTGTTTACAGGGCAGAATCTGCTGTCAAAGTTCAATGAAATGTTCTCTAAATGAGTGAAGAAAATAAATTTGCTGTCCCAAGTGGGAAGAAATCCAAACAAATTCTTCCTTATAACTCAATCCTCATCATTAAAAAAATTGTTTGTCCTAACTTCTGTAAACTTGAACTCCATGTTTATCCTTTTTGATTTTATTTTCATAAAATGAAGTGCTGTTATTTTAATTTCGAGGTCTTCTTGATAAGCGAAAGCTTCCACGGACAGCAGCTTAAGTTCAAATCCTGGAGCTGTCGACATGCAGAGAAGCCATTCATTTCTAAAATCTTACATCCTTTTTGCTCCATCGCATTTTTATTCTGAGTCTTTTCCACAATAGTAACTCGAAGGAAAGAGGCCATGTTCTAACCTTGTAAGCTCAATGGGATGGAAGAGGCACTTTAAACGCCACTTTCTTCTCCTGCCAATTACACCCAAGAAATTGACAGCAAAGGAGTAAATGAGAATGTGCGAGTGCGGGCAACGTGGATATTCACCACCAATAAAGCTGGTATTGGTCTGAGCCTCACAGCAGTCATACCTCTGACACCAGCTAAACGCTCACCACCAGAGGCAAAAATGGCCATGTATCTGCTCAAGGTAGGCTGAGTGGCTCACATGATCATGTCTCCCCTAGTGTGGGCAACAAAACAACTTTCCATTCACCACCTTCCTAAGCAACTGCAGAAAGTGGCAGGCATCAGCAAAATGGAAAAAGTAACAACCTAGTTCCACATGCAGAACAATTAAGTTTTTTTTAAAGTTTATTTATTGGTGTCACAAGTAGGCTTACATTAACACTGCAATGAAATTACTTGGAAAATCCCCTAGTTGCCACACTCCGGCGCCTGTTCGGGTACCTTGAGGGAGAATTTAGCATGACCAATGCGCCTAACCAGCACCTCTTTCAGACTGTAAGAGGAAACCGGAGCACCCAGAGGAAACCCACGCAAACACGAGGAAAGCGTGCAAACTCCGCACAGACAGTGACCCAAGCCGAGAATTGAACCTGGGTCCCTGGCGCTGGGAGGCAGCAGTATTAACCACTGTGCCATTGTGCCGCCCACCTGATGCTGGACAAATCATTATTTGAGATATAGACTGGTTCAAGGGCAATTAGGAATGGGTAAGCCAGTGAAGCTCACATCTCATGTCTTACCCCTATGCACCGAATTTCCACTTCGAATCAACTTCCCAAGTATTCATTCTGTCTCTGTCTCACTCAGGCGTAGTCCCCCTTAATGACTGCAGTTTAAATATCCTTCTCTTATACAGAGAGACTCTGATCAGTCATCAGTGGACATAGCTTCCTGCTATAATAATTAAGACTAATTGAAGATATTAATTGTAATGCGGTGCTAAAAATATATATTTAACCATTGAACATTTTACAGATTGAAAGTGACCACTAAAAAAATAAAATGATTGCTCTCTTTCTTCATTTGTGACAGTTCCCTAGTACCTCCTCTCTGGAGTATACAAATTTAAGGGCAGATAAGGCCAGAGAATGCAAAAATGATTTTTAAAAAATACAGGGTCAAAGTCTCTGCATTTGAATATGCACAACATTCATAACAAAATGGATGAATTGTAAACACTGATAACTATGTATGATCTGATAGCCTGGAGACATGGTTGCAAGGTTATCAGGGTTGGAACTTGAATATTAAAAGGTATTTGGCATTTCAGAAAGACAGGATGCTAGGAAAAGGTGGTCAAGTAGCTCTGTTAATTAAGGATGCATTAGTCCAGGAGGAAGAGATGACATTAGCTGAAAAGAGCAAGATGCAGAATCAGTTTGACTATAGGTAAGAAATAGGAAAGGGGAGAGGTCACTTGAGGAAATAATTTGTAGTTACACTGTATAGAAAGAAAAAAATGGGGCATGTAAGAAAGTTACTGCATTAATCTACATGTGAATTGAACAATCAGATTGGCAAAGATTGCCTGGAAAATTAGTTCATAGAGTGTATTCAGGACAATTTATTAGAACAGTACATTCACCAACCAGGGGCAGGTTATTTTAGACTGACAATACACAATGAAACAGGATTAATCAATAACCTCACTGTAAAGAAGCCTCTAGGCGACAGCAATCATAATGTGATAGAATTTCACCTTCAGTTTGAAGGTGAGAAGTGTGGATCTGAGACCAGTGAGTTTCATAAGGGTGGGGGGAGGCTGGCCCTGAGGACCAATTAAGGTTGTTAAAGATCTCACTGAGAGCTTGTTGCGGGACAGGCTGAGATTTTGGTGGGAACGCTCAGACTGCACACTGGGCTGGGGCAGGCCAGGTGGATGGAGGTGACAACACAGATGGGAGCCAATCATGGCTGCCTCAACAAGTTAGGTGGGTGCATAACAGGGAAAATGGCTTAGAGGGGGACTCAGCTGTTGGTAAAGTATAGTTGCAGGAAAGGTGTTCAATGGGGCCTCGTAAAAAAAGAACAAAGGAACAAAGAAACGTACAGGACAGGAACAGGCCCTTCGGGCCTCAAAGCCTGCGCTGATCATGATGCCTGCCTAAATTAAAGCCGTTTGCACTTATGGAGTCCGTATCCTTCAATTTCCATCTTATTCATGTATTCATCTAGATGCCCCTTAAATGCCGCTATCGTACCTGTTCCCACCACCTCCCCGGGCAGCACGCTCCAGACATTCACCACCTCATGCCTCACGCATCTCCTCTAAACTTTTCCCCCTCAATCTCCGTCGTTCCAGTGAGAACAAACCGAGTTTATCCAACCTCTCCGCATAGCTAGTACCCTCCAGACCAAGCAACATCCTAATAAAGCTTTTCTGTACTCTCTCCAAAGCATCCACATCCTTCTGGTAGTGTGCGACCAGAATTGTACACAATACTCCAAAGGAGGCCTAACTATCCCTGGCATTGCTGAGGGATGAGAAGGGGCTTCACTCTTGGGAGGCCACCTCAGTGTGAGGAAGGCAGAGCTGGCAATAATAATATGACTGATTTCAGATCCAGTGGTTATGAGGAACAACTTTCTTCATAGAAAGGGCAAAGTCCCTGGCATCAGGAGGGCAGAAGGCGCAAGAATGTACAGAGTCCATGCCTTCAGCATAGGCTGAAGACGGAGCAAGCTGGTTATTTTGAAGTACCAATCTGCAGGAGATTGCAGCAATGCAAACAGATGGTCACAGAAATCTGTGCCTTGTTGCTAAAGACCTCAAACTTCATAGTTCAGGCCACCTTGCCCTGTCAATACACCGCAAAGTCATTCTGGCCATGAACTTCTTGACCTCTGAGTTATTCCAATGATCAGCTGCAAACCTTGGTGGTACTTTGCAAGCAGTTGCACATCATTGAGATTTGTCGTTTGCTTGTGCCCTCTGTGAGAACTGGACAGTACATTCAAATCTGGACACACTCAGACTCACAAGCACAAAGCACTGTGAGTTTCATCTCGAATGTTGGAATCTCCAGATGTCATCAGTTGGACTCATGTCGCCATCAAAGCACCAAGTGACCAGCCAATGAGATTTATCAGTAGAAAGGGAAGCTTCCACTCCTCAATGTCCAGCTGCTCTAAGACACCAACAAGAGCTTCTTGCATGTGTGTGCTCTCACTTTCCTGGTAGCTACCATGACTCCTTCATCCTCTAGCAGTCCAGACTGCTGCAGCTCTTTACCCCAACCTCCAAACTACATGAATGGATTACATGAAAGAAAGGAAATCTATTAGATGACTGCTCACCCCTTTACCCAAACTTGGAACAGTGGCACAAAGGTATTGTAATCAAAACCATCTGCTCACAAGCACAACCATCAAGCAGGCCAATGGGCTTCTGAATGACCAGTCAAATGGTACCTGCAGCACACTACCTGCAGGATTCCAGGGCATTGGCGCTATTCCCAATGTATATTCATGATTTAGATGAGGGAACTAAATGTCATATCTCTAAATTTGCATATGACACAAAGTTGGGTGGGAGGGTGAACTGTGAGGAGAATGCAGAGTTTCTTCACTGTGATTTGGACAAGTTGAGTGAGTGGGCAAATGCATGGCAGATGCAGTATAATGTGGATAAATGTGAGGTTAGCCACTTTGGTTGCAAGTAGATTATTATCTGAATGGTTATCAGTTGGGGGAGGAGAATGTTCAACAAGACCTGGGTGTCCTTGTAGATCGGTTGCTGAAAATAAGCATGCTGGTACAGCAGGCAGTGAAGAAGGCAAATGGTATGTTGGCCTTCATGGTGATAGGATTCAAATACAGGAGCACGGATGTATTACTGCAGTTATGCAGGGCCTTGGTGAGACCACACCTGGAATATTGCATGCAGTTTTGGTCTCCTTATCTGAAGAAGGATGTTATTGCTCTGGAGGGAGTGCAGCGAAGGTTTACTAGACTGATTCCTGGGATGGTGGGACTGGCATATGAGGATAGATTGAGTTAGTTAGGGGCGGCACGGTAGCACAGTGGTTAGCACTGCTGCTTCAAAGCTCCAGGGGCCTGGGTTCGATTCCCGGCTTGGGTCACTGTCTGTGTGGAGTTTGCACATTCTCCTCGTGTCTGCGTGGGTTTTCTCCGGGTGCTCCGGTTTCCTCCCACAGTCCAAAGATGTGCGGGTTAGGTTGATTGGCCATGCTAAATTGCCCCTTAGTGTCCTGGGATGCGTAGATTAGAGGAATTAGCGGGTAAAATATGTAGGAATATGGGGGTAGGGCCTGGGTGGGATTGTGGTTGGTGCAGACTCGATGGGCCGAATGGCCTCTTTCTGTACTGTAGGGTTTCTATGATTTCTATGATTTCTAGTTCGGATTATATTTGCTGGGGTTCAGGAGAATGAGGGGTGATCTCACAGAAACCTATGAAATTTTAACAGGACTGGACAGGGTAGAACAAGAGTCACAGTCTAAGGACATGGGGTAAACCATTTAGGACTGAGATGAGGAGAAATTTCTTCACCCAGAGAGTGGGCAATCTATGGAATTCTCTACCTCATAAAGCAGTTGAGGTCAAAATATTGCATACTTTCCAGAAGGAGTTAGATATAGCTCTTGGGACTAAAGGGATCAAAGGATATAGAGTGAAAGCGGAAATAAGTTACTAACTTGGTTGATCAGCCATGCACATAATGAGTGGTGGAGCAGGTTTGAAGGGCCATATGGACCACTCCTGTTCCTATTTTCTATATTTCTATTGAAAGTTTGCAAATGTTTTACTGCTTTTCAAGAAAGGAGGAAAAGAGAAAACAGCCAACTCAGGCCAATTCACCTAACATCAATTGTTGGGAAAATGCTAGAATCTATTATTAAGGAAGTCTTAACAATGCACATATTAAAGCATAATATGACTAGCACAAGTCATCACGGTTTTACTAAAGGGGAAACCTGTTTGACAAATTTATTAGTTTTTTTGAGGATGTAACTAGGGTAGATAAAGGAGAACCAGTAGATGTAGTATCCCTGGATTTTCAAAAGGCATTCGATAAGGTGCTACACAAATGGTTCATTGGCAAGATAAAGGTCCATGAGTTGGTGATAACAAATCAGCGTGGATAGAAAATTGGTTAATGAACAGAAAGGAAAAAGTGGGCATAAATAGGGCTTTTCAAAGTTGGCAGGCGGGAATAGTGGACTGCCACAAGGATGAGTGGGGAGCCTCATCTATTTATAATCTGTATTAGTTTGCTGGTGATAACAAGCTAGGTGGAAAAGTAAGCTGTGGGAGGACACAGAGGCGGTAAAGACACATAGACAGGTTAAGTGAGTGGGCAACAAGATTGCAGATAGGTAAGTGTGAAGTCATTCACTCTGGTCATAAGAATAGAAAAACGGAATATCTTTAAACAGATACAAAACTTGCAAGTGTTGATGTTCAAAGAGACTTGGTTGTTTTCATACCAGGGATGAAGAAGGTTAGCATGTAGGTACAACAGGTAATTAGGAGGGCAAATGGCATGTTAGCCTGCAAGGGGATTGGAGTACAAGGATAAAACATCTTGCTACAATTGTACAGGGCTTTGGTGAGACTGCATCTGGAACATTGGATGCAGTTTTGATCTCTACATTTAAGAAAGGATATACTTACTTTGGAGGTGGTACAGTGAAGGTTCACTGAATTGTTCCCTGGGATGATGGGGTTGTCCTACGTTGGGAGGCTAAGTAAATTGAGCTTATATTCTCTGGAGTTTAGAAGAATGAGAGGTGATCTCATTGAAACATGCAAAATTCTGAAGGAGCTTGAAAGAGTAGATGCTGAGAGACTGTTTTCACTGATGGGGTGCCTAAAGCACAATCTAAGGCTAAGGACTCATTTAGGACTGAGATGAGGAGAAATTACTTCACTCAAAGGGTGATGAAGGTTTGGAATTCTCTACCCCAGAATGTTGTGAATGTTCTATCATTGAATACATTTAAGACTGAGATAGATGGAGTTTTGGTCGTTTAGGGAATTAAGGGATATGGGGAGTAGACAGGTAAATAGAGTTGAAGCCTAAGATCAGCCATGATTATATTGAGTGAGGGAGCAAGCTCGATGGGCTATATGGTTTACTCCTGCTCCTATTTCTTGTGTTCTTTCAAATAGATGGCATCCTGCTCTGTGACTCTCATTGTGATGGTGAGCAGTGTCAGGATAGGATGAGCAGTATTGAATGAGTGAGCAGTGTCAGGGGATGAGAAGTGTCATGGGGGTAGGTGAGTAGTGCCAGACAGTGTTGAGGGACAATATCAGGGCTGAAGGGATTGTGGGGGTGGGGGAAACCTAGAATTATAAAGCACAGTTAACAGGTACATTTAAAAACAGTGAAATTCACTGAACTGAACCAGACCTCAAGGGGCATGTTTGCAGTTCATGGCTTGAATGGGGGCATGTTGTCACTGGCATTGCTCCTCACCAGTAGGCCTTGTCTCATTGATGGACCAATGCTGCAGGGGCGGGGGGAAGGCGGGGGGGGGGGGGGGGGGGGGGGGAGGGGGATGGTTGGGGTGGCGGCGGGGGTGGGGAACAGGAAAGGTTCTAAGGCTCCAGCATAAAATGGTAAGGCCACAGTTTTGAATGTGGTTAGCAGCATGTGCCTGCTCCACTGCTGACCAAAGACCTGGATCATTGTTATGGGGAACTCCCAATGGGTTGCTTTGGCATACATTTTCTCCAGCGGCTTCAGAGCAATATCGGTAGCAGCATGGACGAAATGATTCTTAGACACAAAAGTCTTGGGAATCCAAATCAATGTGTGTGTACAAGGCCATGCAACAGCCTAAAGCACGCCATGTAGACCTTGTTCTTTGATAAATAACTCAATTTTAAAGGATGGAGAACTTCCAACATCGACATGTGTCACTGCACACTCGTGAGACAGAGGGAGGGAACAAATGTAGCTGTCAACCACAGCAATCAAATGGGGATGTGACAGGAAAATTGTTGAAAGGATCATTAAACAGAAAATTTACTTTCTTGAAGGTAACGTTTTGCTATAAGCTTTATCTTATTCAATTCTTAGTTACTTTGTGCTGATGATCAGAACAAATTGGCTTGTTCTGCTTGAATAATAATACTGTCGGTAGATGTAAACATTCTTGACAATGTAATTGTATAAAAGAATGTGCGCTGTTCCAGCAGCCCTTCCTATCCTCTCTGTACAGCTGGAACCTGACAAGCTATCCCTTTAACAGATGGATTTCATTACTACATTTGATACTGCTCAAGCAAAGAATGTTCTTAAATACTTTGAAACCCAAACGTAGCTACTTTGGTGACCCATGAAAGATTAAGGTCGCAAAACCTTTCCTGCAACGGTTGCAAAATGGCATCCACATGCTCCCCTAGTGTGGCCCACGCTGAATGCTGAATGAGGGCATCAGCATGGGCATGGGGGACAAGCACCAGATGTATGCAGGCAGATCGTGCCAGCTTGTAATGCTGAATTGATGCCAGCAGTGTGATTTTCAACCTCAATGCTCAAGCTAATGTTCTTATACACAGTGCTGAACATGCATTTAACAGCAGGAAGGTTCCCCCACTAACGCTACTTAAAAAGAATCATTGGCTACTTTCAGGTTAGCTGCCAATTGATTTCTACTGAGTCTAGCTGAATTTGCAGGAGTGCTATGAGGATTATTATTATTTAAAGTTGGTGAAGTTTACAGCTAGTGTGTTGCAGATGATGGTCTTTGGTTTTGACTTTCTGATCAGGCTACTTGTCCCCAGCCATGGACGCTGTGGCTACCATTCTCCTTGGCCTATAGCAGGGGTAGGGACAACACACAGGACAAGTTAGATGGATTGGCCATGCTAAATTGCCCCTTCGTGTCAGGGGGACTAGCTTGGGTAAATGCATGGGGTTATGGGGTAGGGCTGGGTGGGATTGTGGTCGGTGCAGACTCAGTAGGCTGAATGGTCTCCTTCTGCACTGTAGGATTCTATAAGTTACTCACAGAGAAGGGGGAACATGGCCCTCAGCAGGACGACTTACCCACCCAGATTTTCCAGGAGTAATTCTCTTGCCTGAACTTCAGCAAGGAACAGTGTACAAAATCTCTATCTTATGAAGGAGCCCTCACTGAAATTTGTCACATCTTGCAGACAGACTCAGAAAAAAGGCAAGAACAGTATGATCACAATGGCTGCGAACTTCATTGTGTCAGGATGCTTCCAGACTGGAGCATGCAGCAACCCTTAATATCTCCCGGTTTCCTAACCATTGCTCTATAAGGTAAGTCACTGACACTCTTTATGCTGGGAGAGGGGAGAAGCAGGCACAGCATATTTAATGCCCACTTAAAGGACTCATTCTACTACTGCAGGTGGGCCTGTTGCCATACAGGGTGGGTGACAAGCAAACCTGTGCTGCTTGCTTGTGATATCCAGGCGATTGGGGGTTGGATGGGACGGGAGAGACTTCCCTTGTTCAAAGGTACTCCTGGCATTGGGTAGCGGGGGTTGGGGGGGCACTGATAGCCACCCACATCCCTGCTGCCAACCCCCTACAACTCCCCTCCCTGCTAGCCCCATTCCACAAACCCCTTCCTGCCATCACATTCCTCTGACCCTGGGTCACCGATGGGTGCAGATCCAGCAGCAGCCACCACTTCCCCAGGGGTACTGCTGGGGCTTCTTGATCCTGTGGAAGGCTCCCAGGTGCCTGAGTGTCTGATTTGGTATGCCTTCCCCAAAGGAGGCACATGGGTTTCTTGCCAGCTTTCCAGCCAGCCAGATGTGGTCTTGAGAAAGCAGTGTTGAGCTGTCTCCTTGAACCGCTGCAGTCCATGTGGTATAGGTACACACATAGTGCTGTTAGAGAGGAAGTTTCAGGATTTCGACTCAGCGACGGTGAAGGAACAGCAATATATTTCCAAGTCAGGATGGTGAGTGGCTTGAAAGGAAACTTCCATGTGGTGATGTTCCCATGTGTCTACTGTCCTGGTCCTTCTAGATGGTAGTGGTTGTGGGTTTGGAAAAGACTATCTAAGGAGCCTTGTAGAGTTCCTGCTGTGCATCTTGTAGATGGTCGATGGCGAAGAGAGTGAATGTTTGCGGATGGGATGCCAATCAAATGGTTTGCTTGGATGGTGTCAAGCTTCTAGTGTGTTGTTGGAGCCGCACTCATCCAGGCAAGTGGAGAGTATTCCATCACACTCCTGACTTGTGCCTTGTAGATGGTAGACAGGCTTTGGGGAATCTTGCAGCTACAATATTTGTATGGCCGGTCCAGATGATCTGTCAAGTATGAGGTCAAGTATGTTTTTCCCTCTTCCTGACCTCTATTTGAGCCTGACAGCGTAGTTCTGAAGTCCACATAAAAATCCTGCCTAAGGTACTGTTCCTCAAGCTTGCATTGAGCTTCATTGGAACATTGTAGGAGGCCTCAAACAGAGTGCTCAAGAGTGGGGGTGTAATGGAGGATTCAAAATGGCAAGTGATTGAATGCTCAGAGACACAGCCTGGAATGATGCTGTTTATAAAACCATCTGCATTTGTGTATCTTAATGCAGAGGAGACCACATTTTGTTATATTGTTCCACAGGACGTGAGTGTCTATGGCAAGGCCAGCATTTGTTGCCCATCCCTAATTGTCCATTGAACTGAGTGGCTTGCTAGGCCACTTCAGAGGACAGTTAGGAGTCAGCCACATTGCTATGGGTCTGGAGTCACATGTAGACCAGACCAAGTAAGGTTGGCAGATTTCCTTCCCTAAAGGATATTAGTGAACCAGATGGGTTTTTATGACAATTGGTGATAGTTTCATGGCAACCATCACTGAGACCAGCTTTCAATTCCATTAACTGAATTTAAATTCCACCAGCTGCTGGGGTAGGATTTAAAACTCATGTCCCCAGAGCATTAACCTGGGCCTCTTGATTATGAGTCCAGTGACGTTACCACTGGACTCATGTCTACCAAAATAAGTTGATAGAAATACGGGCAAATCACGGTGTCACCCTGAGATAGTGTTTGGGACTCTGGACAGTGGCTGAAACAAGGGCAGTTCTATATTCTGTTCTTGGAAGGCTTGCTATTGGTGAAAGGACAGAAGCTATTGAGGGTGTTCCATAGTGGACCAAGGTGTATTGGAGGGAAAATTCACTCAGGAAACCAGAAAAGGGAGGGGAAGAGATGATGTTTTTGGTGACGGCAGAAATGTTGGAAGATGATGGGGTGAATCTTCCCATCCTGCCCCCACGGGAATCGGAGCAGATGAGAGGCGGACCATGGAAAGGTCTGTTGACCTCGGGCAGGATTTTCTGGTTTTGGGGCGAGCGCGGCCAGAAAATCCCGCCCGATATATCAAATGCGTAGCCAGAAGGGGTGAAAGATGAGGACAAGGCATCATTGCCCTCTTGTGCCTGACTGAATATGTTCCCACATTGAACAGCGTTACCATTAACTTTACTCTCTTCCTCCGGGTAAAAAAGGCGTTGCTATGGAAACTATCTTAGCCGTGCCTTGCTTTTCATAGGATATGTTTTCCCCGAGTTATTTTCTGTCGATTTGTCCCAGCCAAATACTTAATGTATTTTTATTGGCACGCTTAGCATCTTGGTAAGGCTGATTGCCACAGCGCACACCTGCAGCATTTAATAACTTGCTCTTTGTTTGGTGACCTTAATAAATCTGTGACAGACAGACGGATAGACAGATAGACGGACGGACAGACAGACAGACAGATGGGCGGATGGATGGACAGACGGACGGACAGACAGATAGAGATAAAGCAAAATATTTTCTTATTGCAATGCCTTGCATAGTATTCTTAACAGACTAAACAAACACTGCTGTATTAAGTAACGTATTTCTGCCAGCATTGAACATGCATTCATTAGAATATAATGGGGTTGTACAATCACTTACTTCTATTCACATAAACAAATGCAGCAAGCCTAACTTAAAAAAGTTTTTATCCAAAACCATTGCGTGCACTTCATGTAATGTGTCGGTAACTTTCAAAATCCACTGCAACTTCTATCCAAAACACTTGCAAATCTCTGTGATTCCTGAACATTGTGACAGCAAAACATTGCACTTATGGACCATTTCTCAGATAAAGAAATGCCCAAAGAAATAGGTGCTGAGCCAGGAAGGGAGTAATTAAGGAGAGATGATGGAAAGGATGAAGGGATGAATTTTGGGAAGACTTTTAAAACAGTTCCAAAAAGTGGGATTGAAGCCTGTGTCATCAATGGTGGAGCACAGTGAGTGAGTGGGAATGGAGGAGCAAACAAGGCCGGAATCAGAGGAATAGACCAAATACACTAAGCTGGAGGAAATTTCAGAGTCAGGGTGGGAAAAACATGTAGAGATTTAGTCAACAAAATTGAGATTTTAAATTGAATATTTTGGAAGATGAGCAATAAGTGTGCCTCAGTAAGGCCTAGGTAAAGGGCAAGTAGGATATACGTGGCAGACTGCTAGACAGGTTATGGAGGATGGAGTCCAATGAATAAGAATTTGAATATCTAGGGACAATTTTGTTTTTGTGCAATACACTGCAGTATGAAATGAATGATTGTGAATCAACAGTCCATTAAATATCTTCCACACTTTTTATTTCTATTGAAGCCAGTTGTGCTGTAATCACTCATATTCCTTTCTAAGCAAAGTGGCACGGTCCACAGTCCACGCAAATTCTCCGAGGTGCAGTTTGTATATCAAATTTACTTACATTAAACAAGCAAAGTCAGCATTTCCTGCTGTTTACCAGAGAAGTCGGGCAGATGCTGCTTATCTCAGTTGTTGAAACAAAGATGAGGTGATACAAAATAGAACAAACGTGTATCACACCTGATACTATGTTAATTTATTGTTCAGAATAAAAACAATGTGCGGCAGGAAAGCGGCCAATAATAGATTTTTTTACCCTATTATTCACAATCAGATTTTATTCACTGAAGCCGGTAAATTCTGCACTGAATGCTCACTCAAATTGTTCTGAAAGCTGTGTTTTTTTCTGTCATTTTTAAAGAAATGAAGACTTTAGTGGGACTTTAGACCATAAGTTTTGCTATCTTTAATTTCGCCCCAGTTTCTGTTCTATGCCCTAACTCTCCTCAATGTACTGAAAGTGGCGGCCTGAGACCCATTCAATAGTTTGCGCGATACACAGTGAGCAATGATCTGATCAGGGTAGCCGTTGTCCCTCAGGGTAGCTTTGAGGTGCCCTATTTTAAGCATCAAGCTTGTACAAATGGCTTGGGCCCTATTTGCCAGGTTGTCGATAAGGCCCAATATCATAGTGCATGGAACTGTAAGAATCCCAATGAGTATATTGACCAGTGAAGGTAGGCTTGTGGTAGACATTATTAGAGAACTCACTGGCAGATTTCACAACCAGCAGGCTGAAGAAAGGAAGCTCATTTGACTGTTCCATTTCAAAAGTGAATATAAGCACACCTGAAATACCTGAGCCCCGGAGAAACATTGCTTGATTGACAGTTTTGACTCTCTGATCTCTTCTGTCAACTGCTCAATAGTTATTTAAGAAGATAAAGAGGTTTCAAGTACTTGCAGTTTCTGCCATTGATATTTTAAAGGGCCTAGATGATTGTCACTTTTATTAGCCTGTGTAAAAAAAGATTTTCTTTAGAATGGAAAGTTAGCGATGAATCACTTTTTTAAAGGCTCTTTTTTCTTACCATCACTATTGGGTTAATTGGTTCTGTACAGTGAATATAAGCCTGAGGATATTTTTTCATTGTATCCAATTATTTACATCATTATCACAGTGCTGCAGGAGCAATTCACTCTGCTGCATGCTAACATTTTTCTGACTCTCCCCTCTCAATTCAAACTATCAGAGAAGCACAAAGGCATTGGTTCCACTCTTTTTTCATTCAAGCGTACTACATGCTGCCACTCTGCCTCTTCCCCTGCCTAGCTGCTGCCCCTCTCCTCAGTTCATACTGGTATCTTGTTCCCTTAAGTCTTGGCAGCATGTCTTTTACCTCAGTTAATGCTAGGATCTCCTGCGAGCTCCTCTTCACTCAGTTCATGCATTCACACTTCTTCCCTCCCAATTGCTTGGTACAAGAGAATGGCAGATTGTTTCGATTGCAGATTTCACCTCACCAGACCCCGACCTCTTTCCATTAATAGACCCATTCCTACCAGGAAATCTCTTTCCTACGCTCAGGAATTCCTGCAGACTGCTAACAGGAACACATCCTGCATGAAGTCACTGCTGTTCCCAGCTCCTCTCTTATGAAGCAGGGGAATTTACACTTCCGTGGGTGAGAATTCTGATCTAGTAAAGCTAGTGTGAAAATTTCTAGCCATAGAACAACTATGGCAGAGGGGCCAGAGAGGCTCCAGTTAAACAACACCAATGTGGGGGTTGGGTTTAGTCCTACAGTCATGACACCCACCAGCGGATCCGGAAGTCGTGGAGGACCTTGTGCAGGTCCATGGCAGTCAGCTGAAGCCAATTACACGGCGGCAAGTTCTTAATTGCGATAATGCAGGATTGCTGCCAGATCACATGGTGAAGGGGGCAGCTCTGACGTCAGGAAGCCCGCATCATCTGGTGACCCTGCTGGAACTGGGGCCATATTCAAAGGGTAGAATTTGAGTTGGAAATCACCTTGCAGGTTTGTTTTAAAAGAATAGTACTGCTGCCTCAGAGCACCAGGGATCCGGATTTGATTCCCGGCTTGGGTCACTGTCTGTGCGGCTTCTGCACATTCTCCCTGTGTCTGCGTGAGGTTCCTCTGGGTGCTCCGGTTTCCTCCCACAGTCTGAAAATATGCTGACTAGGAGCACCTGCCATGTTAACTTCGCCCTCAGTGTACCCGAACAGGTGCCAGAGTGTGGCGAGTTGGGGATTTTCACAGTAATTTCATTGCAGTGTTAATGCTTACTTATGACACGAATAAATAAATTTAAAAAAAATTTATATCCTCAGAATCTGAATTTCAGTTACACCAGCACAAAAACAAGTTCCAACGTCCAGTGAGAAGATTCCCCACCGTCACACATGATTATTCAGTGGCATGAATGGATTTAACTGAGGTCTGAGGTGCTCCAGTCTAATTTTTAAAAATTCATTCATGGGACATGGGCGTCACTGATTGGCCAGCCATTTATTACCCATCCCTAGCTGCCCAAAGGCAGTTGAGAGTCAACCACATTGCTGTGGCTCTGGAGTCACATGTGGGCCAAACCAGGTAAGGGCGGCAGGTCTTCTTCCCTAAAGGACATTAGTGAACCAGATGGGTTTTTCCGACGATCAACAATGGTTTCATGGTCATCAGTAGATCTTAATTCCAGATATTTTTTTATTGAATTCAAATTCCACCATCCGCAGTGGTGGGATTCGAACCTGGGTTGCCAGAACATTAGCTGAGTTTCTGGATTAATAGTCTATCAAAAAAACCACAAGGCCATTGCCTCTGCACATTGGCACATCCTTTCCAGCGCTCGAGGATGAGGAAGGACATGGTGGAACATTCCCATGTTGCCACTACCTCTATCTTTTTCTGCCGACAGTCTCCTCAGTGTCCTCCCAGATCCTTGATGACACTGTGCTTTGACACTTGTGCACTGCCCCTTTGAATTTTGGACCCAGTATTCCTGGGTTCCGAATTTCCTGCATTTAAATTATATGCAACTGGCCAGTTAAGCATATCAATGAGCTACCCACCTCTAAAGGGCAAGTTTCCTGTTTTATTACCCTCCTGCTGCGTGCGAACTTAATCGCTTATGGTTTTCCAGTCATCAGGAATCTGTCGCGCGGCCTCCCGCTCAATTTTCCCTGTCTGGTGAACTGGTGCGGCAACAATAATCTCTCCCCTCAATGTCAACAAAGCAAAGGAGATTGTCATCGACTTCAGGAAGTGTAAAGGAGAACATGCCCCTGTCTACATCAACAGGGACGAAGTAGAAAGGATCGACAGCTTCAAGTTTTTAGATGTCCAGATCACCAACAACCTGTCCTGGGCCCCCCCATGTTGACACTATAGTTAAGAAAGCCCACCAACACCTCTACTTTCTGAGAAGACTAAGGAAATTTGGCATGTCAGCTACGACTCTCACCAACTCTTACAGATGCACCATAGAAAGCATTGTTTCTGGTTGTATCACAGTTTGGTATGGCTACTGCTCTGCCCAAGACCGCAAGGAACTACAAAAGGTCATGAATGTAGCCCAATCCATCACGCAAACCAGCCTCCCATCCATTGACTCTGTCTACACTTCCCGCAGCCTCGGCAAAGTACCCAGCATAACTAAGGACCCCACGTACCCCGGACATTCTCTCTTCCACGTTCTTCCTTCAGGAAAAAGATACAAAAGTCTGAGGTCATGTACCAACCAACTCAAGAACAGCTTCTTCCCTGCTGCTGTCAGACTTTTGAAAGGACCCTACCTCGCATTAAGTTGATCTTTCTCTACACCCTAGCTATGACTGTAACACTACATTCTGCACTCTCTCATTTCCTTCTCTATGAATGGTATGCTTTGTCTGTATAGCGTGCAAGAAACAATACTTTTCACTATATGTTAATACATGTGACAATAATAAATCAAATCAAATCAAATCAAACTTGCCCACAAAATCCAGCCCATGGTTTCAGTTGCTTTTCAGAAGAAGTTACAGCAGATGACAAGACGACCTCGTAAGAATTCACCAACTAAAGATTTACGAACTGATGTAAACGCTGTTTAAGAGTTTGAGTGCTTGTACCACCCAATACACGCCGCACCAGGTGCGGATGTGGATGGGTCCAAGAAGCACAAGGCTGGTGTGAGAAGAAAATTGCATGTGAGTGATGTGCTATCAATAAGGCGAAAGACTACCGATCTGCCAATATAAGTGTAGGCTTTTATTCACAACAGAATCAGGAGCACATCCCAACAAATAACCAACCTGGACTGAACAAGGTGGAGGAGACAGCCACCTTTATACTAGGTGCTGAGGGGAGGAACCAAACTGGAAGGGGATGTGTCCAGGTATGACAAGCACACACAACGGTGGTCCATATAGGACAAAGGCACAACTGAGGTCCACCACAGTGAGTGAAATTTAAGGAGATAGTGATCAATGAAAGGTGACTACCGCAACAAGGGGACAACAATTTTTACCATGGTAGCTGCCTTTCCCAACTTTATTCACCAGCATTACGTTTGCCCAGAGTGAAGTAATTTCACCTGAGTTTGTGAATGATGTTGGGAAGAATCAGTCAGGTAGAATGACTTTATGTGACATCCTGTCATAGATCATCCTCTACTTCAAAGAGCATCAGCTTGGAGGAGTCTCATTGGGAAACACGTTGGCGATGGTAATGGTAAGAAGTCTCACAACACCAGGTTAAAGTCCATCAGGTTTATTTGTCGCAAATGTTGGACTGTTAATAAACCTATTGGACTTTAACCTGGTGTTGTGAGACTTCTTACTGTGTTTACCCCAGTCCAATGCCGGCATCTCCACATGATGGTAATGGTGCCAGGGTGAAAAAATATGAATAAACAATTCAATGGAAACTAAGTAGCAGCAGAAAAGAAGCGAAGGAACTTATAAACTGGCCTTGAAACACCTTTCCATTTGGGAGCATCGACATGAAAACTCATCTGGTCTGCCAGTCCCTAGCGACTGTGTTTACCAGATTACTTCAGTAAGTTACATGCTAACGTTACATTTATATTTACGGAGGGAGGTAGAACAACTCCAGGGGACTATGGACTCATCTGATTAATGACAGTAGGAGGAAAAATATTGGAATCCTTACTAAAGAAAAGACTAGAAGTGAAGGGCAAGGCTGGCAGAAGTAGGGAACCCTGGGTGACTCAGGATATTGAGGCCTGATCAAGAAGAAGAAAGAGGCACATGAAGTGCATAGGCAGCTGGGATCAAATGAATCCCTTGAAGAGTACAGGGGGTGTAGGAGTAGAGTTAAGAGAGAAATCAGGAGGACAAAAAGGGGATACGAGATTGTTTTGGCAGATAAGGCAAAGGAGAATCCAAAGAGCTTCTACAAATACATAAAGGGCAAAAGAGTAACAAGGGAGAGAGTAGGACCTCTTAAGGATCAACAAGGTCATCTGTGTGCGGATCCACAAGAGATGGGTGAGATCCTAAATGAATATTTCTCATCAGTATTTACTATTGAGAAAAGCATGGATGTTAGGGAACTTGGGGAAATAAATAGTGATGTCTTGAGGAATGTACATATTACAGAGAAGGAGGTGCTGGAAGTCTTAAAGCGTATCAAGGTACATAAATCCCCAGGATTTGATTAAGTGTATCCTAGGACATGGTGGGAGGCTAGGGAGTAAATTGCGGGTCCCCTAGCCGAGATATTTGAATCATCGATAGTCACAGGTGAGGTGCCTGAAGATTGGAGAGTGGCAAATGTTGTGCCTTTGTTTAAAAAGGGCTGCAGGGAAAAGCCTGGGAACTACAGGCCAGTGAGCCTCACATCTGTGGTGGGTAAGTTGTTGGAAGGTATTTGAGAGACAGGATCTACAGGCATTTAGAGATGCAAAGACTGATTAGGGACAGTCAGCATGGCTTTGTGAGTTGAAAATCATGTCACACAAATTTGATTAAGTTTTTTGAAGGGGTAACCAAGAAGGTAGATGAGGGCAGTGCAGTTGATGTTGTCTACATGGACTTTAGCAAGGCCTTTGACAAGGTACCGCATGGTAGGTTGTTGCATAAGGTTAAATCTCACGGGATCCAGGGTGAGGTATCTAAATGGATACAAAATTGGCTTCTTGACAGAAGCCAGAGGGTGGTTGTAGAGGGTTGTTTTTCAAACTGGAGGCCTGTGACCAGCGGTGTGCCTCAGGGATCAGTGCTGGGTCCACTGTTATTTGTCATTTATATTAATGATTTGGATGAGAATATAGGAGGCATGGTTAGTAAGTTTCAGATGACACCAAGATTGGTGGCATAATGGACAATGAAGAAAGTTATCTCCGATTGCAATGGGATCTTGATCAATTGGGCCAGTGGGCTGACGAATGACAAATTTAGACAAATGCAAGGTGATGCATTTTGGTAGATTGAACCAGGGCAGGACTTACTCAGTTAATGGTAGGGCGTTGGGGAGAGTTACAGAACAAAGAGATCTAAGGGTGCATGTTCATAGCTCCTTGAAAGTGGAGTCACAGGTGAACAGAATGGTGAAGAAGGCATTCGGCATGTTTGGTTTTATCGGTCAGAACATTGAATACAGGAGTTGGGACGTCTTGTTGAAGTTGTACAAGACATGGTAAGGCCACACTTGGAACACTGTGTGTAGTTCTGGTCACTATTATAGAAAGGATATTATTAAATCGGCTTATGATGAAAGTGAGGAGGTGTGGGATAGAGGGAAAGTTGGCCGATTGGATAGGTAACTGGCTATCTGATCGAAGACAGAGGGTGGTGGTCGATGGAAAATTTTCAGATTGGAGGCAGGTTGCTAGCGGTGTGCCGCAGGGATCAGTGCTTGGTCCTCTGCTCTTTGTGATTTTTATTAATGACTTAGAGGAGGGGGCTGAAGGGTGGATCAGTAAATTTGCTGATGACACCAAGATTGGTGGAGTAGTGGATGAGGTGGAGGGCTGTTGTAGGCTGCAAAGAGACATAGATAGGATGCAAAGCTGGGCTGAAAAATGGCAAATGGAGTTTAACCCGGATAAATGTGAGGTGATTCATTTTGGTAGGACTAATTTAAATGTGGATTACAGGGTCAAAGGTAGGGTTCTGAAGACTGTGGAGGAACAGAGAGATCTTGGGGTCCATATCCACAGATCTCTAAAGGTTGCCAGTCAAGTGGATAGAGCTGTGAAGAAGGCCTATAGTGTGTTAGCTTTTATTAACAGGGGGATGGAGTTTAAGAGCCGTGGGGTTATGCTGCAACTGTACAGGACCTTGGTGAGACCACATTTGGAATATTGTGTGCAGTTCTGGTCACCTCACTATAAGAAGGATGTGGAAGCGCTGGAAAGAGTGGAGAGGAGATTTACCAGGATGCTGCCTGGTTTGGAGGGTAGGTCATATGAGGAAAGGTTGAGGGAGCTAGGGCTGTTCTCTCTGGAGCGGAGGAGGCTGAGGGGAGACTTAATAGAGGTGTATAAAATGATGAAGGGGATAGATAGAGTGAACGTTCAAAGACTATTTCCTCGGGTGGATGGAGCTATTACAAGGGGGCATAACTATAGGGTTCGTGGTGGGAGATACAGGACGGATATCAGAGGTAGGTTCTTTACGCAGAGAGTGGTTGGGGTGTGGAATGGACTGCCTGCAGTGATAGTGGAGTCAGACACTTTAGAAACATTTAAGCGGTTATTGGATAGGCACATGGAGCACACCAGGATGATAGGGAGTGGGATAGCTTGATCTTGGTTTCAGATAAAGCTCGGCACAACATCGTGGGCCGAAGGCCCTGTTCTGTGCTGTACTGTTCTATGTTAAACTAGAAAGAGTGCAGAAAAGATTACTAGGATGCTACCGGGACTTGATGGTTGGAGTTATAAGAAGAGGCTGGATAGACTGGGACTTTTTTCTCTGAAGCGTAGGAGGCTGAGGGGTGACCTTATAGAGGTCTATAAAATAATGAGGGACACAGATCAGCGAGATAGTCAATATCTTTTCCCAAAGGTAGGGGAGTCTAAAACTAGAGGGCATAGGTTTAAGGTGAGAGGGGAGAGATACAAAAGTGTCCAGAGGGGCAATTGTTTCACACAGAGGGTGGTGAGTGTCTGGAACAAGCTGCCAGAGGTAGTAGTAGAAGCGGGTACAATTTTGTCTTTTAAAAAGCATTTAGATAGTTACATGGACAAGATGGCTATAGAGGGATATGTGCCAAATGCGGGCAATTGGGATTAGCTTAGAGGTTTTAAAAAAAGGGCGGCATGGACAAATTGGGCCGAAGGGCCTGTTTCCACACTGTAAACCTCTATGTCCCTATGACTAGAAGAACATCAAGAAGCCAAGAATATAATAATGAATAGTCAGCATAAATTTTAAAAAACAAAGTGTTGCTTGATCAACCGCAATTAATTATTTGAAGAGGTAACAGAGAAAGTAGATAAGGATAGTGTAGTACATGTCGATCTCCAAAAGGCCTTTGATAAGATACCACCTACTAGACAGTTGAATAATATCACACCATGTGGCGTCAGGGACAATTAACAATAGATAGCTAGCTGGTTTAAAGACAGAAAGCAGATAGTATGAGCAATGGATAGTTATTCAGAGTGGCAGGAGGTGGATAATGAGATCTCAGAAGGATTAGTGCTGGAAGCTATTTATTCACAATTTACATTAATGATTTAGGCTTGGAATCAGGGACACAATTTCTTTGTTTGTACAGAACACAAAATTGGGAGGGACAGTCAACATTGTGAGATCATAGTGCTTTTGTGACCTAGCGAATAATCTAAAGGGCTGGACTAATGATCTGGAGACTTGCATTCAAATCCCACAATGATAAGTGGGGAATTTAAATTCAGTTAATTAAATCAATTTGGAATAAAAAGTTAGCTTCAGTAATATATAAAAACCGGGTTGTCATAAAAGACCCATCTTGTTCACTGATGTCCCCGAGGGAAGGAAATCTGCCATCCTTACCCAGTCTGGGCGAGACATGTACCAGTCAACAGCAATATGGTTGGTTCTTAACTGCCTTCTGAAATGTCTTAGCAAGACAAACACTTATACTAAACCTCTATGAAAAGCTCTAATAAGAATGAAACAGGACAGACCATGCAGCATTGGACACATCAAAGGCACACCCAGTACAGAGAGTTCTGCAAAGTCCTCCTCTCTAACCTATGAGGATTTGCACCAAAGTTGCGAGATCTGTCCCACAGGTTAGTCAAGCAACAGCTAGTCAAGCAATAGCTTGATTTCGTCATACTCATCAAATCGTACCTTTCATCCAATGTCCGAGGCTTCTTCATCATCACCCTTGAGTATAACTCACCAGAATAACTCAATACTGACTCTGAATCCCATGATGGTTCACGACATCAGGTTAAATATGGGGAAAGAAGCCACTTGCTGATTACTACCTACCACCCTCCCTCAGCAGATGAATTCGTACTCCTTTGAAGCAGCAATGAGGGTAAAAAGAAATACAATATAATTTGGGTGAGGAACTTCAATGCCTGTAACAAAGAGTGGTTTGACAGCTCAACCCCCATGCGAGATAAGATAGATTCCAAACAGATCTAGCAGTTTTAAAGCTGGACAACCAGGAAGCACCTGTGGGCCACCAGCAGCATCAGGATTGTATTCAACCATAATATATAACCCCCAACCCCCGACATTTCCCCCACTGTACCATTCCCATCAGGCAAGGAGATCAACCTTGATTAACTGAGGAGCGTAGAAGAGCATGTCACAACCAGTATCAGGCATAACTAAAACTGGGGTGTCAACCAGGTGAAGGTATATCATAGGACTACAAGCACACTAAACAGTGGAAGCAGCATGCTATAAGCAAAGCACATGACCCCACAACCAACATATCGTAGTGGACAATTAAACAAACTAATGAGAGGAGGAGGCTCTGTGAACATCCTCAAAGATGGGGGGCACCTATCACCTGTGTGCAAAAGAAAAACCTGTAGCATTTGCAACCATGTTCAGACAGAAATGCTGTAGGATAATTCATCTTAGCCTTCACACCATCACAGATATTCAGGTAATTTGATTCACTCCACGTCTTGCCGAGAGATGACTAAGTATGCTGGAAACAGTAGTGCTGTAGTACTTATGACTTGTGTTCCAGAACTTACCTGGCCCCTAGCCAAGCTTTGCCAGTACAGCCACAACACTGACGTCTACCTAACAAAAAACAGGACAAATCCAATACTGCCAAGTGCCACCCCATCTGTCTTCTTTTGATCAGCAAAGTGATAGAAAGTGTTTTCAACAGTGCTATCATACGGCACTTACTCAGCAATAATCTCTTCACCTTTGGATCCATTAGGACCACTCAGCTCCTGACCTTGGTCCAAACATGGACAAAAGAGCTGAATTCCAAAGATGAGATGACTGTCCATGACATCAAGGCAGCATTTGTCAGAGTGTGGGATCGAGGAGCTTTCACAAGATTTAAATCAATGGGAATCAGGGGGAAACCTCTCCACTGGCTGGAGTCATACCTGGCACAAAGGAATGGTTGTGGTTCTTGGAGATCAATCATCTCAGACCCAGCACATTGCAACATGGCAGTGTCCTAGGTCCAACCACCTTCATCAATTATCTTCTTTCCAACAGAAAGTTAAATGTGGGGCTGTTTATCGATGATTGTACAATGTTCAATTCCTCTCCCAACTCCTCAGATAACAAAGCAAATTCTACTTGCATGCAGCAAAACCTAGGCAATATTCAGGCCAGGAGCGATAAGTGGCATGTAATATTCATGACACTCAAGTGCCAGGCAACGACCATTTCCAACAAGAGGAATTCTCACCATCTCCCATGACATTCAATTTCATCACTGTCACTCACCAGAAACATCCTGGAGATCACCATTGACCAGAAACCTAACTACAACAGCCATGTGGTTACAAGAGATCGGAGGTTGTGAATTCTATAAGTAACTAACCTCCTGACGTAGAATCATAGAATCTCTACAGTGCAGAAGGAGGTCATTTGGCCCATCGGGTCTGCACCGACCACAATCCCACCCAGGCCCTATCCCCATAATCCCATGTATTTACCCTAGCCAGTCTCCTTGACACCAAGGGGCAATTTAGCATGGCTAAGCCACTTAACCTGCACATCTTTGGACTGTGGGAGGAAACCGGAGCACCCAGAGGAAACCCACACAGACAAGGGGAGAACATGCAAATTCCACACAGTGACCCAAGCCGGGAATCAAACCTGGGTCTCTGGCACTGTGAGGCAGCAGTGCTAACCACTGTGCCACCGTGCCGCCCATATCAAGCCTTTCCATCCTTTTCAAGGCACAAGTCAGGAGTGGAATGAAATGCTCCCCAAAGCTGATGGATGTAGTTCCAACAACACTCAAGAAACTCAATCCCATTAACCGCTCATCCACCATCTTAAGCCTGCACTCTGCTGCTGGCAGGCTACTTCCAGATCAACTCTGGATTCTGGCCACTGCAGGGGGCCTGGCTGCTGTTGGCTAGATCGTGGTGACATCCCTCCCCCAGTTGACCAAATATTGGGCCTAATTGGCTACCCACCGGTGAGGGGCAGGTAGCCTCAGACACACACACACCCCTTCCCCGGTAGACTCACTGGAGGTGGCAACTTGTCGGGTAACCGAACTGACATGCTCTTTTCTGTGTTTGCTCCCCGGTTCCCACTCCACAACCGGCCTTTGCACAGTGGTTAGCATTGCTGCCTCAAGGCGCCAGGGACCCGGGTTGAATTCTGGCCTCGGGTAACTGCACATTCTGCCCATGTCTGCATGGGTTTCCTCCAGGTGCTCCGGTTTCCTCAAAATGTGTTACACTGATTGTCAACGCTAAATTGTACCTTAGTGTTAGGGGGACTAGCAGGGTAAATACGTGGGGTTACATGGACAGGGTGGGATTGTTATCAGTGGTCCGAATGACCTCCTTCTGCACTGTTAGGATTCTATGATTCCAAGACCAGAAAATTCAGCCCATGAAGCATTGGTTTCAAACAACGTTGATAAATCACAAGATTAGTGTACGATTGTGTCTGTTCCGCATGCTGAGGACTGAAGCAAGAATCAGTGTGGCTATAAATCTTGGAGTGGAATGGGGAGGTGAGGATATAAAGAATGTTTCTTTTTGTGCTGTAATTGTAACAATGTGTTTCTTTAATGCTGTTGAAAGTGTAATAGAACAGTGACTTTCAGTTCTTGGAGGGAGTCTATTATAGTTAATGGTGGCATCTGAAAGACTTCATCACTGAAGCTGGTCCCTGACAGGTGACACCCAAATACAAATGAAACAGTTCAAACTCTATCTCCTTTAGCTGACAGCCAGTACAATACCTTCTTCTGTATATTGTACCAAACTATGTCAAAGATAGGTTTGCAACTTACAGACGGTCTTCAGAATGCACCCATCTGAACACAAGACATTCCATTTCTCAGCGATGGTTTGTGTAGGAATTGTACTATTAATGCATTGACAGCTGCACATTCCTGTTAATCAGTCAGCGCATTACCTGATGGTTAAATCCAGTACAAACTGCAAAGGGCCTTTACAATTCCTGTGAGAATCACCATGGTAGGTTTGCAAAAAAATTACACCCTTATTATTTACAGTTTAATTCTTATTTGCTCTTCGGCTGCTTGTAGAGAACGTTCTAGTTTGTTTTTCAAATTAACTGCCTCTGCATTTTAACAGCCGAAAATATTTTAAGTACATGAAGTCTTATATATCACTAACATTTTTAGCAGTAATGTGTGCACTGCACTGGTAGCGCGGATCACAGCACAGAGCACAAAGAAGGTGGAATAGTCAGACATGTGAATTTAGAAGCTCATGTTTCTCTGCAGGAATGCAATCCCAAGAGCTGTTCTGCTCTCAACAATCGCCCAATCGTTTGGGTTTGATCCTTAATTATATTACTCAGAACCCTTCTGAAATGCCATTACATCATTACCATCTGACATGTCTCTTTCTGTGACACACCCATTAACTTCCTTAATGAAAACAATGTGAGCAGAAACAGAACTTCCTATTTAGCTAAATGGAGTTCAGGCTCTGCAGAATAAGCCACATTCGATTGATAAAAAAAACTACATTTTCTTTGCCTTTTGTTTTACAGCAAGGAAGTTATTTTCTATAGGCATGACAATTCCAGTTTGATTTCTGTAGGTAGTGGAAAATGTGCTCAGTTAAAGCTGAGGTTTGGGAAAGAACAATTAAGCATTATATAAAATGAATACCAAAGACTTTCGGACATTGAACAAGTTCAACGGGATCAGCTTGGGTTTGTTGTAGATTCTAACTAAGCATCAGGAACCCAGTGAATGTACACAGAAGTCCAGAAACTCCCATCTCCTCCCCACAGCGGGTAATTTGAATCGAAGCCTAGGTTTCTGCTGCAAAACCAGCTTAAGATGTTTTGGTTCATTGGCAATTGTACAGGGCATTGGTGAGGCCACACCTGCATTGCGTGCAGTTTTGGTGTCCTTATCTGAGGAAGGATGTCCTTGCAACAGAGGGAGTGCAGTGAAGGTTTACCAGGCTAATTCCTGGGATGGCAGGTCTGTCATATGAGGAGAGACTAAGTTGGTTAGGGTTGCATTCATTGGAGTTTAGAAGAGTAAGGGGGAATCTCATTTAAACTTTTAAAATTCTAACAGGATTAGATAGGGTAGATTCAGAAAGAATGTTCCCAATGGTGGGTAAGTACAGAACTAGGGGTCATAGTTTGAAGGTAAGGGGTGAACCTTTTAGGACTGAGGGGAGGAGAAATTTCTTCACCCAGAGGGTGGTGAATGTGTGGAATTCATCACCACAGAAAGTAATTGAGGCCAAAATGTGTGATTTCAAGAAGAAATTAGATGTAGCTCTTGGGGCTAAAGGGATCAAGGGACATGGGGGGAAGGCATGATCAGGATGTTGGATTGGATGATCAGCCATGATCAAAATGAATGGTGGAGCAGGTTCAAAGGGTCACCTGCCCTGCTGAGTGTTTCTGCTTTTTACATTTAACTTTCTGCCATCATTTTAAAGTTTGCTGATGACACCACCGTTGTGGGTCGGATCTCAAAAAATGACAAGATACAGTACAGGAAAGAGATAGAGAATCTGGCGAACTAGTGCGATGACAATAATCTCTCCCTCAATGTCAACAAAACGAAAGAGATAGTCATCGACTTCTGGAAGCGTAGTGGAGGGCATGCCCCTGCCTACATCAATGGGAATGAAGTAGGAATGGTCAAGAGCTTCAAGTTTTCAGGTGTCCAGATCACCAGTAGTCTGCCCTGGTCCCCCCATGCTGACGCTATAGTTAAGAAAGCCCGCCAATGCCTCTACTTTCTCAGGAGGCTAAGGAAATTTGACATGTCTGCTACAACTTTCACCAACGTCTATAGATACACCATAGAAAGCATTCTTTCTGGTTGTATCACAGCTTGGTATGACTCCTGCTCTGTCCAAGACCGCAAGAAATTACAAAGCGTCATGAAAGAAGCCCATTCTATCATTCAAACCAGCCTCCCATTCATTGACACGGTCTACATTTCCCATTGCCTCACAAAAGCAGCCAGCATAATCAAGAACCCCATGCACCCTGGACATTCTCTCTTCCACCTTCTTCCATCAGGAAAAAGATACAAAAGTCTGAGATCACGTAACAACTGACTCAAGAACAGCTTCTTCCCTGCTGCTGTCAGACTTTTGAATGGACCTACCTCGTATTAAGTTGATCTTTCTTTACACCCTAGCTATGACTGTAACACTACACTCTGCACCCTCTCCTTTCTTCCCTTTGCACGGTATGCTTTGTCTGTATAGTGCGCAAGAAACAATACTTTTCACTCCATACTAATACATGCGACAATAATAAATCAAACAAAAACCGAAAATAAAAAAAAATCATCCTGTTGACTTTCAGTATATGGAGACGGACAGGGATAAGGATCTGACCTGATTAAATCAAGTATGTCCAAAAGTGCATTCCGATTTCCCTTGTGCAAAGTGTTTGGTGAAGTCAAGAGTTGTGGCATACTTTCAAACGACCCTCTTGTCCTATTAATAGTTCAGACTTTAAAACACAGAGCTACAGAATATTCCCAGCTGCCAGATTAAAGCTGTTAAAATTAAGTGAAGGCAACACAACACGTTTATGATTTATACAGTTCTTTGCGCTGGGAATGCTTTGAGTAGTTTGCATTGCTAGTAATATGTCTGCAGTAACAACTGTTACTGAATGACAGGGTACACAGGCTATAAGGGACATGGCCCGAACTCTGCAGCACTGATCTTGTTTACATGTCCAAACATCCTCTGCTACCAAGGTTACCAATGTGTTTGGACAGATGCCCAGTGTTGTAACTTTTAATGAAACACTGCCCTCTAATGATTCATGCGAAATACTGCAGGTCACTGTCTGATATTATTCGCAATTGTCTGATCAGTTTTTACTGAACGATTAACAATGTTTGGTATTCAAGTTATTTTTTCTCCCTGAAGCACCTTATTATAATTCAACAGTGAAGGAATGAAGCCACAAAACATCAACATTGAATTTTTTAACATTTGGGTCCTTTTTCCCAGAGACAGGGTGGGATCAGAGTGAGTTTTTAATTTATTTTCACAGGACAGAGGCGTCGCTGGGTTGGCCAACATTTATTGCCCATCCCTAATTGCCCTTGGGGTGGCGGTGGTGAGCAACCTTCTTGAACTGCGGCAGTCCACGTGCTATAGGTATACCCATGTTGTTGTTAGGGAAGGAGTTCAGGATTTTGGCCCAGCAACAGTGAAGGAACAGTGATATATTTCCAAGTCAGGATGTTGAGTGTCTTGGAGGGTAACTTCCAAGTGGTGGTGTTCCCATGTAACTGCTGCCCTTGTCCTTCTAGGTGGTGGTTTCAGGTTTGATAAGTGCTGTTGGAGGACAGAACATTGGTGAGTTGCTGCAGTGCATCTTCTCGATTGTACACTGTGCATTGGTGGTGGAGGGAGTGAATGCTGGAGGTAGTGAATGGGGTGATGTTCAGGTTAAAAGGGCTAGAGAGGGAATGCCTCCATTTTGAGACATCCCCCTGCCCCACAATCCCTCACCCCTGCTTCCCATTACCGCCCCTGCCGCCCCATCCCCCCACCTTATTACTGCTGCAGATCCAGTAATAGTTAATTTGCTTCTACAGGGACTAAAGGGTAAATATTCGCGCGGGGACTGGGCAACTATTTGCGGCAAGGTTGCAGAACGATGAGTCCAGTCTAGTCCAGACATTTATAAAATGTCTTTCAACTTTCCAGCTAATTGCTCCAAAGTAGCACCTTTATGAGTTTTAAAACACCTGAGAAAAAATAATCTCAGCGTACTGTTCATTCCACATGTCAATCATTGTGACGAGTGAGACAGGGAAATGGACTGGAATGAAGTGCTGCACTGCTGGAGGTGCTGTCTATCGGAGGGGATGTTAAACCGAGGTCCTGTTTTCCTCCCACATGGGTGTTAAAAATCCAGTGACAACTATATTGATGAAGAGCAGGGGAGATATCTCCGGTGGCCTGGCCAGTGTTTATCACTCAATCAAACATCACAGAAACAAATTATTGGTCTTTTGAAAAAGCTTAACCACAGGCATGTCATCTGCCAAAATAATGATTAATTTTAACAAGTTAACAATAACATAAAGCAAAAAATATGCAGGGCGAAAAATACATTTAATTTGTAGCATTGTTTGTAATGTAACAATAATTTTTAATGTTGATTTCAATGGTGAATCCTGAAGTGAGTTGAAGGAATGACATTAGGAGGGCAGCACTCCAAACTATTCTCAACCGATGACTTGTGCCCTGTTACTTTCACTCTCTGTACTATTATAAAGGTTCCTTCGCTGTAAGGCGAGAGGGCTGATGCATCTTGTTATTGTTGAAGTAATCGCGGCACAGTCTCACCACAGACTAAACACAAGCAAAAGACAAAATGAACGTTTTGAAAGAATAACGCTGGGCATGCACATATCAAGTTCAGCAGACTTAGACTAAACAAGTGTAACTCTAAATGCTTTGACAAACATTTCTAACATGTGAAATAAAGAGGGAACTAAATCAAACAGAGAGTAAAACTGACTGACATGGAGGTAATGGCAGGCAAGGCAAACCTAGAAGGCTGCTTGGGTACTGAGGCAAAATATAACAGAGCAAGAGCCATACCAAGCAATGATACAACCAGAAAGAATGCTTTCTATGGTGTATCTGTAGAAGCTGGTGAGAGTTGTAATGGACATGTCAAATTTCCTTAGTCTTCTGAGAAAGTAGGAGCAGTGGCGGCCTTCTTAACTATAGTGTCAGCATGCGGGGGACCAGGACAGGTTGTTGGTGATCTGGACACCTAAAAACTTGAAGCTTTCAACCATTTCTACTTCATCCCCATTGGTGTAGACAGGGGCATGTTCTCCACTACGCTTCCTGAAGTCGATGATAATCTCCTTCGTTTTGTTGACATTGAGGGAGAGATTATTGTCGCCGCACCAGTTCACCAGATTCTCTGTCTCATTCCTGTACTCTGTCTCATCATTGTTGGAGATCCGACCCACAACGGTGGTGTCGTCAGCAAACTTGAAAATCAAGTTGGAGGGGAATTTGACCACACAGCCATAGGTATATAAAGAGTATAGTATAGGGCTGAGAACACAGTCTTGTGGAGCACCGGTGTTGAGGATGATCGTAGAGGATTGTTGTTGCCTATCCTTACTGATTATGTTTTGTGGGTTGGGAAGTTCAGGATCCAGTCGCAGAGGGAGGAGCCGAGGCCCAGGCCATGGAGTTTGGAGATGAGTTTCGTAGGAATGATGGTGTTGAAGGCTGAGTTGTAGTCAATAAATAGGAGTCTGACACTGGTGTCTTTGTTATCTAGGTGTTCCAGGCAAGGATCAGCTGTGGATCTTGTTGGTGTCCACAAATGGCTGTGCACCATTGCATTGCTCTGGTCACTAAGTTGGACATTCCATTCAATTCCAGACAGACGGGGCCTCACAGACTCAGAAGGCAGTGCGATTTAGCTCTATTGATGGATTCGCCAGATGCAGGACATCAACAATTGTATCTATATTGGTATCACAACACCAAGTGACCAGCCAGGCAGATGCAGCAACAGGAAGGGCTTCCACTTTCTCAATGTTCAACTTGTCTGCAACCACAATAGAAATTTCCTCTATTGTGCACTCGCTTTTCTGGGAACTGCCATAATTTTTTCCTTCTCTGGTAGTCCAGGCTGCCAAAGATCTTCACTCCAATACTCAAAGTCAATGGATGGATTCAAGGAAGAGATGACTACTCACCCCTTCACGTGTGCTCTTGACAGTGATACAGAGCTGCTACAACTAAAGCCATCTGCTCACATGGACCACCATCGCGTTAGGCGCTATTGGTCTTCTGTGGATGCAGCTCCAGTGCCTGAACCGGTTGGGTTGACACCCTGCAGTACTGTTCAGCAAGAGTCTCACTTGTTGTGATCTGCTGTCCTCACCATAATATAGCTCACCAGAGAGGTGTGGATGTTGAAGAGGTGATGCCCCAGAATGACACAGCTTATTGGAGGAAGAGGAAAAATAAGAGAAAAAGGGGGAAGAGAAAGATACCCAATACAGAGGTGCCCCAGCTGTACAAGGGCAAGGCCGTACCTGGTTCAAGACTTGAGGATCTCATCAGAGTGCTATCAATATCAGGGATTATTTGATCCAGGCATCTTTCAGCTGAGCCCTTCTAACCTGGGAGGATGGCAAGGTCTGGAACTGACTTTGAGCTGCTTGTGAGAACATTTCCAATGAGACACAGCCTTGAATATGTCCACTGTCATCATTAGTGAATGACGCAGATCTGTCCAGAGCTTTCACAGCCTTTGCTCTTCTTCACCGCCTCCTCCCCTTTTCTTATCTTGCCATTGAAGAGTGGAAACGGACATGGATAATGTGTCAGGTTTACATGGTGCTGAAAAAGAGAAGTGCACATTTACAGGAGAAACATATCCCAGTGAGCCACTCAGTACTCTACCCAATGTGGTGGCCTCTATTCTTTGACACCTCTGTGGCCTGCCCTTATGTTCTTGGGTCAGATGGAGGCACCCTGCTCGTATGCCTCTGTTTTAATTGAGATACACTGGCAGTCATCCTCATGGTGGAGGTGCCTCTGGTTGCATCTCTCGAGGCTCCTACACAGTTCCTCAAGTTCCTTCACTGACATCAATTCTTTTGGAATTTTGCCTCAGGATCATCCCTTACATGACGAGTGAGCAAAGATGCCACTTGGAGGCTTGATTTGATTTCATTTATTATTGTCACATATTAGTATACAGCGAAAGTATTGTTTCTTGCGTGCTAAACAGACAAAGCATACCGTACATAGAGAAGGAAAGGGGAGAGTGCAGAATGCAGAAAAAGGTCATCTTAATATGACGCAGGTCTATTCAAAAGTCTGATGGCAGCAGAGAATAGGCAGTTCTTGAGTCAGTTGATACGTGTCCTCAGGCTTTTGTATCTTTTTTCCGATGAAAGAAGGTGGGGTCCTTGATTATGCTGGCTGCTTTTCCGAGGCAGCGGGAAATGTAGACAGAGTCAATGGATGGGAGGCTGGTTTGCATGATGGACTGGGCTTCGTTCATGACCCTTCGTAGTTTTTTGCTGTCTTGGACAGAGCAGGTGCCATATTAAGCTGTGATACAACTTCTATGGGGCATCTATAAATGTTGGGTGAGAGTTGTAGTTGTCATGCCAAATTTCCTTAGCCTCCTAAGAAAGTAGAGGCGTTGGTGGGCTTTCTTAACTATAGCATTCGCATGGGGGGACCAGGACAGGTTGTTGGTGATCTAGACACTTAGAAGCTCTCGACCATTTCCACATTGTCCCCATTGATGTAGACGGGGGCATGTTCTCCTCTATATTTCATGAAGTTGATGACTATCTCTTGTTTTGTTGACATTGAGGGAGCGATTATTGTCGTTGCACCAGTTCACCAGATGCTTTATCTCTTTCCTGTACTCCATCTCATCATTGTTTGAGATCCAACCCACTACAATGGTGTCATCAGCAAACTTGAAAATCGAGTTGGAGGGGAAGTTGGCCACACAGTTATAGGTGTATAAGGAGCATAGTAGGGTGCTGAGGAGGGGGCACTGTTGTTGAGGATGATCGTAGAGGAGGTATTGTTGCCTCTGCTTTTAACCCCTGAATTACTATTACCTCATCTTGAATCAGGTCCATTATAATTGAATAATTGGTCAATCTCACTGCTGCATTATGGTGAAGGACAATGTGATGTTCAGCTAGAAACCAGTATCTGATCACATGCTGTTCCCACAGGCAGAGCTTTACAACAGCATGTTAGTACTTTTAAAACTTACACACTTTTGAATTAAGATCATAGAACCAAAGAAAGTTTACAGCATAGAAATAGGCCATCACCCCATCTACGCTGGCCAAAAAGGAGATAAAAAGAAAACTAGCCACGCCTTTTAATAATCTTTAATAAGCCTTAATAATCTAACTACTTGATTAATTACTCATTCCTCAATTATAACTTAATTGAGGTACTCTACTTAGTCAATCAACTATTTTTGACTGGTTGCTAATTATATGCAGTAATTCTTATTTAACACATGCCAGTGATTATAAAATACAGAACACAAAATGACTTCTTTGGCCCATGTTGGTACAAAATGGTGTCTTGGCCTTGTTAGCTTATTGAGTGAATATAATGTGAAAATGGTGTGCAAATAGTCAAATACACTAAAAAGCTACTACCCAGGCTTACTTACAGAACATATAAAGGGCGCAAAACCATTTTTGAAGTTAAGCCATCCAACCTTTTTTGTATGATACATACATTCACATGTTGTTTCTAACAGATGTACCATGAATCGGAGTGAGTTGACCGTACTGTGGCTGAAGTGCATAATACGAAGGAACAAGGTATAGAGAAACCTGAAATAATGCGTGCACTACTTTCAACTAGGCTAGGTGGCTTGACCAGTATGTAAACATCTAAATCAAGAGTACCGTTAAGTCTCTGAGGTCAGAAACAGTTGCAATAATATGATGACACCTTTTCTTGCACAAATATTCTCATAGCGAAAACATCTTGAGGTAAAGGTTGCAGTAAAATTCCATACTAGCCGAACTGTAATGGAAATATTTCTGTGCTGTTCTCATTATTTGGGTTCCTAATTATCCAGCATGCATCAAATAATGAAGTGAAAGCAACCAGTCTTGTTATAATGCTTCATAGAATTGCAAATTCAATGATTTCTGCTACTACCTCATTGACAAAGTTCATTCCTGATTTAATAAGGTACCTAATTAAAAGAGTTAGAAAATACCAATTATATTCCACCCATAAAACTGACTACATAAGTCATCACTGACATCACTGGGTTAAGGTTTATTTAATTTGTGTATAAAATGGTCATGGTTAAATGTATGGAGTGGTACTAAATCACTCAGCACAGGAAGATCCCAGGTTTGGTTCTCAGTGTGAAACAAGTTTGCTGATTTCAATCAGTGCGCGAGACAGTGAGTGGATACAATTGCCCTTTGTGTCCCTAGACTGGGGGAGTAACCTGTCAGGGTTTACTTCTCTCAATCAATTATTATGATGAACCCCACTAGATATTCAGGTGAAACTGGGTTTTTCTGAAACCCTCCGGATTGCCTGGACGTCTCTGGGAATCGAGGATTGCTCTCCTGAGCAACTCGGAAGAGAAACAAAGGGGGGAATTTTCCCGCTCCGCCTGCCATGGGAATCGTAGCGGGCGGAGGGCCGACCGTGCAAAGGTCCGTTGACCCCAGGTGGGATTTCCGGTTTTGGGGCGAGCACGGCCGGAAAATCCTGATCAAAAATTTAGTGTCTGTGTACTTCAGTCTCAAGAGGAGAGAAGCCAGGAAAATATTGCTGCTAAGGCGGTAAAACCCACCTGGGAGGGCGGAAAGGGCCCTTCCAGGGCAGGGTGGTATGAATTTAAATGTGAAAAATTAACCCGCAGCCTTGCAACATTCCAATTCTTCGCTTAATTTAAATTAACCACATGGAGATCTGAAAAGGGAACTGGGCCAGATTGGTCATGTGCAGGCAACCTATTAACAAATAATGAGAATGGAAAGGCCAGGGTAATGGACAAAGGGCAGCAGCAGAGAGAAGTGACAGCAAATGTGTCAAGGAAAATAAATAGGGCTGTGAGGGGAAAATGTTAGACAAGGGATTAAAGCACGGGGAATGTGAAGGGATAAAGAATTGGAATGATGGCAGATTCTCTCTTGATAGGAAAAAAATGTCAGGCAGTTACTTCCGAGCAGTTCAGGAAATGGATTACCCAGACTCTGCTCAATGCACCTTCCATATTCCTCGAGTCAATCGCTCACTGAGCCCTTGGCATGGCCACTGAAATCTGCACTCGCAGAGATATCTGCTGCCATGGGGTTTGGAGAGAAATAGCCATCTGCCAGTTTAATAGCAAGTAAAAGCGAGAGACTGTTCATCAAACGCAATGGAAATAAAGCAACAAATCCAATGCAGCCGAATGAAAAAGGGAAAATTGAAAACAAATGAGCCAGCGCTCGGTAACAGCCAGCCAGTGCTTGCAGGTGCCTTCAGTCTGTGATGCTTTATCTGACAAATGCCCTCTTTGCGCTGATCTGTCATTTGAATTGAACACAAAGTATGGGGAAAGAGGTATACTTAAATGATAATGATCATGTGGTGGTGGTGGAATAGTGGTATTGTCGTTGGACTAGTAATCCTGAGACCCAGAGTAATGCTCTGGGGGTCTGGGTTCAAACACATCATGGCAGATGGTGGAATTCAATAAAAGTCAAATGATGACAATGAAACCATTGTTGTTTGCTGTATAAACCTATCCGGTCCACCAATATGGCAGCACAGTGGTTAGCACTGCTGCCTCACAGCGCCAGGGACCCGGGTTTGATTCCCAGCTTGGGTCACTGTCTGTGTGGAGTCTGCACATTCTCCCCGTGTCTGCGTGGGTTTCCTCCGGGTGCTCCGGTTTCCTCCTACAGTCCGAAAGACTGCTGGTTAGGTGCATTGGCCATGCTAAATTCTACCTCAGTGTATCTGAACAGGCGCCGGAGTGTGGCGACTAGGGGATTTTCATAGTAACTTCTTGTGACACTAATAAATAGGTTTAAACAATGTCCTTTAGGGAAGGAAATCTGCCATCCTTACCTGGTCTGGTCTACATGTGACTCCAGGTCCACAGCATTTTAAGTGCCCTCTGCAATGGCCTGGCAAACTACTCAGTTCAAGGGCTTATTATGGATGGACAATAAATAACAAATGCTGGCCATGCCACTATAAAAAATATGTATTTTGTCACAAACGTTGCAGAATGCACATTGCGCCTGTTTTACTAATCTCAGGCTCAGTTATACCTCCAGATTGTATGGTGTTAAACAGTGGAACTATAACTAATGAATATTTGAGAATGACCTGATTGTCAAGCTTGTGAGAAAATACTTGGAAGAAAAAAATAACAGAATCAGTAAATTTAACTGAAGTTACGGCTAAGATCAAATTCTGCAGATTTGATGAACTGAGACAAGGCAGCAATTCAACAGCTAAATCACACTTCGCTAATTTTTAAAGTTTTTAAAAAAATTTATTAATTAGTCACAAGTAAGGCTTTCATTAATGCTGCAATGAAGTTACTGTGAAATCCCCCTAGTTGCCACACTCCAGCGCCTGGTCAATGTACCTAATCAGCACGTCTTTTCGACTGTGGGAGGAAATCGGAGCACCCAGAGGAAACCCACACAGACATGGGGAGAAATTCCACACAGACAGTGACCCAAGCCAGGAATCGAACCCAGGTCCCTGGCACTGTGAGGCAGCAGTGCTAACCACTGTGCCACTGGGTGACATTTGCTGAAAAGCATTTTGATTGGAATGACGTTATAAATTGTGACTTGAAAATCAGCAACAATTAAACCAAGATTCCTGCAGAAATTATTTTTGACAGGATTAGCTTGTTAGATGCGCAACATTAGGCAAATTGCAGGAAAGGAAACTAGCAACAGTGCAAAAACAGGCTTGAATATGAGCATTAAGGCATAAGGAGATAGACTGAAAATACATTGGGGCACAGGTGTATCACAGCTTAACTTACGAGTAGATTTATTTCAGCCTGTAATGGTCAAAAACTTGCATTTATATATCATCAAGTAAAACACTCCAAGGTGTTTCACAGGAAGGATATCAAACAAATTTGACACTAAGCCACATAAGGAGATATTAAGATAGCTGATCTAAAGCTTAGTCAAAGGTAGGTAAATAGGAGCACATTAAGGGGGAAGAGTGGGGGTGAAGCAGTAGTAGGAGGAAACTCCAGAGTATAGCCATCGATGTAGAGCGGTTATAATCACAGATGTGCAAGAGGTCAGACTTTAGCAACACAGATTTTTAAAAAGTAACGGACTGGAGGGTATTACAAAAGTAGACAGGGACAAGGACACGGAGGGATTTGAACACTAGGATGGATATTTTAATATTGAGCTATTGATGTACCGGGAGCCAATATAGATCAGTGAGCACAGAGTGATGGGTGAGCAGGACATGGCGTTGGTTATGGGAGGCAGCGTTTTGGATGATTTTATGGGAGGTCTTGTGGTGCTGTGGGTAGTGTTCCTGCCTCAGCCAGCAGCTCTGGGTTTGTCTCCAATCTCGGGGCTTGATGGCCAAGGGAGCTGTGTTCACAATACAATCAAATAGTTTGAGTGTCAACGTGCAAATTCTCCGAAACACACTAGAGGCTGGTGGTAAGAGCAGGAGAGACTCTTGGTCAGTCACACTTGATGTAGAATGGCGTTCCACAAGTTATAAGCCCCTGCCGACAGACTAGGGACCTGTTCCGGGAATTACGAGCTATGGAAACAGATGAAAGACTGCTTTAGTGCACCACCGAGTGCGGGAAAAGAATTGGAATTGCAATTAAGTTTATAGAGGATGGAAGATAGATCCTAGCTGGAAGTGCATTGGAATAAACATGACTAGAGGTAACAAAGGGACGGATGAGTGTATCAATAGTAGACAAGGGGAGGGCCAGGTGATGTTATAAAGGTTGAAGTAGGTGGGCTTGGTAGTGGAGTGGAAGTGTCATCGGAGGCTCATCTCTGGATCAAATATGGCAACAAGGTTGTGAAAGCTGTGCAGGGGGAAAAAACACTTGCACATGCACGATTACTATAAACAAAGTGTATTTAGAAATTATTGAAGAGGAGGACGAGATCAGGAAGTGTCAGATTTAATTTCTAGATGGGGTATGTGGAAATAGCAGCCTTCCCACACCCTGCCAAAAATATTTTTGATGCTTACATATATGTTGAAGTGTACTGTAATTGAGTTTTTCAGATAAAAATTGTCATGAAAATAAAAGCAGATGTCAGGACATTAATGCAGAAATATCTTAATCTTAAAACCTTTTACAGCATGCACAATAATTCCAAACAACATTGTATCTGTCTCTGCCTCAGACCAAAGTAAACTCCAGAGGAAGACAGGCATTGATGGTAAACTGTTGGAAATAAAAGAATATATAATTTTAAATAGTTTCAAGAGGAATAAGAGAGTCAGCACGGTTCAAGCAAATGCTTAGACCTGACAAATTATCAAACAGATCTGTCTTCTTTGGGTTCAATCAAGTTGCTGTGTATCCCCAACATTTTCTGTTTTGTAACAAACATAAGGCTAGAAATCACGGTTGCCAACAATGCCAAACTTATGCTTAATTTGGTTCATATGGCATTCCTTTACCTGTTATTTCATGGACAAAATGAGAAGTCACACAATGAGAGGTCATTTGAACAAATAGACCTGTTGGACTATAACCTGGTATCGTGTGACCTCTCTTCTTGTCCACCTCAGTCCAACACCGGCATCTCCATCATCACGTTATTTCATGGAGGCATTATTACATTTAAAATAAACTTTTGACCTACTTTGCTCCTTTGACCTTGTCTAAAAGTTATTTTGTGTGCTGAAAATAAGAATCATTACATATTTTTGAGATAGTTTCTGATCTTGAAAACTTCTACCCATTTTGAAAAGCAATCTACTACCATCAGGGCAAACTCTTTGCCTCTAGCAGTGTGAGGCAGGTGTCGTATAGTCAATTTTGATGTTTTCCATGGACCACTTGTTGCCATTGTGTGGGGACCAATGAGATTTTGATTTTCAGGCCGGGATCATACCGTGCACAGACAATGCACTGATTCAACACCCCATCCACCATTTGTCTTATGTTAAGTCACCATCTATTTTGGGTAATTCTCTGAGTTAGACATTCTCCCCTCTGATGCCGACTGGATGCAATTTCCATCTGCCCTCCCTGTTTTTGGCACATGCTGGAGGCTATGGTACTTGCCTTTCATGACTTGCCTGGATGCTGCAATTCAAGGGTCCTGGCTCTGCATTTCCACCAAGGCAGCTTACTCCAGCGGTTGGGTTACAGCGGAGTAATGGAAGCCTTAGCCACAGTTGAGGCTGCCCACTCCTCCCCACCCTGCTGGAAACCTTTGGCCAATTCATCACCCTTACGGTTCCCATCTTCCGAGAGAGTTTTCTAAGAAGGCGCTTTAACCTTCACCATGGCCCCAGAAGCTTTGCCGCTCCCTTGCTTAACTAAGGGTGCGGGAAGTAGTTTGTCCTCTGTGGAAGCAAAGCCTCTCTTTTCCTCAGGCAGATAATCAGTTAGGGGTAGGCAGGGTGGCACAGGTGGCACGGTGGCCCAATGGTTAGCACTGCTGCCTCACAGCGTCAGGGACCTGGGTTCGATTTCTGGCTTGAATCACTGTCTGTGTGGAGTTTGCATGTTCTCCCCATGTCTGTGTGGGTTTCCTCCAGGTACTTCAGTTTCCTCCCAAAGTCTGAAAGACGTGCTGGTTAGATGCATTGACCTGAACAGGCGCCAGAGCGTAGTGACTGGGGGAGTTTTACAGCAGCCTCATTGCAGTGTTAATGTAAGCCTTACTTGTGACTAATAAATACACTTTACTTTACTTTAGGCACAGTGACAGTCAGGGAAGATAGTTAAAGGCTTTTCCCCTAATGGCATTTGGAGGACTTGGGCCATAGCGGCTGTTCCAGTTTGCTGTGCTGGTCTCCCTCCCAACAATTTAACTGCTGTTTCTATGCCCTCTTTGGTCGTATTAACTCCAAACCCTGTCACAGGTCCCTCTGCTGTGACTACGCTAGACCAGTCCACAAAGACATGCAAGTGAGGTAGGTATAGGGTAGATGCCAAACGGCCCTTTACCCAATGTTGGTTTCACCAAATTGCACTTGCATGATGTTTCTGGCATCAAAAGACTAACTGCTAAATACAAGTGGTTGGCAGTATATTTGACTATCAGGTTGCGTTCTTGCAGTCCTAACATGCAGCGCACAATCCTGTTCCTGGGTACCATTCCATTCTGCAACAACCCAGACAGTTCAGTGGGAGTGTGAGCAGTGAAGATAGCCACCTCCTCCAAACCAGTAAATACCCAGAATGTATATTAAAGTGAGTGCCTTCTTGCCCAACTCCAGACTTGACATTATGGCCGTCTTGATGGGTTAACTGTTAAAACAGTTAATATTTCAAAAGGAGGAGGATGACCCAAATGATCTTAAATAGATCACAGTGAAAACATACAGTCAAAAAACACCTAGATAGCATCATTTTCATATCCTTAGAATCTACTGTTAATCTGAAAAAAGCCTTTGAAACAACGGCCTAGAAATTCAATGATAGCCAAGTTCTGCACGCATGAGGACGGCCTCAACCGAGATCTTGGGTTCATGTCACACTACATGTAACCCCCACCATGCTGCCTGGGTTTGCAAAATCCTACTAACTGTCCTGGCTTGAGACAATTCACACCTCTTTAACCTGTGATTATCCCTCTCTCCATTCACACTCTTTGTACCTGTAAAGACCTGATTACCTGTAAACACTCGCATCCCAACCATTCTTCACATTCCAATCTGTAATAATCTTGCAATTTTGTGTCCTTGCCTATATATGCCATGTTTGTGAACCTACCTCCACTCACCTGATGAAGGAACAGCGCTCCAAAAGCTTGTGATTCCAAATAAACCTGTTGGACTTTAACCTCATGTTGTGAGACTTCTTACTGTGCCCACCCCAGTCCAATGCCGTCATCTCCACATCATAGAAATTCAATGATGCAGCGCTCATTTTTAAGATACTGACCAGCCAAGGTAGACACACACCACCTGCCCTATTGGTTAAAATGGAAATTCTGGGAATAATTTATTCAAATAAAATTCTGTGCTACATGTAGAACCCATTTTCCATTTTCTTTTGTTCTTGAATTTGTTGTACTTGCAAAGCAGAACATGGCATCAACAGGTAAGGTGGTTTTCTGACCAGTGGTACTTAAAGAAGTTATACAGCACTTGTTAAAAGCAAAATACTGTGGGTGCTGGAATCTGAAACAAAAACAGAAAATGCTGAAAAATCTCAGCAGGTCTGACAGCATCTGTGGGGAGAGAATTGGCTCTATTGTGTCCCACAGATGCTGTCAGACCTGCTGAGATTTTCCAGCATTTTTTGTTTTCAAAACAATACTTGTTGTTGCTTTTCCATTTCTGCCAGCGGATTAGCTTCTGGAAGTTTTTGTTTGCTGTGCGTTATCATTGTACAAAGTTCACTTTGTTTAAACAAAGAACTATTTGTTTGAGGTGATGAGAATTTATCTACTTTGGAAGGGTGAATGCTGAGGAAGTGGGTGGGATCTTGAACTGCAATCTGTCTGTGAGATCGCCGCTGATGGCTCAAGATCTGGCGAAACCCAGAAATTGCGAATCTCACCGACGAGATCATGATATCTGATTTCACCGCTGATGTAATTAGGTTCAGGCCCATAAATGGTGAGAGTCTGACTTGCATTCATTTTAATAAATTTCAATGTAATTAACCACCACCCCCCCCCCCCCCCCCCCGCCCCCCGCCACAGATCTCCCCTCCTGCCCCACTAGATTTCCATGCCTCCCCGAGCTTTAAGCCCACACGTGAGCCTGTCATGGTGATTCCTCTGGGGGAGCAAGTCAGTATAGCCCCTAGGGGAGAGGGACATGGCTAGGCATTGACCTGGCAATGCTCCGGCAGTGCCAACCTGTACCGGGGACTGTGCCAGGCGTAGGCCCAAAGAAGAGCATCACGTGTGGGGACTCATGTATTTGTGGTTGTGGTGGTGGGGGGCGGCGGGGGGGGGGGGGGGGGGGGGGGGGGGGCGGGGAAAGAGTTTGCAGACACTGCAAGCAATGGGAATGATGTGGAGATGCCGGTGTTGGTTGGACTGGGGTAAACACAGTAAGGAATCTAGCAACACCAGGTTAAAGTCCAACAGGTTTATTTAAATAAACCTGTTGGACTTTAACCTGGTGTTGTTAGACTCCTTACAGCAATGGGAATGCCAGGGTGATCAGGGGTAAATTGGGTCGGTGATGTTCAGTGTGGGGGTGGGGGGGGGGGTTAGAATATGAAGACGATCGGGGGGGAAGGAGGCCGATGCCGACAATGATTTGGGGGTAGGGGGTGGAAGCCACAGAGGGAGGAAGATTTTCATTTAGTATTTGGGGCGTCCTTTAAAAAGGGTTCCCCGATCTCAGTGGAGACAATTCTCAGCTCTATGAGTCCCCGCTCCACCAGAGTGACAGTGAAAACAATGCCCACTCCTTTCTTAAGCAGTTGAGGTGACAGGATCTGGGAGGAGACTGGCCAGTGAAGCAGGAAAATGCCAGTTTTCTCTCCGGAATTAACATTCTGCCAAATTCTTGTAAGCTTCTTCCCACTAATTCCCCTAGCTAGTGTATACAGATAAGGGACTGGCGATTCCAGACCGAGATGTGAAGAAATTTCTTCACTGGGAGATTCATGAATCTTTGGACATCTCTACTCCACTATGGATATTCTATCATTGAGTATTTTCAAGAGAAGCTGATAGGTTTTCTCGTACTAAAGGGATTAAGGCATTTGGAAATGGTGAGGTTTGAGGTAGAAAATTAGCTGTTGTTTAATGGTGGGGCAGGCTCAAAGGGCCTACGTTTGCTTATGTTTCTTAAGTTGTTGTGCCTTATTGTTGCTGAGTGCCTCAGCAATTGTTGGGTCACAGTTATAGACGGTTTCACAGGGCTACCTTTAGAGCTAGATGATGAGGGGAAGCAACGTAGAATTGGAGCAGTAATAGAAGAAGACAGAAGAGGGCACTGCAATGTAGGTATTCAAGGAACGCTCCAAACTAACTTTGCCAAGGAACAATGTCAGAGGCAATTCTGCTTCACAAAGGAGGCTGTCATCAAGCTGTGTCAACTACTGCAGTCACAATTTGGACTCTGAACCTAGGCATGGAGAGTTCTACCTGTTTCAGTCAAGGTTACCATGACCCTCAGCTTTTATGCTCCCTCCAGCCTACAACAGCGCCATCAGCCACATCTCATAACAAATAACTTTGTTTTGCCAGCATGGCAGGCTTCCTGAGGGTACAAGGTGCCAGAGGCAGCATAGACCTTGCCTTCGCTGCCCTATATCACTAGCCTGATATATTTATCAATCAAAAAGGATTCCACTCCATGCTGCTGGCTTGGAACTGGCAGCACATCATGTACCTAATGTTCCAGCAGAACGCATGACTCATTCAACTTGTGATGACCAGTATCTCACCTTACGGAGCTTTAAGACCAGCTCAGCTGAGGGGTCTTGACATGGTGGACGTGGAGAGGATGTTTGCTCTCGTGGGAGAATCTAGAACTAGGGCTAAGAGTTTAAAAATAAGGCATCACTCATTTAAAACAAAGATGAGGCAACATTTTTTTTCACTCAGAGGGTAGTGAGTCTTTGAAACTGTCTTCCTGAAAAGGTGGTGAAAGCAGAGTCATGGAATCCCTAAGGTGCAGGAGGCGATGCAGACCATCAAGTCTGCATTGATTCTCTGACAGAGTATCTTACCCAGACCCTTTCCCCCACCCTATCTCCATAACCCCACACATTTCCCATAATCCATCCTACCTACACATCTTGGGACACTAAGTGGCAATTTATCATGGCCGATCCACCAAACCTTTGAATATTTGAGTCTTTAAATATTCTTAAGGCAGAGGTGGATAGATTCTTGGTAAGCAAAGGGATTAGTTATCGGGAGTAGGTGAAATGCAGATTTGAGGTTACTATCAGACCTGCCATGATCTGATAGTAACCTCAAATGGTGGAACGGGCTGAATGGTCTACTTCTGCTTCTTGTTCATACTGTCTGGAGTTGTGTGCAAATGTTTCCTGCAAGAAGGGTGTGTTATTGTGGGATGTTTGGAGAATGCAACTGTAAGCTGAGGGTTGTAATAATGGTGAGTGTGAGAGTATGAGGAAGAGGTGATATAGTGACTCCAGGAGTGGAAAGGAAGCATTGAGGGAGTGATAGAAGTGCTGTAATTAATGCAGCTACGAGCAAAGAGAGAAATGCAATGACCGCAAATCTCTTTCTGGGATTGCAGCATGTCCTGAGTCCTTGACACCCACATGCTTTATTTCTTCCCACCGATGAAATAGAACTTTTAAATTGGAACTTCAATGGCATGAGAGGGACCTAGCCAAGATAAAATACACCCAAATATTGACAGAAAACATAACAAAACAGTGGATGATCTTTAAGGGAGTGATGTTTCAGTTACAGGTTAGGTACATTCTGAAAAGGGTGAAAGGGAAGAACCCAAAGGGCTCCTTGGATGCTGAGGGAGATGTAAAATATGATGAAACAAAAAACAACAAAGAGAGTGCATGATGCATTTCAGGTGAATTCTTCAAGTGAGATCCAGAGACAACAAGGAGACACCAGGAGGAAGTGAGGAAAAACTTTTATTTTAATGAATTGGAACTTTGAGGGTGGTGGAAGTGGAGATGATGAATGACTTGCAATGAAAATCGGATGTCTGCTTGAGTGAAATAAACTTAGAGGGGATCTAGGAATAGGGGAAATGAGACTGATTGGATTACTCTACAGAGAGCCAGCATGGACTTGATCAGTCAAATGGCCTCCCTTCATACCTCAATGACTCTAGATGCCTGGAGGGCTTAGTGTCACTGCAGGTGGGAGTGGTTGTAAGAGCATAACCCATCTTTTCTGTGCACTGTCTGCACCAGGGTTATTAAGGCAGCAGATGTATTAACCTCTCAAGTCGCATTAGATGACCAATACCCTGTCAGCCTCACAATTGAAATGTATTAAATGGCATACATTTGCTGTTTCTGCATGGTAATTAGGAACTTGGTTCACCACAGAAGGTTAATCTAAACTATCACAGACCTTTCCTTTCGTTTTTTCCTTGCCTCCCCCTTTCCCTGGCTCTTTATTCACTTAAAATCTGTTACATCTGCTAACTTTTTCACTTCTGATGAGAGGTCACTGAACTGAATGAAGCATTTGTTTCCTCTACAGATATGGCCAAACCTGTTGAGTTTTTCCAGTATTTGTGTTTTCAATTACAAAAGATCAAGTCTCATCCATTTCAGATTCAGTTCCCTTTAAATATATGGAAAATTAATTACTGCCGAGCAATCTCTCTGGCACTGAAAATGAACTATTACAAAGGCGCAGTCTCATTCTTTCAGGTGTTGTTTACTTAAAAAATGTAATTATATTTTTTCCAACTTTTCCTGTCTTTTTTCTCAATCCAGTATTTATTTCTCTCTCTTTCTGCACGTGATTTAACATTAAACTCAACCACTCTAATTTGCGTTTCCTGCTCAGTCCTTGCCCTGTTAATTTCACAATCCTTCAATCTGATTGGTTAAAGATACACAGTTGCTTACTCAGGTCCCAGGTGCTTTTTCCCTCTCTGTGATGTAATTAGTTTGCAATTTGTGACCTCTGTCAGGAAAAATTTAAAAAACTCAGTGTGCAAAGGTAAGCCCAAATCGTCAGTTAATCTCTCCTGCCCACAACCTATCACAAACTTTCTCTTTCGTTTTCTTCCTCACCCTGATTCAACTTGCTCAGAACCGATTACATTAACATTTGCCAGTTCAGATAAAAGACCATCAAACTGAAAATCTGTTCCTCTATCCACAGATGCCGACTGATTTTGAATATTTCCAGTATTTCCCTGTTTTTACTTCAGATTTCCAGTGTCTTAAAAGTTTTTTTAAAGTTTATTTATTAGTGTCGTAAGTAGGCTTACATTAACACTGCAATGAAGTTACTGTGAAAATCCTCATGTCTTCCAGCGCCTGTTCGGGTAAACTGAGGGAGAACTTAGCATGGCCAATGCACCCAACCAGCACATCTTTCGGACTGTGGGAGGGAACCAGAGCACCCGGAGGAAACCCAAACAGACACGGGGAGAACGTGCAGACTGCACAGACTGTGACCCTCCACAGCCAGGAATAAATCCAGGTCTCTGGCGTCGTGAGGCAGCAGTGCTAACCACTGTACCATCCTTGATGTTAACAGCAAACACCGATAGATGCTCTCGTCGCAGCAAACTATGGTCCATTATATAATTCTAGCTTCTTTCTCCCATTCACATGATCGATAAGAATGAACTTTAAGTTATATGGCACTTTTCTTCACATCCCTTAGCTGTGAAATGCAATCACTGTTGCAGAGCAATGCAGCAGCCATTTTACACACAAGAAAAATGACAAAGCAATCCGCTTTTTAAAAAGGTGATGTTGGTCAAGAAATAAATGCTGATTTTGCTGAGTAAAATTGTGCCATTCGCTCTCTACTTTTACTTGGAAGAGGAGGCAGGGCCTCCATCCAGTGATTCAATTGAAGGGATGACACCTCTAATCCTGCAGTGCTCCCACCAGAGTTAGTTTTGATCACATGCTCTGGTCTCTTTACATATACTAACGGACATGATGTGTAGTCTCGGTGCTTATTTTCATTTCAGATTGGTCAGCCAGGTGATTGCCTTGAAGCACACTCCACTATGTTACATGGAAATAACAAAAACAGGTAGTCTGATAATTTAGGTAGCGTGCATACAGCGTCAGCATTTCTCGATAAGGGCCATTTAACTACTGTTGAAGTGCATCAGTTGCTCATGCAAATTGTGGGCCTCAAGGCACAGGTGTTTTGATCAGACATGAAGTGACAAAGCAATCCAGTTTAAATTGGCAATATCAGGATTTATTTTGCTATAATATTGGACTGCCTTTTCAAATGTGCACTTCCAGAACAAAACCTTGCTATCTGGAAGAAATCATAACACAATCTTCAATTTTAAAAGTGTCAAATCCAGATTGAGCAATTGGTGACCTTAAGAAATTTCTTTCCCTGCTGCCACTTGAAATACTTCTTCGCCCAAGCCTCCTATGGTAGAGAATCATTTACGGTCCTGTAAACACATTCGTTTGATAAGCAATGTACCAACTCCAGGAATAAGCAAAAGAACATCCATTTTTATCTATGACGACTATCACAGTCTGAACCCAAATACTACCAGTTTGTTGAAGAGCTATATAATTTAGATTTTTCTTGAAGTTTGTGGAAAAACAATTAATAGAGAATTTGAAGTTTATCTAAGCTTACTTGACCTTTCTTTTGAAAAGAATAAGAAATTGAAAACTCCAGTTTTTAATTAAAACACAGATGGAGAAAGTGCAATACTTGGATGAACAGCTGAAGTTTAAGCATATGTTTGTGTTGTTTTGATTGGAACTTTAACCTTGAAGACTAATTACTTCAAACACCGACCAACGCTTTAGTTAAGATATGTTAGAAAAGAACAGGAGAAAGTAGTGTCATATAATCTGAAATATTTGTAGTAGTCAAAATTAAATAGGCTTGCATAATGTTTGCAACTTAGAAAAGAAAAAGGCAAGAACCTCGAAATTAATAGATGGCAAGTGAACCAGGGGCATGTTCCCTACTCTAAACTGGGCTTGTCCAACCTTTTCATGCAAGGGTCCACATTTCACTTTTCTCCTCTCTCTAGGGGTTTATGTGCAAATTTCAAAAAGATAAAGTTTGACACAACATTAAACTTGAATTTCAATAAAATGTTGAGGTATGAAGAAACAACTTCCTGAACAAAACTGAAGCAAATTCAAATCAACAAATTGATCATTTAAAATAGAGTAATTAATAAAGATGACTATTAGAATGCGAGAAGGTCGAATTGTGTTTTTCCGACTGTCAAGGTACTCATTCACTTATCCTCACCCACTGATTGCTGCGAGTGAAGATAGTGGAGGGTGACAGGGGAGGGTTCAGTTGCACAGAAATTTAAAAAAAAATCAAAGTGTAAAGATAGGAGTACAGATCAATTGTTCCCAGATAATGAAAGGGACAGAACGTGTGAATGTTATATTACACCAGGCAATTGTACAAGAGTAGGGAACATTAATAATAGGACAAATTTAAATTAACTATAAGGTTGGAAATTTTTAAAGACCATCAAGAGTTGCTAAAAAAGTCATAAAAAGGGCAAGGGTAAATTATGAATGAAATCTAGTGCAAAATATAAACAGGTAGCAAAAGATTCTATAAGGATATAAAAAAGAGTAGCTAAAGTCAGTGTTGGTCCCTTAGAGGACGAGACTGGAAAGGTAAGAATGGAGACCCAGAAATGGCAAAGATACTAAATCAATATTTGCCTCAGTTTTCACAGTGGAGGACACTAGAACCATCCCAATAGTAACAGCTAATGCAGAGGTTGTTGAAAAGGGGGAACTTAAAACAATCACATCACTAGGGAAAAGATACTGAGCAAACTATTGGAATTAAAGACATAAAAGACCCTAGGGCCTGATGGTCTGCATCCTAGGGTCTTGAAGGAAGTGGCAGCATATAGTGGAGGCATTGGTTATAATATTCCAAAATTCCCTGGATTCTGGAGAGGCTCCAGTGGATTGGAAAAAGGCTAATATAAAATCGATGTTCAAAAAGGCAAAATGTAGGTAACTATAGACCAGTTTGTTTAACTCCTCTTGTTGGAAGCCATTATTAATGAAGTAGTAACAGGACATTTGGAAAGTCAAAATGGAATCCATCAGAGTCAGCATGGTTTTAAAAAGGGAAATCATGTTTGACTAATTTGCTAAAGCTCTTTGAAGATGTAACAAGCAAAGTGGATAATGGGTTCCTGTAGGTGAAATGGACTTCCAGAAGGCATTTGATAAGGTGCTGCATTAAAGGTTAATAAGATCCCACAGGGTTGGGGGTAAAGGATTGGCTAACCAACAGAAAACAGAGTGGGGATAAATGGATCTTTTTCTGGATATAACTAGTGGCTTGCCATAGGGCTCAGTTCTTGGGCACCAACTATTTACAATCTATATTAACGACTTGGGTGCAGGGATGGAATTTACTACAGCCAAATTTGTGGATGACACTAAAATATGTGCGAAAGCAAGTTGCAATAAGGAAATAAAAAATTTAGAAATAGATATGGATAGGTTAGGGGAGTGAGCCAAAATTTGGCCAATGGAATTTGATGGGGATAAGTGTGAGGCTATCCATTTTGGTTAAAGGGATAAAAAGACCACTTGTTATTGGATTGGAAACTTCAAAATGCTTTGGTGCAGAGAGATCTGGATGTCCTTGTGCACGAATTGCAGAAAGTTAGTAGGCAGGTACAGCAGGTAATAAGGAAGGCAAATGGAACTTCAGCATTTGCTGCACGTGCAATAGCAATAAAAGTAGGGAAGTGCTGTTTCAACTGTATAGGACATTGGTAAGACTGCATCTGTAGTACTGCACACAGTTTTGGTCCCTTTACATAAGGAAGAATGCAAATGCATTAGAGGTGTTCAGAGAACATTCACTAGATTGATTCCAGGGATGAAGACCTTGTCATATGAAGAGAGATTGAGCCATTTAGGCCAATGCTCGTTGGAGTTTAGAGAATGAGAGGAGATCTAATTGTGGTGAGATGCTAAAGGGGATTGGCAGGGTAAACTTAGAGTGGATGTTTCCCCTTGTTGACAATATAGAACGAATGGCCATTGTTTTAGACAAAGGGGTGACAAATTTAAAACAGAAACAAGGAGGAATTACTTCACTCAAAGGATTGTGAATCTGTGGAATTCTTGACCCAGACTGCAGTGGATGCCAGAAAACTAAACATATTTGAGATAGACTGGTTTTAAATTACCAGGATGAAGGGTTATGAGCAGCAGGCAGGAAAGTGGAGATGAGGCCGAGATGGGACTTATTTGCCTAGCTCTTATGACTATGTTGGTGTGTGGGGATGAGGACGAGTGGGAACCCTGAGACTGGGGGTGAGCCATGCACTGTCACACCGTTCCCGCCCAGTTGCCAACTTCTCTCCCAACCCCAGCAGACCCGCCACTGCCATTGTGCCAAATTTCTGGGTCTCAAGAGTGAAGAAAACTGCTCCTTCAGAGACCGGATCTCTCCAAGATTTGCTGCTGATTTGCTCACTAGTGATCCTAGCAACAACAAATGCAGGAGAGAAATGCCCTGTGATCGAAGGAGCAGTTCTTTGAAACATCTTCAAACTTACTTACTGACACTCCGAACATGGGTACATGGACTGAACAGAGGCCTGGTGGGCCAGGTAGAGGCCTGTGAGCCACATGTTGGACAAGCCTGCTGTTTCTTTGCACCGGTTAGTCCAAATATGATTGGAATTTGCACATCTGGATCATCCAAGTTATATCAATGGTCAAATTCAGACACTGAACAAATTATATTGCAATTTGTAAATGTACTGTAACCACCACGTCCTGTGTTCAAATTGAGTCTCATCACACATGGAACTGGTTGAATATAACTACTGTTCTTGTGATATTAAATTTTTGATCGTCAATTATCTTTGGATTTATAATATTTTAAAAAGCAGTAATTTGCAGTGTATAAAATACTGAACTGCCAAATTCGTTAAGTCAATCAACTGGATTTACAAGACGCAACTCATTACATCCCAGTTGTGACAACTTCTCTCAATTATTATTTGAAGATGAGAGCAGCAACAATAACGAAATCTTAAAAGCAGCAGCTTTTCTTGGCCCAATAGAACACAATAGCAGGCATTCCATATAGATAGTATTGGAAGATTTGGGTTGGCACATAGGAATGAACACTCAAAATATATGCCATGCAATACTTTAGGAGACGAATGGAATTTTGTTTGGTTGAATTCAGTAAATTCCTGATAAAGTTTGTGGCACAACTGTTCTTAAAGGAGCATCCAGCAACCCAACTAAAATACAGAGAAGGAAGCACTGGATCTTACTCAAATAGGTTAAGTTTACTTTACCCATGGAGGATGCAAGTTAAACTTGAATTGTAAATCGTACAAGACTGCAAAATTAGCAGTGAAATTTTAAATTTAAAGATAAAAATGTTGTTGAATGCTTCAGTTTCAGATCAAACACACTTGAAGATTGAACGAACAGCCAGATCACAGGCTATTATATGAAACAACAGCATTGTTTTCATACAAGCTACTGAAAAAAAGGCTTTAAAATGGTTCTACTTTTAGCACTTGCTTTAGTTAATAGGAAAAGCAGTGCTTAAAAATTATTTACAAACTTTTAAGTACCAATTTTACAATTGATGCAAGGCATACAAAATGCTGTATAAAAACAATTAAGACCGGCATCCTATTAGATGCAAATGATATTAAATCCACATAATATCTCAATAATCAGTCTGCTCCAGAAAAATAAAGTGATAATCCAATACACATTGCTCATCTTCTTAAAGAAAAAAATACACCAAGTTGAAATGGCAGATAATTTTTCAAGACATTGCCAGTTTTCTCCCCCCACCACCCCCGCCCCCCCCCATCATTTCTAAGGAGCTTTCCTTTTCAAGCTACAATTCACAGAATTACCCACTCTCCATTACCACATAAAGTGGCCATTATTTACATGAGCCCACAGATCTGATCAGTTAATGCAGCAATGATCAAGGATCGAACTTCTAGATTATCATAGTCTGTACGGCTCTTATCAATGGTTAAATGTGCAGAATGATCAGGGAATCCCTTAATTCGATTGCCAGCTTTCCTACAGTCTATTGACAAGAATACTGGGAAATGCTACATTTTAGAAACTTGTTGAGAAATAAGGAGTAGCATACTAGAAAACAAAGTATTAAAGTATAAATTTAATCTGGTTTTAAGCATTTCAGTAGTGATTGATTTGAAGTCTTTTCAGTACTTTTGTTCAATGCTTACAGCTAGTTTTACCCGCTAGTTTGTTTAACAAAATACATTCTCAAAAAGAGTGTTGTTAACCAATCCAAGAATTTGATTTTGAAATTTACACTTGAATATGTGAACAAAAATATATATTTTTTGTACTATTTACATGTTCTTGTCGCCAGTAATTAAATAAAACGTCACCCAGTTTATACACTGGCTTGTCTATTAACGAAAGTTCAACCAAGATTCAGTATTTGCAAATCTATTGATAAAAACCTACTTACTAAGTATTCCTTTAGATCTTTCAATATTACTTCACGTAAAGTGTAAGGATAATCGAAGAACACCACATTTTCCCCACCCTGTTCTTCAAGCTATCTCCATCATCACAGGTCCGTGACTGAAAAGAGGCAGATAAAATAAAGAAACATTTGACTCAGCATTACTCCAGCTGTCACAGAAGGAGGACATGTAAGCTGCATCGAGACGAGAGTTGTGGTAGTCTTTGTCCCATAGAAATACTCCCAATCATTGATTGGGCAAAACCTCAATATTTTTGGTTAAAAGCTCATCTTCTGAGACAAGGAATGATGGTGCTTTGAAGAAGAGCCTTATCCCTCTACAACAGGTCAACTGTGAAATTAGATTTGGTACCCAAAAATGACCAGTAATATTCTAACATTACAAACATTTCAAGATTCATTACATTGCAATTTCTTCTTGATCCAGCACCATTGCAGAAAGTGCATTCGGGTCTCTCATGTGTGGCTGTGCTGCTAGAATCTGATCAATTTTCTGCCTTTGTCGGAATTCAGGAAATATCTTCAACAACTCTTGTTTTAGCTGTTCAGTTTCTTCTTTCGATCGTAAAGGGGGGATCCCACGTTGTCTCACGATGAATGGAAAAATGGCAGGTGGTGCTGTAAATGGTAAATTTGGACCAGGCATTAAATTTGCCCTCTCTGGTACAGTCCTAAAAAGGCAAGAAAAAAAAAAGTATGAAAGGACATTAGTTCAGTTCAAAGAATTCCTGGAAATGCAATTTGCTATATAATGGATTATTATATCACCATATATTTAGCTGTTTCTATATGAGCATGATTTTAAGACAGTTGTTCTCCAACTCTTTCGGTTGAAGACCCCTTTTCAATTCGGTTTGTAATCAGAGCCACTATCTAAATTGCAAAACTATGAACTCCTTTCACATTTCTGAATGTAAAGTCCATCAATAGCCTGTCAAATGGAATGCATGGAATTCTGTCAGGCCTGTCCGATACAGAGAACGGGGATATGATTGGTGAAGTGAAAACATCCAGCTTCCCTTCAGCTGAAAATTAACCTTAAGGTTCAGGAACATATCTGTTGAATACTTCACCCCACATCACCACCTTGCTCTTCCTGGAGTGGGATTCGGCTCTGTGGCCCCTGCAGGAATTCTGGAACCATTTAAAATGCAACCCGCCACTGTATGTCTATTAGCTGCCTCGCTGCTGACTGTGTTTCAGGGATTCCCTCCCCACCCTTCACTCACTGTGCTGAAATACCGCTGACACACTACCAGGCGGGAGGCATTTCTGCCACTGGAACACCACTAGTAATTAAGACAGTCAGCATGTTTTCTAAAACATGATAAAAAAATGCTAGCTTAATTTGGAAAACATGACTGTTGCCAGGCACACTTTCAAAATACATTTAATTTTCCACTAATTTGGAACCTTCTATGGCAAATATTTCCAAGAGATGTTACCTCCTGCTTTTCTCTAGCTTGAAACCGTTTCCTTCATTTATTCACATACGTGGGCATTGTTAACAAGAACAACATTTAATTCCTATCCCTACTTGTCCTTGAGAAGGTGATGATAAACTGCTTCTTTTAACCACTGCAGTCCACGTGGTAAAGTTACTCTCCGTGCAGTTGCAAATGGGGTTTTGGATTTTGACCCAGCAACAATGCAGAAATGGTGGTATGTTTCCAATTCAGAATAGAGCGAAACCAGGAGGGGAAATTGGAAATGGTGGCACTCCCATGCTACTGTTGTACTTCCAGGTAGCTGTTGTCACAAATTTGGGAGATATTTTCAAAGAAGCCTTGGTGAGTTGCCGCAGAGCATCTTGGATATGGTACACACAGCAGTCAAGTTGTGCTGATGGAGGGAAATGGAATCAAGCTTCTTTACCAGGGTGTTGTCGAGTTTGAGGCAAGTGGAGAATATTCTATCACACTCCTGACTTATGCCTTGTAGTTAGTGAAAAGGTTGGTGAGCTGGGAGGTGAATCACTTGCTGCAGAACATCCAACCTCTGAGCTGTTCTTGTAGCCACGGTATTTATACCGCTGGTCCAGTTAGGTTTCTCATCAGTGCTGACCCTCATGATGTTGATGGTGAGGAATCTGATAACTTGCATAGCAAGCGAAGACAATGCTCAGGAAGATTGGTCGAGAATTTCCAAATTCATTTCAAACAGGACTTGCATTTATCAAAGGTGAATACAGGCTGGATTCAGACTCAGCTCCTTAAAGCGTTCTAACTCACTGTAGCATTCCTTCACAAAGCAAGTTTTCAATATGTAAAGGATGCCACTGCCTTCTCATCACTGACATCCGGCTACCTTCACTCAAGAAACACATGACTATCCTTTCTGCAGTTTTCCAATCAGCAGCAAGAGCATTAACATGCAGAAAATTATAATAAACACAATAGCATGACTAATCAGCAATATGATCTCATCCCATTTTCCCATCTTCCATTATACATTTCCTCTTTCACCTGTTCCAGTTATTTCTCCAAATAACAGGCAGAGTATGTTACCCAAAACGAAAGGCCTACTGGTTTTTCTAAGGAACTCTTAACATAACAACTGCTCTCTTCAGAAGGAATTTTACATGGTGCACTGTTAAATCACCTTACTCAAGGTTACGGTCTCTTCATGAAAACCTTCAAACAACTTTTAGGTAAAGAGATGCAAAAGATATAAATCAAATATATCTCAGCAAAGATAAATGTGAATGAGCTGAAGGCTGAAGTTTTGTGAGAATAGGTAATTACATATTAAACTAAATAAAAGGCACAACACGCACACAGTAGATAAGTTAGAAATGAATAGAATGTAGGAAATCTCCAAAAAAAAGGATTTTAGAAAGGCTGAGAAAAAGGGGCAATACAAGTGTTTTATATAAATTCATTTTGGAATGGAGAGCGAGATAAAAAAATTACTTGAGTTATCAGAGGAGGTGAATATTCAGATTGTCAATCAAAAAATATAATTGGCATTAATTGTTCACATGTTTAGGACACCCAAAGTACTTCGTAGCTTTGCAGTTCACTCATGAAGCTACACTGGCTCCTGAGGATGTAGTTCTGAATGGCACATTATATCAGGATTTAGCTACATCTTTAATACTAACTGACCTGAGGATATACAGCAAATATAGATTACAAAAACGGTTAGCAACTCTATATTGGCTCAGATGGTGCAAGTATTTAGCAGCTAAACAATGAAACACAGGAAGGTTTCATATTTTATCCTGAGAGACTGCTGATTCAGTATTGTTGACAACAGAAGTGCCATAGCTGGAATAAGTACCCAAGGAAGACAAAACAAAATTCAGTGTTCCCTGCTACAACACATAACCGATGTCAGGTGAACACATAATTGCAACTCCTACAGTTGTCGCTACTGACAATACCTAGATTCAAGCATAAAGAACTACTCTAAGGGCGGCACTGTGGTTAGCACTGCTGTCTCAGCACCAGGGACTGGAGTTCGATTCCTGGCTTGGGTCACTGTCTGTGTAGAGTTTGCACATTCTCCCCGTGTCAGCGTAGGTGTTCTCCCACAGTCTGAAAGATGCGCTGGTTAAGTGCATTGGCCATGCTAAATTCTCCCTCGGTGTACCTGATCAGGCGTGTGGATTGTGGCGACTAGGTGGTTTTCACAGTAATTTCATCGCAAGCCTACTTGTGACACTAATAAATGAACTTTAAAAACTTCAGCAAGACACTGGAGATTCCTAGCAGGCATGCAACTATACCCCACATGTGGAAAAAAAAAATCAAAAATACAAAAAAACTTTTCTTGTTTTAAAAAAAATTGAACTGTGGAAGAAGCCGTAAAATAATGTGAGCAATTCCTGCTGAATAAACATTTGACATACGGTGTCTTGAAACAAATACCTGCTAACACCCGCTTGATGCAGAAAAGCTTCCAATCCAGGTCCATGCCTCCCAAGGGGATCATCTGGTATCATGAATATGTCTCCAACAAATGTATACTGTAGTAACCTAATTTATAAATAAATAGTTTACAGCTTACCAAAACAAATGTGCACTAAAACAAAAATCATTGCAAGATTTCTAGATGAATTTGTGGAAAACTGTCCATTTCTCCCTCCAAAAAAGTTGACGTATTTAGTCTTTGAAAACACACAATTTAATCGGATATCAATCATTGCCTAAACTGGAAATCAAATTAGATTAAAACATCACTTTGTGGCAAATTGTAGGAGCTGTGAACTCCAGCACTAATTTACCTCTAGTCAGATAATTTATTAAGTTAGGAACCTGGATACTACTTTTCCAATGTGAATAAATATATAGTGTAGTTTTGACAACAACTCCTAAACTTCGTAATGGTACATTTTTAATTGTAGTTTGAAAGTACAAACTGGAAGAATGAGCAATGTATGTAGTTTGTCAAACATTTAACAGGACATATCTGCATTAGATCACCAATTAGAATAACCTCAAATTCAATATGAAGTTAAACTTCCAACATTATAGTATTTTACTGGATTTTACTCAAAAATCTGGAAGATCCCAGATTTTACCGATCCTAATTAGAGAGATAAAAAATCTCAATTGCTTAAACAGGTAAATGTACCATTTAGAACAGCACTATACAACTATAATCAATGCAAAATATTGTTGCTGTACCAGAAATACAATTATGGTGGTCCACACAAGTTACGATGGGACTGTCCTACGAGAAGAAATGGGCCTGTGCATTCATTCGAGTTTAGAAGGATGAGGGGAAATCTGATTGAAACATATAAAATTCTAACAGAGCTGGACAGAATAGATGCAGGGAGAATGTTTTTCCTGGTTGGGGAATTTAGAACCAAGGGACACAATCTCAGGATGTGTTAGGACTGAGATGGGGAAATTTTTCTTTACCCAAAGGATAGTGAACCTTTGGAATTCTCTACCACAGAAGGCTGTGGAGGCCAAATCACTGAATATATTCAAGAGATCTATCGTCCTTTTTAGATTTTAATGGCATCAAGGGGTTTGGGGGAAAGCAGGAATATGGCATTGAGATAGAGGATCAGCGATGAGCATATTGAATGGTGTAGCAGGCACAAAGGGCTGAATGGCTTCCTCCAGCTCCTAGTTTCTATAGAATCTCAGATCATTTCACTACAACTGGAAAAAATAAAAAGTATAGGCAGTTTTTCTGCTCCCAATAGCCAGTCACACTTGCTGGGAGATGCATTAGTACGATCAGGTCACCAGGTGGTGCTGTAATTCATGGATAAAGCATTAGTGGAGCTCAACAGAAGGCTGGCCATTTTAAGATCGGAGGACTACTAGTGGCTGTGGAACCATACTACTCTTAGAAAGAATGAAATGGGGAAAATCATATTAAACTCTTGTATATTGCACAGAATGCCTCTCCACAAGCTTAATGTGTTAATTTGAGCCTTGCTTTTGATTTAATATTTGCAACATTCAATGTCAAAAATCAATATAATACTCAATAGAAAGATGTTTCTTTCATTGTCAAGGTTTGTTGAGACAAAACATTTGCTTAAAGAGTGCCAGTTGTCTATCCATTGAGCTTATTCAGGTTTGCAAACTTTTGTTGAAAGGTATTAAGGCGCTTCTCACACTGAGAATCAGAAACTTAATTTGCCTTTTCTAAGAACAGGAACAGGTGGCAAATTCTGAAAAAGCTTTAAATGCATTGATTTTTTAAAAAAAAGAACTGATCTTGAGGACGACAGTTGTAAATAGCCTGTCAATTGCAAATGCAATATTTTTATTCATTTTAGTTAAATCTTTTCGAACCAGTGTTGAAGCACAAGGATCCTTTTCAAATATTGATATATGGAAATTACATAAATGAATTAATTTCTATTTATGGAAATGCGTTTAATAATGACTGTGAAAGTCCGTCACCTCACAAGTGTGCACTAAATTGCCTATTTCTGTACTGTCGGCACAATTGGAGTGCACATCAGGACATTACATAACCCATCCAGTTATTTTAATTAGAAATATTTTTGGCTAACATGTGGCAAAGGAGGATTCATGAAGACAGGAACTGCTAACAGGAAAGGTGATGGACTGGACACCTGAGAGCACCAAGAAAATAATGGATGGATTGAATGAAGGAGGACAAAAATGGGAATATAGGGAGTGAGGGGGTTGGAGTCTGTTGACTAGAAAGTGCAGTAAGAAGTTTAACAACACCAGGTTAAAGTCCAACAGGTTTATTTGGTAGCAAAAGCCACACAAGCTTTCAGAGCTCCAAGCCCCTTCTTCAGGTGAGTGGTGAAGGGGCTTGGAGCTCCGAAAGCTTGTGTGGCTTTTGCTACCAAATAAACCTGTTGGACTTTAACCTGGTGTCGTGAGACTTCTTACTGTGTTTACCCCAGTCCAACGCCGGCATCTCCACATCATGACTAGAAAGTGAACAATGGTAATTTGGTTCCCATTATTCTGTCACCTCCCATCCACAAGGCCGTTAGGTCTTGCTCCATTCAGCGTTGTCAATACTTCAGCAACCCCAATTAATGCCACAAGGCATTTAACTGTACACACATTCCAAAATTACTCCCTAGTCTGGCTGTACTTGAAGACCACTTTCTGAGACTTGCATGTTAGTACTCAAACTCCTCGAATGCATTGCCAGTGCCTCCAGCACTTACACCTACCCCCAATTTCTCAGACTGACTTCCTAATGCTAATACCCACCAAAACTCCCAGATCCCTCTCTGTCACTCCTGATATCAGGAAATGCCCTGACGTACACTACACACATACAGCCGTTATTTCACGGCATGCCCAGTATGGTAAATGGATACTGTTGAAACAATCATTTAGTTACCTGTCTTGAATTATTGTTTTCCAGGTTGGAGATTCGTACACAAATTCCTTCAGGTTGTCATTAGTGACAATAATTCCACCAGTTTTCTCAGCAAGGTGCAAAAGAAACCTGCAGCATGTGTGCATAAAAATAGTTTGGAAATATTAGACTGTCATTTGCAGTTATTAAGTAGTGGAGGTGGGAAGTGCTTTCACATTTTTCACTTTGCCACTCCATATCTAGCCCATCTCAATTTCTTCAATTTCCTACTTTTTTGTCATTTACACAGGCTTGAATTCCATAGAAACAGGCCTATCCCAACCCTGCCGCTGATATCAAACCCCACACTAAGCTCTTTTTTCCATCCTTAATTACAAGCTTATGGTTATCTCTCATCAGCTTGGTGCCAGGTTCTCCTACAACATTTTGCTACATTAAAGGTGCAATACAAATTAAAATCATTACATACATTGGGCAGCATGGTGGCAGGGCAGTACAGTAGTTAGCACTGCTGCATCACAGCACCAGGGACCCGGGTTCGATTCCCGGCTTGGGTCCCTGTCTGTGCGGAGTCTGCACGTTCTCCCTGTCTCTGCATACATTTCCTCCGGGTGCTCCAGTTTCCTCCCAGAGTTCGAAAGAAGTGCTGGTTAGGTGCATTGGCTATGCTAAATTCTCCCTCAGTGTACCCGAACAGGCGTCGGAGTGTAGGGACTAGGGGATTTTCACAGTAACTTAATTGCAGTGTTAATGTAAGCCTACTTGTGTCACCAATAAATAAACTTTAAATTGGGAATAGGAACAGTACAGAAATTTGAGCAAGCTTGGTCATTTGCTAGTTATGGCTCATTAGATCATATTACTTCTATATCAATAGAATTTGTTCACAAACCATAAGGAATAGATAGCACCTTGTGCCCCCAATAATTTTTGATATTCCATCACAACTTTACTGATGCAAGTGACTTGCAATACAAACGTATGAATTAGAAGCATGAGTAGGCTGCATGGTCCTTCGAGTAAGAATACAGTGAAGGTGGGCTGTTTACCTGTCATCATGAGATGCAATTCTTACTCCACACACAGTTCTGGCTGGTGTGAAAGAAAGCACGCCCAGATCTTCAAGTTCAGTTAAGAAATGCTGCTCTGTTTGAAAAACAAAGATGGTTTTTCACATTCACCTTCTAATTTTCAGACTAGCACTTACATTAACAAGCAGAAATGATTGTATCGAAAATCCTCTGGCTTTCACAGCCCAAATCTTATTGACTAAATTTATACAGACTCACACTTACAAGTATGCAGCTCTAAAAAAAGTTTAACAGCTTACATTTTGTGTAAATGCAAATAGAACCAAGAATCTCATGAGGTACTTAGAATTGCTCTCATCAGCAACGCCAAACAGGCACATAACTCTTTACCTCAAGAATGTAAGCACTTTTATTAATTTAGTATATAAAATACATTGATGCTCAAGATCAGATATCACAACATTTTAAATGTTTAATGCAGATTTTGTTTTTCGAACATACCTGTGATTTTGGCATCGCGTTTGGTTCTCCACTGCGGAACAAACACCGTTATTTTTCGGTGGCCGCGGTTCCAAAAATATTCCACTGCAATAGCAATACCCCGACATGAAAATATTTTTTTCATTCCATGGCTGAGAGATTAAAAATATAACACGATAAACTATAAAACTATTGACATGTAAAGACTGTCACAAATTGCTGCAATGGATTTCAAAACAACCGATTGTTGGATAGAATAAAGACCTGACATACAGTTTATATAATTTAGAAGCTTCCCCCCATAATATCTGAATTACCCAGTTATTTAGTAAGCAGAGTAGTTACGGTTAAGCAATTTCAAAAGTAAAAGTGGATCACAAATGAGAGCACAACCTGAATTAGAAAATCACTTGCACAGAAGGATTATTTGAAGACTGTCTTAAATTGTCATTTGTAAGCAAACTTAATTGAATTGTATTTAAAAAATAATGACATTAAAGACAGTAACACAATATTTGACATAATGAAACCTTTACAAAGAGATTTTAGCTCATAATCTAAGCCATTAATTATATAAATTTACCGCATAAAAACAGGTCATTCTACCCAACTGATCAATGTCTTATTCCACTATTTTATCTGATATATCTCCTAAAATTTCTTTCTCCCTCGTACTTATCTAGTTTTACCTTAAATGTATTTTTGCAATCCACATCAATTACTCCATACGCAAGTCAGTTCCACATTCAAACCACTCCGAGTAAAGACATTTCTCCTGCGTTCCTTTTTGGCTTTATTAGTGACTATTAATGATCCTTAGTATTGTATTCCGCACTAGTGGAAGTACCTTCTCTGCATCTACTCTATTAAACTTTCATAATTTTAAAGACATCAGTTAGATTGTCTTTCAGCACTTTTTTGTTCTCTGGAGAAGACGGCCCCAGCCTGTTCTGATAGTTTCTGGAATCCTCCTTTTCACAGTAGCTTTATTGCAATGTTAATGTAAGCCTATCTGTGGCACTAATAGACTTAGTAAATCCTTTCTGCACCATCTCCAGTGCCTCTGTACTCTTAAATACAAAGGGATCAGAATTGTGCACAGTACTCAAAATGTGGTCTAATCAAGTTTATCATAACACTTCCTCTTTTCAATTATATTCCTCTAGAAATGAATCTCTGTACTTTGTTATAATTTTAAAGCCTTTTAAAAAAAAAGACAGCTTTGTTATACAAATTATATAATGACCAAGCTAATTTCATTCTGGAAAATAAAATGAGAGAAATAGTTCAAGTTGGGCCGAAGGGCCTGTTCCCTTGCTGTAAACCACTATGACGCTATAGAAATAGTTGATGAGATTAGTGAAACAATTGAGAAATAGTGACTATTACACAGTCAGGCTCCACGTGAAAACAGGAACATTAACAATCAAAGGTAAAAGGTGCTGAACGGGAAGAAGCAACCTTCAATGAGATAAAAAAGTTAAGCAGCCAGAAAAAAAAATCAGCAAATATTTGGCAGCAAAAATGTGCAGCATAAAACAAAATAGAGGTAGGTGAATAAAGAGCCACATTAAAACCAAAACAAACCTGAAAGTATAGAAGGAAGGTGAAAAAAGATCAGAAGGCCAAAGAAAAGAACATGAAAAAGTTATCAAGCTACAATAAAAGGAAATAGTAAGGGCATCTGGATGAAGGAGGGAGTTTAAAAGTGAAGAATGAAAGTATAGAACAGACATTGAATAAATATTTTCCACGTGATTTTACAAGTGATGGTGGAAGTGAGAAAGAAGTGCACCAGAGGATATGGAACAATGAGAGAAAAGGAATTACTTCCAGATCGATGTTTCAAAAAAATAAAACTTTAGATAGATAAGTCACAGATGATGACATGCATTCTTGGCGGATGAAACAAGGAAGAAAGCAAGGCACTGGACAAAATTGTTACACCCTCATTAATTTTCTAAACTATGCAGTTGGACTAAAGATCAAGTCTAGTAACCATTGACCTGTTAAGTTATCAAGGTTACATAAATTCAGAATCAATTTGAGGTAAAGTTCACAAACTTTGAAATAAAAGGATTACATACAGAGATATGGACAAATTAGGAGGAAGAGTAAGCCAGTCGGTTGCTTGAGCCTGCTCCACAATTTAATAAGATCATGGCTGATCTGACAGTAGCCTCGATTCCACATTCTGTTTACCTCCGATAACCTTTGACTCCCTTACTAGTCAAAGATCTAGCTACCTTTGCCTTAGAAACATTCATTGACCCACCATTCTCGAGAGAAGAGTTCTAAAGATTCACAACCCTCACAGAAAATTTTTTTCTTTGCCTTAATTGGGAGACCCATTACTTTTAAACTGTGTCCCCCACAAAGGGAAACATCCTTTCAGCATCCACCTTGTAAAGTCCCCTCAGGATCTTATGTTTCAGTAAGATTAGTTGGCATAGATTTGTTAAAGGCAAGTTGTTTCTTGATCAATATTTCTATTTTGAAAGTGTGACCAATTCAAAGCATTGCAATAGATGGAGTATGAAAATCATAAGACATCTTACAAAAAATTTGTTCACTGTCCATCAACTGAGTTTCTGGAGTCAAAGAGTTTTATAGAACAAAAAGAGGCCTTTTGCCCCGTCAAGCACCTATCTATTCTAATCCCATTTTTTAGCACTTGTTCCATAGCCTTGCATGCACACTGCCACATTTTCTCTTGGATTGCCTACTTGTTCAGGCATGTAACTGCATGAACATAGAACATAGAACAGTACAGCACAGAACAGGCCCTTTGGCCCACGATGTTGTGCCGAGCTTTATCTGAAACCAAGATCAAGCTATCCCACTCCCTATCATCCTGGTGTGCTCCATGTGCCTACCCAATAACCGCTTAAATGTTCCTAAAATGTCTGACTCCACTATCACTGCAGGCAGTCCATTCCACACCCCAATCACTCTCTGCGTAAAGAACCTACCTCTGATGTCCTTCCTGTATCTCCCACCACGAACCCTATAGTTATGCCCCCTTGTAATAGCTCCATCCACCCGAGGAAATAGTCTTTGAACGTTCACTCTATCTATCCCCTTCATCATTTTATAAACCTCTATTAAATCTCCCCTCAGCCTCCTCCGCTCCAGAGAGAACAGCCCTAGCTCCCTCAACCTTTCCTCATAAGACCTACCCTCCAAACCAGGCAGCATCCTGGTAAATCTCCTCTGCACTCTTTCCAGCGCTTCCACATCCTTCTTATAGTGAGGTGACCAGAACTGCACACAATATTCCAAATGTGGTCTCACCAAGGTCCTGTACAGTTGCAGCATAACCCCACGGCTCTTAAACTCCAACCCCCTGTTAATAAAAGCTAACACACTATAGGCCTTCTTCACAGCTCTATCCACTTGAGTGGCAACCTTTAGAGATCTGTGGATATGGACCCCAAGATCTCTCTGTTCCTCCACAGTCTTCAGAACCCTGCCTTTGACCCTGTAATCCACATTTAAATTAGTCCTACCAAAATGAATCACCTCACATTTATCAGGGTTAAACTCCATTTGCCATTTTTCAGCCCAGCTTTGCATCCTATCTATGTCTCTTCGCAGCCTACAACAGCCCTCCACCTCATCCACTACTCCACCAATCTTGGTGTCATCAGCAAATTTACTGATCCACCCTTCAGCCCCCTCCTCTAAGTCATTAATAAAAATCACAAAGAGCAGAGGACCAAGCACCGATCCCTGTGGCACTCCGCTAGCAACCTGCCTCCAGTCCGAAAATTTTCCATCCACCACCACCCTCTGTCTTCGATCAGAAAGCCAGTTACCTATCCAATCGGCCAACTTTCCCTCTATCCCATACCTCCTCACTTTCATCATAAGCCGACCATGGGGCACCTTATCAGACACCTTACTAAAATCCATGTATATGACATCAACTGCCCTACCTTCATCAACACACTTAGTTACCTCCTCAAAAAATTCTATCAAATTTGTGAGGCACGACTTGCCCTTCACGAATCCGTGCTGACTATCCCGGATTAATCCGCATCTTTCTAAATGGTCGTAAATCCCATCCCTAAGGACCTTTTCCATCAATTTACCAACCACCGAAGTAAGACTAACTGGTCTATAATTACCAGGGTCATTTCTATTCCCTTTCTTAAACAGAGGAACAACATTCGCCATTCTCCAGTCCTCTGGCACTATCCCCGTGGATAGCGAGGACCCAAAGATCAAAGCCAAAGGCTCTGCAATCTCATCCCTTGCCTCCCAAAGAATCCTAGGATACATTTCATCAGGCCCAGGGGACTTATCGACCTTCAGTTTATTCAAAACTGCCAGGACATACTCCCTCCGAACATCTATTTCCTCCAGCCTATTAGCCTGTAACACCTTCTCTTCCTCAAAAACATGGCCCCTCTCCTTGGTGAACAGTGAAGAAAAGTATTCATTCATCACCTTGCCTATCTCTACTGACTCCATACACAAGTTCCCACTACTGTCCTTGACCGGCCCTAACCTCACCCTGGTCATTCTTTTATTCCTCACATAAGAGTAAAAAGCCTTGGGGTTTTCCTTGATCCGACCCGCTAAGGACTTCTCATGCCCCCTCCTAGCTCTCCTAAGCCCCTTTTTCAGCTCATTTCCTTGCTAACTTGTAACCCTCAATCGAGCCATCTGAACCTTGTTTCGTCATCCCTACATAAGCTTCCCTCTTCCTTTTCACAAGACATTCCACCTCTTTCGTGAACCATGGTTCCCTCACTCGGCCATTTCCTCCCTGCCTGACAGGGACATACCTATCAAGGACACTCAGTATTTGTTCCTTGAAAAAGTTCCACTTTTCATTAGTTCCTTTCCCTGACAGTTTCTGTTCCCAACTTATGCCCCCTAATTCTTGCCTATTCGCATCATAATTACCTCTCCCCCAATTGTAAACCTTGCCCTGCCGTACGGCCCTCTCCCTCTCCATTGCAATAACAAAAGACACCGAATTGTGGTCACTATCTCCAAAGTGCTCTCCCACAATCAAATCTAACACTTGGCCCGGTTCATTTCCCAGTACCAAATCCAATGTGGCCTCACCTCTTGCCGGCCTATCCACATATTGTGTCAGGAAACCCTCCTGCACACACTGCACAAAAACTGCCCCATCCGAACTATTTGACCTACAAAGATTCCAATCAATATTTGGAAAGTTAAAGTCCCCCATGACAACTACCCTGTGACCCCCACACATATCCATAATCTGCTTAGCAATTTCTTCCTCCACATCTCTATTACTATTTGGGGGCCCATAGTAAACTCCTAACAACGTGACCGCTCCTTTCCTATTTCTAACCTCAGCCCATATTACCTCAGTGTGCAGATCCCCCTCGAAGTGCCTTTCCGCAGCCGTTAAACTATCCTTGATTAACAATGCCACTCCTCCACCTCTTTTACCAGCTTCCCTACACTTAGTGAAACATCTATACCCCGGAACGTCCAACAACCATTCCTGTCCTTGTTCTACCCACGTCTCCGTAATGGCCACAACATCGTAGTCCCAAGTACCAATCCACGCCCCAAGTTCATCTACCTTGTTCCGGATGCTCCTTGCATTGAAGTAGACACACTTCAACCCACCTTCCTGTCTACCAGTACCCACCCTTGACCCTGATACCTTCCCCAATACCTCACCACCCTCACTGACTTCCAGACTACAACTCCTTTTCCCACTCCCCAGACAAATTAGTCGAAACCCCCCTGAAGAGCCGTATCAAATTTCCCTCCTAGGATATTGGTGCCCCTCTGGTTCAGGTGCACCCCGTCCTGTTTGTACAGGTCCCACCTTCCCCAGAATGTGTTCCAATTATCCACGTATCTGAAACCCTCCCTCCTACACCATCCCTGCAACCACATGTTTAACTGCACTCTCTCCCTGTTCCTCAACTCGCTATCATGTGGCACCGGCAACGTACCAGAGATGACCACATGTTTTGTCTTGGCTCTCAGCTTCCAGCCCAGCTCCAGAAATTCCTGCTTTAAATCCCCGTCCCTTCTCTTACCCATGTCGTTGGTACCAATATGTACCACGACTTGTGACTGTTTCCCCTCCCCCTTCAGAATCCGGAAAACACGGTCCGAGACGTCACGGACCTTGGCATCCGGTAGGCAACATACCATCCATGAGTCTCTTTTGCTGCCACAGAACTTCCTATCTATCCCTCTAACTAACGAGTCCCCAATAACTATTTCCCTCCCGCTCTGCCCCTTACCCTCCCGAGCCACAGAGACGGACACAGTGCTGGAGATCCTCTCACTGCGGCTCACCACTGGTATGTCATCCCCCTCAACCGTATCCAAAGCGGAATACTTGTTCCTAAGGGAAACGACCACAGGGGATCCCTGCACGGACTGCTTCCTCCCAGCCCCTCTCACCGTCACCCATCTATTTTCATTCCTCGGAGTAACTGTATCCCTAAAGCTTCTGTCTATGGCCACCTCTGCGTCCCTAATGATCCTAAGTTCATCCAACTCCAGCTCCAGTTCCCTAACACGGTTTTGGAGGAGCTGCAGACGGGTGCACTTCCCACAGATGTAATCAGCAGGGACACTGTCGTCGTCCCTCACCTCAAACATAGTGCAAGAGGAACATAGCACTGCCTGTACACCCATCCCCTCTAGATACCCTGCCAGTGCCAGGTAGAAACAGCAAAAATGAATTAAACTCACCCCTGATCACCCTTTCCGCCTAAGCCCTGTAAGCCAAAGCCTTATAGCTCACACTCTGCTTCCCACACACTCCACTGCCCACTCCCGACGCTGCCCGTTGTATACTGCAGCCTACCTTTTATACTTCGCGCGCTTAAAAATCCCTTCCCAGACTCCTTAGCAGCCCACTTCCAGTTTTCACTTTAAACTTAAAATACTACTGCAAAAGTAAAGGCCAAAAAAAAACACACACACTAGCTGACTAATTAAATAAATAAATAATTCAATCAATGTCTCACCAGCACTCCTGCCTCCAATCACTCCCTCTCAGCTTGCTCCAGTGGAACAATGAGCTAAATGAGCATGGATAGTAAGTTAGTTGATGCACAGTAAAATCTTACGGTAAATAGGCTTTACTTGGAAAGGAGGCAGTGTGAAAGCGGTGTACGCAAGGAAGTTGTGCTGGGCCCACTTTTATTCTTGGTATAACTTTGGGAATAAAGAAACACAATCTTGCATTTAGATGACAAAAGGCTTGTCAAAAGAGAAGAGGGCAGTAAAAGGCAGACATGGTTAGTCAAATGGTAAGTCTAACTAATGTGGCTAAGTATGAGATGATACTTTTTGGGAGATAAAACAAGGAATACAACTATCCCCTCAAAGAAAATACACTTGGGACTAAATGAACACAGCCACCCATGGCTCGAGGACAATGGTAAATAAAACCATTAAAAACATCAACAGAATTTTAGATTTTACTAAAATAGGCCAACAGTAAAAGAGCAAAGTAGTATTAACGAATTTACACACTGATTGCTTCAGAATGCACTTGTGAAGTTTTAGTGTCCCATTATCATAGAAACCCTACAGTGCAGAAGGAGGCCATTCGGCCCATCGAGTCTGCACCGACCACAATCCCACCCAGGCCCTACCCCCACATATTTACCCGCTAATCCCTCTAACCTACGCATCCCAGGACTCTATACCTGGCCAATCAACCTAACCTGCACATAAGGACATTAAAACAGATGATGTCAGGGATGGGAAACTGTAATTACAAAGGAGAGACTGGAAAATCCACAGGAACAGACACAAAATAGCGAATGTTGGAAATATTCAGCAGTTTGGCAGATCTGTGCAGGGAGAAACAGAGTTAACATTTTGGGTTGGTGACCCTTTGGCAGAACTGGTGATTCCAACCTCAATATGATTGTATTCTTCTTCTCCCCTTTTCTGGTGAGTGAGATTTTTTTACCTTGCAATTCCCCATAAGCTGAACATTGGAAAGTCTCTTTGTTGCTGTAAAAATGAACTTATAGTAGGCAATTTCAACTTTCCATATGGTCCATGAAATGTTCCTATGGACACACCTAAACATTGCAATGCTTATTCAGCTTTTAAAAGGTTAGTTTCAACATCATCTACTGCTTGTTCCTCAAATTTCCATTGTTTTGAAAGAAAAGACAAGCAAGTAAATATACACAAAGAATAGAAATTGGTCTGGGGAACATACACATTATCTGGAACCATCATTAACAAATTGTAATTTTTTATATTTGTTTTTGGGATGTGAGCCTTGTTGGCAAGGCCAGCACTCCCCAAACTATCCCAGCGAGGGTGGTGATAAGCTGCTTCTTGAACTGTTGCAGCCCAACATTCACCAAAAATTAACCTGGGTTTCACATAAAAGTTAGCTGTTTAGTGATAGCAACATGTTTACTCAAAAGCATGGAGAGAGAGGCCAGTTCCACAGTCACCATCCTTAACTGCATAATCTTCAACAAAGTCTATATCCACTTTAAAACAAATGTCAATTTAGCCAATATTTCAGGCAATTAATTGTTAACATTGCTGATGAGACTATAAAGATCCTGCTTTACTCATTTTTACCAAAATCAGACGTCCACATAAATGAACTATTCCACAACCTTCACACGCCTTTCCAATAACACACAACCTCCTCCTGTCTCACAACAACCAAACTGACCCCCAACCCTCTATGATGACATTTTGTGGCTCACCATCACTTTCTCAAAAGCAATTTAGGATGGACAATAAATGCTGAAATGTCAATGATATTTACAATTTTTTTTATTCATTCATGGGACATGGGCGTAGCTGGCTGGCCAGCATTTGTTGCCCATCTCTAGTTGCCCTTGGAAGGCAGTTGAGAGTCAACTGCATTGCTGTGGCTCTGGAGTCACGTGTAGGCCAGACCGGATAAGGACGGCAGATTTCCTTCCCTAAAGAGCATTAGTGAACCAGATGGGTTTTTCCAACAATCGGTTTCGTGATCATCGGTAGATCCTCAATTCCAGATGTTTTTTTATTGAATTCAAATTCCACCATCTGCTGTGGTGGGATTTGAACACAGTAAGAGTTTTAACAACACCAGGTTAAAGTCCACCAGGTTTATTTGGTAGCAAATGCCATTAGCTTTCGGAGCGCTGCTCCTTCGTCAGGTGGAGTGGATATCTGCTCTCAAACAGGGCATACAGAGACACAAAATCAAGTTATAGAACACTGATTAGAATGCAAATCTCTACAGCCAACCAGGTCTTAAAGATTCAGACAATGTGAGTGGAGGGAGCACTAAGCACAGGTTAAAGAGATGTGTATTGTCTCCAGACAGGACAGCCAGTGAGATTCTGCAAGTCCAGGAGGCAAGCTGTGGGGGTTACTGATAGTGTGACATAAATTCAAGATCCCGGTTTAGGCCGTCCTCATGTGTGCGGAACTTGGCTATCAATTTCTGCTCAGCGACTCTGCGCTGTTGTGTGTCATGAAGGCCTCCTTGGAGAACGCTTACCCGAAGATCAGAGGCCGAATGCCCGTGACCGCTGAAGTGCTCCCCCACAGGAAGAGAACAGTCTTGCCTGGTGATTGTCGAGCGGTGTTCATTCATCCGTTGTCATAGCGTCTGCATGGTTTCCCCAATGTACCATGCCTCGGGACATCCTTTCCTGCAGCCTATCAGGAGACAACGTTGGCCGAGTTGCAAGAGTAGGTACCATGTACCTGGTAGACGGTGTTAAGAACATAACATAAGAAATAGGAGCAGGAGTAGGCCATCTAGCCCCTCGAGCCTGCCCCGCCATTCAATAAGATCATGGTTGACCTGAAGTGGATCAGTTCCACTTACCCGCCTGATCCCTATAACCCCTAATTCCCTTACCGATCAGGAATCCATCTATCCGTGATTTAAATATATTCAACAAGGTAGCCTCCACCACTTCAGTGGGCAGAGAATTCCAGAGATTCACCACCCTCGGAGAGAAGAAGTTCCTCCTCAACTCTGTCCTAAACTGACCCCCCTTTATTTTGAGGCTGTGCCCTCTAGTTCTAGCTTCCTTTCTAAGTGGAAAGAATCTCTCCACCTCTACCCTATCCAGCCCCTTCATTATCTTATAGGTCTCTATAAGATCCCCCCTCAGCCTTCTAAATTCCAACGAGTACAAACCCAATCTGCTCAGTCTCTCCTCATAATCAACACCCCTCATCTCTGGTATCAACCTGGTGAACCTTCTCTGCACTCCCACCAAGGCCAATATATTCTTCCGCAAATAAGGGGACCAATACTGCACACAGTATGCCAGCTGCGGCCTCACCAATGCCCTGTACAGATGCAGCAAGACATCTCTGCTTTTATGTTCTATCCCCCTTGCGATATAGGCCAACATCCCATTTGCCTTCTTGATCACCTGTTGCACCTGCAGACTGGGTTTTTGCGTCTCATGCACAAGGACCCCCAGGTCCCTTTGCACAGTAGCATGTTGTAATTTTTTTCCATTTAGATAATAATCCAATTTGCTATTATTTCATCCAAAGTGAATAACCTCGCATTTGTCAACGTTATACTCCATCTGCCAGATCCTCGCCCACTCACTCAGCCTGTCCAAATCTCTCTGCAGACCTTCTACGCCCTCCACACGATTCACTTTTCCACTTATCTTTGTGTCGTCTACAATCTTTGTTACCCTACACTCAGTCCCCTCCTCCAGATCGTCTACATAAATGGTAAATAGTGTTCTATGATGAATGAACACCGCTCGACAATCATCAGGCAAGACTGTTCTCTTCCTGTGGGGGAGCACTTCAGCGGTCACGGGCATTCAGCCTCTGATCTTCGGGTAAGCGTTCTCCAAGGAGGCCTTCATGACACACGACAGCGCAGAGTCGCTGAGCAGAAACTGATAGCCAAGTTCCGCACACATGAGGACGGCCTAAACCGGGATCTTGGATTTATGTCACACTATCAGTAACACCCACAGCTTGCCTCCTGGACTTGCAGAATCTCACTGGCTGTCCTGTCTGGAGACAATACACATCTCTTTAACCTGTGCTTAATGCTCCCGCCACTCACATTGTCTGTATCTTTAAGACCTGGTTGGCTGTAAAGATTCGCATTCTAATCAGTGTTCTATAACTTGATTTTGTGTCTCTGTGCCCTGTTTGAGAGCAGATATCCACTCCATCCGATGAAGGAGCAGCGCTCCGAAAGCTAATGGCATTTGCTACCAAATATACCTGTTGGACTTTAACCTGGTGTTGTTCAAACTCTTACTGTGTTTACCCCAGTCCAATGCCGGCATCTAAACATCGTGGGATTTGAACCCAGGTCCCTAAAACATTAGCTGAGTTCCTGGATTAATAGTCTAGTGATAATACCACTAGGCCATCATCTCCCACATCCTACGAACAAATGAAAAAAATGTTCCTACCAATCAATCCTTTGTAAATTGGAATCTTACAATCCTCAACAATTCAGCATCTTAAACAGCAAATCGCTGTTGAGCAACCTCTGTCGAACAATCCTGGCCCCAATTCAGCATTTTAACACAGCAAACCCCTACATCTATTCAGCATCTCATACAGCAAACCCCTACCTTGAGCAATCCCAGCACTCACTCTCAGCCCTGAGGCAATATGCAGCAGAACAATGCCTCAACCCAACCCCAACCGCACCCCCCCCCCCCCCCCGCCCCCGGCCACTCATGGCCAATTCAATTAGCTCTCCCCGTCCCCCTCCACACTACATTTTCCTTCACCTTCTAACCCTCCTGGGTCTTGAATATTGTATTTGGTCCTAACTTCTTATCTGTAAGCCAATGAGAGATTGGCTTATTTTATTTTAGTTATTCAGTTACATTATTTTAAGTTATCATTTTATGCCTTATTAGTGTCAATGTTAAGAATACACAGCAAGCGAGTATGCAAAGTAAAGTAGTTGGAATTACAGATCTGTTATTTTGTAGTAGTACGCAAGGGGAATGGGCTTTAGCTGTATTATTAACAATCAAAGATTTGGATAATTCTGCAGAGTGGGCTTGGATAATAGAATGGTGGGGTGGGGCAGTCAATAAATTCAGCAGCACTTGTGATGGAGCTTCTGAGGTGGAGTAGCGCAAAAGTGGAATGTTGGATATGACTCACTGTTCAAACCTGTCAGGAATAAAGGGTCATGATGTGGAGATGCCAGCGTTGGACTGGGGTAAACACAGTAAGATGTTTACAACATCAGGTTGAAGTCCAACAGGTTTATTTGGTAGCAAAAGCCACTAGCTTTGGTAGCAAAAGCCAAATAAACCTGTTGGACTTTAACCAGGAATAAAGGGAGCAGGAAAGCATGGATCAAAAACAGCATTGCTGGGGGGTGAGGAAGCAAGGGTGTGACTCAATTGGCAGCACTGATTTATACCAACGATTAGTGAACCAGATGGGTTTTTCCAACAATCAGTTTCATGATCATCGGTAGATCCTCAATTCCAGATTTTTTTTAATTGAATTCAAATTCCACCATCTGCTGTGGTGGGATTTGAACATAGTAAGAGTGTCGTACCATTGTGAATCTTCATCTCAAGGCTTTGTTTGCTTTCAAATTTGAAGTTTTAAAAAATCCTGAACAGACATTTATTTACGGTGAGGACAAACACTGTCTCTTTGTACCTGCTTGACAACAACACATTTAAAAAAAAAACTCAATACAAGTTTCACCTGAATGAAGCTTGTGAGATTTGTCCTCTATCTTTATATCAAACAATTTTGAACAACAAAGGTTCTACTAGAGACAGATAGAAACACTATTTAAATGTTATTGCGATAAGTTGGGAAATTGTGTCCATCCCATATGTTCAAGATTTCAGAATCGGCCTTAAATGAAAACATTCAGCTACTCAGGACAAAATTTCCATGCTTTCAAGAAAGCTTAGCATCTTAAAATTAAGAGATCAATGAGGATATTAAAGGCGGCAGAAACAATTCAATTAATAAAAATTCCTGGGAATTAGAGTTTTTTTATTAAAAGCTTATTTTGGTATCAAAAATTTCAATTAATCCAAAAGTGCCGTGAATCCTTTTATCCCCAAAATACCCACCAATTTGATTACATTATTAACAAACTGTCCATAAAATGAACATACATATAGATGTGTTTTTCCAGACACAGGAAGTGTTAGGGGCTGTTACAATATAGCCAGCTACAGGACCCTAAATGTCCATTGAGGGCGTTCAGTGAAAAATTCAGAAATACAAAGGTAATTAAAGTCTCAGCATCGATTGCAAGTAATTAGCATATACCAATAAAAGAATAGGATTTATCTCTATCCAATCATTGTTATGGTTACATCATGCATACATAAGGGTATACTGTCCAATTAAAACTTGTGCATGTTATATTGTCAAGAAATGATAGCGATATCTCTGACCAATGGTATCTCAACCTCCCTTTCCATTGTTCCTTGTTCTAATGGGCAGATATGAACTGCAGCTGCACATCATTCAATTAGATAGTCCTTGAGAATTATCTGGGTTTACTTTAGTCAAAACCTGCCTTTTAAAAACATAGCTTTCATAGAAGAAATACACAAGTCTGATGGGGAAAAATCTTTTTGCAACATTTTGTAAATCTTTCCAATTCGGAACTCTCTGTCCCTAATAAAACAAAACATGTTAACTTCCCAGAAGCTTCATGCTAGGATATTAACAAAAATATTTCTACATTCTTGAGGGTAGTGGTAAGAACTGTGTTACTAAATTAAGGATTTGGAAAAATTTCTCACAAAGCTACAACCTACGAAAGCAATTGTCAAAAGTTTGTTCACACAGATATAGGGAGGAAAGTACAGAACACCAAAGGTTACTGCAAAGCAGCGGTGTTTATGGTAATGTAGTAATACGGGAATCCCCCAATCAGAACACAACTGGTGATTAACTGACTCATTCCACAGAATACCAAATAGAATATACTTTGCACCTGCGCCACACAATTATATGTGACACAAAGAATCTAGTTATGATTCAGACTGACATGACTATCAGTTTTTATTACTGCGAATATTTCATCTACGTATAAACTAATACTCTAGAGTGAAAGCCTACACCACTTCTTCACAAGTATGTAGAGTGGAGGGGGAAAAAAGTTAGTCATACTGTGGCCACTGAAAACATTTGTTTAAAGGGCAGTCTTGTATCTTATTCTAGCCTCAAGTACAATCTTTAATTAAGTAATTGAGAATCCCTTTGGTTTGGGCCAAAAATGAAAACGGTAAACCCAACTCTCAGATAAAGCATTGACAGCTGCACAGGGATACTCTATGATCTGCAAAATTATAGAAAGGAATCAAGTTTTGAATTCCAGTAATTAATACAATGCAGATTGTGAATAAGTGCAAAAATTTTGTTTGCGAGAAACTGTTAAAAAATTAAATACCAATTTGTTTTTGTAAGCTGTGGAAAATATGTAAGAAAACAGGATATTACAGATTCCTGCTCATCTCAAAGCTGGCTGATTTTCACAAAGTCAGGTTCTTAAAATGCTGACTTAATCAGCTTACCAGAAAAACTTAATGCAACATAGAACAAAATCCAAATGAAAATAAATCATTACTTCTTAATGCTGAAGTTGTGAGAGAGGAGATATTTAACAAACCTAAAACAAAAACAGCACCAGATATTTCCATTTACATAGAAAATTTTAAAGGTGGCTTTTTGCTATTAACTTCTTAGTCCTTATTTGCTTTGACAAGATAATTAGTTTCATCACGGGGTCTTTTTTGCTTGCAGGTGTCAAATTGACCTTTAAATATTTCAACTATCTCTTCAGAGAACCCATCTGATTACAGATTGCAGTTTTTTTTGGATTCTCAACTTTAGCTATGGCTTAAATGGTTTAGACTATCACAGGTTTCTGAAACTTAAATATATATTTTTGATCTGAGTATTGAAGTATAAATTCAGCCACTATACGTTGAGTGAATGAAACAGTCACAAGTAGATGGTGCGAGGAATATCATAGGAGTTGAGATTCACTGATGAGTGGGATCAAGAGCTTGTGCCAGCTCTTTTCAAGAAGATAATTTTACACTGGCTCTTCCAAATTCACACCCATTTTCTCTTTCTAAAACTTCATGATGCCATTGTTGGGATATTATAAATCTGCTTACAAAGAAATATTTGAAATTTAAAATACCGAAGGTTATGGTTACAATAGGATCAAAGATGTAAAATTAGATTTTGAGGTTCTCGATAGCTGAGGTTGATTGTCCCTGGGCCAAGTGTAAATGGGTCAGATTAATCAGCTGACTTAATGGGTGATAATTTTATGAAACATAAGCCATGATGTATGTCATAAATTACAGTTTTAGCATCCTAAATTCTGCTTGAAAACCTAGGTCAAAACTTCCTCAAATAATGTGAAAACACAATAGTAGGCATATTAACAAACTAGAGACCCCAGAACCACCACAGGCAGTTGTTTACATCATAAGCCAATCATATGCCATCATAAAAAGCTCGGAACAGATACCATACATGACACTTGGAAATCAAGACAAGTGTTATCATATCATGTTATATCTCTCACCTAGAATGACTCAAAATATTAAAATTATTAGGAATGTTAGCAGGAGAGATTAAATTTAAGAGTTCCATTTCCAAATAAAAACTGGATGACCAAAAATGTTTTAAAAAGTTAGATCTGTTTGGCATCTCGACAGCAGGAAACTAACCAAATAGATATACCTAGACGTAGACAATCTGTTTATCTTTTCTGTAGTGGAAGGACAGGTTTTGTTATGATACCCACCCTCTGGAATGAAGTTAGCTGCAAATGTGAAAGTGAAGCTCATGAGGCACTTCAGCTATTATTAAAACAAAACCTTTCTAAAAGTGGGGAAGAAGTGTAGGGCCAAATCATCTGTTGACCAAACTTAGCATATGGAACCGGAGGTCTCCTGTAGCCTTCACACTGTTATGCGGAACACCTCGCATGTCAATTTTGATCATAGATTCCATAAAACTAAAACTGTATTTTAAAACCTAATGCCTGGAATAGAGACAGTAACTACCTACCGTAATAAAAACAGAAAACGCTGGAAAAACTCAATAGGTCTGGCAACACCTGTTGTCAGCAAAACAGAGTTAACCTTTCAAGTCCACATGACTTGCCCTCAGTTGAATAGCTACAAACTGCTCTAGCAGTTGTATTGAACAGAAAGACATTACAAATGGCTACAAGGAATGACCAGTGTCAGAAAAAAATTACAACAAACCGACCAGGGCAAACAAGGTGGCAAGCTCAGTCTCCAAAACAAATACTGCAAATTTTCCTTGCTCTCTGTTCTCGCAAATTCACCAGAATGATTCCAAGGCTTGAAGGATTAAATTGTAAGGGCAGGGTCCATGAACTGGGACTTAACAGGTTGAGGAGTGTCCCCATCAAGGTGCTTAAAATCGTAAAAGCATCTGATAGATTAGACAAGTGATTGAAGTGTGGAACTCTCCCATCACATGGGGATGCTGGGTCAAAACAGAGATTGAGAGATTCTTATCAAACAGGGGCATTAGGGAATATGGAGCAGAGTATGTGGAAAAGTTGAGTTACACATCAGTCATTTATACAATTAAATGGTGGGACAAGCTCTAGGGGCTGAATGGCCTACTTCTATTCCCATGTTCCCAGCACATTTTGCGTTTGTTTCACGCTTGTTTAATTATTTTAAAAAGCCAGAAGCAATCTCTTTCGTAACAGGTGCCTCGTTGGTTTGCTGACGTGGGAATTGGGAAGGTGATCAGCGGTGCTTTCAGGCCAGATGCGTCTGTTTACTCAATTCAGCACCAGCAGCAAATAAGCTACCAAGTCCCTGAATCTGTGTTGGCCAGGGAGACTAGCTAATTCTGTTACTGAGTTAGGAAGTAGATCCTTATCAAACCAGAAATGCCTTCCTGTTCCCCCAGCAGCAGAACACATAAGCAAGCTATCACCATAACAGGTAGAGGTAAAGTCATCATTGTCCCAGGTGACCATAGGCTGCTCTCCCCTGTCAAAGGGGAGAGCTGACTGGTGGTGATTTTAACCTGAGGATCACCACACCTCAGCTGAAAGGCAAGGTTGAGAAGGTGGGACCTTCATGAAAAACCGCAGCCGGTATGGGGATTGAACCAATGCTGTTGGCATCGCCTTGTGTCATGAACCAGCTGTCCAGCCAACTGAGCTAACCAAACCATAATAATTATCTCTGACTTTGGACGTCAACTTGTGCGCCACTCAGCCATATTGTTTTTTTCCCCTGAGGGACGTATGAATGCAAAACGGGTGTGAATGCAGAAAGAGAGAAATGGAGATGAAGGGAGAGAGAAAGACACACACAATGCGAATGCAGACAGAAACACATACAAATGAGAGAGACAATGAGAGATAGAGTAAAACAGAGAGAGATAGACTATTTCCTCTGAATGGAAAGTCCACCTGGGTCATAATTTTAAAATTAGAGCTAGGTCGGAAGGATGTCAGGAAGCATTTCTTCACGAAAAGGGTATTATAAATTTCCTCCCCCCCCCCCCAAAAAAGTGGTCAATTATAAATGTTGAAACTGAGATTGATAGGTTTTTATTATACGAGAATAATAAAGGTTACAGAAGGAAGGCAGGTAAGATGAAGCTAAGATACAGATCAACCATGATCTAATTGAATGACAAAATAGGCTTGCAGGGTAACATGTTCTTGCTCCTTTTCCATAGACAATAACATGCACCATTAGCTTGAATATGGGGTGCTGCTATGATGATCAATACTTCACACTTTTGATTAGGATATCCCAGGACAAAGCATGTTTACACTCCATTTTAATGCAGGGCAGAAGAATTCAAATTAAATTAGAAATGAAAAGCAAGAAAATATTAAAAATGAACAACGGACAAAATATTCATGACTATCTAACAATTTCCTAAAGAAAGCTAGTATAGGCTGGTTAAAAAACAAAAATCAATGACAATAGTGGGCTGCTTGAGGTCAATGGTGAGTGTTGTTGTTTTGTCGCTGACTGTGAAATCTGGGCCATATACTGAACAAACATTTCCTATACAAGCATGCAGTGGGGGATATATTATTCCATATTAAAATCTATTTGCTATCTTTTGAGCTGATTACCTGGCTACAGTAAGAAGTCCCACAACACCAGGTTAAAGTCAAACAGGTTTCTTTGGTAGCACAAGCTTTCGGAGCACTGCTCCTTCTTCAGGTGAGTGAATAGTTGTGTTCACAAACAGGGCATACGTAGACACAGACTCAATTTACAAGATAATGGTTGGAATGCGAGTCTTTATAGGTAATCAAGTCTTTACAGATGTGGACAATGTGAGTGAAGAGAGGGTTAAGCACAGGTAAATTGTCTCCAGCCAGGACAATTAGTGAGATTTTGCAAGCCCAGGCACACCTCTTTAACCTGTGCTTAACCCTCTCTCCACTCACATTGTCAGCATCTGTAAAGAATTGATTACCTGTAAAGACTCGCATTCCAACCATTATCTTGTAAACTGAGTTTGTGTCTATGTATGCTCTGTTTATGAACACAACTCTTCATTCACCTGAAGGAGCAACGCTCTGAAAGCTTGTGCAAATAAACCTGTTGGACTTTAACCTGGTGTTGAGACTTCTTACTGTGCTTACCCCAGTCCAACATCTCCACATCATGGCTACAGACCAGAGATCAATAATTTAATCATTACTAGATAATCATTGACTGCTCCCAAAGCCTTGGCATATTCTCTTCTCATTTCCTCCAAAGCAATCAGGGAGAGTGGGAAAATGAAACCTGCACTTTTTCACTTCATGATAGTTTCCAGTGCCCAGCAACACAATTATCTTTTGCTTTAAACTGCAGAAATTGCCAAGTATATTGTTAATTTCAAGGCTGAGCCCAAAACCATCTCTGAAAGCTCAATTCATCAGTTATACCTTTATTCAGCAATATACTTTTCTTTACAAAAAAATCCTATTTATTGCTTCTACGTTGTGTGATGGAAACTTAAAATCATTTAAAATAATCTTGTATATTTTCCCAAAGGTGTTTGTCTAAGGGCCTATAAGGATTATATTAGAGTGCTTGGTATAAGTGAATAGTCACAGCCTTTGAAAATATTAATTTAATCACTCGGTTCTTTGAGGTTCGAGCACTCATCATTTTAATCAAGTTGAAGGTAGCTATCTGTTCTGCTTATGATACAAACATGTCTGCTACAGAGATTATAAGTTTTACATGTAAATAAGCTGGATCGGGTTTTTGTCCAGTTGTTCAAAGTTAGAAATTGAATGATTGAAACGGAGTTATTTGGAAATGTGATTCGTCAGCAAGATATAACAGCTAATAGCAAAGACAATAGCACCGAGTATAATGAGATAAAAGATTACTTAAACAGTAAATTTAATCTTAACTAATAAACTTAAGTCAATTGTATTTATTTTTCAAACATAGATGGTTATTTCAATTATGCCTATGCCAAATGGCTCACTATGGCTCAGAAATGTATTCAATTTTCAAACCATTTCAAATCAGCATAGGCCTAGTATATAGTGGTATAATCTTCAAAGCAAAGTCTATGTTTGTCTAACACATTATACTTTTCAAACAACTCAAAGCACTTTGCATGCAATGAATCACTGCATTTAGACATTTTGCTTCAGTCATTTCGTACACAAGATCTCGCAAGTGACAGAGAAGAATGATCAGTTAACTCTTTTCGTGGTGCTTGGTTAAGGGAGCCATGTTGGCCAGAGGAAGAAATAGAACTCAAGTCTGCTCCCGAATACATCCCTTCTAGCAAGGTAACATTCAATAAGTACTGCATTAAAACGATTAAATGCTGGAGTAGAGATTGAGTGATTTTATCAGAGTATTATTCAAGCTTATTCAAAGAAGAACACCATAACTGGGCCACAGCTATCAGTTGCCCAACATTTCACCACATCTTGTGTAATGCACGCATTTGAAGGTAATTTAACAATACTCACGCCATAGCAATGTTACTTCCGTCAATTATGATATGTTTTAAATTTGGATCCCCTGGATTGCTTGTTAGGGTTAATTTGTATGGGCTTTTCAGTAAGTCATGGAACCGTTGAACTCCAGTCACTGAAGGACCCACTTGTCGATTAGAAGACACAGGCAGCAGTGGCTGTTCAGAACTGCCTCTTGCTACAATATCACTTTCACTTAGCAATCTTCGCTCAGTGACTAAGTCATTGCTGCAACGCCTGACTGGGTAAAAATTCTCAGTGTCATTAATTAATCTGGCTGTAGCAGGTACTTTTACAACTTCATCTTTGTTGCCCTGGGCATTACTGACCAATACTACATCATGAAGTGTCTCATTTTTCCATTGGTCTTGTAAGTAATTGGTTACTGGTTTACTTCCTTCACCTTTAGCAGTTCTTATAGTACAACTTCCTGGTCTCTCACTTGATGAATTTCTCTTTGGTTCATTCATTGAATTTGCATGAGAGCTACTTGGAACAGCTGCCTGATTTACGCCAGCAGTTTGCTCTTCTTCCAAATGTTTACTTTCCTCGACAATTCTTTTAAGCAATAACATAGGCTCTTCATTTTGTCCCAGTTCAATAACAACTCTTTTTATAATATCAGTAGGATAACCCATTGTTCTAAAAAAATCCACAAGCATGTTGAACTCCATTTCTGGAGTAGTATCTGGTGAGTCTTCTTCAATTTGATTATCTTGCTGTTCAACTAAGTTACATACATTGGGATCATCAGTGACCAAGCTATTACAAGGCACTTTAGTTGTTGCGATGCCTGCTGAAAGATCATCAACATCTCCTGAAAACTGACGCTTTGTGTGCCTGTCCTCATTAGAAGATGATCTTCTTTTGCATGACTGTCTCTCTCTTCCTGCTGAAGATGCCTCGCAACATGTTTGCTCCGTTTCTGCAGCAAATGAATTTTGAGTTTCTTGTGTAAGCATTGTGTCCATTTGTTGAGCAAGTTCAGATACGGGTGTTCCAGCCTGTTTTCTGGCTTCTTCAATGGAGGACGGATCTTTGGATTGTGCCTCAGAATTCTCAGTGTCTTGGGAGGAGTTAAATGCATCATTATTAATGACTTGTGAATTATCATCAGGTTCCAAAGTAAGATCTATAAGTTCTTCATGATGAAGTACATCTTGAGCAAGATTCAAAAGTTCCTCCTTTACAGAACTGGGCAAGAGCAGCAGATCCATTGTATATTTATCAGCATGCAATTCTACAAAATGTTTGAAGTTTCTCTTAATCAAAGATTCCCGTTTGTTTGGTAAGCTTTGGTTATCTTTGAAGAGTTGCACAAACTGCTGTATTCGAGTTTTTGCCATAATCACTGCCTCTGTACCTCCTGTAATGGCAATCACTCCAGCGCTTGCCATGGAAATGTCAGCACAGGTATCCTGGATGAGACACTTGAGAAATGAGCCTTTAGCTCCTGCAAAAATGCAATGCATATCCTTTGGGTAACACTCAATTTGGCGAAATTCTGGATTACAAACACCCTTGATATATTCCTATAAAATGTAAAAGGAGATATTAGAACTATTAATCGATAACACAATTAATTAGCACATTAAATTTTGTTATCAAATCTACAATTTTCTTACTCATGTTCAGGGAAGGGAGCCGGGGGTGGGGGAAGAGGGAGAAATCAAACAAGGAAAAAACTTCTTGTGAACTAACTGTATGTGATAGGTGGGGTGATAATTGCAGATTCAACTGACCAACTCAGAATGACTTGCCACTTTTGCACCTGTGGACAAGGGCATTGAATCGGATGGAATATTCCAAGCCAAATGTACTCTGCAAATATGTAATTATAGCTTGCATAAGAGTTCTGATTCAGATGATTTCACTTGCTGAAAAGTGATATTCATTCGCTTATCTATCTCAATGACAAATTAAATATATTAATAATCGAATTGCTTATTGCTCTTGACACTTGTACCTCAAATGAGTGTTAAATTTCAAAAACTATCCCCAAAGTAAACACACATTCTATGCTTAATGATGTACATATTTTTAAAAGTGTACAACTGAATGCTCACGTCAAGAGCAGAATGGCACATTATAGCATAATCCATGGAAACTTAACAAAATGATTTGTGTTGCAACTTAAGATACCTAGCCCAAACAGGCGCTGGACAGTGGCGACTAGGGGAATTTCACAGTAACTTCATTGTAGTGTTAATGTAAGCTTTACTTGTGACTAATAAATAAACTTTAACTTAACTTTAACAAATAAATTTACAGCAACTGGCTGGTTAAGAGACATTAAGACCTCCAACAGTCTACATCCTATGTTCTTTTATAGCAGCCAAATGAGGATATGATCTTGGCTTTCAAATGTTGCAACCATGGAATTTTTCTGTCACTATCTAGTGATCCAATGCTAATTCCATAGCAACACATTTGACGTAGACTTGAATAGCATTCAGCAACATTTCACATCACCTTATTAGAGATTTGGGACTTTTCTTTCAGAGTTCAATTCAGTAAGTACAATGTTACAACCAAAATTTGTCCCACAATAAAAATTATACAGGTCACAAAAAATCTGTTTTTATAATCGATTAGATACATCTATACTGGAACTTAAAACGATCCCCTGGTTGAGAAAAAGGCAATGACACCCAGAGAGGCAACTTGTTGCTCAAACGTCCCAGTTCAGATGTTGACATCCACAAAAACACTATTAACAAAAATACAAGACATCTTTTGGTTAAATTTTGGAGCAAATTGGTTTAAGCGACATGGCTTCAGCTCCCCCTCAATATTCTGTAAAATAATCTACAATCAAAATGGAGTGATTCTGTCATTAATGTCCCCCACCCCCAAAATTAATTCCTGACACAAAAAGTCCCCAACAGACAGCACCCCAAACTCTGGGAAACACCAGGCCCAGTTTCCTGGTCGAAACAACAATTACTCCACAACAACAGAAAAGGGGAAAAGCTTCTTCTCGACACTGTTTACTTTTAAAATGACCTATCGCATTGAGACAGTTCCGGACCCGCTGCGCTCTTTGTACAGAGCGAGTACAGACAGTGCTCCAGGCCCAGAGCCACTGCTCCAGGTCCACTCTCCCCCCCAAACACCGACCTTGGCTTTCCTAACTTGTTCGCGTTTCCCCTTCAGCTGGACCCAGATTTGCTGGGAGCCGGGAGACTCGGTCAGGTATTGAACCATCGACAGAGGCAACGAGATGACCAGGACCACTTTGAAAAGCTCCTGGATGGCGGCCTTGCTGCTCTCCAGATAAATCTGCTTGTCGCTGCAAACCGCGAACTCGTCGCTGATGTGGCCCGGGCCGCCGCTCTGCGCTGGCCAGGCGGCCGGGGGGACAACGGCCGCGGACGCAGCCAGAGGCCTACGGGGTTGCGCTTTCGGTCGGTGGCCGCTCGAGGCCGCCACGCCGGCCATAACTGGATCGATGGGCGGGAGCCGGCGCGACTACAAGAACACTCGACGGCCGCTAATGGCGGTGAGACCGTGAGGCGCTGCTCTACTCCCCGGGCCGTCCGCTTCACAACAGCCTCCGTCTCTAAACTCCGACATCACTGCTCCGGGAGGAAGAGGCAGAAACCCCCCGGACCATGACGTCACCGCGCTGAGTGCGTCTCCACGACGTCACCGCGCTGAGCGTCCCCGCGCCTCTGTGACGTCACCGCGCTGCGTGCGTCTCCCCGGCGTCCTCATCCTGCGGGCATCCCAATACCACAAAACGTCGTGACGTCACCACGCCGAGAACGTCCTCAAATTGACTGCGTCCTCGCGCCGCCTCGATGTCACCACGCTGCGCCGCCGCTATGACATCATCACGCTGACAGCGTCCCCGCGCCGCCGCCGACATTTCCCCCCCCCCGAAATCAAGTCATCGTGCACCAGCGCCCCCAGGGGACGAGCAAGAACAACGGCAGGGACTTTCCAGTCAGTGCAGTGCATGACAATGACATGGCAGGGACTTTTTCAATGTATTAGACATGCAAACAGGAATAAAGTTACTAATGACAGGGTATGTCACGAGGAAACAAGCAACATCATCCTGAGCGTGATAATTACTAAAAGGAGACTCCAGCTTCATAAAAAATGTTTTTGTTGCTATTTGCAACACGAACCAACTCTGGTGCGGCCATCCTTTGAGGTTTGATACTTTTTAATTAGGATGTGCATAATGCTGGTAAGACCAGTATTTATTTTTAAAAATCCTTCCTCCATTCTTAAAGTTATAAAGCCAATGCTCAGTGAACTGGGCAAACCCAAATCTATTCCTTGCTTGCTCCAAAAACCAAATTCTAAATCCAATTCATGGTCCCCACAAGAGACAAACAAGATCCAAGCTGACAAGATAAGACATTGTGCCCTATCTTGGCTTGATCTTAGCCAAAAGGCAGAGAAACAAGACCAACATTTACTGCCCACCTTGAGTATCTTGGTAATGAATTGCCTACGACTGAGTGGCTTGTTAGGCCATTTCAGAGTTAAGAGTCAACCATATTATTGTGCATCTGGTCTTGGTAAGGATGGCCCATTTCCTCCCCTGAAGGCCATTAGTTAAGTTGTTTTGTTTTACAACAATCCAGTAGATTCATGATCATTATTAACAAGGCTAGCATTTTATTTCAGATTTATGAATTAATTGAATGTAAATTCCCCCAACTGCCACAGTGTGATTTGAACTCATCACCAGAGCCTTAATCTGGGTCTTTGGATTACTGGTCCAGTAACAACATAACTGTTCGACCATCATGTCTAACACATCCCCACCACATCTGCAACTGTTGCTGCATTTACCTTACTGCATTGGGTTCCCTGTAATTAATATCTGCTCATTGTTTTGTGGCAGCAGCTGTCATGTGAGAAGATTCTAGAACCAGGATACCACCCAGCAGCATGTGAACAAGGGAAACCAAATGCAGGGGAGCGATACGCAGGAGAAACCAGAGGTGTGAAGGACCTTTAATTTCACTTCTAACTAATAATAACCTACTGCTAGTCATCCTGGTAAAATTTAGAATTTCCTCATAACTAACAGTAATATGATACAATACTGAGTTACACAACCCGTTCCGGGTTTTTCCTCTCATGCTATTGCTCCCATTCACCAGATTGCTTCTGTCCTTGTCTCAGCAGAGAATATGGATTCCCATGTTGAACCTGTTCTCCAATCTCTCTCTCTCTCTTCCCCCAATTATATTCTTTTTTCCTGAATACCCAAACTCCTTCTCTTTCTGAATCACCATTCCCCAAAGGTGCAGGATGTGTGGTTTGGGCAATGTGGCAGGAGGGAGGGTGTTAGATTCTAGGGGCAATGGAACAGGTTCTGAGGAAGATTCCAGGCGCGGCACAGTGGTTAGCATTGCTGCCTCACAGTGTCAGGGACCAGATTCAATTCTGGCCTCGGGTGATTGTCTGTGCGGAGTCTGCATATTCTCCCCATGTCTGCATAGGTTTCCTCCGGGTGCTCCGGTTTCCTCCCACAGTCCGAAAGACGTGCTGGTTAGGTGCATCGGCCATGCTAAATTCTCCCTCCTTGGGTGGCACGGTAGCACAGCGGTTAGCACTGCTGCTTCACAGCTCCAGGGACCTGGGTTCGATTCCCGGCTTGGGTCACTGTCTGTGTGGAGTTTGCACATTCTCCTCGTGTCTGCGTGGGTTTCCTCCGGGTGCTCCGGTTTCCTCCCACAGTTCAAAGATGTGCGGGTTAGGTTGATTGGCCATGCTAAAATTGCCCTTGGTGTCCTGGGATGCGTAGGTTAGAGGGATTAGTGGGTAAATATGTAGGGATATGGGGGTAGGGCCTGGGTGGGATTGTGGTTGGTGCAGACTCGATGGGCCGAATGGCCTCTTTCTGTGCTGTAGGCTTTCTAAGATTCTAAGATTTCTAAGTGTACCCGAACAGGTGCCGGAGTGTGGCAACTAGGGGATTTTCATAGTAACTTCATTGCAGTGTTAATGTAAGCCTACTTGTGACAGTAATAAATAAACTTTAAACTTTAGGGGATTGACTTTTGCACAAGTAATATTTTCCAGGGATTGAAATCCACCCTCTCCCATCGTCTCACTTGCTGCAGAGTGGCGAGGTCAGACTGTTCCACCAGCCTCACCCCCAAAAGTCATGTAAAAGAACCAAAAAATATTGACTCTTAATAATAAATAAATAATAACCTCCAAGGATACAGAATTAATTTGTGTACACTAAATTCAGAATCACAGAATTGTTACTGCAGAAGGAGGCCATTCAGCCAGTCATGTCTGCACTGGCTATCTGAAAGAGCAATTCACTTAGTTCCATTCTCGCTCCATCTCTCCATAACCCTGCACCTTCTTCCTCTTCAACTAACAGTCAAAATTAATCAAACTGATCAGAAGCAAAAGCCATATATTTGGATTTATACAATTTCATTCAGGTTTTTTCACGTCTAGTTTTCTTCACTAACATTGTTTTCTCTCCAACTTTGCTCACTGGTTGGGATGTCAAAATTCATGGGAGTCTCATCCAGTTCTCAACAGAGGCCGATCTGTATCCATTCTTTTAGAAGAAACATAGAAGCATAGAAAAACGACAGCACAAACAGGCCCTTCGGCCCCACAAGTTGTGCCGAACATATCCCTACCTTCTAGGCCTACCTATAACCCTCCATCCTATTAATAGTTAATATTTTGTTAATATTAATAGTTAATAGTCAATATTTTGTTGACTTTTGAATACATGCTGCTGAAATGCGATAAGCTGTCATCAGGTTCCGCAGGGAGATGCTGCAAAGTCAAGGGTGCGATCTTACTGCCCGTTCATGCCACACTCCCGCTGCAGCAAAGACGGAGAATTTGGCGACTGCAGCCGGATGGGAAAATCCCACTGGCATAAATGGTCGGAAAATTCCAGCCTTGTCTTCTGTTGCAGGACAAAGTTGTTTTTCTTCACAAACCTTGTACACCATCCACGGTATGGCTTTGAAGTCTGTAATGCCTAATTTTCTTGCTTGTCTCAGGGCCAAGATTCAGAAAGGTCTTTAAGATAGAGAGCCCCTGCTGGTGATTTTCAATGACGTATTTTGCAATTTAACTTTCCACCACTAGCCATATGCTAGACTTTTCTCGGCTTGCACATTTATACTTAGGCACCTGCCTAAGGTGTATAGAGAGCCTCCTCCAATCCCTAACCTTCTTCTCCAATATCCTGAACTCACTAGCTCCTGCACAATTATTTGTTTGCTGTGTGAACTCGAGAACTTTTAAATTTGAACTGGGCTATGTACCTGTTCCTTCTGATACCATGTTGTCATATTAGAGGGCGGGATTGACAGGGACACAGAGCGCACCAGGTAAGTGGTAGCCTTGGCATCATGTGTTGGCATTCACAGGCATGAGGAACTGCACAACCACCTTCAGTGGTGTGCTTTTCTGTGATTCTGTCAGTCAGTAGATTTTTGCCAGGTTTAACTTCATTGGCGATTAGGCGGTAAATTCAAAGAGTTTGGATTTTTTGGTCAAACATCAGGGGTTAGTCTTTACATGAGATCGCCCATTATATATACTTGACTATACTTCAGTGCAAGTCATTTAGTGAATAAGGCAGGTGAGCTGAGGGCACAGATGCTCTGTCCAAGATTGTAAGAAACTACAAAGGGTGTGAACGTAACCCAATCCATCATGCAAACCAGCCTCCCATCCATTCACTCCGTTTACACTTCCCGCTGCCTCAGAAAGGAGCCAGCATAATCACACAACCTGGACATCACCTCTTCTACTTTCTTCAGTCAGGAAAAAGTACAAAAGTCTGAGATCTTGTATCAACCGACTCAAGAACAGCTTCTTCCTTGCTGCCATCAGACTTTTGAATGGACCTACCATATATTAAGTTGATCTTTGTCTACGCCCTAGCTATGACTCTAACACTACATTCTGCAGCCTCTCCTTTCCTTCCCCCATTTGTACTCTATATACGGTATGCTTTGTGTAGCGTGCAAGAAACAACACTTATCACTATATATGTGACAATAATAAATCAAATTCAGTCAAATCAAATCAAAGATAGAAACTTGGAAGTGATAACGCAATTTTTACTGAAAAATGGCTGGAAGAAGGAGATGTGGCGATATATCCGGTTACCGGATTTTTGGACTGAATGGGGCATAAAAAAAGGTTCACAATAATAGTGAAAAAAAAGCGACTGAGGACAGGGAAGAGGAATGATGTGATAGGAGGACTATCAAATGAGGCCATATATGGATTTCACAGAAGAATAAAAAAAAGGGCATTCATACTACCGGGAGCACACCATAGACCCCTCCAAACAATCAGAACTAGATGGAACAATAAATTTGCAGGCAAAGTTTCTGAGAAATACAGAAACACCAAGACAATAATAGTTGGAGATTTCAACTATCCTAATATTAACTGGGGTGAGATCAGTGCAAAGGGTATAGAGGGTGCAGAGTTCTTAAAATGCATTCATGAGAACATTATTTTGCCAGAATGTGGCAAGCTCAACAAGAGAAGTGGCAACTGTGGATTTATTTTAGGGAAATAAAGCAGGGCCAAGGAAGGGGTATCATTCAATGGGAGAGCATTTTGATGGTAGTGATTATTGATGGTTGGAGTCATACCTGGCACAAAGGAAGATGGTTGTTGTTGTTGAAGATCAATCATCTCGGTTGCAGGACATCACTGCAGGAGTTCCTCAAGACAGTGTCCTAGACCCAACCATCTTCAATTGCTTCATCAATGATCTTCCCTTCATCATAAGGGAAATGGGGATGTTTGCTCATGATTACGCAATGTTCAACAAATTTGTGACTCCTCAGATATGAAGCAGTTCTTGTCCATACACACCTGGACAACATTTAGGCTTGATAAGCAAGTAATATTTGCGCCACACAAGTGTCAAGCAATGACCACCTCCAACAACAGATAATTTAACCATCTTCCTTTGACATTCAATAGCATTACCATCTCTGGAACCTTCACTATCAACATGCTGGGGGTTACCATTGACCAGAAACTGAACTGGACCAATAATATAAATACTGTGGCTACAAAAGTAGGTTCAAAGGGTAGGAATTTTCCAGTGAGTAACTCACCTATTGAATCCCCAAACTCAGCCACCATCTACAAGGCGCAAGTCAGGAGTGTGATGGAAGTTCGAGTGTTGTTGGAGCTGCACTCATCTGGGCAAGGGGAGAGTATTCCACCATACTCCTAACTTGTGCTTTGTAGATTGTGGAAGGGGAGTCAGGGTCAGGAGATGAGTTAAGCTAAGCTCTACAGCAATTGTAACATGCTACCTTACAGATCTTTGGTTTAACATCTCATCCGAAAGACAGTAGCTGGAATTTTACTGCCACGCCCGCTCCACAGAACGGAATTCCCCGTTGGCTTCAGGCCAGTACCTCTGAAAACACAACACTCCCTCAGTACTGCACTGGAGTGTCAGTCTACATTATTGTGCTCAAGTCCACGAGTAGGACTTAAACCCAGTTTTTATCCTCAGAGGTGAGAGTGCTGTCAATGGAGCCACAAGTGACATGTTGAGATTATGCATATAAATAATTGGAGGAGATGAATTTCAATTCATAACAAAAGGAAATAGTTTGTTTTGCATAGAGATTAAAACAGAGATGGACCTACCAGAACTATAAATGGAAACAGAATTCATGATAGCTTTTAAAAAGGAAACAGAAAAATGAAAATTACATTTTTAAAGACTATGGAAAATAGTCGGGAAATGGGACTCTGTGTAGAACAGGTCATAAATAAGATGGGTGCAAAGAACATCACTTTTGTGTGTCTTGGGCAATCCACACGTATGTGGTTGTAGTGAGCATGAGGACAACTTCTATCACTTGGCAGTTCATTGCTCTTACACAAGTCCAACAAGCGTTTTTTAAGCTTGTTTTTATGTGAGACTGAGCAGTAGGCCTATTGGATGTGAATTTGGACCTGGTTGGAGCTTTTCTTCAGAGACTAAGCATTAAGCTGGCTTTCTCAGCTCACACGAAGACTCGCGGAGACGGTATTCTGGTTAAAGATGTTCCCTTATTTCTCAGGCCTAGTTCAACGCAGCAAGGGAGGGTGATTTTGGTGGCGATCCAAAATTACTCTAAAAGTACATCCTTTCACTATTACAATTATACAATTTTCAAAAGTCACTCTCTTCTCACACCAGTGGGTGTGAGCCAATTATTAGTATGGATTATTTACCATGGCCAATAACATTTATTCTCTGACAGCATGGGATCACGTACGTTCATGGATCTTGAAAGCCTTTCTCAGTCTCCTAGCAACTCCTTATCAGGAAACTGTATGCCCTGTTCATTAACTTGTCTGGCATTGCTCAGATTGTCTGGAAACCACACTGATAAGAGCTGTATTGTTCCAAAGAATGTGGTTCTTTTTACTTAACTAAGTCCCATCATGTCTTAGAATATTGTGCCATTGACTGAGGTATATGCTTTTATACAGAATATTCAGAAATACATGTCTAAATTCTCTAACAGTGGTTATATGTGTCTCTTTGCAAACAGGTACCGCTGTAAAATGTATTTCAGGCACTTTGTGACTTCATTCTAACTTAATCTATTCTAATTTGTTAGTCTTTTAGCCGCAGGTTATTCTGAACCCCTTCTTACAGACCCGTCATTAAATTTGGCGCACATTTTGTTAACAGGGTCATGCTCGTCAAGGATGACTATACCTTAGCATATTCTGCACAACATGAATTGGCCAAGCGGTTAGGCGAATTGCTACAACCAGTTTTGAGAAGGTTTTCCACATACATGGTGAAGGATTTCTTCACAAACGTGAAGACTGAACAGGACTTGCATATTGATGGCGACGCCATGTCTAATGTGCTCATTCAACACTGTTAGTTGATTCACCAATGCACCAAGAAGCCATGGACATTTGCACTGCAGCACTATATCATAGCGATTTACACCCACCGCCATTGTGTGAATTAGTATTCATTGAACTTACGAATTCAGCAACACAACAGCTATGTTCAGTTTTAAGAACATCACGTATGTCCAAATAGATAGTGTTGCCATGGGATCCCCTCAGGGCCCAGTTCTCGCAAACATCTTTATTGGGTTCCACAAGAAATGGATCTTCAATGGAACAACACAACTGCCCAACCCTTGTATCTTTCTGATATGTAGATTTACTATATTTCATTCTGCAGCTGCATGTAAGAATTTCTTTAAATACCTTAATGGGTGCCGTTCTGCGCTCAAATTCACCTTTGAAATGGAGCAGTCATTTCTCAACATTTCATTTTCTCAACGTGCTGATTGAAAAACCTGCCAATGAGTTATCTACCACTCTCTACCACAAGCCTACCTTCACTGGTCTATATACATGTGTTGCGATTCCTCCAGTTCCGCACGCTATACTATTGGCCTTATTGGCAACCTCGTAAAAGGGCCTGAGACATTTGCTCAGTATGCAGACTTGATGCTGAAATAGGGCCCATCAAAGCCATCCTGCGAGATGTTGGTTACCTTGATCAGATCATTGCTGGCTGCATGTCACGCAAACTCATGAATGGGCCTCAGGCCACCATTGTCTATTATGAAAAGTGCCCTCAGATTACCCTGGAAAGGTAATATATCACAAGAATTTGAGCAGCAGGTGAAGCTAGCCATTTTTCTGTTATTTTGCAGTAGCAACATGAGTGATATTTATCATTAACTGGTGACTGTTGTCAAGCCAAAAAGATGTTCAGCCTGTCACACAAATGAGTGACATGGTATATGAATTTCAGGGCTGGTGTGTAGGCTGGACATCCCAAAGATTGGTGGATCGTATCAAACAGCATATTCCTTTGGCTGTTTGGAACAGGCAGTGTACAGACTGTACCCAGCCAACCCATGCTTGCAAAACTCAAAACACAATGTCCAAAGTTACATGTGATTCTACAATTGGACAACATTTGCTAAATAATCCTGAGTTTACTAAGAATTACACCGACAATCAATTTAACATATGCCCTTCCTGGAAGATTCAGCGTTAAGCTGGTCTTGAATATTGAAATATATTTAAATGAATGGTAATCAGGTTCACATCCTTGCTGGGGTTTCATAGAATGCCTACAATGCAGAAGGAGGCCATTCAGCCCACCAAGTCTACACCGACTCTTACCCGGGCTTATCCCATAACTGCACGTACAAATATTTACCCCGCTAATTCCCCTAACCAATATATCTTGGGACACTAAGGGGCAATTTTGTGCGGCCAATCCACCTAACCTGCATATCTTTGGAGTGAGGGAGAAAACCGGATTACCTGGAGGAAACCCAGACATGGGAGAATGTGCAAACTCCATACAGACAGTCAAGGCTGGAATTGAATGTGGGACCCTGGTGCTGTGAGGCAGCAGTGCTAACCACTGTGCCACCGTGCGCATGCATCAAACAGGACTGGAAAATCACCCCTATGAGATTGAAAAACTTTGATTAAAAACAGAAAATACTAGAAATACTCAGCAGGCTGGACAGTGTGTAGAGAGAAACAGTTAAAATTTATTTTAGATTGATGACCTTTTTACAGAATTTTATTCATCCTTCCAAAGACACTCTAACCACTGCCCCTTGACATTCAATGGTGTCACCATCACTGAATCCACAACTGTCAACATCCTTGGGGATACCATTGACCAGAAACTCAACTGGACTCACCACATAAACACAGTGGCTACAAGAGCAGGTCAGAGGCTAGGAATATTGTGGCGAGTGTTGAAGGGAACTGTAGAAAATAGGTTTAGAGGGAATAATATCAATGGTTTAGGCGCCTGTATAACAATTTATGTTTGTAGGTACCTGTGTAGCAATTTATATCGGTAGGGATAAATAGTATATAATAAATATGTATGAATTTATTGTTATACGATCACAGAAGCCATGCATATAAGCTCCACCATGTTAAACAGAAGTACATAACATTAAAAGACACAAAATAGATACCAGCTGGGTTAGCCACATTCCTGAACACAATTAACTGGGATAATCATAAGCTTGTCTACAGTAACAGGGACAGCTACCACAGAGAGAAGGAGTGTTCACAGAGATACCGGCAGCTGGTGCCAGCATAATGGCCCAAGGTCATTGGATGGGAAACAGGACAAGGAGTATTGTAAGATATTGTGCGCCTTGGCCAACTGATGGTAAACAGTGGTAGACAGACCAAATTCTTTTAACACAACGGAGTACAGAAAGGCAGCTTCTCTTATCTGTTTTTGGATACACGAAAACAAGTTTAATCGTAAGCCTGCTATTTAAGGGAGTAAATTCGTTCATGGGTAGCTAGGCTGGAGCAGTCTCTCAGGCCCACAGGATTGTAAGCTCAAGGACTCAAGATGAGAGAAAAGATGATAAAATTAATAAGGTACCATGAATCGTGTCCCTGAGATCACGAGCTGAACATGCACAAGCCCACCTTACGTAATGTCTTTTTCATTGGATATGTGACTAATGTATGTAATCTGTAATCAATATTATTGGATAAGGTCCAGCCGTGATGGGCTGTGTAGATGTTTGAAAAATATATAAGAATGGATGTTTTTCCTTTGTTCGTCAGAGAGAGGCACTGGGTTTAACAGAAGCCATCTCCCCACCAGCAAAAATAAACCATTTGATGCGAGGACCAACCCTGAGCGTTGAGTGATTTCTTTGAGATTCTCTCCCGCTAACAGCGAGTAACTTACCTCCTGACTCCCCAAAGTCTGTCCACTATCTGCAAGGCACAAGTCAGGAGTGTGATGGAATACTCCCACTTGCCTGGATGGATGCAGCTCCAACAACACTCAAGAAGCTTGACACCATCCAAGACAAAACAGCTCGCTTGATTGGGACCTCATCTACAAACATTCAAACCCTCCACCACCGACGCTCAGTAGCAGCAGTGTGTACTATCTACAAGATGCACTGCAGCAATTCACCAAAGATCCTTAGGTAGCACCTTCCAAACCCACAACCACTTCCATCCAGAAGGACAAGGGGAGCAGATAAATGGGAACACCACCACCTGCAAGTTCCCCTCCAAACCACTCACCATCCTGACTTGGAAACAGTCGCCGTTTCTTCACAGTCGCTCGTTCAAAATCCTGGAATTCCCTCCCGAACGGCATTGTGGGTTAACCCACAGCACATGGACTGCAGCGATTCAAGAAGGCAGCTCACCACCACCTTCTCAAGGGCAACTAGGGATTGGCAATAATGCTGGCCAGCCAGTGACACTCATGTCCCATGAAGGAATAAAAAAAGATGCTTCCTGATCTCAGTACTGACAGCATGTTCAGTTTTTATTTCGGGTTTCCAGTATCCACGGTATTTTGCTTTAGTCTTTGACCGTTCGTTCACCTTAGATTGTCAATAAAAAATGTTCAAGCCAGAAGCGTGAGAGAGAAAAGTCAGAAGGAAGAAAGTACTATTTTGATGCTGCTAACAATTTGAGAGTCAAATACTTGCAGACGCCATCAATTTTTCTTCCGTGTTTGTGCCTACTTTTGTATTTCACATCCAATTTTTGGGCATGCAAAATTGACACTCAAACATGCCATGAAATGAAGGCTGCAGTACTACTAGCTTCCTGCTGGTGGTGCAGTTGAGCACAGTAAATGGAGATGCTCAGCAGCGTCACCTGCAGACATTTCATGGCATTGCAAATGCTGGCAATGATTATTGATCACTTCTCAATTACTGAGAAATGTCGCAGGATGCAGATCTACAAAAACCTTTCCCACAAGTATTTTATTCACAAACTGCTTGCAAACAGTTTTATTTGTTTTTTTAATTAAGGAAGTAACATAAATTAAACTGCAATATTTCAATCTCGTTCTCCCCAATTAAAAGTTTCATTTTAAACATGGTTTGTCTGAGCACTGAACTGTATTACTGTTGTATTCTTCCTGTGTTTCGTGACAAGTCTTGCTGTCCCTAGTAAAAGAAATGGAGTATATCTCGGTTGCTGAGAGATCTTCAGAGGAGCTCCCACATCCGTTCCTGAATAATTAAAACGATTACCAGTTAAAGGTTTTTGACTGTACCACGATCATCTGGCTATTTCAGTGTCTACAACTGTTCAAAAATGACAGTAGTTGTTGGCTCAAGTTTTCCTGGCCTTCTTCAGGGAATATTCATCTCCAAGATATGAAGGTTAGGAAAATAGGGGTGGAAGTCTTTGCATCCCTTGATGTAGCCATGTGGTAGCTACATGGTAGCACATGGTAGCACAGTGGTTAGCACTGCTGCTTCACAGCTCCAGGGACGTGGGTTCGATTCCCGGCTTGGGTCACTGTCTGCGTGGAGTTTGCACATTCTCCTCGTGTCTGCGTGGGTTTCCTCCGGGTGCTCCGGTTTCTCCCACAGTTCAAAGATGTGCGGGTTAGGTTGATTGGCCATGCTAAAAGTGCCCTTAGTGTCCTGGGATGTGTAGGTTAGAGGGTAAAATATGCAGGGATATGGGGGTAGGGCTGGGTGGGATTGTGGTCGGTGCAGACTCGATGGGCCGAATGGCCTCTTTCTGTGCTGTAGGGTTTCTAAGATTTCTAAGATTTCTAAGATGTCTGAGATTTTGCCCTGTGCTTGGTTTCATGGGAATGTAACCCCACAATTTGTTTGATTCATTGGACGTTGCTGACTGGCCAGTTTCCCTGAGATTTCCTTCCCTAAAGGACATTAGTAAACCAGATAGGTTTTTCCAACAATCCACAATGGTTTCATGGTCATCTGTAGATTCTTAATCCCAGATATTTTTTATTGAATTCAAATTCCACCATCTGCTGTGGCCGGATTTGAACCTGGGTTCCCAGAATATTAGCTCAGTTTGTGGATTAATAATCTATTGATAAAACCACAAGGCAATCGCCTCTCCGAATGATGGGACTTTACTGTATGTACAAAATTGAACTAATCACCATGTGCACTCTCTTAGTGTCTGTCTTGTGTCTCCCTTTGCCCTGACTTTGTGCTCCCATTCTGTGCTACCTCAGTGGCTGCAACATGGCTAGCGAAAGGTGGCTAACTTTCAGTGAGGGAGACTGCAGGATGCCCTCAAGCAGTGAGACCTTGAGAGCTTGGCCTCCTGCTCCACCACCTCCCCATTGGACCTAACATGGCAACAGTAATGGCAGTGATGGAATGGCATTGGTCAAAACACAAGTGCTGTCCTACTGAGTGAGGTCAGCATGTTCACAAATCATTGAACCATTCCCCCGCATTTTGCCTTAGCAATCCTAATAGTCTGTTTGAGAATAGATTGCTGGACTGCTGTGAGACCGTGCCTCCATTTGACAACTGGTAACTGCAGGCATGATGAAGTGCTTCTGACCCCACATGAAAACAAGCTAGGCTCACATGGAACCAAGCTAGGCCTGCATGGAACCAAGCATGGATCGCATACCTCAGGCTGAACCTCCTCTGCAGCTTCTGTCCGTGTTGTAGTGGTAGCTGAGACGTTGACCACTTGCTGCTGCATCACGAGTGGGTCCACAAGCATGGAGTTGGCTGGCACTTTCACGCTGGGAAGGATGGGGTCCAAGCTCTATATAAAGCCCTGTACTGTGACTTTGAACCACCTCCTCCATGCTTCTTGAAAGACATCAAGCTCTCTGGCAGGCTTGCCAATGCACCATCCTATCTATGTCACCTTGAAATCTCTGACTACTCTGCCCACACTTCACAATACTTCTGTGCCACCTACAAATGTTGCAATTGTGTCCTGTACATGGCACAGTGGTTAGCACTGCTGCTTCACAGTGCCAGGGACCTGGGTTCGATTCCCGGTTGGGTCACTGTCTGTGCGAAGCCTGCACGTTCTCCCCGTGTCTGCGTAGTTTCCTCCGGGCGCTCCAGTTTCCTCCCACAATCTGAAAGAAATTCTCCCTCAGCGTACCAGAACATGTGCTGGAGTGTGGCGACTAGGGGATTTTCACAGTAACTTCATTGCAGTGGTTATGTAAGCTTACTTTTGACACTAATAATAAAGGCTAAGTCAATAATCTATATTAAGAAAATTAGTGGCCCTAGTACTGCTCCTGGGAATCTCAATTGTATACTTCTCTTAATTTTAGAAAATAACTGTGACTTTGGCAACAGCTTCTTCCAAGGTAAAGATAAATGCAAAGCATCTAGGAGGGCTTCTTGAAACAGTATGTAGATAGTCCAACTAGGGAAGGGGCCATACTGTTCCTGGTATTAGGGACTTAATGTTTCTCAAGAACCCCAATACCCCCTCCTTTTTGATCTCAACATGACTCAAACTATCTACACACCCTTTCCCGGACTCATCATCCACCAAGTCCTTCTCTTTGGTGAATACTGATGCAAAGTACTCATTTAATACCTCATCCATTTCCTCTGGCTCCACACATAGATTCCCTCCCTTGTCCTTCAGTGGACCAACCCTCTCCCTGGCTACCTTCTTGCTCTTTATGTGAGTATAAAAAGCCTTGGGATTTTCCTTAATTCTGCTGGCCAATGGTTCAGTAGGGGAGCAGTTCGTGAACAGTGACCACAATTCAGTAAGCTTTAAAGTACTGATGGATAAAGATAAGTGTAGTCCTCAAATTAAGGTGCTAAACTGGGGGAAAGCTAATTACAACAATATTAGGCAGGAACTGAAAAAAGAAGATTGGGGGCAGATGTTTGAGGGAAAGTCAACATCTGGCATGTGGGAGGCTTTCAAGTGTAAGTTGATAGGGATTTAGGATCGGCACATTCCTGTAAGGATGAAGGATAAGTATGGCAAGTTTTAGGAACCTTGGATAACAAGAGATATTATGAGCCTAGTCAAAGAGAAAAAGGAAGCACTTGCCAAAGCTAGGAAGCTGGGAACACATGAAGCAAGTGTGGAATACAAGGCAAGTAGAAAGAAACTTAAGCAAGGAGAAAGGCGGACTAAAAGGGGTCACGAAAAAGCATTGGCCAGAAAAATTAAGGAAAATTCCAAGGCTTTTAATACATATATAAAGAGCAAGAAGGTAGCCAGGGAGAGGGTTGGCCCACTCAAGGACAAGGGAGGGAATCTATGCGTGGAGCCAGAGGAAATGGGTGAGGTATTAAATGAGTACTTTGCGTCAGTATTCACCAAAGAGAAGGACTTGGTGGATGATGAGTCTGGGAAAGGATGTGTAGATAGTTTGAGTCGTGTTGAGATCAAAAAGGAGGTGGTATTGGGGTGCTTGAGAAACATTAAGGTAGACAAGTCCTCAGGGCCTGATGGGATATACCCCAGAATACTGAGAGAGGCAAGGGAGGAAATTGCTGGGGCCTTGAGAGAAATCTTTATATCCTCACTGGCTCCAGGGGAGGTCCCAGAGGATTGGAGAATAGCCAATGTTGTTCCTTTGTTTACGAAGGGTAGCAAGAATAATCCAGGTAATTACAGGCCGGTGAGCCTTACATCAGTGGTAGGAAAATTATTGGAGAGGATTCTTCGAGACAGGATTTATTCCCACTTGGGAATAAGTGTACGTATTAGTGAGAGGCAACATGGTTTTGTGAAGGGGAGGTCGTGTCTCACGAACTTGATCGAGTTTTGAGGAAATGATGAAGATGATTGATAAGGGTAGGGCAGTGGATGTTGCCTACATGGGCTCCAATAAGGCCTTTGACAAAGTCCCTCATGGCAGACTGGTGCAGAAGATGAAGTCGCATGGGATCAGAGGTGAGCTGACAAGGTGGATACAAAACTGGCTCGGTCAAAGAAGACAGAGGGTAGCATTGGAAGTGTGCGTTTCTGAATGGAGGGCTGTGACAAGTGGCATTCCTCAGGGATCAGTGCTGGGACCTTTGCTGTTTGTAATATATATAAATGATTTGGAGGATTAGTACCTTTGTGGACGACACAAAGGCTGGTGGATTTACGGATAGCGATGAAGACCATCAGAGGATACAGCAGGATGTAGATCAGTTGGAGACTTGGGCGGAGAGATGGCAGATGGAGTTTAATCCAGACAAATGTGAGATAATGCATTTTGGGAGGTCTAATACAAATAGGAAATATACAGTAAATGGCAGAACCCTTCAGAGTATTGATAAGCAAAGAGATCTGGGTGTACAAGTACACAGGTCACTGAAAGTGGCAATGCAGGTGGAGAAGGTAGTCAAGAAGGCATACGACATGCTTGCCTTCATCGGTCGGGCATTGAGTTTAAAAATTGGCAAGTCATGTTGCAACTTTATAGAACCTTAGTTAGGCCGCACTTGGAATACAGTGTTCAATTCTGGTCGCCACACTACCAGAAGGATGTGGAAGCTTTGGAGAGGGTACAGAAAAGATTTACCAGGATATTGCCTGGTATGGAGGGCATCAGCTATGAGGAGAGGTTGGAGAAACTTGGTTTGTTCTCACTGGAGCGCCGGAGGTTGAGGGGTGACCTGATAGAAGTCTACAAGATTATGAGAGGCATAGACAGAGTGGATAGTCAGAAGCTTTTTCCCAGGTGGAAGAGTCAATTACGAGGGGGCACAGGTTTGAGGTGCGAGATGCAAGATTTAAAGGAGATGTACGAGGCAGATTTTCTTTTACACAGAGGGTAGTGGGTGCCTGGAACCCATTGCCGGGGAAGGTAGTGGAAGCAGATATGATGGTGACTTTTAAGGGGCGTCTTGACAAATACATGAATAGGATGGGAATAGAGGGATATGGTCCCCGGAAGGGTAGGGGGTTTTAGTTAAGTTGGTAGCATGGTCGGTGCAGGCTTGGAGGGCCGAAGGGCCTGTTCCTGCGCTGAAATTTTCTTTGTTCTTTGTACTCATTTGGTATCTCAGTCCTGTCTTCTGTCTCCTTGTGTAGACCTCTAATTTGGCCCCTAATTGACTCTGCCCCTCCTCTTACTAGCTTTTAAATATTTATGTTCCTAAAGAGGACTTTTGGATTCATAAGTTGCCAATTTCTTCTCACTTTCTCTTTGCCTCTCATGACATTTTTCACATCCCTTTTGGTTTATCTATTTGGTTTGATTCTCATTTGTATTATCCATCTGACATCACCTGAGTTCGATTCCTGGCTTGGGTCATTGTCTGTGCGGAGTCTGCACGTTCTCCCCGTGTCTGTGAGGGTTTCCTCCAGGTGCTCCGGTTTCTTCCACAGTCCGAAAGACATTTGATTTGATTTATTATTGTCATTTGTATTAATATACAGTGAAAAGTATTGTTTCTTGTGCACTATACAAAGTATACCGTTCATAGAGAAGGAAAGGAGAGAGTGCAGAATGTAGTGTTACAGTCATAGCTAGGGTGTAGAGAAAAATCAACTTAATGCGAGGTAGGTCCATTCAAAAGTCTGACGGCAGCAGGGAAGAAGCTGTTCTTGAGTCGGTTGGTACATGTCCTCAGACTTTTGTATATTTTTCCCAACGGAAGAAGGTGAAAGAGATTATGTCCGGGGTGCGTGGGGTGCTTGATTATGCTGGCTGCTTTTCTGAGGCAGCGGGAAGTGTGAACATTGTCAATGGGTGGAAGGCTGGTTTGAGCGATGGACTGGGCTTCATTCACGACCGTTTGTAGTTTCTTTGTAGTTGATGTGCTGGTTAGGTGCATTGGCCATGCTAAATTCTCCCTCAGTGTACCCGAACAGGTACCAGAGTGTGCCAACTAGGGGATTTTCACAGTAACTTCATTGCAGTGTTAATGTAAATCTACTTGTGAAAAATAAACTTTACAAGAAGTGTACAGGAATGCAGGTGAGAATTTGAATTGTGTTGAGACACAGAGATCAAGGAAGCCTCGGGACACAGATGTGAACATGGATTGCCAAGTGGCTGACGCTCAGGAAATTTCTGCCCCTGGCTACAGAGCATGTAGATGGTGATCTTTGAGAGCCTGGCATGGCTTGAAAGCTGCTTAGCAGAGTCATTAACACACATGGATGTTCTGGATAGCCTCTCCTATGATAATGTGGCATTTGACTGGAATAGTGGCGCTCTCTGCCAATATGGATAAGGTTTCACATCATTGTACTGCAATCTGGAGTAACTAGCACTCCTGAAACTAAAAGCTAAAAAAAGGGGAGTCCACTAGCAAGGTCCTCGACTCCAATCCTGACAGGAGCACAGAGGAAGAATTCAAGGACCCTGAAATAGAAGAACCATCACAGCGCTTACCCACAGCCTGCACCAGCACAGGCACACACACATCGGTGGGACCTATTTCTAAGGTAGCCTTGGGGTCACAATAGGGTGAGCACATCACACTGTCAGATCCACAGCAGGCGGAGGCAGGGTCATCCCAGGGTGCCGGCACTCAGGATTGCCAGGAATCTGCAGAGTTCCAGTCAGATGTCGAGCCTCTGGACTCAGTCATGCTTCAGTTGCAGAAGATCCAAAGACAAACTCAGGAAAATCTCCTACACTCCTCAGATTGAAAGGCTGCATGGAGGATTCTGTCTGCCTTATGTCTGAGGTGATTGTGCCTACATTGCAATGCAATGAGGTCAACATAGCTGGGGCGATGGCCACCATGGAGACCTTGGTGCAAAACCTTTGTCCTGCATTGCTTCAGATAATGCACTCCATGGTGGAAGCACTTGCTGGGATCCATCACTGCCAACTTTAGAAGACTGTGGGCCTTCTCAAGCTCACTGCAGCTGCCCCTCTATTCCAAGGAGGAAGCCAGGGGCCATCAGGCACCCAGAATGAGGAGGATCAGATGGTGCACATGCCGGCAACATTTGCCCAGGTGACTCCGGGCGTGTCCTGCCCATCCAAGTCCCCTCTTCCTGTGACCTCGTCAGTTCCAGCTTCACAGGCCACACAGCAGGACCCTGAAAGCAGGCTGGAGCCCCCCCAGGTCTTGGCCCTTGAGTATACCCAGCCTTCAGGAGAACAGTGACCACGACAACCCTGCCACAGCAACCTCTGCAAGACGTGCCGGATCATCAACACGGATGCCATCATCTCACGTGAGAACACCATCCACCAGGTACACGGTACATACTCTTGCAACTCGGCCAACGTTGTCTACCTGATACGCTGCAGGAAAGGATGTCCCGAGGCATGGTACATGGGGGAGACCATGCAGATGCTACCACAATGGACGAATGAACACTGCTCGACAATCACCAGGCAAGAGTGTTCTCTTCCTGTTGGGGAACGCTTCAGCGGTCACGGGCATTCGGCCTCTGATCTTCGCGTAAGCGTTCTCCAAGGCGGCCTTCACGACACACGACAACGCAGAGTTGCTGAGCAGAGACTGATAGCCAAGTTCCGCACACATGAGGACGGCCTCAACCGGGATCTTGGGTTCATGTCACACTATCTGTAACCCCCATGACTTGCCTGGGCTTGCAAAATCTCACTAACTGTCCTGTCTGGAGACAATACACATCTCTTTAACCTGTGCTTAATGCTCTCTCCACTCACATTGTCTGTACCTTTAAGACTTGATTACCTGTAAAGATTCGCATTCCAACCATTATTTTGTAAATTGAGTTTGTGTCTTTATATGCCCTGTTTGTGAACAGAACTCCCACTCACCTGATGAAGGGGCAGCGCTCTAAAAGCGAGTGGCTTTTGCTACCAAATAAACCTGTTGGACTTTAAACTGATGTTGTGAGACTTCTTACTGTGTTTACCCCAGTCCAACCCCAGCATCTCCACATCATGGGTTTCCTCCCACAGTCCAAAAGACATTTGATTTGATTTATTATTGTCACCTGTATTAATATACAGTGAAAAGTATTGTTTCTTGCGCACTATACAGACAAAACATACTGTTCATAGAGAAGGAAAGGAGAGAGTGCAGAATGCAATGTTACAGTCATAGCTAGGGTATAGAGAAAAATCAACTAAATGTGAGGTAAGTCCATTGAAGAGTCTGATGGCAGCAGGAAAGAAGCTGTTCTTGAATCGGTTGGTACATGTCCTCAGACTTTTGTATATTTTTCCCGATGGAAGAATGGGGAAGAGATTATGTCCGAGGTGCGTGGGATCCTTAATTATGCTGGCTGCTTTTCCGAGGCAGCGGGAAGTGTGGACAGTGTCAATGGGTGGAAGGCTGGTTTGAGTGATGGACTGGGCTTCATTCACAACTGTTTGTAGTTTGTAGTTGACGTGCTGGTTAGGTGCTTTGGCCATGCTAAATTCTCCCTCAGTGTACCCGAACAGGTGCTGGAGTGTGGCAACTAGGGGATTTTCACAGTAACATCTTTGCAGTGTTAATGTAAGCCTACTTGTGACAATGAAAAATAAACTTTACAAGAAGTGTACAGGGAATGCAAGTGAGAATTTGAATTGTGTTGAGACACAGAGATCAAGGAAGCCTCGGGACACAGATGTGAACATAAATTGCCAAGTGGCTGAGGCTTAAGAAATTTCTGCCCCTGGCTACAGAGCATGAGGATGGTGATCTTTGAGAGCCTGGCATGGAATGAAAGCTGCTTAGCAGAGTTATTAACACTCATGGATGTTCTGGATAGCCTCTCCTATGATAATGTGGCAGATGACTGGAATAGTGGTGCTCTCTGCCAATATGGATAGGGTTTCACATCATTGTACTGCATTCTGGAAAACTAACACCTCCTGAAACTAAAAACTAAAAAAAAAGGAGTCCACTCGCAAGGTCCTCGACTCCAGTGCTGATAACAGCACAGAGGAAGAATTCATGGACTCTGAAATAGAAGAACCATCACAGCGCTTACCCAGAGCCTGCACCAACACAGGCACACACACCTCGGTGGGACCTATTTCAAGGGTAGCCTTGGGGTCACAATCTGGTGAGCACATCACACTGTCAGATCCACGGCAGGCGGCGGCAGGGACATCCCAGGATGCCGGCACTCAGGATTGCCGGAGGCCAGGAATCTGCTGAGTCCCAGTCAGGTGACGAGCCTCTGGACTCAATCATGGATCTGGTGCAGGAGATCCAAAGACAAACTCGGGAAAATCTCCTACACTCTTCGGGTTGAAAGACTGCATGGAGGATTCTGTCCACCTTGTGTCTGAGGTGATTGTGCCTACATTGCAATGTAATGAGGTCAACATAGCTAGGACGGTGGCCCCATGGAGACCTTGGTGCAAGATCTTTGTCCTGCATTGTTTCAGATAATGCACTCCATGTTGGAAGTACTTGCTGGGATCCATCACTGCCAACTCCAGAGGACAGTGGGCCTTCTCAAGCTCACTGCAGCTGCCCTTCTATTCCAAGGAGAAAGCCAGGGGCCATCGGGCACCCAGAATGAGGAGGATCAGATGGTGCACATGCCGGCAACATCTGCCCAGGTGACTCCGGGCGTGTCCTGCCCATCCAAGTCCCTCTTCCTGTGACCTCGTCAGTTCCAGCTCCACAGGCCACACAGCAGGACCCTGAAAGCAGGCTGGAGCCCCCCCAGGTCTTGGCCCTCGAAAGAATATCCACCAAGGTCATCACAGACAACAGGGCATAGCAATCAGCAGGCTGCCTCCACTGTACCAAGATGTAGTGGCAGGGTTAGAAAGATTAAGGTCTACTTGCGCAGTGTGGACATGTTGTTAAGCACATAATGTTCACCTCTGTAAATAAACTCTCTCTAATTGCACCCTTTCTATGGCTCCTTGTTCTGATAAGTTACGTTCCTGTAATTCTGACCTGAAAACCTGATTTCACAAGATAAAGGCAGGGTGCTCAATCCAGGGCTTAGAGTCATAGAGGTTTACAGCATGGAAACAGGCCCTTCGGCCCAACTTGAATTGCCCGATTTTGGCTCATATCCCTCTATACCTATCTTACCCATGTAACTGTCTAAATGCTTTTTAAAGGACAAAATTGTACCCACCTCTACTACTACCTCTGGCAGCTTGTTCCAGACACTCACCACCCTCTGTGTGAAAACATTGCCTCTCTGAACACTTTTGTATCTCTCCCCTCTCACCTTAAACCTATGCCCTCTAGTTTTAGACTCCCCTACCTTTGGGAAAAGATATTGACTATCTAGCTGATCTGTGCCCCTCATTATTTTATGGACCTCTATAAGATCACCCCACAGACTTCTACGGGTCCAGAGAAAAAAGTCCCAGTAATCCAGCCTCTCCTTATAACTCAAACTATCAAATCCCGGTAGCATCCTAGTATATCTTTTCTGCACTCTTTCTAGTTTAATAATATCCTTTCTATAATAGGGTGGCCAGAACTGTATACAGTATTCCAAGTGTGGCCTTACCAATGTCTTGTACAACTTCAACAAGACGTCGCAACTCATGAATTCAATGTTCTGACCAATGAAACCAAGCATGCTGAATGCCTTCTTCACCACTCTGTCCACCTGTGACTCCACTTTCAAGGAGCTATGAACGTGTACCTCTCGATCTCTTTGTTCTGTAACTCTCCCCAACGCCCTACCATTAACTGAGTAAGTCCTGCCCTGGTTCAATCTACCAAAATGCATCACCTTGCATTTATCTAAATTAAACTCCATCTGCCATTCGTCAGCCCACTAGTCCAATTGATCGAGATCCCATTGCAATCGGAGGTAACTTTCTTCACTATCCACTACGCCACCAATCTTGGTGTCATCTGCAAACTTACCAACCATGCCCCCTATATTCTCATCCATATCATTAATATAAATGACAAATAACAGTGGACCCAGCACTGATCCCTGAGGCACACCACTGGTCACAGGCCTCCAGTTTGAAAAACAACTCTCTACAGCCACCCTCTGGCTTCTGTCAAGAAGTCAATTTTGTATCCATTTAGCTACCTCATCCTGGATCCCGTGAGATTTAACCTTATGCAACAACCTACCATGTGGTATCTTGTCAAAGGCCTTGCTAAAGTCCATGTAGACAACATCAACTGCACTGCCCTCATCTACCTTCTTGGTTACCCCTTCAAATTACCTTCCTTCATGTGCTTTGTGCAAGGTTACCAGCACATTGGTGGCAGCCAGTCACAGTGACTGGACAGTCATGTCTGTACCTTGTAGGGGATGAGAATGTCTTCCACAATGTATAGAGCCAGCGTTACTCATTCTAGTCATTGTCTATGGTGTGGCCTCTGAACCTTGAGTGTAACTGGCTCCCCTCATCCTATCTGCCTAAGTTTCCAGTGACACTGAACCTCAAGGGTACACATCACAAAGGATGCCGTAAGATCAGGAGAAGTAAAACATTGTCCACTGCATTGCTGTGATATGACTCTAGGTATTGAGAGCAGGTGAGCTACCTTCAGGCAGACAGGAGTCAGACATTCACAGAACCTCTGTGAGGAATCTTGCACTATCCCCGCTGCAAGTCATCATCATCCTCTTGGAATGTAGGGATTATGGTGTTAGGGTACCAGAGCAGAAACCCCAAAGTATGTTATGAAGCCCAACTAGATCCCAACAGTTTTTCTATTTTGGCATGAGTGTGAGAATAAGGTGTTTTACTCCAGGTGTGATTCTATTGACACACTAGGAAGCTTTTGTCAAAACAAACTTTATTTAACAATACAGTTTAACTATAATAAATGAATTAGTTTAACTTTTACCAACTGAAATATTTAAACATGACAAGATACAATTCTTAACTGTTAATCCATCTCTATTAGTTCCAATTTAAGCAATATTCCTTATAACTTAAATTCCTCTTCAAAATCAGTTAGCAAATGTCACAGGCTTACTAGTTTTAATTGTTAATTGTAATTGTTAGGCCTCTGAACACCTCTGGAGAAAGAGAAAGAGAGAGACAGAGAGACACCTGTCTCTTGACAGCTCAAAAACAGCAGCCTTCAGAGAGAAAGAGAAATAAGGACACCTCTTGCTTCTTTCAGAACAAGTAGAAACTGCCTGCTTTTCCCTGTGACTTTGCTCCTCCCCTTCACATGACTCTATCTTTGTCAATCAACCTAATCAAAACCCTACTCTGAAACCCCAGAAGAAAATCAAAATCTGTATGTGATTTGGAGTGTCTTGTTTCTCAGGGCTGAATGGAATTGATAAAAGGTCTGGAGAAAGATGGAGCAGATCAGTTTTTCCAGTAAGTTTAAGGTTTCAGTTTTGAGATTTCTGAGGCTACAGGTTTTAGTTTTAGCCGGTGGCATCAAGCAAGAAAGAGGCTGACGTCTCTCTCTCTCTCTCTCTGTCTCCCTGTTCTATTTGGAAATTCTGCTGGTTATCTCAAGTCAATGTTTTGCCTTCCAGAAGGAAAGTGCAGGCTTTGAAAATACTCAATTCCAGTCAAGTGAAATTTTAACCTATGCTGTTTAAGCGTGTGAAAAGGGTTTTGTCTATGAAAGGTTTTGGTTTGTTGGAACAGTTCTAACATTCAATTAAGGATTAATACATTATTGTAGTTGTTTTCTTTCTGTTCTTTTTTGTTTGTAATTGATAAAAGTTATTGCTAATTTTCTTTCTATACATGTTAACTATATTCTTAAAAATATTTTGTTTGATAAGAGCTCCCCAGTGGGTTGTTGAATCATACCTGAAGTGAAAAATATTATGCTCATCCTAACAAAATTCAAGATGCAAAACTTATGATTTGGGTGGCCTCCATAAAGTCCTTTGGAGTTTCTAACCTGACCCATAACAATACTTCACCAAAATAGAGTGCACGGAAATATTCTAATATAGAGGATAAAGTACTGAAACAGTGATGTTCTATTTGTAAAACTAAGATGTTTTACCCATTGCAAAAGTTCTGTATATAAGATTACAGGCAACCTGGAGACCATCCAACAGATTTAACATCCATCATTGTAAATCGATACTCAAGTATTAAATACTGAAATGAAAAAATTAGTAAAACTTTCACTGCTATCAGTCATCATTTGTATTTTTTTTAATTAATAGGAGAGGCAGTAGCACTCTCACTGGACTAGTAATCCAGAGACTCAAGAGAATTCTCTGGGGCACTCAAGTTCAAATCCCACCAAGATTTGAATTTAATAAAAAGTTGACTCTCCTGATTCAAAAATGTCCTTTAGAGAAGGAACTCTACTGTCCTTACCCTGCCTGCCCTACATATGACTCCAGACATGCAGAAATGGCCTAGCCAGTCTTTAAGGATGGGCCATAAATGCTGGTCTAGCCAACGGCACTCACATCGCATTAATTATAAAAAGCAAGAAATAATAACTGGCTCAATGCCACAGAGTTTGCAATCAGTTTATAAAGTTTATTTATAACCAGTGGACATGATTTATTTAGATTTCCAGAAGGCCTTTGACAAGGTGCCGCATAGGAGACTGTTAAATAAGTTAAGAGCCCATGGTATTAAGGGTAAGATCCTGACATGGATAGAGGATTGGCTGATTGGCAGAAGGCAGAGAGTGGTGATAAAGGGGTCTTTTTCAGAATGGCAGCCAATGACTAGTGGTGTGCCTCAGGGGCCAGTGCTGGGACCACAACTTTTCACAATGTACATTAACTATTTGGAGGAAGGAACTGAAGGCACTGTTGCTAAGTTTGCAGATCATACAAAGATATGTTGAGGGACAGGTAATATTGAGGAAGCAGGGGGGCTGCAAAAGGACTTGGGCAGGCTAGGAGAGTGGGCAAAGAAGTGGCAGATGGAATACAATGTGGAAAAGTGAGAGGTTATGCACTTTGGAAGGAGGAATGGAGGCATAGAATATTTTCTAAATGGGAAAATGTTTAGGAAACCAGAAACACAAAGGGACTTGGGAGTCATTGTTCAAGATTCTTTTAAGGTTAACGTGCAGGTTAAGTCGGCAGTTAGGAAGACAAATGCAATGTTAGCATTCATGTCGAGAGGACAAGAATACAAGAGCAGGGATGTACTTCTGAGGCTGTATAAGGCTCTGGTCAGACCCTATTTGGAGTATTGGAGCAGTTTTGAACCCCATATCTAAGGAAGGATGTGCTGGCCTTGGAAAGGGTCCAGAGGATGTTCACAAGAATGATCCTTGGAATGAAGAGGTTGTTGTATGAGGAACGGTTGAGGACTCTGGGTCTGTACTCGTTGGAGTTTAGAAGGATGAGGGGGGAATCTTATTGAAACTTACAGGATACTGCTTGCCTGCAGTTCCCTCCACCCTCCACCCACATTATCTGTACCTTTTAAGACCTGGCTGGCTGTAGAGATTTGCATTCTAATTAGTATTCTGTAACCTGATTTCTGTGTCTGTGCACTGTTGGAGAACAGATAACCACTCCATCTGACGAAGGGGCAGCGCTCCGAAAGCTTATGGTATTTGCTACCAAATAAACCTGTTGGACTTTAACCTGGTGTTGTGAGACTTCTTACTGTGCTTACCCCAGTCCAACGCCGGCTTCTCCACATCTTGCCTGCAGAAGGCAGAGAGTGGTTGTAGATGGGTCTTTTTTCTGAATGGAGGTCGGTCACCAGTGGAGTGTAAAATTTGTAAAATGCATACTGGAAGGTTCTTTGGGACAGTATGTAGATAGCCCGACTAGAGAGGGGGCTATACTGGACCTAGTTCTGGGAAATGAGCCCAGTCAGGTCGTCTAAGTTTCGGTAGGGGAACATGTGGCAAATAGTGACCACAACTCTGTTAACTTTAGGATAGTAATGGACAATGGACAGGCAGGGTGCTAAATTGGGGGAAGGCTAACTATAGCTGGATTAGGCAGGAATTGGTGGATGTTGATTGGGAGAGGATGTTCGAGGGTAAGTCCACGTCTGGCATGTGGGAGTCTTTTAAGGAACAATTGAAAAGGCTGCAGGATAGGCATGTGCCTGTAAAAAGGATAGATAGGAAAGGTAGGATTCAAGAGCCGTGGATAACCAGGGAAATTGAGATCTGATTAAAATGAAAAGGGAGGCGTACGTTAAGTCCAGGCAACTGAAAACAGATGGAGCTCTGGAGGAATACAGAAAGAGTAGGAAAGAACTCAAACGGGGAGTTAGAAGGGCAAAAAGAGGCCACGAGATGTTCTTGGCAGGCAGGATTAAGGAGAATCCTAAGGCATTCTATTCATACGTTAGGAACAAAAGAGTTGTCAGGGAGAAAATCGGACCTCTCAGGGACAAAGGAGGGGAATTATGCTTAGAACCCAAGGGAATAGGGGAGATCCTAAATGAATACTTTGCATCAGTGTTCACGAAAGAGAGGGACGTGTTAACCGGGAGTGTCTTGGAGGGAGGTGTTGACCCGTTAGAGAAAATCTCCATTACAAGGGAGGAAGTGTTAGGTTTTTTAGGGAACATTAAAACTGACAAAGCCCCAGGGCCTGATGGCATCTATCCTCGACTGCTCAGGGGGACGAGAGATGAAATTGCTGGGCCTCTGATGGAAATCTTTGTCACTTCTTTGGACACAGATGAGGTCCCTGAGGATTGGAGGATAGCGAATGTGGTCCCGTTGTTTAAGAAGGGTAGCAGGGATAACCCGGGAAATTATAGGCCAGTGAGCTTGATGTCCGTAGTAGGGAAGTTGTTGGAGAGGATTCTTAGAGACAGGATGTATGTGCATTTAGAACGGAACAATCTCATTAGTGACAGACAGCATGGTTTTGTAAGAGGGAGGTCGTGCCTTACAAATTTGGTGGAGTTTTTTGAGGAAGTGACAAAAACGTTGACGAAGGAAGGGCCGTGGATGTCGTCTATATGGATTTCAGTAAGGCATTTGACAAAGTCCCACATGGTAGGTTGGTTAAGAAGGTTAAGGCTCATGGGATACAAGGAGAAGTGGCTAGATGGGTGGAGAACTGGCTTGGCCACAGGAGACAGAGGGTAGCAGTCGAAGGGTCTTTTTCCGGCTAGAGGTCTGTGACCAGTGGTGTTCCGCAGGGCTCTGTACTGGGACCTCTGCTACTTGTGATATATATAAATGATTTGGAAGAAGGTGTAACTGGTGTTATCAGCAAGTTTGCAGATGACACAAAGATGGCTGGACTTGTGGATAGCGATGAGCATTGTCGGGCAATACAGCAGGATATAGATAGGCTGGAAAATTGGGCGGAGAGGTGGCAGATGGAATTTAATCCAGATAAATGCGAAGTGATGCATTTTGGAAGAAATAATGTAGGGAGGAGTTATACAATAAATGGCAGAGCCATCAAGAGTATAGAAACACAGACATAGATGTGCAAATCCACAAAACCTTGAAGGTGGCAACACAGGTGGAGAAGGTGGTGAAGAAGGCATATGGTATGCTTGCCTTTAGAGTATAAAAGCTGGAGTCTGATGATGCAGCTGTATAGAACGCTGGTTAGGCCACATTTGGAGTACTGCGTCCAGTTCTGGTCGCCGCACTACCAGAAGGACGTGGAGGCATTAGAGAGAGTGCAGAGAAGGTTTACCAGGATGTTGCCTGGTATGGAGGGTCTTAGCTATGAAGAGAGATTGGGTAAACTGGGCCTGTTCTCCCTGGAAAGACGGAGAATGAGGGGAGATCTAATAGAGGTGTACAAGATTATGAAGAGGATAGATAGGGTGAACGGTGGGAAGCTTTTTCCCAGATCAGAAGTGACGATCACGCGGGGTCACGGGCTCAAGGTGAGAGGGGCGAAGTATAACTCAGATATTAGAGGGATATTTTTACACAGAGGGTGGTGGGGGCCTGGAATGCGCTGCCAAGTAGGGTGGTGGAGGCAGACACGCTGACATCGTTTAAAACTTACCTGGATAGTCACATGAGCAGCCTGGGAATGGAGGGATACAAACGATTGGTCAAGTTGGACCAAGGAACGGCACAGGCTTGGAGGGCCGAAGGGCCTGTTTCCTGTGCTGTACTGTTCTTTGTTCTTTGAGTGCCCCAGGGATCTGTTCTGGGACCCTTGCTGTTTGTCATTTTCATAAATGACCTGGATGAGGAAGTGGAGGGATGGGTTGGTAAGTTTGCCGACGACACGAAGGTTGGTGGTGTTGTGGATAGGTTGGAGGGATGTCAGAAGCTGCAGCGTGACATAGGTAGGATGCAAGACTGGGCGGAGAAGTGGCAGATGGACTTCAACCCGGATAAATGTGTAGTGGTCCATTTTGGCAGGTCAAATGGGATGAAGGAGTATAATATCAAGGGTAAGACTCTTAGCAGTGTAGAGGATCAGACCTTGGGGTCCGGGTCCATAGGACTCTTAAATCGGCCTCGCAGGTAGAGGAGGTGGTTAAGAAGGCGTATGGTGTGCTGGCCTTCATCAATCGAGGGATTGAGTTTAGGAGTCGGGAGATAATGATGCAGCTTTATAAGACCCTCGTCAGACCCCACTTGGAGTACTGTGCTCAGTTCTGGTCGCCTCATTACAGGAGGGATGTGGAAATGATTGAAAGGGTGCAGAGAAGATTTACAAGGATGTTGCCTGGATTGGTTGGCATGCCTTATGAGGATAGGTTGAGGGAGCTCGGTCTTTTCTCCTTGGAGAGACGAAGGATGAGAGGTGACCTAATAGAGGTGTATAAGATGTTGAGAGGTATAGATCGGGTGGATTCTCGGAGGCTTTTTCCCAGGGCTGAAATGGCTGCTACAAGAGGACACAGTTTTAAGGTGCTGGGGAGTAGGTACAGAGGAGATGTCAGGGGTACGTTTTTCACACAGAGGGTGGTGGGTGAGTGGAATCGGCTGCCGTCAGTGGTGGTGGAGGCAAACTCAATAGGGTTTTTTAAGAGACTTCTGGATGAGTACATGGGACTTAATAGGATTGAGGGTTATAGGTAAGCCTATATATAAGTCTAGGTAGGTAGGGACATGACCGGCGCAACTTGTAGACCGAAGGGCCTGTTTGTGCTGTACTTTTTCTATGTTTTATGTTCTATTGCGACCTGATGGTTGGAACACTAACTACTCATTTATTGCAATATTATGAATTTCTGGGAAACATTTGGAAATCATAATTGAGATTTTAAATGATTGGGAAAGTCACCAGTAATCTATGATGTCAACTAATTCCTGTTTATTTTTTTTTAAACTGCACCTTCATGTTATTTCAAATATAGTTGTGCAACAGCCACTGACCAGCAGAGGGCAGTGACACATCTGGAAAGATAGAAATTACTCCAAACTTGCCATGCTTTCTGTGGTAATGTTGCAGTTAGAATTAAAAACAAGCCAAACAATATACACAGAAGGAATGTCAGGATTTAAAGGCAAACAATCTCTCAATAATATACTGAAAATATGAAAAGATATCACTTACACTTTGAGTGTGTCATTGTTTTAATCTTTCGATGGTAATTTTGCCCCGTCTCTCTCTCCTGCTTCCGATGATTTGCAGCATTTCCCAAGGGCCATCTGTGCCTCTGCCTTGATAGAGTTGCTCCAAAGATGGAGCTCTGTGGATTGACTCAACTTCCAATATTCCCGTCTGACATCTGTGCCTACCCCACCATTCGATAAGATCAGACCTGATCTGATTGTTGCCTTAACTCTTCCTGCCTGCTCCCTATAACATTGCAATGTCCTAGGGTGACAGCTACCCTGGAAATAGATGCCTTGCAGAAAGGTCCGGGAGCACGCATAGTACAAAAAGGCAAAGCCCCATTTGCACTTGCTTCAAAATCCCTGTTTGTAGCACAATCTAACCATTCCAACATTGAGTGGGAAACATTAGCGTGTAGTGTTTAGAATCATGCATTTTCATGGGCAGCACGGTGGCACAGTGGCTAGTACTGCTGCCTCACAGTACCAGGGGCCTGGGTTCGATTCCCGGCTTGAGTCACTGTCTGTACAGAGTCTGCATGTTCTTCCCGCGTCTGCATGTTCTTCCCATGTTTGCATGGGTTTCCTCCGGGTGCTCCGGTTTCCTCCCACAGTCCGAAAGACGTGCTGGTTAGGTGCATTGGCCATGCTATATTCTCCCTCAGTGTACCCGAACGGCTGATGACGCCAGAAATCTGGCAGCTGGAGATGCGTTGCTAGAGCAGCGCAGCGAGCTGGGAGAATTGCCCCCGTGGAATTTTGATCACACTAATTCTTAGCTGAACGAATGATTTGCATGGTGAAGTCCCGAATTCTCAAATGTAGGTAGACCAAGCAAGATCTACACATTGCAATGTTACATCTGACAGCGACACCTTTAGGAACAACTATTCCATCACTGGAGAGCCTATGTTTGGCAGACCAGTGCATACCATTTATCTACTCTTACCCATTCATTTCTCTCAGAATCTAGACAGCAATGTTTAATACCGCAAGAGATGATCAAAATGCATGATAAAAAGGCAGGTACAGAATTGTTAAGTTTACAGTTGGGACAATAAGTTCACATTCCGTATCCCACAGTAGTACTCAACAGCTAGCTGAAAGAACAACAACTTGTTCAGAATGAAGGTCTTATGAAGTAATTATACCCAAAGGCTCAATGATGAGGCATAACGTAGGACAAATCAAATCCATTCCAGTTCCTCAACCACTGGACAGTCCTATTGCAGCTGGGACAAGATCCTAAATGCAACCAGGAACAGCATCCAAGAATTACAATCGCACAAATCACTGTGAGCAACTAAAGACACCTCCAGACAGGGTTACCATCACAAGATTTAGGTGTACCAGCAGATTACCCTTACACTTTAAAGACTCATAGATTCATCGGTTCTATACACTTGTATAATGGTAAGTAAATGTAGACATGTCTCTTTCTTTGGAAGGAAAGAAAGTATATTTAAAAAAAGGGGGAATATTACAATATGCCTTTAAGGGAAGAAAGGAAATGAAAAAGAGTGATGTGATTCAGTCTTAGTTTCACTTTTGCTTTGAGCAGAGCACATACATGCAGCTCTGATGCCATCAAGCTTTAAACTAAGTATAACTGTTCCCATTTGTCTCATCTTAAAAAATGAACCTACAATATGTTTATCCAATTCCTTATGAGTGATTGGTGCCTTGTGTAATGTACAGTAAATAAGCCCAAGGTAATAAAATGACAATTCTCCCATGAGAGGAAGCATCCTCCCAGCATCCACCTTTTCAGGTCCCCACAGAATCTTATCTGTTTCAATAAGATCACCTCTCATTCTTAAATACTCCCATACATATATTCCTTCATTTTCTCTGAACTTCCAATAAGGAGACCAGAACTGAATGCAACACTGGTGTAGTCTCACCAGCTGTAGCAAGACTTCACTACTTTTATACTCCATTCCCATTACAATAAAGGCCAATATTTCATTTGTCTTCCGAATTACTTGCTGTACCTGCATACTAACCTTTTGTGATTCATGTACAAGGACACCCAGATCCCTCTGTATTTTACAGCATTCTGCAGTCTCTTTCCATTTAAAAAATATTCTGCTTCCTATTCTCCTTGTCAAAATGGACAACCTCACATTCGAGTCCAAATGCTAATTTTGGCTCACTGACCTATCTCTATCCCTTTGCAGATACTTTGTATCCTCCTCACAACTTGGTTTCCTACTTATCTTTGTATCGTCAGCAAATTTGTCTACAATATGTTGTGGCACACCTTTAGGTAGGTGTGGCTACGATCTATGTACATCACCAGATAGGAGCTGCCACATAATAGGTAGTCTAAATTGTGCAATCAAAGTAAGACATGTTATCAAAAGTTCTCCAAGATTGTACTTGTGCTACTTAATCTTCATGAATACAATCATGAAGGAAGTGGTACTGAGCAAGCTGATGGAGTTGCAGCCTGAAAATTCTTCAAGTCCAAGTGAACTTCATTCTAGGGTCCTAAAAGAGATGGCTAATGAGGTAGTAGATGCTTTGGTGTTAATTTTCCAAAATTCTCTAGATTCTGGAAAATAGTAAATATAACCCCTCTATTCAAATCGGGAAGAAGGCAGAAAGCAGGAAACTATAGGCCAGTTAGCATGATATCTGTCGTGGGAAAGGTGCTAGAATCAATCATTAAAGAGGTTACAGCTGGGCACTTAGAACAACTCAAGGTAGTTGAGAAGAGTCAGTCTGGTTTTCTGAAAATGAAATCATGTTTTTTAACCAATTTATTTGGGTTCTTTGAAGGAGTAACATGTGCTGAGTCTGTAGATGTTCCGTATATGGATTTCCAGAAAGCATTTAATAAGTTGCCACATCAAATGTTATTGCAGAAAACAAAGGTGTGGGAGGCAACATATTAGTCTGGATAGAAGATTGGCTGATTGGCAAAAATGAGGTTTTATCTGATTGGCAAGGTGTGATGAGTGGAGTCCTGCAGGGTCTCTGCTGGGGCCTCAACTTGTTACAATTTACCTCAATGTCTTAGATGAGGGAAGCAAGGGCATGGTAGCTAAATTTGCAGATGACACAAAGTATGTTGTGAAGTAGACATAACGAGTTTGCAAATTGACACAAAAAGATTGAGTGAGTGGGCAGAAGTCTGGCAGATGGAGTATAACGTGGGAAAATGTGAAGTTGTTCACTTTAGCAGGAAGAATAAAAAAGTAGGGTATCAATTAAACGTGAGTGACTGCAGAATTCTGAGGTGCAGAAGGATCTAGTTATTCCACTGCATGAGTCACATAAAGCTAGTATCCAGGTAGAGCATGCAATCAAGAAGTCTAATGGAATGCTATACTTTATTATAAGAGGAATTAAACATAAAAGTAAGGATATAACTTCTTCAGTTGTACATGGCTTTGGTAAGAACGCATCTTAAATATGATGTGCAGTTTTGGTTTCTTTATTTAAGTTAGAATGTAAATGAGTAACCAAGGAATGAGTGGGTTGTCTTATGAGGAGAGGTTGGATTGCTAAGGCTGGGCTTGGTTCCACTGGAGCTTAGAAGACTGAGGGGTGACTTGATTGAAATATATAAAATACCTGAATGGTCTTGACAAGGTGGATGTGGAAAGGATGTTTCCTCTTGTGGGTGAGTCCAGAACCAGGATGAACAGTATTAAAATTAGGGGTCAATCTTATAGGATAAAAATAAGGAGAATTTTTTTTCTCTCGGAGGGTTGTGCAACTTTGGAACTCTCTACCTTTAGAAGGTGGTGGAAGCAGGGTCATTGAATATCTTTAAGGCAGAGCTGGATAGATCCTTGTTAGGCTAGAGAATCAAAGGTAATCCGATGTAGACGGGAATGTGAAATTCGAAACCACAAAGAGATCAGCCATGATCTTATTGAATGGTGGAGCAGGTCAAATGACCTATTTCTACTCCTATTTTGTATGTTTGTAATAATTTGACTTGACCACTACTTAAGTGGTTTGTGCTCAGAAGAAAAAGGAATCACAACATAATGCAGTGGCTCCCTTCATCCAAGTCATTAATATGGTGGCACAGTGGTTAGCATTGCTGCCTCACAGTGGCAGGGACCCGGGTTTGATCCCTTGCTTCGGTCACTGTCTGTGTGGAGTTTGCACATTCTTCCCAAGCTTTCCCAGCCATGGACCCCATTTAACTTCAACATAATAATGTTTCTCAAGGATTCTGTCAAAACTCGTGATGAGTTAAACCACAAAAAATCGATTACTTTTGTTCAATAAGTGCAAACATACAAAAACAAATTTACAGAAGCCTTTTCTATTTCTAACTAAAAAATTCTCTTGTTCAACAAATAAGTCTTACCTATTTTTTATCTTTTAAAGGAAGGAGTGATGGTGCATCCATTGCTCACAAATTAATTTAATGTTCGGAGTGATAAAAGAGAGCTGGATTCTCAAATCGGACACACACACACACTTTCTTGCTCATTTTCTCTCTCAGTCACACAACATGCTCTCATCTTTCTCTTACACTCATCTCTTCTCTCATACGCAATAACACACACTCTCCCTCTCTCTCATACTCACTCATGCTTTTGCTTTGTTCCTATGAGTCCCCCTTGCTTGGACTCCAAGTCCACTTCTCCTCTCACCCAGTCGCTCCTCCTCCCCACCTTCCTTACTGCCTAACTTCCGGATTGGCCTCCCTTCCAAGTTGGCTGCTGCTCCCACTCAGCCTCCGAGTCCAGTCTCCTCGAGTCATGTGGCTGTGTCCTACCTCGCTCCACTGCCTGCTCCACCATCGGTCATATTTGCTCTCACCCTAACCTGTGACTTTCAATCATGACTTTGCTGCTACTTCCAGCTCATCCAATCAGAGGCCAGCTTTTCAGTGTATTGGCTGCTGTTGGCTGATTCAGCCCCTATAAGTAGCCAAAGCAGTGTGAAAACTATTGTCGATTGGACCAGCGTGAAGGACAGTTCTTTTAAAATTTAAAATGGCTAGACCGATCGCAGAACCCCTCTGTGTCCAAAGGAACCCAATTTCAAAAACGCTGATATAGATCATAAATGTGAGACCCTAGCATTGATCCCTGTGACACTCCTCTGTAATTATAGTTTGCCAACTTGAAAATGATCTATTTATCTCCCACACTGTTTTCTTGCAGCCAATCCTCTATCGTTGGTGTGCAACTTTAAGGGAACTGGGTAGTGGTTCCATTAGCAGGTTGCATTCCGAAATCCACTCCACATTTTCCAAAGGACAATTTTGAACAGACCTTTTGCTCCACTTCTACCAGTGAATCAACATGAGGAATTTGTACCAATTCCTTTAGGATTTCTTGCCTTGACTGCTTTGACACACAACTTCTGATATCCAGCCACTGATTCTTCTACAATTATTTCAATTAACACCTCGCAAACTGTAGTAAGATATCATGAACCTTGAAACTATTTTGGATATCTTTGACTTCTCACAAGCCAGCTCCTTTCAGTTCTGTGATTTAAATGAACAGTACCCTGTTCTCCTCCCAGTTCCTCTTTGTTCTTTTAACTTAAGGCTTGCTGGAAACTTCTTTTCATTTCTCTGGTTTCCTTAAGTAGCTGTTTTTAGATATCTGGACTCGCTTTCTTCAGCATAACTCCATTGCATGGATTTTCCTCTAGCAAAGCTGAGAGAGATGTTCCCTCTCTGGCTGCCTGTCACCAATTACCCTAGCTTCCAGCTTAAAACGAAAGAAAACAAAAAGTTATTTTTTCTTACAAGAGCCTCTAGTTGCTAAGCAACTATATTTATTCTTCACGTTGTAGCTCTATCTAAGCACAATAGCATCAGAGTTGGAGCTTAACCAATCCCAACACATATTCACACCTTTGCCCAGGATGAATTTAACTACAGGTCCCGTCCAGGCACAGAAACATTAAATTACCACCTAAAACTATAGTTTATTTCTAATGTTCACCCATACAAATATAAATCCCTTCAAACTACCTTTGTTTCCCTAACAACTGGCACAAAGGAAAATAGCTGTGTTAGTTGGAGACCAATCATCTCAGCTCCAGGACATCACTGCAGGAGTTCCTCAGGGTTGTGTCCTTGGCCTAACCATCTTCAGCTGCTTCATCAATGACCATCGTTCCATCATAAGGTCAGAAGTGGGGATGTTCGCGGATGACTGCACAATGTTCAGCACCATTCATGACTTCTCAGATGCTGAAGCAGTCCATGTCCAAATGCAGCAGACCTGGACAATATCCAGGCTTTGGTTGAGAAGCAGCAAGTAACATTTGTGCCACACAAGTGCCAGGCAATGACCATCTCCAACAAGAGAGGATTTAACCATTGCCCCTTGACATTCAGTGGTATTATAATAGCTGATTCTCCCACTATCAACACATTGGGGGTTACCATTGACCAGAAACTGAGATGGACTAGCCATATAAATAGTGTGGCAACCAGAGCAGGTCAAAGGTTAGGAATCCTGTGGTGAGTAACACATCTCATGATCCCCCAAAGCCTGTCCTCCATCTACAAAGCACAAGTCAAGGGTGTAAAGGAACACTCTCCACTTGTGTGGATGAATGAAGCTCCAACACCACTCAAGAAGCTTAATGCCATCCAGAACAAAGCAATCCACTTGATTGCTATCCTTCCTACAAACATTCAGTCCCTCCCCACTGATGAACAGTAGCAACTGCGTACACCATGTACAAGATACACTGCAGGAACTCACCAAGGTTCCTTAGGCAACATCTTCCAAACCCACGACCACTAACATCTAGAAAGACAAGAGCAGCAGATACCTGGGAACACCTCCGCCTGGAGGACCCCCTCCAAGTCACTCACCATCCTGATTTGGAAACATATCGCCGTTCCTTTACTGTCGTTGAGTCAAAATCCTATAATTTCCTCCCTAACAGCACGGTGGGTGAACCTACACCTCAGGACTCCAGTGGCTTAAGAGGGCAGCTCACCACTGCCTTCTGAAGAACAACTGAGGGTGGGCAATAAATGCTGGCCTAGTCAGCGACACCCACATGTGGCAAAATTGAATTTAAAAATAGTGGTAGGCATGCTTTGTGAAGTCAGAATGTGAGTTACTCACCAGAATTCTTAGCTTCTGACATGAATTACAGCCATACTATTTATATAGCTAGTCCAGTTAAATTTCTGGTCAATGATTATCCCCAGAATGTCAATGGTGTGGGGATTCTATGATGGTAATGCAATTAAATGTCATGGAACATGGTTAGAGTCTATTGCTGGAGATGGTCATTGCTTGTCACATGTGTGCATGTATGTTACCTGCCAGCTGTTAGGCCAAGGCTAAATGTTACACAGATTGTGCTGCATGCGGGCATTGATGGTTTATATAGCTGAGAAGCTGAAATGGTACTCAATATTACATAATCATCAATGAATATTTCCACTTCTGACTTTATGTTGGAGGGAAAGTCACCGATGAAGCAGCTGAGGATGGCTGGACCTAGGACACTGCAGGTAGAACTCCTATATGATGTTCTCTGGCTGCAATGATTGGTTTACAACAATGACAGCCATCTTCCTTTGTGCTAGGTATGTCTCTACCAGCAGAGAGTTTACCCCTGATCCTCACTGACTTTATTTAAAGTTAAAATTTGTTTATTAGTCACAAGTAGGCTTACATTCACACTACAATGAAGTTACTGTGAAAATCCCCTAGTCGTCTCAATCCGGCGCCTGTCCGGGTACGCTGAGGGAGAATTTAGCATGGCCAATTCATCTAACCAGCACCTCTGTGGACTGTGGGAGGAAACCAGAGCACCCGGAGGAAACCCACGCAGACACAGGGAGAACATGCAAACTCCACACAGACAGTGACCCAAGCCAGGAACCGAACCTGGGTCCCTGATGCTGTGAGTCAGGAGTGCTAACCATTGTGCCATCATGTCACCTCAGTGACTTTTTCCTAGGGCTCTCTGATTCCACCTCAATCTAATGCTCCCTTGATGTCAAGGGCAGTTGCCTTCACCTTACTACTGGAATTTGCTCTTTTGCCCATGTTTGAGCTAAGCCTGCGATGGGCTCTGGGGCTGAGTGGTTCTGGCGGAATTAAAATTGAGCATCAGTGAGCAGATAATTTGTGATCAGGTGCATGCAGCTTGATAAGCAGCATTGATGAAACAGTCCATCACTTTGCTAATGATTGAGAAAAGGATGATGGGGCAGAAATTGGCTGGATTGGATTTGTCCTGCTTTTTAAGAAATACTTTCGTCCACAATTTATTTTTTGCTTAGCACTGTCAGTAATTTATTAAAAGAAACTGATTAATATTTGTGTAAAAGTGGTGAACAGGGAATATTGCACGAAAGCTTTAAGCATTCATCTACTAATATCGACAGGAGGCATTTAGAGACAAGCGTGTTTTAGCTTTCAGCTATGTTCCTTGTTGGCTGAATGTAACATCGGCAATGTTGTAATTAAGTAATTTGCTCATTGAACTGTTGAATTGAAGGAAGCTTAATGAAACTAAAAATCAACTGAGGGAAGAAGTTGGAAATGTTTATGAAAGGCATATTTTAATCTTACACAACTGAATCACAATATAAGAAATTTAACAGATTCCAAGGTAAAAAACCCCACTCTATTGATTCTTCAGACACAACAAATGCCAGATACTGTTACACACCCTAGTGTTCTTTTCCATTTTCACCATTTTTTAACTATCAGGAGATTTGAAAAACTAAAATGATTCACTTGCCAGCCCAATGTGCCTACTGCCTATGATAATTAGTTTGGATCAAACATTTTCCAATTAAATAGGTTTGCTGTAAGTCACACTGTCTGAATGCAAATACTTCATGAACATTAGAAATATTAAGAGCATCAGGAATCAACAGGCATAAAATTGCAGTTGTGTTTTCATGGTTAGGTGCATTGGCCATGCTAAATTCTCTCTGTTTACCTGAACAGGTGCCGGAGTGTGGTAGCTTGGGGATTTTCACAGTAATTTCATATTGAGGATTCCAAATTATTCTAAGCATTTTGCTTTCCTTATGTTGTGTGTTAGTAGAGAATATAGCAAAGTGTTACCATAGATAACAAGGATGGCACAGTGGTTAGCACTACTGCCTCACAGCACCATGGATACGAGTTCGATTCCCTGCTTGGGTCACGGTCTGTGTGGAGTTTGCACATTCTTTCCAGGAGCTCCAGTTTCCTCCCACAGTCCGAAAGACATGCTGGTTAGGTGCATTGGCCATGCTAAATTCTCTCTGTTTACCTGAACAGGTGCCGGAGTGTGGTAGCTTGGGGATTTTCACAGTAATTTCATTGCAGTGTTGACGCAAGCCTACTTGTGACAATAAATCAACTTAAGATATATTACATTTGTGCCAAAATGTGCGAATGAAGCAACTCGCCCAATGTACAGATTTTTATGCTATATTACAACAATTATTTATGCAAAGCTTGTTTAAATTATTATTTTTGGACATTTATCAGCTGGACATTTTTCCCACTTAATTTAATAATAAAAAAATGTTCATTTGAAGTTATTGTTTGCTGCCGATTTATACACTTTACAACTTTAATTCTAAATTTCCAAGCGCAGATATTATGTAACAATATAGTTCTTGGCAGCACAATGAGACAAAGAGCTCCAATGACTAGTACATGGGTTCAAATTTCTATGTGGTAAAAGATTCCTTCCTCTGCTGGCTCAGAGCACCTTAAATGAACTATGTTTGGGCATTCAATATATTTCATAATTGATGTGGGTACACATCATAGGTGGAGTGGGGTGAGAGTGATTGAGTGTGGTTGACTGAGAGTGAGTGAGTGAGTGTTAGTGAATGAGAGTGAGAGAGTCAGGATGAGTGTGAGAGAGAGGGTGAGTGCGAGAGTGTTCACTTCTCAAAAGTCACATTTAAATCAGAGATAGGGACACATTGGAGTCCCAGTGTAACCCTAATGAACCGGGGGTAAGTAAGGGGCATGCTTGATTTCAGCCAGTCCCCAGTTCAAATTAATTCCTCTCAGTAAATCACAACTAAACTTAGACTGAGGTTCGCTGACAAAATCTCGGGTGAAATGATTTCTGGTTGGTTCCGGTTGACCCCAATTATTCTGGTTAGAGCTGTGCACGGGTTTCAACTTTCTTTTCCTCCTGGGATAACTGTTCATAAGTTGGAACCAATCAAAGAAGTAAAACATGGCTGTATACATACCATTTATAATCTGTATCTGTTGCAGGACAATATGATACTTTTTAAAAATTCATTTTTACAGGATGTGAACATCGTTGGTTAGGCTAGCATTGCACTAATTGCACTTCAGAAGATGATGGTGAGCTGCCTTCTTGAACCGCTGCAGACCCTGTGGTGTAGGTACACCCATGGTGCCATTAGGGAGTTCCAGGATTTTGACCCAGCAACGATGAAGGAACCAGTGGCTTGAAGGAGGACTCCCAGCTGATGGTCTTGCCATGCATCCACTGCCCTTGTCCTTTAACATGATGGTGGTCATGGGTCTGGAAGATGCTGCTGAAGGAGCGTTCCTGCAGTGCATCTTATAGATTGTTCACACTGCTGCCACTGTTTGTTGGTGATGGTGGGACTGCGGAATGCTTTGTCCTGGATGGTGTTAAGCTTTGAGAGTGTTATTGGAATTGCACTCATCCAAGCAAGTGGAAAGTATTCCATTGCACTTCTGCCTTCTAGTTAGTTGATGGGCTTTGGGGAGTCAGGAGATGAGTTACTCGCCACAGGATTCCCAACCTCTGACTGCTCTGGTAGCCACAGTATTTATATGGCTGGTCCTAGTACAGTTTCTGGCCAATAGTAACTCTTATGATGTTGATAGTGGGGACTCAGTGATGGAAATGCCATTGACTGCCACGGAGCAATGGTTAGATCCGCTCTTTTTGGAGATGGTCATTGCCTGGCACATATGTGGCATAAATATTATTTGTCATTTGCCAGCCCAAGCCTGGATATCGTCCAGGTCTTGCTGCATTTGGACATGGACTGCTTCTATATCTGAGAAGTCATGAATAGTGCTGGACATTGTGCAATCATCAGCGAACATCTCCACTCCTGGCCTTTTGATGGAAGGAAGGTCATTGACGAAGCAGCTGAAGATGGTTGGGCCTAGGACACTATCCTAAGGAACTCCTGCAGTGATGTCCTGGAACTGAGGCATTGACCTCCAACCACCAGCAGAGAGTTTCCCTCAATTCCCATTGACTCCAGTTGTGCTAGGGCTCCTTGATGCCATACTCAGTCAAATAGTGCCTTGATGCAACGGACACACAATCTCACCTCACTCTGGAGTTCAGCTCTTTTGTCCCTGTTTGAACAAAGTTCCAATGAGGTCAGAAGCTGAGTGGCCCTGGCAGAACCTAAACTGCATGTCAGTGAGTAGGTTATTGCTGAGTAAGTGCTGCTTGATGACCCCTTTCATCATTTACTGATGATCAAAAGTAGGTTAATAGAATGGCAATTGGTTGGGTTACATTTGTCATGTTTTTTGTGTACAGGACATACCTGGATAATTTTACACATTGCAGGGTAGATGCCCGTGTTGAAGCTGTACAGCCTGGCTAGGGGCGTGACAAGTTCTGGAGAACAAGCCTTCAGGACTATTGCCGGAATTTTGTTAGGGCCCATTGCCTTTGCGGTATCTAGTGTTTTCAGCTGCTTCCTGATATCTTGTGGATTGAATCGAATTGGCAGAAGCCTGTTATGCTGGGGACCTCAGGAGGAGTCTGAGACAGATCATCCACTTGGCACTTCTGGCTCAAATTTGTTGCAAATCCTTATCTTTTGCACTGATATGCTGGGCTCTGCCACCATTGAGGATATTTATGGAATCCTCTCCCCTTGTTAGTTGTTTAATTGTCCACCACCATTCATGAGACTTCAGGGGGGACAGACTCAATGTTGAGGACCCCCATGGCAATCCCTCCCAACTATACACCTCTGTGTTGCCACCTCTGCTGGACCTGTTCTGCCAGTGGGACAGGACATACCCAGGAATAGTGGTGGTGGCATCTGGGACATTATCCAAAAGGTATAATTCTGAGAGTATTGACTAGTCTGTGAGAAAGTTCTCCAAATTTTGGTACAAGACCGAAGTAGTTGGTCAGAGGGACTTTGAAGTGTCAACAAGACTGGATTTGTCTTTATCATTTCCAGTGCTTAGGTTGATGCGGGTGGTCCATCTGGTTTCATTCTTTTGTATTGATTTTTTAGCTTTTTGATACAACTGAGTGTCTCGCTCGGCCATTTCAGAGGGCAGTTAAGAGTCAACCATATTACTGTGGCTCTGGAGTCACATGTAGGCCAGACCAGGTAAGGACAACAGATTTCCTTCCCCAAAGGGCATTAATGAACCAGATGGGTTTTCATGACAATCAACAATGGTTGCATGGTCTTTTAATTCCAGATTTTTATTGAATTCAAATTCCACCATCTGCCATTGAACTCAGCTCCCCCAAACACTACCCTGAGTCTCTTGATTACCAGTACAGTAACAATAGCACTATACCGCTGCCTTCCCATAATGGAGAACATGTTACACAAATGTGGGTCTCATTGGATTAAAATTTCCATGGACTTTTGTAAGAGATCAAAGTGTTGGATAATTATATTCCTGGTTATACTTGGATGCAACTACATCTAGTGAATTCAGGATTATCTTCATTATTTGATGATGTGGAGATGCCGGCATTGGACTGGGTAGGCACAATAAGAAGTCTCACAACACCAGGTTAAAGTCCAATGGGTTTATTTGGTAGCACAAGCTTTTGGAGCACTGCTCCTTCATCAGGTGAGTTCCCAAGACTCACCTGATGAAGGAGCAGTGCTCTGAAAGCTTGTGATACCAAATAAACCCGTTGGACTTTAACCTGGTATTGTGAGACTTCTTACTGTTCATTATTTGAATGAAGGAATAGAGTTGTATATTCAGATTTACAGATGATGCTGTGTTAGGAGACAAAGTAAATTATCTAGTTGCAAGTGGAAAGTTCCAAAGGGGAAGATAGACTAAGGCTTAAGTGTGAAAGGTGGAGTTCAATGCGGTGAATCCACCTTGGGTTCTGAAAAGACAAAGCAGATTTCTTTTCAATGGAGAGAGGTTAGGAGCTGTGAAGGAACAAAGGGATTTAGATGTATAGGTGGAAAAATCATTAAAAACTAGTGCAGAGATATAAAAAGTAATCATGAAAATGTAAGGAACATTGGCCTTTATCTCATGTGTGTTGGCATACGAAAGCAAAGATTTATACTTCAGTTGTACAGAAAACTTGATAAATTCTGGCTAGAATTTTGCACATTCTGCGGGGAGTGTGAAATTGCATGGACAGGTTTCCCTCCAGGTTCCTGCCCATCCCAACCTTGGTGCGATTTCATGCTGGGGTGGGAAGAGCCTCAAGGTTAGAAGTCCCGGCCTTGCCCCAGTTAGAGTCCTTGAATGGATACTGAATGGTCAATTGAGGGCCATCTCCTGCCCAGCCTCAATTTTTAGGTTGGCGGATGGATGACAGTCCTATCAGAAAGCCCCTTCCGACTGGGCGTACACTCCCCTTAAGGCCCTGTGACCTCCGGACCTCTCTCTTCCCCCCAGCCTATTCCCCGAGGCTCTGATCATCCCCCACGCTCCCTGCCCTGGGACCCCTATCACTTACCTGTCCTTCGGGTACCAGGACTTAGTGCTAGGGAGCTCCCTGCAGTGCCTCTTCCAGCCACTGCAGTGCTCTGACTGGAGGGACTGGAGAGAATCATAGAACCCCTACAGTGCAGAAAGAGGCCATCTGGCCCATCAAGTCTGCACCAACCACAATCCCACCCAGGCCCTACCCCTATATCCCTACACATTTACCCGCTAATCCCTCTAACCTACGCATCTCAGGACACTAAGGGGCAATTTTTTCCCATGGCCAATCAACCTAACCCGCACATCTTTGGACTGTGGGAGGAAACCGGAGCACCCGGAGGAAACCCACGCAGACATGAGGAGAATGTGCAAACTCCACACAGACAGTGACCCAAGCTGGGAATCGAACCCAGGTCCCTGGAGCTGTGAAGCAGCAGTGCTAACCACTGTGCTACCGTGCCGCCCAATTAGAGCTCCCAGCCAATCTGATTGGTGGGAATTCCTCCTGAGTGAGGAGGAAAGTCTTGCCTTATATCAATCACTCATTAGACTGTAAAAGGGCATTGGGGCTGCTGGATTCTCGGCTGACTAAAAACTCAGGCCCCCATCTGAAGCGATGTTCAGTTCTGGGCACTATACCTCAGAATATATTGTTCTTGGTGCAGATTCACCAAAAGGGTTAAATTATCAGGGAAATTTGCATACACTTTGTATTGTTTTGAGTATAAAAGATTGAATAATCATCTAATTGGGGTCTTGGAAAGAATTACAGGAGAAGTTAGATGCAAAGAAATAATTTCATTTGGAGGGGAAATATCCTAAAATTAGAGCTAAGTATTTTCAGAAATCAAGAAAAACTTTTTGTTTTACACAAAGGGTATTTAAAATCACAATCATAGGAATGCATAGATTAACAACCCAGTTAACACAAATCATGTCCTGGAACTATTCAGCAATCAAGTATGCTGGCCTCTGTTGTAATGGGTTCCATCATCGCTGGCCATAAATTTAATGGGACACTTCCTAGCTATGTAATATTCCATATAGAGCGGCACATGGAACAAATAATTAACTAGCTCTTGCTGTCTGTGATACTTGAAGTATGCCAGCCAGTAGTAGATGCAATGGCTCATGGTGAGGCTGTTAGTCTTTACAGGCTTCACAGACAGTTTTATACAATAGAGAAAGACTTAAACCCATTTTACAGAAGATATCTTTTAAAATAATCAATCTAGCGACTCATTAACTTAGGCATCTGCTTTTTCATAAATCATATTTCTATCTAACTTCTGGTTTCTCACTTTTTTGTACAATGCTGTAATTTTCTATTCACTTTACGCTGGCACAGTAGTTAAGAAAGCCCGAGCAATGCCTCTACCTTCTCAGAAGGCTAAGGAAATTCGGCATGTCCACTACGACGCTCACCAAATTTTACAGATGCACCATAGAAAGCATCCTTTCTGGATGTATCACAACTTGCTGTGGCTCTTTGATCAAAACTGCAATAAGTTTTGAACATAGCCCAGTCCATCACGCAAACCAGCCTCCCATCCATTGACTCCGTCTACATTTCCCGCTGCCTCGGGAAAGCAGCTAGCATAATCAAAGATGTCACGCACCCTGGATGTACTCTTTTCCACCTTCTTTTGGTGGGAAAAAGATACAAAAGACTGAAGACACAGCCTCAATAACTGTTTCTTCCCTGCTGTCAATAGACTTTTGAATGGCCCTATCATATATTAAGCTGATCTTTCTCTTCACCCCACCTGTAACTGCAACACTATATTCTGCACCTTATCCTTTTCCTTTTCTCCTATGAAGTTCATGAATGGTATGTTGTGCCTGTATAGTGCACAAGAAACAATACTTTTCACTGTATCCCAGTACATGTGACAATAAATCAGATCAATCAATCAAATTGATCCCATAGACAATGGGGTGTCACGGTGGCACAGTGGTTAGCAAAGAACAACAAAGAACAAAGAACAATACAGCACAGGAACAGGCCCTTCGGCCCTCCAAGCCCGCGCCGCTCCCCGATCCAGGATTGAATCCTGAATCCAGGATCCCCGCCCAATTTTGCAGCCTATCTACATACCAATATCCTATCCACCGAGCTGTCCCTCACAGCTACGATGCTTTGTTCATCACAACCTATTAACTCACCCCCACCCCCCCATTCCAGACCATGTGATCTCCAGGGAGAGGCGAAAACCCAGAGTGAAAACCCCAGGGCCAATATGGGGAAAAAAAATCTGGGAAATTCCTCTCCGACCCCCTGAGGCGATCGAAATGAGTCCAGGAGATCACAATGGCCCTGATCGGAAAATGCTTCCCAACCCTAGTCATTGCCACTTCCACGAACACCATATGAATTCCCTGCCCCCGAGACAGGTTCCCAACTATCCGCAGTCTCGCTCTGTACTGGCACCAGCAAGATGATCATAGAATGAAGCCTTGAAACGAGAAACAAGGAACAATTAGCCCGCGCCGCTCCCTGGTCCAAACTAGACCACTCTTTTGTATCCCTCCATTCCCACTCCGTTCATATAGCTGTCTAGATAAGTCTTAAACGTTCCCAGTGTGTCCGCCTCCACCACCTTGCCCGGCAACACATTCCAGGCCCCCACGACCCTCTGTGTGAAATATGTCCTTCTGATATCTGTGTTAAACCTCCCCCCCTTCACCTTGAACCTATGACCCCTCGTGAACGTCACCACCGACCCGGGGAAAAACTTCCCACCGTTCACCCTATCTATGCCTTTCATAATTTTATACACCTCTATTAAGTCTCCCCTCATCCTCCGTCTTTCCAAGGAGAACAACCCCAGTTTCCCCAATCTCTCCTCATAACCAAGCCCCTCCATACCAGGCAACATCCTGGTAAACCTCCTCTGTACTCTCTCCAAAGCCTCCACGTCCTTCTGGTAGTGTGGCGACCAGAACTGGACGCAGTATTCCAAATGCGGCCGAACCAACGTTCTATACATCTGCAACATCAGACCCCAACTCTTATACTCTATGCCCCGTCCTATAAAGGCAAGCATGCCATATGCCTTCTTCACCACCTTCTCCACCTGTGACGTCACCTTCAAAGATCTGTGGACTTGCACACCCAGGTCCCTCTGCGACTCTACACCCTTTATGGTTCTTCCATTTATCGTGTAGCTCCTCCCTACATTATTCCCACCAAAATGCATCACTTCGCATTTATCAGGATTGAACTCCATCTGCCATTTCCTTGCCCAAATTTCCAGCCTATCTATATCCTTCTGTAGCCTCTGACAATGTTCCTCACTATCTGCAAGTCCTGCCAGTTTTGTGTCGTCCGCAAACTTACTGATCACCCCAGTTACTCCTTCTTCCAGATCATTTATATAAATCACAAACAGCAGAGGTCCCAATACAGAGCCCTGCGGTACACCACTAGTCACAGGCCTCCAGCCGGAAAAAGACCCTTCCACTACCACCCTCTGTCTTCTATGACCAAGCCAGTTCTCCACCCATCTAGCCACCTCCCCCTTTATCCCATGGGATCCAACCTTTTTCACTAGCCCACCATGAGGGACTTTGTCAAACGCTTTACTAAAGTCCATATAAACAACATCCACGGCCCTTCCTTCGTCAACCATTTTGGTCACTTCTTCAAAAAACACCACCAGGTTAGTGAGGCATGACCTCCCTCTCACAAAACCATGTTGACTATCGTTAATGAGTTTATTCCTTTCTAAATGCGCATACATCCTATCTCTAAGAATCTTCTCCAACAACTTCCCCACCACGGACGTCAAGCTCACCGGCCTATAATTACCCGGGTTATCCTTCCTACCCTTCTTAAATAACGGGACCACATTGGCTATCCTCCAATCCTCTGGGACCTCACCTGTGTCCAGTGACGAGACAAAGATTTGCGTCAGAGGCCCAACGATTTCACCTCTGAGAGAGAGCACTGCTGCCTCTCAGCGCGAGGGACCCAGGTTCAATCCTGGCCTCAGGTCACTGTCTGTGTGGAGTTTGTACATTCTCCCCTTGTCTACATGAGTTTCCTCCGGGTGCTCCGGTTTCCTCCCACAGTCCAAAGTTGTGCAGGTTAGGTTGATTGGCCATGCTAAATTGACCCTCGTGTCAGGGGATTAGGAAGGTAAATAAGTGGGCTTACGGGAATAGGGCCTGGGTGGGATTGTGGTCGGTGCAGACTCGATGGGCTGAATGGTCTGCTTCTGCACTGTAGGGATTCTCTGACAGTTTACCTTTGAGCTCACGTTATGCTGATCTTTGGTGGTTTGGCAAAGAACTGTTCAGAAAGGTTGCAGGAAAGTAAATTCTAACAAATGTCCCATAGATCGTGTAAGAGAATGTTATGAGCATCAGGCATCTTCTGTTTTTTCATCAGATACAGTATCTTTTTGCTGATTGGAAAGGAAACTAAACTTGAGCCCTCGTCACTGCTGCCATTTCATGGGGAAGGAAACATTGCATTGTTTACCCAATGCTATATGTTCCTGTCGGCAGATTAGAGAGCAGGGTTGGTGTCAAGCAATGTGGGATGGGCAGTGATACATAAGGTCAACGCGAGGGTGCTGGTTGTGGGGAGGAGGACAGTTTCTTCGGGGATGCAAGTTAACCAAAACTTGAACTACATGAAGATGTTCAATCACAGCTGTACTAGTCTGACAAATGTAATCACAGTTTGGACAGATTGCCGCCCTGAGCGTGAGCAAGCAATTGTGAATCTGTTGGCTCATAACGGTAAAAAAGACTGTTGCACCATGTCAAATGCAATTTGCTCATGATAAATAATTTGAGATTCGAACTGTCTTAGCATCTCACTGGATTAATCCAGAAATGATATCAAACTACATATAATAAGTGAATAATTTTTTTTGGTATCTGTTTTATTATATTATTGTTCATTATCCTTCTAATGAATGAATATTTTATAATAAAAGTGACATATGTTAAATAAACAGGATTCTTCATGCTGATTAGGGCAAGGCAAGATGGCAATTTCCTAATGTCAGTGACTGTTATCCAGAAAGCAATGGGCTGTGTAGCCATTTTCACTTGTGGTTACAGTAATTAACTCCCCAGTGTGCTATCGCCTATATTTATTAAGGCAGTATCTGTCAAATGTTCTTCAAATGTTTTTAATGATGGTCAGAAACCCTCCCAGTCACCCTGCTGTAAGATTTCTTCAAGGCCTACGTTCTTTGTGCATGGTTGAATCAACGGACCAGTGACCTTGTTTCTTTCACTCAGTCATTTCTTACAATAAGCAGATAAGCTGCTTACCAAGAACAAATTGAACACTTTACTGAATTCCTTTTTGCATGCTTCATACCTAACTCATATTTTCTGCCAAGCGTCTATGAAAAGGACATTCTAGAAATCATTAATGTAGCATTCCATACCTACATTAAATAATCTATAGGCAGTCGCTCATGGAATTCACAATTTCACATTCTAAGGCACTGGTAGTACTTCGAATTTTGTTGGTAAATTATTGAGCCCATCTTGTATGCTATTTTGGTCACACATTTTTAACACAAGTACTAACAATCTTGAAGAAAATGCCTGAGGTAAGTTATGCAGAAGTAGAATGATTGTTGCATTAGTGTTTTGGATAAGTCGTTTGATTGTGTTCAGTGCTCCTCGGATTAGAGCCTCCAATTCACATCAGAGACTATTTTCATGATCCGGTGCAAAAATTGGAAGCATCCAAGGTGGCAAGATTTTAACTTGTTAAATATCCTGGCCCCATTTGACAGGCATTTTTTTGTTACTTTGAGAGGGAAAGAAATTAAGCCTGGATTTTCCTGGGTCCACACAGAAATAAGGGCTGAATTATTTGCTGTGGGAAGGGATCCTCATCTGCTGGTTTGCAAGGTGGGGCCAAGCCAGCTTGGCTGCTGCACCCCACAGAGATTTAATGACCATTATGCTGTTAATTGGCCTGAGGTGGGACTTCCATCCCCTTGACGAAACTCTGTCCCAGCAGCACCACCGGGCTACTGCTCGGATTACAGGAAGTTCCAGAGAGAAAAGATGGCCAGATTGGCAGGGCTCAATGAATGGGGCGAGGGAATTAGGGCAGACAGAGCAATGGGGAATGGTGATGGGTGCAGGGGCCCAGAAAGGAAGTCCACCTCCAACCTGACCATCCGTCTGCCAGGTTTCACTGGGTGGATAGCACATTTGCCGCTGGTCTCTCCCAACACAGAGAAATGCCCAGCAGTATTGGGAGAAGGCCCTTAAGTGACCATTGGGTGTGTGGCTGGGGAGATCTGGGGCTGGAGGTCCAGGCTAGGTCAGGTGGTCAGTATGGTGAGAAAGGGGATGTGGGGCAGGTGGCCAGTGTGAGGGGTGGGGTGAGTCTTTGGTGACGGTTGGTCAGTCAGGAGAGTAGTAGTAAGGTGGGGGGATGGGGGTCAGTACTATAGATACCCAGGAGTTATAAGTGTTTTTAATCATTCTAACTTTTCCTGAATAAACTATTCAGCTAAGACAAGCGGAACCATCCAAAGTCTCTGATTTAAATTGGAGTAGCAGATGGTTCCCAGTGCAAGATAATTGCCCATCAGAAGTTTGAATTTTCTATGCAATCCTCATGCAGTCTTTGAGTGGGACACCTAGGCTGTCCTCCAGTGTATCATTTGGGGTACCTCATGCTTATCATGCTGCTAATGCAGAGGTCAAAAGTTACTGGCTTATGATTTTTGATACTTTTATATTTTTGGTACTATGCAGCTCCCGTCTTGACCTAAACCAGGACTTTATAACACTGATGGTAGACTTACTAATGAACTGATCCTGTGTTGACCCAATTGATGCTTATTGTCCTCAGCTGAAAGAACGGTGTCCTCAGCCATAAGAGTATAGGGAGGAAGAGCAGTAGATCATACAGCTCCATGGATCCACTTCATCATTCAGTACAATCACGGCTGGTCTGCTTCAATTCCCTGACCCACTCTTCATTTTGCTTTATTCCCCAAGAGACCAAACATCTATCTATCCCAGCTTTTAAGATCAATAAGAGTATATGTTAGAAGAACAATGCAACAGCTTGTCTTTTACCTTCAGCAAGTCTATTCTTTGTACAGTTCAGTGGAGTTTAAAAACTTCTTATGATTCCCCTTCCAACCCTAACTGTCCCAGCCATGTCCATTTGTACTCTTTTGGAGATTGAGCCAATAAACATCACCTGTTTTTAACAATGCAATTAGCTTAACAGTGTAATTACAAAAGAATGCAATTGCTGATATATTAACAGAAGCCTTGAATATTCTTAATGATGGAGCACCCATAATCATTTGAGGTAGAGAATACAAAATATTTACAACATTTGAGTGGATACATTTTTCTCTATCTCTATCTCAGTCCTAATAACGAACCCTTTATTCTATATGCCCACATATTCTTGATTCCTCAGCTTAGGAAAGCAACCTCTTTGCGTCCACTCCACCTAGTCCCTTCACAACTGTTTCAATGGGATCAGGTCTCATTCTTCTAAACTCCAGAGATTATAGGCCCAATTTTTAGTTAGATCTAAAATAGCTTTATTTCTAGTTGATTCCACAAGGTATTGTTCCAGGAAACTGTCACAAGAAACATTCCACAAGGTTAGCTTCCAGATCACTATTGCCAATTTCACGTGTGTCATTTGTGCTTAGTTGGTAACACTTCCGCCTCTCATCAGAAAGTTGTGGGTTCAAGTCTCACTCTAGAGACTTAAGAAAAAGATCTAAGGCAAAAATGTCCCAAAATATTGCTAATTTCTGTGTTATCCAGCAGGAAACATAGCTAAGTTAATGACCTCCCAACACCCCAGCGCCCCCGCTCCCCCCGCTCCCCCCAACCCCCGGACATTATGCCAGAGTACTGCCCAGCCATATCCCTGACCAGATGAGTTCTACAATTACCTCTGAACCCCCAGACATGGTCATCACGTGTAAAGATTCGCATTCCAACCATTATTTTGTAAATTGAGTTTGTGTCTTTATATGCCCTGTTTGTGAACAGAACTCCCACTTACCTGACGAAGGAGCAACGCTCCGAAAGCTAGTGGCTTTTGCTACCAAATAAACCTGTTGGACTTTAACCTGGTGTTGTGAGACTTCTTATCACGTTTATCCAGAGAATTCAACAGTGACTGCAAGATGGTCCCCATTGAGAAATACCTGCACCTTAATGTCTGTGTGGTGCCAGCTGGTTTGCACAGTGTACCTTCAGTACAGGCATTCTGTTCAGGTAAAAGTGGTTCAAAAAAATCCACTGAAAGAAAACTGCAGTTAGACCTGCTCAAAAGAGGAAGCACTTCAAAAGCTAATGGATTGTGAAGTGCTATAAAAACAAACAAATCTAATCCCTTCTTTGAACTAGCCTGGACCTGCCAATCAAAATGCTTGTGAATGGTAATAGACTGTGAAAACGAACAAAACTAATCCCTCCTCTGTAATAGGGTAGTATAGTAGCTTCTAGGGTAGTGTGCTTCCATATGCATAACCTTGTGGCAAGTGATAGGAAATTGGAATGAAATGAAAAGTAAAGAATTGGATAAAAGAAGCTGATATTGGATTTAGCTGCACTGAGGACTTGTGAGATGCAGATTATGCCAGTTACAGGTGAAACAGATACTTTGTTAAACAAAGTGGAGACAAGCAAAGGGAGCTGGATCATAGCCATGCCCAACCGCAAACAGGGCTCTTGGATCCACTGCAGATCAACTTATCACTTGTCACTTGAGGTAGCTGGAAGCACCTTTACAATCATTAACAAGGCTGCCCTAGTAGAAAAAAGCTACAGGTGTGGTGCCAACAGTTGGCAGTTAATTGCATCTGAAGGAAACCAGAACACTAACATATTTAACAAAAAAATCAGCCTTGATCTATTTGCTTTGTAGACCTTCTGGTGTGGGTACCTATGGGTTGGGTGTTGCCTCTATATATGTTGCTGGCACTCCTTCCTCCTCTTCTATGTCCTCATTATCTGTTTCTTCACAGTGCTGGAACCACAGAACTCCAAAAGGAAAATTCATTGCTTCCCCAAAACTAACTTTGGCCTGAAACTTCCTGGCTCCCCAGCATTGGATTTGGGGAATCCCCCAAAGATGCACTGGGGAATCCCTCTTGGAAGCTCCCAAGTAAGGCTCTATGCGGCAATGATCCAGAAGTGCGAACTTCCCTTGAACAATTGTGCTGCACTGGGAACAATCCGACAAAATCATTTAAATTACTAACTTTGGATGGTTCTGCCAAGTTTACATCAATAGTTACTCTGGAAGAGTTAGAAGGAATAAAACCATTTCTAACTTCTATGTTTCAAACACCCAGACTAAAGCCCTCAACGATCACTCCAGACCCCACACCCCCATCCCCTGACCAATCAGGCCTCATGGCATTCTCAACTGCCCCCCGACCCCTGATACCTGCCCCTCAGTGGGATCCCCTGACCCCCAGCCGCACAAGACTCACAATCTGCGAGCATGACTCTGAGTTCAACCCCTCCCCTGTTTCACTGCTCCCTGCCCCTAGCAGACCCAGGAAAACCCCCAAGTGGAGCCAGATCCCCCTTCCCCCTCCAACCCAGGAATGGACCCCTCCCCACCCCCCCACTCCACCCCTCCCTGCACACACCTTCCGGAGCAGATATGACCCTCCCCCGCCTCACCCCTGGAGCAGACCTGACCCGACCTGATACAACCCTCCACCTCCTAGACATCCCAATGCCACGCATTTAGCTGAACACTTACTTCTCCCTGTCCTGTCAAGTTCACGGGGCTCTTTAAATCAACCCGTTCCCTGGCAGTCAGTGTAGTAAAAGAACAGAGCACAGCCTCCATGAGTTTGCCAGAGCTGGACTGTGCTGTGGCCCTCAGGGACTCTTTCACGGCAGGCCCCAGTGATGCGCGTTATCAAACACGAGGCTAGATGCTCGGGAAATAAAGGCTTTTATTTACTGTAATGAAGCAGCCAATAATTATATACACTATCCCAGACTGAGGGGTCCCAGCCAGGGCAGGGACTTTTATACCTCTCCCAGGAGGCGGAGCCCGACTGGGATGTACCACAACACTACAGTACAAAGGTGTAACAACCCCACCCTAACCCCAACAGCAACAAGTAGCACAACCCAACAGTAACATATGTATATCCTTGTAGTACTGGCCAGACCCTGGCTCAGTACTATCCAGTGGGAACCAACGATGGTTCACCACATTCACCCCTCCTTTGAGAACAAAGGCCGGCGGGGTACAAAAAAACAGAATAAAGTGTCATCAGCCTGTAAGTTCAGACGGTCAGGGGGACCGCACCGTCGTTGTGACCTCCTCAATACCGGCGGTGACACCGGAGTAGGCACTTGCGGTGACGTTCTCCCCAAGGCGGCGTCCAGCTGTTCTTCCACGGACTCACAGGCCGGTTGACCCTGAGGTGACGGTAGTCCATGGGGTCCTGACACGCCCTGCAGTGGCGACCATCCTCTGGACTCAGGCAAGCTGTACACGGGAGTAAAAGGGTTAAGCAATGGTCCCGATGCTGCCCGTGCCGTGTCCGGGGGAGAAACAAGAGTTAAGGGGTTTGTAACAGGGGGTATGGGAGCGACAGAGGTTGCTACGTCCCCTGCTGGCGCCAGGTCTCGGATCGAGACCGTGTCCTCTCGCCCGTCAGGGTATGCCACATAGGCATACTGAGGGTTGGCGTGGAGGAGATGGACCTGTTCGACCAACGGGTCGGACTTGCGGGCCCTTGCATGTCGTCGCAGGAGGACGGGTCCTGAGTACGTCAACCAAGACGGTAATGACGTCCCCGAGGAAGACTTCCGAGGGAATGAAAACATCCTCTCATGGGGAGTAGCATTGGTTGCCGTACACAGGAGTGAGCGTATGGAATGGAGCGCATCAGGGAGCACCTCTTGCCAACGGGAGACTGGAAGACTTTTTGACTTCAACGCCAGTAAGACAGCCTTCCAGACTGTAGCATTCTCACGTTCCACCTGTCCGTTACCCCTAGGGTTGTAGCTCGTGGTCCTACTAGAGGCAATCCCGTATGAGAGCAGGAATTGCCTCAAGTCATCGCTCATGAACGACGAGCCCCTGTCGCTATGGATGTAGCCGGGGTACCCGAACAGGGTAAAGAGATCACGGAATGCCTTGATAACCGTGGCAGCGGATGTATCAGAGCAGGGAACAACAAAAGGGAACCTAGAGTACTCCTCAATGATATTGAGGAAGTACACATTCCGATCTGTTGAGGGAAGGGGGCCCTTAAAATCGACACTCAGTCTCTCGAAGGGACGAGTGGCCTTGACTAAATGTGCCCGGTCAGGTCGGTAAAAGTGCGGTTTGCATTCCACGCAAACCCGACAGCTTCTTGTTACGGACCTGACGTCCTCCACCGAGTAGGGCAGGTTGCGGGCTTTTATAAAGTGGTAGAGCCGAGTGACCCCAGGATGGCATAGGTCATTATGGAGAGCGTGCAAACGGTCCTCCTGTATACTGGCGCATGTTCCACGCGAGAGGGCATCCGAGGGCTCATTGAGTTTCCCTGGACGGTACATGATGTCGTAGTTATAGGTGGAGAGTTCAATTCTCCACCGCAAGATCTTGTCATTCTTGATCTTGCCCCTCTGCGTGTTATTAAACATGAACGCCACGGACCACTGGTCCGTGATCAGGGTGAACCGTTTTCCCACCAAGAAATGGCGCCAGTGCCTGACGGCCTCCACAATGGCCTGGGCCTCCTTTTCCACCGCTGAATGCCGGATTTCGGGGCCTTGGAGGGTGCGGGAAAAAAATGCGACGGGCCTGCCTGCCTGGTTAAGTGTGGCGGCCAGGGCGAAATCAGATGCATCGCTCTCCACCTGAAAGGGGATGGACTCGTCAACAGCGTGCATCGTAGCTTTGGCGATGTCGGCTTTTAATTTATTGAAGGCCAATCGGGCCTCTGGCGTTAGGGGAAAAGTCGTGGACTTAATGAGCGGACGGGCTTTGTCCGCGTAATTGGGAACCCACTGCGCATAATAAGAGAAGAAGCCTAAGCATCTTCTCAGTGCTTTTGCATTAGCAGGCAAGGGAAGTTCAGAAAGGGGGCGCATACGGTCTGGATCAGGGCCAATGACCCCGTTTTCCACCACGTATCCTAGGATGGCTAAACGGCGCGTACGAAACACACACTTCTCCCTGTTGTAGGTCAAGTTCAGGCGAGATGCAGTGTGTAGGAAATTCAGGAGATTCGTGTCGTGGTCCTGCTGGTCATGGCCGCAGATGGTGACATTATCCAGGTACGGGAAGGTAGCCCGCAGCCCGTTCTGGCCCACCATTCGGTCCATAGCACGCTGGAAGACCGAGACCCCATTGGTGACACCAAAGGGAACCCTGAGAAAGTGATACAAGCGACCATCCGCCTCAAAAACCGTGTATTGTCGGTCCTCTGGGCGAATGGGGAGTTGGTGGTAGGCAGACTTGAGGTCTATGGTGGAGAACACCCGGTACTGCGCAATATGATTGACCATATCAGATATGCACGGGAGAGGATACGCATCCAGCTGCGTATATCGATTAATGGTCTGACTATAGTCAATGACCATCCGGGGTTTGTTCCCGCTCTTGACCACCATGACCTGCGCCCTCCACGGACTAGCGCTGGGTTGTATGATCCTTTCTTTGAGGAGCCGCTGAACCTCAGATCTAATGAAGATCCGATCCTCAGCGCTGTAACGCCTACTTTTAGTCGCGATGGGCTTGCAGCCTGGCACAAGATTCTGGAACAGGGAGGGTGTGGTGATCTTCAGCGTCGAGAGGCTACAGGCAATTGGGCGTTGGGCAATTTGGAGACTGCTGCTGTTCTCCCACTGCCAGTGAAGGGAGTGGCCCACCGTACTGTAGGGTTACACTCCTCAAGTGGACCATGAAGTTTAGTCCGAGAAGTATTGGCGCGCAAAGGTACGGCAACACTAGGAGCTTGAAACGCTCGTAAACTGTGCCTTGCACCGTCAAAGTTACCACGCAACTCCCTAGCACGGTGACAGACCGGGACCTCGCTGCCATAGAGATTGTCTGTTTGGCAGGTTGAATCCGGAGTCCACACCGCTTCACAGTGTATGGGTGGATAAAGCTCTCAGTGCTCCCGCTGTCAAACAGACAATAAATCACGTGGTCATTTACCTGGATGTTCATCATAGACTTGTCAAGTCTATGAGGCTTGGCCTGGTCCAGGATGATCGACGCCACCATTGGTTCATGAGCGCCACTGCAGGCAGCTGAAATCGAGGAGGAGGAGGACCCCTGCTGGTCGTTCGCGGTCGGTGCCGACCAACATGGCCGCTCCCATAAGTCGCACGTGGGTGATGGCGCAAAACTCAGCGACCCCTGGTGGTCACACACCTCTGACTCCGTCGACCGTAATGGCGTCGTCCTGGCCTCGCACGTGGACGAACCCCTCGATGATTTCGACGACGAAGAGCCGAGCTCTGAAGAATCGCAGGCCGCACTGCTGTTCCTAGATTTAGATTGGCACACTTTCGAATAGTGCCTTTTCTTACCGCAGGCGGAGCACAACACAGCCTTAGCGGGACACCGTTGCCGAGTATGCTTCGCTCCCCCACAGAAGTAACACCGCGGGCCGCCCGGAGCTGCTGCCGTCGTCTGGCCCGAGTGTGAGCACGCCATTACGCAGCATTTCGAACCCGAGGGACGAGGAGGGATTGGCGACTGCTCCTGCCACGTTGTCTCCACGTGGTCTTCCGGATACAATACTAAGCTTTTGGAGGCCGTCTCCAGCATCTCCGCTAGCTCGATTGCCTGGGTAAGGTCAAGGTTACCTTTCTCCAATAGTTTAAGTCGAATGTACGACGATCCGACTCCCGCCACAAACGCATCTCGGGCGAGGTCGTTTATGCTCTGCTCAGCCGACACAGCTTTGCAGTTACAGCCCCTGGCTAGCTGTAGGAGCACGTTCGCATATTCCTCCAGCGTTTCGCCAGACTGCCGTCGTCGAGTGGCTAAGAGGTAACGAGCGTGTATTTCATTGGGCGGTTTGATATAACGCTTCTTCAGAAGCTCGAGGGCCTTTGTATAATCGGTGGCCGCACGGATTGCGAGGTAGACAGTGTCGCTTACCCACGCATGGAGGACCCGGAGTCTGTCATCATCTGTGGTGACCGCTGCGGAGGCTGCCAGGTAGTCTTCGAAGCACTTCAGCCAGTGGTCGAAGGTGTTAGAGGCGCCCACCGCACGTGGATCTAGTGTAAGGCGTTCCGGCTTCAGGATCTGCTCCATACTCTTTTTTTCTTCGACGAGAGTTTAACAACAGTAAATAAAATTGATGCGCGTTATCAAACACGAGGCTAGATGCTCGGGAAATAAAGGCTTTTATTTACTGTAATGAAGCAGCCAATAATTATATACACTATCCCAGACTGAGGGGTCCCAGCCAGAGCAGGGACTTTTATACCTCTCCCAGGAGGCGGAGCCCGACTGGGATGTACCACAACACTACAGTACAAAGGTGTAACAACCCCACCCTAACCCCAACAGCAACAAGTAGCACAACCCAACAGTAACATATGTACATCCTTGTAGTACTGGCCAGACCCTGGCTCAGTACTATCCAGTGGGAACCAACGATGGTTCACCACACCCAGGCAGCTCCAGCCAGTGGCGTTTGAACCAAATTTTTCAGAGCAGGTCAATGCGCTTTAAACTCTTGTAGTTCCAGTGAAATGTAGCAATTATCTTTAATGTCATAATTTTAAAACGGATCACATACCAACAGTCACAACCAGACTTGTCCCATAGGATCACTCGTAAATACTGGGAATTATCTTCCGTAAGCTTTCCTACCTGTTGGTAACTTCCTGGCTCCCCAACATCGGATCTGGGGCCACCACAAAGATGTGCTGGGGAATTCCTCTGGGAAGTTCCATGTAAGGAATTGTCCAGAAGGGTTAACTTCCCTTGGATAATTGTGCTGCATTAGGAACCATCCAACAAAGCAACTTAAATCACTATTTTTAGATGGTTTTGCCAGTGTTAATAGTTATACTGAAAGAGTTAGAAGAAATGAAAGCTCTCTACCCTTCAGCATAACTATCTTAAACACCCAGACTTAGCCCCACATGGGACAACCACACCCCCGCCCCACATTCCAGACCCTCCAGCCCCCGACTCATCACTGTCCTCCAGATCATTTCCCACAGCCCCTGACCCCTAGCCGCATGGGCCTCCCCTCCACTCTCCTCCCTGCTCACTTGACTCTAAATCGTCCCCCCCAAACCAGACATGACAACTCCTGACACCCCCAAGATTCAACCAACCCCTCCGACCTGACCTGACCCATATTACCTCTGACCTGAACCCCCCCTGACCTGATCCGACCCGCGTATTGCCTCCGACCCAACCCCGCTGACCTGACCCGTATTGCCTCTGACGCCCCTTCAAGCTGAACCGACTTTCTTGACCTGACCCAGCCCCCTGATGTCCAAACTCCGCAACCCCCCCCCCGGCCCCACAGATGTCCAACCTGCCGACCCAATCCTTGAGCTGTCCTGATCTCCCAACTCAACACCCAACCACCCAACATCTGCCCCTCCCACCCCCTGACGTCCAACTCTCCCCAACCCAATCCCCCCAACTCAACCCCTACTCCTGACCCTCTCCTCCTAACATAACTCTCCCAACTGCCCAAATCCCATTCATTTACCTTCTCCCTGGCCTGTCACTGGGTCCTTTAAACCTACTTGCTTGATTGTAGCCAGTGCAGTAACAAATGGGGTGTGCCCTTCCTGAGTTTGCCAGAGCTGGTTTGCACTGGGGCCTTTGGGGCCTCTTTCGCTGCAGGCCCCAAGCAGTTCCAGCCAGTGGAGGCTTCAACAAAGTTTTACAGAGCAGACCAACGCGCTTTAAACTCCTGTAATTCCAGCAAACCATGAGTTTCTGACGCTACCTGGTCCTAGCACCAGCTCTTTTAGTGACAGTGTTTCCTGGAGAGAACCTGATAGAAACAAAAGGAATTCATGAGAAGTGGAAGACCCTGTATCCCTGCCTCAAAGTGTGGAGGGTTCAAGGCTAGTGGCAACAGCCATGGGGGAGGCAGTGGCGTAGTGATATCATTGCTGGACTTGTATTCCAGAGACTCAGGGTAATGTTCTGGGGACCTGGGTTCAAATCCCACCAGGGCAGATGGTGAAATTTGAATTCAAGGAAAAAGAAATCTGGAATTAAAAGTCTAATGATGACCATGAAACCACTGTTGATTGTCGTAAAAAACCACCTGGTTCACTAATGTATTTTAGGGAAGGAAATCTGCCATCCTTACCCAGTCTGGCCTACATGTGACTCTAGACCCACAGCAATGTGGTTGAAATGGCCTAGCAAGCCACTCAGTTCAAGCAGCAATTGGGGGTGGGTAACAAATGTTGTCCCAGTCACATCCCATGAAAGAATAAAGAAAAAAAGAAATCAGGGCAAAAGTGATCTGATGTAAGATTTTTCCTCTCCATCTTCCTTCACACTTGAAGAAACCTTTCCTGGAAGATTCTGAGATCAGGGCTAGGTTGGTGGGTTGATAAGCAATAAATGCCAAGGATTCAGGAAGCACCACACGGGAAAGAGAAACACTCTGGTAATAAACGAGAAAGCGAGTGAAGGATGACAGAGAAAGATAATGTCTGCTGACTCCTCAAGTTGTGGAGATGCCGGCGTTGGACTGGGGTAAACACAGTAAGAAGTTTAACAACACCAGGTTAAAGTCCAACAGGTTTATTTGGTAGCAAAAGCCACACAAGCTTTCGGAGCTCCAAGCCCCTTCTTCAGGGAGGAAAGGCTGAAGAAGGGGCTTGGAGCTCCGAAAGCTTGTGTGGCTTTTGCTACCAAATAAACCTGTTGGACTTTAACCTGGTGTTGTTAAACTTCTTACTGTGACTCCTCAAGTGCCATGACATTAACTTTCCAAAGGTAGCACAGGTTAAAATCTCAGATGAGAGTGAAGTCAAAAGTGGGGTCCAACCAGATGGGAAGTGAAACAGTTCAGAGGGAGACCAAGAAAGAAAATTAAATATACTGGAAGGAAGAAGATAAGATAGTGAGAAGTTGAGAGAAAATGGGAGAAATGGCATGGAGAAGGAGTCAAAAAAGGATAGTAGAAATCAAGAAAGAATAACGAGAACAAGGAAGAGGAAAAATAAATGCAAGGGATAAAAATGTGTGGCAGTTCATAAATAATAATGGTTTATTTTTGATTCTTTTTCTACAAAAATATTTAGAATTTATGGATTTTGCCCAGCAATTTGCAACTGGTAAAATTGTCCATCTATTCCACTTGATTGTGCAATGCAAAATATTCAGCAATTGGAACCACATTGAGAGAACAGTCTTTCCCGTGGAATCTCGACTACAACTTAAAAAGTGGACTTGTGCCAAAAATTAGGCACTACAAGGCAGTCCAACAGTAAGTGGGACTGCAATTTGTAATGAATGTATATTACTGGACATTGGAATTTTCTGACTAACATCTCAGCTAGTTATAATCAATTGCCAACAGTGTGTTGCCAACAATGATGGAACAGACAGTGGAGTCAGGGGATTTACTGAGTTAGACTTAATTTTCATCCTAGAAAAACAGTAATGTTTGTCCTCATTGTGTTTGAATATTCATGTTCAATTAACCGTAGCTGGAAGTTTGTCTTCAGAGGGTCAGGGGAGGAGGAAAGTCAAACAGAATAGTTCGACTAATTGGATGTTTTCCTGTACTTTGATATGGAGATGAAAGCACCCATGGATTTTAGAACTATCGAACATCAGACCTTCACGGTTTTCAGCCTTGTATAATGCAAAGTATTTCAGGATTGTTGATATTAACTAGACATTTGTTTTTGAATCTGTGACAATTATTCAGTACTTTCAGTTCTACCCAACAAGAAACTATTCAGGATTTCTTATACATGCTCAGCTTTGGTGCAAAGTTCAAAAGAATCAAGTTAAGCATTTTTAAAATATGTCCTCGGGATGTGGACATTGCTGACCAGCATTTATTGCCCATTCCTAATTGCTCTGGCGATTGGTGTTGGTGAGCTGCCTCCCTTAGCCCCTGCAGTGAATCTGGTGCAGATAAACACATAATGTGGTTAGGAAGGGAGTTCAAGGATTTTGACCCAGTGACAGTGAAGGAATCAGGATGGTGTGCGACTGGGAGGGAACCTAAATGGTGTTTATATGCATCTGCTGCCCTTGTCCTACTGTATGGTAGAGGTGTTGGATTTGGTAGGGGCTGTCAAATGAATCTTGGTGAGTTGCTGCAGTCATCTTGTAGATGATACAGACGGGTGTTGTGTGCTGGTGGTGAAGGGAGTAATTGTCAAAGGTACATAATCAAGTGGATTGCTTTGTATCGGATTGTATCAAGATTCTTGAATCTTGTTGGAGCTGCACTCATCCAGATAAATGAAAATTATTTCATCACAGGTCTCCCAACTTATGACTTGTAAATGGTGGACAGGCTTTGGGTGACAGCGGGTGAGTTACTCAGTGCAGAATTCCCAGTCTCTGACCTCCTCTTGTAAACCACAGTATTTATATGGCTGATCCTGTTCAGTTTTTGGTCAACCCAACATTAAATAGTAAAGTTTATTTATTAGTCACAAGTGAGGCTTAACACTGCAGTGAAGTTACTGTGAAATTCCCCCAGTCGCCACAGTCTGGCACCTGTTTGGGTCAATGCACCGAACCAGCACGTCTTTCAGAATGTGGGAGGAAACTGAAGCACCCGGAGGAAACCCACACAGACGCGGGGAGAACGTGCAAACTCCACACAAACAGTGACCTAAGCCAGGAATCGAACCTGGGTCCTTGATGCTGTGAAGCAGCAGTGCTAACCACTGTGCTACCGTATCATCAACCTATCATCACCTAACCTACACATATCATCAACTCCATAGTTGATGATGGAGGATTCAGTGATGGTAATGTGCCAAGAACGGGTGATTGGATTCTCCTTTTTTGGAGATTCTCATTGCCTTGTGGTTGTGTGGCTTGTTACTTGCCACTTATCAAACCAAGCCTGAATGTTGCCCCGGGTCTCACTGCATATGGACATGTACCTCCTCAGGATCTGAAGAGTTGTGAATGGTTATGAATACTGTGCAGACATCAATAAACATCCCCACTTCTGCATTACAAGATTCTGATGCAAACTTGTGTGCAATTAAGCCAAACAGACAAGACAGGTTGCAGATTTACCCCCCCCCCCCCTCCTCCACCCACCGCCCCTCAATATATGTCGACCATTATCTGATCTTGGACAACGTGGTAGTGGGACAGCTACAATTGACCACATGGTTAGGGAGAAAAGAAATTGGGCACGATTCCCACACTTAATCACTTTCCAGTGATCCCCGCTGAAATATAGGACTTGGACAGGGTCAAGTGTGATCATGATCCAATCAGCTTGAATACACTTGCTTCCAAGGTGCACACATGAAGAACTGCCCCTCAAACAAGGTACCAGAGAGCAGCTATGTACCATCATGTGTTGGTACCTTGGTGAAGCAGAGGGGAAATGCACATACAAATGGAAAGCTTTATCTTGGTAAAATGCTACTGCAGAATTTCCGGGCCAGTTAGTAGGTGAGAGCTGCAAACAAAACAGGATTGTTTGGCACTGGATTTGCAATTTTGAATTTGTTTTAAAGTTTTGCTCCCCAGATACTTTTCACCTCTGCAAGTGTCAGGAAGAGTGCATTCGAGCGCAGCAGGGAGCTTGGCACATTAATTAGAAGTAATTATCTGGTACAATCCTTGCCAATTTCGGAAAAACAATTTTGAATAAAGGCAGAGGGCAATATAAAAACAGCATGGGTGAGGGATTTGTAGTAATACTTGTTGAAAGAGACAGAAGACCCGGGAGTATATATCTTTACATTATTTTTCATCTTCACAACCTTTTGCAATACCAATGCCAAAAGTACTTTTGCCTTAATAATCCTCTTGTAGATTAATGTACTAAACTTCAGGCAGATTTAGAGAGTGATTCACACATGAGTACACCCTTGCCACTGGCTGGCCTGAACTTCAATGTTGATTCTCTCCAATCCCCTGTCGGTGATGTGCAAGGCAATAGCCAGTCCACCGTGTGTAATGTGGTTTGTCAGCTTAATTCTCAGTTGGTCAATCAAGCAAGCCGTATCTGTATCCATTTGTCCTAAGAGAAGCATTAAAAGAAAGATCTTGCATTTATATAACGCCATTCACGACCTCAGGACGTCCTGAAGCCGTGTACAGCCAATGAAGAACTCTGAAGTGTAGTCACTGTTATAATATAGGAACCAAACAGCCAGATGGTGCACAGAAAGGTTCCACATATAGCAAAGAAATTGACCAGATCATTTGTTTGAACTGCTTGTTTAGAGGGATAATTGTTGGTGAGGGCACCCAGAAAACTCCCTCTTCATCAAATAGTATACCAGAATCTTTTACACACAGCTGGGAGAGCAGACAGGCCTCTGGGCGGCACGGTGGCACAGTGGTTGGCACTGCTGCCTCACAGTGCCAGGGACCCGGGTTCGATTCCCAGATGGGTCACTGTCTGTGCGGAGTCTGCATGTTCTCCCCGTGTCTGCGTGGGTTTCCTCCGGGTGCTCCGGTTTCCTTCCACAGTTCGAAAGACGTGCTGGTTAGGTGCATCAGCCATGCTAAATTCTCCCTCAGCGTACCCGAACAGGCATTGGAGGTGGCGACTAGGGGATTTTCACAACAACTTCGTTGCAGTATTAATGTAAGCCCGCTTGTGATACTAATAAATAAACTTTAAAGCAACAGCTCACATTAGACAGCACCTCCAACAGTGCAGCACTCCCTCAGTACTGCGCTGAAGTACCAGTCTAGATTACGTGCGGATGTCTCTGGAGTGGGGCTTGCAGCCGCGATATTCTGACTCAGAGGTGAAAGTGTCGACCATGTCTGAGAGTCACATGGCCAAGCACGACACAATTTTCTTGAAAAGGTGATGATTTTACCAGGTCACGTGGCCTAACATTTCGACCACACAGCACCTATTCTAAAGGTATAAAATGGGAGTCTGAGCATCCAATCTGTCAGGCGGTGCGTACATGCCCGCCAATCCTGCTCTGAAGGTGCGATGCCTGGCATATTGCACTGGACTGCTCCATAGACATCCAGAACATGCCAGCAGTACTGAAATGCTTCATTAAAATCTTAAAATAAGGGTCCTATTCTTGCTTTATGATATCATAGAATCATAAAGTCTACAGTGCAGAAGGAGGCCATTTACCCCACGAAGCCGAGAACAATTCCACCCTGGTCCTATCCCCGTAACCCCTATATTCCCTCTCCTAATCCCCCTGACACTAAGGGGAAATTTAGCATGGCCAATCAACCTAACCCGCACATCTTTGGACTGTGGGAGGAAACCGGAGCACCCGTGTTCTACACAGACACGGGGAGCTTGTGCAAACTCCACACAGGCAGTCACCCGAGGCTGGAGTTGAACCTGGGTCTCTGGCACTGTGAAGCAGCAGTGCTAACCACTGTGCCACGCGCTGCCCCTATGCCACTGTGCCGCCCCATTTTTGGGAAAGTAGTCTGCCCCACCACATGACTCGTCATGGAATAAATTCAGCCAGCAGGACAAACATTAACAGTTAGCAAGAATCCTGCAAGACTGATGTTTAAAGAGCTTATCTGTTCCATACAGGTTAATTGCTATTTTGTCCCTTTCAATTAACATCAAATCCTTTTTACGGTTATTCACCCCATTCAAACGATTCTGATTTCTGGGAACAACTATGTGCTGGGGTGGAATGTTTTTGTCTGCCTTGGAAACAGATGTTTGCAGTCATAGATGGTCTGGTTGATTTGTCTTTGGAGCTGGAAGAGGAGGGTGGAATAGTGCAGAAGACAGCAAGGCAGCAGGACTAGCAGGAGAAGAGGAAGAATGAGGGCACTGCAGGGAGACAGACCCACGATGGGGTTTCAGAGAGAACCTCGTATAGCTCAGTTTTATTGAAGAACAATGTGCGAGGTACCTGCAAATCACAAAGGAGGGCATTACCGAGTTATATCCCCTGCTGCAGCCACAACACAAGTCCCAAACTGGCATAGGGACAGCAATGTCCATGGTTATAATCTTCACTGGAGGCCTTAACCTCTTCACCACAGGACCATTCCAAGCTGCAGCAGGTGACATCAATGGCCTCTCCCAGCTGGTTGTGCACCACTGTACTGAGGCAGTGTTCAAGGTTCTCCTCCAGAGGAATATAGCAGGATGAGAGTGAACAAGGCCATGTCTGTATTGTGAGCTTCCTTTAGGTCCAAGTTGCCTTAGACTGCATCCATATTGCCTCAAGTACTCCCCATCACCTGGCATCTTTCTCAATAGGAAAATAATTTACTCCCTAAATGTCCAGCATCTTTTTGACTGTAGGCAGTGCATCGCTTAAGCCTGTTCGTGGTTTTCAAACAAGGCTGCAATTCATTCAGCTTGTGCCAGTCCTCTGTACTGCCTTTATTCAAATGAGGCTGCCTAATCACATGCTTTGTCAATTGGTGACAAAGGATATCCTGTCTAGACTAGAGCCAGGAATCCACCTTGCTTTGACAGCCATGCCAGAACCAGCAGACATCAGCGTGCTCAAGCAATGCTGTTTGATCCACATGGAAATGTCCTGTAGTATATCCACGAGCATGCTTCCAGATAGGTGGTTGTATGCTGTTTGCTGCATAACTCTGTGATATTGAGGGATTGGACGTTATTACAATTGGGCAGCCGGAAATACAGGAGTAGGAATAGAAGCAGAAAAAGCAGGGAGCGTAAGAACAACATGAATTCTCAGTGCCTCAGAGCAACCAGAATTGTGCACCTGTTTCAAGGATACTTGCAGCGGCCACAGTTGAAGAGGCACAGTCAATGACAGTCTAAATCAACCAGAGTCAAGGGTTCGTGGTCATCGAAGTCAGAACCATCTCATGCAGCATCAGCCCAATCTTTGCAGCCATGAGAGGGTTAGCTACTGGGTTGGGTCATCGTTTGCCAGTAGACTCATGCTGACATGTTGGGTTTCTTTTGTTCATTTTTGTGTTTTACTTCTTAGTCCTTCCCAATTTGAATCTTGGCAAAGACTAGTCCTGACTTTAGACATCTTCGAAGCCTTTTATAAACATTCAATAATATTTTTAGAACAAAGAAAATTAAGCACAGGAACAGGCCCTTCGGCCCTCCAAGCCTGCACCGACCATGCTGCCTGACTTAACTAAAACCCCCTACCCTTCTGGGACCATATCCCTCCATTCCCATCCTATTCATGTGCTTGTCAAGATGCCGCTTAAAACTCACTACCGTATCTGCTTCCACTACCTCCCCTGGCAATGAGTTCCAGGCACCCACTACTCTCTGTGTAAAACATCTGCCTCGTACATCTCCTTTAAACCTTGCCCCTCGCACCTTAAACCTATGCCCCCTAGTAATTGACTCTTTCACCCTGGGAAAAAGCTTCTGACTATCCACTCTGTCCATGCCTCTTATAATCTTGTAAGACTTCTATCAGATCTCCCCTCAATCTCCGTCGCTCCAGTGAGAACAAACCAAGTTTCTCCAACCTCTCCTCATAGCTAATGCTCTCCATACCAGGCAACACCCTGGTAAATCTTTTCTGTACCCTCTCCAAAGCCTCCATCTTTCTGGTAGTGTGGTGACCAGAATTGAACATTATATTCCAAGTGCGGCCTAACTAAGGTTCTATAAAGCTGCAACATGACTTGCCAATTTTTAAACTCAATACCCCGGCCGATGAAGGCAAGCATGCCGTATGCCTTCTTGACTACCTTCTCCACCTGCATTGCCACTTTCAGTGACCCGTGTACCTGTACACCCAGATCCCTTTGCCTATCAATACTCTTAAGGGTTCTGCCATTTACTGTATATTTCCTATCTGTATTAGACCTTCCAAAATGCATTACCTCACATTAGTCCGGATTCAACTCCATCTGCCATCTCTCCGCCCAAGTATCCAACTGATCTATATCCTGCTATATCCTCTGGTGGTCCTCATCGCTATCCGCAAATTCACCAACCTTTGTGTCGTCTGCCAGCTTACTAATCAATCCAGTTACATTTTCCTCCAAATCACTTATATATATTACAAACAGCAAAGGTCCCAGCACTGATCCCTGAGGAACACCACTTGTTGCAGCCCTCCATTCAGAAACGCACTCTTCCACTGCTACCCTCTGTCTTCTTTGACCGAGCCAGTTTTGTATCCACCTTGCCAGCTTACCAGATCCCATGCGACTTCACCTTCTGCACCAGTCCGCCATGAGGGACCTCATCAAACGCCTTACTGAAGTCCATGTAGACAACATCCACTGCCCTACCCTCATCAATCATCTTTGTCACTTCCTTGAAAAACTCGATCAAGTTCGTAAGACACGACCTCCCCTTCACAAAACCATGTTGCCTCTCACTAATACGTTCACTTATTTCCAAGTGGGAATAAATTCTGTCTCGAAGAATCCTCTCCAGTAATTTCCCTACCACTGATGTAAGGCTCACCAGCCTGTAATTACCTGGATTATTCTTGCTACCCTTCTTAACCAAAGGAACAACATTGGCTATTCTCCAATCCTCTGGGACCTCCCCTGTGATGTGGAGATGCCGACGTTGGACTGGGGTAAGCACAGTAAGAAGTCTCACAACACGAGGTTAAAGTCCAACAGGTTTATTTGGCAGCACTAGCTTTCGAAGTCCCCTGTAGCCAGTGAGGATACAAAGGTTTCTCTCAAGGCCCCAGCAATTTCCTCCCTTGCCTCTCTCAGTATTCTGGGGTATATCCCATCAGGCCCTGGGGACTTGTCTACCTTTTTACTTCATACTGTTTCCCTGTAATTATTATATTATCTTTAAACTTTGTGCAATGTTCTGCTCCAACCAACCGTGTGTTCATTCACACGTGCAATATAATGAGCTGACTTTGGAAAATAGGTTGTGAACAGTATTTCCACTGCACTCTGTCTCAAATATGCAGCGAGCTCTTCAGGTCCATTTTGGCATTAAGGCTACCCCTTACTATATCATCCTCGTAGACAAGTTTGATACATCGCACTAGCATTTCCTGTGCCCTTTAAACACACAGGCCAGAATTTCCCATCCCGCTGCAGTGAATGGAGATTTGGCTTGTTGCCAAATTCTTCATCTTTGCTGCAGTAGGAGTGTGGCTTGAATGGGTGGTAAGATCACACTTTAATTTGGTCTTTAGTTTAAGTTTGTTCATTAGTGTCACCAGTGGACTTACATTAGCAACATTGCAATGAAGTTGCTGTGAAAATCCCCTAGTCGCCACACTCTGGCGCCTGTTCGGGTACACTGAGGGAGAATTTAGCATGGCCAATGCACCTAACCAGCATGTCTTTCAGACATTGGGAGGAAACCGGAGCACCTGGAGGAAACCCACCCAGACACGGGGAGAATATGCAGACTCCACAAGACAGTGACCCAAGCAGGGAATTGAACCCAGGTCCCTGGCGCTGTGAGGCAGCAGTGCTAACCACTGTGCCACCGTGTCGCCTAAGTATTGTGAGCAAAAAAACAAAACACTGCAATGCTGGAAATCTGAATCAAAAGCAAAAAAAGAAACATTGTCAGCACTCAACAGTGCTTCATCATCACTCACCTGATGAAGGGGCAGTGCTCCGAAAGCTTGTGGCTTGTGCTAGCGAATAAACCTGTTGGACTTTAACCTGGTGTTGTGAGACTTCTTACTGTGCTTACCCCAGTCCAATGCCAGCATCTCCACATCAGCACTCAACAGGACAGGCAGAATCTACAGACAGAACGGGTAAAACATTTTGGGCATGGACCCTTTCTTAAAACTGAAAGACGTTGCAGATAAATAGAATTAAAAAAGGAACATAAACTGGAAAAGGTGGTTAACCGAGGAAAAAACATAATCACACACAAACAGGAAAAGAAATAGCATGAAAAGTGCTTTATTCACTGGATTGCATGTCTTGAGTGCTTCATTACTCACACATCATTTTGGTCTCTACAACTGCAGTTTGTGTTAGGAAATATGCAATGCGTCAATCATCAGCATAATGCTTCATGTTAACAGCAATTTCCAGGCTCTGGAGGCAATCATCAGGAAGTTATTTAGTTGGGCTAGGCTGTGATGATGACTATTTCTTATGTGCTTCAGGGTTCTTCTAAGTCAGTGATTTGAACCTGTAATCAAGGAAGGACTGAGGGGTTTTTAAATATATTAATTAATCTTGATTCTCAAGTGAAAGCAATTACTATTGCCTACTGAATAAATTGTTTCATTGTAACTGAAGTGGTTTTGAAGTCTTTAACAGGTATTTATTAATCTAAGATAATTCACTGCAGTACATGAACTATGGATGTAAAAAAAGTATTTAGTTTTTTAGCAAAATTATGGAATACCTCAGAAATTTGTGTCTGGTGAGTATAGTTTTGCAGGAGGCCAAAGAAATGGTATGTTTTGGTAAAGTTAAACTATGAGCACATATTTTAGGTTTCTCCCCTTCAAACCAGAGCAAAGTGAGAAATTTAGAGAGGTAGACCAGACAAATATTAAAATGAAATAAACCAATACAAGTATTAGATTAACAAGATTATGTTAAAATGGCAAGTAGATAGCAACAGGAAAGAACACCTACACTAAGTTGCTGAATGGAGCTTAATGGCACCAGGCATATTAAATTCTTCTCTAAAGAGAAGGCACTGATTAAGTTGCATGTCATGGTCCTAGTCTGGACAGGCTAGAGGGAATGTGGAAATGGGGGAAAAGCGAACAGTAGTGTGCTACATAAAGTGCTTCCCTTCATGCTAAAACTTCAGGTCAATGGGACGGCACGGTGGCACAGTGGTTAGCACTGCTGCCTCATAGCGCCAGGGACCCAGGTTCAATACTGGCCTCAGGTCACTGTCTGTGTGGAGTTTGCACGTTCTCCTCGTGTCTGCGTGGGTTTCCGGCAGGTGCTCTGGTTTCCTCCCATAGTCTGAAAGATGTGCAGGTTAGGCGGATTGGCCATGCTAAATTGCCCATTAGTGTCAGGGGGATTAGTGGGATAAATATATGGGTTAGGGGGAATGGGCCTGGGTGGGACTGGTCAGTGCAGGCTTGATAGGCCGAATGGCCTCTTTCTGCACTGTAGGGATTCTATAAGTAACATCCCCATTAGGGTTAGACATTCTGGTTCTATTTTAGGTTGTTTCCTGGAGCTCTTGGACAAGTCGGTCTAATCCTACTACTATTCATGCAACAACTCTCCTAATGGAGGCTTCATTAAAATGTTCAGGTTCAAACTGACCTTCACCAAAAAAAAGTAACGCAAAGAACAAAATTAATTTGAAGGAATCAGGTTGGGTGAAATCAAAACAAAAGTTCTTTGTGATGCCCATTTTTTTCCACAAGGCATCCAACAAATCGGTAGGTCAGTGAGAATTGTGAAGTTAGGTTAAGTCAAACTTCACTGGGATGCTTCAAGACCTCCCCTTAATGGGTGATGCCATTAAAATTACAGCGAGTTCTTAAACAAAACAGGACTAAGCACAAATAATTAAACTGACATGATTAGATAGAGCATAATTTGTGACAGGTGCAAAGAAAGAGCTGGGGAGCCAGCACAACAGGTCCCTGGTCTGCCCATATCCCTGCCTGTGCAAACTGCATTCATTTTAAAGTGCAAATGATATTTTGGCATTAATGTGCCGCTATTTTCTGAAGTGAAGCATTATAATGAGTAAAGTGACAAGCTTCTACACAACTAAAGATTCAAAACATTGACAAAAAATTGGACATATGCAGAAATAGTTTAGCAATAGAAGGTTTCTTAATTATGTAGAAACAAAGTGAAAACAGACGATAAAAGGAAATATTGACAGTCAGGATAAATAATGCTGTTAAATGAGCGAGTCTCCATACACATCTCCCTGGTTAATACAGCTGCAGCTCTCGGTAATGATGTGTTAGATCATAATCATCAGAATTCTGCTACAAGCTTCCTTGGTCAAACCCCATTTGAGATGAGTTGCAGGTTGCAACAAACGTGCTAATGGTCTGGGACAAGATATTAACGCCTCTAATCATTCAGTGGCTCAACTCTAAGACATTTGCTTTCAGTGTACACAAATTATTTGTTTCATTTTAGAAGAATCTTATTCAAATCAACATTAAGCTCACCATGTAGGATGATACATAATACTGAGCCAAGTCAGTGCTTACATTTTCGCAAAGCCAGGAGTGTTCTGAAGCCATTTACAAATGATGCGACCCAATTAGGGATTCTTGTCCCCATCCCCGGTGCCCCAATTTTCATTGTTGCGGGGATGCCCACACCCGGAACTCCTACTCCATTGCGGAGGTAGGTATTGTCGTCTCCATGGTTCATGGAATTCAGAGGAGTCATGAAAAATGGGGGTGGAATTTACATGGGACAGATTACCAAAATGTCTGCCAGCACCATGCCAACCTGAAAGCCAACTGCCCCGCAGTGATAAAATATTGGGGGCAGCCTTAATTATTTCAATATTGGACACCTGCCCTCACCATAGAGAGCTGCCTGATTGGCCAACAGCTCTGTCGTCCCAGTAGCCAGGATTGAGTAGTAGCCACTGTTCAGCCAATCCCCAGAGAAGGAGAGTCATAGACATTGGAGCTCACGTGAGGCTGGGAACATTGGAGAGTGTGCCTGGCAGATCCTGCCTGGCAAACCCAAGCAAGGGAGCCGGGGTAGGGTTAGGTGGTCATGTTCTTCAGGTCGATGGAAGGATAAAGAGGGGTGGGGGTATGATCTTGCCTAGGGGTTAGGGATTCCAATAGGCATCAGGGATCTCACAAAAGGAGGTACTGCTCTCTTCCTGCCTGCCAGCAGCCTATTCAGTGCGAACTGTTGGGCTGCTAGCCTTATTTCTGTCTTTCCCTTCCAAACGTTCCATAGGGGCAGAGATGGAATGAGACCCTAATGTGGCCACTTATAGGCCTCAATCAGCCCAAGGGCAGGTGGACTTCCTGCTGCCTTACCTGCGCATCAAATATTCAAATCACCTCGGGGCTGGGCGAGAAGGGGGCAATCAGGCAGGCCAAATTTTTTATTTTATGAGCCCCACCACGTTCAAGTACATAGGTAATGGACCTTAAAATTCACCCCTGAGTCTGGATTCAGGAACCTTTCGAAAAGTGAGTGCAGAAAGGTCTTGACCGTGCACCAATGCTCCCCCATTTCAACACAGTGCCAACTCATATAAACAACTAATGTGAAAGGGGCCATCAAAAACACTATCAAGCAGCATTTGCATAGCAATAACCTGCTCACTGGGCCGCTCAATCCAGACCACATTACAACTTTGGTTCAAACATGGATTAAAGAACTGAATGCCTTGATATCAAGGCAGCATTTGACATTGTGTGGCATCAAAAAGCCTGAGTAAAACTGGAATCGATGGGAGTCAGGGGAAAACCCTCCACTGGTAGCACAAAGGATGGTGGTTGTGGTTGTTGGAGATCAATCATCCCAGTTCCAGCACATCACTGCAAGAGTTTCTCAGGGTACTGTCCTAGGTTCAACTTTCTTCAGCTGCTTCATCAATGATGACATGGTGGTACAGTGGTTAGCACTGCTGCCTCACAGCGCTGGGGACCCGGGTTCGATTCCCGGGTTGGGTCACTGTCTGTGCCGAGTCTGCATGTTCTCCCCGTGTATGCGTGGGTTTCCTCCGGGTGCTCTGGTTTCCTCCCACAGTCTGAAAGACGTGCTGTTAGGTGCACTGGCCATGCTGAATTCTCCCTCAGTGTACCCGAACAGGTGCTGGAGTGTGGCGACTAGGGGATTTTCAGAGTAACTTCATTGCAGTGTTAATGTTAGCCTACTTGTGACTAATAAACTTCACTTTTACTTTACTGACCTTTCCTCCATCACAAGGTGGTGAGTGGGGATGTTCGCTGATGACAGCACAATATTCAGCAACATTCGCGACTCCTCAGATACATGTCCAAATGCAGAAGACCTGGGCAATATCCAGGCTGACAAGTGACAAGTATCATTCACGCCACACAAGTGCCAGGCAATGACCATCTTCAACAAGAGAGAATATAACCATCACTCCTCGATATTCAATGATATTACCATTGCCAAATCCTCCACCATCACCATCTTGGGGTTATCATTAACCAGGAACTGAACTGGACTCGACATAAAAATGCTGTGGCTACAAGAGCAGGTCTGAAGCTAGGAATCCTGTGGTGAATAATTCACCTCCTGACTCCTCAAAGCCAGTCCACCATCAACATGGCACAAGTCAATAGTGTGATGGAACATGCTCCACTTGCCTGGATGAGTGCAACTCCAACAACACTCAAGAAGCTCGACAATATCCTGGACAAAGCAGTCTGCTTGATTGCTACTCCTTCCACAAATATTCACTCCCACCACCACCGATGCGTAATGCAGCAGTGTGTACCATCTACAAGATGTACAGCAGGAACTCACTAGGGCTCCATAGACCTTTCAAACCCATGTCCACTATCATCTCACAGTAAAGGGGCAGCAGACACATGGGAACATTACCACCCATCTATGGAGATCCATCAAAGATGCCAAAAGACAGAACCAGATAAAGTCAGAGTCCCAGGCTAGCCACATGGACTCCCGCCAACTATGGCAAAGTCTTCAAGACGTAACAGACTACAAGATGAAGGCATGTAGAATCACTGGCACCAATGCACCCCTCCCCGATGGGCTCAACACATTTTATGCCCATTTTGAGCAAGAGAGCACGCTGTCCACACCGGATGTCTCAATCGAACAGGTATTCGAGGTCACCATCGATTATGTCAGATCAGCCTTCTTGAAAGTCAACCCACGGAAAGTGACTGGCTGGATGGGATACCTGGGCGAGCACTCAGATCCTCCGCAGAGCAGGCATCTTTAGCCTCTCTTTACACCAATCTGAGGTCCCCATCTGCTTCAAGAAGACAACCATCATCCCTGTACCAAAGAAAAGCCGGACAGTGTACCTTAATGACTATCATCTGGTGGCTCTGATATCTATCATTATGAAGTGCTTCGAAAGGTTAGTCATGGCATGAATTAATTCTGGCCTCCCTGATTGCCCAGATCCACTACAGTTCGCCTACTACTGCAACAGGTCCACAGCTGACGCCATCTCCCTGGCCCTGCACTCAACCCTGGAACACCTAAACAACAAAGACACCAATGTCAGAATCCTATTTATTGACTACAGCTCAGCCTTCAACACCATTATTCCAACAAAACTTATCTCCTACTCCATGGCGTGAGGCCCGGCTCCTCCCTCTGTGACTTGATCCGAGGCCTCCTAACCCACAGACCGCAGTCAGTGAGGATAGGCAACAACTCCTCCTCCACGATCATCCTCAACACCGGTGCCCCACAAGACTGTGTCCTCAGTCCCTTACTATACTCCTTATACGCTTCTGACTGTGTGGCCAAATTTCCTTTCAACTCGATTTTCAAGTTTGCTGATGACCCCACCGTAGTGGGTCGAATTTCAAACAATGATGAGACAGAGTACAGGAATGAGATAGAGAATCTGGTGAACTGGTGCGGCGACAATAATCTCTCCCTCAATGTCAGCAATAAATGCCAGTGACACAGACATCCAATGAATGAATTAAGAAATCACATCCCATGGTCCCTGATAACAAAATCACTATCAATTCATGACCCCCACTTACACAAGCCTCTTATATTCCTCATGTCAGTTAATGTGCCCCTGAACTAGGCATGACCTTAGCCAAGCTGTTCCAGGACAGCTACAACATACATATTGTGGAACTTTGCCCAGGCAGATATTGTCCCCAAAATGCAAGGCAAATCCAATCCAGCCAATTTGTACTTGTTCTTACCATAACTTACCATAAGTACAAGCCACCCAAGCAATTGCCACAGAGTCCGTAATTGTGATGGGACTTCTGAGGGGTCCCATGGTGCGTCTTCCGAGATAAATCCCTGCTAAAACTAAAGAAGAACAACTAACAACTTTTTGTTTGCAAAACTGCTAAGCACTCACTTCGAGGAAAATATCACTGCCAGCCCACCTCTCTATGTTACCTCTTTGTACATGTTTCTATCTTGAGCCAAATTTCTCCTTTTATCATAATTAAATGCTGTTCTAAAGTGGAAAAATATTTGATATATTAAATGTACGTACACATCATGTGCTGACCTTTTGTGATCCCCCTCTCCACCACATTACAGTTTGTTAAACACATTTTAAAATAGAATGGAGACATCCTTACTCTAATTTATCACAATGACAATCACTGGGAGAGAATATGTCAGTACAGTTGCAATAGGCCAATAAAAGAAAGACTTAAAAGAGCTGCAGTTATATAGCGCCTTTAATAACTTCAGGAGGTATCAAGGTGCTTTACAGTCAATTAAATACTTCCAAAATGTGGCTACTATTGCAATGCAACTGGCTCTGTAGCGCTTAGATATGGTCAAGACAAGAAAAGCTTATATTCTTTTTTGGGGAAAATAAAAATCAATAAATTAAAAATGAGAAACGCGACAGCCCCTGATGGGGCACTGTATCAAAAAGATATCAAACGTCAAAGGAAACTTACAAAATCGAACCAAAGTGTCATGACGGGGGTTGATGATGGCCCCCAACCCCCACAGTTCCCACTGGTCGCGGGAGGCCTAAAGCGTGCTGGTGGACACCACATGCTCCCTCTTCAAGGACACCAAATGTGGCCGCGGTAGAAGGGCAGACAGTCATGTCGGACGACAAACTTGACTGCCTTCTGCCTGGACCTGTTAATAGACAACTTGGCCAGGCACAGGAGAAGGCTTATAAGAAGATCCTCCTCCTTCCTTGCCCCCCTCCGCGCCGGGTGAAGAAAAGCTTATGGGCCTGATTTTACCAAAACTTCCCGGGCGCGAAATCGCGGTAAAGTTGGGCGTTGGGCCTTTAACGCGATCTGCACCCGAATCCGAGCAGATCACGCCTTTACCGGTACCCAATTCGGGCAGGGGTCTGGCCCCTGCCCGAATCGGGCGGCCCGACGATTTAAATGCATTTGCATGCATTTAAATCGACTTAATGAACTGCGCGCCCAACTCTACCGCCAAATCCCACTTTACCATCTTCTGGCCCGATCCGCGTCCGCGCTGTAATCGACCTGCAAAATAAAAGTCTGAAGTCGCCGCTGCAGCCTCCGAAGGGCAGGGTCAGAGACTGCAATGGCTCTCTGACCCAGGTCATCCTCTGGTCGGGGCGGGAGGGGGGTGGGAGGAGGGGAGGGGGTGTGAAGTCTCATCCCCTGGGGGGGCTGGGAGGGGAGGGGGTGGGAGGGGAGGGGGTGTGACCTATTATCCCCCCCCACCGCCGCCCCCGCCACCCCCCCCCCCCCCCCCCCCCCCCCCGGGGGATGATTGGTCAGACCTCCCCCCCCCCACCACCGCCCCCCCCCCCCCCCCCCCCAACCCTCCGACCAGAGGATGACTGTCAGAGAGCCGCTCTCTCCGCTTTCTGCTTTTTGTTTCGCGCCCGGGCGCGCTGTCAGATTTTTTTCGAACTGCGCATGCGCAGTTCAGAGCTTCGATCGGTCCGCCAGCGCTAAGCCCCGCCCACAGCGCGAATCGGACCGGAGCCGGCAAAACACGTATGGGCGCGCTGGAAAGAGGGTTCCAGGCGCGGATCTATTTGACGCCCAGATTCGGCACTTAGACTCAAAATGGTAAAATTCCCCCCTATATGTGCTCGTCCCCAATCTTTACTCTAATTTTACCTTAATGTAGCTAAAAATGGCTTAAGACCATAATAATATTCAGGAGATTTTAACAGTAACGTCTTTGCAGTGTTAATGTAAGCCGACTTGTGACTAATAAATAAATGTTATTTTTTAGAAAAAGTCAGGAAGCAGAGTTTGTGGATCACACTGGAGGGAGTTCCAAATTCTAGCCTTTTCTTTTCCAACGCTGGCAATAACCCAAATCTAGAATGGGAGCTCAGTGTGTGCATTAATGGTGACAGTTTTGTTGACAAGCCACTTTGATGACTAGCCCGTTTCTTTCTGTAAGTTCAATAATGTCAGAATTCAGAAATAAGAAGAAATGATAAACAAGTGGTAATATTGTACAGATGCTATCACCAAAAGGAAAATAGTACCCCTGGTATCAACAAAGCCAAAAAAAAGAAGGTTGATGTATTGCACTTGTCATATAACAATCTGAAAACGTCTGAAAGGCTCTTAGCCTCCCAGTTAAAAGTGCTGAGGCTAGAATTATTCACAGACAAATGGAATTCTCTCAACTAGAGGATAGCTCTTTTCTTTTTGAATACTGGTCCTAAAGAGTATCTTCAGAAGGGTTTCTTCTAGCCATATTTTAGTCATTTTATATTTATTTCTTCCATTTATTTAGTACTGTTTTTTTCTTCTAGTTATACCTTACTATGCAGCTCAACATTCTGAGTACGGCCAAGCAACTGTTCCAATAAAGTGAGATTTAAATGTTACATACAAAGTGTAATATGATGGCAGGTCTGTACATCTGTTAACTCTTTTGCTCGGTGGGTGCTGAACACAACTAAATACAGAGCAGTTCACAGAACATTAGAAAGCATTTTGTCTCGCCCAGGACGCATGCTCTGCAAATGAACCCTTGTTACCTCCATTATGCCAATGTTCCCCTGACCAACCTCCCATTTTACACCCACACTAACTTGAGTTCATTTAGAACTCTGGTGCCCATGTCTTAACTTGCATCAAGACCCATTCAGCTACCCCTCTGTACTTGCTGAACTACGTTGTCTGCTGAACTGGCAATGCTTCAATTTTAAAATTGTCATCCTTGTTTCCAAATCCTTCCTATCCCTGCCTTCTGGCATAAAGGGCAGAGGATTTTTACGACATGTCCAAGAAAGGCTGCAACGGATGTGGGAGCTGTAGTTCCTGCAGCACCCTAGGGAGTTGAAGCAGAGGCCGTAGTCAGGTGAAAGAGGATGCAGGCTCCACAGAATGGCCTACCCACCAAAGGCTTTCAGGGAGCTTTTCTCCTGTCTCCACCACAGCCAGGAACAATGCCTGAGGGACCTGCGATTTACCCAGGAGATGGTCGCATAACTCTGTCCCTTCATTCAACAGGATCTGCAGCCTCACGTCAGGGCAAGGATGGTGCTATCAGTGGCTGTCTGGGTCATCATTGCTCTCAATTGGTTTCAAGAAGAAATTCGATAAAGCTCTTGGGGCTAAAGAGATCAAAGGAAAGGATGGAAGGCGGGATCAGAATATTGAACTTGATGATCAGCCATGATCAAAATGAATAGCAGAGCAGATTCGAAGGGCCAAATGGCCTACTCTTGCTTCTATTTTCTATATTTCTGTGTTAACATCTACATGGTTGGATCCTTCCAGGGGAGAGCAGGCAACATTACAAACATATGCGCCATCCATTGCTACGTCTGAGAGATGATGGATGTCCTGCTCGTGAGGAGAAGCCTGTTCATCATCTTCTCTCAAACACGAATGAAACAGGATGAGATGTGGTTTAGCCAGAATAGTGAGATTCCCAATGCTGCAGGAAGTCACTGACTGCACCCATATGACTCTGACGCTAATCAGAACCACTCAGTTCTTTTCTCCAGAAAAGAGAAGATTGAAGCATGACGTGATAGAAGTCTTAGTGATTATGAAAGGGTTTGATCGGGTAAACATCGAGAGTATGGCTTGGATTTTTCACAATGGCAGAAGAGGCCTGAATCCAGACATCCCACCCTTGAACACGGCACCTACCATTTCCACAGAAGCAGGAATGGCCCCAGGTCGAGATTAACACCTGTGCATCTCTCAGAGGCAGCTGTCCATAGAAATCAGCAGCTGTTTTAACTCATGTGATGTTATTGTGAAACCCAATGTGTACAGGTCAGACCTGGTAGGAGCAGGATTCGTTTGGGTAGCCAAAGGCACTGTTCTAATGTGGGAAGCTTGTTTGCCAGTTTGCATACATTACGCTCGCACAAACTGAGAATGACCAGATAATCTGTTTACTGAGATGTTTATTGAGGGATAGATATTGGCCAGGATACCTCGAATAGCTCCCCTGCTCTTCTTGAACATAGTGGCTCAGATTTTCACCATGATAGGGAGGCTCATTGTCTGGGTAAAAGTCCCAGAAATGTTTGAAAGTTTTAAGTCCCACCCCTGCCATTTCCCATCTTCGCGAGGGCGTGAGTGGAATTTGGCCAAGGTTCACACGATTGCAATTCCCGGGGGGAGCTGGCCATTTAAATCATCAGTTGCCTCCATCAAAGTGGGATTTTGGGAGGCCAGGAGTATGAAACCTGGAGTGTGCAGATTCGAACAGGTAAGAACAGGTCTAAACTTGGTGGATTCATTTGGATAGCCAAGGTACGTTTTTGGAGAGGTAAGGTACCCCTTTGAAAGGGGCTAGGGATACCTATGGAAGAGGTAAGGCACCACTGGGGAGAGATAAGGCACCCTTTAGGATTATTAAAAGTGAACATGATAATACACTTTTATGTGCAAACTCATTGGAACTGTCAAGCCGTGAAGGAACTGTCCAGCTAGCAAAAGAACTGTTCATAGAACATAGAACATAGAACATTACAGCGCAGAACAGGCCCTTCGGCCCACGATGTTGCACCGACCAGTTAAAAAAAAACTGTGACCCTCCAACCTAAACCAATTTCTTTTCGTCCATGAACCTATCTACGGATCTCTTAAACGCCCCCAAACTAGGCGCATTTACTACTGATGCTGGCAGGGCATTCCAATCCCTCACCACCCTCTGGGTAAAGAACCTACCCCTGACATCGGTTCTATAACTACCCCCCCTCAATTTAAAGCCATGCCCCCTCGTGCTGGATTTCTCCATCAGAGGAAAAAGGCTATCACTATCCACCCTATCTAAACCTCTAATCATCTTATATGTTTCAATAAGATCCCCTCTTAGCCGCCGCCTTTCCAGCGAAAACAATCCCAAATCCCTCAGCCTCTCCTCATAGGATCTCCCCTCCATACCAGGCAACATCCTGGTAAACCTCCTCTGCACCCTCTCCAAAGCCTCCACATCCTTCCTGTAATGTGGGGACCAGAACTGCACACAGTACTCCAAGTGCGGCCGCACCAGAGTTGTGTACAGTTGCAACATAACGCTACGACTCCTAAATTCAATCCCCCTACCAATAAACGCCAAGACACCATATGCCTTCTTAACAACCTTATCTACTTGATTCCCAACTTTCAGGGATCTATGCACACATACACCTAGATCCCTCTGCTCCTCCACACTATTCAAAGTCCTCCCGTTAGCCCTATACTCAACACATCTGTTATTCCTACCAAAGTGAATTACCTCACACTTCTCCGCATTAAACTCCATCCGCCACCTCTCGGCCCAACTTTGCAACCTGTCTAAGTCTTCCTGCAAACTACGACACCCTTCCTCACTGTCTACCACACCACCGACTTTGGTGTCATCAGCAAATTTGCTAATCCACCCAACTATACCCTCATCCAGATCATTAATAAATATTACAAACAGCAGTGGCCCCAAAACAGATCCCTGAGGTACACCACTTGTAACCGCACTCCATGATGAATATTTACTATCAACCACCACCCTCTGTTTCCTATCCGCTAGCCAATTCCTGATCCAATTTCCTAGATCACCCCCAAACCCATACATCTGCATTTTCTGCAGAAGCCTACCATGGTGAACCTTATCAAACGCCTTACTAAAATCCATATATACCACGTCCACTGCCTTGCCCCCATCCACCTCCTTGGTCACTTTCTCAAAAAACTCAATAAGGTTAGTAAGGCACGACCTACCTGCCACAAAACCATGCTGACTATCACCTATCAATTCATTACTCTCCAAATAACTATAAATCCTATCCCTTATAATTTTTTCCAACATCTTGCCGACAACAGAAGTGAGACTCACCGGTCTATAATTCCCGGGGAAGTCTCTGTTCCCCTTCTTAAACAATGGGACAACATTCGCTAACCTCCAATCTTCTGGTACTATACCAGAGGCCAACGACGACCTGAAGATCAGAGCCAGAGGCTCTGCAATCACTTCTCTTGCCTCCCAGAGAATCCTTGGATAAATCCCATCCGGACCAGGGGATTTATCTATTTTCAGACCCTCCAGAATATCCTGCACATCCTCCTTATCAACTGTAATACTGTCTATTCTACTCCCTTGCAACCCAGTGTCCTCCTCAGCTATATTCATGTCCCCTTGCGTGAACACCGAAGAGAAATATTGGTTCAATGCTTCACCAATCTCCTCCGGTTCCACACATAACTTCCCTCTGCCATCTATAACTGGCCCTAAACTTGCCCTAACCAACCTTCTGTTCTTGACATACCTATAGAACGCCTTAGGATTCTCTTTAACCCTATCCGCCAAAGTCTTCTCATGTCCCCTTTTAGCCCTTCTAAGCTCGCTCTTCAACTCCCTCTTAGCCAATCTAAAGCTTTCTAGTGCACTACCCGAGTGCTCACGTCTCATCCGAACATAAGCCTCCTTTTTCTTTTTAACCAACAAAGAAACTTTTTTGGTGCACCACGGTTCCCTAGCCCTACCAATTCCTCCTTGCCTGACAGGGACATACCTATCACAGACTCGCAGTAGCTGCTCCTTGAAAAAACTCCACATGTCGGACGTTCCCAGTCCCTGTAATCTCCTAGTCCAACCTATGTTTCCTAATTCTCTCCTAATAGCCTCATAATTACCCTTCCCCCAGCTAAAACCACTGGCCCGAGGTTCATGCCTATCCCTTTCCATCACTAAGGTGAACGTAACCGAATTGTGGTCACTATCACCAAAATGCACACCAACTTCCAAGTCTAGCACCTGGTCTGGCTCATTTCCCAGCACCAGATCCAATATAGCCTCACCTCTAGTTGGCCTGTCTACATACTGAGTCAAAAAACCTTCCTGCACGCTTTGAACAAAAACTGACCCCTCTAACGAGCTAGAGCTATAACAATTCCAGTCAATATTAGTCAAGTTAAAATCCCCCATAACAATTGCCCTATTACTTTCACTCCTAAGCAGGATTGACTCCGCAATCCTTTCCTCAACCTCTCTAGAACTTTTAGGAGGTCTATAAAAGACTCCCAACAGGGTGACCTCTCCTCTCCTATTTCTAATCTCCGCCCATACTACCTCAACAGATAAGTCCTCATCAAACCTCCTCTCTGACACTGTGATACAATCTCTGATCAATAATGCTACCCCTCCCCCTCTTCTACCTCCTTCCCTACTTCGACTAAAACATTTGAACCCCGGGACCTGCAGCATCCATTCCTGCCCCTGCTCTATCCATGTCTCTGAAATAGCCACAACATCGAAGTCCCAGGTACTGATCCACGCTGCAAGTTCACCCACTTTATTGCGAATACTCCTGGCATTGAAGTATACACATTTCAAACCCTGCTCCACCCCACCTCTGCAATGCCGTGCATTGCAGTCCCCATCCATGCATCCCTCACTTTCAGCCCCACTACTCAGGATCCCTCCCCCCCCCCGAATCAGTTTAAACCTCCCTGCATGGCCTTAGCAAATTTACCCCCCAGGATATTGGTCCCCTTCTGATTAAGGTGTAGACCATCCTTCTCATAGAGGTCACACCTTCCCCAGTACGAGCCCCAATTGCTTAAGTACCTGAACCCCTCCCTCCTGCACCATCCCCTCAGCCATGAATTCAAACCTTCCCTCTCCCTATTCCTCTCTAAACTATCCCGTGGTACAGGCAAGAGTCCAGAGATAACCACTCTGTCAGTCTTGGCCTTTAGTTTCCACCCCAACTCCATAAATCCCTGCCTAATATCCCCTTCCCCTATCCTCCCTATGTCGTGTGTCCCCACATGTACAATAACTTGTGGTTTATCTCCCTCCCCCCTAAGAGTCCTGAATACCCTGTCAGACACATCCCGGACCCCAGCCCCTGGTAGGCAACACACCAACCCTGAGTCCCTACCTTTAGTTCCGACCCTCCTATCTGTCCCCTTAATTGTGGAGTCCCCAATCACAAGGCCCAGTCTTTTACAGCCCTTAACCACCTGAGCTTTCTCACTCGGCTCACCCCCAGAGATCTGCTCTCTATGCTCAGTTGATTCCTCCTCAACTGTAGCCTCCAGCACCGAAAACCTATTATGGAGGGGAACCGCCCCAGGGGATTGTCTTCCCGATTGCTTCTTACCCCTCCTCCTGGCATTGACCCAAGCCTCATTTCTAGGAGTTACTATTTCTCTATAACTCCTATCAACTTCCACCTCCGCCTCCCGAATTATGCGGAGTTCCTCTACCTCCCCCTCCAGCTCCTTTACACGCTCCTCCAGAAGCTGCAATCTAATGCACTTCTTACAACTAAAATCTCCTGAAACACTACTGGATTTCCTCACCACATACATCCCACAGGAGATGCAGCATACTGCCTGAACTGCCATCCCTGAAGCCATTACCAGCAAGAAAAAAAGAAAACAAAAAACTTCCCCACACTTATAATTAGGTTAGAGGAGGATGGAAGGGTGGGATCCTCTACCAGTGTAGAGGATCGGGTATCTCCTCTGCACCAATTTATAGGGCTAGGGGCCCGAGAGAAAAAAAAACTACTACTGAGGGGGAACCACCCAGGTAACTGACTTTTAAAGTTAAAATAAAAACCCTTCCCAGACTCCTTTGCTGCCCACTTCTAGTTTTCACTTTAAACTTGAAAAACTGCTGTTAAAGTAAAGGCCAAAAAAATACACACACTAGCTGACTAATTAAATAAATAAACAATTCAATTAATCCAATTAATCTCTTACCAGCACTGCTGCTTTTCAATCACCCCTCTCAGCTTGCTCTAGTGGATCAATGAGGGGGAACCTCCCAGGTAACTGACTTTTAAAGTTAAAATAAAAACCCTTCCCAGACTCCTTTGCTGCCCACTTCTAGTTTTCACTTTAAACTTGAAAAACTGCTGTTAAAGTAAAGGCCAAAAAAATACACACACTAGCTGACTAATTAAATAAATAAACAATTCAATTAATCCAATTAATCTCTTACCAGCACTGCTGCTTTTCAATCACCCCTCTCAGCTTGCTCTAGTGGATCAATGAGGGGGAACCTCCCAGGTAACTGACTTTTAAAGTTAAAATAAAAACCCTTCCCAGACTCCTTTGCTGCCCACTTCTAGTTTTCACTTTAAACTTGAAAAACTGCTGTTAAAGTAAAGGCCAAAAAAATACACACACTAGCTGACTAATTAAATAAATAAACAATTCAATTAATCCAATTAATCTCTTACCAGCACTGCTGCTTTTCAATCACCCCTCTCAGCTTGCTCTAGTGGATCAATGAGGGGGAACCTCCCAGGTAACTGACTTTTAAAGTTAAAATAAAAACCCTTCCCAGACTCCTTTGCTGCCCACTTCTAGTTTTCACTTTAAACTTGAAAAACTGCTGTTAAAGTAAAGGCCAAAAAAATACACACACTAGCTGACTAATTAAATAAATAAACAATTCAATTAATCCAATTAATCTCTTACCAGCACTGCTGCTTTTCAATCACCCCTCTCAGCTTGCTCTAGTGGATCAATGAGGGGGAACCTCCCAGGTAACTGACTTTTAAAGTTAAAATAAAAACCCTTCCCAGACTCCTTTGCTGCCCACTTCTAGTTTTCACTTTAAACTTGAAAAACTGCTGTTAAAGTAAAGGCCAAAAAAATACACACACTAGCTGACTAATTAAATAAATAAACAATTCAATTAATCCAATTAATCTCTTACCAGCACTGCTGCTTTTCAATCACCCCTCTCAGCTTGCTCTAGTGGATCAATGAGGGGGAACCTCCCAGGTAACTGACTTTTAAAGTTAAAATAAAAACCCTTCCCAGACTCCTTTGCTGCCCACTTCTAGTTTTCACTTTAAACTTGAAAAACTGCTGTTAAAGTAAAGGCCAAAAAAATACACACACTAGCTGACTAATTAAATAAATAAACAATTCAATTAATCCAATTAATCTCTTACCAGCACTGCTGCTTTTCAATCACCCCTCTCAGCTTGCTCTAGTGGATCAATGAGGGGGAACCTCCCAGGTAACTGACTTTTAAAGTTAAAATAAAAACCCTTCCCAGACTCCTTTGCTGCCCACTTCTAGTTTTCACTTTAAACTTGAAAAACTGCTGTTAAAGTAAAGGCCAAAAAAATACACACACTAGCTGACTAATTAAATAAATAAACAATTCAATTAATCCAATTAATCTCTTACCAGCACTGCTGCTTTTCAATCACCCCTCTCAGCTTGCTCTAGTGGATCAATGAGGGGGAACCTCCCAGGTAACTGACTTTTAAAGTTAAAATAAAAACCCTTCCCAGACTCCTTTGCTGCCCACTTCTAGTTTTCACTTTAAACTTGAAAAACTGCTGTTAAAGTAAAGGCCAAAAAAATACACACACTAGCTGACTAATTAAATAAATAAACAATTCAATTAATCCAATTAATCTCTTACCAGCACTGCTGCTTTTCAATCACCCCTCTCAGCTTGCTCTAGTGGATCAATGAGGGGGAACCTCCCAGGTAACTGACTTTTAAAGTTAAAATAAAAACCCTTCCCAGACTCCTTTGCTGCCCACTTCTAGTTTTCACTTTAAACTTGAAAAACTGCTGTTAAAGTAAAGGCCAAAAAAATACACACACTAGCTGACTAATTAAATAAATAAACAATTCAATTAATCCAATTAATCTCTTACCAGCACTGCTGCTTTTCAATCACCCCTCTCAGCTTGCTCTAGTGGATCAATGAGGGGGAACCTCCCAGGTAACTGACTTTTAAAGTTAAAATAAAAACCCTTCCCAGACTCCTTTGCTGCCCACTTCTAGTTTTCACTTTAAACTTGAAAAACTGCTGTTAAAGTAAAGGCCAAAAAAATACACACACTAGCTGACTAATTAAATAAATAAACAATTCAATTAATCCAATTAATCTCTTACCAGCACTGCTGCTTTTCAATCACCCCTCTCAGCTTGCTCTAGTGGATCAATGAGGGGGAACCTCCCAGGTAACTGACTTTTAAAGTTAAAATAAAAACCCTTCCCAGACTCCTTTGCTGCCCACTTCTAGTTTTCACTTTAAACTTGAAAAACTGCTGTTAAAGTAAAGGCCAAAAAAATACACACACTAGCTGACTAATTAAATAAATAAACAATTCAATTAATCCAATTAATCTCTTACCAGCACTGCTGCTTTTCAATCACCCCTCTCAGCTTGCTCTAGTGGATCAATGAGGGGGAACCTCCCAGGTAACTGACTTTTAAAGTTAAAATAAAAACCCTTCCCAGACTCCTTTGCTGCCCACTTCTAGTTTTCACTTTAAACTTGAAAAACTGCTGTTAAAGTAAAGGCCAAAAAAATACACACACTAGCTGACTAATTAAATAAATAAACAATTCAATTAATCCAATTAATCTCTTACCAGCACTGCTGCTTTTCAATCACCCCTCTCAGCTTGCTCTAGTGGATCAATGAGGGGGAACCTCCCAGGTAACTGACTTTTAAAGTTAAAATAAAAACCCTTCCCAGACTCCTTTGCTGCCCACTTCTAGTTTTCACTTTAAACTTGAAAAACTGCTGTTAAAGTAAAGGCCAAAAAAATACACACACTAGCTGACTAATTAAATAAATAAACAATTCAATTAATCCAATTAATCTCTTACCAGCACTGCTGCTTTTCAATCACCCCTCTCAGCTTGCTCTAGTGGATCAATGAGGGGGAACCTCCCAGGTAACTGACTTTTAAAGTTAAAATAAAAACCCTTCCCAGACTCCTTTGCTGCCCACTTCTAGTTTTCACTTTAAACTTGAAAAACTGCTGTTAAAGTAAAGGCCAAAAAAATACACACACTAGCTGACTAATTAAATAAATAAACAATTCAATTAATCCAATTAATCTCTTACCAGCACTGCTGCTTTTCAATCACCCCTCTCAGCTTGCTCTAGTGGATCAATGAGGGGGAACCTCCCAGGTAACTGACTTTTAAAGTTAAAATAAAAACCCTTCCCAGACTCCTTTGCTGCCCACTTCTAGTTTTCACTTTAAACTTGAAAAACTGCTGTTAAAGTAAAGGCCAAAAAAATACACACACTAGCTGACTAATTAAATAAATAAACAATTCAATTAATCCAATTAATCTCTTACCAGCACTGCTGCTTTTCAATCACCCCTCTCAGCTTGCTCTAGTGGATCAATGAGGGGGAACCTCCCAGGTAACTGACTTTTAAAGTTAAAATAAAAACCCTTCCCAGACTCCTTTGCTGCCCACTTCTAGTTTTCACTTTAAACTTGAAAAACTGCTGTTAAAGTAAAGGCCAAAAAAATACACACACTAGCTGACTAATTAAATAAATAAACAATTCAATTAATCCAATTAATCTCTTACCAGCACTGCTGCTTTTCAATCACCCCTCTCAGCTTGCTCTAGTGGATCAATGAGGGGGAACCTCCCAGGTAACTGACTTTTAAAGTTAAAATAAAAACCCTTCCCAGACTCCTTTGCTGCCCACTTCTAGTTTTCACTTTAAACTTGAAAAACTGCTGTTAAAGTAAAGGCCAAAAAAATACACACACTAGCTGACTAATTAAATAAATAAACAATTCAATTAATCCAATTAATCTCTTACCAGCACTGCTGCTTTTCAATCACCCCTCTCAGCTTGCTCTAGTGGTTCAGCTTTTAAAGAACTGTCAAAGCTGTCAAGGAACTGTTAAAGGATACGAGGTGAGTTGGCATGGAGGGTATATAAGAGGCAAAGCATTAAGTATGGGGCATGGGTTGGTATAGGCCAGCACTATTGACACAGGATATGAGAGGCCATTGAGGGGGGGGGGAGCGCGCAGTGGGGGTATGGGTTGGCTCAAGGGGGATGAGGGGCCATGGGGATAGGTGGCAGCATGGGTTTGTATGTTGGGGCACAGAGAGTGTGTGAGAGGTGAGGGCTGCTTTTTGCTTTCTTCTTTTTTGATTTCAACCCAGTGTTGGAGAAGAGACTAAACTTGCTCACAGCCCTCCTCTGTACTTGGCAGTTTCCACACGTGAGGAGGGTGGAGGAGGTGGCAAGCCCAAATTCCTTCCAGCCTATCACCCCCAAAATACAAATCTGATCATTTTTGGCAGCCATTTTTAAAGGTTGGTTTGGCAGAACCGGGAATTCACTCATCTCTGCACACCCAACCAAGGAATAAAAATCTGGGCATCCATTAAGAGGGAAAACAGGGCCTACTTTTAACATCTCATCCAAAAGATAGCACCCCAATAGTGCAGCACCTCTTCAGTACTACATTACAATGCCAGCCTCGATTTTGGTTCTCAAGTCCTGGAATTGGAATTTGAATCCATAGCCTTCTGACTCAGAGCTGAATGTGCTTCCAAATGAGCCACAGCTAATTTTTAACTTTTCAAAACTTCATTGTCCTTCTAGATGGTAGTGATCATGGGCTTGGAGACTGCTGCCTAAGAAACATTGATGAGTTCTTGCGGTGCATCTTGTAGATGGTCTAAATGGCTGGAGGAATTGAATGTTTGTGGAAGGGGTAGCAATTGAACAGGCTGCTTGGTCCTGAATGTTGTCGAGCTTCTTGAGTGTTGTTGGAGCTGCACTCATTCAGGCAAGTGAAGAGTTTTCTATCAAACCCCTGACTTGTGCCTTGTAGATGGTGGACAAGCTTTGGGGAGTCAGGAGGTAAATTACTCACCCCAAGATTCCTAGCCTTTGACCTGCTCTGGTAGCCACAGTATTCATATGATTGGCCCAATTCAATTTCTGGTCAATGGTAACCCCCAGGATGTGATGGTGGGGATTCAGTGATGGTAATGCCATTGGATGTCAAGGGGCGATGGTTAGATCCTGTTTTGTTGGAGATGGTCATTGTCTGACACTTGTGTGGTGCGAATCTTACTTGCCAGCCCAAGCTGGATATTGTTCCGGTCTTGCTTCATTTGAACATGGACTGCTTCAGTATCTGAGGAGTCACAAATGATACTGAACATTGTGCAACCATCAGTGAACATCTCCACTTCTGACCTTACGATGGAAGGATGGTCATTGATGAAGCAGCTGAAGATGGTTGGGCCTAGGGCACTACCCTGAGGAACTCCTGTGGTGATGTCCTGGAGCTGAGATGATTGGACTCCAATCACCAAAACAATTTTTCTTTGTGCCAGGTATGACTCCAACCAATGGAGGGTGTTCCCCCTGATTTCTATTGACTCCAGTTTTGCTAGGATCCTTAATGCCACACAAGGTCAAATGCTGCTTTGTTGTCAAGGGCAGTCACTCTCACCTCACCTCTGAAGTTTAACTCTTTCCCTCCATGTTTGAACCAAGGCTATAATGAGGTCAAGATCTGAGTGGCCCGAGCAGAACCCAAACTGAGTGTCAGTGATTGCTGCTTGATAATGCTTTTGATGTCACCCCTTCCATCACTTAACTGATGACTGAGAGTAGACTGATAGGATAGTAATTGGTCAGGTTGGATTTATCCTGCTTTATGTATGCAGAACATACCTGGGCAATTTTTCACATTGCCAGTAACCCCCCACCCCTTCCTCCCTCCCCATCCTGCGCGTAGTTTGATTGTGAATAAACTAACTCTCCGAGTAATCATAATGTGAGTTTGCTGTGAGTTGTTATTGAATTGGGTTGCACAAACTGAGGGGTAGGGGGAAACACGTCTACTTTATAAATAATTCAAAAGCACCTCTGCTTACAGGCTGGCGGGGAGAGGATAAAGAAGTTCAGTTTCTTTCTCTCCTGTCCATAACAATAGCTTGAAAACTTGGATCAAATTAGCTCTTCATATTTTAAATTTCAGGTAATTCAACCTCAGTTGGAACAATCTCTCCTTGTAATTTAATCTTTGGAGTCCAGGTATTATTCTGATAAATTGACAATATATTACTTCCAAGGCCAACATATCTTTCCTAAGAGCTGGTGATTTGAAATGCTTGCAATACTTGAAGAAATCTTATTAATCCTCTTTTTAGGAAAGATGAGAGGGCAAAACCAGCAATTATAGAACAGTTAGCCCAACATTTGTTGCTGGGAAATTTTAGTAGAATCTATAATTAAGGACTAAGTGACTGAATACCTTGAAAATATTTAAGCTGCTCAGAGCAAACCAGCATGGATTTGCAAAGTATAGGTAATGACTGATGAAGCTTGTGGTCGAAGCAGGGCTTTGTATAGTTGTAGCATGATGTCTACCCCTTGAATTCTAGTCCTTTAGAGATATCGGCCAAAGTTCCATCAGTTTTTTTGATTGTTCTCTATGCTTTTTCATGATATTTTAGTGATCTAGGTGCATGGGCCCTCAAGTCTCTTTGAACTTCTGCTGTTTCTAGTTTTTCACCATTTGGGAAGTATGCTGTCTATCCTTTTTAGTTCCAAATTGGATGTCCTGACATTTGCCTATATTGAAGTACATTTGATATGTTTTTCTTATTCAATAAGTTTATTAATATCTTTCTGTAATTTTATGCTGCTATCTGTTGCTCACAATGCCGCCTAACTTTCTGTCATTGACAAACTTAGATATATGGTTTTATCTGCCATCATCTAAGTCTAATGAATATGATGAATGGTAGAGGCCCCAATATGGATGTTTTTGTGACATCACTCATCACATCCTGTCAATTAGAGTATTTCCTCACTATCCCTACTCCTGTCCCTTTCTGATTAGCCAATTTCTTAACATGGTCAATGATTTGTCTTTAGTTCCATGAGACATCTTAATTAACAGTCTCTTATGAGGAACTTCATCAAGTGCTTTATGGAATGTAAATAATATCCACAGACCCTGTCTACGATTTTAGGCACCTCTTAACAAAAACAATCAGGTTCATCAGTCAAGACAGGGGGTAGGATGGCAGGTGGGTGGGGTGGCAGGTGAATTGGGTGGCATGTGGGTGAGATGGCAGGTGGGTAGGTTGGTAACAGGGTCAGGTTGGAGAAGTAGTCAGATCTGGTGCATGTCAGGTCAGAGGGTAGTCAGGTCTAGTTGCTGGGATGGGGGTAGATGGTTTGGTCGGGTTGAAGGATAGTCAGAGCAGGTAAAGGGGGTAAATTGGGATGGGGTGAGTCAAGTGGGGTAGCCGGGATATCAAGGGGGAGTCGGGGGTCAGTGTGAGTGATTGGGACATTAGGTCTATAGTTATCCAGGAGTTAGACTAGGATTTCTCTCTCTCTCATTTCCTGGGCACCCTTCCAGGTAAATCCCACTAAGCTGTCCAAAGTCTTCAACTTTCAGGGTTGGAGACCTTTGTGGAGGACCCTGAGTCATGATGTGGAGATGCCGGCGTTGGACCCTGAGGAGCAGGGGAAAACTTCCCAGGTAATTCCCACAGTGGTCAGCGTGTTGGGGCTTTCGCACTGTCTTCTTGCACACCTTAGGTCACATGCCCAGTCTCAGATGATCCAGAGAATGTAATATTTGGGACTGCATATATATGGACATTGGGGTACAACAGAATCAGCTGTGACAATCTCCAGAGTGGAATGCTTTTTTGACAGGGTGGAACTGGTTTTTTTGATAAAGCAAATCAGCAGCCTGTTTTATACTGTCCATTGTTTCCAATGAAAATCAGCTGTTGATTTGTTATGAGTCTGCTTCATACGACTGGCCAAGGCCAATTTCACACCTTCCCTGGATAGGCTTAGCCATTAGGAATTTCCATTTGCATAAGGGACCAGAGGCCTCCTCAGGGAAACAAGGACTCACTATCGAGAGCAAAGGAGAAAGAAGAACTGAAAGGACAGAGAAAGACTAAAGAGTAAATGACTGAGAATAATGGTTATCGATATGTCTTAGGGCCATGAATGTATGACTAAGGGAACTGTCATCATCCACCAAACTGGCAAACTAAAATAGCTCATTCTCTATTTGCATTTGCAGAATTAATAGAATGCAATCATGGACACCTTGTGAAAAAATATTCCAAATATATAAAAACTAGGTTAAGACAAAGACCGTCAGCTGGATCTTTTGGTTGAAGAATTGTTCAAGGCTTCATTTTAAGAACGTATTGAAATGAACATCAAGTAATTGTCTTTTCATGATGGAAAATTTGGTATTTAAATATAATTTATGATAGTGGAAACATTCTAGCTTTCTCCAAGCTCACAAAAGTTAAAAGCTAATTAGTTTTGTTATTTTCTTCTAGTTCCTTCTCAGACTAATTAACGAGGCAAGATTCAATGAAGGAAGCAAATGTTATAAATAATGTTTGTTATTGTTTCACAACAGCTTCTTTGGAGAATATTGGTTCTGTAATTATTGAAATTTGCTGTATATTCTGACAGTCTGCAGGTTTATGCTCTCCAGACTCCTTTATTTGCAAACTAAGAAATTAATGATGTTAGTCCTGGGAACATGGCAATAGACAGCTGGAGATAGGCACCACATTTTGTAATTAAGCAGTGATCAGCAACCTTTACATATTAATTAGTGAGCCATTGTAATAAAGCTGTATTGCATTCAAACATAGCTTGCAATGCTGAAGGATCCTTGATTCTAATTGGATGTTTAGAAAATGAATCATGCCATTTATGTGCAGATATTTTTCATATTATCAAGCTGATATGCTTTGTCAGCCTTGTTGATCCTTTTCCTAATGGCCTCAATTATTTTAAAAGATATATTCCATGAGCAGTTCCCCAACACCTTTTAGTTTCTGTCTACCTTTAATCAAGATAATTCTTTTCATAAACTACGTATTAATACTCGCTAATTGGCACTGACACACTGTTACTGCCTGGCTTCTCATTTGCTCCAGTTCATACCTGATCACAGCAATTACTTGTCAGATACTTCACTTGCCTAATTACCACTCGATGGTTCTTTGCAGCTGAGATGTTAGAAGCAGCATTAATTGGTGCAACATTTTCTCTGTATTTATGGGAGACATATCACAACTGGTGCGAGTTGTTTTGAGCGAAGCCTCTAATGATTAATTCATGAATTATAGTTTTAAGAATGGCAAGATCTCAAACATAATAAACCACCGCGATTTTTCCTTTAACGTTTCATATTCCGGATAACTGAGCACTTCTGACTGCCCTGAAGTGCATAGTCAACGGCAACATCGAACATTTTGTTCAGAACACATGAACAGTTTGACATATTCAGCAATGTATTTAAATTATCTATACTCAATACAACCTCTAGAGGGACTCATCACCCTTGTTTTTATATCTTTATGGTTTCAAACTAAATGTGCCAAGGCTAATTATAAATGTTCAAAAACTTCTACCACGACAACAGTTAACTTTCAGATTCATAATTCTGTAACCAAGCTCAAACTGTTTTTTTCAATTCTTTAAAAGATTTTTAGATCCTCTCCCCTTTCTTGTCCCAAGCACCCTAACAAAGACATTCTGAAGGTTTTATTTGTTATGTCATGTAGGGCTGGACATTTGGCATATTTATATGCCAATTATACTTGGAAATAATTTGATTGTTTTCAAAGCCTCTGCGCAACATACGGGCATCGTTAGGGATCAGAGGAGAAATATGGCTAGAAAAAACTGCAAGCTGGTTAAAGGAATAACAGGAGATGGTTCGTTCTTTTCATCAGGCAATAGAAAGGAGTAAAACGCATCTTTGGGAAAAAAAACACAAGAATAGAATAGAATAGAAACCCTACAGTGCAGAAGGAGGCCATTCGGCCCATCGAGTCTGCACCGACCACAATCCCACCCAGGCCCTACCCCCACATATTTACCCGCTAGTCCCTGTAACCTACGCATCAGGACTCTAAGGGGCAATTTTTAACCTGGTCAATCAACCTAACCCGCACATCTTTGGACTGTGGGAGGAAACCGGAGCACCCGGAGGAAACCCACGCAGACACGAGGAGAACATGCAAACTCCACACAGACAGTGACCCGAGCTGGGAATCGAACCCGGGATCCTGGAGCTGTGAAGCAGCAGTGCTAACCACTGTGCTACCGTGCCGCCCCAACCACTGTGCTACCGTACAAAATGGTTAAGACTTTAAGGAGCTTAATAAAGAAGAGACGAGAAAAAAGGAAGGCATTGAAAAGTTATAAATGAGGTCTGATCGCAGCATAGAACATAGAACAGTACAGCACAGAACAGGCCCTTCGGCCCACGATGTTGTGCCGAGCTTTATCTGAAACCAAGATCAAGCTATCCCACTCCCTATCTTCCTGGTGTGCTCCATGTGCCTATCTAATAACCGCTTAAATGTTCCTAAAGTGTCTGACTCCACTATCACTGCAGGCAGTCCATTCCACACCCCAACCACTCTCTGAGTAAAGAACCTACCTCGGACATCCTTCCTATATCTCCCACCATGAACCCTATAGTTATGCCCCTTTGTAATAGCTCCATCCACCCGAGGAAATAGTCTTTGAACGTTCACTCTATCTATCCCCTTCATCATTTTATAAACCTCTATTAAGTCTCCCCTCAGCCTCCTCCGCTCCAGAGAGAACAGCCCTAACTCCTTCAACCTTTCCTCATAAGACCTACCCTCCAAACCAGGCATCATCCTGGTAAATCTCCTTTGCACTCTTTCCAGCGCTTCCACATCCTTCTTATAGTGAGGTGACCAGAACTGCACACAATATTCCAAATGTGGTCTCACCAAGGTCCTGTACATGGGTCTGTCAACCCAAGAGAGAGAAAATGAGTAGGCCAACACCAGATTCCTCATTCAGACCTTAACCCACTCCCAATGCCAGTGTAAAATACTGCAGATGCTGGAATCTGAAACAAGAACAGAGGATGCCAGAAAAACTCAGCAAGTCTACCAACGTCTATCAGGAGAGAAACAGAGTTAATGATTCGAATCCAGTGCCAGCCGCTGCTCACCATCTCTCCTGCTGCCCCATCTAGAGAATAAGGATTCTCCAATTAAGATCGTAAATTATAGAAATCAATCTTTGAGCTGCAGAATATCCAGGAGAAGATTCGGTGCTGTTCCGGGAGCTGGTGTTGAACTTTATTGCAACAGTATAAAAAGCAAAAACAGAGAGGTCAGAATGAGATTGGGACAGGGAATTAAAATGGTGAACCACGTGGAACTCAGGGTCGTAGATATGACCAGAATGAAGGTGGTTGGAATAATGTTCACTTCATTAGCATTTGGTCTCCCCAACATCGAAGAGATTCGGTGGGATTTTCCAGCTGCACTCACCCCGAAACTGGAAAATCCCGCCCGAGGTCAACGCACCTTTCCATGGTCCACTCCTCACCTGCTCCGGTTCCTGTGGTCGGCAGAACAGGAAAATTCACCCCACTGTGCCTAAAGCAGCAATTGCAGTGCATTGGTTTAGAGGAAGCAGTGATAGGGTGGAATTTAATGCTCCCCCTGCAGTGACTTTGGAGGCAGGAGGGTGAGGAGTGGGAACCCCACATCCTTCCTACTTCTGTCCAAATAAGTGTGGGGTGGTCTTCTACCCAGACACTAACTGAGGCCTGGAAAATTAATGCCCACTTAAGGGCCTCACCAGCAGGCAGGTGGTATTCAACCAGTGGTGGGTTGGGGAGTCACCACACAGGAAGCCCAAAAAGCAACTTTGCATTGTTTGCCTTTGGGCATCCAGGCAGAACAGCACAATGACATAGTGGTTGGCACTGCTGCCTCACAGCGCCAGGGACCTGGGCTCGATTACCGACTTGGGTCACTGTCTGTGCGGAATCTGCACGTTCTCCCCGTGTCTGCATGGGTTTCCTCCGGGTACTCCAGTTTCCTCCCACAGTCTGAAAGAGGTGCTGTCTAGGTGCATTGGCCATGCTAAATTCTCCCTCAGTGTACCTGAACAGGTGCCAGAGTGTGGCGACTAGGGGATTTTCACAGTAACTTAATTGCAGTGTTAATGTAAGTCTACTTGTGACACTAATAAATAAACTTTTGAACTTAAGAGTTCATTGTTCAGAGTAATTCAGTGCCTGATTGAGGGATCCAGCCTTGGGAAGAATGGGGTCTGTTGAGAGCCAGACCTTGCCCTTGCCTCTGATTTACCCTCCCCCAACTCACCTCCCCTCCTGTGACCCCAACCCTGAGATCACCCTGCCCTCACACACCTGTGGTCTGAGATTGCTCAATGAACATGAGTCGCTGTTGGATGCATTACTGGTAGCGACCACTGTTTCCAGTCATGTTGACGGGCAACTGGGAGATGCCAGCCTCTGAGTGGCCATCAGCTCTTGGAGCAGGGGCGGAATTTACACTTGTGGGGTCTTTAATCCAGGGGAAGGCCTGATGCTGGCTACCTAAGTGCCTGATGGGCACTTAATTCCAGTGGATAGCCACCTACAGAGATGATGCAGGGCTCCCTCTAGTTCTCCAGTTGGTGAGCAAGATCCCTGTTGCAAACATTAAATTACATCCATAAATTGTCTCACGCAAAAAGAGTGCTTGGGGTCTTGGGTAATAGTAATGGAAGAGATGAATGAATTGGTCTTTGAGAGGCATAGATCGGGTGGACTCTCAGAGGCTTTTTCCCAGGGTGGAAATGGCTGCTACAAGAGGACACAGGTTTAAGGTGCTGGGGGGGGGTAGGTACAGGGGAAATGTTAGGGGGAAGTTTTTCACACAGAGGGTGGTGGGCGAGTGGAATTGGCTGCCGTCAGTGGTGGTGGAGGCAAACTCAATAGGGTCTTTTAAGAGACTCCTGGATGAGTACTTGGGACTTAATAGGATGGAGGGTTATAGGTAGGCCTAAAAGGTAGGGATATGTTCGGCACAACTTGTGGGGCCGAAGGGCCTGTTTTGTGCTGTAGTTTTTCTATGTTTCTATGTTTCTTAATGGGAAGAGCAGCTGAAAATAGCACGTAGTGGAGAGAACAATTCCTTTTACGAAACAAGGAAAGGCAGGGAGAGGAGGGGAAGATGTGTTTTACACTAAGGGGAAAGCTGGCAAAGTGACTAGGTACAAATAAAAGCTAATCACCTCAGATACTGGAATCTGAAACAAAAACAGAAAATGCTGGAAAATCTCAGCAGGTCTGACAGCATCTATGGAGAGAGAATTGAGCTAACCTTTTGAGGGCGGCATGATTGGCACAGTGGTTAGCACCAGGAACCCGGGTTCAATTCCGGCTCGTGTCACTGTCTGTGTGGAGTTTGTACATTCTCCCTGTGTCTGCGTGGGTTTCCTCTGAGTGCTCCAGTTTCCTCCCACAGTCCAAAGATGTGTGGGTTAGGTTGTTTGGCCATGCTAAATGGACCCTAGTGTCGAGTGTAGATAGCAGGGGTAAATATGTGGGGCTATGGGAATAGGGCCTGGGTGGGATTGTGGTTGGTGTAGACTCGATGGGTCGAATGGCCTCCTTCTGCACTGTAGAGATTCTCTGATTCTATGAGTCAGGATGGCCCTTCATCCCAATTTGAAACATTAGGTCTATTCTCCCTCCACAGATGCTGTCAGACCTACTGAGAGTTTCCAGCATTTTCTGTTTTTGTGACTTGGTACAGATCTCTTTCTAACCTTTTGTCAGAAATTATAATATCATCAATATCCACAGTCTACCTTTTCCTGCCCTCTGAATAACAAGGTCCGGAACCGAGTGGTTCTGGTGGAATCCAAAATGACTACCAGCAAGTTGCTTACTGGTAAGTAGATGCCACTGTTAGCGCTCTTAATGACTGCCTCTGCTGATGAAATCGACCAATGGGTCAATAATTGCCTTGGGTAGATTTATCTTGCTTTTGGTAGATAGGGCATTACCGGGCATTTTCCATATGATAAATGCCTGTGCTATGACTAGAATACCATGGCTAAGGTGCTGGCGAGTTCTGATTTGTAATCCGTCCAAGCCTCGGAAAGCTTTTATGATCCAAACTATTCCACAAAAACACTTCATGAGAACAACAAAGAAGGAATGATCGAGCCAGCCCACACTCCAACTTATTTTTTGACAATATTTAGAATCAAAAATTACAGGAAGCCAAGCAGTGATGGAAAGAAATAAAAGTTACATTGCAAATATTAATCTGAACGTGTTACATGTTTCACTACATGTTTCAGGACAAGTATTCCTCCAAGATTGTTTCTTCTGATAGGTAACATGGTGACAAGAGGACACACATTGAAGATGATCTGAACGACAATTATTGGGAACATGAGAAAAGATCTATTTAAAGAAGGCAGTTAAAGTATGGAATTCTGTCACATGTTGAAGTGGAAGCTTTTCAAATATTGGTAGATGGACGACTGAAAAACAAGATTATTAAAGGGTTTTACAAATAAGTAAGAGATTGAAATTAGATTGGGCTCATGTGGAGAAAAATATCTTGCGATGATGGATGACTTATTTCTGTGCTGTGCGTTCAGTGATTTGCAGATGAATTTTGTGCACTCAGAGACATCACTGACTTCTTGTTTATGAACACACTGCCACATATAAGCAGAACACAATGCAAGGTAGAATGGATGAAAGCCAGTTTACAGCAAAAATGATGGACCCTTTGGAGAAAACATTTTTCCTGTTATGGCCTTTGCTGACACAGCCTCTGCTGTCAAGGCAGCATAGAAGTGGCACAACAGGAGGAAAAACATTTTTACACAGCAAGGGGTTAGGATCTGGACTGCACTATCTGTGAGGGTGTTGGAGGAAGATTCAATTCAGCTTTCAAAAGAGGATTGGATCATTATCTGCAGAAGAAATATTTGCACAGGTCTGAGAAACCTGTGGCATGTGGCAGCACGGTGATTAGCACGGTTGCCTCACAGCTGCACACAGCGCGAATGTGCAAATTCCACACAGATAGTTACCTGAGGCTGGAATTGAACCTGAGTCCCTGGTGCTGTGAGGCAGCAGTGCTAACCATTGTGCCACCCCGTCAACCTGTTTTAAATGTTCTTCTGGTATATATCCACACTGCCACTGTTCTTATTGTGTGGGACTACTGTCAAAAAGTAGCCTCTTTTGATGCCAACAATTAAATGAACTATTCCCTTGAATGAGTTACATTCTAAAAAACAAGCACTATAAATTTCTCAACTGCATTTTGGGTTACTGGTCCATGTGCCAGTTTGTTTTATAATGGGCAAAGGCTAACATATTAGTTCATACGTTTCCTAGATATAGAAGCAGAATCAGGCCATTTGGCCCATTGAGTAAGCTCCGCCATTCGATCATGGCTGATATGCTGCTCATCCCCATTTTACTGCCTTCGCCCCATAACCTTTCAACCCATTACCAATTAAAAATCTATCTGACTCCTCCTTAAATTTACTCACTTTCCCAGCATTCACCACACTTTGGGATGCGAATTCCACAGATTCACAACCTTTTGGGAGAAGCAGTTTCTCCTCAACTCTGTTTTAAATTTGCTACCACTTATCCTAAGAGTATGACCTCTTGTCCTAGAATGCCCCACTAGTGGAAGCATCCGCTCCACGTTTATTTTATCCATACATTTATCGTCTTGAATACCTCAATTTGATCTTCACTCATTCTTCTAAATTCCAGAGAGTATCAGCCTAAACTGTTCAATCTCTCTTCATACGACAAACCCCTCATCTCTGGAATCAATCTAGTGAACCTCCTCTGAACTACCTCCAATACCACTACATCTTTCCACAAATACGGGGACCAAAACTGTGCACAATACTCCAGGTGTGGCCTCACCAATGCCCTGTATAGTTGCAACAATACTTTCGTACCTAATATTCTATTCCTTTAGCTATAAATGCCAACATTCCATTCACTTTCTTTATTATCTGCTGTACCTGCATGCTAGTTTTCTGTGGCTCATGAATGAGGACACCCAGATCCCTCTGCACCGGAGCACCCCAAAGTCTCTCCCCATTTAGATAATATGAAGAGAGATTGAACAGTTTAGGCCTTCCCATTTTTGCAACCAAAATGCATGACCTCACACTTCTCCATGTTAAACTCCATCTGCCACATTTTAGCCCACTTTCCTAACCTATCTATATCCAATTCATAAGGTTCTTATTTACTCATTGCAACTTACTGTCCCACCTATTTTTGTGTAATCTGCAAATTTTGCTATAGAGCCTTCCAACCCTGTATCCAAGTCATTAATATAGATTGTAAATAGCTGGGGCCCAAGGACCGAACACTGTGGCACCCCACTAGTTACTTCCTGCCATTCAGAAAGAAACCATTTATCCTGACTTTCTGTCTTCTGTCCATCAGCCAATCACCTATCCAAGTTAATAAATTACCCCTAATCCCATGTGATCTAACCTTGTGAATTAACCTTTTGTGCGACACCTTATCAAACACCTTCTGGAAGTCAAGATACACTACATCTACATGATACCCATTATCCACTTTGCTTGTTATATCCTCAAAGAACTCTAGCAAATTAGTCAAACATGGTTTGCCTTTCATAAAACCATGCTGACTCTGATGGATAGTGTTTTGACTTTCCCCTGGGCCTGATGAAATGTATCCTAGGATTCTTTGGGAGGCGAGGGATGAGATTGCAGAGCCTTTGGCTTTGATCTTTGGGTCCTCACTGTCCACGGGGATGGTGCCAGAGGACTGGAGAGTGGCAAATGTTGTTCCTCTGTTTAAGAAAGGGAATAGAAATGACCCTGGTAATTATAGACCGGTTAGTCTGACTTCGGTGGTTGGTAAATTGATGGAAAAGGTCCTTAGGGATGGGATTTACGACCATTTAGAAAGATGCGGATTAATCCGGGATAGTCAGCACGGATTTGTGAAGGGCAAATCGTGCCTCACAAATTTGATAGAATTTTTTGAGGAGGTAACTAGGTGTGTTGATGAAGGTAGGGCGGTTGATGTCATATACATGGATTTTAGTAAGGCGTTTGATAAGGTCCCCCATGGTCGGCTTATGATGAAAGTAAGGAGGTGTGGGATAGAGGGAAAGTTGGCCGATTGGATAGGTAACTGGCTATCTGATCGAATGATGTGGAGATGCCGGCGTTGGACTGGGGTAAACACAGTAAGAAGTTAACTGGTGTTGTTAAACTTCTATCTGATCGAAGACAGAGGGTGGTGGTGGATGGAAAATTTTAGGACTGGAGGCAGGTTGCTAGCGGAGTGCCGCAGGGATCGGTGCTTGGTCCTCTGCTCTTTGTGATTTTTATTAATGACTTAGAGGAGGGGGCTGAAGGGTGGATCAGTAAATTTGCTGATGACACCAAGATTGGTGGAGTAGTGGATGAGGTGGAGGGGTGTTGTAGGCTGCAAAGAGACATAGATAGGATGCAAAGCTGGGCTGAAAAATAGCAAATGGAGTTTAACCCTGATAAATGTGAGGTGATTCATTTTGGTAGGACTAATTTAAATGTGGATTACAGGGTCAAAGGTAGGGTTCTGAAGACTGTGGAGGAACAGAGAGATCTTGGGGTCCATATCCACAGATCTCTAAAGGTTGCCACTCAAGTGGATAGAGCTGTGAAGAAGGCATATAGTGTGTTAGCTTTTATTAACAGGGGGTTGGAGTTTAAGAGCCGTGGGGTTATGCTGCAACTGTACAGGACCTTGGTGAGACCGCATTTGGAATATTGTGTGCAGTTCTGGTCACCTCACTATAAGAAGGATGTGGAAGCGCTGGAAAGAGTGCAGAGGAGATTTACCAGGATGCTGCCTGGTTTGGAGTGTCGGTCTTATGAGGAAAGGTTGAGGGAGCTGGGGCTGTTCTCTCCGGAGCGGAGGAGATTGAGGGGAGACTTAATAGAGGTTTATAAAATGATGAAGGGGATAGATCGAGTGAACGTTCAAAGACTATTTCCTCGGGTGGATGGAGCTAATACAAGGGGGCATAACTATAGGGTTCATGGTGGGAGATATAGGAAGGATATCAGAGGTAGGTTCTTCACGCAGAGAGTGGTTGGGGTGTGGAATGGACTGCCTGCAGTGATAGTGGAGTCAGACACTTTAGGAACATTTAAGCGGTTATTGGATAGGCACATGGAGCACACCAGGATGGTAGGGAGTGGGATAGCTTGATCTTGGTTTCAGATGAAGGTCGGCACAACATCGTGGGCCGAAGGGCCTGTTCTGTGCTGTACTGTTCTATGTTCTATGTTCAATGAATGTCCTGATATTTCTTCTTTCATAATTGATTCTAACACTTTCCCAACAACAGATATTAAACTAACTGGTCTGTAATTTCCCACATTTTGCCTCCCTCCCTTTTTGAATAAGGGCATTACATTAGCATTTTTTCCAATCCATTGGAACCTTTTCTGTGTCCAGGGAATTTTGTAATATTATAACCAATGGATCCACTATTTCCACCGCCACTTCTTTTAATACCTTAGGATGTGGGCCATCAGGCCCATGGGACTTATCTGCCCTCAATCCCAATAGTTTGCTGAGTACCTTTTCCATATCAATGTTGATTGTTCTAAGTTCTACCCTTTCTATTACCTCTGACTTGCCCGTTCCTATAGGAATGGTACTAGTGTCCTCCACCGTGAAAACTGAGGCAAAGTATTGATTTAGCATCTCTGCCATTTCAGTGTTCCCCACTATTAACTCTCCGGTTTCATCTTCCAAGGGGCCAGAGTTCACCCTAATGACTCTCTTCCCTTTTATATACCTATAGAAGCTTTTGCTATCCTTGATATTTTGCGCTAGCTTTCTTTCGTAATTTACCGTAGCTCTTTTTATTACTTTTTAAATATCCCTTTGTTTATGTTTGAAAGTTTCCCAATCTTCCAACCTGCCACTGGCCTGTGCAATATGGTATACCTTAGTTTTTGTTTTTCTATTGTCTTTGACCTCCTTGTTTAGCCATGGTTGTTTTTTACCCCCTTTACCATCTTTCTTCCGTACTGGGATATATTTTTGTTGTGAGGACTTGAGTATCTCCTTAAACAACTGCCACTGCTCATCTGCTGTTCTACCTCTTAGCTTTCCTGCCCATTCTACTCGTGCCAAATCTGTCCTCATGCCAATGTAATTTCCTTTGTTTAATTCCAGAACGCTAAGTGTGGGACTCCACTTTCTCACCCCCAAACTGAATTTTGAATTCTATCATACTATGGTCACTACTCCCTAGAGGATCCTTAGTATGACGTCATCAATTAATTCCTTCTTTTACACAATACAAAATCCAGAGTAGCCTGCTCCCTGGTTGGTTCCACAACATACTGTTCCAAGAAACAATCTCTAATACATTCAATGAACTCTCCCTCCAGGCTACCCTTGCCAATTTGATCCTTCCAATCTATGTGCATATTAAAATCATGATGTGGAGATGCCGGCGTTGGACTGGGGTAAACACAGTACGAAGTTTAACAACACCAGGTTAAAGTCCAACAGGTTTATTTGGTAGCAAAAGCTCCACAAGCTTTCGGAGCCTTAAGCCCCTTCTTCAGGTGAGTGGGAATTCTGTTCACAAACAGGGCATATAAAGACACAAACTCAATTTACATGAATAATGGTTGGAATGCGAATACTTACAGCTAATCAAGTCTTTAAGATACAAACAATGTGAGTGGAGAGAGCATCAAGACAGGCTAAAGAGATGTGTATTGTCTCCAGACAGGACAGCCAGTGAGACTCTGCAGGTCCAGGCAAGCTGTGGGGATTACAAATAGTGTGACATGAACCCAATACCCCGGTTGAGGCCGTCCTCATGTGTGCGGAACTTGGCTATCAGTTTCAGCTAAGCGATTCTGCGTTGTCGTGTGTCGTGAAGGCCACCTTCACACGATGTAAGCAGCATCATGCTGTCGAAGGTGGAAATGGTAGAAGTTGATCTGTTGAAGGCAGAGGCTGGTGGAATGAGCAGAGAATCCTGTCGGCATGACGGCTGGAGAATTCCCCCATTCAGTTTGGGATTTCCAGCCGGTAGACTCATAAATCATTTTTGATAATAAAGCATGTTTTCAGGACAAAGTAATTAAATTATTATTTTGTTAATGTTCTACTTTGAGCCAAACAAGGTCTAATTGTTTGGTATTTATCCACATTTGTCAAAAAGGAACCTCTTTTGATGCCAAAGATTAAATGAACTACTCCCTTGAATGAGTTACGTTCTAAAAAACAAGCACTGTAAATTGCTCAAATGCAATTTGGGTTACTGGCCCAGGCGACAGTTTGTTTTAAAATGGGCAAAAGCTAACATAGTAGTCTTCAGGTTTAAAAGTTCAAGACACGAAATCAAGTTGCAATAATCAGAATATAACTTGTTTGTACTAAACATTAAATAACTGCTGCTAAATTAAGTCCCAATATTTTTTATCTGCAACAATAGAAGCTGTAATTGTATATAAATACCACATATTCTAAAGCGATTCAAATGATGTGGTGTAATGTAGAAGAGACTTTATTTTAAATGGGGCAATGAAGCAATATTAACGAGTGAGATTTGTGACAATCTCAGCACATTCTACTGTTAAAGAACCTCAGCCATTCAAGACGAGAATTGAATGAGACCAGTCAAAAGAAATGTGAGGGGGACCGATTTTTCACTGTCCCCTTCTGCCAAACAACGGGACAACAGTGGGTTGAAATTAGCAGTGCATCAGTTAGTTTTCCCGTTCCTGCTCCCAGTATGGTGGCAGCCATTTTCTGAGAGGTCTTCACACTGATGACCAAGGCACCAGCTGCTGTTTCAGTGGGAGCTTATTTTCATCAATTCTAATCAGAGTTCTACGATGTGTAAAGAATTTCAACACTATATTGAAACACAAATGGGTGAAGCGTGCATTGTGCACCTTGCTCACAAAATAGGTCTGATTGCACAATATTTCTACATTACATGATTAATTTCTTAATCCTATGAAGCAGGAGGCTAAATGATACCAAACATATGACCTAACCAGCAGTCCTTAAAGGATTGCCAAAAGCGTCTCAGAAGAAGGCAACTGAAAATCATCCCCACTGTATCAAATTAGGATAACATATGACCAGTGCCAGATTTAGGCATAAGCTAAACAAGCTACAGCTTAGGACCTCACAATCCGCAGGGGCCTCACAAAATTTCAGAAGGTTTACAATGAAGAGAACATTTAAGAGCGGATACCAGTAAAAAAAGAAGGCACCAGCTTGAAGAGCAACTCAAAAAATTACCAAAATTACCAAAATCTATGAGAGAGATCAAGCCAACCAAATGATAAATATATAATCAGTAAATGCATTCATTTGAAAATAATTTGTATTTTTCGCTTTAAATACCTTGCTATTAAATAATTAAAAGGCATAATTATGTTTTCAATTTTTTTGTGGCGACCCAAGGTCCTGTTTTGGTACGCACCTTTGTGAGACCTTTTGGTGTAACTTTTTAACAAGGGGCCTCCAAGCTTTATATAGCTTAGGGCCTCACCAAGTCTAAATCCGGCACTGCATATGACTTGTAAAGTTTTCCAGTCATATTGACAAATCCCAACAAGAATATGCTTTTGTGATATATTTCACTGTAATATTTACATCTGGAGAATTTTGGCAGGGATTTACAAACTTTTACCTCAGCTTTAGAAATCATTATTCAAAACTGAGAGGCAAGGCATTCTACAATCCACTTCCAGGAGTTCCTTCAGCACATCTGGTTGTTCTCCATATATTTGGTTTCATGGGGGAATTAGCAATCTTTAATGCATTTTCTAACATTACCAATCGTCTTCTGACCTCTGGTGAAGCTCCTTTAGTCTTTTACATTGCAAGGAGCTATCAAGTAATCTCCTCCTTCTGACTTCACGTGATTCAGAAATTCATTTGAATTCTGAAATTTTATGGAAATGTTCTGCATTCTGAGCTAGCTTTTACACAGAATATATTGGTTTCCCACTTTGCATTTCCTGATCAGCTCTTCTTGGAGTTATTCTTATTTTGAGTAAAATCAAATAATTAATTCAACTAAATCAGTGGTTAGCACTGCTGCCTCACAGCTCCAGGGACCTGGGTTCTATTTCCGGCTCGGGTCACTGTCTGTGTGGAGTTTGCATGTTCTCTGTGTCTGCGTGGGTTTCCTCCCACAGTCCAAAGATGTGAAAGTTAGGTTGATTGGTCATGATAAATTGACCCTTAGTGTCCTGGGAGCTGTAGGTTAGAGGGATTAGCAGAGTAAATATGTGGGGTTGGGGATAGAGCCTGGGATTGTTGTCGGTGCAGGCCCGATGGGCCAAATGGCCTCCTTCTGTACTGTAGGGATTCTATGATTCTATGAAATCAAATAAACTCAGGGATAATTCTTCGAATTGTTGTGCCAGTTGTTAGTTTAAACAGGCCAAGGTCTCATTCCCCACATGAACTTGATGGTGATGATTGCTGCTGCTTCGTGTGGGCAACAGCTAGTCTGTGTGTTGGTCTATTTGGTGTCAATGGCCGTGTGCTAAATGTATCAAGTTCACTTGCAAAGCTCATGTTTCATGTTTCTAGATGTCCAGATCACCAACAACCTGTTGTCCCTCCACGCAGATGCTATAGTTAAGACAGTCCACAAATGCTTTTAACTGCTCAGAAGGCTAAGGAAATTAGGCTACGACTCTCACCAATCTTTACAGATGCACCATAGAAAGCATCCTTTCTGGATGTTTCACAACTTGGTATGGCTCCTGCTCTGACCATGACTGTAATAAACTATAAAGGATTGTGAATGTAGCCCAGTCCATCACGCAAACCGATCTCTCATCTATTGATTCGGTCTACACTTCCCACTGTCTTGGAAAAGCAGCCAGCAGAATCAAGGACCCACGCACCCCGGACATACTTTCTTCCATCTTCTTCTGTTCGGAAAAAGATACAAATGTCTGAGATCACGTACCGACCGACTCAAGAACAGCTTCTTCCCTGCTACCATCAGACATTTGAATGATCCTCTCATATATATCAAACTGATCTTTCTCTTCACCGTACCTATAACTGCAGCACTATATTCCGCACCCTCTCCTTTCCTTCTCCCCTATGTACTCTATTCTTTGTCTGCATATAGTTACAGGAAGGATGTGGAAAAGATTGAAAGGGTGCAGAGGAGATTTACAAGGATGTTGCCTGGATTGAGTGGCATGCCTTATGAGGATAGGCTGAGGGAGCTCGGTCTTTTCTCCTTGGAGAGACGTAGGATGAGAGGAGACCTAATAGAGGTATATAAGATGTTGAGAGACATAGATCGGGTGGACTCTCAGAGGCTTTTTCCTAGGGTGGAAATGGCTGCTACGAGAGGACACAGGTTTAAGGTGCTGGGGGGTAGGTACAGGGGAAATGTTAGGGGGAAGTTTTTCACACAGAGGGTGGTGGGCGAGTGGAATTGGTTGCCGTCAGTGGTGGTGGAGGCAAACTCAATAGGGTCTTTTAAGAGACTCCTGGATGAGTACATGGGACTTAATAGAATGGAGGGTTATAGGTAGGCCTAAAAGGTAGGGATATGTTCGGCACAACTTGTGGGGCTGAAGGGCCTGTTTTGTGCTGTAGTTTTCTATGTTTCTATGTTTCTATAGCGCAAGAAACAATACTTCTCACTGATTCCAATACATGCGACAACAATAAATCAAGTCAAATCCTGACTTTTGATTCTCTGAACCTTTTGGAGATCCTTTGTGTAGTTCCTGTCTCTGGCCAGGTGATGGCACAAGTTGTTATTAGAGAATGAAGGCTCCGATTGCACCTGTACTGCATTCTGTAGTCAGCTACAGCTTTGATCTGGTCACATGGCGATCAGATTGTACAACACGAGATAAAAGTTACTTCAGTCTGAATGTCTGACTAATGATTTCACATATTGGCCCAGATATTCTGGTTTCCCGATAGTCGGAGATCGGACATACCCTGGAAGATGTGCTACAGGACCCTTTGGAGGTCCCACAGGAATTAAACTTCTGATGGGCAATTCCTCTGCTCCCTGGGACCCTTCAAAAAAGTCTCCAACTCTGAGTTAGAGTCAGAGGGCAGGGTTTTACTGCCTTGCTCATCCCAGAACCGTAAAATCCCACCCGAAGGTCAACGGACTTTCCCTTGGCCATCCCTTGCTCGCTCTGATTCCTATGGTGGGCGGGGCAGTAAAATTCTGGCCAGAGACTTTAGACGTTCCGACTTACTTTACCTGGATAGTTAGCCAGGGAATGTTAGACAGAAAAATCCTAGTCTAACCTTGGGTAATTATACAACTTGCTCCCACCCCACCCCTCAATTCCCCAACTGTCCCCATGACTCAAACTCACCACCTGATCTCTCCCCCACCCCCGATGCCCCAACTCCATTCAACCTGATTTGACTATCACACCACCTGACTCCATCCCGGACGTCCTGACTCCCCCGAATCCACCTCATTACCTCACCCCCCCCCCCCAATCTGATCTGATTATCCCCACCCACCTGTACCCAACCCTGACACCTTAACCATGCCCCTCACCCAACATCCTGATCCTTCCCGACGCCCTGACTCCCCAGAAAAAACCTGACCTGACCAAACTCTATCCCCTTACCTTACTCATCCAACCCCTTACCCACCCTACCTCTTACCTTAACCCCTTACCCTACCCACCTTACCCTTACTCATTTACTTTACCCACCCTATCCCCTCAACCACTGCTATCTGCTTCCCACTTACCTTACTCACCCAATCCCCTCCTCCCTCCTCTACTTGCCCACTTACCTTCTCTCTGTAACTTGTCCAAAGAACTTTGCGACATTTAAATGCTTTAACTCTTGGGTGGTACGGTGGCGCAGTCGTTAGCAGTGCTGCCGCATAACACTAGGGACCCAGGTTCAATTCCGGCCTTGGGTGACTGGGTTTCCTCTGGGTACTCTGGTTTCCTCCCACTGTCCAAAGATGTGCAGGTTAGGTGGATTGGCCAAGCTGAATTGCCCCTTAGTGTCCAAAAGTATGTAGGTTGGGTGGATTAGCCATGGTAAATGCGCCGTGTTACGGGGATAGGATAGGATAGGATAAGATGCTCTATTGAAGAGTTGGTGCAGACTCGAAGGGCCAAATGGCCTCCTTCTGCACTGCAGGGATTGTATGATCTATGATTCTCTGATCTACTTACTAGAACACAGCAACTAGTGTCATAAAACAGTATAGCATGTCTTCTCTGGGTGAGCATGCATTACAAAGAAGCAATTCCCATTCAGGTACACACTGTATATCTGGAGAAGTCTGAATCAGAAGTCCCAGGCAGAAATGCGAAGTCCTGATGTGGTGCTGAAAAGTAGAAGTGGATCGCAATGCAATGGTACTAGTCACTCTCAGAAGATTTGGGCCATTTTAGCTACAAATTCACCATTAATTGGATTTTGAAAATTAATCTATCACTGGAATAATAACTGGAGAATATACCATAATTGTATGTTCAGGAAGTTTGGAACTTAGTTTTGTAATTGAATTGTATATCAAATGCTTCACTTACCATATTAATTCCCTGTATTTGGCAGGCATACATATACATGTGTATATTTATATATATATATATATATATATATATATATATATATATATAATATTGCTCTCACTTAGAGTCAAATCCTCCTCATTATCATAAAGAACCATGTTATTATTTTTATGTCATGTAATTTCAACTTGTGCTTTTCTAAATATAATATTCTGCTAGATTTTTCCTCCTCTCTCATTATTTTTATTGATATTTCCATCTTCTGGACTAGTCTCATATGTATTGGTTATCTTCCAGTAACTTGACCAAGTTGATAATGAGTGTCAGTGCACTATTTTACCATGCCAAACCCCATATCCTCACCCAATCTCCATACATTAGCACTTTCAGGAGGAATCACTGGAGAGTGATTAAGAACAAGATACTTTCTACTCTTCAATCCAGGGTTGCTGGACTGTAATCAAATCTAGGGACTCACTTGTCACTGTGACTCTACCTACTCTCTGTATAAATGCACCAAGCAATCGAGGGAGCCTCAGTCATATTGTCCTGAAAATTATGGTGACAGAACATGCTCCTGTGACTCAGTGAAATTCAGATGTTGCTTTTTTAAAATCAAGTTAAGACTCCTACCACTTTCTTCTCAATCTCCAAAATCTTGTTAGGCCATGGAACAGTTTAAACAGCTGGTATGTTACCCAGTTCTATACTGCCATTGATGGTACACAAGCCGGACACATAATTAAAGATAGGAACAACTCTATCTTTGAGAGGACACCTTATCGCTTCTCTGTAGCATGCTGAGTCATGTCAGATGAGAAGATCATCAGCACTGAGGTTGAGGCATGCAAAGCACTACCATTGTGTCTTATGTAAGTGGTCCAATATATGCACTGTTTTTTAATGTAACTAGTTTTGTAACTTAGCGTGAGACCAACAACAATGAATAAGGATCGCTGGAAAGGAAAGAATCAAACATTTGAATAGCGTGTCAATATTCTCATTGTGTTCTGAACAGCTAATGGCACCGTGTCTGCAACATGGGCAAACACAGTAACTGTGTTAAAAAACCAAGGGACGCAGCTAATAGAATGGTTTTGTTTTCCATACATTAGTGAAAGAATAAATAACTTCCAATATTACACTTGGCCCCATTATAATTCTGTGCAAATGAATAGATTTTGAATGAGTCAAAATCTTGCCCACTGTATTTAATCTACAAACTCAATTGGTGATTAAAACAAATGTGACGTGTAATGGTAAATTAGCATATTGCTAGCAAGTGCAGTAAAATTATTGTCTACAGCACTCTCTTTACTTTATTAGCTAACATTTGACAAAGTCCCTCATGGTAGGCTGGTGAAAAAGGTTGGATCTCATGGGATAAAGGGGGAGGTGGCTAGATGGGTGGAGAACTGGCTTGGTCACAGAAGACAGAGGGTGGTAGTGGAAGGGTCTTTTTCCGGCTGGAGGCCTGTGACTAATGGTGTTCCGCAGGGCTCTGTATTGGGACCTCTGCTGTTTGTGATTTATATAAACGATCTGGAAGAAGGTGTAACTGGGGTGATCAGTAAGTTTGTGGACGACACAAAATTGGCAGGACTTGCAGATAGTGAGGAGCATTGTCAGAGGCTACAGAAGGATATAGATAGGCTGGAAATTTGGGCAAAGAAATGGCAGATGGAGTTCAATCCTGATAAATGCGAAGTGTTGCATTTTGGTAGAAATAATGTAGGGAGGAGCTATACGATAAATGGCAGAACCATAAAGGGTGTAGATACGCAGAGGGACCTGGGTAAACAAGTCCACAGATCCTTGAAGGTGACGTCACAGGTGGAGAAGGTGGTGAAGAAGGCATATGGCATGCTTGCCTTTATAGGACGGGGCATAGAGTATAAAAGTTGGGGTCTGATGTTGCAGATGTATAGAACGTTGGTTCGGCTGCATTTGGGATACTGCGTCCAGTTCTGGTCGCCACACTACCAGAAGGACGTGGAGGCTTTGGAGAGAGTACAGAGGAGGTTTACCAGGATGTTGCCTGGTATGGAGGGGCTTAGTTATGAGGAGAGATTGGGGAAACTGGGGTTGTTCTCCCTGGAAAGACGGAGGATGAGGGGAGACTTAATAGAGGTGTATAAAATTATGAAAGGCATAGATAGGGTGAACGGTGGGAAGCTTTTCCCCAGGTCGGTGGTGACGTTCACGAGGGGTCATAGGTTCAAGGTGAAGGGGGGGAGGTTTAACACAGATATCAGAAGGACATATTTTACACAGAGGGTGGTGGGGGCCTGGAATGCGCTGCCAGGTAGGGTGGTGGAGGCGGACACACTGGGAATGTTTAAGACTTATCTAGACAGCCATATGAATGGAGTGGGAGTGGAGGGATACAAAAGAATGGTCTAGTTTGGACCAGGGAGCGGCACGGGCTTGGAGGGCCGAAGGGCCTGTTCCTGTGCTGTATTGTTCTTTGTTCTTTGTTCTTTGTACAGTCCTTCGAGAAGTGTAAAAACAATTGAGTAATAATAGTAGGGGATTTCAACTTCACCAATATTAATTGGGATAGATAGAGTGTGAAAGGCTTACAGGGAGCATGATTCTTAAAGTGCATCCAAGAGAGCTTTTTGAGCCAGCATGTAGAAAGTCCTACAAGAGAGGGGGCAATACTGGACCAAATTTTAGGTAACAAAGCAGGGCAGGTGGTAGAAGTGTCAGTGGGGGAGCATTTCAGTGATAGTGACCATAACTCGGTAAGATTTAAGGTAGGTATGGAAAAAGACAAAGATGGGACATAAATAAAGGTTCTGAATTGGGGGAAGGTTGATTTTAATAGGAAAAGACAGGATTTGGCCAAAGTAGACTGGGAGTAGTGACTAGTACGAAAATCCACATTAGAACAATGGGAGTCATTCAAAAAGGAAATAGAGATTACAAAGCCAACATGTTCACATAATGGTATAGGACGGAACCAAAAATTTCAGAGAATCCTGGATGTCAAGTGAAATACAGGATTAGATAAGAAAGAAAAGGACAGCTTGGGCAGACATAGGAGGTTTAAAACAGTGGATGCCCGAAAGGAAATGCAGGGGAGGTACTTAAAATAAATTAGGAGAGTGAGGAGAGGGCATGAAAAAACACTGGTGGGCAAAATAAAGGAAAATCTCAAGATGTTTTGTAAGTATATTAAGGGCAAGAGGGTAAGCAGGGAAAGAAGAAGTCTATTTAAAGAGCAAAGTGGCAACCTGCACGTGGAGCCGAAAGATGTACGTGAGGTACTAAATGAGTATTTTGCATCTGCGTTCATGATGGAAAAGGACTTTGTAGGTATAGAAAGCAGGAGGGGTACTGTGATATAATTGAACAGATTAACAACATCAAGAGGGAGGATGTGTTGACGATTTTAGCTGGATTAAAAATGGATAAATCCTCAGGTGCAAATGAGATGTATCCAAGGCTGCTGTGTGAGGCAAGGGAAGAGATTGCAGGGGCTTTGACAACAATTTTCAAATCCTCTCTAGCCACAGGTGCGGTGCCAGAGAACTGGGGAACAGCTAATGTGGGACCATTATTCAAGAAGGGAATTAGGGAAAAAACAGCTAATTACAGGCGAGTGAGTCTAACATCAATGGTAGAGAAAATACGGGAAAAAAATAATTTCCACTTGGAGAGGCAAAGATCGATCAAGGATAGTCAGCATGGTATTGTCAAGGGGAACACATTTCATTGAATTTTTTGAGGAGGTGACTCGATGTGTAGATGGGGGCAGTGCAGTTGGTGTAGTCTACATGGACATCAGCATGGGAGACTGATCAAGAAGCCCAAGGGATTCAAATTCTGGCAAAGTGGATCCAAAGATTGGCTTAGTGGCAGGAGGCAGTGGGTGTTGGTTGAAGGTTTATTTTTATTACTGGAAGCCTGCATCCAGTGGTGTACTGCAGGGATTGGTGCTGGGTCCCTTGCTGTTTGTAGTGTATATTAATGATTTAGATGGGAATGGGCGGGGGGAGGGGGGGAGGGGTTATGGGCGGGGTGGGGGGGAGGGTTATGATTGGTAAGTTCAAAGATGACACAAAAATTGGTGATGTGGTAAGTAGCAAGGAGGAAAGCTTTAATTTACAGGATGATAAAGATGGGCTGGTCAAATGGGCAGTAAGAAGTTTAACAACACCAGGTTAAAGTCCAACAGGTTTATTTGGTAGCAAAAGCCACACAAGCTTTCGGAGCTCTAAGCCCCTTCTTCAGGTGAGTGGGAATTCTGTTCACAAACAGAGCTTATAAAGACACAGACTCAATTTACATGAATAATGGTTGGAATGCGAATACTTACAACTAATCAAGTCTTTAAGAAACAAAACAATGTGAGTGGAGAGAGCATCAAGACAGGCTAAAAAGATGTGTATTGTCTCCAGACAAGACAGCCAGTGAAACTCTGCAGGTCCACGCAACTGTGGGAGTTACAAATAGTGTGACATGAACCCAATATCCCGGTTGAGGCCGTCCTCGTGTGTGCGGAACCTGGCTATCAGTTTCTGCTCAGCGACTCTGTGCTGTCGTGTGTTGCGAAGGCCGCCTTGGAGAACGCTTACCCGAATATCAGAGGCCGAATGCCCGTGACCGCTGAAGTGCTCCCCAACAGGAAGAGAACAGTCTTGCCTGGTGATTGTCGAGTGGTGTTCATTCATCCGTTGTCGCAGCGTCAAATGGGCAGAACAGTGGTAAATGGAATTTAACCCTGACAAGTGGGAGGTGATGCATTTTGGGAAGACTAACAAGGCAATGAATACACAATGAATGGTAGGACACTAGGAATACAGAGGACCAGAGGGACGATGGGGTGCACGTCCAGAGGTCCCTGAAAGCAGCAGGGCAGGTAGATAAGGTAGTTAAAAAGACATATGGGATACTTGCCTTTATTAGCCGAGGCATAAAATATAAGAGCAGGGAGGCTAAGGTGGAGTTATATAATACGCTGGTTAGACCACAGCTAGAGTACTATGGGCAGCTCTGGTCACCAAAATATAGTAACGATGTGATTGCACCAGAAATGGTGCAGAAGAGCTTCACCAGGGTGTGGCCTGGGCTGGAGCATTTCAGCTATGAAGAGAGGTTGGTTAGGCTGGGGTTATTTACCTTAGAACAGAGAAGGCTGAGGGGGGACCTGACTGAGGTGTAAAAAATTATGAGGGACATAGATAGGGTAGATAGGAAGAAACTTTTCCTCTTTGTAGAGCGGTCAATAACCGGGGGGCATAGATTTAAAGCAATGGGCATGAGATATAGAGGGGATTTGAGGAAAAGGGAATCTGGAATTCACTGACTGAAAGGGTGGTAGAGACGGGAACTCTCGAAGAATTTAGATGAGCACTTGAAACACCATAGCATATACGGCAATAGACCAAGTGCTGGAAAATGGGATTAGAATAGATAGTTGCTTGATGGCTGGCACCAACATAATGGGCCAAAGGCCTCTTTTCGTGTTGTATGACTCTGTGACTAACTATGGGCTAAGGTTCCTATTGACTAAAATGTTGACAGCGTGGTGAGCTGCAACTATTCCACAAAAGTTATTTTTTCAGCATTACATCTGCAAATAACCAATTACAATCGTGGAAAAGCACATTTTGCTGATTGGCAAAAGCTCTGCGAATATGTCTTGAGTCTGGCTGATCAGTCATCATGTGGAGATGCCGGCGTTGGACTGGGGCAAACACAGTAAGGAGTCTAACAACACCAGGTTACAGTCCAACAGGTTTATTTGGTAGCAGTCCAGTGGCGTTTGCTACCAAATAAACCTGTTGGACTTTGACCTGGTGTTGTTAGACTCCTTACTGTGATCAGTCATCGTCATTCATAAATGTATTGCTGATGCAGAAAAATCCAGTCATCTCCATTTATGCAGGATGTAAAGTGAATAAGCGATGGTAAACAGAAAATATAACCTGGTCTGCAGGCAACATCTCTCTTTGCTGCAGCCTGGAGAATGGCTACTTGTTTGTTTCTGTCCTTTGACGTCATTTTCCAGCCACTAGCCGATCTATTGGTTGTTTTACAAGTTTTCAATATTATACAACTTGTTGTACATGTTGTGCTATTAACTTCACAGATTTGAAGCAGCAGATTCTGACTGTGCTTTAATTAAGGGTGAGCATAGTCGGAGCACAAAGGAACAAGCAAAACTGATCCGAAAAATCAAAGCTGTGTGACTGGGAGACATTTCTACTAATTCTCTTCATTTAGCTTAATAATCACAAGCAGGGTCATAAACTACAGGGTGGCTCCAACAGACATGAAACACCCTTTCTCATCAATCAAATGAAAAAATAAAGTGTGAAAATCAATACCTGGCACAAACCATAGGCCTCCTTCACTCAATCAATTGCATATTTTTCACAGTTTTGTTCTCTCTTGTTTTTACTGACACTGTCCTCTCCAGTGAGACTTAACAGCAGTGGCAATGAAGCAATCAATATCCTTCACTGAGCAAAGCATCTAAAGGACATTATGGCAGGCTGATAATTCAGGACCAAATTATTTTGTCAAACTCTGCACCCTGAACTCCCTCCTAGAAGAAAGGCTCAACAGCAATAATCGGCACCTTCCTGCTGATAAAATTATACACACACATTGAACAGTAATATATTCTTCATTGGAAATAGTCCAAGATATTTCCTAAGGCTATGTTGTTTAAGGTTTATTGAGAGAAGTGATGTGGATATAAATGGGTGAGATGGATGTGGGATGAGAAAGGATGATGTTGTTGTCATCGCGTCAGCACAGAAACATCTATCAATCACTCGCTTGCCTCTTTAAAAGCTGAAGCGACCTTGCGTCTTTTAGCTAGTTAATATCTCAGACTTTGTTTGAGTTATTGTTCTGAATTTGAATACTTAGTCCGAGTCAAATTACTTTTAATTTGACATGGCTAATAAAATAAAATATTTAGGAAAAATAAATTCTGATTCATCGTGAAAGGTGATTTTCCAAATGAAATATGGGTTATATTGTGTGTGAGTTGCCCTCTTGTTATTTTTTGAGTGCACCAACATACAGTTTTTAATGGCCCAAGTCTTCCAGTCGAACAGCCCTATAATCCAAGATGCATGTTGGGCGCTCAAGGAATCCGTGATACTTTGGGATTTTCCGCCTCCTTCCCCTTGTGGTGGCAAAGGTGGCCCACCATTGGCTGACAGCAGGGTCTGCTGTTCCCACCGCTGTCAATGGGTTTTCCATTATTCACACACTCTGTGCTGGAGAACCCATGGCTTGGAGTCACCGTCAGCAGGACTGGAATATCCTGTCAGTGCGAATGGCCATACAATATAGCCCATTGACTCTGTGGGAAGAATGAATCTGCGATGGACAATTCCCCTGCCCCGCGGAACCCTCTGAAAAAGTCTCCTGCCGTGAGTTAGAGTCAGAGACCCCGGATAGTTCCGATTTGTCTACCTGGATAGTTACCCAGAAATTGCTATACAGAAGAATCCGTGTCTAACTCCTGGATAACACCCGACACTCACTCGAGCTCCCATTTAGCTATCTGTCCCCTGCCTACTCCATGATTACCATCCTGACCCAAACTGACCACCTTCCTGATCCACCATACATTCGCCCGCTTACCTAGCTCACCAACCTGCCTTCCTACCGCCCTACCCATCTGCTACCCTACCACCTCACCCACCTGCAACCCTGCCCATCTGCAACCCTACCCACTTACCTTACCCACAGCCGCATTCACCTATTCATACACACACTGAAAAGGTTTAGGACCGTTAAACACTGACCAGAATAAAGGAACTTGCGGTGTTAAAAAGGGAATGCAGCTTCTGCACTCATTCTCTTCACGGCTTTCTCTCTGAATTCCTGTGTTGAGGGAATTCTTCTGCATTGTGGCCAGAAAAATCGGATCTGGGTAAGTGGGTAGTGTTCTGTCTGATCAATGTCAGACAAAGCAATTCCAATGCTGAGCGGAATATTTGGGCCATTTAAATCCCAGGAGAACACCAAAGATTCTGTTCCGTCATATATGCATTAATTTTTCTGTCTGCACTCACTTAAGCAAATATTAGAGAAGTACATTCTGATCATTTTAATAATAATATAGACGATAGAATCCCTGCAGTGCAGAAGGATGTCATTCGGCCCATCGAGTCTGCACCACCACAATCCCACCCAGGCCCTATTTCCATAACCCTAATTTACCCTGCTAATCCCCTAATGCTAGGGTCAATTTAACATGGTCAATTAACCTAACCTGCACATCTTTGGACTGTGGGAGGGAACAGAACACCCGAATGAAACCCATGCAGACACGAAGAGAAATGTGCAAGCTCCGCACAGACAGTGACCCATGGTCGGAATTGAACCCGGGTCCCTGGCACTGTGAGGCAGCAGTGCTAACCACTGTGCCACCGTGCCGCCCAGGAGCCGATAGTAAATAATTCTAAAATACTGGATGATCTCCTGTGCCGTTATCCATTGATAGCCTAAGATTTGGAGCATCGTTCTGGTGCTTGGGTATCCAACCATTGTTTGCTGCGGAAACTTGATCAAAACAAGCGCGATCTCACGTCATTTACTGGCTCCTTCTGTAGATTGAAATGATTCCAGATCAGTAGCGACTTGGCACATTCAGGAAATCAGCGGCTTTCTGGTGTGCCTTTTTGGAATTTCATAAAATGCATAATATCTAAAGGTGATGAAGATTTGGCTTATTATGATTCTGAATGTGATATATACAGCTAACATTAATTAAGAATGTTTAAGGGAAGATATGAGGGCAGCGCAGTACGCTATTCATTTTATTAAAAGCCTGCTTTAGGATTTGGTAAGATCAAAGTGTGAAACTGTTAAAATTGTGATTTATTTGTAAGTTGTTTACTGCTTTAACCTTTTTTTTTAAGGATAAAAATACATTTTTAAATGCATACATAAAAAGATTGGAGCTGATATTCAGCCAAAGGCTAAGGTGGAATATAAAAAAAAAAGTCTGAACTGATTATCAGTTGACCAGCGCTTGCTCTCACTCTATTGTTAGCTGTCAAAAGAAATGTCAGCTTCCACAGGATGAAACAGATGAGTTCTGACACACCGTCTTAACTGACTTCTTTTGAAATACCATATAAAATGCCCTGGACTGTTGAAGGGAAGTGATCTATTCCAAGGTAACTGCTGAATGTCTTCATGCTCCTGTATTTCCTCAGAAAACCTTTGAAGGCAGATAATATTGCATCCAATTAACTGAAATGTTACAGTCAGTGCACTCTAGGCTTGATGGGCTCATTAAGCATTAAAAAAACCATGACATTTCCTCTTTCGCACTGGAAAAATAGACAGTGAAATTTTTATTTTTGCTTAAAACACTGCCCTTTCTCCTTTCTGTGTAATTTTAAAATTCATTAGAAAGTCGAACAAAAATGAAAAGTTGTAAGGAGGCCTGCTAAGAATACAGGACGCAAACTTTAATTCTCCTTAATTGGCATTCTACAACTTTAGATGTCTAAAATAGTCAGCCTTTACCACAAAGGTTGTTCAGTGGACAGCTAGCGGTGGATATGCCTTTTCTTCCCACCTAGAAGTAATGTCAATGAAGTGTCTCATCTCACTGATTGGTTGAGAATAAAACTCAGGAAACATTTATAAACAAATTTAAATGCTTAATGAGAAAAGATGGAGAGGTTGTTCATTGCAAACTTGTCACAGGTCGCATGATTAGGCCAAATGTGGCTGTGTTTTTACTTGGTACTGTTTGCTGATTTCCATAGTGTTACTCATAGGCAGTTCAAGGCTAAAACATGATTGCATATGCTAGCTACCTGCCTTAAAGATTATTATTCATATAAGCAAGAGAAGAGGCCACTTTAATGAAGGATATATTAGAGTTTATGTTTATTTTTCTTTGAGAGGAGTGAGAGTGAAAGCCTGGAGCTTGTAAAACTCTCGTTTTACAGTAAAAAAAATGCAATTACTGATTATGACATGTCAAAAGAGGAGAAAACTATAAGTGCACAGTAGAATGCACTGAAATAAATATAGTATACATTTTCAAACTAAAGTGATCAAGAATGATACAGTAAAAATAGATAGCAAAATTGTAGACAAATCATTGGGAAAGCATTTTTGTGTTACAGCCAGATAATCTTGTTATTCATCAAATGTCACTCAAATTTGAAAACCCATTAACCAAAAGATTGAATAATGGTGTGTTACAACAGTGACTAACTACAATTCAAAAGTATTTAATTGACAGTAAGGTACTTTGGGACTTCTTGAGGTTGTGAAAGGCACTTATTAATTGCAATTTTTATTCATTCAATTATCTTTTAAGTTTTATTATTGAATTGGCTTGCAATGACCTTTCAGGAAGTGTATTCCAGACCACAAAATCTCACTGTGTAAAAACCTGTTTCCACATGTCGCCTCGGGTTCTTTTGCCAATTACTTTAAATCTATGTCCTCTTCTGCCGCTGGATACAATTTCTCCATAGTAACAGTTGTGTTTTATGCCTCAGAGATGTGACTCTCCAGGTTATGACCTTATCCAATGCTTTAACAAGTGTTTGTCTCAGTCTGTCTTTCTCAGCAACCACACCAGGCTTAACAAAATTGGCTTGATGACAGAGGACAGAAGGTGGTTGTAGAGGGTAGTTTTTCAAACTGGAGGCCTACAACCAGCAGTGTGCCTCAGGGATCGGTTCTAGGTCCACTGTTATTTGTCATTTATATTAATGATTTGGATGAGAATTTTGGAGGCATGGTTAGTAAGTTTGCGGATTACACCAAGATTGGTGGCATAAAGGACAATGAAGAAGGTTAACTAGGATTCTAACGGGATCTTGATCAATTGGGCCAGTGGGCTGATGAATGGTAGATGGAGTTTAATTTAGATAAATGCGAGGTGATGCATTTTGGTAGATCAAACCAGGGCAGGACTTATTCAATTAAAGGTAGGGTGTTGGGGAGAGCTATAGAACATAGAGATCAAGGGGTACAGGTTCATAGCTCCCTGAAAGTGGAGTCACAGGTGGACAGAGTGGTGAAGAAGGCATTCGGCATGCTTGGTTTCATTGGTCAGAACATTGAATACAGGAGTTGAGACGTCTTGTTGAAGTTGTACAAGACCTTGGTAAGACCACACTTGGAATACTGTATGCAGTTCTGGTCACTTATTATAGAAAGGATATTATTAAACTAGAAAGAGTGCAGAAAAGATTTACTAGGAAGCTAGCGGGACTTGATGATTTAAGTTATAAGGAGAGGCTGGATAGACTGGGACTTTTTTTGCTGGGGTGATCTTATAGAGGTCTATTGAATAATGAGGGGCATAGACAAGGTAGATAGTCAATATCTTTTCCCAAAGGTAGGGGAGTCTACAACTAGAGGGCATAGGTTTAAGATGAGAGGGGAGAGATACAAAAGGGCCCAGAGAGGCAATTTTTTCATGCAGAGTGTGGTGAGTGTCTGGAACAAGCTGCCAGAGGTAGTAGTAAAGGCGGGTACAATTTTGTCTTTTAAAAAGCATTTAGACAGTTACATGAGTAAGATTGGTATAGAGGGATATGGGCCAAACGTGGGCAATTAGCTTAATGGTAAAAACTGGGCGGCATGGACAAGTTGGGCCGAAGGGCCTGTTTCCATGCTGTAAACCTCTCTGACTCTAACTCATCAAACACAGAGAACAGGTCCCAGATGCACATAATCAAACCACGAACAATTGATCACCAGAGAAACACTATCAAAATCATTCATGATATTGAACACTTCCATGAAATCTCCCCTTAAGCATTTCTGTGAACGTACCCAGATTATCCAGTCACCCTACAATGGTCCCTCCTCATTGGTACCATTCTAATAAATCTCTTCTGCTCTGTCTCCAGGAGCTTGACATTTCTCTTAAAGTGCAGTACCCAGAATTGAAAACAATACTCCAACTGAGGCCAAATTAGTGTTTTATAAAAGTTCAGCATAACGTCCTTACTTTTGTACTCTCTCTGTTCCTCTATTGTTCAAGCCAAGGGTCCTAATGCCATTTTAACAGCATTCTCAATTCGTTCTGTCACAGGTCTCTCTGTTCCTGCACCTGCTTTAATTTTTGCTCGATTTTGTTCATATTGCCTCTCCCTCTTCCTACCAAAATGTATCATTTCACAATTCTCTGCATTATACTTCATTTAGCATTGATCTGCTCATCTCATCTGTCTGGCTATGTCCTCCTGAAGTCAGTCAGTACCCACATCATTGCTTATTACACTTCCAAGTAAACTTTGAAAATTATATCTTGTCTATCCAAGTCTAGGTCATTAATGTATATTAAAAGGAGCAGCGATTCTAACACCAATTCCTGGGGAAGAAAAATGCATATATAGCTTTAAAAGGGATTTGGACATGTATAAGAAGATTAGGTTACAAAGTTACAGAAAAAAAGCAGGGACGTGGGACTAAACATAACAGCTCTGTCGAACACGGGTTCAACTGGCTGAATTCATCCTTTAGTGCTAGAAGTTTTTTTTCATTTGTTCATGGGTTGTGGGCAATGTTGTTGGGGCTAGAGAGTTGTCACAGCTCTCTTTGGCGGGACATTCACCTGAATAGGGGAACATAAGTTTCATCCCCAGTCAATTCATGCTCGTGGAATTGTTAAATGGTGGTGGGGCAGAGAGAGACACAAGGTGGGAGGGACAGAGGTTGCAAGAGGGGCGAGGCTGCGGTGGGGGAGGGAGAGGTTTGGGGGAGGGAGCGGCTGTGGAGAGAGGAGGTTGCAGGAGGGAAGAGGTTGTGTGGAGAGGAAAGAGGTTCTGGGGGGACTGGAGGGAGAGATTTTGTGGACTGAGGGAGAGTGGCTGGGTAGATGGGAGTTGAGAACCTGAGAGGAGGGTGGAAAGGTGTGGCGGTGGGGGGGGGCTGCTGGGGATAGACTGTGAGCTTACTCATTTGCTCTGGGTCGACCAACATTCTAAGGAGTCATGCATCTCCACATCTTGACGAACATTGTCAGTTTCGGTGAGTGTGCAGAGTGAACCTCTCTCCTGCCCATGTACGAGGTGCCGGACACAGACATCCAGGGCTCAGGGGCCTATCAACCTGAGACCAATCCTCCTGGCGTCGGCATCTCACGCGCAAAAGAGAGAGAAGAGAGGCTGCAGAGTGGGGGGAAAAAGAGATCAGTTTTAATACTGTAAGAAGTCTCACAACACCAGGTTAAAGTCCAATCTGTCTGACTTCTTACTGTGCCCACCCCAGACCAATGCCGGCATCTCCACATGACAGTTTTCATACAGTCAGCAAACGAATACTCAGCTAACTGGGAGCCAAGTACACTTGAAATCGCTGAGATAATTAATTCCTTGCAAATGAATGTGGAGTCTCAAGTTTAAAACTGCATAAATTCAGAAACTATTATATGGGGAAATGCAATGGATGCTATTGTCATTATCATTATTTGGATAGTTTAATACTAAATGGTTTTATTTCCAAAGATTTGTATTTATGTGTCATTACATCTCAAAGCATTCTGTGAATTATTTGAGTTGCAGTTACTGTGTTCGAGATAAACATGCAACCATTCCTAATATGCTAAGGTGCCAATTAGTGAGATTGAAAAAATAGCCCCTGAAAACCTAAAAGTAGCCCCCAGAAATCTCAAGGAGGGCACCCCAAAAAATACTTTGAACCCTTGGGGTGAAAGGAAAAAAAGGTGGTGAGCAAGAGCCATGAGTTGGTACTAAGTCGGCATAGAGGCTATAATGGGACATGGGGATGGGTAATTGGCATGTGTTGTCATGGAAGGCATGAGTGCTCATTATGAGTAGGGAGGGGCATGGATTGGCATGTATGGGGAGTGAGTGGGTGAGTGAGTGAGTGTGAAGGGTGACGTCTAGCGGGCCAAATGTTTAAGAAAACAATAGGGGTTAAGTCCCAGAGGCCCGAGGCAGGCCTTTCAAACAGCCGGCTTGGCACTCGGCATCTACATCTGGGGGTGGCTTGCCTATCTCCATCCTGCAGCCACCCCCTCCCTCCCCAGCCCCTGGATCCCGCCACTCAGGGTACTTCCTGAGGCGATTGCAACTTTTCTGACTCCTGCCACCTTGCTCGGGAGTGAAATTCTAGGCCTTTGTCTCAGTTTCATTAGATGTAGGCATTTCTTTGACAGACATGACATTCTTTTCACAGCCAGTAGCATCACATGTCATTGGGTTCTTCAGAACATTCTTGCTCACCCTCTTTTCATTTTCCGATCTTTTGAAATGTCCAATCTATTCACTGTCGTTACTGGGAACATATACAAACAGGAGATTCTATTCAATTCACACTAGAGATGGCCATGAACTTATAGCTTTAGTTGTAATGATGAAAAGTTTGCATTTCAGTGTGGGATGGTTAAACTTGAATTCTTTTTTTTATTCTTTGGGTTTAGTCATCTTTCTAAAGAAGGTCAGCACCAGAAATGCAATACTCTCTTTCCTTCAGTACAGGCTAGATTTCATACAGCCCAACAACATGCCTCAACTGAGAACAAAATCCTTCACACACACAGAAGGGTGTAGAAGTCCTGCTCCTGAGGCCATTGATCCTTGCGGCCTCCCTGCACGATGCTGCAAAGTTAAAGCTCTGTTCTTCATGTGGATTATTGACCAAGGTTATGACTGCACAAATAGCTCTCATAAGAGACATAATCAATCTTTCAGGGCCAGAGTCAAATCCGGATTATAAAGGTGGAAATAATGAATGACTCCTTTCAACCATTTTTCTAGGTTTGAAAATAATTAGGCAGAGTTACAAAATTATCCTGCTTTAGTCCTGAGCATTATGGATTCTGGTGTTGAGCTTAATTCTGGTGAAATAGCCTTTTAATGAAATGCCTGATGTGCTAATACATGCAAAAGAGCTTCCCAACATTATTCGGTGGGAAGTTTGATCCGCAAGTCCCGAGAATTTAATTGCTAAAGTTCGTCCCGCCGCCAGGAAACTGATTTTGGACCTCACGCCTAATTAAGTTCCCCAGCCCACCAAACTTCTTGTTGCTGTTGGGCCTGGAAGATTTTGCCCAAATACAGTCTGTGTCCTCAGGATTGTCAGATATTGCTGATACTTCCTGTTTGAAATGAACTTGAAGCATTGATGTTCAGGACTGAAATGACATTAACAACCATTGGCAAAGCCAATGATATCCAACACTTTGTCAATTAGAATAGAATTCCAGTCATTAAGATGACATTTGGAAACAATACTGGAGGAAGTTTAAGAATATTATGAGGTTGTTGTCACATAACCTTCACATTATCTTAAGGTACTTTCAAACCTTACAATTATTCAGCAGGGTGCAAATAGGGAACCTCATGTCTATTCCACTCCAGGATTCTCATGTGGCTCTGACTCCCAATCTCCTCCTTGCTCCTGAAGCCTCGATTCTCTCAATGACCATCAGCCACATTCGGTTCTCTGCTCTGGAATTTCTGTCAGACACTTTCCCACTATGCAACATTTTAATAATTAATAGAAGTGCAAAATGCATAGAATGAAAATGGAGAAACCACTTTTGGTAGAGGCCATATGATTTTTTTCCCCTCCCAAATTGCTTACAGCAGTATCTAAATTAAAGTTTTAGTTCTGACGACTGCAGGACGATTTGGGAAGGTTGAGCTCGCAACTGGAGACCAATCAGGTGTATTAGTGATGCATCCCCAGGTGTGGAGGGATTTTCTTATGAAGAGAGAGTGAGTAGATTGGGCCAGTACACATTGGAGCTTAGAAGAATGTGAAGTGACCTTATTGAAACATATAGGATTCTCACATAAGGTGCTTGACAGGGTAAATGTGCAAGGTTGTTTCTCCTTGTGGGAGAGTCTAGGGCCAGAAGGCATAGTCTCAGAATAAGGGGTCGCCCACTTAAGACAAAGATGATGAAGAATTTCTTCTCTCAGAGGGTAGTGAATCTGTGGAATTCTTCACTGCTGAAAGCTGTGGAGGTTGGGTCGTTAAGTATGTTCAAGGCTGAGATAGACAGATTTTTAATTAGTAAAGGAATCAAGGGTTATGGGGATAAGGTGGGAAAATGGAGTTGAGGAATATGCCAGATCAGTCATGATCTCATTGAATGGCAGAGTAGACTCGATGGGCTGAATGGTCTACTTCTGCTTCCACATCTTATGGTAGACCATTTCTGTAGCAGGATCATATGGACTTGAAATGTTAACTGGGTTTATCCAGCATTTTCTGTTTTTATTTCAGATTTCCAACATCCATAGTATTTTGCTTTTATTTGGGTCAATCTGAAGGGTCTTTTTGATAATCTGGTAGCTGCATTATTGATACTGGATTTTTACTCCAGTTTTATTTCACTTCACTTCACCTGACAAAGGAGCAGCGCTCTGAAAGCTTGTGACTGCAAATAAACCTGTTGGACTATGACCTGGTATCATGAAACCTCGCATCGAGTTTCATTTAAGTTATTGAGTTTAAATTCCCCAACTGCCACGTTGGGATTCAAACTCATGTCTCCTGATCATTAGTCCACGCCTCTGATTACCAGTAATATATTCACTATGCTGCTGTATTCCGACTATGACGGGGTCTCTCTGTCAGAGGGAATTATATCAGAAACCTGCCACAAGTATGGAACAAAACCCCTGACGCACGAAATGGTCAGGGGTTCTGAAGTGACAGAAGGGTAGATGGCAGTCCCACGTCTCTGAATCACCACTGCTGGGAGGATAATCCGAGCTTAAATCTCCACTGCTGGTGACACCATTTCTTCTTCAGACAGTGCGGCGCGGGTGAGAAATGACAATATACTTTATCACGGAACATCAAAAGCTGCAGGCACAGCAATAAATGGATAATAAGCTATGGCTTTCTCCAAAGCTGAAGACAATGAGGATAGACAAACTAAATTATGCAGATCTGTTATAGGTTATATTATTTGAATCTCAAACATTATTAAAGTTACTAAAATTAGAATGGATATTGGTCTCTTTAAACAATCCTGAACTGACCAAAAGCACATTTAATTAAATATCATGTTCTTCTGTTGGATACTACTCAATCAACCCTATTCAATATCATGGACGAATATGACTTGCCATTGACTCTCATTAAAAATCTAACTAATTCAGCTCAACATTTTTGGCTAGCCACAGAATCTCAATTCCCATTTACATAACATTGCAGGTAATCAGATGTTAGGGTTTCTATATATTAAGTGCCAAATGTAATTTGGCACTTAATATATAAGGGTTGCTATATATTAAGTGCACAACTTACATTTATTTGACAGAAAACATGTCTCAATCTACTTCATAGAAAGACATTTGGAAAACAGATGCTTCGTCAGGGCAAAGTATATTATGAGGTTGCCAAAAGATTTAGTGAAAAGATGGGCTTTGAAGAAGATTTTAAAATTTAAAAAATAACTTGCATTTATAATGTGCCTTTCATGTATTCATGACATCAAACTGCTCCACAGCCAAGAAATTGTTTTTTTAATATTGTTAACTTGAGCAAAGGGCAGCAACCCATTTCCACACAGTCATGACCTACAATACAGCAGTGAGCTGGGCAGGAGGGGTGGGGGAGGGGGGGGGGGGGGTGGATTTTCTGGTTTTGTGGCAAGCATGGCTGGAAAATCCCAGCTATAGAGTTTTACAGCACAGCAAGAGGCCTTTTGGCCCATTGTGTCTGCATCAGCCATCAAGCAATTATCTGTTCTAATCCTATTTTCCTGCATTTGGTCTGTAGCCTTGCATGCTATGGCATTTCAAGTGTTCATCTAAATGCTTCTTAAATGTTGCGTGTGAGGGTTCCTGCCTCTACCACCCTTTCAGGCAGTGAGTTTCAGATTCCAAACACCTCTTGGTGAAATGTTTTTGCCTCTAAATCTCCTGCCCCTTAACTTAAATCTATGTCATCTGGTTATGGACCCCTCTACTAAGGGGAAACTTTCTTCCTATCTATCCTATCGATGTCCCTCATAATTTTGTGCACCTCGATCAAAGACAGCATCTATCTAATAGCACCATGGCAATACCTTCACCATGCAGCTAGGGATCAGCAATAAATGCTATTCTTTGCCAATGACACCCAAATCAGCGGTGCTGTGGCACAGCAGTTAGCACTGCTGCCTCACAGTGCCAGGGACTCGGGTTCAATTCCGACCTCGGGTGACTATCTGTGTGGAGTCTGCACATTCTTCCTGTGTCTGCATGGGCTTCCTTCGGGTGCTCCGGTTTCCTCCCACACTCCAAAGATGTGTGGGTTAGGTGGATTGGCCGTGCTAAATTGCCCCTTAGTATCAGGGGGACTAGCAGGGTAAATTAGTGGGGTTACGGGTATAGGGCCTTCTGGGGATTGTTGTTGGTGCAGACTCGATGGGCCGAATGACCTCCTCCTGCACTGTAGGGATTCTATGATCATGTACATGATAAATAAAAAAACGCTTAGCTTTGTGTTGTACAGAATGCTGATGTTGTGATTATCTATTTCAGCCTGGGTAGATGAATCAGTGGCAAGGGAACAGAGCTGAAGAGCTGAGAATCATGTCTTCAATCTTCCTAATGTTGAATTAGAGTAAGTGATGAGTCTTAACTTCCATATCAAGAGGGCATGATTAAATAAAACAAACGCAAAGTCACATATTCCCACCCAGGATGACCTGTAATGTTTAATTGGATTGATAAATGGGTCAAGCTGTGTTTACTGACCTGAGACTTAACTGATTTCTGGAAATCAGCTGGAAATCAAGCAAGGAATAGCGTCAACATTTTAAATCCCGATTTGGTAGGAAGAGTTTGGATGACTTAGAATTAACCCTTTCAATCCCGGCCCATTCCAAATGTTCCATGTTTTCAATGGCATTCTTGAAATGTCAGTGCCAGAAAGGTTAAACCACTATCCAACTGTAAATCTTTTTAATGTGAAAGAAACCAACTGAAGACATTTATATTGATTTAAAATAGAACACTACCAGGTTACCAGAGCCACACTTCAACAGCTTATATATAGAGTGAATAAAGTTCATAGCAGATGGAGTAATTTGTTTTCATTAGGTTCTAAAGGGCAGGAAAACTTAAGTTATAATGGGGACTGAGCTGAAAGGCTAGGAATCATTATGGTTCATTTTCATTTGTGGTCTGGTGATTGATGCTGCTGGTTTCACCTCAGCCCAATGAACAGAGCTGTAAACACAATAGGTCCGTATTTCTTGAAATTACAAAGTAAACTTAGGACAGGAGATTCTTGTTGTAATACAACAAAGATGTTTTTTTCTGACGATCAGTCATAAATTGCTGGACAGAATATTTCATAGAATCAAAGAAATCATAGAATCTCTGCCGTGCAGAAAGAGACCATTCAGCCCATTGAGTCAGCACTGTGGCCGGTGGCATGGTGGCACAGTGTTTAGCACTGCTGCCTCACAGTGCCAGGGACCCGGGTTCAATTCTGGCTTCGGGTCACTGTCTGTGCGGAGTCTGCACATTCTCCCCGTGTCTGCGCAGGTTTCGTCCGGGTGCTCCGGTTTCCTCCCACAGTCCAAAGATTTGCAGGTTAGGTTGATTGGCCATGTTAAATTGTCCCTAGTGTCAGGGGATTATCAGGTTAAATATGTGGGATTACAGGAATAGGGCCTGAGTGGGATTGTGGTTGGTGCAGACTCGATGGGCTGAATGGCCTCCTTCTGCACTGTAGGGATTCTATGATTCTATGACTCTCCGTCAGAGGATCCCACCCCGGCCCTTTTCCTGTAACCCCACATTTACCCCGCTAATCCCCCTAACCTACACATCTTGGGACACCAAGGGGCAATTTAGCATGGTCAATACACCTAATCTGCACATCTTTGGAGTTTGGGAGGAAATTGGAACACCCGGAGGAAACCCACGCAGACACGGGGAGAAAGTGTAAACTCCTCACAGACAGTCACCCAAGCCGAACCCGGGTCCCTGGCACTGTGAGGCAGCAGTGCTTAACCACTGTGCCACCTTGCTGCCCTACCATACCGAGGCTTCTTAAATATTGCAGACAGTGTTTATGTCAAAAACTTTCTGTCCTTTTTCAAATCACCTTTGATGAATGGGTAGTGGTTTTGCGAGATTCATTTAAAAGGCCTAATTTTCCTATCTTGTGGCTTCTCCAATATTTCTTTGATCAACAAAAAAAACCCCTAATGATTGTTCACCGTGCTTACTTCAGTAAATTGGGCCGGGCTGTTTTACTATCATAATGATCTGTTCTTTCATTCAGAAGCCAAAGCCAATCCCAGGAGGAAAACAATTAAAAGATGAACTAACTCAAGAACAGTGACTAGCAGGTTTCAACTTTTGTAATCAAAACTTTTAATGTTGCAGGGACAAGTAAAGACTGATGAAGGCAAGAAATTAAGATCCTGCGAAACACTAAATTAGAGTAGGACAGATGATGGGCTGAATTTCCCTGCCTGCATTGCCTTGCAACATAATCAGAATACATTGGGTGGGAGTGCAGTGGGAGGTCAGGGGAGAGACGGCTCAAGAATTGGGAGGGATGCTGTGGAATGGAAAGCTTGCTGCCTTCCTGATGTCATGCAATTCTTTCAGCCCCAGGGAAGGACAGGGATGGCCTCCCTGCACAGAGGCCAATTGAGGCCCTTAAATGTCATTCTACCAGCAGTAGGTAGGCTCTCCACCACATGGGGAGACCACCCGATATTTTATATTGAAGGCGTCATATAAATGCAAAGCCTTGCTGGCATTGATTTTAAAATGTGTTCCCTTTACCCAAGTCCAGGGTTTAAAGTTGTTTCTTTGATTCACCTTTTCTATACTGTTTACTAAATTCTAAACTTCTAGGCCTTCATCTTTTAGGTCACTTGCTTTCAAAGCCGAACAGTCCAGATTTTTCCAATCTTTTCCTGTAACTCAGCATTCTGATGCTGAAAATCAGCTGTGCCTTTTTCCTGGATAAATATTTGTGTATTTCAAATTAGGTCTCAGCTGAATTCCCTGATGGTGGGGGAGTTACTGCAAAAAAACATGCATTAGATACCTTTGAGCAATGGAGAGTTTGGTCTCCTCAAGTAGGTTGCTTAAAGATAGGTTAAAGTTACAGAGATACTCTGAAGAGGCCCTTTTTGTCTTTTGTATAAAATTTGCTCCGTGCATTAACTAATTTGCCTGGGTAATGCTTTTTTTGTTTTCTTTTTATTCTTTTGTTTCTTTTCTGGATTGTGCTTATCCTCATTAATACTTAATCGCCGTTGCTATTCATATAACATCATATAAAATGAAGAGACCATTGATTTGAATGTTATGATAGTACTGCAAGCTTCAGGTAAGGTCAATGTGTCAATAAAGTGGGACTACAGTTCAGCAGGCCCAGCCCCACAGGGAGATCAATCAATGATTTCCCATGGACCTTGTGCGGGTTATCACAACTGGTGAGTAACTTGCAAGCCTAAATAGAATCTTAGAAGTCCGTAACATGAAAAACAAATGGCTCATTTTGTCTCTGTTTGATCTTGGCTAGACAAATTCAAAATTAATTACACTACCAATCTCCCTCCCCAATAAATCGATTATCAGCCATGGCTCAGCCTTTGAATCTATAGGTCGTGGATTCAAGTTAATTTCAATTTTGAGTTGAAGTTGTGGGTAAATGCACATGCCTGGTCAACTGTTTTAAATGCTTCTACTGATACAGTTGCCAGATGGCCTCACGACGAATGCTTGGCTGAGCATGAAGAATGGGTAGAGCACCTAGTTGTCAGCAGTCATTTTTTATACAGCTGCAGAGGAGGCTGCAAGCTCTGTTTGATTGACATATTTATTACTTTGCAACAACCTGATCCTTCTTTGAAGTTTTTCAATGCCTGTGTGCTTACTTACACAAGATTAAGAAGTGTGAAGTAGAAAACAACTTTTTGAATGGCTGTGATTGACTGATAGCTTTAAGAGAAGGGAAGATGCCTGTGTACTTCAAAGAGAACGGTAAATGGCTGTTTTATTTTTGATTCCTGACACAAAACTAGAGATTGCTCTTGGTTTACAACTCCTCTGAGAGATTGTGAACTATATCGTTTGAAAGAACAGGCTTGGCTCCATCAAAAGTGCAAGAATGTTTCTACCCTTGCAATGGAGCTAGCAAGTGCAGGCGTGCTGCTTGTGGGCTGGCTACCCACATCCTTGTCAGACGTTGGTGGAAATTGCCGGTAATCGGAATGGAGGTGGGAATCCCAGAATCAGGTCCCCTGTGCCAATTTTAAAGGCCTTCTGACTCAACCTGAATCCATAACATCCAGATATCAACCTGTGGCCCAGAGATGCAATCACTGATGCTGAGCAGCTAGCATTAGTGAGCAGTGGGAGGGACTCCTGATAGGGATATGAAGTTGCTGGCAAAGGCAGATTTATAGTTAGTGGGGAGCCCCGTGCTTAGCTTAATGCCCCCCTCCCCCAATCTCACCCTCCCCACCCACCCTCGCTGCACAGAACGCAAATATGGGAGCTGCAAACATACGGAAACTGATCACTGCTTTTTCACTTGTAAAAAACATACCGGTATGAATAATTGCCTTGCTCAAATCCAAGCTTACCTCTTGTCAGAATGACGGTCAAGATGCTCAATATTGCAATGTGAGTTTTGAGACATGCATCATCTTCAATCGTGAAAATGAATACAAAACATATATATTTACATGTAAGCCATATCCGACTCCTCAATCCTAACCACCATGCTAAATCTTTCAAAGGCCTCAAAGGACCTATGTAACTTTTCTGGCCACTAACAGAACTTTACCATGGGAAAGCCACCCGATCAGTTGTTTTTTTATAATACATTTTTAGCAATCAATTGTGACTTTATAGTTAACTTCAACTGTAACAGAAGTTACGCGCACGGTGGCACAGTGGTTAGCACTGCTGTCTCACAGCGTCAAGGGCCCAGGTCCGATTCCCGGCTTGGGTGACTGTCTGTGTTGGTGCTTGCACATTCTCATCGTGTCTGCGTGGGTTTCCTCTGAGTGCTCCAGTTTCCTCCCATAGTCCAAAGATGTGTGGGGTAGCTTGATTGGCCATGCTAAATTTCCCCCTAATGTCAGGGGGGGTTAGCAGGGTAAATAAGTGGGGTTATGGGGATAGGGCCTGGGAGGGATTGTGATCGGTGCAGACTTGATGGGCCAAATGGCCTCTTTCTGTACTGTAGGGATTCTATGATTCTAACTGATACTTATACATGAAATCTTGCCATTGTTTTATACTTCGTGAAATATTTATTTTTGAGGCTACTTTCTAACTATTTATGGAAATAACTGTGTTTTTCTTCTTTATAATTTGTTTCCATCAACCAGCAACCCCAATCTCAATTTTTGAAACCTTTCTGAAAATCGAACCCATTCTTACAGCAGATACCTGGTTGTATGCGACAATAATTTTCTCAATCAAATCTGGTAATACAACAATTATTAATATGAATTGAGGGGTTGTTAGGACATGGAATGTTCCCACCAGGAACACTGGCAGAAATAGACTCCATCATACCTTTCATATCTGCCATATTTTCCATTATCAATTCCTCTGCCACATTGATAATGAAAACTAACTGCATGATATTGTCACTTACAGCCCCCTTCAATGCAAATACTGTAGTGCTACAAAGAGCGATAAAGTATAAAATTAAAAGAGCTGTAAAAATTACAAGTAATTCTATGATTTTCAAAAATGAACTCGACTGAATTCCATATATTTCTGCCTCCTTGAAGTCTCCAAGTTGTAAACTCCAATCTTGGCATTCAGGCATCACTAGAAACATTAATATTTTTTTGTCCATCTCGAGCAATCCATCTAAATCACAGATACAAATGATTGGTTTGTGGGATTACTGCGGAGCTAGGCTTGGGTGGCACGGTGGCACAGTGGTTAGCCCTGCTGCCTCACTTGCCATGGACCTGGGTTCAATTCTGGCCTTGGGTCACTGTCTGTGTGGAATTTGCACATTCTCTCCGTGTCTGCGTGGGTTTCTCCAGGTGCTCCGGTTTCCTCCCACGGTCCAAAGATGTGTGGGTTAGGTTGATTGGCCATGCTAATTTGACCCGAGTGTCAGGGGATTAGCAGGGTAAATATGTGGGGTTACAGGAATAGGGCCTGGGTGGGATTGTGGTTGGTGCAGACTTGATGGGCCGAATGGCCTCCTTCTGCACTGTAGGGATTCTATGATCCTATGATAAATTAATCATGTATCTCTGGGACAGGTCCACAGGTTACCTTCTCTAACTGGTATTACTGAACTAGTTGGGCACAGTTACAGTGAAATTGCCTATTTGCACTCTGTATATCTAAACTTGACCCGTTATAATTTCAAGCTGCTGCCTGTGACTTGGCTGTGCCATTTTGGTTCCTTCCATTGCTCAGCCCATATATCTGAGAGACACCTCTTGTCCAACCTAATTCATTGCTTTCCAAAATGGTATAAGTAGAACTATATCATCATGATATTCTGAAATAAATAAGGAAACAATATATTACAATATAATGGGGTTAGGATGGCATTTTCAGATTCATTGGGCACATTTCACTTGTCTTTCATGTGTAGGCTAAACTTGAGTTTAATAGCCATTGGAGGTCCAATACTCAGTGAAGCACCAGCCAGACTCTCTTGAAAGAGTTTCCAGCATTTCTGCATTGACTATATTCAAAAGGTTGCCATTCATTCTTCAAATCGGCCGGGGTGGGGGGGGGGGGGGGGGGGGGTGGGGGAGGTTGGTGCAGGGTTGGTGGACGGTGCTATGTAATGGCATTTATTTTTCGAAGAGGGCCGCCTATGCATTTTAATGCATTGTTTCCCATTCGTTCCATGTTTCATTTGCTGAGTCACAGCTCAATGCGAAATGCAGAGTTAACACCACCCTAATTCTATTTGAACCTCTCCACTTGCTGGTGTCAAAATGGTTGAATTTTAAAGAGGTAATTCATATTGATGCCTAGTCTTAATTTCGTCCCCTCTCCACTTTTATCGGCCAGTTTGCTGCTCAGTTTCCATACTCAGAGCACACACAGGCAGTACGTCCCGGATGTGGTCTCACTGTCTTGGATTAAATAGCTGGCCCCACACCTTCAGCCAGCAGAACGTGGCTGTGTCTCTCTTTTGTCCTCCAAGGGGGACAGCCTGCAGCTGACTCTGTTTTACTCTCCTCCTGCAGTTCCCTCGCAGCCAATGGGTCAGACCCCTGTCAACCCACAAAATCTAGCCCGAGTGTGGTCTAACCAAGGTTCTGTACAATGTCTCTGCTTTTTAATTCCAATCCTCCAGAAATAAACTCCACTACTCTGTTTTGCTTTCTTGATATTAATCTTATTAACCTTTGTCCCTACATTTAGTGATTTATACATCTGTACTGTTATATCTCTTTCCTCCTTTATTCCATTTAGACATGTTGAGATAAAATAAAGTTCTAACCGAATTCACTATTTTAAAAAAACTAATTGAAAATATCTATTCACTACATTTAAATTTCCGCAACTACTTAATCCCTGATATTAACAAGCATTTGTATTCATGGCCAAATGTCCAGACTTTATAAGCACATAGAGCAGTGAATTAAATGGCAAACTAACAGACACTTGACATATATGGGGTTAATGTGGGACTGAGTAAAATACCTCCTATACAGTTATGTAAAATAATGCATGACCAGCACTCAGGGGTAAGTGTGGTGTTGGACAGAGCCTCATGTAGACCTAAGCATGGACACAGTGTCTAGCTTGTACTCTTTACTGTGTATGCGTAAATAGTTATGAGTCAATTAAGACTTACACTTACCCTGCTAAAGACTATGAAACCTTAATCAAACATTACGAGATGTAACCAACTGTGATCATGATAGATTGTGAAATCAGTCATGCAAAACCTTTAATGATGACACCCAGGCTTAAGGCAAGAAACAGAGGGTGGAACTTTACGGCTCTTCCAACTGGAGGGATCTTCTGGCCTGCCCATGGCAAACCTGCGACGGGTTCCCCGGTGGCAGAGGGTGAGAGCCAAACAAAACTCCATAGGCATCAATGGGACTGGAAGGTCCCACCACCAGCTAATGGTGGGCTGCCTGTGCTGATGAAAAAGACACCATGGCAGGACTGGAAAATCCCCCTAGAGTGAAATAGCAAGCGTTAATTGTTTTTAACCTGCTGACGTTTTTTAAAAGTTAAAGGCTGGAAATTTAAATCTTTTGACAGCTTAATAGTTTCAATGAGCTTCAACAGTTTTGTTGACAGTTTGACAGCTCCCTTGAAATTTTTTAGACAGCTTGATAGCTCCTTTGATAGTTTCCTCAATTGTTATCCTTGGCTGCTACTTTGACAGTTCCAATGAACTTAACAATTCCACTGAGTTTATCCACTATTTTACACACATTCTTGTCTATTTTTAACAACCCCAAAGGGTAACTTACCTTTCTCAAAGGGCATATTACCTCTCCCAGAGTTGTCTCTGAACCTAACCAAAAGGGTACCCTTCTTCTCCAAAGAACTCCGCTAACTTTAGATTTTCTCCTGATCGGTCTGAAGTGCACATGTCATGTTTCAGATAGCCCACTAGTCAAAATTGGATCTAATCTGACAGAAGGCAGCTGCAATTTTCCATGTGCATCTGGCTCTGTGAATCATTGATATACAAAGTATAATTCATCCCCATTTCACCCCCTGTGAAAATGATGGGGGCCGTTTTGAGAGGAGGAACTTCTAGATTACAGCGCCCTGAGGTGTAGCACTTTTAACTCTTCTCCAATTCAAGTTTGACAAAAGTGTATTTTTATTTGTTTGATTTCCTCATGGTGGCTGTCTATCTGAACTCAGTTACAATGCTTAAGAGCCCAGAAAGTACGCTCCTTCTCGGAAAATAATTCAAATATAGAGACAGCAGAGGAAGTTAGAATGTAAACTCTCACCAGTGAGCTCCTGTCCTATTTGATGCTGCATCAACAAATGCTGATGGGGACAAGGTGCTTGTTTTGCCAGTTCCCCTTTATCTTGATTTAAGTTTAGAGACATCTTTGTGAGCATTCTCAGGTTATTCTGAAAATCAGATACATCCACAGAAGGCACAATGATACTTAAGCTTATAGCTTAAAGTTTATTATTTATTAGTGTTACAAGTAGGTTTACATTTACACGGCAACGAAGTTACTTTGAAAATCCCCTAGTCGCCACACTCCGGCGCCTGTTCTGGTACACTGAGGAAGAATTTAGTATGGCTAATGTACCTAACCAGCACGTCTTTCGGACTGTGGGAGGAAACTGGAGCACCTGGAGGAAACCCACGCAGACATGGGGAGAACATGCAGACTCCACATAGACAGTGACCCAAGCTGGGAATCGAACCCGGGTCCTTGGCACTGTGAGGCAGCATTGCTAACCACTGTGCCACTGTGCCATCCACAGGCAGGATAGTTGCCATTTTGCCCCAGGAAATTAGGCCCCGCAATGCTGAAGTCTGAAAGAGAGAGAGCGATTGCTCAGGTTTTTGAAGAAAAGGATTGAGAAGGGAAAATGAGTTACTTCTGGACAAACTGCAAAAGAAGGGCTCAATCAGAATTGGGCTTAGACCTTACTTAGTGGAGGGTCTTCTTTATGAGCTATCCCTGTGCCTGCCAGGGTAACAGTTTCTGCTTCATGAGGGAGATGCGCTGTAAGTTTGAAATAAAACCTTTGATAACTATTGTTATTTCTTCGATGATGGCAAAATTATCCCAACATAATTGACAAAAAATAATTTTTTAATTGGCATTATTTCTATACGCTTGGACAATTCTAAATACTTACAGTGATCACTTGTTCAAAAATGCCTTTCCCATTCAAAAGGTTCAAGAAATACAATAGCGATTTCAGGAAGAGTAATTAAAATGAATGATCTATTTCACTCCCATTCTAATGTGTGTTACTTAACATGCACATTGCTTGAAGCTTTAAAGCATGGTTGTATTCCCATTTGGTTCATATGGTGCCTCTACAGTAATTTGTCTGATATTAGATGATGATCAAATGACAGCTTCAGGCAATTTTGCTATATATGAAAAAGTTTATGACTGGGATGATATAATTGATAGGGTCGCAATAAGATGTGAGTCTGTTGTACTCACTATGTTAATCCTGCGGGGGGGGGCAAAATAGCATTGAATACATAAGCACGTAACATACGACTAAAGAATGACTTGTGGCTTGTGCAACGAGAATTACTTGACAAGACTTTCCCTCAAAATAATGGCAAAGATTATTGGGTAGATGCTCATATTTCCAAGATTTATGTGACAATATAAAATACTTCAAGTTCCGATCTTAAATCTTCTTAATGGGCTAACATTTTGTTGTGTTATGATCGTAAGTGAAAACATTTTTATGATATATATATACCTTCTTGATCTCATTTCTTTTTACAACTATTACAATAAAATGTTTATGCCTGATAACGCTGTTGTTTTGATTCCTACTTATAAGACACCACCACTTCCTGCAAACCCTGCATCTGAATTTGTGATAGCTGCTACTTTTCTCCCCATCTAAATAATGTGGCGGGTGTATGAACAATCGCAAAATGGTTGAGTTTAGGAATCCCTTTCTGTATCCTATATGTTGCTAATCGCATGATAGTTGAAAATTTCCATTTGGAAAGAAGTTTGATTTTATTAATCATTATTTTTTCAAAACGTCGGCAGCTACATCATACATTTGATAAATTAAACTGCAGCAGAATGATTGTATAGCTCATATCAAACTCAATTTCCAGATGTGATATACGCACAGCTGACCATGTGCCATACTGGGAAATATAGTTATCTACAGCAAGCATGTTTTCTTCCATTTATTCTTTAATCTTGTGCAGTCACACCAGTGTATGTATACATCCCTGTGAAAATATGTTGTACCATGTTTTGGAGGATGTAATGTCGAAACATGTAAAGTCTGTAAAATTTATCCCTTGAACTGCGCCAATGTTAGTCAATGCCTGAGGATGGTGAACTATAGCAGGTCCACCAGTGTCTGTGAATGGAAAGAAAAGCAGGCTAACATCTAGACTGTAGAGCTGGTGTAATAACTTTCATTTCTCACTGAATGTCTCCATCTGAAATGTTAACCAGGAACAGAAAGTCCAGTTTAAAGTTTATTTATTAGTGTCATAAATAGGCTTACACTAACACTGCAATCGAGTTACTGTGAAAATCCCCTTGTCACCACACTCTGGCGCCAGTTTGGGGACACTAAGGGAGAATTTAGCGTGGCCAATGCACCTAACCAGCACGTCTTTCGGACCGCGGGAGGAAACCCACACAGACATAGGGAGAACGTGCAGGCTCCACACAGACTGTGGCGCCAGCCGGGAATTGAACCCAGATTCATGGCGCCGTGAGGCAGCAGTGCTAACCACTGTGCCACCGTGCCGCTCACAGGCCGTCATCGATCCTGGTTAATGGGAGTCCAATAATGAGCTGAGTTGCTGGCCTCCACTAGGGGTGCATTCTAGCTGTGCTACAGCTATTCCTGAAATGATCTTAGCAATGTACCATTGGCTCTAAAATGGCAAAAAAAAAATTGATGGGGAGAGTCTAAGCAATGCTCCAGATCTGGACCCCAGGTGAGGCCCAATCAGAGGTCAGCAGGATGCTTTGCCTAATGTCGCTTGGGTTACTACTCTGGAAATGTTCCACGAAAGGGATAAACCTCCTAATAAGACTGGGTGGAAACTGGTGGAGAGACCAGGTAGTAGCGGAAACATTTCCCAGATTCATTCCTGACTATTCCACCACACTCCTGCCAAACAAATGCCAGCAGAGCTGTGGTCTTTTGAGCCACTCATCCCACCCGCCTACTTCTGTTCACAGACGTTGCTGGACCTGTTCTGCATTAACAGCATCTTCTGTTTTTATTTAAATTTTTCAGCATTTGCAATCATTGTTCAATACCACTTGAACAAGCTGTCAAGTTAAGCATAAGAGACACAGTGGAATGCAGAATTCTTTAAATTCTCAGGGTAAATAAATCATCTAGCTAACAACTTCAGTTTCAATGTTACTCTGCAAAACCTTGTTGTGTTATTTGGGCACAATAAACAGATTACTGATCATGTCAATTTTAGGTGATTTTGCAAAGCAACAGTCAGCAAAGCAGAATTGTACTCTGATTTGCGAAAATCATTTTTTGTTGTTTCTAAGGATGTATTCAAATTTGGAGAACTATATAACAGCTCCTCTATCAAATTTAGCCACCCTATTAACGTAATGTAATGAAATTAAATGCTTGATTCCAGAACGTAAATGATGAAGAAAAGCTGATTTATAATTATATTTGTATGGGACCCATAAAGTGAACTACCTCAATTGCTCACAGAAATGCTAGTCATTTCCTTATAGTTCCTGAATTTTCAAAATGATCTGTGAAATTGGCCCTAGGGGGCGACACGGTTGCACAGTGGGTTAGCACTGCTGCTTCACAGTTCCAGGGACCCGGGTTCAATTCCCGGCTTGGGTCAACGTCCATGTGGGGTTTGCACGTTCTCCCCGTGTCTGTGTGGGTTTCCTCTGGGTGCTCCGGATTCCTCCGACATTTTGAAAGATGTGCTGGTTAGGTGCATGGACCCGGACTGTGGCGACTAGGGGAATTTCACAGTAACTTCATTGCAGTGTTATGCACATAAGCCTTACTTGTGACTAATAAATAAACTTTAAACTTTAGTAATGGATTTGCATATTTTATTGATAAGTTCAGCTAGAATCATAAGTCCTCCCCCACAACAAATTCTCATTTTCTATTACACAAAAAATAGAAGAGATCAAATTAACACCATGACCCCGCATCTCTGAGGTAAATTAAACCAAAGGTAAAGAGTTAACATTTTGAAGAACATTAATATAACCGCTAGTATGACATGATTATAAGTGGAAAATGCAGATTATTGTAATTGAGTCAAAGCGTTGATTTTAGTAATAAACCATAATAAAAAATATCTTTCTCTACTGCTTAGTGGCCAGCTAAGAGGCAAACGAGAAACCACTCTCATTTCAATACCCCTGTAGTTCACCATGGGAAGCCAATAATTCATCCTCTAATTAGTATCCCTTCTGTTGCTGTTGGCGAAAGGACAGACAAAGAGGTATCCACTTCATTACAATCTTGCCTCAGTAATCTTTAAATGTCTTTTTCTCTGCAGGGTGAAAGCACTAAACAGGGACAGATAGAATGAGCAATTAAAGAGGGTCTGCTGGCATTGCGAATGTGGCTGTACTTGGATAGCCTAATGAGAAGTCCACAAATCGGAAGGCTGGTAGATGGAACAGCTGTGACTCTGCAGGAATTTCTTCAATTTTTTTCTTCTTTTTCCGCTTCTCGGGCCCTGCATCATCAATAGAGAAGGAAGAAAAAAAAAGAGTAAGTGCTCCCATTGCCACATGAAAACTGCGTTTTAATTAACAACCTATTATGGCTTGCATCTCCTTTTCAGCATGAAAAATGTAATTAAATAATCTCAAGGTCATGTTGCTGCTTCTTTAATCATATATTTGAATGGCAGCACCTACAGTTCAAATCTTCCTTTACGAAAAAGGGGATGGTGTTAGAAAGGAATTGTTAGAAAATCCATTGTATTTACACTTCTCCTCGGCGTATTCCAATGTAAAAAGAATAGAGAGAACACCTTGTACATCAGTACTGTTCCCTCTGAAATCTCGGATGAAACCATGCATGTTCCAGTTAAATCAAACAACTTTTATATGAACTACAATTCTATCCATGAATACATATAAAACAAGAAATGTCAGCATGCGCTTCCTGATGCATTATTTTGTTGTTGCTATGATTCTGTCACAAGTTTTGTGTCAATCTTTTCCAATTATGGATCCCAGGGTCTACATTTAACATGCCAAGGTAAATATGGCGCAGCGTTACGTTCCTCTGCAGTGACTTGCCGAACAGCCTTTGCCAGTATGGCTGCCATCTTATTTTATTCACAAGTAGGCTTACATTAACACCGCAATGATGTTACTGTGAAAATCCCCTAGTCGCCACACACCAGCATCTGTTCGGGTACACTGAGGGAGAATTTCGCGTAGCCAATGCACCTAACCAGCACGTCTTTTGGACTGTGGGAGGAAACCCATGCAGACACAGGGAGAACATGCAGACTCAGCACAGACAGTGACCCAAGCCGGGGATTGAACCCGGGTCCCTGGCGTTGTGAGGCAGTAGTGCTAACCACTGTGCCACTGTACAGCTTTTCAAGAGGAAATCAAGAGGAAATCTTGATTTCCTCCACCGCGTTGTAAATTTTTATTTTAGGTACAATTGCTGTTGACTTTTAAATCTTCAAAATTCATATATTTTTAAAGTTTTTATGTTTCATCTCCCCAGGTTTGAATTTCTCCCTTCCTTTTCATTGCCCCTCCATCTTTTCACCCAATCACTTCCTCAACTTTTTTCCTTTCCCTTTCCCCAACACATCATTTGTGCATTACCTTATTATCATCTATCTCATCCTCCTCCCTTCTCCTCTTTCCACTTCCCCCAACTTATCATCTCCGTCAGTCTCTTCCATCTTTCTCTTCCCTCTTCTCACCTCCCCTTCCCTCTCCCATCGCTCCTTGCTCCAATCCTGCTCCCTCTTCTGCCCTCCTACTTCCATTTCCCCATCTTGTTTCTTCCTTCTTGTCCTGTCTTCCTGGGTGTGGGTAAAATGCTCTTTCAGACTCGATGGGCCAAATGGCCTCCTTTTGCACTGTAGTGATTCTATGATTCTAAGAGCAGGGGAGTGATCCCTGTTGTCCGAATCAATATTTATTCCTCAATCAACATCAGGAAAAATCAAATAGATTACCTGCTTATTATCACGTTGCTGTCCCAGGGAGTTTGCTGTGTGCAAATTGGCTGCCGTGTTTCCTGCATTACCACAGTAACTACATTTCAGAAGTCCTTTGTTGGCTGTAAAATGCTTTGAGACATCTGCAGATGTAAAAGCCACTCAAGTCCTTTACTTTCCTTTCTAACCTGGCACTTCCTACAAAATCATGTGAGCACAAGAGGATTGCTGAAGAATAAAGGTATTATAATTACTGTCCAGGAAGTGGGCATTCACCTATAAATGTTTATGTTTATGATCAATAGCATTGAGGGTATTGAACGCAGTGGTGTTGTGTGTAAAAGCACTGATGGTCACATGCATATCATCAATAATGTCCTGCTCTTTGGAAAGAATTGCAATGCTCGGACTCGACTGCTGGTTTTCAATGGGGAACATGATAAAGGATTCAATTGAACAATGTATCAGCAACCCATTTAATACATTAGTGTCCTTGGGATTAATTCGTAATTCAATGAAGTAGCTTGAAAGGAGCCTGAGATGTAACAGTCAGCTCCAAAGATATTGTCATGTCCCACTCTTCAAACCATCTGCAGCTCGGGTTCCTGCAGATGGCAAAAGTAAGTTATTTTCTCCATGGTGAAATGGAGTCTGCACAGAAAATTGTCCTTAGTAACTCCCAGATAGATGCATTTGAATTCTAGGCAACAGCAATGGGATGATGTTCAGGGAAGGACATTCCATTTCTAATGCAAGTGATCTTGCCTCACATCCATCCTTTCATTCTCCTCTCCCACCCCCAAAGTAAGGAAAAAGAGAAGCATAATCCAATATTGCTGAATTTTAGTTATTTATTAGTGTCACAAGTAGGCTTACATTAACACTGCAATGAAGTTGCTGTGAAGATCCCCTATTCGCCACACTCCGGTGCCTCCTCAGGTACACGGAGGGAGAATTCAGCACGGCTAATGTATCTAGCCAGCATGTCTTTCGGACTGTGGGAGGAAACTGGAGCACCTGGGAGGAAACCCATGCAGACACAGGGAGAACGTACAGACTCCGCACAGACAGTGACCCAAGCTAGAAATCAACCCCAGGACCCTGGAGCTGTGAGGCAGCAGTGCTAACCACTGTGTCACCGTGCCGCCTAAATATGCTCCAAATCTCACCAGTGTGGAAACTTGATAGTACAAAGATCTTTGCAGGCTTGTAATATTTTTGTGAGGTTCATATTTTTGTAAACAGTCAGTGCACTTCAAAGCTATTTCTGTAATTGTGTTGTTGTCTTTTCCTGTCTCTTCGTGAAAGAAGCAGCACAGGATCTTTAAGGATCCCTGGAGTAGATTTCCATCATAATTCTTGAACATTGAGCCTTGGCTGGACTGAGGGTAGGAAGGAAAATCTGGAGGAGGGGATCAGAGGCTGGTTATAGAACCTGTCTGATAGTGCTCCTACTAAAATTAATGCCAGCTTCTGTCACGGGTTATGCACACCTCACGGCCTGATTTTCTTTCTGCTCTATGGCCAGACTATGCTCAACGTTCAGATGGTAAAGATGAAAATTTAGCCCTACATGTCCAGAAGCCTATAATGAAAGGTGGGACAGGTTGGAAGGGCTGAATGGCCTACTCTTGTTCCTATTTTCTATGACATAAAACCCGAGCAATCTCCTCAGTGCTGCTCCCATTCCTCTGTTCTAACTTCATCAAAAAGGCTCCACAAAATCTTTTTCTATGTGTGAATGGTCCAGCTCCGAGGAAATTCCTGCCCTGTATAGGTGAAAAGACTGGGCAAATGATGGATTTATTTTAAATTGATTGCTTCTTCTTCTTTGCCTGAATGGCTTGTGAGGGATTGCCTTGAAATGCTTTTGTGTGAATCACTTGACATCTCACACCTCCAAAACCTATTTCTAAAACATATATTGATGTAACAATGTGCAGGTAAGTGTAAATAAAGCAGATGGCCTTGAGTGTAAAGTAAATACCCATTACCTATTGCAGCCTGCCTGTGCCTTTATTTTTTGGATTGATTTGACTGTGGTCAGCTCACTCCACCATGCTTCACAAACAGAAAGGTGCCATGAATTATTTTGTTTCTACTGCAACTGCACCTTGAGCACATTTTCAGAAGATTCTTTATTTCAGCACTCTGCATTGCATTGGAAAGTCAAATCTGACACTAAAACACATTGCATTTGAATCCAGTCCAAGTCACAGATTCTTTTTTGCAGCATTTGAAATACACTAAGTATTGTGCAATATCAGGTCCATTAATTTCTCCCATCCATCCAATGCTAGGCATTCCATAAAGGAAAATACACGTGAATCAAACCGATAGTCCTTTATTAAATTCAATTCCTTCCTGACTGCAGTGAAGGTTTGTTTGGTGTCCCAGTATGAGATGTGGAGACTTGTGTGCTTAAACTTAAACCATTTATTGTTAACCTATAGCTATGTACACATCCCAGGCACTGCCATGCACAACTGCTGCCTCAGTGCTGGCTCCTTCCAGGCTTTACTCCCCAGTCAACTATCACTTGACTCTCCACATCATTCCACGGGCAGTATTGTTCCTCAGTCCGACATTAACCCTTGCTCTGCCGAACACCATTACACTATGTTGAAATGTTACTGTCGCTTAAAGGCTTATACAATACTGACCAACAACGACAAAAAAAAGGCAATCCTTAATCCTTCCTGGTAAATCGGTCAGACCAGAATATATTTCCGTTGGCCAATCTGAAGAGAATCCAAAGGAACTGAGATTATGGATTGCATTTTCATGTAAAGCGGGACTTCCAAAGACCCTGTGATCCTGAATGCATTCTTAATCGAGTGCGGAGGATGAGATTTTCTCAAGAAGCCCATAGCTGACTGAGTCGGTACTACCATTGGATTGGGGTGGGCTGCAGTGGTTTAAAAGCTGCATCAGCTGAAATGGCCTCAATTGTAGCACATAGAACATAGAACATTACAGCGCAGTACAGGCCCTTCGGCCCTCGATGTTGCGCCGACCAGTGGTACCAATCTAAAGCCCCTCTAATCTACACTATTCCAATATCATCCATATGTTTATCCAATAACCACTTGAATGCTCTCAACGTTGACGAGTCCACCACTGCTGCAGGCAGGGCATTCCACGCCCTTACTACTCTCTGAGTAAAGAACCTACCTCTAACATCTGTCCTATATCTCTCACCCCTCAATTTAAAGCTATGTCCCCTCGTGCTAGCCAACACAGCATGCAAAAGGGGAACAGTCAAAAGTGATAGCAGAAAGCTCAGCTTCATTAGGGGAGTAAGTAATGGCTAAGACCCCAACATTCTCAGAAGCTGCAGAATGCTGACAATGGGGTGGCACAGTGACACAGTGGTTAGCACTGCTGCCTCACAGCACCAAGGACCTGGGTTCGATGCCCGGCTTGGGTCACTGTCTGTGTGGAGTTTGCACACTCTCCCAGTGTCTGCGTGGGTTTCCTCCGGGTGCTCCGGTTTCCTCCCACAGTCCAAAGATGTGCAGGTTAGGTGGATTGGTCATGCTAAATTGCCCCTTAATGTTAGGAGGTCTAGCTAGGGTAAATGCATGGGGTTATGGGGATAGGGCCTGGGTGGGATTGTGTTCGGTGCAGACTCGATAGGCCGAATGGCCTCCTTTGCACTGTATGATTCTATGTCTAGTAAGGACCAGAAAACAAAGCTTCTTCGGCATCCAAGGAGTTAATCCTCTGGAAGTGAATTACAGTCCATCTGAGGAGGGAAGGTCAGTGGCAACTCAGTCGATCCAGTTAGGTGGCTCGGAGAGAACATAGAACATAGAACATAACAGCGCAGTACAGGCCCTTCGGCCCTCGATGTTGCGCCAACCAGTGAAACCAATCTAAAGCCCATCTAACCTATACTATTCCAATATCATCCATATGTTTATCCAATGACCATTTAAATGCCCTTAATGTTGGCGAGTCCACTCTGCTGCAGGCAGGGCATTCCACGCCCTTACTACTCTCTGAGTGAAGAACCTACCTCTGACATCCGTCCTATATCTATCACCCCTCAATATAAAGCTATGTCCCCTCGTGCTAGCTATCACCATCCGAGGAAAACAGCTCTCACTATCCACCCTATCTAATCCACTGATCATCTTGTATGCCTCTATTAAGTCACCTCTTAACCTTCTTCTCTCGAATAAAAACAACCTCAAGTCCCTCAGCCTTTCCTCATAAGACCTTCCCACCATACCAGGCAACATCCTAGTAAATCTCCTCTGCACCCTTTCCAATGCTTCCATATCCTTCCTATAATGCGGCGATCAGGACTGTACTCAATACTCCAAGTGCGGCCGCACCAGAGTTTTGTACAGCTGCAACATGACCTCCTGGCTCCGAAACTCAATCCCTCTACCAATAAAAGCTAACACTCCGTATGCCTTCTTAACAACCGTATCAACCTGGGTGCCAACTTTCAGGGATCTATGCACATGGACACCGAGATCTCTCTGTTCATCCACAGTACCAAGTATCTTACCATTAGCCCAGTACTCTGTAATCCTGTTACTCCTTCCAAAGTGAATCACCTCACACTTTTCCGCATTGAACTCCATTTGCCACCTCTCAGCCCAGCTCTGCAGCTTATCTATGTCACTCTGTAACCTGCAGCAACCTTCCGCACTGTCTACAACTCCACCGACTTTAGTGTCATCCGCAAATTTACTAACCCATCCTTCTACGCCCTCATCCAGGTCATTTATAAAATGACAAACAGCAGTGGCCCCAAAACAGATCCTTGCGGTACACCACTAGCAACTGAACTCCAGGATGAACATTTCCCATCAACCACCACCCTCTGTCTTCTTACAGCTAGCCAATTCCTGATCCAAACCGCTAAATCACCCTCAATCCCATGCGTCCATAGTTTCTGCAATAGCTTACCATGGGGAACCTTATCAAACGCTTTACTGAAATCCATATACACTACATCAACTGCTTTACCCTCATCCACCTCTTTGGTCACCTTCTCAAAGAACTCAATAAGGTTTGTGAGGCATGACCTACTATTCACAAAACCGTGTTGACTATCCCTAATCAAATTATTCCTTTCTAGATGATTATAAATCCTATCTCTTATAATACTTTCCAAAACTTTGCCCACAACAGAAGTAAGGCTCACTGGTCTATAATTACCAGGTTTGTCTCTACTCCCCTTCTTGAACAAGGGGACAATATTTGCTATCCTCCAGTCTTCTGGCACTGTTCCTGTAGACAATGACGACTTAAAGATCAAAGCCAAATGCTCTGCAATCTCCTCCCTGGCCTCCCAGAGAATCCTAGGATAAATCCCATCCAGCCCAGGGGACTTACCTATTTTCACATTTTCCAGAATTGCTAACACCTCCTCCTTATTAACCTCAATCCCGTCCAGTCCAATAGCCTGTATCTTAGTATTCTCCTCGACAACATTGTCTTTTTCCTGCGTGAATACTGATGAAAAATATTCATTTAGCGCCTCTCCTATCTCTCCAGACTCCACGCACAACTTCCCACTATTGTCCTCGACTGGCCCTAATCTTACCCTAGTCATTCTTTTATTCCTGACATACCTATAGAAAGCTTTAGGGTTTTCCTTGATCTTACTTGCCAAAGACTTCTCATAGAATCATAGAATCCTAGAATCCCTACAGTACAGAAAGAGGCCATTCGGCCCATCGAGTCTGCACCGACCATAATCCCACCCAGGCCCTACCCCCATATCCCTACACATTTACCCACTAATCCCTCTAACCTACGCATCTCAGGACACTAAGCGCAATTTTAGCATGGCCAATCAACCTAACCTGCACATCTTTGGACTGTGGGAGGAAACCGGAGCACCCGGGGGAAACCCATGCAGACACGAGGAGAATGTGCAAACTCCACACAGACAGTGACCCAAGCCGGGAATCGAACCCAGGTCCCTGGAGCTGTGAAGCAGCAGTACTAACCACTGTGCTACCGTGCCGCTCATGTCCCCTCCTGGCTCTTCTTAACTCTCTCTTTAGGTCCTTCCTGGCTAACTTGTAACTCTCAAGCGCCCTAACTGAGCCTTCACGTCTCATCTTTGAGAGCATTGAAATCATCAACTCAAGAGGTGTCAAAGGCATGGTGAGGGTTTCGGCAGCAGTTCAGCTGAGACAGGGGCAGAGACTGAAGCTGGAAACAGAGTGTCTGATTGAAGTCATGGTTCTGTGGTTGATAGCTCCGGGTCAAACACTTATGGTTGCCAGGTACTGGAGACTTTAGGGGAGGCAATGGCCTAGTGGTATTATCGCTAGACTTCTAATCCAGAAACTCAGCTAATGTTCTGGGGACCCTGGTTTGAATCCCACCACGGCAGATAAAAAATATTTGGAATTTAGGATCTACTGATGACCGTAAAACTATTGTCAATTGTCGAAAAAAAACCAATCTGATTCACTAACGTCCTTTCGGGAAGGAAATCTGCCGTCCTTACCTGTTCTAGCCTACATGTGACATCAGAGACAGCAATGTGGTTGACTCTCAACTGTCCTTGGGCAACTAGGGATGGGCAATAAATGCTGGCCAGCTAGCGATGCCCATGTCCCACGAATAAAAAAAAACTTTCACTTATTCACCTGATTCAAACATAAGTCGAAGAAACAACCTTCAAACTAACCATATCCTGACAGTCTCTTGGATGACAGTGTCTACATGCAAGTGAACATCATGTATACTGAAAGCACATTACACAAGGACTTGTAAGCCAAACACATAGCATATCAGCATGTGTACCAGTGATAGCATTAGCCATTAAACTGCTGAATAACTTAAATAAAGTTCCCTGAACAGAACATTTCAAACAATCCTTTGGAAAAATTCTATCAATTTAAAAAAATAATTTTAAGTCATGCTGTGCTTTGAATTGTAATTTTTAAAACCTCAGTTATTCACCCCAATTCTATCAGCCTCGTTAAATAGCGTCAAACACTGCCCATATACAAAGAGATGGACAGAGTGAGTCTGACCTCAGACAGATGTTGGGCAGATGTCAATATCCCAATGTCCTCAGTAAGAGGCCTGAGCCAATTTGATGGTTATTTGCATAACATCTTTGTGAGCACCAATCGAATGCTCACAGATAGCTCACCGCAGGGAGCTGAGGGGTTCAATGTGAAGCTGGAGGAGTATGCTCACAAGCTGGAAGCTTTTTCACGTACATCTTGGCCCGGCAAACATTTTTCTATTCTTATTAGTGTCACAAGTAGACTTGCATTAACACTGCAATGAAGTCATTGTGAAAATCCCCTCGTCACCACACTCCGGCGCCTGTTTGGGTACACTGAGGGAAAATTTGGCATGGCCAATGCACCTAACCAACACGTCTTTCAGACTGTGGGAGGAAACCGGAGCACCCAGAGGAAATCCACGCAGACACGGGGAGAACGTGCAGACTCCGCACAGACAGTGACCCAAGCCGGGAATCAAACCCAGGCCCCTGGTGCTGTGAGGCAGCAGTGTTAAGCATTGCACCACCGTGCCACCCTAACCACTGTGCCACCATGCCACCCCATCTATTATTTGGTTTTGTTGCCGCTTGCAGCATTGCCTTGAAAGACAGCCATTAGACCACTCAACATCTAACACCAATGAATGAAATCCATGTTCTGCCCTTTGGCACTTAGACATCGCATCTGGAATCTTATGTATATCATTGGTCCCCAAAATGCATATTACGAACAGGTTGCCTTCTAAAATAGGCAGATGGGTGAGCCATCCAATCTGAAGGGCCCAACAAAAATGGCAGTGGCAAGATCGGGAGTGGGAAGAGAGGAGTAAACTCAACCCTCTAATTTTCAGAGTAAGACTGCCATTTTCTGTCTGAGTGCAGGTTGTGAAAATCAATCTTGTATTGACTAACACAATTACCTTATTAAAGTTAAAGCTGAAAAGTAATTGCAATTGTTTATTTTCAACTTGCAAATTAGTGTTTGAAATGTGCCGGTAGTTTAATGTCAGTAACAGCTTCTTGTGGCACCATTTGCACAGGAAGGGTGAACAAAACTATGCTTAGCACTTCAATTCAGTTCTGTGCCTTTCAGTATCCAATTCACTATAGACTAGTCAGAGTTGCATAAAAATTGAGGTCTATTTAAGTAGTGCTGTTCTTTTAAATGATTATATCATTATATCTAGGTCTTTGCTAAAATAAAATGCATACCTTAAATAAAATTAGCTGCTCTGGATAGAATGCTAATTCATAATTGTTCACTTAAGTTGCCTTTTATTATTAAACTGTTCGATCATAACTTTTAATTAGTAGGCAGTTTTGTTTTCTCATCCTGCTGCCAGCTGAAGCTCTTCAGAGATAATTAATACCCAATTAAGGGTGTCTTTCCATTGCTGCTTGTATTAAGAGCCACACAGGGAGCATAACCTGTAAATCAGGGTGGGTTACTTGTCATCTCTCAGGGGGTCCCTTGTTCAAAGGGACCTGATCAAGGAACGCGGGGGGGTGTCCACTGAGAACCATCCACTGAGAACCACCCCTCCTTTCCTTAATGCCGACCCCTCTACAATCTCAAACCCGCAACCCCCATTCCAGATATCTCCTCCCATCATCATTTACCTCTGACCTACCCTGCTCTGCGATCCTCAGTGGGTGTTAGCCACTGCCTCTCTGATGGCGCTGCTGAACAGAAGAGCTTCTGATTGGCTGGCAGCTCTTGGTAAGTGAGTCTTCACCACCCCCTGACCCTTCACCCCATCCCTCTCTCATGGCATCCTGATCCTGTGGAAGGTCCTCTGGTGGCCTGTAAATTGCCAAATTGGCTCATAATTTGGCAGGATTTCCCCAAAGGAGGAAATGTGTCTCTATCACCAGCTCTCCAATAGTGGCTGAGATCCCCATCACTTCCATAAAATTCCCCACTTAGTTACAATCTGTTTACTTGCGTCAGTTTTAAAAGTAACACCGAAACATCTATTCATTATCTGTATAGCTCCTTAAACAACACATTTTGATCATTTTATCATTTAGGTGGTTAGCACTGCTGCCTCACAGTGCCAGGGACACGGGTTCAATTCCCAGCTTGGGTCACTGTCTGTGCGGAGTCTGCACATTTTCCCCGTGCCTGCGTGGGTTTCCTCCAGATGCTCCAGTTCCCTCCCACAGTCTGAAAGATGTGCTGGTTAGGCCCATTGGCCATGCTAAATTCTCCCTCAGTGTACCCAAACAGGCACCGGTGTGTGGCGACAAGGCAATTTTTACAGTAACTTCATTGCAGTGTTAATGTAAGCCTACTTGTGACAGTAATAAATAAAATCTGCAAAGAATAATTGTGCTTCAAACTGGATGGCATCAGTACTAGGGAAAGAGTACCATTGAGACGTCCTTCACCTGAACTACCTGGGACCAGTGTCCTGCTAAATTATATAATTAGGGCTGTACTGGGGGCTTTAAACTAAATAGAGGTGTGTGTGGGGGAGGATGGAGGAAGTGGGGGAGAGGATATATGTGAGGGGAGGTTTGGAAATGTTAAAGAATAAGCTCAAGGCAATCGTGCAGGGTTGCAATACATGTAATAATTACCAGAGTGTGAGAGAAAGGGACAGAACATACAAACAAAAGAATGAACCAGCAAATGAGATCAGAAGAGGGAAAAATGGTAACAAGACAGAAAGAAGACTATCTGAATATATACAGCAAGTGGGAGGCAATGGCCTAGTGGTATCATCACTAGACAATCCAGAAACTCAACTAATTTTCTGGGACTCACGTTCGAATCCTGCCATGGCAGGTGATGGAATTTGAATTCAATAAAAAATAGCTGGAATTAAGAATCTACTGATGACCACGAAACCACTGTTGATTGTCGGAAAAACCCATCTGGTTCACTAATGTCCTTTAAGGAATGAAATTTGCTGTCCTTACCTGGTCTGGCCTACGTGTGAGTCCGGAGCCACAGCAATGTGGTTGACTCTCCACTGCCCTCCAAGGGCAACTAGGGATGGGCAATGAATACTGGCCAGCCAGAGATGCCCATGTCCCATGAATGAATAAATCATAATAATATAGATGAATTGATAGAACGAATAGGAAAAAGTAAGTATATGATATGATAACCATTTTGGAGATATGTTAGCAAAGTGACTACAGCTAGGACCTGAATATTCAAGGGTATTTGCCATTTTGGAAGGGCAAGAAGAAAGGAACAGGAGGTGGGGTGGCTCTGTTAATAAAGAATGAGATCAGTACAGTGGTGAGAAATGATCTTGGTTCAGGTGGAGGTGAGAAATGGAAAAGGGAAAATATCACCAGTGGAAGTAATTTTTTGCCCCTCTGACAGTAGCTACACTGTAGGAATATAAAATGACAAATATTTAGGGGATTTAAGATTGTGTCCAGGATCCGCTACTGACATATAAGCATGTCATAAATATTTAAATCGGCTTTGTACCCAAAAAAGGGCATAAAGCCAATTTTGCTGGCAAAACAGGGCTGGTATGATCAGGAGAGGTGAGAAACTGGGCGCATTTCTGATTTTTCGCCTCCCACCTGATCGTACCACCTTACCTCACCGAATGACAGCGGGATGAGCTCATAGGATCACGCCCTATGACTCTATGACTTTGGAACTTGAGATATTTCATAACTCCCAATAAATATATATTCCATTGAAAAAGACTCTACAAGGAGTATGCACCACCTATGGCTAACTAAGGAACTTAAGGATGAGGTTAAGTATACAGGTGGTGTAGTGGTATTGTCACTGGACTAATAATCTCGGGACCCAGGGTTCGAATCCCACCAGATGGAGAAATTTGAGTTCAATAAATGTCTGGAATTAAAAGTCTAACGGGTCACATAACAAACAGGAAGTGCAATGCTGCCTGATCAGTTTAAGTTTAGATTTATTTATTAGCGTCACAAGTAGGCTTACATTAACGCTGCAATGAAGTTACTTTGAAAATCCCCTAGTCACTACACATGGCGCCTGTTTGGGTACACTGAGGGAGAATTTACCGTGGCCAATGCACCTAAACCAGCACATCTTTCGGACTGGAAGGAAACCCACGCAGACACAGGGAGAACGTGCAAACTCCACTCAGACAGTGACACAAGTCAGGTATTGAACCCAGGTCCCCTGGCGCTGTGAGGCAGCAATGCTAACAACTGTGCCACCGCACCGTAATCGTCCGAGATATATTTCTACTCCAACATGCCTGAGGACTGCAAGATTTAAATCCACCAAAGAAATCAACTAGTATCAGAAAGAGTAGGCTACCATCCTTTTGTGGAATGACTATTCTGAGACTCATGGTCAAGCCGGTTTGATAATCCATGTAATATGACAAGTCTGAATCACTGCCCTAATTGACTGCTCTGATTTGTATAACTAGCAGCAGCTTGATGATTGACTTCAGTAGAAATGGCAAGTGGTTTGTGTTGGTTGTCTGATATAGGTGGATGCCCATGATAAGGGTGTAAATCGTGGGAGTGTATCTATCGAAATGGAATTATGTGGTACATGTTAATTTACTGTCACACATGGTGAGCAGTCTAAGCACTTGAGTGCCAAATGTTGCGCTGTTTAAACATGCAATATTTCAAAAATTCCTTTTTATTTGCAGGACAAGAAGACATATAATGGAAAGGAACATCCCACAATGAAGGGGAGCCCAGAAATATCAAGCCTCAACTTCCTCTGAAGCGGCAACACTAACATCATTATAACACATCTTCCTGATCTGCTTCTCTAGGCTTTGGAGAACAGGCTGCTAGCACGGCAAGAGAGCTGAAGCATACCAGCAGCTTACGTCATTCACACCAACTGTTGTAAGTACCAATGCAGCTACATCAACCAGAGATATGTAATAGTAAATATTAGGAGGTGATACCAAATACATCACTGTGCATGGGTACAGAGGAGTGAGCCATAGGATAGACAGAATCTGCTCTCCGACCTGTGTCCTTGCAAATCAGTATTCATTCTTACTGAGTGTCCAGCAGGAGGAAGAAGACCAGAAAAGGCATGCATTTGGCTGGTGGCTTTCAAAGCGTTGTAATTTAAGCTTTTAACGCAAGATCTTTTTTGAGTTCAGCATCTCTGAACATTTCTGCAGATGCGCCTCCTTTCTACCTCTGGAATTTTACTTGTCCAACACTTACGGCTTGAACAGAAAATCTCTGAACTGATTTTCTGCTGGGGTCACCCTGGGCCAGCTGATCTAATTCCGGTGGACAGGGTTAGGAAGTTAGCTGGAGAGATGTCCCATCAGTGCCCAGCATAATGAGAGACTTAAGAAATGGCTTCCCTACGATGAATGAGCCTATTCAAATTAGGCACAAATGACAGGAATATGTCTCACCGTGTCTCTCAGTGATCTATCCTTGATCGGATATAACATTGCATATGCATTTTGAGCATATTATGCAGCTCTACGAGACATGATAGCCTCCCCTCATAGTTGCAGATTCAAAATCAGATTTTGTCCTTTCCAAAGCTAATGCAAAGTGAGAAAATCTTGCATTTATAAAGTGACTTTCATGGCCTTAGGAACATTGTGAAATATGCTAATAAATTAATTTCTTTTTTTCATGGTGTTGACTGGATTTTGTTTTATTTTGATTTTGACTTTGATTTTGGGACGGCACGGTAGCATAATGGTTAGCATTGCTGCCTCACAGCGCCAGCAACCTGGATTCAATTCCAGCCTTGGGTAGCTGTGTGGAGTTTGCACATTCTTCCCATGTCCGTGTGGGTTTCCTCTGGGTGCTCTGGTTTCCTCCGACAGTCCAAACATTTGCAGTTTAGGTGGATTAGCCATGCTAAATTGCCCCTTAGTTTCCACAGATGTGTAGGTTAGGGCTAAAAACGTGAGGTTATGAGGATAGGGTGAGCCTGGGTAAAATGCTCTGGCAGAGAGTTGGTGCACACTCAATGGGCCGAATGGCCTCCTTCTGCACTGTAGGGGTTCAATAATCTATTCGTTAATGGGGCATCACTGGTTGGGCCAGCATTTGCGAACCATCCTTAACTGCCCTCTACTTCAGTGGGCATTTAAGAATCAATTGCTGTGAGTCTGGAGTCACATGTAGGCCGGATCAGGTAAGGATAGCAAATTTCCTTCCTTAATGAACATTAGGGAACCTTTAGGGAACATTATGGGTTTTTACCATAAATCAGCAATGGTTTCATGGTTATCATTAGACTTTTAATTCCAGATTTTTATTGAATTCAAATTTCACCATCTGCCTTGGTGGGATGCAAACCCGGGACCCCAGAGTGTCTGGATTACGAGTCCAGTGACAATACCACTACGCCACAACGTCTCCATAGAATAGGATTGTGGAGGATGGCAAAAAAAAAACATGTTTTTGAACAATTGCTTTAAGCACCCCAAGTATCTAACACAAACAACATGCTTGCCTGGGACCACCAATATCAAACCCTGGTTTCATGTGTTAGCTCCTGTCAATTCTCTGCTTAAGATGAATTGCTTATATTGAGCTGGTAAAGTGTTTGCATTTACAATCTATTAATTTCAAGCTTCAGGTCAAGTTTTCTTTTCATTCTTTGCAATAAGGAGGTTTATCCTGAAGTCGATCTGATTACAAGCCTCGATGAACCAGCGATGTGACGCCAGCAATCAGCAAGATGTGCAACAGACAAACAGGCTTGTCAGTGGCAGGTTTAAACTTCGTGAAATAGCAAATTTACCACATTAAAAAAAACCCCCCGCTGAATTAAACGAATTGGCTCATCACAAGACATGCCTTTGTCACTGTCTAAATATTCCAAGTTTATCATGATAGATAAAAAGTTAAAAATAAACATGGGGGTTGGGGGGGGGGGGCGGGGTGGGGCGGTAGGGTGGGGGTAACCTGCATTCATTGAGAATTAATTGAGGAAATCACAAAAAATATCTTATGGAAAGGCACAAAGCTTGGAATCTGGAAGTGGATCGGTGATGCACCGTGTTTAACTGAAGACAATTCAAGCACAATAGAGTTATGGAGCAAGAGCTTCATTAGTCATGGTGAAAGGAGCCTGAAAAAATGCTCACAGCCTGCTTTGGTTTCATTAGCAGCTATTCCATAAAGACTCATTAAGAGCTTGTTTATCTGTCAACTTTAGGCTTTAGCTCTTAATCTTAAAATAGGTTTATTGAGCTGCTGTAGAAACGAATGTCCGCACAGAACATATACCGAGTAATCCAATCTTGAGATGCAACACTATAGATAATGCTAAATTAAAATGTTCAGTTGACATTTGCAAGCATACATTGATGAACTAGGCCTTTGGGCCAGGCTATTTTATAATGTATGGATTAATCTTGAAAATTACCTTTGTTACCATGAAATGTCAATAAAGTAATATCCAAAGTTAATTTTCAGGTAAGTAGCAAATATATAAAGAACAGGGCTCTCTGGCTAAACTTGGTTCCCGAAAGGGGCTTCCTTTTTTAAGTAGGAACTATTAATCATGAGTTTAGGTGGCAAATTCTGGATCCAATGCACCAGTGGTTTTGGCACTTGAGGAACCGGTTGAAAGCAAAATAATGTCGGGTGTGCACTGTCATTCATACTTTTGGCACAGCCACGTGCTGTTCGCTATGTCGTGAATGGGATTGTATTGTCCTCTTGTAATCATCCAGAGCTGCGAGATGGATCTCCTTGCTACTGTTAGTTAAAGGCATCATTATCCAACCTGCATACGAGGTGCGTTTGACCATCTACATATTTCTGCACAGTTAATGGACATAGGGTTGTTGGAGAAGTTGTGAGCCATTGTTTGAGTCAGACAGGAGTTGTGTTTGAGGCAGATGGGAGTTGTGTTTGAGGCAGATGGGAGTTGTGTTTGAGGCAGATGGGAGTTGTGTTAGACATTGGGAAAGAGTTGTATGTTTCTAACAATGCTCTGAGTACACCACTTGCTCTTGGTCAAGGAGGCTACAGCTGGAATTCCCCTTAGTTTGCAGCATTAGAGAGAGTGGCGTTTGCTACCGAATAAACCTGTTGGACTTTAACCTGGTGTTGTTAGACTCCTTACTGCATTAGAGAGAGGCAGAGAAAAGGCAGCAGAGAAGGCAAGCTCCTTGCAAAGGCAAATGGAGGGCTCTCCGCAAGTGATCTTACCCAGCAGGGGTCTTCAGAGAACATGTCTACTTGCACCTAAGCCAGGAGCTGTGTGTCTGGCTGCTGTGCTTCACCAAGGAGTTGATCATAGAACTGTGTGATTGGACCTGCACCCACAGAACAATGCGGGAACAGCACGCCAGGAGCTATCAAGGTGAGCAGTCCAAAGATGTGCGGGTTAGGTTGATTGGCCAGGTTAAAAAAAAAAAATTGCCCCTTAGAGTCCTGGGATGTGTAGGTTAGAGGGATTAGCGGGTAAAATGTGTGGGGGTGGGGCCTGGGTGGGATTGTGGTCGGTGCAGACTCGATGGGCCGAATGGCCTCCTTCTGCACTGTAGGGTTTCTATGTTTCTATGTTTCTATGAATGTGGTCCTCATTTCTTCTCAACTGATCCTTCCAGGCTGGAACAATTAACATCACCAACATATCACAGTTCACCATTCCCCTGGGCGATCACAGAGACTTGTATACCAGAAAAGCGGATTTCTGTCAAGAGAGAAGCAGGAAGAGTGGCCATGTAGATTTGCCATAAGACCGGGCATCTCCATGACACACACTGCATGTATATGACCTTGGGGGCATTGCATCTCAATGCAGAAATGGGAGCAGTCATGATGTATCCATCCTACATCAAGCCCACAGTTCTAGCCATCTTCGAACCACCACATCAAACCAGAGGGCTGGTGACAAGGGCTGTCCATTAACGCATGGCTAATGACTCTGCTCCCCAAAACCCACTACACATAGCAAGGGCTCCGACAATGAGAGCCATGAGGAGTGTCATGGAGCAGATGACTGACATCCTAAAACAATGGATCCACTGAACCACTCAAAGCAGGGAATGAGGGGGTGGAATTTCTCTAGTACTTAGAGTGTTCCTTCTGATTCATGGTGACCTGATCTATCATTTACAACCTGACTACCATGTTTCTTTCAACCTCCTGCACCCAAGAACCTAACAGTCCTCTCTCCAGTCTGTTGAATCATCGTTCAGGTTTCCTCTTGCTCCTAATCAGTTTACCAGCCAGTTGAATGAGCTGGAGCAACCAGAATGCACCTTCACTTTAAGAAGTGCAGGTTAGCTTCGAACAGTGTAAGCCCACACAAACTTGGGACCCTGCTAAACATGCAGTGATTCAGCAGCACATTTAGCACTGGGCTGCATGTTACCATCATGGAAATGAACAGGCAGAACAAAGTTTGCTTTATTTCCACAGGTGTGTATTCATTGCGCATCACAAGTCCCACACTCGTTATAGGGATCTATTAAATTTTTAGCTCTTAATGTCTGGTTTACTAAGAATATTGATCAGTTACCAAGTTAACTATTCTGACGTATGTCCATCTAATTTAAGTTGACACACAACATAGAGTAAATAAAGAGATTGCTCATATTGTTTGATGTCGTATGACATATGTAAAAAAGCTGTTTCATTTCGTTGCTTGATATTGAAGAACATATACTCCAGCTAGCCTATTCACCCTTATAAAAGATATCCCTTATATCAAAGGGATTATTTCAATTAGGAATTCTCACTGTTGTAAAGTACCCAAAACTACTTTCATTATCACTTCTTGTGCAAGGTCACAAGGTAGTTATGGATGGAGAAAGATTTGACTCATCTTAACTTCTTCATTTAAATATATCCAGCAATCCCCCTGGAACAGCATCTAATTATTTTGTCAATGTTTCCAGGGTTTTCATCTGCATTGCCTGATCTAAAGTTCATTCCATTTGTTGATCAGTTTTTGCATAAAAAAGAATTTCCTGAAGTGTAGTCCCAAATTTGACTTCCACTAATATGAGCCAGTGCCCTCTTGTTCGACTGTAATAATTTACACTTTCTATACCATTTAACAACCGCTCAACCGGGTAACGTCGTCTCCTTTGAAAATGGAGAACTCAGTCTTTTCTCCTGATTCAATCCTTGAATTAGTCAAATGTTTCTGCCGAGAGGGGGTCAATTCACATAAATGCCCAGGTGTGTAGGTTGATTTGTGCCAATGCAGTGTGAGTGTGTGTTACATTGGATTACATTCCTTACCATGAATCCATATTGCGTCAGTGTGGCCCATTTAGAAATATGAAAATGTTCCTCTCATGGCTGCCGATGCCAAGGGAAGGTTTTCTACGGATCTCCAAGATTTTCCATTCCAACTGATATTTGGCTATCATAAAGGACCAGCAAATTATGCTGTCATCCTCCTTCCCTGAGGCAAGTTATTTCTAGAGTCTAAACTTTTGGATCCTACTTTATCAGTAAATGAGTATTTAGAATACTTAGGATGTCCTGAGGCTTAATATTAAATACAACATTGCAACTGGAGTGCAGTGCACCTTGCTAGTGAAACTGCAACATATCTGGTCCTCAAGTAAATATAATTCCACATTGATGCTTCACACTGATTTCTCAGGGGATTTAGAAATATATTGGTTCCTTTGAGAATAGAATCATAGAGTACAGAAGGAGGCCATTTGGCACATCGAGTCTGCACCGACCCAGGCCCTATCCCCATAACCCTATGCATTTATCCAAGCTAGTCCCCCTGTCACTAAGGGGCAATTTAGCATGGCCAATCCACCTAACCCTCACATCTTTGGAGTGTGGGAGGAAGCCGGAGCACTCGGAGGAAACCCACGCAGACACAGGGAGAATATGCAAACTCTATATAGACAGTCACCCAAGCTGGGATTCGAACCTGGGTCCCTGGTGCTGTGAGGCAGCAGTGCTAACCACTGTGTCAGTGGATATGGACCCCAAGATCTCTCTGTTCCTCCACAGTCTTCAGAACCCTACCTTTGACCCTGTAATCCACATTTAAATTAGTCCTACCAAAATGAATCACCTCACATTTATCAGGGTTAAACTCCAGTTTGATTTCAGTTACTTCTCTTGGGCCTCTCTGATTAGTGGTATTATTAAAAGGATGCTAAGGCTCTTTGGAGCCCAATGAAGTCATTGGCTCAATGACAGGACTGTTTTGTGTCGGAAAATGTGGTCAACATGACGCGCTTTGAAATTAAGCTCACCAAATATTAGTAAATAAATGCTTAATGTGCTCATGTAAAATTCCTTAGCCAACGATTTAAATGGAGGCATTAAACAGTTTCAGATAAATGGATCAAACGAGTGGACAAAGGAATTTTAGATGACTGCTATTAAGCGTTTGTACACCAATATTCATGGTCTAATTATGTGTCCATTGAGGCAATTGCTGCAAAGATTGCACAGGGAGAGAAATGAGCAATGTTTTAAGATGATCTAGTGCTTCCATTAAATAACAATACATGGGCCTGACCTTAATGAAGATGCAGGAGTTGTGTGATTATGCAGTCACTGCCACCAAAAGATTTGGGCTTGGTGCGGCATGGACTAACATTACTGATTCACTGAGGGTAGCTGATGTATGCTGCTTTAACTTTAATGAGATGCTCCAGAAAATCCAGCTTATTCCACAATTAACATTAAGCTTCGGTTAAGGGTGCCCTATGCAACCTACTGTGGCATTGAGTGTAACACTTGCTGAAAGCATTCGAGTGAAAGGGAAATACAAATGTCCTTACGTGTTCGTAGACATCAGCTGTCTACTATTTTATTTATTCTTTTGAATAATTTATTTCGGTTTAATTCTGTGATGCATTGTAAACAGTGATAGAAACTGCATGGAACCAAAACCACAGTATAGCATTTTACTATTCAATGTGACATTTTATATAAACTATGTGCTTATTAAGCACATAAACCAGCAAACCATCGTCCTAAATGACCTTATAGCACCTGTTGTGCTATTATCATGGAAAATAAGAATGTAGGTTCGTATGGAATGCGAAAAGGCCACTCAAGCTTCAGCAAACAAAATAGTTACATTTGGTTTGCACTTCTGACATCCCAAGGTGCTTTCAGTTGGAGAAATGAAAAGCATCATTGCTGAGCCACGGGAGGTGGGGGGAGATGTCGAGTTAGAAGTGAGCAAACGGCTGCTGAAAAGATGCATTTTAAAATGTTCTTTTCAAGGTGAAGAGCGAAGTGAAGCGAAACACTTCTGATATGTCTTCCTTTTTCCTCAACCCAGAATTCCCCCCCAAAATGGTTGACAACTGGGTGGGCACCATTTCTTGCACTTCTGCTCTTGCCCCCTTCCCCTCCCTCCCAGAACAAGGGGAGAGGATTCACTTTGTCCTCACCTTCCAACCCACCAGACTCCATATTCAATGGATTGTCCTCTGTTATTTCCACCATGTCCTGGGTGATGCCACCACCAGCCCCCTCCCCTTCCAGCATTCCAAAGGGATTATTCCCTCCATTACATCCGAGTTAACTGGCTGATCCTTCCCAACACCCCCTTCACTTCCCATGGTACCTTTCCATGCAAGCCATAGGAAATGCATCCCCTGCCCTTTTATAATAAAAGCAAAATGTGCTGGAAAAACTCAGTGGGCGTGATTTTACTGCCTTGCTTGAGCAAGACTGGTAATTCTTGCCCGAGGTCAACGGAGATTTCCGTTGTTGGACCCTCGCCCGCTCCGATTCCGTGGCGGGTGAGGCGGTAGAGTTCCAGCCAGTAGACCTGGCAGCATCTGTGGAGAGAGAGACAAAGTTAACGTTTCCAGTTTAATATGACTCTTGTTTCAATATGTCCTGTAACCTCCTTTCTTCTCACTGTCCAAGCCCCAAACACTCATTCTGCATGAATCAGAAATTTACATGTATGCCTTTTAATTTAGTATTGTGTATTCGCGGACCACAATGCAGTCTGCTCTACACTGGGGAGACCAAACACAAATTGGGTGTCCGCTTTGCAGGACACCTTCATTTAATCCACAAGTACGGTCCTGAGCTTCATTTTATGTGTTAAACTTTCTCTCTCGCGCTGACCTCTCTCTCCTTAGCCTCCTGCAGTTTTCTGATGCCACTCACTGTAAGCCTGAGGAACGGTACCTCATCTTTCAATTAGGCACTTTTCCGCCTTCCAGACTCGAGATTGAATTCAACAATTTCAGACTGTAACCTTTGGCCCCCACATTGTTCCCTGTTACTTTGCAAGTTTTGATTTTAACTTATCCTTCTCCTATTTGGCTTGAGATGGCAGCTGTTCATCATTCTGCCATTCAGACATCTTTTGTTTCACTCATTCCATTACCATGCCCTCTGACCTTATATCACTAACCACTTTGTCATTTAATTTTGCTTCCCCTCACCGTATCACGGACCTTTGTTTTTGCTTCTTATCCCCGCTCTCCCTTTCATTTGCTTGAAACCGATTATATTTCTATCGTTTCCCAGTTCTGATGCTGCCTGACCTGCTGAACATTTTCAGTTTGTTCTGTTTCTAGCTCAGATTTTTGTGTTATAGTGCTGTGATTATGAGAGTAATTCAACACAACACACAGAGGTACATCAGGTAGGAAGGTAATGAGACACGATTGCTATGCGATCCTGTCCTCCCAAGTCTCTACCATGGACTATGCTCAGGCAATTCTCTATGCTGAAGTTCAATGGAACTTTAACCACCATGCCAGTCATGGGAATTTTCAGCCTGCATCGACTGAGGAGGATTTTTGAGACAGCCATTGAAAGAGATATCAGTTATGTTAATATTCTTGTAGAATCTGTTTGCACATAGATTAATGAGTATGTTAGGACCGAGCCATGTCGAAGAGGTAAGCAAGGGATGGGCATGAATGATATAGGGTGGCACAGTGGCTAGCACTGCTGCCTCACAGCGCCAGGGTCCCGGGTTCAATTCCGGGTGACCGTGTGGAGTTTGCACATTCTCCCCGTGTCTGCGTGAATTTCCTCCAGGTGCTCCAGTTTCCTCCCATAGTTGAAAGATGCGCCAGTTAGGTTGATTGGCCATGTTAAATTAGCCCTAATGTCAGGGGGATTAGCAGGGTAAATATGAACAGTTACGGGAATAGGGTCATAGTGGGGTTGTGGTCGGTGCAGATTCGATAGGCCGAATGGCCTCCTTCTGCACTGATTCTATGATATCACAGTCTTCGGGTGGCAACATATCTGCATCCTTCCATCAAATAACTGCACACACGCCAGAGAGCACATGGGCAAGGCCACTACCGAAGGTATTTATAGAGGTGCAAAACTATCACCATCTCAAAGCCCTTTGACAAGTCTATTCAGCTCCCTATTTGATATATTAAAGTAAAATATATTTTTAGAACAAAATTGTAAGAATTTACTCTGACTCTGTGTAAAGATGCTCGTTCACCAGTTTAGGGAAAACACAAGTTGCTTATTTATAGGTTAAAACGATACAGAGGTTTTCAGCCTTGTGGCTGCAACCAGCTCCTGAAATGACACTGAGTACGGAAGCCCACCCTTGCCAGAGGGCTACCCCCACCCTGCTCCCTGATTGGTTCCCCAGGTCATGTGACCCTTACTCTGCAGATTGATCATTAAAGGGACAATCACCACACTCTGAGACTTCAGATATGAATGCCATGCATTTGCTGCTGTGTTAAATTTAAACTTTAAGGTCAGCAACTATATAAAAACTGCACTGATGGATTAGAAAGCACTATGACTATAAAACTGCCCGAAGTATGGAAGGTACTGTGCCTTTAAGAAATGTATTTGTTTTAATCTAGATTAATGCATGGTTCTTATTTTAGTGTTATCCCCTGGGATATTTCAGAGTGGGGCTTGATTAGGTTGATGGACAGGTAAGGTCATATGACTGGGCAGAGGTAGGCTTACAGAGAGAAATCAGGAGCAATCTGCTGTTCAGGATCTGTCTCTCTTTCTGTGTCTGGAGTTGGGGACTGGAATCTGCTAGGAAATAAGTCTGAGATTTCTCTGAGATTCTGCTGTTTGGGAGTGGATCTTTCTCTGGAGGTGGCTATATGAGAATCAGAAGACAGGTGCCCAACTGCACCTCTGTCCAGAGGTATTAAAAGGCTTGAACTCTGGCACCACATGACCTATTTGGTTTTTGTGCTAATTAATTTTGAGTGGCAAAATTGAGTGGCAAACTCAATACGGTCTTTTAAGAGACTCCTGGATGAGTACATGGGACTTAATAGGATGGCGGGTTATAGGTAGGCCTAAAAGGTAGGGATATGTTCGGCACAACTTGTGGGGCCGAAGGGCCTGTTTTGTGCTGTAGTTTTTCTATGTTTCTAATTTTGAGAAGGGTATATGTTTATGGGGATATTGCTTTAATTTGGAAATATGGAGATTGCTAGTTGTTAAAAAATACACTTTGTCATGTTTAAATATTTGAATTGGTAAAGTTATGCTAATTCTTTTTGTTGTATTCTAACTGTGTTCGTAAATAAAGTTTATTTTGATAAACCTAGTGGGTCAATAGAATTATACTGGAGCAAAATAAATCATGCTCACCCTAATGCCAAAATCAAAAGGAAAAGTTAGGGTTCTAGATAGACTTCAAAGTAAAGTAAAATTAAAGATTATTTATCAGTCACAAGTAGGCTTACATTGACACTGTAATGAAGTTACTGTGAAAATCCCCTAGTCGCCAGATTTGGCACTTGTTCGGGTACACTGAGGGAGAATTTAGCATAGCCAATCCACCTAACATGCACATCTTTGGACTGTGGGAGGAAACCGGAACACCTAGAAGAAACCCTTGCAGACACAGAGAGAACATGTAGACTCCACACAGACAGTGACCCAAGCTGGGAATTGAACTGGGGTCCCTGGCACTGTGAGGCAGCAATGCTAGCCATTTTGCCGCCCTGTATATTCATAATATACCTCGGGAGTTTCTGATCTGGGCCCTAATGCTACGTCAAAGCAGTGAAACCATGGGGAATATAGTTACAGAAGAAATGTGAAGTGAAAAAAAAAAAATCGGACCTCTCAGGGACAAAAGTGGGGAATTATGCTTGGAGCCCAAAGAGGTAGGGGAGATCCTAAATGAATACTTTGCGTCGGTATTCACAAAGGAGGGATGTGTTGACTGGGAGTGTCTCGGAGGGGAGTGTTGAACCGTTGGAGAAAATCTCCATTACAAAGGAGGAAGTGTTAGGTTTGTTAGAGAATATAAAGACTGACAAATCCCCAGGGCCTGATGGAATCTATCCAAGGCTGCTCAGGGAGACGAGAGGTGAAATCGTTGGGCCTCTGACGCAAATCTTTGTCTCGTCACTGGACACAGGTGAGGTCCCAGAGGATTGGAGGATAGCCAATGTGGTCCCGTTATTTAAGAAGGGTAGGAAGGATAACCCGGGTAATTATAGGCCGGTGAGCTTGACGTCCGTGGTGGGGAAGTTGTTGGAGAAGATTCTTAAAGATAGGATGTATGCGCATTTAGAAAGGAATAAACTCATTAACGATAGTCAACATGGTTTTGTGAGAGGGAGGTCATGCCTCACTAACCTGGTGGTGTTTTTTGAAGAAGTGACCAAAATGGTTGACGAAGGAAGGGCCGTGGATGTTGTCTATATGGACTTTAGTAAAGCATTTGATAAAGTCCCTCATGGTAGGCTAGTGAAAAAGGTTGGATCCCATGGGATAAAGGGGGAGGTGGCTAGATGGGTGGAGAACTGGCTTGGTCATAGAAGACAGAGGGTGGTAGTGGAAGGGTCTTTTTCCGGCTGGAGGCCTGTGACTAGTGGTGTACCGCAGGGCTCTGTATTGGGACCTCTGCTGTTTGTGATTTATATAAATGATCTGGAAGAAGGAGTAACTGGGGTGATCAGTAAGTTTGCGGACGACACAAAACTGGCAGGACTTGCAGATAGTGAGGAACATTGTCAGAGGCTACAGAAGGATATAGATAGGCTGGAAATTTGGGCAAGGAAATGGCAGATGGAGTTCAATCCTGATAAATGCGAAGTGATGCATTTTGGTGGGAATAATGTAGGGAGGAGCTACACGATAAATGGAAGAACCATAAAGGGTGTAGAGACGCAGAGGGACCTGGGTGTGCAAGTCCACAGATCTTTGAAGGTGACGTCGCAGGTGGAGAAGGTGGTGAAGAAGGCATATGGCATGCTTGCCTTTATAGGACGGGGCATAGAGTATAAAAGTTGGGGTCTGATGTTGCAGATGTATAGAACGTTGGTTCGGCCGCATTTGGAATACTGCGTCCAGTTCTGGTCGCCACACTACCAGAAGGACGTGGAGGCTTTGGAGAGAGTACAGAGGAGGTTTACCAGGATGTTGCCTGGTATGGAGGGGCTTGGTTATGAGGAGAGATTGGGGAAACTGGGGTTGTTCTCCTTGGAAAGACGGAGGATGAGGGGAGACTTAATAGAGGTGTATAAAATTATGAAAGGCATAGATAGGGTGAACGGTGGGAAGCTTTTCCCCGGGTCGGTGGTGACGTTCACGAGGGGTCATAGGTTCAAGGTGAAGGGGGGGAGGTTTAACACAGATATCAGAAGGACATATTTCACACAGAGGGTCGTGGGGGCCTGGAATGTGTTGCCGGGCAAAGTGGTGGAGGCGGACACACTGGGAACGTTTAAGACTTATCTAGACAGCTATATGAACGGAGTGGGAATGGAGGGATACAAAAGAGTGGTCTAGTTTGGACCAGGGAGCGGCGCGGGCTAATTGTTCCTTGTTTCTCGTTTCAAGGCTTCATTCTATGATCATCTTGCTGGTGCCAGTACAGAGCGAGACTGCGGATAGTTGGGAACCTGTCTCGGGGGCAGGGAATTCATATGGTGTTCGTGGAAGTGGAAATGACTAGGGTTGGGAAGCATTTTCCGATCAGGGCCATTGTGATCTCCTGGACTCGTTTCGATCGCCTCAGGGGGTCGGAGAGGAATTTCCCAGATTTTTTTTTCCCCATATTGGCCCTGGGGTTTTTCACTCTGGGTTTTCGCCTCTCCCTGGAGATCACATGGTCTGGAATGGGGGGGGTGGGGGTGAGTTAATAGGTTGTAATGAACAAAGCATCGTAGCTGTGAGGGACAGCTCGGTGGATAGGATATTGGTATGTAGATAGGCTGGAAAATTGGGCGGGGATCCTGGATTCAGGATTCAATCCTGGACCGGGGAGCGGCGCAGGCTTGGAGGGCCGAAGGGCCTGTTCCTGTGCTGTATTGTTCTTTGTTGTTGTTCTTTGTTAACCTTTAAGTAGGAGAGCCCCCATCCTTAAGTCTTTTTGGCATTAATCGTCTGTGACTGGAAAGATATTGTTCAGTGCATCAGATAGATCCAGCATTGTTTATATGTTTACTTTGTAACAATTGACAGTAATTATTTTGGTGTTTAGTCAGCCAACAGTGTTGAATTTGGTCAAAATCCAGGCAACATTGGATTTTTTTCCCCAGTGGGGAATATCTGAAGACATTAACCTAACAGTTCTCCAGAGTATTTATGCCCATCAGTTTAAAATCTTTAATCATGGGTAAAGCCTTTTGGTGGATGGTGAACTGTGTTTATAATTTTCAATTAAAGTTTGTACTGCAGAACTGGGTTCTACTCTTTCCTGCAGTGTCATAATGATACTTCGATGCCTGACAGGATTTATTGCAGATATCTCTATACGCACAGTTTGCCAGTGATGCTGTCATGCTGAGCAACTATATTGATCCGTCTAATGAGCAAGTGACAATTGGCAAACAAGGTATTGACTTGGAAGATGTTTCAAAGCATTGGACAAACTATGAAGCTTTTCAAGACTGAACTTGTGTCTAGTCAAAAGAGCTTAATCACTTCGATGTATTACAGCATGGTAGTCAATATTCTATAAAACTGATTCTGACGACAACTGACCATGCATTGCTGGGACATCTTTGATCAGAAACATCCTTGCAGAGCTGTAGGAAACTTGTTTGCAATGTTCCCTCATATTCAACAAGCCTTCCTTGATGTCACTCAACCACCTGGCAAGTTGAAGCTGAGGTGGATTTTCTCTGCGTTATTAATAGATGCAATTTAATCTGTCAAACTCCATCCAGGAGAGAGGGAACTATATGCTGAATTGACTTCACAAGAAAACAAATGGTAGATCTTTGCATTATCCTTGAGGAGACATTTCATAGAGAAGCCACAATGCAGTGGAACGAGTTACGCGTCCAAAGAAATACATTTATTTATTTAGCAAATACAAACCCCTGAAGCCAAGCGACTGCCTCCTCTTTTGCTAAGCTTAAGGTGATTAGTCTGCCTTTTGATCTATAGAGGGGACACTATTTGGCAATTGTTTGTGTCCTCTCTCAAGGGCATAAAGGGTTTGTACTGAGGCCCCAGTGGTGAAGGCTGGCTGCACATGGGCCCTGGCTTTTGTCCTGCACCTCTTTATCAAGGAGCACTCTTGTGATAGCTCAAAGCCCGTTGTTCAATAGGTGAGGGTTTGTCATAAGGAACTTGTTAGTGACTTCCTGAGTTTTCCATTACTTGATCCAAAGCATGTCCGCTTTTGGGGCTTGCTCGGAAACCTAGCCCCATATGGGGTGCAGAGCTGAAAGGCAGGCAGTGGTCATCATGCGGTAGTAAGCGAGCTGAAACGCAAATGGTTTCTAACAGCTTGTGTGTTTTTGTCAGTCGCAGATGTGTCAGAGAGTGATACTTGTGAGGACAGGAAGCCAGAGGAGGGGAATTGAGCAGAGGCTTCCAGTTATGATGCCCATTGTGGTGTTCTATTGAATGTCAACAAGATGTGTGTGTGAGATGATCTTTGTCAGACAGGTGTATAGTACTCTGCTGTGGAGAATGAAAGCACAAGTGCTGAGGCCCAGAGCACTGTAGCAGCAGTACCCCACATAGATCCAGAAAGTTAGGTTATTAGATTGTTTATATTTGTGGCTTTTGCTGCTGTTCCTTTGGATATTCCCAGAAGGATTGGTTCCAACTATATGAAGGTAAAGTCACCATAGTCCCAGATGACCATAGGCTGCTCTCCCCTTTGAAGGGGAGAGCTGACTGATGGTGATTTGAACTGAGGATCATCACACCTCAGGCAAGGGGCAAGGTTGAGGAGGCAGGCCTTCATGAATACCCTCCAACTTTATAGACTCACTTCGAAGTATATTGGGTTGGTATCATGCTTTGGTCTCTGACCATCGACTTAGATATGCATTTCTGTTTCAGCTCTGGCATTGTGGAGGTGGAATAAACTAGATATAGTTTTGGAGGGATTCAGCGTGAGAAGCTATGTGCTGCAGTCATCCGTCAACTTTATAAATGATAAATTGTTTCTATGCATGCAATCTAAAGAACGTTTAAAGTGGAAAACAGAAATATGTTGCAGCTGATAACTTCAGACAGTACAAATACAAACCAGTCACTTTTCCATCTTACAGGATAAAGATATATCTATGATATTTCAAAAGGAAAGTATATTATTCAAATAGGTACATGTGCATTCTTACAAGATCAGTGTTTCCAATCAAATTTAAATAGAACAGGATAGAACAGATGTGTTGAATCAGCATACTTTTCATTCCACAACATTCATTTTTTAGGAACAATACTAATATTCATTTCATTTATTCATTGACTTTCCTCAAGATGATTAGGGAACTGTGCAATGGCCTTTCTCCTCTCCCCACCACTTAAAACCGCAGTTCCGAAACTTCTCTGATTGCTCACTGTTCGGTAACTCCGTGGTAATACATTTCTCACTTCTTGAAGTCAACTTGCACTTTCATACCCAATAGATAACACGTTAAAATTCTTTCCACTTTGTAAACCAGCTTTTGCTTTTGATTCAGATTGGGTTGGCAGCAATCTTCCATACTTGCTAGAAAATTTCACACCAGATAATAGTTTGGCCTGTGCCTTCATGATGTGGCGGAACTGACATGATTTGTACAGCAGTGACTTTGGTCATGTGATTTAATGAGTCAACAGGGATCGAGTTCACAAGTATCGAGGAATGAATGCTAATAAACTGAGTGGAATCCACAGTCATTCCACTGTTCTTAGCACTGTAAAGTAATTTTCACTATTTTGTACAATTGAACGTATTAATTTGCTACATAAAGTATCATAGTTGGTCTCACCACAAGCTTCTAAACTAGAAATTACCGTTTATGAAATCAGTCTACAAACACTTGGCAGCTTTGTTATACACTCCACCCTATATTGACTTAGATCAGTTGAACTGAATGTAAACTGGGGTGTATAACAAGCGGACAATGTGATGTTGTCCATTTTTCACGACTGCCTGAAATGTATTTCTATCCCAATACTTCACTTTTACTGAAAATTTTAAGTAAAATGTTCTTATACATCCAAATTATTAAAATAAAGTAGCAATTTTAAACGTCTTTAAGCATTTAGATGTTCATAAATTCAACATACATATTCAAAAGTCTATGCAACCACAAAGCGTTTGCATTGTGTCCCTTTGTCTGCTGTTACAAATGAAGCATTGCCAAGTTATTTTAACCATCTTTTGGTCCAGATGTTACACTAAAAAACCCACATATTTTAAGCAGATGTTAAAGAAGCTATGGCACAATCTGAAGCAGGGTAAGAAGTTGTCCAAGTGCCCTCAATCACCAAAACGAGATTAACTGGCAATTCATTTCACTCCAGTTTGTGAAAACTTGCTAAGTGCAAATTAGCTGCCACAATTTGTTATATAGAAATAGTAATAGTGGTTATAAGTAGCTGTACTTTCAGATGCCCTGAGGTATATGACATAAACATAGGGGCCGGGATTCTCCCCAAAAAAATTCTGAGTGCCGTAAAAACGGGAATAACTCCCGCAGTTATTTTTTAAGCAGGATTTTCAAAATAAACCTCCCACACTCTATGCACTGCAGAGTGCCTCAGGGAGATTCACATTGAAAATCAATATTCCCGCTGGAGAGGCCGGCAGCATAGTGCTGAGGGGCCACTGCACATGCGCCGATCTGTCATAGCAGTGATCGGCGCATGTGTAGTAGCCGCATCCTGCCAGCCTCCCGATTGCTGGCCAGCTCAATCGCTGGCGAGCACACCACCCCGCATTGCACCCCCCCCCCCCTGCCCAATTGCTGGTCTCCCAGATGTCTCCGAGTCAGCCCCAATGTCGCCTCCCCACCCCTGGCCTGCCTTGATCTCTCCCCCCCCCCCCCCCCCCCCCCACCCTCCGGCAGTCCTGATCTCCCTGACAACCCACCCTCCCCGCCCACCCTGGCAGTCCCGATCTTCCGAGCTCCCCCTGACCACACACCTCCCACCCCATCCTGAAGGCCAACCCCAACCAGCCCCTTCCCTTCTTCTGCCACTGATCCCGAATGCAGAGTGGCAGCAGGACACCCCCACCCTCACCGCCCATAGGTCCCGCCCCTCCATAGGCCCTGCCCCATTCTGTCTTCCCCCCCTCCACCCCGGCACTGCCCAATGCCTGATGGACATTCCCACCTTCCCCCTTGGGCAGTTACAGGGAGCACTGCCAGATTAGCAGGCCCAGGGAGCATCCCTCCTTACCCCCGATCTCCGGGGGGAGGCCATCATGGCCTCTGTTTTCTCCTATGGGGTCAGCCGCCAGTTCCCCATTAGTAGCCCTGCTGGAGTGAACCACTCCTGGTGTGGGTTTGGGTGAAGAGGTTAGTGGGCCCAGAGACTTCAGTCCCGGGTCCGCTAATGACATTTAAACACTGATTTTAACATTTAAATCAGCTCCACACCAATTTCCAGCCCGAAGCTGATTACTCCAGAAAATCTGGCCCCGGAGATGCGCAGAGGCTGTGGCACCCAGCAAGGAGGTGGTGGCACTCAGCGGGGAGGTGGTGGTGCCCAGCGGGGAGGCTGTGGCGCCCAGCGGTGAGGTGGTGGCACTCAGCGGGGAGGTTGTGGTGCCCAGCGGGGAGGTTGTGGTGCCCAGCGGGGAGGTTGTGGTGCCCAGCGGGGAGGTGGTGGTGCCCAGCGGGGAGGTGGTGGTGCCCAGCGGGGAGGTGGTGGTGCCCAGTGGGGAGGCCGTGGCGTCCAGCGGGGAGGCTGTGGAGCTCAGCGGGGAGGCTGTGGTGCCCAGCGGGGAGGTTGTGGAGCCCAGCAGGGAGGTGGTGGTGCCCAGCGGGGAGGCCGTGGTGTCCAGCGGGGAGTCCGCTAAATGGCCTCCAATGATGCAGCGCAATAAGCTGGGAGAATTGCCCCAGGATGTTTCTTCCTCACTGATTTCTACTTTACAGATTTTCTATAGCACAGGAACACAGCACAAAGAATCATTGTGCATAAATCTGACCTCAATTCTGACAAATATTTTTGTGATAAAATCTCATTCTAAATTTGGTTTACAAAGCTATCAAAATGCTCACCAAAGACATGGTTGATCTTAGAACTCAGATCTTTCTTTTAGTGCTGAGAAATAATCTTGTTCTATTATCGGGGCTAACTGAGAAAGTTATGACAAATAATAGTTGTACACTATCGGCACTGTACATAGAAATAACATATATATAACTGGAGAACAAATTAAGGAGCGCATTTTTACAAAGATATCACATGGAAAATGAATATTCATCATCATTAAAGTCTTCACGTTCCAACTTTTTAACTGCAGTAATAATTTTGCACAAAAATAATCGGTAACAAAAGCAACTGTTCACACCAAAACTGTTCACAGTTTCTCACAATTCTCTAATTCTACATTATTTTTTATCTTATTTATTAGCTTCACAAGTAGGCTTACATTAACACTGCAATGAAGTTACTGTGAAAATCCCCTAGTCGCCACACTGCTGCGCCTGTTCGAGTACACTGAGGAAGAATTTAGCATGGCCAATGCATCTAACCTTTTGGACTGTGGGAGGAAATTGGAGCACCCGGAGGAAACCCACACAGACACGGGGAGAACATGCAGACTCCACACAAACAGTGATCCAAGCTGGGAATCAAGGTCCCTGGCGCTGTGAGGCCATGATATGGAGATGCCGGCATTGGACTGGGGTAAGCACAGTAAGAAGTCTCACAACCCCAGGTTAAAGTGCAACAGGTTTATTTGGTAGCACAAGCTTTCGGAGTGTCGCTCCTTCTTCAGGTGAGTGAGCTGTGAGGCAACAGTGCTAACCACTGTGCTACCGTGCCACCCCATTTGATATATGATATGTCACACGAAGTTAAAACATAGCACTTAAATATTGGAGGGCAATTCTATAATGCAACTTTGCTGTTAAGGAGTCTAAATGGACCACAGCACCAGCTACAGATAGGTCACAACACTAGTGGACTGATTCTACGAACTGCCCTTCTATGGAGAAAGATCTTACGATGTGGAGATGCCGGCGTTGGACTGGGGTAAACACAGTAAGAAGTTTAACAACACCAGGTTAAAGTCCAACAGGTTTATTTGGTAGCAAAAGCCACACAAGCTTTCGAGGCTCTAAGCCCCTTCTTCAGGTGAGTGGGAATTCTGTTCACAAACAGAACTTATAAAGACACAGACTCAATTTACATGAATAAGGGTTGGAATGCGAATACTTACAACTAATCCAGTCTTTAAGAAACAAAACAATGGGAGTGGAGAGAGCATCAAGACAGGCTAAAAAGATGTGTATTGTCTCCAGACAAGACAGCCAGTGAAACTCTGCAGGTCCACGCAACTGTGGGAGTTACAAATAGTGTGACATGAACCCAATATCCCGGTTGAGGCTGTCCTTGTGTGTGCGGAACTTGGCTATCAGTTTCTGCTCAGCGACTCTGCGCTGTCGTGTGTCGCGAAGGCCGCCTTGGAGAACGCTTACCCGAATATCAGAGGCCGAATGCCCATGACCGCTGAAGTGCTCCCCAACAGGAAGAGAACAGTCTTGCCTGGTGATTGTCGAGCGGTGTTCATTCACCCGTTGTCGCAGCGTCTGCATAGTTTCCCCAATGTACCATGCCTCGGGACATCCTTTCTTGCAGCGTATCAGGTAGACAACGTTGGCCGAGTTGCGAGAGTATGTACCGTGTACCTGGTGGATGGTGTTCTCACGTGAGATGATGGCATCTGTGTCGATGATCCGGCACGTCTTGCAGAGGTTGCTGTGGCAGGGTTGTGTGGTGTCTTGGTCACTGTTCTCCTGAAGGCTGGTAGTTTGCTGCGGGCAATGGTCTGTTTGAGGTTGTGCGGTTGTTTGAAGGCAAGAAGTGGGGGTGTGGGGATGGCCTTGGCGAGATGTTCATCTTCATCAATGACATGTTGAAGGCTCCGGAGGAGATGCCGTAGCTTCTCCGCTCCGGGGAAGTACTGGACGACGAAGGGTACTCTGTCCACTGTGTCCCGTGTTTGTCTTCTGAGGAGGTCGGTGCGGTTTTTCGCTGTGGCGCGTTGGAACTGTTGATCAATGAGTCTAGCGCCATATCCTGTTCTTATGAGGGCATCTTTCAGCGTCTGGAGGTGTCTGTTGCGATCCTCCTCATCCGAGCAGATCCTGTGTATACGGAGGGCTTGTCCGTAGGGGATGGCTTCTTTAACGTGTTTAGGGTGGAAGCTGGAGAAGTGGAGCATCGTGAGGTTATCCGTGGGCTTGCCAAGGCCAAGGCCAAGGCCATCCCCACACCTCAAACAGACCATTGTCCGCAGCAAACTACCCAGCCTTCAGGAGAACAGTGACCAAGACACCACACAACCCTGCCACAGCAACTCTGCAAGACGTGCCGGATCATCGACACAGATGCCATCATCTCACGAGAGAACACCATCCACCAGGTACACGGTACATACTCTTGCAGCTCGGCCAACGTTGTCTACCTGATACGCTGCAAGAAAGGATGTCCCGAGGCATGGTACATTGGGGAAACTATGCAGACGCTGCGACAACGGATGAATGAACACCGCTCGACAATCACCAGACAAGACTGTTCTCTTCCCGTTGGGGAGCACTTCAGCGGTCACGGGCATTCGGCCTCTGATATTCGGGTAAGCGTTCTCCAAGGCGGCCTTCGCGACACACGACAGCGCAGAGTCGCTGAGCAGAAACTGATAGCCAAGTTCCGCACACACAAGGACGGCCTCAACCGGGATATTGGGTTCATGTCACACTATTTGTAACTCCCACAGTTGCGTGGACCTGCAGAGTTTCACTGGCTGTCTTGTCTGGAGACAATACACATCTTTTTAGCCTGTCTTGATGCTCTCTCCACTCCCATTGTTTTGTTTCTTAAAGACTGGATTAGTTGTAAGTATTCGCATTCCAACCATTATTCATGTAAATTGAGTCTGTGTCTTTATAAGTTCTGTTTGTGAACAGAATTCCCACTCACCTGAAGAAGGGGCTTAGAGCCTCGAAAGCTTGTGTGGCTTTTGCTACCAAATAAACCTGTTGGACTTTAACCTGGTGTTGTTAAACTTCTTACTGAAAGATCTTACACCAGGTGTATAGTCCCACATTTACCTGTCAGTCTGAAAGGCCACACAGGACAAGCAGGAATCAGATATCAGTATCATTTCTAGTGCAGGTCCTTCTAAAATATCATTGACTGCTTTTTTCATTATTTCCAGTTTACGTGAATTAAAACAAAGAACAAAGAACAAAGAACAAAGAACAATACAGCACAGGAACAGGCCCTTCGGCCCTCCAAGCCCGCGCCGCTCCCCGGTCCAGGATTGAATCCTGAATCCAGGATCCCCGCCCAATTTTCCAGCCTATCTACATACCAATATCCTATCCACCGAGCTGTCCCTCACAGCTACGATGCTTTGTTCATTACAACCTATTAACTTACCCCCACCCCCCCATTCCAGACCATGTGATCTCCAGGGAGAGGCGAAAACCCAGAGTGAAAAACCCCAGGGCCAATATGGGGAAAAAAAAATCTGGGAAATTCCTCTCCGACCCCCTGAGGCGATCAAAACGAGTCCAGGAGATCACAATGGCCCCGATCGGAAAATGCTTCCCAACCCGAGTCATTTCCACTTCCACGAACACCATATGAATCCCCTGCCCCCGAGACAGGTTCCCAACTATCCGCAGTCTCACTCTGTACTGGCACCAGCAAGATGATCGTAGAATGAAGCCTTGAAACGAGAAACCAGGAACAATTAGCCCGCGCCGCTCCCTGGTCCAAACTAGATCACTCTTTTGTATCCCTCCATTCCCACTCCGTTCATATAGCTGTCTAGATAAGTCTTAAACGTTCCCAGTGTGTCCGCCTCCACCACCTTGCCCGGCAACACATTCCAGGCCCCCACGACCCTCTGTGTGAAATATGTCCTTCTGATATCTGTGTTAAACCTCCCCCCCTTCACCTTGAACCTATGACCCCTCGTGAACGTCACCACCGACCCGGGGAAAAGCTTCCCACCGTTCACCCTATCTATGCCTTTCATAATTTTATACACCTCTATTAAGTCTCCCCTCATCCTCCGTCTTTCCAAGGAGAACAACCCCAGTTTCCCCAATCTCTCCTCATAACCAAGCCCCTCCATACCAGGCAACATCCTGGTAAACCTCCTCTGTACTCTCTCCAAAGCCTCCACGTCCTTCTGGTAGTGTGGCGACCAGAACTGGACGCAGTATTCCAAATGCGGCCGAACCAACGTTCTATACATCTGCAACATCAGACCCCAACTTTTATACTCTATGCCCCGTCCTATAAAGGCAAGCATGCCATATGCCTTCTTCACCACCTTCTCCACCTGTGACGTCACCTTCAAAGATCTGTGGACTTGCACACCCAGGTCCCTCTGCGTCTCTACACCCTTTATGTGTAACCATTACTTGTTTTTAAAAATACCATTAGCAAAGTGATTTTATAACTAATGGAATTATCCATACCTACTGTCATGGGATTAGCAGTTTAAAATAAAGCAGCGGTATTCAAGTAATTGGTTTCTTTAAAATCTAATTGTCTGAAAATGGTTTGGGCCACCCAGTGAAGGGTTTAAACAGGTACAGCAGAGGCACCATGTGCTTTGGTCACATGTTGCAAAATGCCTTCCAAACAGCAGCATGCCATCACTCTCAGGGAAGTGTGTCACATGACCGAGCCTCAGTTTCACTTCGGCCTGGAGCAGAACACAGACACACAGCTCTGCAGCTCTGATGTTCTCAAGCTTTCGATCCATCTATAACTGTCCACCTGTGCCTGGAATTAACTGAACCCTCAGGGTCTGCACAATCCCTTCACAGTGACTGGTGACTTTATGTCATTATAATGCACACAACATAGTCTGCAGCTGTGGTTCCTTCTAAATGATACAGTGGTCAGCCTGACAGCAAGATTAAGTACAGGTATGAAATGGTGAAAAGTCTGAAGATTGTCCTGCATGTCATGAGACAGCACTTGACGTTTTAGTCAGACCGTAATGAAGCTGCAGTGTCAGGGAATGTTAAAACTGCAGCATGGTGACTGCGCAGAAAGGCTTTGAAGATGCAGTGCTCAGATAAAAAGCTGGTAAGCAGATGGATCCCTTGTGGTGAGTAGGACAGAGCTTTGAGAGGACCAGTCTGGGTTAGCTCCGTCATGAAAGACAAGTGACATATGAGGGGAGAGGGATGGACAGCAAGCAAGGGAGAGTCAAAAAAACAAAGTCCTAAAAAACAGGCAGAGCTTTGGCAAAACGGCTACAGTGACACTCATCCCAAATACGAGAGGAGAAGGAAGGTCAAAGAGATTTGGTAAAATGTCTGCTAAATTTCCCAGTTCGAATTGGAATGCGGCTGACCGACCATCAGGATTTAGGGGGGGCGATTCTCCCAGCCCACTGCACTGTTCGAGCGGCGCAACCGGCCGGGCGACATCAGCAGAGGCCGTTTTGCGGGTTTCCCGCTTGGCACCCATGCCTCCGCGAGTCTCCCAGCCCAAGATTTTATGCATCATCAGCTCCACGCCGATTTCCAGCGCGGAGCTGATTTCAATATTTAAATTGTAATCTCCATCCCATTAGTGGACCCAGGACTGAAATCTCCAGACCCGCCAGTGACTCCACCCCCTCCCCCCACAGGAGTTCAGGGGAAAGGGGGGGCTCACCCTGGGCAGTGCCAGTCTGGCAGTGCCAGCCTAGTAGCTTGTAACGCCCAAGGGACAAATGCCCAAGGGGCAACTTGGCACTGCCCACCAGGTATCGGGCAGTGCCAAGGGGGTGTGACCAGAGGGGGCAGTGCCAGTGGCAGGGCCCACTCAGTACTATACTGCCAGCCTCTCCAGCAGGAATAGGTGCTGCCCCCTGATTTTCAGAGTGAATCACGCTAGGTTGCTCTGCAGTGCACAGAGTGTTGGAGATTCAATTTGAAAATCACGCTAAAAAAACCAGGGGGAGTTACTCCCATTTTCACACGAATTGGGGACTTAGAATTTTTTTGCGAAAAGCCTGGCCAGAATGTTCAAACAATGTACACACCTATGGTTTCTTGATTTAGGTGTGCCTGACCCAGAAAAGCAAGCCATATGGGGGCGATTCTCTCAAAAGAATTCTAAGTGCCGAATTTGCGTAAAAACTGGAACAAATTGCACTGGTTTTTTCAGTGGGAATTTCAAAATGAATCTCCCACACTCTGTGCACTGCAGAATGCACTAGCGTGAATCACACTAAAAATCAGTGTTGGGGGGGGGGTGGCCTATTCCCACCGGAGAGGCCGACAGCAATGTGCTGAGCAGGCCACTGTGCATGCTGCCAGTGCCGAGATCAGCACATGCACAGTAGCACCACATTGCTGGCCTCCTAATCACTGGCCAACTCAATCGCTGGCCAGCCCCGCAACCCCACAATGCTGCCCCACCGCTCTCCCCAAGCCCTGATTGCTGGCCTCCCTCCCTCTATCACTGAGTGCCGAGTGGCAGCGGGATCCCCCAACCCAACCGATCTACCCCCAGGGGCCCTGGCCCCTATAGGCCCCGTCTCCCTGCTCTGGCCCCACCTCCTTGGCACTTTCCGATGCCTGGTGGACAGTGCCAAGGTGGGGCACTACCACTTTGTCCCTTGGGCAGTGCAAAGGGGCCAAGCTGGCAATGCCCAGGGGGCACCCCCTTTACCCCCAACCTCCTGCACTCTAGCGGGGCCAGGCCGCCAGCTCCCTGCTAGTGGAGGATTATTGTAAACCCCGATGGAGTGAAACACTCCTGGTGGGTGGGGGGGCGGGGGGAAGGCTAATGGGCTCGGAGACTTCAGTCCTGGGCCTGCTAATGATATTTAAATTATCATTAACATAATTTATTCAGCTCCACACTGACTTCTGGCATGGAGCTGACCGAGCCGGAAATCCGGTGGATGGAGATGCGCAGATGCCATGGCGCCCAGCGGGAAGCCCGCTATACGGCCTCCGCTTGAGTCTGCTGGAGTGGCAGAGCAGGCTGGGAAAGTTGCCCCCCTGGGCTACATTGGAAGACCAGTCCAAAGTCAGGTTAAATTTCTATACTCATCAACTAGGATCATAGAATTCATACAGTGCAGAAGGAAGTTATTTGACCCATTGAGCCTGCACTGACAACAATCCCACGCAGGCCCTACAGCCGTAACCCCAAGTATTTACCATTCTAGTCCTCCTGACACTAAGGGACAATTTAACATAGCCAATCCACTGAACCTGCACATCTTTGAAATGTAGGAGGAAACAGGAGCATCCAGAGGAAACCCACGCAAACAAGGGGAGAATGTGCAAACGCTGCACAAACAGTTGCCCAAGGCCGAAATCGAACCTGGGTCCCTGGCACTGTGAGGCAGCAGTGCTAACCACTGTGCCACCGTGCTGTCCCAAAATTCAAGTAATTTTGTCGACAGCCTACAGAATCCATGGGCCACTTTGTCAGCAGATGCTGGGAAATGGGTTCATACTGTGATGTTTCAAATGCAGAGCTTTCCAGCCATTCTGCAAGATATGTGGCCAGAAAGGCCACTGATAGCGGAAATGCACTAGAACAAAGGTTGATGCAGCTACAGAGCCATGCATTGATCCAAAAAGACTGTACACAATGAGTATCTTCAAGCAATAAGAATCACCATCCAGTAACCTGTCCGAAATGTGTACATAAGATTATTGGCAAACAGAATGTGACGACAATGTAGACAAGACAAAGAGCGGTGAGCACATGTTTCACACTGTTACTTGAGTGGGAAACATAGATGCCATCACACCATCCGAAGTGTTTGCCAAGATTTAAATGATCTGCCCTCAGAATATTGATAACTACTTATCATTGGCCAAGACTGACACAGGGGCAAGTGCCAACATACTTTCTCTGGAAATTCATGCATCCACATACAGGAAGAGCACAGCAAAACCTGCCACTGTGAAACTCAACGTACAACGGTTCACTCTTCCTGTCTGCAGGTTCCATAGTCCTGGAGTGCAACTACAATCAATACAACCATCATTTTCACTTATTGGTGCAGCAGCACATAATGAAGGATTGGTGTTCAATAGTCTGAAGTCTGCCATCAATATGCAACAGATCAATTTCTTTGGTTCAATTTATTCCAGTGCTTGCATACATCCCAATCCAAGTAAAATAGAGGATATTAAAGCCATTCCAATTCCACAAGATAAGGATGATCTTCAAAAATGTCAAGGCCTTTCAAATTTCCTGTCTCTATACATTCCCAATTTCACCCAAAAAACTCATCCTTACTAAGAGAATTGGTGAGATAGGAAGTGCCTTTCCTGTGACATGAAGAGCACAAATACCTGTCTGAAGCACTGAAAGAGTCATTATTGGAAGCATTAACATTGCAATTTTACAGTCTTATGGAGATGACTACCCTTGAAATAGGTCTGGGAGCATGTATAGGACAAAAAGGCAAACCAATTTAATTTGCTTCAAAATCTCTCTCTGTAACGCAATCCAAGTACTCCAACATTGAACAGGAAACGTGAACTCAAATGTTTGGAATCATGTGTTTTTTTACATAGTTATTTGGCAAAAGGTTTGTGGTTGAGACTGACCCTCAAGCCACTGGAGATGATTTGGTGAAAACCATTGACAAGCGCATTGCCAAGATTACAGTGTCTTGTGATAAAGATTCAAGGTTATGATTGTGAGATCAGGTACAAGTCAGGTAACTTGGTGGTCACATCAGATACTCTTAGCAGATTTCCGAACCCAGCAAAAACAGAAGACGTATTCTTGGATCTACAAGTTGACATAATTGACATCAAGTTTGAAGAAGTTCTCCAAATTGATCTGGTATATTTTACACAAACTAAATGTCAACAACTACAAGAAGAAATGGTGAAAGATTCCACACTACACTGTGGGAAACTATGAAAGGATGGTCAGATTTAAGTTAGTATGCTCACAAACACAAGACCATTTTGGCCTTAAGAGGATGAGCCAGGCATCTTATGGGGAGTCATTTTTAAAGACAGTCGGGTCATCGTACCAGAATCTTTGTGACCTGATATTCTTCAACAACGTCATCACTCACTTATGGGCATAAGGCGGATGAGAAGACTCACTAGAGCCTGTTGGCCAGGTGTGAACAATGACAGTGAAGTCATTGTCAAGACCTGCGAGGCATGTCAAGGGCATATGCAACGAGGGCACAAAGCACCATTGATTTCACATGAAATTCCCAGCCATCCTCGCTCCAAAATCGTATCCAACCTCTTTCCATGGCACTGACTTCATCGTCATCCTCGACTACTTTACCCATTGTTTGACAATTGCATAATAAGTCAAACACAACTGTCACACACGCTTTCCCAAAAAGTGCTATTTTCATTTTATTTGGTGTGCCTGGAGAGATCATTATGGATAATGGTCCACAATTTATTGTTAAGTCACTCAGGATATTTGTGAGAAGTGGAAGATCAATCACACTAATTCTTCTCCTCATTACCCTAGATCTCACAGCCTAGCTGAATGAATGATCTGCATGGTGAAATCCCTAATTCTCAAATGTAACCAGACAAGCAAGATCTACACATTACAATGTTACATCTGAGAGCAACACTTTTAAGTGCAACTATTTCATCACTTACAGAGTTCATGTTTGGCAGACCAGTGTGTACCAATCTACCTACCCTTACCCATTCTACTCTCTCAGAAACGAGAGAACAACTTTTAAAAACATAACAGAAGATTATCAACATGCACAGTAACAATGTGGGCACCAATTTGCCAAGTTTACAGTTGGGACAAGTTTGCATTCAGAATCTCACAGAAAATATATGGCAACCGGCCAAGGTGACAAGGGTTTGTTCTGAACCCAAGGTCCTATGAAGTAATTACACACAGGCACAATGGTGAGGCATACCTGAGGATAAATCAGATCCGTTCCAGCTCCTCAACTATTATACTACCTATTGCATCTATAACAAAATCCCAAATGCAACGAGGAACAAAATCCATAGAGTCATACAGCACAGAAATGCCCTTTGGCCCATCAAATCTGCACCAACAATAACTACCACAAAAAGTGCACTAATCCCATTTTCCTGCACTTGTTCCACATTCTTGAATGTTACGATATTTGACGTGCTCATCCAAATTTTTTTAAAGATTGCATGATTTCTGGCCTCCATTACCTTCCCAGGCAGTGCATTTGAGATTCTCACCACCCTCTGAGTGATAAAGTTTTTTCTCAAATCCCCTCTGAATCTCCTGCCCCTTACCCTAAAACTATGCCCTCTTGTGATCGACCCCTCAACCAAAGGGAATAGCTGCTCACTACACACCCTGTCCATAGAAACATAGAAAACTACAGCACAAAACAGGCCCTTCAGCCCCACAAGTTGTGCCGAACATATCCCTACCTTTTAGGCCTACCTATAACCCTCCATCCTATTAAGTCCCATGTACTCATCCAGGAGTCTCTTAAAAGACCCTATTGAGTTTGCCTCCACCACCACTGACAGCAGCCGATTCCACTCACCCACCACCCTCTGTGTGAAAAACTTCCCCCTAACGTTTCCCCTGTACCTACCCCCCAGCACCTTAAACCTGTGTCCTCTCGTAGCAGCCATTTCCACCCTGGGAAAAAGCCTCTGAGAGTCCACCTGATCTATGCCTCTCAACATCTTATACACCTCTATTAGGTCTCCTCTGATCCTACGTCTCTCCAAGGAGAAAAGACCGAGCTCCCTCAGCCTATCCTCATAAGGCATGTCACTCAATCCAGGCAACATCCTTGTAAATCTCCTCTGCACCCTTTCAATCTTTTCCACATCCTTCCTGTAATGAGGCAACCAGAACTGAGCACTGTACTCCAAGTGGGGTCTGACGAGGGTCTTATATAGCTGCATTATTATCCCCGGACTCCTAAACTCAGTCCCTCGACTGATAAAGGCCAGCACACCATACGCCTTCTTAACCACCTCCTCCACCTGCGGGGCCGATTTTAGAGTCCTATGGACCCGGACCCCAAGGTCCTTTTGATCCTCTACCGTACTAAGAGTCTTTCCCTTTATATTGTACTCCTTCATCCCATTTGACCTGCCAAAATGGACCACTACGCATTTATCTGGGTTGAAGTCCATCTGCCATTTCTCCGCCCAGTCTTGCATCCTATCTATGTCCCTCTGTAACTTCTGACATCCCTCCAGACTATCCACAACCCCACCAACCTTCGTGTCGTCGGCAAACTTATCAACCCATCCCTCCACTTCCTCATCCAGGTCATTTATGAAAATGACAAACAGCAAGGGTCCCAGAACAGATCCCTGGGGCACACCACTGGTGACTGACCTCCAATTAGAAAAAGACCCATCTATACACACTCTCTGCCTCCTTTGGGCAAGCCAGTTCTGGATCCACAGGGCAGCAGCCCCTTGGATCCCATGCCCTCTCACTTTTTCGAGAAGCCTTGCATGGGGGACCTTATCGAACGCCTTGCTAAAATCCATATAAACCACATCTACCGCTTTCCCTTCGTCAATGTGTTTAGTCACATTTTCGAAGAACTCCACCAGGCTCGTAAGGCACGATCTGCCTTACTTCTCATAATCTTCTACACCTCAATCATGTCCCCCTCAGCCTTCTCTGCTCTAAAGAAAACAATCCAAGCCTACTTTGTCTCTCCTTATAGCTCTAATGCTCCATCCCAGGCAACATCCTGGTGAACGTCCTCTCTACCCCCACTAGTGCTATCACATCCTTAGAGTGACAATCTCTCAGATCTTGTGAGCAATCAATAAAACCTCCAACCAAGGTTACCATTACAAGATCTGGGTGTGCCAACAGATTACCTTTGTGCTTTAGAGACTCACCAGTCTTATACACTTATGTAATGGTAACTAAACATGAACATGTACTGTGAATAGTTCTACTGCATCGGAAAGGGGGAAATTATATTCTTTAAAAAAGGGATGTTGTAATATTCCTTTTAGGGATAGCAGCATACCATCACATTAAGGTAAGTGTGTCATTTGATCCAGCATCAGTTTCACTTTGGCCCGGACCAGAACACAGCACACACAGCTCTGCTGCTGATGCCCTCAAGCTTTCTATCCAAGTATATATGTTGATGTGTGCCGAGATTTAATAACTGAACTTACTACATGTTTACACAATTCCTTACGAGTGATTGGGTACCTTTATATTATTATAATACATACATCAGCTTTGTGCATGTTTTGGGTGCATCTTCTAAAGTATTCCCTTTGTGTTTTCATTGTGAGCATTTTTTTAACCTTGTAAATAAGGAAGAGCATTTTTTTTTCTGGAAGCTAAAATAGCCTAGATGTCTTCTAATTAATGAAACACCTTTACAAGAATTCAGCAGAACAGCGAGAGCTGGATAAAGATAGGATCTGAAATGCAAAATTTCAAATAAATGGTAAGCTGAGGACTGGCATTTGTGTTAACTGGGCACGGAAAGGGCAGCTGCCCCCGCAACATTCAACTCAAAACATTTTTGCCATCATAACTGCGGAAAATACGAGCTGATAATGTTGCAGCAAGGAAAGTCATCTGGGAGCTAAAATAAGCAAAAATACTGCAGATACTGGAATCTGAAACAAGAACACAGGACGCTAGAAAACTCAACATGTCTGCCAGCATCTTTCAGGAGGGAAACAAAGTTAACGCTTCGTGGGTCTATGACTTGAAACGTTAACTCTGTTTCTCTACCGATTGATGCTGGCAGACCTGCTGAGTTTCTCAAGCGTCCTCCGTTGTTGTTTCTTCAGCGACATAAATGAATGGGGAAGCAATAGGATAGTTCTCCTTAAGCAATTAAATTTACGGATTAGGAAACAAACAGAGGAAGCTCTTTCAAAGGAGGATGAATAAAAGAGGGTGAATTTAAAGTCATATCGAGTACATAAAGGGAAAAGAAAGAGGAAAAGAAACAAAAAAGCTAAAGGAGAGGGTAAAAAAGAAAGAAAATCCAAGATGTACTTTTTAAAACTTGAACTCTTAAATTCGCCCTGGAAAACCAAAAACCTGAAAGAATAAAACTCCACACTTGTAATAGTTAATTATTTGTGTCAGAGAGGTTGATTGGCAGCACTGAATGTTTATCACACCTTAAAAAGGATGCTTGGGCTTTTAAAGACGAGACTTTATTTTCGGTGGTGAGTTTAATGGGCAATTAAAACACAACACGCTCCAAAAGAAATCTGAGGCCACAAATGAGATGCCGTTTTTGCGAAGGTATTATCAAAGAAGCGCAACTCAGGCAGCGAATTTTGGATATTCCCATTTAACCGCACACTTGTTTCTCTTCTAGAACATAAGAACAGGAGTGGAACATATGGCCCCATTGTGCCTGCTCCACTATTCAATATAATCAAAGTTGATTTTGGACTTCAAATCCATTTCCACCCCAGTTCTCATATCCCTGAATGGCCTGAGACACCAAAAGTCTTAAATGTATTCAACAAAGGAACATCCACAATACTCTGGGATAGAGAATTCCAACGATTCACAACCCTTCAAATGATTGGCCCCTTATCCTGAGACCGTGCCCCCTGTTTTAAATTCCCTGACCAATGGAAAAATCTCTCAACATCCACCCTATCAAGCCCCTCAGAATTTTGGAGGTTGCAGTGAGATTGCCCCTCATTCTTCTAAACTCTAGAGAATATAAGCCCAATTTACTCAGCTCTTTATCACAGGGCAATCTCCCCATGGCACGGATCAATTTAGTGAAGGTTTGCTGTTCCACCTCCACCGCATGTATATCCTTTCTTAAAAATGGAGACCGAGGGCCCGATTTTACCATTTTGATTTTAAGTGTGGGGTGGACTTGAAACTGGGAGTGTTTCAGATCTGAATTTTAAACCCGTTCTGAGGCAACCCCATACACACTCTGTCCGCAAAAATATCAGCAAGTCCAAATCGCGCTGCACAAGCCTCTGGGCAAGGCTAAACACGCCCAAACCCTTGCAGCTACGATCGGCTCCTCCAACTGCCACATCCCTCTTGGGCCGGATAATGCTTCCCCCTGACCCCCACAGACATTGCCCCAACATTACTGACCCCCTTATCCCCCTGACCCCCACAGGCATTGCCCCAACATTACTGACCCCCTTATCCCCCTGACCCCCACAGACATTGCCCCAACATTACTGACCCCCTTATCCCCCTGACCCCCACAGGCATTGCCCCAACATTACTGACCCCCTTATCCCCCTGACCCCCACAGACATTGCCCCAACATTACTGACCCCCTTATCCCCCGGCCCCCCGCCACCCAGACCAATCACAGGCCCCTCCCCCCTTTCCCCCCAACCGATCTGAAGCAGAGTGATCCACCCATCCCCTTCCACCTCCCCCACCGATCTCAAGCAGAGTGGCAGCGGACCCCCCTTTCCCTCCACTGACCTCAGGCAGAGTGGCAGCGGACCCCCCTTTCCCTCAACTAATCTCAGGCAGAGTGGCAGCAGACCCCCTTTCCCTCCTGATCTCAGGTAGAGTGGCAGCAGACCCCCTTTTCCCCCCACCAATCTCAAGCAGAGTGGCAGCGGACCCACCCCCCCCTCCCCCACCCACCGATCTCAAGCAGAGAGCCATTGGACACTCGGCATTTATCTCCTCACTAACTGGAGCACCCGAATCAGACTCCTGTGGAGTATGTCTGTTTCGTGCCGATTCTGGATGGGCGAACGCAGTCGTAAAGCGGGAAGTGCAGCCCATTAAGTCAATTTAAATGTATGCAAATGCATCCGGCCATTTCCAGGCCTTGCTAAAGGCGGATCACTTTGGTAAAGTCAAGCATGAGGCAAGTAGCCTTTAGCAAGGCTACTTGCCTCATGCTTGACTTTACCAAATTTTCGCGCCCGAAAACGGGTGCAACATGATGGTAAAATCGAGCCCCGAAACTGCACACAATACTCCAGACATGGTCTCATCAAAACTTTGTACAGGTGTAGCAAGATTACTTTATTCTTGTGCTCTAATTCCCTTGCAATAAAGACCAACATGTCAGTTGCCTTTCTAATTGCTGTCTACACCTGCATGCTAACTTCCTGTGTTCCTTGTACAAGTAATCCCAATTCTCCTTGAACATCAACACGTACAAGTTTCTCATCTTTTGAAAAATATCCTGCTTTTTTATTCTTACAACCGAAGTGAATAGCTTCACACTTTGCTAATACTATGCACCATCTGCCATCTTGTTGTCCAGTCACTTAAGCTATCTATATCTCGAAACACCCTCTCTGTGTCTTCCCCACAGCTTACCTTCCTACTTGGCTTGGTATCATCAGCAAACTTAGATATATTAATCTCTCCAACTAAGTCATTCATCTAGATTGTAAATAGCTGAGATCCCAGCACTGATCCTTGTAGCACTGCGTTATTCACTGCCTGCCAGGGGAGGCAATGGCCGAGTAGTATTATCGCTAGACTATTAATCCAGAAACACAGCTAATGTTTTGGGGACCCGGGTTTGAATCCCGCCGCGGCAGGTTGTGGAATTTGAAATCAGTAAAAATATCTGGAATTAAGAACCTACTGGTGGCCATGAAACCATTGTCGAATGTCGAAAAAAAACATCTCGTTCACTAATGCCCTTTAGGGAAGGAAATCTGCCATCCTTACCTGGTCTGGCCTACATATGACTCCAGAGCCACAGAAATGTGGCTGACTCGCAACTAGGGATGGGCAATAAACGCTGGCCCAGCCAGCAATGCCCATGTCCCGTAAATGAATATGAAAACTTGAAAAAGCCCCATTTATGCCCACTTTCTGCTTTCTATTCATTAACCAATCCTCTATCTTTGCTAATATATTACCCTTAATTTCATGAGCTTAATTTTTTCCTATTAAGCTTTTGTGCTGCACCTTATTGAATGCATTATGGAAATCCAAGTATGCTGCATCTACTGGTTCCCCTTTATCTACCCTACTGGTTGCATCCTCAAATAAACTTGCAAACAGGGGCCACGATTTTCCCATCATGACCAGCAGCATTTCTGTCGGGTCGCGGTGGGAGATGCGCTTCGCCGGCCTTGAACCGGGATTTGCACATGCACCGGGAACGCATGTGCATCTCCCAGAGCTGGTGAACAGTTGCCGGTCAGACCATGCTGGAAGCCAGCGGGAAGGCAGGTAAGTTATTTCAATCTTTTTTTAATATGTTTTAAACATGTATATTAGTTCATTATCGGGAACTTTCAGGTCCCAGTCAAATCTCCCACCCTGCCAGGAGTACTTTACTTTGGCAGGGTTCAGACTAGCTCCCCACGTTAAGGGAACGAGCGGGAGACCCTGCCGGAATGAAGGGGGAGCAATCGGGCCCCCCAGGGGGTTGGACGGTGGGGGGGGGGTGCTGCCCCCTGGGCATGGGCACCCTGGCACTGCCAGCCTGTGCCCCCTGGCACTGCCCAAGGGGCAAAGTGCCCATGCCCAGGGGGCACCTTGGCACTGCCCATCGAGGACCAGGCAGTGCCAAGGGGGTGGGGCTGTTGTGGGCCTGTTGTAGGGGTGATCAGTGGGGGTGGGGATCCTGCTGCCACTCTGCAGACAGGATTGGTCTGGGATGGAGGGAGGGCAGCGATTAGGGCGGGCTGGGGCATTGGTCTGCCTCCGGGGGGTGTCTGACCCAGGCGGGGGCCAGCAGGTGGGATCTGCCGGAGTGAGGGGGGGGGGGGGGGGCTGGGCCATGCATCGAGGCATTCCAGGACTGGCGGGTTAGGGCTGGCCTGGGAACTTTTGTGGGGGCCGTGATCGGGTCATGGGGGGAGCTGGAGGGGCAGCACTGCAGGGGTGCCGAGCTGGCCAGCGATTGAGCTGGCCAGCAAACAGGGAAAGTGACAGATCGGGACCACTGCGCATGCGCAGAGTTCCAGAACGGTCAAACTCCGGCGCGAAAAGGCCCCGCCCCCTAGGTTTTTAATGAGATTCACGATTGGGACCTCTGCAGTGCACAAAGTGCGGAGATTCGGGTGAGAAGCTGAACTGAGAAAACAGTCGGGATTTAAAGCAGTTTTCCCACCAATTCAGCACTTTGGGGAGAATTGCCCCCAAGGTTTCCCTTTAGCAAAATCATGTTGACTTGTTCAAATCATACTGTGGTTTTCTAAATTTATTGTTAACACTTCCTTAATAATAGATTCTAACATGTTCCTAACAGTTGAAGTTAGGCTAACTGGCCTGTAGTTCACTGTTCTCTCTTTCCCACTCCCATCCTCCTCCCCTTTCTTGAAAAGCAGTGTAACATTTGCCAACTTCCTAGTGGGAAGGTCTCTGAATCTAAGGAATGTTGTAGAATCATAGCTAGCACATCCACCATCTCTGCAGAAGGGTGTCAGCCATCAGGTCCTGGGAATTTATCGGATTTTAGTTCTTTAAATTTCTTCTGTACTTTATCTCTGATTATATTAACTTTCCTAATTTTGTCAGTCTTTTTAGCCCCTAGGTTATTGTCTAATTCTGGTTTTGGAAAAAATGTATTTTCTGAAGTTACTGTACCATTTATTCACAACAGACACCAAGCACCATTCCTCTTGTTATTTTGGCAGCAAATTCTGGCCCATTGTAATTAGGAGAACAATGATGATTAAAAATCACAGCAAAGTTCACGTACTTCATGATCTGTGAGTGGGCACTTTAACCTTTTATAATTTTACATAGATCCTTTCATGGTCTTAAGACATCCCAAGGTGCTTCACAACCATTGAAATACTTTGGAAATAGTCCACTATTGTAACTTTGGGACCACGATAGACAATTTGCATAGGTCTCACAAGCAGCGATCAAATAAATAAATGATCTTTCCACGTTTTGCAATTAAGATGTACTTGTATAGATATGTTTTTAAAATCATTAGTTACAGAACAATTGAATATTTTAATCTTGCAATATTGCGACTAGGGGAAATGTCTATTGAATTTGTGGTATTTGCCTTATTTGGTTTGTGCTGAAGCTAATGTCAGGGGTTATTTACAAAGTGGCTAATAGAAGCATCAGGAACAATGACGCATTGCTATAGTATACAGATAGATTACAGGCGACTAAGAGTGTGACTTTTTTTCTGCTTTGAAGTTTTTTTCTATCCCCCAAATTACTTGCTGGCTGCTTTTAGATCCTACCAAAGTCACTCTTGGCACAGCTACGAGGATAAGCAGAAAGCAGACCAGGGACACAAGCTGTCTAATTTACCCTCCCTGTGGAGAGGTTGCCTTGTAAGAAAACTTGGCAAGATTAAGGTTAAGTGATGCTATTTTAAACCACTTATCTTCACAGCTGAAATTAGTCTTGTTTGAAAAATACACTCGAGTAGTTTGTTGTATTAAAAGTTCCAGCAGAAAGTTAAAAAGATATAAATCACTTGAAAGAAATAATCTGGAAATACTCTTGCAATTAAAAACGCAGGCGTTCAGGACTCGTAACATGCTGGGTGACTTCCTGTGCTGTACTGGTCATGCATTTCTTTAAAACATCTCAGACAACAATGATTTTAAATGAGATGACTCCATTATTGTGCCAATGCCACAAAGTTACAACTGGATGGAATAATTGGTGCCTGACACCAAAACACTGCTGCTGTCACGCAATACAATTGTTGAGCTGCAGGCTGAATGACTGACAAACCCATTTCTGCCCCACTGTTTCCACTTAACATGATATAATACCAAACAGCAATAAACATGAATTTCCAAGTTCACACACTTACGACTTTTAAAGTTCCACGTGCAAAAGCTAAACGCAATATCGGCACAAAAAAAAAGGTGCAAAGTAAATCTGATGCATGTTTAAGTAATTATCAAAAAGTACGAGTTAATATTATAATATCGCCTTATGTGTTTTGAAATTGAAATGCAAGAAGTGTAATAAAGTTTCTAATAACAAGGCTAACACACAATATAAAGCTGTCTTTGGTTACCCAGTGGAAACATCTCACTTATGTTTTGTGTGTCATCTGTCCTTGCAGTACTGTGTATTGTGCAATAACTTATCATTACTGGATGCAGCCAAGAGGCGAAATGCTTGATCATTTTTTTTAAGATTGGCAATGCCTTCAAGCCATGTAACAAAAATATTGTTTTATTTTGTACTGTAATACTCACAGGGGAAATTTTTGTTTATTGGTTATGTGTCACTATAAATCAAGAGAATTTCCTTTGTTTTGGATGTGATGTTTACCATCTAATGAAAGGACACCTGATTCAGACATTCTGGGCTCACTGCAGCTGCTGGTGTCTCTTCTCCCTCTGATGACAGATGCTCTACAGCCTTCTCATCTTCCTGAACACTCCCGAGACTCCCGGCATCAGATTGTTGGATTTTTCCTGCAAAATTGAGATGTGTGCATATGACAATCAATTTTCATGAAGACCGATCACTCGCACGGCAAGGTCAAATCTCTTTTTAAGTCCATGATCTTGGCAGGAAAATCAGTCACAATGCAAACGACTTGACCATCAGTCCAGGATCTCACGGCTCTCTGGCCTGTCAAATTCTTTGAGAATAATTATACTCCGGACCTTTTGAAGCATTGATTGGAATTGATCTGCATGATATCAATATCGTGTTTCTTGACATTTTCTAGACATTCATGAATCTCATGAATGATAAGATGCACGCTGAACATAGTGAAAACAATTAGAAGTTGTCATACACTGAGAAAACCAGATAGTGCTTTTGCAAAGAAAATCAATACTTTTAATATTATGAGCTTAAACTAGTTAATCAAATTTTCAACCAAGAGTAGTTTTTATCTGCACTTCCCGATCAAAATTGCATCTATCATTACCTCATAGATACCGTGCCTTACACAATAGCTGACAGATTCTGTCAGTGATCATAAAAATACACTGGATTATCATCTTGATTAAGCACTGGGAGTTAAACTTAATTATTACACGCAGATTATTTCTCAATAATAGGAACCATGTCACATACATGAACGCTATCTTGCATCTAGGGCAATGAACACACTGACAGTTGGCATTTCTAATGCTAACCGTTCTGAGTATAAAAATCTAAATGAATGACTCTTCACATAAAACTGCAACAGTATATATGCCAAATAGCAGCAGTTACAAGGGACTGATTTCAAAACTGTAATCTAACCTTTATGTTCATAGCGATTTATACATTATTCTTGCCTTATTTGTACAACATATAATATTATCTAACACCCTTGGTCAGTAACGCATTACATGTTTTACTTTATTTTATCCAAACAGTAAGAAATGATATGCTTGCCAAACATAGTATCATTAGGCTTTGCTAAGGTGCTCATCAATACAGCCCTGGAATTACCATCAATCCATATCGGTGACAGGATTTAACATAAAAAGGTCATATTACGTAAAGAAGATTTAACAATGACAAGTTGATCATAGACGTGAATAAGATTTGCTCAAGGGTCCAAACACTATAAGCTATATCACAACTGATGCATCAAACATTGAACAACAAAATGTACTAGTAGTAACCCACACACAGTAATGATCTGTCACAAAACACCCTCATCTGGATCATAAAGAAGTGTTGTGTTCCACAGGGAATTTGCTATGCTGTCAGTTGGAAAATAATCATTGAAGCCGAATATGGTAAGTGTTAAACTTAATCATTACATTCTATATTTTGTAAAGCTAGGAACAACATTACTGGGATTTGCTTTCGGACAACATGCTATTATTTTTGTTAGGAGAGGGAGGGTTGTAATTCTCAAGGATTCCTGTTTTTGATGAGATGTTAAACATAGGTCCTGTTGCCTGTATCAATGCTTCAGGTGGATGGTAAAAGTCCAATGACACCATTTGAAAAACAGCAGGTAGTTTTTATTGCTGCATTGACCTAATCTCGTCAATGCCTCTAAAGTTAGATTAATTGGTAATTCATTTATTACAGTACTTTTGTTTGGCGACTTACTGATGCAGAATGGCTGCCATATTTTCCGACATGACAACAGATACTACTTACATAAAAAGTAATCACGCGCTGATCATGCCGGCAATCCAGGGCCGATAAGATTGCGAGAGATGAGAAACTGGACACAAACTCGGCTTTTCGCCTCTCTCACAATCTTACCGGCTTACCACGCCAATCGATCAGCATGACACGTTGATAAAATCGCCCCCCACATCTCAAATACTGTGTGCAGTTTTGATCTCCTTATTTAAGGAAGGACGTAAATGCATTGGAGGTGGTTCAGAGGAGGTTTAACCAGATTGATAGCTGGAATGAATGGATTATCTTATGAGGAAAGGAGGACAGATTGGGCTTGTTTCCAATGGAGTTTAGAAGAGTGAGAGGTGACTTGATTGGAGTATATAACATCCTGAAAGGTCTTCCAAGGTGGACATGGTAATAATGTTTCCTCTTGTGGGTGAGTCCAGAACTAGAGGGCACTGTTTTAAAAAGTTAGGGGTCACTCTTTTAGAACTGAGATCAGGAGAAATTTTTCTCTGAGAGTTGTGCGACTTTGGAACTCCCTGCCTCAGAAGGCGGTTGAGGTGGGGGTAATTGAATATTTTTAAGGCAGAGGTAGATAGGGTCTCGTTAGGCAAGGGAATCAACTGTTATCGGGAATAGATGGGAATGTAGAACTTGAAACACAAACAGATCAGCCATGTTTTTATCAAATGGTGGAGCAGACTCGAAGGACCGAAGAGCCTACTATTTTACTCAAATCAGAAACATGATAAGCAAATGAATCGTTCTGTTTTTGTCAATCAAGGTTACCTAACTACTTAGATCTGGAAGTACCACCACTTGTATCCTGTGCCTTGGTGTCAGTGCAATTTACCTGCTAGGCATGATACATGGTTAAAATCAAGAAGGTAAATAACAAACATTTTTTTTAGAAACAGGAAATCTCATTGAGCAACTGACTCTCCGACTGATCAACAGTTGCATACAGAATCTCACCACTGAAATATATGTGCTTTAACAAGATGCGAATAGCTAATTGGAGAGCTGAATTTAGCTGATATCAGTGCAGCTTTTTAAATGGCTAAGTATGGGGTACATATTTTTTTGGACTGCCCGAAATAGTTAGTACATTGTCATGTTTTAAGTGGCAGCTATATTTGGCTTCTATGGTTAGCGATACTTACTCGATATAGGCAGCAGTTCCTGGTAAACTAGATTATGTAAATCCTGGGGACTTACTCAACATGGATATAAATTTTGGTTTACATTTTATTTTAACATAAATGATAAACCAGTAAAAACATCCTGGGGTTACCACTGACCAAAACGGAACTGGACTAGCTATAGAAACACTGTGGCTACCAGAGCAGAGTAAGAAGTTTAACAACACCAGGTTAAAGTCCAACAGGTTTATTTGGTCCCAAATAAACCTGTTGGACTTTAAGCTGGTGTTGTTAAACTTCTTACTGTGTTTACCCCAGTCCAACGCCGGCATCTCCACATCATGACCAGAGCAGCTCAGAGACTGGGAATCCTGTGGTGAATAACTCAATTCCTGACTCTCCAAAGCCTGTCCACCATCAACAAGGCACAAGTCAGGAGTGCAATGGAATACTTTCCATTTGCCCTGGATGAGTGCAGCCCCAACAACATTCAAGAAGCTTGACACCATCCAGGATAAAGCAGCCCGTTTGATTGCTACCCTGTCCACAAACATCCATTCCCTCCACCTTCAACAAAGAGTGGCAGCCATGTGTGGCACAGCTCCATCTCTTTCCATTCTTTTCAAAACCTTTATTAAATCTGTCTTCTCCCTTACCGTCCATTCCACACCATTTAACTGAAGGATTCCATGGTCTCTCGATCCTTCACAAACTATCTTGACCCAGACATTTGAACTTTGTTCCTGGAATTGTTAATTAATTTCTATAAATATCAATCTCATACTGCCAAAAGCACTTCATTTCATTTTCGGTGCCTTCACTGATGATGATTGTCATCTACAAGATGCGCTGTAAGAACTCACCAAGGTTCCTTAGGCAGCACCTTCTAAATCACGACCACTACCAACTAGAAGGACAAGAGCAGCAGATACCTGGAAAAACCACCACAAGAACGTTCCCCTCCGAGTCACTCACTATCTTGACTTGGGAAATATATATCGCCATTCCTTCACTGTCACTCGGTCAACATCCTCCCTCCCTAACAGCACTGTGAATGTACCTACTGCAGCAGTTCAAGAAGGCAGCTAACCACCACCTTCTGAAGGACAACTAGGGATGCGCAATGAATGCTGGCCTAGCCAACAATGCCCAAATCAACAAGTTGAGTTTCATTTGTCCTGCTGCGCATAAGCTTCACTGCACTGGTAGTTCACCTAGACATTCAGCATTGAAACACAGGAAGGGTGTGAGGCTTTGGTCCCTAACCACTAAACGTGCCCAGCACGTTAGGGCTTATGCATTTGGGGACAAGTGAATTTTTAATAATGTGATAAAGCATAAATACAGTCAAGCAATCTCTCTGGCACTAAAAGTGATATGTAACCATGCAGGTTAAACAGATTAGCCAATTTACCAATGGGAAAAGAGCCATGATCTTTAGCAGCAAGTCAGATATCCATTGGGAATTCCCTTCAGGTTCCCCCACTTGACTGCCATGACTTCAATGCAAGATCAGTGGAAATGGGCCTTCTATCAGTCTCCTGTGGAAGTTACAGAAATGATTGGGTAAACCCCCTGAGAAAATATGACAATCATCATCATCAGTGAAGGCACCAAAAATGAAATGAAGTGCTTTTGGCAGCATGAGATTGATATTTATAGAAATTAATTAGCAATTCCAGGAACAAAGTTCAAATGTCTGGGTCAAGATTGCCTGTGAAGGATCGAGAGACCATGGGATCCTTCAGTTAAATGGTGTGGAATGGACGGTAAGGGAGAAGACAGATTTAATAAAGGTTTGAAAAGAATGGAAATAGGTGGAGCTGTGCCACCACACAAAGATCATACGATTGGCAGAAAAACAATTGCGTCTGATGGGTCAGTTCCCTAGTGGCTGGGTTCAAAGAAATCTATTTCACTTAGCTCAGAACTAAAACATTCAGCCTCATGTTTATTGCAATGAGTGCCTCACCTGTAAGATATTCAAATATTAGAAACAGGCACAATATTATGATGTGCTAGTTGTGTGACCGTGATCCATGTGCTGCCTTGGCAGTGTTAATGGGGGGAAACGCACTACAACGCCAAATGCTATGATGTATGGATGGTGTAGATTTGGCGTTGGACATATAAGGGGGTGAAATTGGACTTCATTGTGCCCATTTACCAGGTGAAAAATACAAAAACAAAATCCAAATGTGAGTTATTGCTGTTCACAAATCTATCTGGACTAGCTTAATACAATGCTGCAACACCAAACTCAGAATAGTCCCCCAACTGGACCAACTTGTCATTTAATTTCCCATTTCTGATAATCATTTGATTGAAGTCTTCCAGTTCCAATCAAGGTCAGTTCTGTGCTGCAGATTCAGAAGATCTGAGTTAAGACCATCCAACCATGTTTCACTGAGGACTAAATGCCGATTTTTATTCCATTTGCCCAAGTCACATTCGAACTCAGATGTCAGTAATATAAGGACAGTGACCAAAATCACTTCAGTCCTACCACCACTTGTCTTATTCTGCCAGTGAATTCGTTTTCGAAATTACGATGTTGCTGAACTGGAAGGTGCAGAACTAAGCAATACAGGAATGGCATTACAAGCTCTACTATTCACGGTACTGCACTTCAGAAAGCAAATCTCAAAGAGGTTGATCACTAGAATGTTTGCCCTTCACACAGACCTAGTAGGAATGACTACTTTCAACTTCCAATGATTCTCCTTTGATTTTATATTTCCCTTGATAACAGGAGGAGAATGACTTTGCAGTTTTGAAAACTGCAAATGAATTTCAGTACTCAAGAGGGCAATGTTGTAAACAAGATTTTATTTAGCTTGCGTACCCGCTGAAGGTTTGCATTCCTTGCCAACGTAGCCAGAAATAACATTTTACTTTAGTTTCATGCGCATTCAAATGCGTGAACTCAAAGCGATGGAAAAAAAGAAAAGTCCATATTGTAATGCAGAGGCCTTTCACCTTGGGTCTGAAAGTTTCCCAGAGACTTTCAAATTGAACTGATACTGTTTGAGCTGCAACAATTAATTTTGTTTAAATACTGCTTTGAACTCACCTTGTATAACCTCTTGATTTTCTTCCATATTTTCAGTCACAAAAACTGGGATGACACAGGGACTACACTTCTTGGTTGAGTTGTCTAGATTGTCAGGCTCTACAACCTGGGCCTCAAAGCTGCTGCATGGCTCATTTTCCTCATTCTCCTCGCACACCGACCCTTGGTGGCCTTTTTGAGCTGTGGTAGCCTTAATGAGAAAGATTGGGTGCAATGACCAGTTAGACCAATACAATCATTGCTGAAAAAAGAGATATGTTTGTTGAAGCTTTTCATCTTGCACTCATCAGTACAGTTCACAACAATACCAAATGTCTACATCTGTGCAAGACAAATAGCTTTGACAAAGATGTCCCTTTTTTCCACTATAATAAAGTTCTACACTACCAACCGACTATTTGAATACAAAAACAGAAAATGCTGGAAAATCTCAGCTTTGAAAACAATCAATGCTGTAAATTTGTTTCTCAAGGCTGCACATTGCAATGGGAACAAATCTTCCCTCTAAATTGTTAAAATTCCACAAGATTTCCTTTTACAGTCAGATATCCAATTAGAAACAGCAAATCTAATGGCACATTTTTCACCCAGTTACCATTTACTCAGACTCAATGCAATTTTTCTGCCTTTTTTACTTGTGTAAGATGCAAGCGTTCATTTACACATACTGCTTTGGAGTTTGCAGTAATAATAACAATATCAATGCACACCATTATTATCAAGCAGTAAATCTTTCAGCAATGGCTGGAGCCCACACATACACATGGTCAAATGTTAAAATCAGCAAGTTGAGTTTGATTTGCCCTGCAGCTTATAAGCTTCATTGTATTGGTAGTTCACCAAGACATCTGACACTGAAACACATGAAAGGTGTGAAGTTGTGGTCCTTAACCATTAAACATGCCCAGCAACTTAGGGTTCATGCATTTAGGTACAAGTGAATTTTTAATTGTGTGATAAAGCATAAGTGCAGTCAAACAATTTCTCTGAAAATTTCAATTTTATGAGTGTGGAGTTTCATTCCTTCAGATTGTAATTACTGTTGGAGACTTTAAAAAGGTATAGTTTTCACCTTTATTTTCTGGTTCTTTAAATCTCTCTCTTAAACCCACCTATCTTTTCCTCACTATATTTTTCTTCTGTGCATGATCTCATATTAAACTAATGATTCTAATTCATACTTCCTGCTTTAGATTTTGTGCACCCTCAATGAGGATTCTTCAATTTGATTGGTTGAAGAGACACACTGTTACTTGCGCTCTTTATACACACCACAGATCCCCTGTAGAGAGCACTTTCTGAAGAGAATCTCTAGAGATTGGAGATTGCTATCCAAAAGTGCACAGTGCAGTTTGTGAGCAACTCTAGGCACAATAAATAGCAAGAACTGCTCTTTCGCCACTAACCTCATAATCTGAGCCATTACATCTGGGTTTCTCCTAACTGACTTTTGTATATGTTGCTAATGTGCATGTAATCTTTAATAACATGCAAAGGATGGTTTTCCCCATTGTTGTGTCTCAGCAGTGGGAAAACTTAAATACAAATCCATGCTCATTTGATTCCAATTGCACATTGCATCTGAAATTGAAGTTTTGTAGCATGTACAATGAGTTACCCAAAGTGGTAAGACTGTGGAACTCACTACCATAAGGAGTGATTGACGTGAATAGTATGGATGCATTTGAGGGGAAGCCAGAAAGGCACATGAGCGAGAAGAGAACAGGGGGATAAACTTGGATGAGGAAGAAAGGAAGGAGGTTCGAGTGGAGCAGAAAGGATAGGATACTTCGGCTGTTCATGCCAGCAGGATTCTCTGGTCCCACTTGCAATGCACGGAGATTTGGGTGAGCGCCAAATTCCCCGTCCTCACTGGCAGCAGTGGTGGGGCGTGAATGGCCAGAGAATTCAGGCCAAAACCTAGCATGGAGTAGTTGGGCCAAACGGCCTGTTTCAGTGCTATATCTTTTACATAATTCTATGTAAAAACTAGACATTATACATAAACAGAAGGTGAGGTTTCAACTTTTACTCTCAGAGATACAATTCAAATTTTCAGTAATTGAAATCAAATTTCCGTTACTGTAGCATTAGCATGGTAAGTCTGAAAAATGAATTTAATAAGGAAGATGAAACAACCGATCTCTTCCTCCTCACATGCACAGATGCTTGAACATATTGATTTCCTGTTTGTTCAGGGGATAGCAAAACTGAAAACCCAGCAAATATGTAATTTAAACTCAAATCCAATTTTGAAGAACCCTGACAGAGATGTCAGAGGGTAGGATTAGGTGAGAGAAAATAAAGACAGATAGAGATGAGTCTGTCATACCTCCTGGCTGGATCTCTTCATCTGCAGCCTACAAGGGGGATAAAAACAGAGTTTTAGGGAAAAAAATAATCTCGGTAACAAAACAGAGTGAAGCAAACAAAGAGAGCTTCGTTCACTGAAGTGCTACTGAACTCTACAGTTAACATTTAGTACAAATATTACCTAGGATTTTAAGTTAAATGTTTAAATATTTATGGCTGTAGAAGTATCCTTACAGTTTACTATTCTGTTTTGCAAGGAACTGGAATTCTAAACAACAAGGCTGCCTTGTCCTCAGGCATCAGGGCTAATGGATTAGCTGTCAACAAGTTCCTTTGTTATGAATATTGTGAATATATGAATGCAAAATTGCTGATTTTATACAGCTCCAATTGTTGTGAATCCTCAACATCTGTACATCAACTTGGCTCAAAATATTTGCGATTGCACAGAGGAAATAGGCAAGGGCAAGCATGAGGATGGGTTGGGTTCTGAGTCCTTCACCTACAAGTTATGGGTTACAATTTGATGGAACAAAAAAAGTGCAAAGAAATGAAAACAACTCATTTGGAATGCACAGCCTGATGAACTCCAGCTAGCTGAAAATGGTGGAGCCAGGCTGCACAGGTTCTTAGCTGACTTTACAGAACGCTTATGAAAAAGACAAAGCTGGAGTTATGTCCTCACAGAAACACAGAATTGTTATAGCACAGAAGGAAACCATTGTGTCTGCACCCGCTCTCTAAATGACCAATTCACTTAGCGCCATTCTTCCATCTTCTTCCTGTAATCCTGCACGTTTTCCTTCTTCAGATAAATCTAATTCCCTTTGAATGCTTCAAGTGAAGCTGCCTCCACCTCGGGAAGTATATGTAGACCTTAACCACTCGCTGTGTGCAAAAGTGTTTTTCTTATATCACTTTTGCTTCTTTTGCCAAGAACACTAAATCCGTGCCATTTCATTCGATCTTTTCACAAATGGGAACAGGTTCTCCCCATCTATTCTGTCCAGATCCCGTGTGATTTTGAATACCTCCATCAAATCCCCTCTTATCTTTCTTTTTGCCAAGAGAAACAGTTCTAACTTCTCCAATCTATCTTCATAACAAAACTCCTCACCCCCAGAACCATTCTCATGATTGTTTTGGGAACTTTCTCCAATGCCTTCATATCCTTCCTAAGATGCAGTGCCCAGAACTGGGACGCTGCACTCCAGCAGAAGTTGAACTAGTGTTTTATATTAGTTCAATATAACCTCCCTGCTCTTATATTTCACGCCCCTGTTAATAAAACCTAGGATATTTTATGATGTAGTAACCACTCCCACAACCTGCCCTATCACCTTAAGTGACCATGCAATTACACATCAAGGTCCATCTGCTCCTGCACCCCTCTTAGAATCGTGCCACTTGTTTTATATTGTTTCTCCATGTTCTTCATACCAAAATGAATCACTTCACATTTCTCCTCATTGAATTTCATCTGTCACCCATCTGCCCATTCCACCATGTCCTTTTGAAATTCTACACTGTCCTCCTGACAGTTCACATTGCTTCTAAATCTTCTATCATCTGCAAATGTTGAAATTGTGCCTATACATATTAATACCAGGAAATGCAAAGGTCCCAATACTGGCGTTTGGGGAGCTCCACTACAAACCTTCCTCCAGCTGGAATACATCCTTGAACAAAAACTCTCTGCTTACTGTGACTCAGCCAATCTTATATCCATGTTGCCACTGTCCCTTTTATTCCATGAGCTATAACTTTGCTCACATGTTAGTTGTGTGGCACTGGATACAATGCCTTTTGGAAATCCACATCAATAACATAGAACATAGAACATAGAACATTACAGCGCAGAACAGGCCCTTCGGCCCACGATGTTGCACCGACCAGTTAAAAAAAAAACTGTGACCCTCCAACCTAAACCAATTTCTTTTCGTCCATGAACCTATCTACGGATCTCTTAAACGCCCCCAAACTAGGCGCATTTACTACTGATGCTGGCAGGGCATTCCAATCCCTCACCACCCTCTGGGTAAAGAACCTACCCCTGACATCGGTTCTATAACTACCCCCCCTCAATTTAAAGCCATGCCCCCTCGTGCTGGATTTCTCCATCAGAGGAAAAAGGCTATCACTATCCACCCTATCTAAACCTCTAATCATCTTATATGTTTCAATAAGATCCCCTCTTAGCCGCCGCCTTTCCAGCGAAAACAATCCCAAATCCCTCAGCCTCTCCTCATAGGATCTCCCCTCCATACCAGGCAACATCCTGGTAAACCTCCTCTGCACCCTCTCCAAAGCCTCCACATCCTTCCTGTAATGTGGGGACCAGAACTGCACACAGTACTCCAAGTGCGGCCGCACCAGAGTTGTGTACAGTTGCAACATAATGCTACGACTCCTAAATTCAATCCCCCTACCAATAAACGCCAAGACACCATATGCCTTCTTAACAACCTTATCTACTTGATTCCCAACTTTCAGGGATCTATGCACACATACACCTAGATCCCTCTGCTCCTCCACACTATTCAAAGTCCTCCCGTTAGCCCTATACTCAACACATCTGTTATTCCTACCAAAGTGAATTACCTCACACTTCTCCGCATTAAACTCCATCCGCCACCTCTCGGCCCAACTTTGCAACCTGTCTAAGTCTTCCTGCAAACTACGACACCCTTCCTCACTGTCTACCACACCACCGACTTTGGTGTCATCAGCAAATTTGCTAATCCACCCAACTATACCCTCATCCAGATCATTAATAAATATTACAAACAGCAGTGGCCCCAAAACAGATCCCTGAGGTACACCACTTGTAACCGCACTCCATGATGAATATTTACTATCAACCACCACCCTCTGTTTCCTATCCGCTAGCCAATTCCTGATCCAATTTCCTAGATCACCCCCAATCCCATACATCTGCATTTTCTGCAGAAGCCTACCATGGTGAACCTTATCAAACGCCTTACTAAAATCCATATATACCACGTCCACTGCCTTGCCCCCATCCACCTCCTTGGTCACTTTCTCAAAAAACTCAATAAGGTTAGTAAGGCACGACCTACCTGCCACAAAACCATGCTGACTATCACCTATCAATTCATTACTCTCCAAATAACTATAAATCCTATCCCTTATAATTTTTTCCAACATCTTGCCGACAACAGAAGTGAGACTCACCGGTCTATAATTCCCGGGGAAGTCTCTGTTCCCCTTCTTAAACAATGGGACAACATTCGCTAACCTCCAATCTTCTGGTACTATACCAGAGGCCAACGACGACCTGAAGATCAGAGCCAGAGGCTCTGCAATCACTTCTCTTGCCTCCCAGAGAATCCTTGGATAAATCCCATCCGGACCAGGGGATTTATCTATTTTCAGACCCTCCAGAATATCCTGCACATCCTCCTTATCAACTGTAATACTGTCTATTCTACTCCCTTGCAACCCAGTGTCCTCCTCAGCTATATTCATGTCCCCTTGCGTGAACACCGAAGAGAAATATTGGTTCAATGCTTCACCAATCTCCTCCGGTTCCACACATAACTTCCCTCTGCCATCTATAACTGGCCCTAAACTTGCCCTAACCAACCTTCTGTTCTTGACATACCTATAGAACGCCTTAGGATTCTCTTTAACCCTATCCGCCAAAGTCTTCTCATGTCCCCTTTTAGCCCTTCTAAGCTCGCTCTTCAACTCCCTCTTAGCCAATCTAAAGCTTTCTAGTGCACTACCCGAGTGCTCACGTCTCATCCGAACATAAGCCTCCTTTTTCTTTTTAACCAACAAAGAAACTTTTTTGGTGCACCACGGTTCCCTAGCCCTACCAATTCCTCCTTGCCTGACAGGGACATACCTATCACAGACTCGCAGTAGCTGCTCCTTGAAAAAACTCCACATGTCGGACGTTCCCAGTCCCTGTAATCTCCTAGTCCAACCTATGTTTCCTAATTCTCTCCTAATAGCCTCATAATTACCCTTCCCCCAGCTAAAACCACTGGCCCGAGGTTCATGCCTATCCCTTTCCATCACTAAGGTGAACGTAACCGAATTGTGGTCACTATCACCAAAATGCACACCAACTTCCAAGTCTAGCACCTGGTCTGGCTCATTTCCCAGCACCAGATCCAATATAGCCTCACCTCTAGTTGGCCTGTCTACATTCTGAGTCAAAAAACCTTCCTGCACGCTTTGAACAAAAACTGACCCCTCTAACGAGCTAGAGCTATAACAATTCCAGTCAATATTAGTCAAGTTAAAATCCCCCATAACAATTGCCCTATTACTTTCACTCCTAAGCAGGATTGACTCCGCAATCCTTTCCTCAACCTCTCTAGAACTTTTAGGAGGTCTATAAAAGACTCCCAACAGGGTGACCTCTCCTCTCCTATTTCTAATCTCCGCCCATACTACCTCAACAGATAAGTCCTCATCAAACCTCCTCTCTGACACTGTGATACAATCTCTGACCAATAATGCTACCCCTCCCCCTCTTCTACCTCCTTCCCTACTTCGACTAAAACATTTGAACCCCGGGACCTGCAGCATCCATTCCTGCCCCTGCTCTATCCATGTCTCTGAAATAGCCACAACATCGAAGTCCCAGGTACTGATCCACGCTGCAAGTTCACCCACTTTATTGCGAATACTCCTGGCATTGAAGTATACACATTTCAAACCCTGCTCCACCCCACCTCTGCAATGCCGTGCATTGCAGTCCCCATCCTTGCATCCCTCACTTTCAGCCCCACTACTCAGGATCCCTCCCCCCCCCCGAATCAGTTTAAACCTCCCTGCATGGCCTTAGCAAATTTACCCCCCAGGATATTGGTCCCCTTCTGATTAAGGTGTAGACCATCCTTCTCATAGAGGTCACACCTTCCCCAGTACGAGCCCCAATTGCTTAAGTACCTGAACCCCTCCCTCCTGCACCATCCCCTCAGCCATGAATTCAAACCTTCCCTCTCCCTATTCCTCTCTAAACTATCCCGTGGTACAGGCAAGAGTCCAGAGATAACCACTCTGTCAGTCTTGGCCTTTAGTTTCCACCCCAACTCCATAAATCCCTGCCTAATATCCCCTTCCCCTATCCTCCCTATGTCGTGTGTCCCCACATGTACAATAACTTGTGGTTTATCTCCCTCCCCCCTAAGAGTCCTGAATACCCTGTCAGACACATCCCGGACCCCAGCCCCTGGTAGGCAACACACCAACCCTGAGTCCCTACCTTTAGTTCCGACCCTCCTATCTGTCCCCTTAATTGTGGAGTCCCCAATCACAAGGCCCAGTCTTTTACAGCCCCTAACCACCTGAGCTTTCTCACTCGGCTCACCCCCAGAGATCTGCTCTCTATGCTCAGTTGATTCCTCCTCAACTGTAGCCTCCAGCACCGAAAACCTATTATGGAGGGGAACCGCCCCAGGGGATTGTCTTCCCGATTGCTTCTTACCCCTCCTCCTGGCATTAACCCAAGCCTCATTTCTAGGAGTTACTATTTCTCTATAACTCCTATCAACTTCCACCTCCGCCTCCCGAATTATGCGGAGTTCCTCTACCTCCCCCTCCAGCTCCTTTACACGCTCCTCCAGAAGCTGCAATCTAATGCACTTCTTACAACTAAAATCTCCTGAAACACTACTGGATTTCCTCACCACATACATCCCACAGGAGATGCAGCATACTGCCTGAACTGCCATCCCTGAAGCCATTACCAGCAAGAAAAAAAGAAAACAAAAAACTTCCCCACACTTATAATTAGGTTAGAGGAGGATGGAAGGGTGGGATCCTCTACCAGTGTAGAGGATCGGGTATCTCCTCTGCACCAATTTATAGGGCTAGGGGCCCGAGAGAAAAAAAAACTACTACTGAGGGGGAACCACCCAGGTAACTGACTTTTAAAGTTAAAATAAAAACCCTTCCCAGACTCCTTTGCTGCCCACTTCTAGTTTTCACTTTAAATTTGAAAAACTGCTGTTAAAGTAAAGGCCAAAAAAATACACACACTAGCTGACTAATTAAATAAATAAACAATTCAATTAATCCAATTAATCTCTTACCAGCACTGCTGCTTTTCAATCACCCCTCTCAGCTTGCTCCAGTGGATCAATGACATTGCTCTCATCAACCTTCTCTGTCACCTTTTCAAAAGACTCCAGCAAGTTAGGTACACAGTGGTTAGCACTGCTGCTTCACAGCTCCAGGGACCTGGGTTCGATTCCCAGCTTGGGTCACTATCTGTGTGGAGTTTACACATTCTCCTCATGTCTGCGTGGGTTTCCTCTGGGTGTTCTGGTTTCCTCCCACAGTCCAAAGATGTGCGGGTTAGGTTGATTGGCCATGCTAAAAATTGCCCTTAGTGTCCTGAGATGCATAGATTAGAGGGTTTATTGGGTAAATATGTAGGGATATGGGGGTAGGGCCTGGGTGTGATTGTGGTTGGTGCAGACTCGATGGGCCAAATGGCCTCTTTCTGTACTGTAGGGATTCTATGATTCTACATGTTTTGCCCTCAAGTAATCCATGCCGGCTTTCCATAATTAGCCCACATTTGTCCATGTGACTATATCGTCCGGAATTATTGTTTCTAGTAGCTTCTCCCCCAGCCAAAGTTAAACTGGCTGGCCTGTAGTTGCTGGGCTTTACACCAATTTTTGAGCAAGGGTATAATGTTTGCAATTTTCCAGTTTTCTGGCAGCACATCTGAGTCTAAGGAAGACTGGGAAATTATGGCCACGACCTCCACAATTTTCACTCTCACTTCCCTCAGTAACCTTGGATGTATCTCGCCTGATCTGATGCATTATCTACTTCACGCCGATGGAATCTTCCGGTCGTGCCAATGAACCACAACCATTGTGGGTTTCCTGGTGGCAGGGGTGCGTTCAATGGGAAACTGCGTTGACAATGGTGGGATCAGGAGATCCTGCCGCTGGCCAGTGGTGGACGGCCTTCCGCCACTGTGGGACACATGGTGGGTTGCTCGGTATATCCCGCCCCTAGTGTTGGAATGGCCTGCACTTTCAGTATGGCCTGGGTAGCATCTTCTTCCTTGGTAAAGACAGGTACAAAGTACTCATTTAATACTTCATCTATGCTCTCTGTTTCCATGTGCAATTCCCCTTTATAGTCACTATTCATTCCTTGATCTTGCTTCCGAATGTGGCTCTGCACCCTCTGGATGTATAGTAGAAATAGCCACACTCATTTCCTTGGAATTCCTGCTTCCTCTCTCAGCTTATGTTTGAATTAAGCGCAGGGGACAGGGATTAATTGGATAACATTACCAATGACGGGGTGAATGGCCTCTTGTTGCACTGCATCATTTTATGATTCTTTTGCAATCAGTGGTCTATTAATGGCCAAAACATTGGCCCTTTCCAAAATCCAGGCCTAATGATCGGGATAGTACTAGTGGGCTGTGGGCTTCTTTCATAGTTCCAGAGGCAGTTTGCTAATCACAGCAAGATCATTCAGTTCAGATGCTGTGTTGCATGACATGGTGCTATGTTTCTGTACTTAGAAAACTGCACATCATCTGACTTACCGTGAATAACGTGAATGACTTTCAGAGTTTGCCTTTATCCAGTCTGAACAATGACGGATTAGCGCAGCATCATTCTACTATGATTGATAAGGTTTCACATGTAGCTAAAATATTGGCCAGAAAACTAGGAGTTCAACAAGATGTTGGTCAGCCAGTATTACGGTGGATCACTGCAGGGACAGTTACATGTTGAATGCACCAACAAATAGCATTTACCCCATAAATTAAATTTGACATGTGTACAAGAAAAAGGTGAAAGACAGTGGCAAGCACATGACAAAGAGCCTTCTAATACCAACAGCCACTTTGTCAGAAATTTGAGGAAGCAAAATCCATAAATATGTTACCAAAAGACTAAAACCAACCCTCCATATTTCATTTCACATATTCACATGGAAATGCTATGAAAATGAAGCATCCTATGGGCCAAATCTTCTAGACTCCGGATTGTCAGAGAACAAACAATACAAATTGCGTGTCCTCTCTTCCCCTGACTTTACTCCACCCAATGGAGTTCCCCAAGCGACACTGTGCTGTGCATTTTTGTGAAAGCTGGAACTGGAAAACCCTGGAAGAAATGCGCAGCAGTGTCGAGCTGGAGGAATTTTTGAGCACACTGGCAATCCTCTCATCGATGTCGCTGCTCAGAAGTTTTGGGCGAATATATTAAAAGGTAAAATGTCTTAAAGTAAGAAATTATGAGCTTTAAGATTGACTGGAGAGAAGGAATTTGAAATTGGTAATAAGCTACTGTCACTCTCGCAATAAATCCAATTTTCACTTTTATTTATTCATTCATGTGGCATGGGCGTTGCTGACTGGCTCGCATTTATTGCCCATCCCTAGTTGCCCTTGGAGGGCAGTTGAGAGTCAACCACATTGCTGTGGCTTTGGAGTCACATGTAGGCCAGACCGGGTAAGGACGACAGATTTCCATCCCGAAAGGACATTTGTGAAGCGCATAGGTTTTTCCGACAATCGACAATGGTTTCATGGTCATCAGTAGATTGTTAACTCCAAATTGTTTTATTGAATTCAAATTCCACCATCTGCCATGGCAGGATTTGAACCTGCGTCCCCAGAACATTAGCTGAGTATCTGGATTAATTGTCTAGTGATAATACCACTAGGCCTCCCCTGTGTAATGATGCACATTCACAAACTAAGGGTGGGATTTTCTATCCGCGCTTGCCCCAAAATCGGAAAATCCTGTCTGAGGTCAATAGACCTTTCCATGGTCCATGTCCCACCTGCTATGATTCCCGTGGCGGGCGGGACAGGAAATTTCGGCCCTTTATCAGGATCACAAAAGATAATTATTAACAAGGAAAACCTGTACAGAGGCTACCCGCCCCCCAGCTGTCCTGGAGCAGCCCACCGGCTACCCCAGATCCTTCATGTCTTCTACATGTCTTCAGATTGTCTTCTGCCCAAGTGAGGTCTCCACCCCCCTGGGGTGATTACCTTATATTGGTCCCAATTGGTCTCCCATGCCAGGTGACCCTCTTCTGTTGTGTTGTCCTCAAGGGGACAATCTCCACATTCCAGAGGAGCAGCATTTTCCCAGCAAGTTACAAATAAAAAAACAAATCCATTATCTTTGCCGGCTATTGCACAAGTTCCTTAAAAAATAAAAGAATTTTATTGAATTTGTATTTTATCAAATTATAAGAATTATAGGATTACAAATTTCTATTTGATAATATTGTAGAATTTTGGCCAGAATTCTAAAGGACGTCAGCGGGATTCTTTGGTCCCACTGCAGTGAACAGAGATTTGGTTGCACACCAAATTCTCCATCTTCGCTTGTAGCAGCGGCAGAGCGTGAGCGGCCAGAGAATTCCGGCCACGAATTTTATAAGAGTTCAGAAGACAATTCACTTACATTTGTTGAACTAAACAAATGCCAGATTCTTTAACTAAAGGGTTCACCTGATGAAGGAGTAGCGGTCTGAAAGCTCGTGATTCCAAATGAACCTGTTGGACTTTAACCTGGTGTAGTGAGACTTCTTACTCTACCTACCCCAGTCCAACACCGGCATCTCCACATCATCTTTAACTAAAGGGTTAGATGTTTTCCTGTCTATTTTAGTAATACAAATAATAATAGCTTCAAATCAATCAGGAAGTGCACACACAGAAAATACATCACTAAAAGAGCTACTTGATGTGCAATAACATGGATTAAAATGCTTTCAATCTTTGTTACTATCTCCCTTTTTGAGTCCCTGTTCCTTATTGCCGAGTTTGATGAATTCTTCCCAGATCTCTTCCACTGTAGCTCTTCAACTGGAGACTGGGTTCAGCAGATGAGCCTTAACTTTTGATATTCTTCATTTCCCACTGATCATATTGCCTCTTCCCTTTATGATCGTTCAGCCAAGATTGGGAAACGTAAAGCTTTTGCAGCAGACAACCACCTCACCATCACGCATGAGTAACTTAATGTTCTGATTCTGCATTCTTTTCCACTGTGGCATTTTTCTCAGAACATTAATATTGATCCTTTAAATCATCTTCAAATTCAGTTAACTATTCAGGTTTCAATCCAAACTGTTGCAGTCTTGAAGTTGTGCTTTTTTTTCAAACATTGTTTGAAACACAGGACTTTGCTGCTTAGCTCCAGATAATGAATGTAGATACAGCAAAATGCATAGACCAGCTCAGAATGTTTTCAGACCTCTGTATGTCTTCACACCGCAATGCAATATAATGTAGCAATATGTTATGTCTATGAACAAAGTTATGGCCATTGGACCCATGTCATATTTACTGGCTGTGTGGCAGGAATTAGAGCTCGTGGACTGGAATTCTCTGACCTCGTCCGAGGTTGGGATTCTCCAGTCCCACTGCAGTGAATGGAGATTTAGTTGAGGGTCAAATTATCCATTCTCGCTGGTAGCGGCGGCCTGGCGTATGACATCAGAGAATTCCGGTCAAGGTTTGCAAGTGAATTCACAAACGTACATGGCAGTTGTGCAACTTGACAAATGGCGATTACACACAGCTTAAATAACACACGCACATCATGCGCAAGAAAATGTAAAATACGTTAGTTGGAGAGATGTAATTAAACATTATAAAGCTCCCAAACTCAACCTCCAAAGGAACAACAGCATATCCAAACACAACTGAGCCCAAATTAGAGTAATTAATTGCATTTCCTTCTCCAAAAAGTCTGACATCTACCTTAATTGAGATATCATTTAAACAGGTGATTGAGACATCTACACCAGAAACGTTCAGCTTTTGTGGGAGGGCAAAACCATCAAGTAAGGAAAATTGGACAGGGTATATCAAGAGCAGGCAATGATCTTGTCTATTTAATTTACTTTGCCCTCCGCACCCTCTCCTCTCCCACCCACCCTTCCAATGTTGATGTCACTGATATGGAGAGGTTAGTAAGCCCTCGGCGTAAAGTGGGCCACACAAACCTCATTCCACCCTGACTAGGTGGCCAATGCCGGATTTAGCTTTTAAAAAATGTTAATTGTGTAACAGTGTGCGTGTCAATTCTTTATTACATCGCAAAAAAAGTTTGGAAGTGCTTCCACACATTATTGAGCACTATTTGACAGAGTGAGACAAAACAAACTACTGCAAGCCGATGAGTGTCACTGAAGGCAAGATAAAGAATAAAGGCAAGTGAGCTGCAAGGTGACAAAATTTGCACTGATGAATGCTGACATACTGAATAAAATCGCTACATGTCTGCACGTAGGTCAAGAAACGACATTGTTTTGCTGAACCACAGTGACAGCCAGGTGACAAAGATTAATAGCTTTGTATTGACTGTGCAACTTCCAGTTCCTTATCTTTGTCAAGTCAAGGCTTTGTCCAAGAGCTGAAAGTGTTATTAGACTTATAATTGCAGAGACATTTTAAGGGTTGCCCCTTTAGGGACTGCAAAATCCAATAAACCTTTCATAAAATCTCAAGCATTCAAGTCCAAAACCATTGTCACAGAGACAGGCATGCTCTCAGCTATAACATACAGAAGTCGTCGACACTGAATAATGAGTGACTTATTAAGTCAACTTTGAATTTGGGTCAGCTGTTTATTAAAATTGTGAAAAAGTGTTTTCAGTATGAGTGAGTGCCAGTCATCCTTGCTGTGATTAAACACCTCCGTCGAAAATCTTTGCTTTCCATTCTGTTTTCTGCCCCAGTGTAAAAATATGCTTTTAAAATATTCATTGTTTTAGAAATTTCATTTAACCTGAGTTTTTTTCCCCCCGAGTTTACTAATCAGATTAAATTCTAGCAAAGGGTATAAAATTTAAATTTACTTACTTGATGGACTTTTGAGGGATTTGAGGAAAACCACATATTTCAGATGCAAATGATTGGGTGGTATTTTGTTTGTCCAATTCCTTTTTGCCAAATAATCGTAAAGTACAAGAACTAATTATTTTACAGAATTTAACTAAAACTCTTTGAGATGTTGTGTCGCACAAGAGACCAAAATTAAAGTGAGACATTTTTCAAAACACAGCACCTGTCATCTCTTATCTTCCCTTTATACCGTCAAAGATATGAAAGTCATAAAACCAGGGTCAGATAGGGTCGGGTGTCACTGATTTATTTGATGGATGCTCTGTCACTGATTGGCTTATTTCCTTTCACAGAATTTCCTGCATAGAATTTGAATAAACATGAACAATATGTTCTCCATGTTCCTCTCTTGATTTGGAAGAAGGGAGGTTGAAAGCAGAACTTTGTTATAGCTGTCAGGATTTAATTTTATTTATCCGAGCTGGTAACCCCACTGCGGCGCGAGATAAAATTTGAGTGCTGATGTTTTATACAGTCAGGTCAAACAGCATTAATATACAATGCTGCAAAATTACACTCAATGTATACTTTATAGCAGAGCACTTGGTAAACAGTGGTAGAATTGGACAGAGTCAGCATACGAAAAGGAAATCATGCTTGACAAATCTACTGGAATCCTTCGAGGATGTAACGAGTAACTTTAATGAGGGGGAGCCAGTGGATGTAGTTTATTTGGACTTTCAAAGGCTTTTGACAAAGTCCCACATAAGTGTAAAAGTAAAGCACATGTGATTGGGGTAGTGTATTGAGATGGATAGAAAACTGGTTGGCAGACAAGAAAAAGAGTAGGAATAAACAGGTCATTTTCTGAATGGCAGGCAGTGACAAGTGGAGGACTATAGGATTTGGTGCTAGGACCCCAGCTATGGGCGGCACGGTGGCACAGTGGTTAGCACTGCTGTTTCACAGTGCCAGGGACCCGGGTTCAATTGCTGGCTTGGGTCACTGTCTGTGTGGAGTTTGTACATTCTCCCCGGGTGCTCCTGTTTCCTCCCACAGTCCAAAGGATGTGCAGGTTAGATGAATTGACCATGTTAAATTCTCCCTCAGTATACCCAAACAGGTGCCGGAGTGTGGTGACTAGGGGATTTTCAGTAACTTCATTGTAGTGTTAATGTAAGTCTACTTGTGACTAATAAATGAACTTTACCTTATTCACAATATATATTAATGATTTAGATGCGGGAACTAAATATCATATCTCGAAATTTGCAGATGATACAAAGCTGGGTGGGAGGGTGAGCTGTGAAGAAGATACAGAGGTGCTTCAGTGTGATTTGGACAAGTTGAGTGAATGGGCAAATGAATGTAGTATAATGTGCACAAATGTGAGATTATCCACTTTAGTAGTAAAAACAGGAATTTAGATTATTATTTGAATGGCTATGAATTAAGAGCGGGAAATGTGCAATGAGACCTGTGTGTCCTTGTACACCAGTTGCTAAAGGTATGCATGCAGATGCAGCAGGCAGTAAAGAAGGCAAATGGTATGTTGCTCTTCATTGTGAGAGGATTTGAGTGCAGGAGCAGGGATGTCTTGCTGCAATTATACAGGACCTTGGTGGGGCCACACCTGGGATATTGTGTGCAGTTTTGGTCTCCTTAGTTGAGGAAGGATGTTCTTACTGTAGAAGGAGTACAGAGAAGGTTTACCAGTCTGATTCCTGGGATGACAGGACTGATGAATGAGGAGAGATTGAGTTGGTTAGGATTATATTCACTGGAGTTTAGAAGAATGAGGGGGGGATTTCGTAGAAACCTACAACATTCTGGCAGGATTAGACTTGGTAGTTGCAGGAAGGGCGTTCCCGATGGTGGGGATATCCAGAACCACGGCTCATAGTCTAATGATACAGGTTAAACCTTTTAGGACTGAGATGAGGAGAAATTTCTTCACCCAGAGAGTGGTAAGTCTGTGGAATTTGCTACCACAGAAAGCAGTTGAGGCTAAAACATTGTATGTTTTCAAGAAGGAGTTAGATATTGCTCTTGGGGCGAAGGCAATCAAAAGATATGGGGGGGAAGATGGGATCAGGCTATTGAGGCGGATGATCAGCCATGATCATGATGAATGGTGGAGCAGGCCAAAGGGCCAAATGGCCTACTCCTGCTCTTATTTTCTATGTTTCTATCGGATCTACTTAAATCATGAGTATTACTGTATGACAAGAGACTCCAGCACTGAAAAATTAAAATATTAATTCTTATTTACTTTATCCAAGTTGGAAGCTTTGGAAACATTGGAACAGGCGGAGGCTATTCAGATCCTCAAGCCTGCTGTCCCTTTCAATGAGATCACAGCTAATCTATATTTCAACTCAATTAACCCAGCTTATTATAGTCATAAAACTATGGGTTTCTTTTAACAAAATGGCAAAAAATGACATTATACAATATAGAATTAGATTTCTATGGCCAGAGAATTTCTTCAGCAATAGTTGCGACTTTGTATGCAATTAAAAACTTGGTTACATCTCATTAACAAGGCATAACTTTTCCAGGCATATTTAAAAGTGACATTATAGTGTAAAAGGTTCCAGTCTATTCAGTGATTTCTATTTTTTTTCCCCATTTGTAATTACTTTAAGTGCGCAGCATTTGGATAAGTGGGGACTTACTGACAGTAACTTCTGGATTTCCAGATTTAACTGAATATGTGCGAATTCCAGATATTGCTGTCACATTGCTGTCAACTTGTATTAATACACAAAACACTTTTAACATCGGGAAACATCCCAAGGTGCTTCACAGGAGGGTTGTCAAAGGAAGTTTGATTCTGAGTTCCTTAGTCAAATGGGCACATTGTAAGGAGTGTCATGTAGGATGAAAAAGAGGCAGAAAGGGGGAGAGATTTAAGGAGTGAATTCCAGAGCTTAGGAACTCTGCAGCTGAAGGCATGGCTACCAATGGTGGTGCAATTAAAATCAGGGTTGCACAACAAGTCAGAATTAGAGGAGCGCAAATATTTCAGTATTGTAGGGCTGGAGGAAGTTGAGGAGACATGGAAAGGGTATGGCCGTGGAAGGATTTGAAAAGGAGGAGGAGAACTTTAAAATTGAGACTTGGCTTATCTGGGAGCCATTATTTATAAGTTAGGGAGCACAGCACAACTGGATTTATTGCAAGCTATGACATCAGCTGTAGAGTTTTGGGTGCCATCAAGAGGGTGAAGGTTGGGAGGTCAGCCAGGAGTGTATTGGAATAGCCAAGTCTCGAAGTAACAGGCAACGATGAAGGCTTCAGCAGCAGATGAACTGAGACAGGCATTGGAGGAGAATTGTGTGGCCAACCATGTGAAAGACTATAGACAGGTCAAAGAGGAGTAGCTTACCTTTGTCATAGTCACTTTAAATGTTATTTGTAACTTTGGTAAGAGCTGTTTCAGTAATGTGGCAGGAGTTGAAACCTGGAGGGATTTGAGGGGAGGCAATGGCCGAGTGGTATTATTGCTAGACTATTAATCCAGGAACCCAGCTAATGTTCTGGGGACCTGGGTTCGAATCCCACCGTGGGAAATGATGGAATTTGAATTTAATTTTAAAAATCTGACATTAGGAATGTACTGATCTACAAAATTCAGACATGGAGTTTGAATAGAATGAAAAAATGGTTTCTTTACATCTATCCTATCAGACCTTTTTAGCACAAAGATAAGTCACGTTTTCACATTTACAGACACAATTGATGCATCCTCGTTTTCTGCTGGCTCCCTTCAGCAATAGTGGAGAACCATTCACACCAGGAAAAATGAGTAGTGTTCCAACAAAAACCTGCAATGTAAGCTTCAGGCCATTTAGAGTGAACTGAAAACAGAGTGCTCTGAAACTCCATTACTAACATTGAATGTTAGTCCTTCGCCTTATGCTTAAAACACTCTGCTAGAAATAAAACGGGGAAAATGTGGCAATACTTCCAGAGCAAAAAAAAACATGTTGTGCAGTACAAACAAAGAAGAATCTAATGTCAAATTAAGTGAACAATGCCAGGCAACCAAATTGAGCAAAAAAATGTAGTTTATAGTTCAACATGCTGAGTGATTGACTTTCCAAAGCTCAGAGTCAAGCCAAATTATGGAAGGGGTAGTTTTCTTGGTGTCAGCAGTATGTACAGGCATTAACCACAAAGGCACTGATGCTCAATAAAATATAAGTGTACTTTGCTATTTTACTGAAGGACAACTTGTGTACGTTCAGCTGAAAAGTTTATTTAGCTTAAATTGGGTGCACATTTCTTTCAGTGAATGTAGCTCATTCTTTCAAAACTTTAGGAATTTTAATCTTTCTTTGTGATAGTGCATCAAATTTGCAAATAGAAGCTAATAAACAATGCTCAGATTTATTAACACCAACAGGTAGGCTCTCACCGCAGCCAGAATGGATTTGAGTTTCAAGGCGGCATGGTGGCACAGTGTTTAGCACTGCTGCCTTGCAGTGCCAGGGACCCGGGTGCGGAGTCTGTACATTGTCCCCGTGTCTGCGCAGGTTCCCTCCAGGTGCTCCGGTTTCCTCCCACAGTCCGAAGACGTGCTGGTTAGGTGCATTGGCCATGCTAAATTCTCTCTCGGTGTACCCGAACAGGTGCCGGAATGCGGCGACTCGGGGATTTTCACAGTGGCTTTATTGCAGTGTTAATGTAAGCCTACTAATAACACTAATAAACTTTAAATTTTAAGTTGCCTTTCAAGTCAAGTCGAACTCCATATTGTCTGAACCACGCAAAATCTCAAAACTTCAGCTCAAACCACTTTGGGTTTGAGTTATTGTGTTAAGCTTCAATTTCCATAATTATTACCCCCCACATCAGAAGTGGCAGCAGTAATGTTGTACTGTTAAAATTAATAAATTATTAAAATTTAAACAAATTGACATCTCATGTGCAAGAGATTTCTCAAGGACTGAGCAATATTTTAGCAAGATCTTTTTTTCTCTGCATTCCCATAATGTTGGAGGACATTCTGCTCAGTTTGCATTGGGAATTTAGTTAGATTTCTGATGAGCTGTAAATGTATTCAAATTAGATTGTGAATATTAATATGTTGCTAATAATTTGGGTGCAGTTTATCAAAATCAAATCAAATCATTGCAGATTTGAGATGAACAATCTCTCAATTATCTTATACCTGACTGGTAAAATAAAAATTGAGCGATGTTTTACCAACAGTTTACCCTCTGTGGGCTAGCAAAGTTGACTTAAATATATTTCTACTCAAATAACTTATTTTTTCTTTAAAAGATGGATTGATTGTAAGAAGCAATGATTTAGCATGAAAATTGCTGCAAATTAGAATAACATGTATCCATTTGATATAGATTACAATTATAAAGAATTAAAAAGTGGAAAAGGCCTGAACCGTCAGCACCACCAATTGATCAATGTGTTAGTAGTTAGTTTTATCACATGCTGAATGCAAATAGACTCGGTCAGTGAAACCCTGAGATGTGACAGACAAATGCAGCGGCTCCCTCTTCCTTCTATCCTTCCTGAACATAGAGTAAGGTTTAAAACCTGATTTTCATAGTCATTCCCCTGCATTGGAAGAGGAGGTCAGAAACAATGTTAATCCGTGCTGTACTGTCACATATCTTTGATTTCTTGTATTTATAAATGTAAAGAAATCAAATAATGGGCCAAATTCTCCAACCTCACCCACGGGTGGGATTCACCAGTCCTGTTGCAATGAACAAGGATTTGGCTGAGCACCAAATTCTCTGTTCTGGCTGGCAGCAGCGGCAGGGCGTGAACGGCCAGAGAATTCCAGCCAATGTCTTGTCATAGAATCCCTACAGTGCAGAAGGTGGTCATTCAGCCCATCAAGTCTACACCGACCACAATCTCACTCAGGCCCTATTCCCATAATCCCATATATTACCCCACTAATCCCCCTAACACTAAGGGGCAATTTTACCATGGCCAATCAACCTAACCCACACATCTTTGGACTGTGGTAGGAAACTGAAGCACCCGGAGGAAACCCACGCAGACACAGGGAGAATGTGCAAACTCCACACAGTCACCGAGGCTTGAATTGAATCCGAGTCCCTGGTGCTGTAAGGCAGCAGTGCTAACCACTGTGTCTCCATGCCGCCACTCTTTCGAGGCCCTATAATTGGAATGAGTACACTTTAAATCCTTTAATGAGGATCCAATAGTTGATGCCAAAACATTGAATGTATTCAAGAGGTGGTTGGCTATAGCACTTGGGGCAAATGGGATGAAAGGTTATGGGGAGAAAGCAGGATTAAGCTACTGAGTTGGACGATCAGCCATGATCGTAATGAATGGCGGAGCAGGCTCAAAGGGGCAAATGGCTTCCTCCTGCTCCCATCTTCTATATTCTATGTCATCTGAAGTTTATTGATGATTGACTAATTAACATTTGCAGAGGTTTGTTTTCTCTCATTTCATTAATGATTGAGTGGGGACTTAGTAGTAAGAGGAGAATATCAGAATAGCCAAGCACGCAAGTGGTAAAGTCATGGAAGACAGTTACAGTTATCAATGGCTGAGGAAGGATCTGGGGTCAGTAATGTAATGGAGAGAGGTGCAGGTGTTCTTTGTGATGAAGGGAATATGGGATCAGGGGTAGGATTGCAGAGGAGAATTGCTCCCCCTCCCCCTCTTTTTTTTGTTCTGAAATTAGGAACATGTTTGCAAAAGAACATTCAGGTTATATGTGATAAAGTTTTTACTGTAGTTGGATTGAGAAAAAGACCTGGCAAAAGATGGTAGATGATGGTAAATGGCCATCATTTTTTTGATGTGAGGATGCTGGCGTTGGACTTGGGTGGACACAGTAAGAAGTCTCACAACAGCAGGTGGGCGGAACGGTGGCACAGTGGTTAGCACTGCTGCCTCACAGCACCAGGGACTTGGTTTTGATTCCTGGCTTGGGTCACTGTCTGTGTGGAGTTTGCACGTTCTCCCCGTGTCTTTGTGAGTTTCCTCCGGATGCTCTGGTTTCCTCCCACAGTCCGAAAGATGTGAAGGTTCGGTACATTGGCCATGCTAAATTCTCCCTCGGTGTACCCGAACAGCTGCCGGAGTGTGGCAACTAGGGGATTTTCACAGTAACTTCATTGCAGTGTTAATGTAAGCCTATTTGTGACTAATAAATAAACTTTAACTTTAAACTTTAAAGTCCAACGGATTTATTTGGAATCACGAGCTTTTGGAGCGCTGCCCCTTCATCAGGTGAGTGAAGAGGTCGGTTTCACAAACACGGCATGTATAGACAAAGACAAAATTGCAAGATGATGGTTGGAATGCGAGTCTTTATAGGTAGTCAAGTCTTTACAGGTACAGACAATATATGTGGAGAGAGGGATAATCACAGGTTAAAGAGGTGTGAATTGTCTCAAGCCAGGACAGTTAATAAGATTTTGCAAGCCCAGGCCAAATGGTGTGGGTTGCATGTAGTGTGATATAAACCCAAAATCCCGGTGGAGGCCATCTTCATGCGTGCGGAACTTAGCTGTCATTTTTATCCCCTCTGGAACCAGTAACTAATGGAACACTCCATGAGTTATGGATAATGTATGGTTTACATGATTCAGATATGATTCAAACTCTTCTAAATATTATGAATTTTGCCTAAGATTCTAAGCTGTGCGTCTGCGACCCGAATTGGAAAGACACATTCGAAAGGTCTTAGACCAATTAAATAAATTAACCAACAAAGGACAACATCAAGAAAATAAGGCCACATGTATCCGTTAAGTAATGCAAATGAACACAATATGCAGTGTCTACTGACAATGGTTGGGGAAATAAAAAGAATTGGATGTGATTTATCAACCATTCACAGGAAATGATCAGTCAAATTGAGACTTTTGCCAATAAGGCTAATTAAATCCTGTGTTGCATCTTGAGCAGCTTTGATTACAAACTGGAACAAACTATTTTTGTCCTTACGTTAGCCTTTTATAATGGATTACGAAGCAGTATTTTAATCATGTTTATGGTTTCATTAACCCAAGAATGATTGTGCTTTTGCTATTTGATTATCTGTATTTATCTTTTATCTCCAAACCTTCAATTCTATTCTTAAATATTTATTAATGAGAGAAGGAAGCAAAATAGGAATGTTATTTTTAATTTTAAAAAAAGGGCAACAGTAAACTGGAAATATATAGAAACAGAAATCATAGAAACCCTACAGTGCAGAAGGAGGCCATTCAGCCCATCGAGTCTGCACCGACCACAATCCCACCCAGGCCCTACCCCCATATCCCTACATATTTACCCGCTAATCCCTCTAACCTACGCATTTCAGGACTCTAAGGGGCAATTTTTAGCATGGCCAATCAACCTAACCCGCACATCTTTGGACTGTGGGAGGAAACCGGAGCACCCGGAGGAAACCCACGCAGACACGAGGAGAATGTGCAAACTCCACACAGACAGTGACCCAAGCCAGGAATCGAACCCAGGTCCCTGGAGCTGTGAAGCAGCAGTGCTAACCACTGTGCTACCGTGCCGCCCATATGTCGCAGTGCTGTTTACTTTGTTTTTCTGCATCAGGGAATCCATGTAACCTCTTTAAACTTCATTACAAAAATCCCTGTTTAGTCCAGGCAGTTAACTTTAGTATTACAGATGTGATGAATGTTATTGGTAAGAGATTGCACTCATTTGTGTTAAAAGGGGCATATGATGGCTGAAAGTAGCATATCTCGTGTAGCAGTGTTCTTTGTAGCAGTGTTCACTTCTTAAGTGATACATCTCTTTTGAGAGTTTAGTTTGCGGTTATTGATTTCAATTAACTATTACTAGTTAGTAGCAATGTTTTATGATGAATTTAAATCCCTTGGCACTCATCTGGAATAACATGGAAGATTCACAAGCTAATATTTTCCATCAGAAATCCTTGTGCTTCACATTTAAATGTACCTTTGGTCACCAAACTGTGTGTGATTGGAATTACTTTGCTAGGACAGAGAGGGATCGGTCTTCAAAATACAGCAGCTAATATATTTTATGCCAAAAAAAATTATAATCACTAATGAACAAAGCAAGAATTTTTAAAAATAATCTTCAGGGACTAGAATTCAGGTGCAACCCGGAAACTAGACACAAAAATGCACCCATTCCCATGTCTGCTCTGCTAGTGTCATGTTACACACACATTTACTGCAAATTGCTCCAGAATACACCAAAACATAAAAGTGAGTGCAGGTAATTGGGGCCCAAGATAAGCATTGAACTCACCATATATTTTTTAAATATTCACAAGACATAGGCATTGCTGGTAAGGCCAGCATTCATTGCCCCTCCACTGTTATCATACAAGTTTATGTACCTTTAAGGGAGCATGTCTTAAACTGCTGTCACTTACCATCACCTCAGTGGGATGTAATGTATCAGTCCCATGACTTACTTTCAGTCAATAAGCAGTAGGTTGTCAGATGCATATAGTTACCATATGCAGTTAACTCTAACTGAATATAGTCTTGCCTTCAAACAAAGAACCCACATTTTTTTTTATCAGTCATTGTCGATGGTTGGTACGTTTACATGGTAGCAGCATGATTTTGGATGATTTGACTGCTAGCTATACAAAACTCAACCCTTCATACACGCAAGAGACGAAACAACTATTGAAACTCAACATTCATTCTACACACTATACCTTTGTTCTGGGGTCACATCGCAGAAACAGCAGGTCCTGGTAATACTATTTGAATTTGGGAGAGTTTAATCAGTATAAGTCTACTTATTGCAAAGTTTAAGCATTTAGAGTACAGCTGGAGTACTGTGTGCAGTTCTAGTCACCACATTATAGGAAGGGTGTGATTGCACTGGAGGAGGTGCAGAGGAGATTTACCCGGATGTTGCCTGGGATGGAACATTTAGGTTATGAAGAGAGGTTAGGTGGGTGAGTATGCAGCAGACAACCCTCCCCGGTCATTGTCCATCAGTACTCCCAGGTACACAAGATGAATTAATTGAAACACAGGGGAAGATGAAACATGCTCATGATCAGCATATAGATAACCAACTACTCAAACTGAACATTGGACAGCAAGTTTGATACAACATCAAACTGATGGAATCCAGCAGAAACCATCAGCAGGTACCCAGAACAAACATTGCAACACATGTATGAACACCAAATAGTATGACAGTGTGATGAAACAGATGCTAAATGAGAACAACTAGAAACATCGGGCAATTCTATTGCGAACAGAACATGGTCTAACGTTCAACACAAACAAGACATACCTAACTAATATTCTGAAAATGCACTGCAGCAGCCTTCAACAAGGATCACCGTGACCTAGTCTGGACAGATAAGCAAACCACCGATATGTTTCAGTGACTTGTAAATGTATTGATCTGTATGATGGTATCCCCACACAACATCATATTCTTTTGCTTTCATATATATAGTTTGATTCTTTAAAGGTAAGTCACATCTTCAAATAGAGAACCCACATTGTGGTGTTCTACCAATACTTTGACCATGTCGAAGAGAAGATGGTAACATCTGCAATGTCGCTTGAGAAGGTGGTGCTATCTTCACAGTGCAGTGTGTGTAGGTACACCCACAGTGCCATTAGGAAAGTAGTGCCAGGACTTAGAGCTGGGGACAATGAAGAAAGAGTGACAGATATCCAAGTCGAGATGGTGTGACTTGGAAGTGAACTTGCAGGTGGGACATTTGATGGTGAGTTTGTTCTGCTCATTAGTTTGGAAGGTGCTGTCGATGAAGCATTGGTGCCTAGCGACAGTGTATCTTGTAGCTGGTACACAATGTATTGGTGAAGGGAGTGAATGTTTCAAGTGGGGTTCCAGGCAAGCAGAGTGCAAGTTATGGAACAAAGATGTAAAACAAATTGTTTTGTCAGCACGACATTGCCAGCCTTTGTTTTCCTGAACCCTAACACAACAGAAAGATCCAAAGTTAAAAAAAGAAACTGAATGCTTTGACATATGTTTATCACTTTGAATGAGCAAAGCAGGTGGTAGAATTCAACGGCTGAATTACTTTGATTTTTCTAATACGTATAATACTGCAAATATCAAAATATCTTTAACCTTTATAAAAGCAAAATATCCATCTGTTTGTTGGCAAATTCCTCCAAAATCCTTGGCCAATCTCAGTCAAACTTAGCAGCATGATATCTTGGACCAATGGACACATTGTAGGGACATCGATATCTAGGCACCCCTACAAGAGTTGGAGGAGGGGCTTTGGCCCCAGCAGAGGGTCCTGTGGCCTGGCCTATACTGTGCCCCCACTGACACTGCAACTTAGACATGCTTTCACCAACATTGATTGTATATCCCCAGAAAAACTGAGATGAATTTACACCATGAATCCCAGACTTCCTTTCACATTTCATTCATTTTTTTTCATGAATATTTTGTTCCCTATACATTATGATCTGAAACACTGCATGGTATTACTGAACAAGGGAAAGCCACAGGTGAGACACAGAGTGAGGGGAAGATGAACAGGTTAGAGCAAAAAGGGACAAAGTTGACAAAAAGCAAGCAGGGAGCTAATAGAGAATGAAAGATAATGAGGCTAAAGGAAGAAATTGCTCGAGATTACAATGCAAGAAGAACCAGTGCTGCGTCGGACCAAAACTCTTCAAGGAAGTTTTCAATCTATAATTTTCTTCATAATTATGAATTTCTTCATAATATTCTTCAGAATGTGATTTTGGTAGTAGATCAGAGGTACATGAATATTAAAGAAGTGGCGGCAGAGGTAGTGGATGCATTGGTTAGATTACCCAGGATCTTGAGTGGTGTAGGTGTGGTAATGAGAGTTTTAGTTAACAAAACTCCCGTATGTTGGAAGTACCTTGTGCAATCGTTGATTTGACACACCACGCAGAACTATATGAAGAATAAATATTATCCAAGAACTATACTGTGAAGTGAATAACCATCCTGCTGCAAAAATAATTTGGAATGGTAAACTTCAACTTCATCCACACATGGGATAAGTATGCTGCAGCGCAGTGTAGTCCAGTATATAAAGTTGTGGTTAGCTTCTGGAAGGCACTGCCTGAGAGTGTGGTGGAGGCAGATTCAATCATGTCTTTCAAAAGGGAATTGGATCATTATCTGAAGAGAAAAAAATTGCAGAGCTACGAGGAAAGGACAGGGGAGTGGGATTAACTAAATTGCTTCTGCGAAGAGCTAATGCGGATTTGACAGGCAGAATGGTCTCCTTCTGTGCTCAAATCAGTCCAAAATTCTACAAGTGCAAAGAATTTGAAATATTGCTACATTTGCCCAATTAGAAACATACCTGGTCAAAAGCCAGCGCACCATAGTGAATTATTTTAAAACCCTGTCAATCCAAGATGCACTGTATTGGGTCAAGAGTGCACTGATGTGATTCCCCACACAGTTGATTCCTAATCTCAGCTGCGCTATTGTGGAAGTAGGCACGCTAAGTTCACGCTCTTCTTTAAAGCGAGGATGAAAAATTGGAGAAGGTGTCACGCTGACTGTCTTGTGGGTTACAGAGCTGCATTAATAGTTGCACAAGGATTCACTGCTTCATCACTCCAGCAGTTGGGACTGAGTGCTGAGTGTGTAAGAATGAGAGGAAAGGAATAATGCAAATGTGCTTCACAAATTTTAAGTAAAAAGCATAGGGCAGAAAAATCTGGAAATTCTTGCATTAAATTTGGCGTTTAATATCAAATAAATTAGTTCAATGATGATAATCGTGTAGTATCGAGAGGTGAGGAGAGAGAGCTATAAAACACGTCAACCACATGTTTTATGCCTGGCAATTTGATTTAACTAAAAATTGATTTATCCATTTCAGGAAAGGCTCTTATAAATTGACTCAGCAAAATGATAAAATGGTTATGGTTTGGGAATCAGTTTTCCACTGACTTAACCCATCTCAGCAAGGTTGTACAGGGGCAGGATTACTAGTCTGAATTCTCAATAAGAGAATGTTATCCTTCAGCAAAACTTAAATTAACCGAAGTCCAACCCCTATGCACTCCTTCTCCAGTAATAAAATTCAGAGTACAGCATTGGCATATGAAACTCTATCCAATTATCATGGGTGGAGTTTTTGCAAAACTTGGCTAAGTGTCACTTGCGATGTGAAGACAGGTGCGGATCCCACTGCCTCTGGCAGCATGACCCAGATTACAATTTTTCGGCACTTAAAAAAAAATCCCCATGTGAAAAACAGCATGCCTGTGGCACAAACCGTCTGATTCGCCCGCCCCGGGGAAGCACTTCAGAGGGGACCCTCACCAATCTGCTTGATGTTAGTTAGGCCGCACTTGGAATATAGTGTTCAATTCTGGTCACCTCACACTACCAGAAGGATGTGGAGGCTTTGAAGAGGATACGAAAAGATTTACCAAGATGTTGCCTGGCATGGAGAGCATTAGTTATGAGGAGAGGTTGGCGAAACTTGGTTCGTTCTCACTGGAACGATGGAGGTTGAGGGGTGATCTGATAGACGTCTACAAGTTTATGAGGGGCATGGACAGAGTGGAGAGTCAGAAGCTTTTTCCCAGGGTGGAAGAGTCAATTACTAGGGGGCATAGGTTTAAGGTGTGAGGGGCTAGGTTTAAAGGAGATGTACGAGGCAAGTGTTTTACACAGAGAGTAGTGGGTGCCTGGAACTCGCTGCCAGGGGAGGTAGTGGAAGCAAATACTTTAGTGAGTTTTAAGGGGCATCTGGACAAATACATGAATAGGATGGGAAAACAGGGATATGGTCCCTGGAAGGGTGGAGGTTTTAGTTCAGTTGGGCAGCATGGTCGGTGCAGGCTTGGAGGGCCGAAGGGCCTGTTCCTGTGCTGTAATTTTCTTTGTTCTTTGTTATAGAGAAGAGAAAGGGAACTATCTACCCTCAGGCTGGCTGGAGACCCTCCTGCTATATCATGAACCCCTCCTGGAAGATGATGGCAGCACTGGTGAGTGCCAGCACCCTCCACAGGAGGACGGGGGTGCAATACCACAAGAAGATGAATGATGTACTCCATTCTGCCAAGGTAAGTGCTCCATGTATCCTCTCCGCACTACACCTTACCTCGGCCCCACCTGCTGTCACCTCGCAGGGCTCCAGCACCCAACCTCCCACAAACTTCTCCACACCCCCTGGGACTCCTCTCTCACAGGCCCTCCCTGCTCACGTACTGTGCCCACACATGCCAGGTTTCATCGACATCTGACCCGCCATGAGGCCAGCTAATATCATTCTCATTTATGTTCCTGCAGGATAAGCTCACCCACAACCGTTGTAAGCCAGCAAAGATGGCGATGGGATGCCATAGCTGAAGACCCTGACTCCTTCTGAGGCAAGGGCCCCAGAATTGGTATGGGAAGAACGGGAGTGGGCCTGTGCTGACAGCGAGGTGGGCCTGCGAGAGAAAAATGAGGAGCCATTGCACATTCATCCGGATGACCAAACTCACATGAGTTCTGTGTAGTCCAAACCTTTTATCCCCTGGTCACAGAGGGGTAACAATGCCCTGGGGAGGGGCGTCACACTGTCCTGTGGGGAGGGTGGGGGGGTCACAATGTTCTGTGGGCGGGGGTCACAATGTTCTGTGGACAGGGGTCACGCTGTAGGCCAGCGAGCTGGTCTTCATCTATGAAATGGGAGGCAAAGGGCATCTCTAGATCTTTGGCCCATGTGCACCCTCATCCCTGCTTGGCCCCCATCGTCAGGCTCCTCAGCGAGTTCTTCCTCCTAGGCTTCGTCAGACACATCCTCCTCATCCAAGGACATGTGCCACTCCTCATAGCTGTCCTTGGGAAGCTCCTTGCCCCCATGCAGAGTGATGTTGTGGGGGACACAGCAGTCCGCAACAATATGGGAGACCCTCTGGGGCTGTATTGACAGGCCCCATCAGACATAGCAAGGCAACAAACCCATCTTCAGCAGGCTGATGGACCACTCGATGACATATCAGGCCATACTGTGCCCCTCATTGCACCTGGCCTCTGCTGTGGTCTGTGGCCTCCACACTGGCATCATTAGCCATGACCAGAGGGGATATCCCCAGCCTCCAATGAACCATCCCTGTAGCCTGGGGTTTCCCTGGAAGGTCCCTGACTGAGCAAGGATGTGGTTGTCACGCACACTCCCTGGAAAAAAGGAAAACATGTGCATGAGGGACATTGAGGGAATGGAACCCCTTCTGGTTGATGAAGGACTTCTGGTGCCATGGGGTGCGGAGAGCAACATGGGTGCAGTCTATCACTCCTTGCACCTGTGGCAGATCAGCAATCTGCCCAAACCCTGTTGCCCTCTCGTCCAGCCGGGCCTGGTCCAGGTCGAAATGGATGTAGCTGGCAGCCCTTGTATACAATGCATCCGTCACCTCACAAATGCACTAATGGTCGGAATCCTTAGAGATACAACAGATGTCCCTGGTGGAGCTCTGGAAGGACCCCATGATGAAGTTAAGGGCTGCCATGACCTCGACAGCCACAGGGAGCGGGTAACCTTCACTGCCACATGGCACCAAATCCACAAGGACATGGCACAGGTGTCACATCATCTCCTTAGTTGGGTGGAGTCTTTGTTGACACATGGCGTTGGACAACTCCAGGAAGGAGACACGAGTCCAGTATACCTTCGATTCTCTTCAATGCTTTTGCAGCCCTTGTGTGGCTGGTGCAGCCTCCAGCCCCTGATCCTGCCATGCGGACTCCTGGTCTGTGTCTTGCAGGGTGTCCCCTTGGAGCCACTGCTGTTGCTCCTGGAGTCTGTGCCCTTCCAGCACTGTGTTTAGTAATATAGCCAGCTCCATTGGTTCCATCCCGATATCACTCAGAATCCTGCGAGAGATCAGAGAAAGAGAGAGAGAGAGAGAGAGAGTCCAGTTGTGGCAGCTGCTGATTATCATTATCTTCCCTAATCCACTGGCGTTCCTGACCTGGAAGCAGCCAGTCCCAGAGCAGTGATTGGACAATCCCAGCTCTGGTGCCCTCCCATCTCCAGAGCAGGACTATCCCCCGCTTATGCCCACTTAGGCTCACCTCGAGCCTTCAGTCGAGGTTTCCTCTCCCCTAAACCCGCTACCACTGGGGGTTTTTTCAGAAGGGTCATGTCCTCGCTTATCCTGAATGGCTGAAGTCAACTGGACGGTAATGTCCAAAGGTGCTGTTTGACTTGCTTAGTGTTTCCTGGTTTTTAGTTTAGGCGTCCAACGTTCATTGAATTTTGCTCTTGTTTCTGTTGTCGCCAAGAACGGCTTTCGCCATTCCTCCTGTAATTACCCAGCATCCTCTTCACCAGCAGGTTCTTCATTGCTTCAACATCAGTTTTGTTGCCTTCAATTGTGTGTGACGCCTGTCACCGCGGCACCCTAAACGCCATGGCCTCAATTTAGATCGTTTTGAGTCTGAATGCAATCTTGGTGCCTGGGGCAAAGATTAGCATGATTCAATCCAAATTACCTCAGTTTATATATGTTCCCAATCTGACCGCCTGTTACAGCAAATAACACCGACTTTTATTCATGGGGAAAGATGTCAGTTTGTAATTATATAACAATTAAAATCAAATCCACATTTTGAAAAAAAAACCTTAATTGATTTACTAGCCAGTGAGGTTTAGAGAATATTTGGTAAACTGTCATGAGTATGAATGTACTATGCCACACCCATGGTTTATAACTGTGCATTGCTCTGAATAATGAAAACTGTACTTGTGAACTATGTTTCTCATTCAGTAAGTGTATCAATGGTCAGATTTAAAACCAGGCCTTTTTTTTGTATAGTGCTATGGGTGATAATGACCATAGGATGCAGCGGGGACTCACAGTGCTCAAATGAAATATGTATAGAGTTTTCTCAAATAAGCATGGATTAAGCACTAAAGAGGTGATTAAATATGCAACCAAAAGAGAAAATGCTGGAGAATCTCAGCAGTCTGGCAACATCTGTAAGGAGAGATAAGAGCTGACGTTTCGAGTCCAGATGACCCTTTGTCAAAGCCAAAAGGCATAGAAAGTGGGAGATATTTATACTGTAGGGTGAGGGAATGAAAGATGAGTCGCAGCCACAAAAACAAGGGGAAAGGCTAAGAGGTGCTAATGGCAGTCCATAGAGAGAATAAAGGGTGTGAATGGCCAAAGGACAAAGAAGCTGAAATCAGAGGATAAACTGTGACAGATGAAGAAGTGGGGGAAGGGGGGAGATAGTGGGAGAGAGGTAAAATTGAGAAAAGGGGGGGAAAGGGAAGCAAAGAGGGAGAAAAGATAAAAGGGGCATAAAATAGAGGAAAGAGTGGGTGGTGAAAAGAAAAATAAAGAGAGATGATAGAGAAAAGGTAAAGAACAGTTAAAATTTAATAGCATGCAAATAAAGGGGTCGATTTGGGGTAGGGCTAATCATCTGACGTTGTTGAATTCGATGCTGAGACTGGAAAGCTATAACATGTCCAGCTGGAAGATGAGATGCTGTTCCTCCAGTTTGCGTTGAGCTTCACTGGAACATTGCAGCAAGCCAAGGACAGACCTGTGGGCATGGGAGCAGGATCGTGTGTTAAAATGGTAAGCAATGGGAAGTCAGGGTCCTGATTGCGCAGAGACCAAATGCGCTCAGCAAAGCAATCGCCCAGTCTACATTTGGTCTCTGATATAGAGGAGACCACATTGGGAACAGCGAATGCAATAGACCAAATTGAAAGAGGTGCAGGTGAAACGCTGCTTAACCTTAAATGAATGTATTGGACCTTGGATGATGAGCATGGAAGAGGTAAAGGGGCAGGCGTTACACCTTCTGCGATTGCATGGGAAGGTGCCATGGGTGATGGGAGAGGTGTTGGGTAAAGTGGAGGAATGGACTAGGTTATCCCGGAGGGAACGGTCTCTGCAGAATGCTGACAGAGAGAGTGAAGGGAAGATGCGTTTAGTGGTGGCATCACACTGGAGTTGGCAAAAATGGCGGAGGATTATGCTTTGCATGTGGAGGCTGGTGGGGTGAAATATGAGAACAAGGGGGACTTTATCTTTGTTCTGGGAGGGAGGGGTAGGGGTGAGGGTCATGGTGCGGGAGATAGACCACATGCTGTTGAGGGCCCTGTCAACAACTGTTGGTGGGAAATTGTGGCTGAGGAAGGAGGAACACATATTAGAAGCACCACTTTGGAAGTGGAATCATCGGAACAAATGCGATGGAGGCGAAGGAGCTGAGAGAAAGAGATGGAGTCCTTACAGGATGTAGGATGCGAAGGGTTGTAGTCAGTGGGCTTGTAATTAATATTGGTAGAAAGTCTATTGCCGGAAATGGAGACAGAAAGGTCAAGGAAGGGAAGGGGAGTGTCTGAGATGGATCAGGTGAAGGCGATGGAGGGGTGGAAACTGGAAGCGAAGTTGATGAATTTTTCCAAGTCTGGACGAAAGCATGAAGCGGCACCAAAATAGTCATTGATGTACCAGTAAAGGAGTTGTGGGAGGGGACCCGGGTAGGTCTTAACCAAGGAATGTTTCACATACCCCATAAAAAGACAAGCATAGCTAGGACCCATGCGGGTACCCATTGTTACTCCTTTGATTTGGACATAGTGGGATGAGTTAAAGGAGAAGTTGTTGAGAGAGAGAATGAGTTCAGCCAGGCGGAGGAGAGTGGGGTGGAGAGGAATTGTTCAGGCCTCTTTTCAAAAAAAGAAGTGACGAGCTCTCAGGCCATCCTGGTGTGGGATGGAAGTGTAGAGAGACTGCACATCCAGTGCCGGATTTAGACTTGGTGAGACCCTAAGCTATATAAAGCTTGGAGGCCCCTTGCTAAAAAGTTACACCAAAAGGTCTCACAAAGGTGCGTTCCAAAACAGGACCTTGGGTCGCCACAAAAAAAATTGAAAACATAATTATGCCTTTTAATTATTTAATAGCAAGGTATTTAAAGCAAAAAATACAAATTATTTTCAAATAAATGCATTTACTGATTACATATTTATCATTTGGCTGGCTTGATCTCTCATAGATTTTGGTAATTTTGGTAACTTTTTGAGTTGCTCTTCAAGCTGGTGCTTTCTTTTACTTTTCTGGCATCCGCTCTTAAATGTTCTCTTCATTGTAAACCTTCTGAAATTTTGTGAGGCCCCTGCGGATTGTGAGGCCCTAAGCCGTAGCTTGTTTAGCTTATGCCTAAATCCAGCACTGTGCACGTCCATGGTATATAGGAGACAGTTAGGGCCTGCGAACTGGAAAATCCACAAAATCCACAAAAAGGCCTGTCCTGATAGGCATGTTGTGGAGATGCCAGTGTTGGATTGGGATGGGCACAGTGAGAAGTCTCACAACACCAGGTTAAAGTCCAACAGGTTTATTTGGGATCAAGAACTTTTGGAGCAGTGCTCGTTCATCAGGTGAGTAGGGCCACACCTCTTAGCCTTTCCCTTTGTTTTGTAACGATGACTCATCTTTCATTCCCTCTGCCTACAGTATAAATATCTCCCACTTTCTATGCCTTTTGGCTTTGACAAAGGGCATCTGGACTTGAAACATCATTTCTTTTCTCTCCTTACAGATGCTGCCAGACCTGCTGAGATTTTCCAGCTTTTTCTCTTTTGGTTTCAGATTCCAGCATCCGCAGGAATTTGCTTTTATCCAATGATTAAATATGCACATTGCTAAAACAAAATGGTAATATAATCACAAAATACATGTGCTGCCATTACACGTGCCTTTTGAACATCGAATGACTTTCACAGCGGATGATGTTTGTGCTGCAATATGTACTGGAAGCAAAGTCTCAGACCACAAACTTCATAATAATTGCATTTTAGCACATAATTAGATTAATCATTCTGTTTACTCCAGCAACGTCTGACAAAGTTGTCCATCGAGCGGTATTTTTTTAAATCTGATGCAGTTGTCTATAAATAAAGTGCACAAATCAATCTAATTACATCGGAAGTTATCCAGTCATCAAGTTCCAAACAACAGACTACCCAGCTACCCTTCACTTTTAAAATCCCCAAAGTGTAAACAAATAGATGAGAGCTTGGTATCCCTAAGTGTGTAGTATAGCTACCCTGCCAGGAAATTGTAATTGAAGACAATTAAATAAACCTCAATGCAGTGTATTAATTAAGCAAGGTTAGACCTGGTGTACAAATTCATTTAATAATCTATACCGCATTCACTTTTGTACATGTGACACACTGAAGGCCTTTGCTATAATAGGCTGAAGTGCTTGACATTTAGTTTTAACAAGGGAAACAAAGGCTAGAATTTTCCCTTCCTGTCCACCACGGGAATCGTAGCGGGTGGTTGACCTCGGGTGGGATTTTCCGGCCTTGGGATGAGCATGGACGGAAAGTCCCGCCAATGAGTGGGATTCCTCCCAAAAAATTCTTTGTTTGCTCCTCCTTCCTCAACCGTAATTTCCCACCTACAGTTGTTGACAGGGCCCTCAACAGCATGCGGTCTATCTCCCGCACCATGACCCTCACCCCCTCCCCTCCCTCCCAGAACAAGGATAGAATTCACTTAAAAACTGGAGTAAATGCCGCTGGTTTCTTCGGCGGGATTTTCAAAATGAATCTCTCACATTCTGTGCATCACAGAGTGCCCTAGAGTGAATGACGCTAAAAATCAGTGGATGGAGCCTATTCCCACTGGAGAGGCCGGCGCATGCGCAGTAGCTCCCACTGCCAGCTTCCCGATCACTGGCCAGCTCCGTGAGCCCCCATTGCTGGCTGTGTGATGCCCCCACACCCCGATCGCTGACCTCCCGGAACCGCCCCCCGACTTCAGTACCAGGCCCACTAATCAGATTTAAATCCATATTTGAATAATTTATTCAGCTCCGTGCCAATTTCTGCCATGGAGCTGATGATGTTGGAAATCTGGTGGCCAGAGACAAGCAGAGGCCATGGTGCCCAACGGGAAGCCCGCTACACGGCCTCCGCTTAAATCTCCCGGCCCGCTGGAGCAGCGCAGCGGGCTGGGAGAATCGTCCCCATTATGTTTCCTTCTGCGTTGTGGGCATTCTATAGTTCTTTGGTTCTGTGGTAAATGGCTGTCACCTGTGATCCAATAGACTCAGAACTACTGAATTAGTAAAGAGTCAACCACGCTGGTATCTTGAGACTGGTTCTTCAGTAACCCCTGCTGGAAGTGTTTATGTCTGAATTGCATTATTCTTATCGGTGATGACCTCTCACGTTGAAGATTTCAACTCTCCCTGCTGCAGAATCCAGGCCAGTGGAGTGAGGTGCAGTTGAAACGGAATGCGGTCTTACCTGTTCACTTGCACACTGCTTTGGCCAATTTACACGTCATTTTAAATTGGATGGAGCAAGGGTACTTGCCCCAATCTACCATGATCTACTTTAAATACACAGATTGGGCTCTGTGATTGAGACCTAGCCTTCCATTTTCACTTGACATCTGAGCATGGTAGCAAGGCAAAACAACGGCCAGGCCCAGGGAGGACGGTTTATTTTTTAAGTTTCCTTCTGGGGCCAAGAGGAGCACGACTGTCCTCTCGGGTCTGTAAGGAAATCTTAGGGACCTGTTACTTTGGTCTCCCCAACCTCTGGCAAACACTCAAGCAAGATTCTGAGGTGGCAATTGTAATGACTTCAACAAGGTCCATAAGTTGGACTTCTGCAATATGAGCTCCCTAACTGAGATCTTGCACAGTTGATGCCTTCCGTACCCGCTGGGCACCACAGAGACTGGGGTGTATTATTGACCCCTTTAATCACATTTTAATTTGATGGTTTAAGTTTCCTTTCCGCTGTATCTTTTGTTTCAGGCGGTTCCCCTCCTTTTAGGGAGTTGCCCCTTTTGAGTTGTCCCTAAGTTAAGTTGATTTTGTTTATTTGGTTGGACACAAAAAGATGTCCCTAATTGAGACCTCTGAAGTCTGCCCAATCAGGGAGCTCTACAGAGATATAGAATGTGGAGTGCCCAGGTCACCGGCACTTGGGGTGAATACTCTGCACTGGGAAGTACCTCCTGAGTATTACAAACCATTGTAAATAAGTCTGTTTTGACGGAGGGACACTGGCCTCTCCAAAGTTATATCAATAATGAATATTGCATTATCCATCATCAACTTCCTTTTGAATGATATACTTTGACAAAACCATCTTTACAGTAAATAAAAACAGAAACTGATCAAAAATACACACTTGAAACATTATATCCTGTATTTTCTTTTACAATATTGACTGGCCTGCTGTACATTTCCAGTATTTCACAATTTTAATTTTTATTTGCAGCATGTTCTTTCTTTTCTATGAAATAATTTTTTTTAATGGCACCATTTTTACAACTTAATTGCACCATTCTCAGGAGACAATCCCTCTTTTTAAAAGCCTTTCACAAAGGCCGGGATTCCTGCCCACCCCCCCACCCGGGGCAGTGTTTATTGTGGCGGAGGTGGCTTGCCAATGGCCGCCAGCTGTGCCGCGGGGGAGCATGCCACTGGGTATCACCCTCGGTGGGACTGGAAAATCCTGTCAGTGGGAAGGGCTGGAAAATCCCGATCAAAGTCTTGGTACCTTTTCAATGCAGTCATGTCCACTTCGTACTTGGGTCGCATTGGTACGTGGCTCCCGCAGATGTAGTACAGTCGATCCACTCTGTGCGGCACAATCTTTCAAAGGATTGGACAATTAGTGATTCCCCCACAACAATTACTCTCCCCTGGACTAATTCCTGGCAGAGTAAATACAGAGCTGTCACAATTTCATTCATATCAATGAGGGAGATTTTATCAAGCTCGTAAGAGTTACTCAGCCAGAATTATTTTGACCATAAGTTAATAATTAACAGTGCATTAATAGAAAGTCAGCTGCTAATGCTTTTATCTGAGTCTTTGCAACTTCTGCAACAACAGGGCCAATATGATATGAAGTCAGTCAGACTTCACATTGCATACAAAATACAATATTAGCAACAGAATCATTTAAATGATCCATTTGGTTATTTTGTTGCGGAAGTCATGTTTTCACTGGCATCTCCAGTGGATACCAGATAAAGCAGCCAGGAAATGTTCATTCCCCAGCCACATTTGCTAATGTATTTAGTATTCCTCATTCCTTCAGATCAATTTGAAGGGCTTCTTAATCTTATGATTACCACAGCTTTAATGATATTTTAATCTTTTTTTATTATTTTCTAATTATGTTTATGTATTGTACATTCAATACATTCCTCACATAATTATAGATGCAAATGAGGTCTCCATGTTTCCAGTGAAGTGAAGTGGAACAGAGGCACTTTCTCAGGAAATTCCCAGCGAGTGTAACTAAGTTTCCTCATCTCTACATGATGTATTATACTGAAGATGCAAAGCTCAATTATTTTTGTTTCATAGTGTACCTTCCTGAGTTTAAATGCATAATTCACTCAGATACTTATTGTAAATGACTTTGAGGGGTTACACAAAATATATTTTTAAAAATCTGTAGGAATCATTTTAACAGTCACGGTGTGCATTATGTTTAGTCACATTTTGGCTGCAAGTGCAAATTTCACTGGTGTTTTAACATATTGGCCAGGATTTACTGTGGATGACCGGGGTCTTGCCGACAAGTTGAAGAACTGGTAGAAGCCCCATTTTCTCTGGAGGTAATCAGGCACTTACTGGGACAGCACAGGTCTCCCATCAGATAAAGCCCCCAGTGGGGCAGAAATCCTGCCCCTAAGAGGTTTTCATTTGTGGGACATGGCCATCGTGGGCTGGCTAGCATTTATGGCCCATCCCTTGTTGTCCTTGGAGGGTAGCTGAAAGTCAACCACATTGTTGTGGCTCTGGAGTCACATGTAGGCCAGACAAGGTAAGGATGGCAGATTTCCATCCCTAAAGGACATTAGTGAACCGGGTGGGTTTTTCCGACAATGGTTTCATGGTCATCAGTGGATTCTTAATTCCAGATTTTTAAAAAATTGAATTAAAATTCCACCATCTGCTGTGGTGTGATTCAAATCCGGGTCAGAACATTAGCTGAGTTTCTGGATTACTAGTCTAATGATAATACCACTAGGCCATCGCCTCTCTTAGGAGCCAGTGCCAGTCAGAGGCTGGCAGCTCTCCAGTACCAACAGAGTCACTGAATGCCACTACATTGGGACAAGGATGATGAATGCATCCCCATATAGAGAAAAACATGGAAGGAATGGGGGTTACAGGGAGTAGGTTTCTGGGTAGGGGGTTTGGAAGCAAGGGCAAGAGGTTTGCTTCCTGCAGGGCTCTTCCCTTTACAATTCCGGGTCCCTCAATCAGGAACGCCTACCCTTTTCGGATGGTGAGTGCCCCACCTCCACGGTTGACTATCAATGGCAGAAGGATGAGGCCCTTCTAGCCTTCACACCCCATACTTGATGGGAGAGAAGGCAGAGGGTGGCGAGATCTCCACTCCCACTGTCCCACCTGATCACATAACCCAGCACCCCCCCAACCCACTTGCAAACTTACCTCAGGGGAGTGGGATGTGGCATTAAATTCTGACCATTGAATTTATGTAAATTAGATTAACAGTATAAAAAATTCACATCTATTTTTATATAAAAGTGCTGATTGATCAAGAGGTGAATTATAAATAATAAGAACATTGGTAATACAGAATTGGAACATTTATAAGGAATTTTTTACAAAATAGTGCATATATTAAACACAATGAAGAGTTGCTACTCATCATAATTTGTGATCTACTTCTTCCCCTCTCTATTTTGCATTAGCTTCCCAATTCTCCTCAAGTTCTCTGTCTTTCCAACTTTAAGCTTTTTTTCAGATAGAATCCCTACAGTGCAGAGGAGGCTATTCGGCCCATCGAGACTGCACCAACAACAATCCCACCCCGGCCCTATCTCTGTAACCCCACGTAACCATGCTAATACCCCTGGTGCTAAGGAGCAATTTTAGTATGGCCAATCAACCTAACCTGCACATCTTTGGACTCGACAACACCTGCCCCTCCTCCTGCTACCCTTAATTGGAGTCTATACTTTCAACTTTCTAGGCATAAAAATATATGAATTAAGAGCATGAGAAGGCCATTTGATCCCTCGAGTTTGCTCTGCCATTCAATAAGATCATGGCTGATACGCCACACTCTGTATTCCATGCCTAAATGCCTCTGACTCTCCAATTTAAGAGCCCTCTTTAAACCTATCCCTTTGATCGTACATTTTTGTCAGCCCCTCCTCATATTTCCTTCCTCGATTCAGTACCCCATTATAGCTTGGTGAAGCTTTTACTCCATTGATATTGCTATAAAGATGTTGCTTTAAAGATGCTATTAAACTGGAAGAGTGCAGAAGAGATTTACAAGGATGTTGCCAGGACTCAAGGGACTGAGTTATAGGGAGAGATTGGACAGGCTAGGACTTTTTTCTTTGGAGCGTAGAAGACTAAGGGGTGATCTTATAGAGAGGTGCGTAAGATCATGAGAGGCATGGATAGAGTGAATGCACTCAGTCTTTTTCCCAGGCTTGGGGAATTGAGAACTAGAGGGTCTAGGTTTAAGTTAAGAGGGGAAAGAATTAATGGGAACCTGAGGAGCAACCTTTTTACACAGAGATTGGTGAATACATGGATCCGCAGATACATGGGTAGGAAAGGTTTAGAGGGATATGCAGGCAAATGGGGTTAGCTTAGATGGGCATTTTAGTCGGCATGGACCAGTTTGGGCTGAAGGGCCTGTCTCCATGCCGTTGATTCTATATGAAATTACCAGCTGCAGATCTGGGGTGTTTGTGAAGTGTAGTTCAGAAAGTTCTCAAATCTTTAAGCTTAATTTCTGGCTGCGTGTATTTTAGTTTGGCTCTCCGGCATCCTCAGTGTATAGCACAGGTGGCTGCTGGGAGGATAAGGATGGTGAATTCTCATCTTATATTAAAGTTAATCAGATTCCAGTGAGTAGAGATACAGGGTAACAGGTCCAAACCTCTTATCGGTTTTTGAATCCGTGATGTTTTTACAGCACAGAAACAGAATATTTGGCCCAACAGGCCTTGTTGGTGTTTACACCCCACACAAGCAATCCCTCACCTTACTTTATCCCATTCTATCAACAGAGTGAAACTAGAAAGCTTATTATCTTCACAAAAACAGAGAAATTCAAGAGTAAAATATTACCAGACCTGGGGTTGCACAGTGGCACAGTGTTAGCACTGCTGCCTCACAATGCCAGGGACATGGGTTCGATTCCTGGTTTGGGTCACAGGCTGTGTGGAGTCTGCACATTCTCCCCATGTCTGTATGTGTTTGCTTCGTGTTCTAATTTCCTCCCATAGTCCGAAAGACGTGCTGGTTAGGTGCATTGGCCATACTAAATTCTCCCTCAATGTACCTGAACAGGTGCCGGAGTGTGGCGACTAGGGGATTTTCACAGTAAATTCATTGCAGTGTTAATGTAAGTCTACTTGTGACACTAATAAATAAAAAAAAGTTTGCTTCAAATGAGTGCAACACTTTTGTATATGTGAATATTATAGAGAAAAGATACGCAGGTTAGGTTGATTAGCCATGGTAAATTGATCTTTACTATCAGGGGGGTTAGCGGGGTAAATACGTGGGGTTAAGGGGATAGGGCCTGGGTGAATTGTTGTCGGTGCAGGCTCCATGGGCCGAATGGCCTCCTTCTGCACTATGATTCTATGAAAAAGAAATGTTGGTTTAGCAAAACTTTCTGCAAGGTTTTAAAACACAAATATCATCAGGAATTGAGGTGAATTTTGCCAAAAGTTAGATGCCATGTTCTCAGTGTTGAATGTGCTAATACTTTTTCAAATACCTTGAAGGCACAGTTTTTTGAGATTTCAATGAGTAAGTGCAATTAAGTTGAATCCCATTGCGAGGTGCTCAGGGAAATTAAGCTAATGATTTACCTGTGCTATTTGTTTGAGGGCCTTACACTGCCCTATGGCCCTCTGGTTTTCTTGTAAACGATTCACTTGCTGACTGAGAGCAGCTTGCTGGTCTGATGCAGCCCCACACCTTTGGCTCCTAGATCTGTGATTGCAGGCCTGCAAAAGATCAGGATCCAATGAAAATGCACAACTGCTCCACTTGATACATTTATTATTCCAATACTCATTACAAACCACTGACTCCCACAGCTGTCTTGACTACAGCTCCTTACACCACCTTCCCTCCACGCCATTCTCCCAGTTTCTCTGCCTCTGTTGCATCTGATCTGATGATGCCACCTTCGAAAATGACATTTCTGAGATGTCTGCCTTTTTTCCTTAACCGAGGTCCCCTCACCCCTGTGGTTGACAGGGCACGCAACCGGGTCCAACCCTTATCCCGCACCTCTGTCCTCACCCCTTCCCCTCCCTCCCAGAACCATGATAGGCTCCCCTGGTTCTCACTTTCCACCCCACCAGCCACTGCATTCAAAGGGTCGGCTTCCGCCATTATCTCCAACTCCAGTATGATGCCACCATGGAACACATCTTCCCCTCACCATCCCCTGTCAGTGTTTTGCAGGAGCTATGCCCTCCATGACACCCTGGCCCACTCCTCCCTCACCCCCAACTCCTCATCCCCTTTCCAAGGCACCTTTCCTTGCAATCACAGAAAGGGACATCCTTCCCCTTTACCTTCTCCCTCCTCACTGTTCAAGGCCCAAACATTCCTTTCAGGTGAACCAACTTGCACTTCCTTCAATTTGGTTTACTGCAATCGCTGCTCCCAAGGTGATCTCCTCGACATTGGGGAGACTAAACGCAGACAGGGTGACCGCTTTGTGGAACACCTTCACTCAGTTCGCAAGCATGATGCTAAACTTCTTGTTGTTTGCCACTTCAATTCAGCATCCTGCTCTCATGCCCATATGTCTGTCCTTGGCCTGTTGCAATGTTCTACTGAAGCCCAGTGCAAACTGAGGGGATTGGAATTGTATAGAGCCCTCTTGGGCTGTACAAGTCAAATTGAACATATACAGTGAATATTACATGCATCACAATTGTAATGAAACACCTCAGAGTGCAACCTGATCTATGTAGACAACTGAAATACCTTTCTACCATTTGTAATGGCCATTTTGAAATGTCTGTAATGTTTCTTTGACTGTATTGAAGCATTTCAGAGTGCAACATGTTGTATGTAGAGAAACTGAATATTATTGCACTGTGTGTGATGGTCATGTTGAAATGTTTATAAAGTTCTTTCAGAAATTTTACCAATAAAGTATGTTTTTTCTAAAAAGAATTATTTATTTGCTTCTCGGTCTTTTGACTAAGATCAAGCATGAGATCAGGTGCAAAGCTTTTCTTGTCAGCTTAGATCTAATATGTCTCTCTTGTGGGGACCATGAATTGGATTCAATTTGAATTTGAATTGGTTTTTGGAGCAAGCAAGGAGATGGATTAAGGGCTTGCCCCATCTACTCGACACGTTGGCTTTGTAACTCTGAGCAAGCAATAATTTTTTTTATAACTATTCATCTACTGCAACAAAAGAAGTCAAATTCTATTTTTACTAAGTAACGCGCTAATATAATTTCTCATCCTTCGGGGATCAAGAACAGCTTCTTCTGTGCTGCCATCAGACTTTTGAATGGACCTACCTTGATTAAGTTGATCTTTCTCTATATCCTAGCTATGACTGTAACAGTACATTCTGCACTCTCTCCTTTCCTTCCCTTTGAACAGCATGTTTTGTCTGTATAGCGTGCAAGAAACAATACTTTTCACTATATACCAGTAATGTGACAATAATAAAGCATCAAATCAAATCAAATTCCATGACTCTTAATCATTCTGTGAAAATTGTAAAGGAGCCACCCCTATAGCATGGCACTCTACATTATTTGTCAGGGAACTTGATTCATTTCTCTGTGTTGCTGGTTATTCCTTTATGGGCTGTACCTCATGTGCTCCCGCTGAGCGTGTTTTGGGTTGGGGGGCGGGGAGGGGGGGGGGTGAAATTAGTAGCCCACCCACCATATTTAAGAAAGTAAGCAAATGTCAATTAGGTTTGTTACCATGTCAGCTGATCCTGATAATATGCTGCCCAAACCGGAAAATGTTTGTTGTGGGCAGTCTGGTGGGAGCGGGCAGCCCAATTAAAAAAAAACTTCTTCAAAGGCTGAGAAAAAAAGGAGGGTTCAATCTTTGGGGGCCACCCTTTGCTGATTGGGGGGCAGCCCCTCTCTATCATGCAGCCTCCCCCCCCCACCCTTTCTTCCAACTCATCCACAGCCTTGATCCCACCCCCAAACACCCAACCCCCCTTCCTGACCTGCCCAATCCCTCCTTGCCCCAGACTTACCTGCTCTGGGGATCCATGATCTTCTTTCTTCTTCTCCGGAGGTGGCCACTAAAGTGCTCATGGTACTGCTGGGACTAATGGAACTGCTGGCCAATTTGATTGGCTGGTGGATCCAGAGGGTTAGGTTGGATCCCCAGTTAGGTTGGAAGTCCCACTTGGCCCTCGTTTAGCGGCCCTCAATGCATGATGGTTGCATGGCACATCGACATGGAGCATGTTGGCTCCACACTGACCTTGCTTCAGGTGAAGGGGATGTCCGTCTCCACCATATCATTCAACATCACACTTCTTTTCTTCTTAGATTTTGAGTTTCTTCTGCCTTTTCCTGTTTTCATTTTGGGCGGATGGTATTGCGTGGAAAGGAGCCATGACTTGCATTTCAGTTATTTCTGAAACACTTACTAAGATATGTTCTTCACTATTAAACGTACAAATGGTTGCTTTCAAAAGTCTAAACAAATAATCATACTTGTAACTTCAGTTGATAAACTGATTTCCAGATTCCAATGCAGAGTTGAACACTGCATTGAGCTTTTGGATTTATTTTGTTAATGGACAAACTAGAAAAAGTTAGGGTCCCAAAACTGATATCCTACGCAGTGTTCTCCCACCACCTCCAATACCCATTACCCCCTCTGGCCTTGACATAACTCCTCCAACATGTAAAATTGGTAATAAGGAGGCCTACATTTCAGATTAGTAATAAAGCACAAAAGGGCAAATTGGAAGAAATACGGGCTCAGATCTTACCGTCTCTGGATATTCAGATGGATGTATCCTCCAAGATGGGCCATGGGGCCTCTCGGAAGTCCCCAATGCAAGGACCCTCTGGGAATTGTTCAGGAAATTTAAACTTCAGATGGGCATTTCCCCTGCTCCTCAAGAACCTCCAAAAAATCAGAGTCGGAGACATTGAACAGTTCCACCTAACTTTAAAAACACCCAAGATATATTAGTCAGAAAAACACCAAGTCTAACTTTTTTATTCATTAGTGGGACATGGGCATCACTGGTTGGCCAGCATTTATTGCCCATCCCTAGTTGCCCTTGAAACTGAATGGCTTGCTAGGCCATTTCAGAGGGCAGTTGAGAGTCAATCACAATTCTTGGGTAGCTATTCATCCGACACTGCTGCCTCCCCACCACCACCCCGCCCCCCTCCAGTCCACAACTCCTCACTTGACCTCCCAATTCCCTTATTGACCTCCTGACCCAACCTGACTAGACCTTATCCCCAACACCTCACCAGCCTTTCCTCACTGCCCGATTCCTCATCAGCCCACCCGGCTCTCCCTCAACCCCCAACCGGAGGATCCCCCACATCCGACTCCCCACCCCGACCCAACTTGGCCAGCCCCCTACCCATGTACCCACTCAACCAGATGCCAATCTATCCACCTACCACCCTACCTAACTACCACCCTATCCACCTTACTCACCTGCCACTCGTCAACCAACCCACCTACCCTATCTCCTTATCCACCTTACACCCTTACATGTTTACATTGCCCCCTACCCCTCATCCACCCTACACCCGTACCCACTTACCTTACCCATCTGATCCCCCTTATTAACTCACCTTCCCTTTTTAAATTAATTTATGGGATGTGGGCATCACTGACGAGGCTGGCATTTATTGCCCTCGAGAAGGTGATGATGAGCTGCCTTCTTGAACCACTGCAGTCCCTCCATTGCTTTTCAAAGAAGCTTTCGGACTCCTAAATTCTTACAGAATCCGACAGCTCGCGGCATAAAAAGGGGGCATGGTTTCTGCATGGATTCTCTCCACTGCTCCTTCTGAGGATCGCTGCACTGATTCCGTTCTGCAGGATCCTCCATTGAAACGTTCTCCTCGGAGGAAAGTATGTGTGTATGTTTTTGTCTGAACAGAGTCTGATATCAAAGATTCAGGCTGTTTTCACACAGGTAGTTATTAGAATGGGAAATGCAATAGCAGAAGTGAATTGATGTGAAACCAACAATTTTAAAAGGTATTGGATGAATAATACTAAAGGCATGAAGGAAGAGTAGAAAATGCAATCTGCGTAATTAACTGCTACATGGAGAGTGTATATGGAGATGGGGTAAGTGACTACTTTACCAAATTGTCCACAGTGTAGTTTTTTAAAAAGTTTTATTTTGAAGTTTATTAGTGTCACAAGTAGGCTTACATTAACACCGCAATGAAGTTATTGTGAAAGTCAACGATTTGTTACTCCATAATACTTCGACATTTTTAGAGTTACCAACAACGCAACGACTGTTATTAGTGCACATTAACCTTTCCAGAATAAAAGTCACAAGAACAGTTTTATTTGTCCACACTTTGGTACGTGATAACAATGGAGACAATTCATTCAGCCTTGCATAGAGTCAGAGACTTCACAGCGAATGTCTGTCTTATCAATTAGGGATAAGTTGAATTTTTGACTTGATGGTTATAAACTGCTCACATGACAACGGAAAACCAAAAGAAAATCCCTGGGTGGCTGTAATTTGGGAGCATTAGTTTTAAATCTCCGCACCAAGCTCTATCTCCATTGTGATTCCATTCCTGTAAGTGTCATAGGAAAATAGCATCATAAAATTCAATTAAAATGTTGGCAGACAGCATGTTTTGCTACACTGGTACACCTAGTAATTTAATTTCCAATTCATTTCTGCTGATATGTGCATAAAGCTAGACAAGTGGCTATTTTTCTAAATTAACCTTTCCTTGTACTCACCTGAGGGATCTCACAATGTGTGATTTACAATCACTTACTGGCATTTGATCCCGTTACTGAAGAAGAGTACAGAATCAGTTATAGGAGACTTGACGCTTTAATCTTTTGCAACCCCAGATGCAATTCTTTCATCTTAAAGAGAGTAAATACCAGGCACTGATCACAGAAAATGCAACATATATATGATATGATTTAAAGCCTTGGGAGTGATTTGAGGCAAGTGGCGGTAGTGCTCCAGGTCTGGTGGCAAATTATTTGACACCTCATTGTTGTCAGTGAGATGGTCATTCCTATCTTGTCCACGATTTTCCACTCGGAAACCGCAGGGAAGTGTGCGGGTGAGTGTTTGTGTGTATGGGGACCTGATATAGAAGTAACAACCAGTACCCCAGGACAAATGAAGAGGACCAGCCTCCACAATGTTGCAGTCCCGACCTGCCAAATGAAATGAAGTCCCTATGGCTACAAGTTATTTACTGGATTGGCCCCTATGGTGGCAGGTTTGGGCACTTTTACCACCAGAAAAACATAAGAAATAGGAGTATGATTTGGTCATTTGGCACTGGAAAACCTTCTCCAACATTTAAAAAAAATCATTCTTGGGATTTGGCATCGCTGGCTGGGCCCATCTCTAATTGTCCTTGAACTGAGTGGTTGCTCGGCCATTTCAGAGGGCATTTTAATAACCAACCACACTGCTGGAGGTCTGGAGTCACATGTAGGCCAGACTAGGTAAGGATGGCAGATTTCCTTCGCTAAAGGACATTAGTGAACCAGATGGGTTTTTACAACAATCAACAATGGTTGCATAGTCATCAATAGACTTTGAATTCTAGACTTCTATTGCATCCACATACATGATCCTTGCATAAACATTGAGACCAGTAACTTTCGGCAGAATTCCCTGTTTTTGAGACTAAATATGGTGATGGATGGTTCTGGCAGCAACTTTCTTCCTGGCCAGAATGGCAAAATCCCATGCCAGATTCTGCGTTTGAAACCCCAGTAATTGTCCACAGATAAATTCCCCTGAGAATTACATGGCTGACCAGCAGCTGATTTATCTGCTTGCCCTCAGCTGGTGGGTTCGAAGGTCTTGGCACAACATTTAAACACCAGTCCAGCGCACTCCTATCATTCTCTCCAGCCCAACTGTCTTCACCAGACTTTGCAAGATGTCAGCAACACAGAGGCAGAAGGCTAACAGTCTCAAGTGGAAATCTGTTCCTTCACTCACCCTAGCCCATGATCTGAGAGATGACCATGTCTCATTTGGACCTCTACCCACCGTACCTGCAGTCTTTGTGTATCCCTTTCCATTAAACAATATGCTATCCCTTTGACCCCTTGTGTTTGGGCTTCTCATGTAGCCTCGTTGGGGTCCAGGTTCCCTCCCCTCAATCTTGCCTCTGCGTTTGTCTTCTTCATCCACCTCCTTGCCCCTCTGCCTGCCATTGTGAGCCCTCACCCTTCCCCCTCAAATTTGCACAACCCTCCTTCTTCACTGCCCCCCTTGACTTCATCAGGTCAGGCCGCCACCAGTGTCCAACACTCCGCCTCTCCCCTGGTCTCACTTCACATTCCACCCCTGGTCAGACTTCGGAGCTTTGTAGTGGTGACTACATGAGTCCCACAGCACAGTGCTGTCCAGATAGACACTAGTATGTGGCACCGGGGAGGGGGGAAGGAGAATGCTGTACTCCCCAACCCCAGGCACAGTACTGAACATGACTCGGTGACACAGGAGGGTCCAAGGGTTCAATAGCACAGTGTTGTCCATGACGACCAGCTTGCCAAGGAGATGGAGGGCAGGAACTGGTCTGCCTCAGCAGAGCAGTGAAATGCGTATCAGGAGCAGCGCAGCTTGACAGCAGAAAGGCTTTGTCCATTCACCTTGAAGTCTCTGGTGAACTGAGAACCGTCTTGTTCATGTCACTCTTTATCAATCGAGTTTTAGACCAATGTAATTTCACACTGCCATGAGACAAGATTGGAAGGCCTGGCACAATTCTGGCGGGCAGCTGTTTTAGTAAGATGCAAAGGATACAATGGTGTTTACACCACCAGCCAGCGTGAAGACCAACCCACCATTAACCCGCCATAGGGACAATTGCAACGTGATTTTATGCTGGTGGGTTGCTGACTTTTTGGGCGGGGCTTTCCGGCCACACTTGCCCCAAGACTGGAAAATCCTGCCCGAGGTCAACGGACCTTTTCATGGTCCGTGTCCCGCCCGCTATGATTCCCGTGGCGGTTGGAATGGGACAATTCTGCGCTTTGGCTCCCGCTAGATTCTCTGCTCCCGCCCGCCACCAAACCCACCGCAGGCGGCAATGGGAGAATTCCACCTTTTGTGTTCAGTATCTTTCGGTATGAGTAAGGTGCACTGAAAATTTCAGAACAGAGATTGATAGATTTTTGTTAGATGAACATATTAAGGGATATAGGTCAGGTAAACAGAGTTAAGATGGAGATCCGCCATGATCTAATGGTTTGTACAGGCTCAAGAAGATGAATCACCTGCTATGTTTCTAGGTGATATTTTTGAATTGTGCATTACTGTGATAGATTACGGCCGAAATTCTTTGGCCGTTCACGTTGGTGGGATTCTCCGTTCCCGCCGGCAGTGCGCCCCCGCCCGCCTGTCAATTCCCATCAACAGCGGCGGGACCAGAGAATCCGCCGCTGGCAAATAACGCACCACCTCCCGCCGGCGGCAAACATACGGCGGGGGGGCTGGAGAATCTCACCCTACATCTGTAAACGTGCAACAGTGCGCCAATGAGTGAGGCTTGGTTGTGTTTGGGCTATTACAACTGCCTGTAAACATCAGAGTTTACATTCTAGGGCCTGGACAATCTGTAAACCATACCACAAGAAACGTAGGCCGCGATTCTTCCATCGCGACCCGCAACTTTTCTGGCGGGTCGTGGTGGGAGATGTGCGCCTGCGGCCTTGGACAGGGATTTGCGCATGCGCTGGGAATGCATGCGCATCTCCCAGAGCTGGTGAACAGTCGCCAGTCAGACCACGCTGGAAACCGGCAGGAAGGCAGGTAAGTTATTTGAATCTTTTAAAAATGTATTTTAAATATGTTTTAAATTAAATTATCAGGAACTTTCGGGTCCCAATTGAATCTCCCACTCCGCCAGGAGTACTTCATTCCAGTGGGGTTTAGAGTAGCTCTCCACGTTCGGGGAACTAGCGGGAGACCCCACTGGAATGAAGAGGGGGTAATCGGGGCCCCCCCAGAAGATCGGGTGCCCAATGCCTGGTGAGCAGTGCCAAGGTGCCCCCTAGGCATGGGCACCCTGGCACTGCCCAAGGGGCAAAGTGCCCATGCCTAGGGGGCACCTTGGCACTGCTCACCAGGCATTGGGCAGTGCCAAGGGGGCAGGGCCTATTGTGGACAGGTCGGGTGCATGCAGAGAGTTCCAGAACTGTCAGACTCTGCGCGAATGCCCCCCCCCCCCCCCCCCTTTCAATGAGATTCATGACTGGGACCTCTGCAGTGCACAGAGTGCGGAGATTCGGGTGAGAAGCTGAACTGAGAAAACAGTCGGGAATTAGAACAGTTTTCCCGCCAATTCAGCACTTTAGGGAGAATCACCCCTCTAGTTTCGACTCAAAACATAAAAACTTGCCTTTTAAAGAAACTAAAAATCAGAACCAAAGATATATAAAACTAAGTTTCAGACGTCCCTGGTCAAATATCAGTCCAGCTGATTCAATTCTCATGTGGTTTTGTTGATTTGATATTTGGCTTTTTTTTTACTCCAGCAGATCTTTAGAAGCAATAATGTCGGAAAAGGTTGATGGTCTGATGTTCTTGAATCAAGTCACACATTGAGCTATACGGCACATTGGAGACCGCTCTGACAAAAGAACATTTATCACAACTGTCAGCAAAAGCATTTTTGTCATATGTTTCAAATAAACTATCAGTGTGTTATTGGTATCCATTGATACTCTTGTCAATTTTCAGGACATCTTCACAATACAGTTGCCAGAGTAGAGTATACTGCAACAATTAGGCAGTCATAAATGATGGATGTATTCCTATTATGGAGTTCAACTCGAGACAAGCGCTAAGCCACGCACCCAGGCCTCAATTTTAAGTTTGCCACACAGTGCAAGGCAGTGGGATGAAGTGATGTCCCCAATTGTCTGTGGGAAACTCCAAACAAGGTGCAGCATATCTGTCAGTGGTGTTCTAACACAGCCACCTCATTTTACCTCTGGGTTTCTCATCCAATTAGCACCAAGAGGCACAACATGGACCCACATGACACAATCTCAACTCCAGTATTTAAAGGTGAAATCCAAATAGACAGCTTGAAGGAATTGGCTGTCAGAGAACTGGAACTGTCAGAGTGGAGTCCTAATGGAAGAAGGCTGCATTCTGTTTCAGTTCTGGTTATGCTCCTGGGGACTGTGCTGAGTGGGAGAAACATACTCTTTTCTCCCAGTAAGAAGAGGAAGCCTGTCGCTCACAGAATGAAGGTGTTGGAGAGGTTGTGGAAGAAGTTGGCAGCAGGAGGACCATGGTCCCACATTCCTGGGCCTGGGTTTTTGCTCCTGAGGTGGGTATGTAGTGTTGGAAAGTGTCCAACGCCTCAGGAAAAAGTGCCTAAATGGCAGCATCTTCATTCCAGGAGGTGAGTACGGGATGGAGTAAGGCCCATCATCCCTCAACACAGACCCATCACCCCTCAATGCAGGCCCATCACCCCTCAATGCAGGCCCATCACCCCTCAATGCAGGCCCATCACCCCTCAGCGCAGGCCCATCACCCCTCAGCGCAGGCCCATCACCCCTCAGCGCAGGCCCATCACCCCTCAGCGCAGGCACATCACCCCTCAGCGCAGGCACATCACCCCTCAACGCAGGCCCATCACCCCTCAACACAGGCCCATCACCCCTCAACACAGATTGGATACTTCATAATATACCTTGAGGATCTGGTCTGGTGCCCTGTTTGTGATCAGAACTCCCTCCCACCTGATGAAGGAACAACCTGTTCCGAAAGCTAGTGGCTTTTGCTACCAAATAAACCTGTTGGACTTTAACCTGGTGTTGTTAGACTTCTTACTGTGTTTACCCTAACACCAGACCAGAACCTCAAGGTATATTGTGAAGTCAGGCTCGACCCCAACAATTTTTCTTTTTTGATATAACTGTGAGGAAAGAATGCCTTGCCTCAAGTGTACTTCCACTGACAAACTGGGGATCATTTTATCAAAACAAACTTTATTCATAAAACAATTTAAGTATAAGTCTAACAAAATGAAACAGTTTAGCTCTTAATCATTGAACAATCTTTAGGCATGAAAAAAATACCCTTAACTTCTAACTTATCGCCATTTTAGCTCCAATTAAGCAATATTTCTTTTATAGACTTAAACCCCACTTTAAATATAGCCAGCAAAACACAGATATACTTGCTCTGACTTGAGTAACAGCTGTGGAGCTTTCAGAGAGAGAGCGAGAAAGAGAGCGCCTCTTCTATTTACCAGCTCAGTCACCAAATGCTCTTTTTAAAAATGAAAATGAAACTACTTTTTCTGCTGCACGGCCTGCTCCTCCCATTTCCAGTATCACATGACTATATGACCCTAATTCATCTTCTATTACTTTAATCAAATAAACACCCCAGGGGTCCCTTTCTTTCATAAACAAAAGCCCATTAAGCCTTTAGCTAAATAACCACTTACAAGGCTAAAATGAGTAACTATTCTGCTTTCCAGCATCTGTTATATTCCTACCAGGCAAACCAATTCTGTGTCACAAAACACTGAATCTTAAAGCAGTCCTCCTTAAATAAAAAATATATTAATAGCACAGTATCTTCATACTGGTGCTGCCAAATTCTGAAGTGGATTGTTTAAAAGGCCAATCATTATAGTGAAGGGGGTGTTTTAAGTTTACAGTTTGATCGACAATTCAAAGAAGTGATTAAAGGATAGCTGCCCATGACATGGAGTTATGAATACAAACATTTGCTTTCACAAGGGATTAGGTATTAGGGTGAAATTAAGTGTTTTGTATAGAATTTCATGGATGGGACTTTTTTATATAGTGAAATCTGCAATAGAGATTTAGAAATTTATTTCATCTTAGTATGGATGCTGAGGTGCCTGTTGTGTATACTGGTGAGATGGTATGAAAGGTATAGAGGCTACAGGTGATGGATGTGGGTCATGAGTTGGCATTAAGTTGGCTTGGGACCATATGTGACCTTGGGGGTGTGTGGCAGCATGATGTGAAAAAGGAAGGTGTGAGAGGTTATTGCAGTGGGTGGAGGGACTGGGTTTACATTGGAGGGCAAAAGAGGTGACTCATGTGGGGGCATGGAGAATAAAGGGCCATTTGGGGTGGGTGACCATAGGTTGGCATAAGTGGGTGGGAGCTGAGGGAGGGCTAGTGGAGCTAATGTATAAGGAAACAACTGGGATGAAGTCCCAGAGAACCAAGGCTGTTTTTTTGAACAACCAACTTGACAATTGGCAGCCCCAGAAGCCTCCAATATGTATCTGGTCTCCATCCTGTCCCTCCATAATGACAATCACACCGTTTGGGTAATATTTTCTGAGGTGGAGCTGGAAATTTCCCAAATCGAGCTACCTTCCTCGGGAACCAAAATCTGGCCTTGTCTATCAGTGCCATTGAGCGATAAGGTTGGGGAGAGTCACCATTGAATTTTCTGATGGTATAGAACCACAGCAGCAACCCAAGTGAACCGTACATGAATAAAAGCATCCCTGGCAGCAATGTGAGCAATCAGGGAAACATCACCTTCATCAATGGGTCCTTCCAAATCATCCAAGGAGGATCGGATCTCTTTGCCTCCTGCAGGCTCAAGCCTTGTTGTTGTGCAACTTTATGTGGAATAATATTAACCATTGATATCTGGAGACCCTGGCTGCTGCATATTAAAGGATACCTTCAGATCTGTCAAGGCATCTGAACCATAGCGCCAACAAGCCATCTGTTGATTGTGTGGTGTCCACTGCAATGCTGCTGGACATCAGTGGGTGGGTTTCTGACAGGTGGCATGGACCAAGTTTGCTGTGCATATCCCTTGTCACTTGGTAGCCACCCTCCAAGTTCAAAAAGATCAGGGAGCTGGGGCTGCCATAGGATGAAAGCTTCCACACAGCACACCTGTGTAAACAATTTTTTGTGCGCATATAGATGAAGGGGAGGCCATTGTGGTTCCCAAATACACCTGATTGATCTGGAGTGCCCGAGTTGTCAAGTGTGTGCAGTCTTTGACACCCTGCGCCTGTATAATCCCCCTCCACCCCAAACCTCCCCAGCAGAAGCCCCCTCCTTGCCAGTGCCTTCTGCCAGTGCCAAGGTATTGCATGGGCATGAGCCTCTCCCTCCGAGGCTGTACTTGCCTGTGCATCTCCAGTGGGGATTGTTTGCCAGGTCCCCATCTGTCCAGACCTATTGTAAACCCTGCTGACCTGATGCCATGCCGGCAAAGTCCTCATGTGGGCGCTAATACAGCGGGGAAACCCACTAACGATATTTAAATGTATGGTAGTGGGGTTCCTGACCTTTCATGGCAGGAACCCCGTAACGTCATTGGTGGGGGGGGGGGGGGGGGGGGGTGGGGGGTGAGGACAAAAGCAACAGGAGTTCCCACTGACATAAAAGCTTCTCCATACCTCACCGGCATCTTGCCTACCAACAATGGGAGCGGAAAATCCCCTTCAATGTTTTTTCCCAAATGGACCACTTAACTATTCTAAATTTACTTAATGTAAGCCTAATAGAATATTATGTAAACAGGACACTTTACTGGAGTTTTTATACATGGAGCTCAGCAAGACATCAGTAAATTCTAATTTTGCATGTATAATGGGAATATAAAAGGGACTGCATTTCACAATATACGGAGACAAAATAATGTGAAGCAAATAATAAGAGCCTTTCCATACTTGTCGTACAATTCTTGCTCAGTGCATTACAATGGATGGGATAGAATGTACATCAATAATGTATCCAGGTAACACTGAATAGATTACCTTACATCTACATAGTAACATTCAAACTGCATAATTCTCCCTGGAGCATTGGTCATAAAAATGTTAATCAAAAAATATGAATTTTTAAAACATTAAGTTATCACCCAGGATGCTACTGATAAAGAAAATGGCCACAATGTTTGTTCTATTCTGCCGCATATCAGTGTGCCCTTCACATCTGTCTAGAATATTATTATAAACTTGGTAGTATTTACCTGTTGGTACAAAATGGCTCTTTACACTTCAAACAGAATCTGAAATTCAGTTTGTATTTCAGAGTCCCTGTCAATGTAATTCAACTCTGTTATTATTATGGGTGCACATTTATGTTTTGCAGAAGTTTAAGTAAGAGACGCTGATCAAATGAGTGGCAACAATTTTTGTATCTCCTGCCGAAGATAAAGAATATTATTGGATGCCAAAAGGAATATCATTAGATGTTCAAAGTGCTTTGGCTTTTGTTTGAACTCTCAGACCTATCTGGTGGCACACAATAGAGGGCAGCATGGTGGCACAGTGGTTAGCACTGCTGCCTCACAGCGCCAGGGACCCAGGTTCGATTCCTGGCTTGGGTCGCTGTGTGGAATCTGCACTTTCTCCTCATGTCTGCATGGGTTTCCTCCGGGTGCTCTGATTTCCTCCCACAGTCCGAAAGACATGCTGGTTAGGTGCAATGGCCATACTAAATTCTCCCTCAGTGTACCCGAACAGGCGCCGGAGTGTGGCGACTAGGGGATTTTCACAGTAACTTCATTGCAGTGTTAATGTAAGCCTACTTGTGACACTAATAAATAAACTTTAAACAATATAGCCCAATAGAGAGAGAGCTCCCCAATGCACCACTTCACACTTTACCAAATAACCCCAAGTATTAACTCGGTTATTCAAGAAAGTTAAAGAAATTACAGCAGTAGGACAGTGACTAAAAAGTAACATTTGATCAAAATCATAAAAAAATAGATGTTGCCTTGAGTGAAATTTGGAAGAACACAATGTACCTAACATCAATAAAGTTCAATGTGCATTTAGAACCTTATTAAAAAGCTACTACTTGTAATAATTTGCTTTACTTAGAAAACAAATGAGTTTTCTTTGTAAGCTAAAATATTGTGAAAAATTATTCCATACTGTGGACATAGGAAACCTGCAACCTTATCCCATTTCTACAGCAATGGTACAATGAGATATGTTTATAACATAGTGCTGAATAATATGTTCCAAAAAGAGGAGCGTTATGCGCACGAGCGGCGTATTATTGGATGCATTGATATTGGGTCACATCTCCAGCGTCATCATGCCAATTCTGGAAACATTGGCTGGTGGACAGGGCTGAAAATCAGGACCTCATCCACATTATTCAAACGCCATTAAATTAGGTATTTAAACTTATTAATCAGACAACTGACTGGAATAATATGTTGTGTAAGCGATAAACCATTTGCAGAGTGTGTTTCATGTCAGGTGACTTTCTTATTGTTTAAGAGGCACCTCATTAGGACAGATTTAAAGGGTTCATCTGGGCCCTGAATTTCCACTTCGCAGTTCAGAGTTCAGTGTCTGCGAGCCTTATTCCTCCTAAAGACAGGCCCATTGAGACGTTGACCATCACCTCAGCCTTTTAACTAAGCCAAACCTGGGTTTCTGTGGGGAATGTAACCTCCACTGAGGAGGATGACAAGAAGGAGGGAGAGAGTGAGAGGTAGAAGGAGACAGTGGCAGGTCTAGGATGCACTGGTGATGAATGTGGATGATAAGGCTGGACCAGACCCAGAAGGACATGATGCCACAATGAATCCCCAACAATGGCACAGAGGACATATGCAGCCCCTTGAGTGTATAGGTAGAGACTGAGCTATCTGCAGGTGCCCAAGGCACAATGCAAGAGAAGGCCGAGGCTTTCAAGAGCCACAGTAATGTCACTTTGTGACATGCTGACAGAGGAGACCTTGTCTAACTGTGTTGGTAGTCATCCAATCAATGCCTGTAGCTGCCATGGTCACTGATTCAGTCAACGTCTTTGCAACAGGGTCCTTTCAGGCAGCATGTAAAGACCTCAGTGGCAGAACACAGCCTCCTATGCTCAACTGTATCACTGACATTATGTACAGGATGGCAGGAAATTACATCCCTTTCAGAATGGACAACCAAAGTCAATTGGTTAGAGCCAGAGGGTTTGTGATGATTGTAGGTTTACCCAGATCTAGAGAGCCATAGACTGCACACAGTATGCCGTAAAGGCTCCAGATGGATAGTTCTGCACCTCCATTAACAGGATGGGCTTCCTGCTGAATGTCCAACTGGTCAGTCATCATCCACAAGAGCCACGGCTCCTTCATTCTGCATAACTCACAAGTGCCAGACCTATTCAGTGGCCCTGGGGTCCAGGATGGATGGCTTCTGGGTGACAAGGGTTACTCATTGAAGAGATAGTTCCTGATTCCAGTGAGAGCACCCAGAGAGAAGTGGCGAGGAGCTATAATGATAGCCCTGAAAATACCAGGGCCATCATTAAACAGAAAATCAGCCTATTGAAAATGATGTTCAGATGCTTTGACAAAACAGGAAGTATATTGTAGTATGCTCCATCACGTATGTCCCCATGGTCGTGGTGTGCTGCGCACTCCATAACCTCACCACTCAGCCAATGGCGAGGGATGGGGGTAAGAGTCGGGAGACGCGTCTGGTGGAGGGAATCAGTCTGGTGGGAGAAAGAGGGAAAGTCAGCCTTGGGGGTTTGGGAATCACTAAGGCGTGTGCCCCATGGGCGAGGTAGAAAATTCCCACGCGGGAGGAGCGTTTTGTTTGAGGGGCATGGGGAAAGTCCCCACGGAGGGGAAGAGTCCCACAGAGAGATAATCAGGAAATGGAGGAATCCAGGGCGGCTGGGGAATCCATATGGAGTGAGTAATTGGAAATAGGATGAGTCCCATGAAGTGGGGTCAGGAATGGAGGCCCATGGAGTTCACAGTCAGGGGATGTGGGACATCCTGTGGGGGCTGGGGGTGTCCTGTGGGGCTGTACACCAGTTACCCAGAAATTAGTTTTGATTCATCTAACTTTTTCTGGGTAACTATTGATGTAACAAAGTCAGAACCATCCCAATTTTGAGATTTAAATTGCATTTTTGGATGTTTCCCAATGCAGGGAAGTTGTCCAGTGGGACGTTTGCACTTCCCAGGTAATTGCTGTGCAAACCTTATCTGGGAACTTCCGGGAGGGATTTCCTGAGTATGTCTTTGTGGGTGCGTATCCTCCAATTACACTGCCCTGGAGATCAGGAGTTAGGATCCATTATTTTCCTTTGCTTCTGTAAGTCCGAGCAGCTCTACAGTTGAAACTGATGCCACAGATTGAATGGTTTTATACGGTACGCTTCACCCCCTTCTCGAACTATCATTGATTCTGAGTGTCTCGCATTACGTTTACATGCCGAATACGGCACATTAAGATGACTCTCCACACATGCTGTGCTTTTAGCGCCTGTCCTCTTTAGCTTCCTTGTGAGTCATGCACCATTTTTCAGGTACAGGCTAGGAGGAGGAGAGTTGTGTGCTTATGTTTTGCTGCGCTGTGTCTCATACTTCAAGTGTGAAGATTATTAAATAATTCATTATAGTGCATGCACATTTCTAATTTCGTAAAGTATTACATCTCTTTTTACTGCCACATTCAGAAAGACCTGACTATAGTTTGACCAGCTTGACTCCTGAGGAAGGGAGATGTTTGTCTGTCTCTGACACTTTATCTTTCCATCGACCATTCCCATTTTAAATTGCAGTAAATCACTAAAGCTACTTTCTTACCATTTTTTCGGTGCTCCTTCCCCTTCAAAGTTCATATTTTACAGCAAAACATTTTACAGCTAGACAATCTTTCTCTTTCAGAGAGCTGTAAAGATACCAAGCAGTGGCAATCCAAGAGCTGTGATTGTTAATGGGTGGATGAGAACCACCTACACATTAATGAATTACAATTTATAACATCAAGCTGATCTCCTGTGAGGAATTTATATATAATAAATATAAATGTTCTTGCCATATTTTCTGAGAAGCTAAACTTACCATCTCAGTTGCAATCCGTGGAACTCTTTGCTGCAGAAGGCTGTGGAGGCCAGGTCATTGAGTGTCTTTGAGACAGAGATAGATAGGTTCTTGATTAATAAGGGGGTCAGGGGTTATGAGGGAAAGGCAGGAGAATGGGGATGAGAAAAATATCAGCCATGATTGAATGGCAAAGCAGACTCGATGGGCCGAGTGGCCTAATTCTGTTCCTATGTCTTATGGTCTAAGCAGAAAGAAGGAAAGTGAAAGGAGAAAGAAAAAGGAAATATTTGAATTTATATGGCAGCTGTTATGCTCTCAGACCGCCTTGACACACTTTGCAGCCAACCAAAGACTTTGAAAATGTTGCCATTATTGTAATATAGGGGTGATCTTGAGCCCACGTTCGCTGTCCGTGTGAATGCCGGCGAGGCCTCAACTTCCGAAAGTTCTCGCCAATGAGAACGTGATTTCAGATCTCCCTGTCCCTCACCGACAACGTTGGGTGTGAACTGGCTTTACATTTATTTGTGATATTTAAATCTGTTTAGCCCGCACCCCTCCACCTCGCCAGATATTAACCCCCTGCCGTGTACTAACACCGCGCCGATGTGATGTCACATCGGCGCGGTTTACAAGAGGTTCACACAGACGTGAATCTGTCGTAGTGATCGCTCCCCAGGGGTGTAAAGGTCAGTATTGCCCCTAGGGGGAGAGGGACAAGGCCAAGGCAACGTCCTCTGGGACACTGACCCTTGGCACAGGTTGGCACTGCCAGGTCAGCACCATGCCCATGCCAATCTAGTAGTGCCAACTTAGCAATGCCAAGGGTTGGCCCCAGTGGGGACTGGGGAATTTATTTAGATGTGGTGGTGACCTGGAGCGAATGGAGGAGCTGGTGATGATGGCGGTGACCATTGGGGGACTTTGGGGGGGGGGATGGGAAGTGCCAGTTCAGATCTTGGGTTAGGGGGGTGTGATGATCAGGAAGGAAGAAGGGTCCAATGATCGGGGGGTGGGGAGGGAGAGATGGGGCTGATAATCAGGGGGGAGGGGAGGGGAAGGGAGAGAACCGGCTGACGATCGGGGGTGGGGTGAGGGGGAGAAGGGGCTGATAATGGGGGGAGGGGAGGGGAGAGAAGGGGCTGACAATCGGGGCGGTGGGAGACGAGGTCGATGATCAGTTGGGGGGGGGGGGGGTGGGGAAGTCCCTGAGACCTCCATGGTGGAGGTGGGGGAGGTTGATACAGGTTATGATCAGGGCGCCATCGGGTTTTGCAGGTGTTTTTAGGCCCTACCCCACTGTATGGTGGCGGGTAACACGCCCCCTTGATTTTTTTTCGGCAGAATGTCGTAAGATCTGGAGAAAAAGTGAATTGGTTTCTCTGGAGAGAAATACACTGGTTTTCTCTTTTAGCCCATAAGCAAAAGCAATTGTCACTTTGCAAGCAGTAAGATTCCACAAAGAGCAATAAGATGAATAGCCAGATACTTTATTTCTAAGCAGTGTTGGATGAGGAATAAATGTTGGCCTGGGTAGCTGGAGAACTCCCTTGTTCTTCTTCAAATATTTTACCTTCATCTGAAAGGTCAGCTCTGTTTGTCAGTTTGTCTGAAAGATGGCACCTCTGGCAGTTCGTCCTACCCTCAGGCAACTTAGAAAAAGATCCTGTCCCTGTGGTAGGTATAAACCAACAGGCTTCACACTTGGCATGCTCTCACAGAGCTAAAGCTGATGTGAGGTGGTAGCTGGTAAAGAATATGAAGAGGGGAGACTGAGGGAAGGGGAGAGAAGAGTAGGGGAGGAGAATAGAGAAAGGTGAGTTGCAGAAGTGACAAGGAGGAAAGGGGCAGAAGAGACGGAATGAAAAGGAGGATAGAGGGAGGTTTTTTGGTGGATGGAGCACACGTTTGAATAATTGGTGATGTGTTTGATAACATTTTCGCAGCAACACTTTACACTTTTGGATTGGGATTTTTGCTCCCATTCACGATGGATGGGTTCAGCAACGGGAGTGGAAAATATCGCAAGAAGTAAATCCTGATAGGGATTCAGGACTGGCACATTCCTGTAAGGGTGAAGGATTAGTATGGCAAGTTTCGGGAACATTGGAAAATGAGAGATATTGTGAGCCTAGTCAAAGAGAAAAAGGAAGCATTTGTCAAGGCTAGGAAGCTGGGAACACACGAAGCAAGTATGGAATACAAGGAAAGTAGAAAGAAACGTAAGCAAGGAGTAAGGAGGACTAAAATAGGTCACGAAAAGTCATTGGCCAGCAGGATTAAGGAAAATCCCAAGGCTTTTTATACATATATAAAGAGCAAGGGGGTAGCCAAAAAGAAGGACTTGGTGGATGATGAGTCTGGGAAAGGGTGTGTAGATAGTTTGAGCCATGTTGAGATCAAAAAGGAGCAAGTATTGGCGTTCTTGAGAAACATTAAGGTAGACAAGTCCCCAGGGCCTAATGGGATATATCCTAGAATACTGAGAGAGGCAAGGGAAGAAATTGCTGGGGCCTTGAGAGAAATCTTTGTATCCTCACTGGCTACAGGGGAGGTTCCAGAGGATTGGAGAATAGCGAATGTTGTTCCTTTGTTTAAGAAGGATAGCAAGAATAATCAAGGCAATTACAGGCTGGTGAGCTTCACGTCAGTGGTAGGGAAATTATTGGACAGGATTCTTCGAGACAGGATTAACTCCCACTTGGAAATAAGTGGACGTATTAGTGAGAGGCAACATGGTTTGTGAAGGGAAGGTTGTGTCTCACTAATTTGATGGAGTTTTTCGAGGAAGTGACGAAGATGATTGATGAGGGTAGGGCAGTGGATGTTGTCTACATGGACTTCAGTAAGGCCTTTGACAAGGTCCCTCATGGCAGACTGGTGCAGAAGGTGAAGTCGCATCGGATCAGAGGTGAGCTGGCAAAGTGGATACAGAACTGGCTCAGTCATAGAAGACAGAGGGTAGCAGTGGAAGGATGCATTTCTGAATGGAGGGCTGTGACAAGTGGCGTTCCTCAGGGATCAGTGCTGGGACCTTTGCTGTTTGTAATATATATAAATGATTTGGAGGAAAGTGTAACTGGTTTGATTAGTAAATTTGCGGATGACATAAAGGTTGGCGGATTTGCGGATGGTGATGAGGAACATCAAAGGATACAGCAGGATATAGATTGGTTGGAGACTTGGGCGGATAGATGGCAGATGGAGTTTAATCTGGACAAATGTGAGGTAATGCATTTTGGAAGGTCTAATACAGATAGGAAATATATGGAAATATAGAGGAAATAATGGCAGAATCCTTAAGACTATTGATAGGCAAAGGGATCTGGGTGTACAGATCACTGAAAGTGGCAACACAGGTGGAGAAGATAGTCAGGAAGGCATATGGTATGCTTGCCTTTGTCAGCTGGGGCATTGAGTTCAAAAATTGGCAAGTCATGTTGCAGCTTTATAGAACCTTAGTTAGGCCACACTTGGAATATAGTGTTCAATTCTGATCGCCACACTACCAGAAGGATGTGGAGGCTTTGGAGAGGGTACAGAAAAGATTTACCAAGATGTTGCCTGGTATGGAGGGCATTAGCTATGAGGAGAGGTTGGAGAAACTCGGTTTGTTTTTACTGGAACGACGGAGGTTGAGGGGTGACCTGATAGAAGTCTACAAGATTATGAGGGACATGGGCAGAGAGGATAGTCAGAAGCTTTTTCCCAGGGTGGAAGAGTCAATTACTAGGAGGCATAGGTTTATGGTGTGAGGGGTAAGGTTTACAGGAGATGTACAAGGCAAGTTTTTTTACACAGAGGGTGGTGAGGTGCCTGGAACTCGCTGCCGTGGGAGGTAGTGGAAGCAGATATGATAGTGACTTTTAAGGGGCGTCTTGACAAATACATGAATAGGATGGGAATAGAGGGATGTGGTCCCCGGAAGGGTAGGGAGTTTTAGTTCAGTCGGGAAGCATGATCGGTGCAGGCTTGGAGGGCCGAAAGGCCTGTTTGTGTGCTGTAATTATCTTTGTTCTTTGTTTAAGTACAAAGTCGGTGTTTTACGTTGGTGTACAGCATTTTGTGATTGTCCACTCCATCCATCAGTGACGGGTCATATTTCCAACATCAGGATAATTATTATAATAAATTTACATCTGATTATCAGGTCCGTATGCTGGATTCATCTCCCCACCCACCCCCACGCCCATCAGAAAATCTATCCGTGGCAGCGTGATAGCAGAACGGTATGACGAATGACAGGTCTCAGGAGGTGTGCACCTGACAAACAGGCCTCCCAGGGAAGTTCAGGTGAGTGCGGCATACAGTGGGGAGAGTTTCATGTCCAGTTAGTGCCCAGGCCCTGCCCAGATAGTGCCAGGATGAACTGCTTTGATCGCTGTGCATTGGAGCAATCTTTAAAAATGGTGGCCTGGATCTTTGCGTGTGTAAGCTGATGGTGGGGAGGGTGGATCAGAGGTCACCCAGTCAGCAATATGTTGTGGGGCCGGTCATTTGTAAATTTTTTTGTTCAAAGTCCTGGACTAGATAGCGGAGAAAGCCACCACCCATTGACAGCTTCAACACAGCTTTTCCCGCCGATATCCGGGAAAATCCCGGCCTTGGTATTTCAATTTTAACTCTAACTAGCGCAGTTATTGTTACGTAGGGTGGCAGCGAAGGTGGCTCACCATTGGCCGCCGGTGGGATCTTCCAGTCCCGCCGATGTCTACGGCTTTTTGTGTGGTCCGCCCATCTCGCTACCAGGGAACTCACCATGGGGGACAACCTTTGACGGGATCAGTAGATCCCACTGGCAGGAAGAGCCAGAATATCCCGACCATACTAATTCAAAGGATGCAACATCATCTATTAGATTGAAACTGCACTTACACTTCACCATTTCTCACCCAGATCCCTGCACTGCTGCTTGTAATGAGAAAAATCTCAGTTGCTGCATGAGAGACTGAGGCAAAGAGTTATTTGGATTGTAATTTTCTTAACTTGTACTTGTCAGTTGTTTCATTAGTCGAAAGGATGTCGATCAATTCTATTGTTCCAAAGAATTGACATCTTTCCTTTCTTACAGATGGAAAGACAAATAAACAAAAGAGACAAGGCAGCTTATTACTGATTTATAAGAAGAAATCTACCTGCAATTAGAAACATCCAGGAACAAACAATACCCAATGCGAACAAAAAAAAGTACAAGGAGTAATGAAAGTAAAAGTCTACTGCTGTTTACATTATGGCCAGCATTAGGTAAATGACAACAAGCTAATACGATCTACAGAGTGAGGAGACATTGTATAATACTGACCTGTATGGTTTCCACTAACTATTGACAGACACAGCGAGCTTCTCTACATAACGATTTGTACTCTAGCAAGAAATCAATACATTTGACAAAAGGGTGGGGTGCATAGGGAGGGAAATTAGCAGAAGAAAAAAATGCCTAATTGGTCAGCTAAAGTGGCTTTAATCACTAAAGTGGAATTTGTGCTTGTTTAGATGAGTTAGGTGCATTAGCACAAATGTTGATGAGCAGAAACGTCCAGTAGAAATACTTGTCTGACTTAGCGTTTAATTACGAAATTTACCATGATTGGTGTACACTTCAGGAAGGGGAATATTAACTGCTAATGACCTGCAAAACAAGATGGCATGAAGTCATCCCAGCATCAGTGTCTGTGAATATCCCTAACATACATACCTACAAAATAGGAATTTGTCAACAAATTCATTTTCAGTCGCCAACTAACGCAACTGTTAACACTGCTGCCTCACAGCGCCAGGGACCCGGGTTCAATTCCCAGCTTTGGTCACTGTCTGTGTGGAGTCTGCACGTTCTCCCTGTGTGTGTGTGTGGGTTTCCTCCGGGTGCTCCGGCTTCCTCCCACAGTCCGAAAAGATGTACTGGTTAGGAGTATTGGCCATGCTAAATTCTCCCTCACTGTACATGTACAGGCACCAGAGTGTGGCGACGAGGGGATTTTCACAGTAACTTCATTGCAGTGTTAATGTAAGCCTACTTGTGACACTAATAAATAAACTTAAACTTAAAGCTTAGACTTAAACTTAAAGTTGTATTGAGCAAAGTTTTGATTTTTGCAGCTAATTATAAAATGAACCTTGTAGCAGTGCACTGCACATGTGGATATTAAAGTCAGGGAACCTTTCACAAAATGACGCATCTATAAATCAGTACTTTGAAATACTGAGTTCAACACACAGTAGAAAAATAATAGATTAGATGAGGCATCCCAGTAAGGCACCTATACACTGCCAGTTAATACTTGTACAATAAGGAGTCTCACAACACCAGGTTAAAGTCCAACAGGTTTATTTGGTATCACAAGCCTTCAGAGTGCTGCTCCTTCATCAGGTGAGTGAAGGAGCAGTGCTCTGAAGCTCGTGATTCCAAATAAACCTGTTGGACTTTAACCTTGTGTTGAGAGACTTCCTACTGTGCCAACCTCAATCCAACCCTGGCATCTCCACGTCATAGTTAATAATTGTAGGCATCAGATTAACCTTCAATTAAAGTGGCTGCTATTGAATTGATCAGAGAAACTTACAAAAGTAATTGGATAAACACTAAAGTTTACAAGGATGTTGGTTACACTTTACATTTGCAAATGTAATCGAGTGGTATAGTTTTCAGTTGGTCTACAGTTGTAATTTTTCTGTAACCGTTCCGCCTCACCCTCTGGACAAATTTTATAAAGCAGAGCATATTGAATCTATGTCTGCATAAATCCTCAGTTAAAGATCAATTATTTTCACATTTACTTGTTCAGCTCTTAGCACACTACATGTGGTCTGACCCAGATAATTAACTGATCCTTTTCTAATTTGCACATTGTATGCTGAGTCTTTTCAGCTCGTGTTTAAAATATAGCACCCAGTCTAATGTTTCTGTATTTTTATTGTAACATTTAACCAATTATTATGGCCTTTTAGAAATTACTTCTCTAATTATTCTCCCACAAGACCCATTGTTTCCATACATCCTGCTTTAGCTATAAGCCTGGGACTAAGGATGCCACAGACGACAATCACACACAAAAAAAAATCATTAATGTTTTCTGTGATCGGCCAATGGAAAGTACAGTTGTTGCAGAGGAAGGGAAACATGACAAATGAGAACATTAAATTTAAGTGGCAAATACCGCTGGGTCTAGGGACGAGCTCAAGATAGGCCAGAAAATGAAATACGTCCAAACTTCAGTTTAGCCAAACTGAAACAGATAATCATATTGAACTTAGTTTGAGGGTGTTCTTTCAAGCAGGGATATGCTATTAGAATTCAAAGAAGATTGTACAATAGCTTTACTACTTTTAGGTATAAATGGATAAATTAACTTTATGTTGAAGTCAAAGTGTCTTTACAGGACTGGTTGTATTGACCATAGTGATTCAATGCCGCATACAGAGCACTGTCACCACTGGATATATATTACCCTATCAATGTAACAAGGTAATTAAACACAGTAAAGATGTATTGTTGAGGAAAATGCAACAATGCATCAATATAGCGGGACCACTATTGGGCCTCACCTGGAATGGGGTAATTCACCTTGCAGCTCAGGCATAAAGGGGAGCTCTCACTATACCGCCCGCAGTTAAATAATTCTGCGATGTCGCCAGCAGAGTTTGGATTGTGGATTAGATACAGGGTGGACAGGATACCCCTGCCACAACACACAAAATAATATCCACAGGCCAACAGATTTTACTTGCAGGAGAATGGTTGATGATGCATGGTGTGTGAGGTGAGGGCCAGTTCGTGGTGGCAATAGTTTTGATTTATCAGTTCACTGAGAACATTATGCAGGAATTGTTAAATGAGTCCTCTCAAGAACTACTCCCCAGCCAGGTGTCACGGAACACATCTTTATTCTGTCTACTAGTGCCACACTCCAAACAACAGCCGCCGTCTCAGGATGGTTCCTGACGAGCTCACCCCACATCCCGGGTCACATGACCCATTCCCATAAAGGGGCTACGCCCCAACATACATAACAGGAATGTTTGTACTGGGGTAGTGGTGGGGTGGGGGGGGGGGGGGGGGGGGGGGGAAGAGGGTGAATATTGGGGGATGGGGCTCACAGATTAACTGAAGTGGTTCGCTTGCCAGTTATGTTGGATTTGTCTTCCAGTGCAGTCAGCAACTCTTCAGTTTTGGTGTCATTTCTAACCCATCTCTTGTACCTTGGGTTTCCTCCGGGTGCTCCGGTTTCCTCCCACAGTCCAAAGATGTGCGGGTTAGGTTGATTGGCCAGGTTAAAAATTGCCCCTTAGAATCCTGAGATGTGTAGGTCAGAGGGATTAGCGGGTAAATATGTGGGGGTAGGGCCTGGGTGGGATTGTGGTCGGTGCAGACTCGATGGGCCGATTGGCCTCCTTCTGCACTGTAGGGTTTCTATGTTTCTATGGTTTCTATACCTTCTGCACCTGACTACCCATTAGATGGTATACAGCACTTTAGTTTCGGAGACAATAGGGTACCCCAGATCAATTGTTGTTTCAGCATGCTAAAGATTGGATGGCAGGATAATTGGGATTGATTGAATTGACTTCCGAAATCAAGTGATATAATGCGTGAGCCTTGTTTGTTCACCCTCACTTTACACATATTTGTTTCTTCACCAATCAATGGTAACAATTGGTGTTGAGGGCATGTTCTCTCCAGAGTAATGTGTCTTTTGGGAACCTGTACACACTTTGAACTCCGAATTCAGGAAGTGAAACAAATTCTTAATTAACGTTTCTTAAGTTGTTTGAAAAAGAACTTTGAAAATGTGGAAATAGGCATGTCCTGTTTTATTCTGTGGAACGACTCTTTCCTTGGCAACTATTCATGCTGTGACCGATTATTTTCAAACGATAGTTATACCAGCATAAGGTACTTTTAATGGCTGAAAGTACATCTAAATACGCTTTGATCATGTCTGTATTCAGATATGGCTTTGCCTGTCAAGGATTTTTCTTTAAGCTTGATGCAATTGGACTTGAAATGTATTTCAAACATTACTCTGTAAGATTTCCTATTAATTTGAGCTCCCTTGCTATCACTTAACTTCCTAGCCACAAAGAATAACTCATTAGTTAACCAGCCTTACATTAAAACGTTCAGACATCAGAATTGGATGGAGAAAATGTCCGGTTTGTTCACTCACTAACAAATCCTAATTGTAGGTCATTATGGTGATTTTTACTGTGATCTGAAGATCGACATATAATTACAACATTAAAATACATCACGTTAAAAAGTCACCATAATTAAAATCAATTCTAAAATCTATTATATTCCTCTGCACAAACAGTCCTGTGTCATGATTATCTGTGATGCGGAGATGCCGGCGTTGGACTGGGGTAAACACAGTAAGAGTTTTAACAACACCAGGTTAAAGTCCAACAGGTTTATTTGGTAGCAAATGCCATAATTTGCTACCAAATAAACCTGTTGGACTTTAACCTGGTGTTGTTAAAACTCTTACTATGATTATCTGTGACAGCTTCAAAAATATAGAATATCAGTCCTTCTCGTTACAGGCACTTTTGAAACCAGTTTCTTGATAATTTTCGAATAAAATACCAACAGCATTTATGGCAAAATAGTTGTCTGAAATTCTTTAATGATGCCTGATAGATTGCCCAAGTATCAACAATGGTAGCAGCAAATTGTGAAAGTAATTATTACGTTTGTTCCGAGTAAGGTAAAATGTCAGGTGTCATGTTACAAACAACAGGTAAGTGTGGAATTTAAAGTTCTTTCCCATGATTAAAAGAAGAAGGACTATGTGACAGCGCTGGAAGTTGTATTTTATTCAATCATCCTTTTAACAACACGACTGAGGTTTGGGGTTGGCAGACAGGTTTTTTTTTGCAGGCCGATGTATAAATACATTTTACTACTCAGGTTTCAGCCGAGGTCTTGCACTGGCAACTCCCTACACAGAGGAATTTATTACTCTGGTTAAGACTGTCAGGAGAGGCAAAGAATGAAAGCCAACAAAAGAGAAAATTGTTTGCAAAATCCCTATTGGCAAGTTAAAGAATATGGTGGACAAAGACCTCAAAAGCAGATTGGCTGTTTGGCCTCTTGACCAGAGATGAGCAAAAACAATTGCATAATTGTTAGAGAAAACTACCTGATGGGTCAGTAACATCTGTAAGTGCAGTTAGTGGCAATTCAATTATAACTCAATTTTTTCACCATAATACAGCATTTTCCAAAATCACCACCAATATGTATTCTAACCTGTTCTGGAGCACTTGTGGTGGGAATTATCATGCCTGGGGGGGGGGGTAGGGGGACGGGAGGGGGGGGGGGGGAGTGGTGGTGCGATTGGGCTACCTATTAGCTGCTATCGAATTGCAAATAAGCCATTATTTGTATTGCCAGCTACCTGGGGAAGGTTCGCCCACTGGAGGAGTGTTGGCTTTTTTCTAAATATATGAAGATTGAATTAGGAAACCACACAGGAAACCTTTGTGTCTAGAATTCTATTTTGATGGATAGCTTTAATTAATTCTGGAGGTACATCTTTTCATCTTCTGTTCCAGCCTGGATCAAAGGGGAGAGAGATATATAACTCCACCATGAACGCTTGCTTGCAGTTCCCCCTTTGCTTGAAAGGCTGCAGTATTTTTTTCATGCGAAGCTTTTTACTCGTGTGCACTAAAGAGCATTGTGAAAATATTTTTAAAAACATTTATTAGTTTTGAAATTGTTTCAGCGATAAATCAAAGCCGGCAATATCTACCGGATTCTTTCAGGCTCCAGCTGTAACTTCAACAGAAACCCCCAGAGAAATGGTTCAACTGTAACTCACATATGAATTCTACCCCCAAGTATCCTGTTACGGTATTCATCCTGCGAATTAATCAATTTTTTCTTTTGTGTTATTTTGGGCTATTAATAGAAACTAATGAGCAGTTATTTGCCTGACTGGCCAGGTCCATTCAAACGCCTAATTTCCACTGATTTCAGAGAGGTCAGGAGACTAACTAGGGCAATCCATACCATTTTCAGTGCACATATTAACGGTAAAAAAAGTGTTTCTTGTTTGCCCTGGACACAAGCTATCTTGGAAAATGTGTGATAATTTCACTTTTCAGATCAGAAGGAGATAGAGTCTGTTTGTGGAAACAGATTATAGCGGTTAGCATGCATATTATTAAAAAAATGCATGAAAATCCAAAAGGTTAAAAAGGTACGTCACACCTCAAAAGCAGTCATCCACAACCAGTGAAAATCAATTCTGCGGGAGAAATTAGTACTGAGTGATATTGGTAATTACTGGTACACCCAGTGGGGAACTTTGATTTAGTCTGATGAAGGATCTGAGAGAACACACCTGAGAGAACACACAGATTGCAAAACAATCGGATTAAAATGCATTGAAACTATTTGAAAGTTAGCAGCATTAAAAACATTGCAAAATTCTCTTGGCATCATTTTCAGGCTGATGGGGTAAAACTGGAGGTTTTTTTGAAAGGGGAGATTATCTGCGCTGTGAGCCAGCAGCTGGTTCTTCATTCACCATCCTTTGCCACCCATCAACAATTGCCAGAAAAAGTGACATGGGCTGAAGTGACTCCGTTTAATTGGAGGGAATGGAATGGGATGGAAAGGAAAGGGAATGGGGTGGGAGTGAAAAATAGAAACAAAGGGCAAACTTTTCTCGGATATCGGTAAAGGCCAATAACAGGTGGGAAACGCAGCGCTGAAGTCTTTGGCAGAAATGGCAGCTTTCTCCGCTGTATTGTTTGGGACTTAGGCCAAAAAAAACATGAAAGGCCGGATCCCACAACGTAACTCTGGCAGGCGGGCACCCATTGAGCCCACGCCACCATCAACTTCGTCCCTCAAAGATCAGGGAGTCATTTTTAAGGTTGCCCCAGGCACAATATTTCACCAGGAAACCTTTCCCTCAACGCATCCCCCCCAGCACTGCCCAGGCACTGAGTATGACCACCCTTTTCCCCTCAGCAAAGCAAGCACTTGAGCTCCTCTGAGAGGTCTGCTTGCCAGGTGCACGCTATGGGAGACCAATTGAATTTCACACTATTCTGCCCACCAACGCGAATGGGCTTTCTTAAGGGGTGGGGGTGGGGGTTGATTCAGGCGCAGAAGCCTGATAATGATATGGTAATCTACCCAAACGATCATCCCCGCATTCAACGTCAGAAAATGCGCTAAATCACTAATGGGAGGGGGAGGGGAAATTCGCACTACGTGCTTACATCAGCGTGAAATGGGATTTGGATTTCTCGCACGATTTTCCACTCCCATTGCCGAAGCCGCCCAACGAAAATGGGAGTGGAAAATCCCGGTCAAAGAGAAATGGAAGGAAGGCAGGTCTTACATAACGGGAAATGGTAGGAAGGTAGGCCCCACATAAAGGGATGCTCCAGTCAACAAACTGAAACAAAACCTTTAATCGATGGGCTCACCTTTTATAATTGACACTGAGCATCTGCATCGTGACTGAGGTGCTGCAGCCGTATTAGTGGAAGAACTCCCAATTAGATTCAATCTGTGTATAGCACGTGTGTTGGCTCTGGACACCACTGATGCTTGGGGGAAACTTTATGAGGTATTACACACAGAATGCAATGTGCAATCCTCAAATGTCAGTACTTTATAATATGAGGAGCTGCGTCCAATGTAAGTCAGTGTTACAGAAAGAAACCAATACGTCATTAGGTCATTCTCTTCCCCTCATTGCACTTTTGTTTTGAAATGTTGTTCGTTCTGGTTGTACATGAATAAAAGCGAATCCAACAAATTTGAACTAACCAGAGGAAAAGACAGATGTAGGACACAGATGCCAGCCACTGTTGCCTCGGTGTTGAAATCCAGGTTTGCATTTATCAATATGTGAATTCCAAAACAAGAAATTGTTTTGTATGTCAGACAGATCATTAAAGTGAGTTTTGGTAACCAGAAGAATTTGGCTAGTTTATTATTCAGAAATGACATTACTATCAGTACACCAGCATGTAAATCTAATGTTCTTCTAGAATACTAAACACAATATTAAACAAAACACAATGAAAAAAATCCAATTCTTCATTCTAAGAATACTTGCTACATATGAATTCAGGATGAGTCACATATAAAATTAGAATGGGCAGAGTTAATGCACAATATGTATTTATCATAGATCATCATAGAAACCCTACAGTGCAGAAGGAGGCCATTCGGCCCATCGAGTCTGCACCGACCACAATCCCACCCAGGCCCTACCCCCACATATTTTACCCGCTAATCCCTCTAACCTATGCATCCCAGGACTCTAAGGGACAATTTTTTTTTTTTAACCTGGCCAATCAACCTAACCCGCACATCTTTGGACTGTGGGAGGAAACCGGAGCACCCGGAGGAAACCCACGCAGACACGAGGAGAATGTGCAAACTCCACACAGACAGTGACCTTTAGTGATGTTGCAGTTGCAACATTGATCCAGTAAACATGTCATCTGCTTTGTTGCTGCCCCACAGTGAATAGAAACAGTGACATTCTCAGAATCAGTTTGATGTTTGAGTCCTGATAAGCTACAGTCATTTTAAATTCCATTAGAATTTTACAAAAAGACAATGGGCGCATTCTTACTGGCTGATCATGCCGGTTGTTCAGCGTGACGAGCTGGTAAGATCGTAAGAGAGGTGAAAAACGAGTTTGTTCCCAGTTTCCCGCCTCTCGCTATCTTACCAGCACTGAATTGCCGGCGTAATATCCGCGTACAAGGCTGCGATTGATATTTAAATTCATATTTAACTATGTTTAGTGAGCCCGGGACATAGTTAGTGAGCAATGAGGACCAGACATGATGGCCTCGTCGGTGGGACTGGAAGCCATTGAGGGCCCCCTTTGAGTGCCAGCCTGGCAGTGCCAGCCTGGCACCCTGGCAGTGCCAAGGGGTGGGGCATAATGGGAAGAGATGGGGTCATGATGGGGAGGTGGAAGGGTTGCGCACTCTGCAAACGAGGATCAGCCGCAGTGGTGGTTGGACAGTGGGGGTATTAGGGCAATGACAGGCTGCGTGGGGGGGGGGGGGACATTTGGAGTGGCAATTTTCTGGGGAGACCTGTGGTCAGTCAGGGGGGCAGTGAGTTGGTGTTGGGGGGGGGGGGAGATCAGCAATTGGCTGAGGAGGTCAGCGATTGAGGGGAGGCCAGCGACCAAGAGTGAGGCCAATGATCGTGGGAGTGGCCAGTGATTGATGGGATGGCCAGCAATCAGGGTGGGCAATGTTTTGGGGTTGGGGGGAGTGACAGATCTCTCAGTGTTCTGTGTGCATTTGTACACAGTGCACTGAGAAATCAAGGCGCACGTGCAATAGTGCCCCATGCAGTCGGCTGCCCGGTGTGAATAGACTCCATGCACTTCCCCACCTGCCGTGAATCACTGAATCACACTTTGCCTCATTTTCGCACTAAGTGGCATAAGATCATATCTGAGAGCTCGCCCACAAAATGGGGGTGATTCTCTCTCATTTTCACACTTGTTTGGCACTTAGAATTATTTTGGTAAGATCATCCCCAAAGAGTGGAATTTTCTTATATTCTGTCAAAGTTGACCTCTGAACCTGTATTTCTCCATCAGTGTTACAGACATGGGAGGGAGGGAAAACTGAACTCCCTTATTTATTCATTGCCTGATTGCAAACAGAGGTGCCTCAATTTACGAAATAGGCTGTGAAGGGTTTCCCCAAATCTTCTCATTGTGAAATCAATTTTTAACATGACTAGTAGCAAATTTCCTTTAGGGTTAAATCAGAACTAAAGCTTATTCACACATTCAAACCGAGGAAATGGTCACAACTTCTTACACACACGTACACACAAGCCCACAGTGAGGGATAAAAGAGGTGTTTTTACAAATATGCATAACCATAGATAGGGATATCAGTTCATGTGACTGCCAGAATCCAGCAAGGGTTCAATTATGGAGGAGATACAGTTTAGGTGGGGTCAGCTGGCCAAAGTAGGTATTTGTAGAGCTCATTTAAAGCTGATAGTGTTGCAACGAGACGCGTTTGGTACATGGAGACTTGGTCTACTCAGCAGGCAATGGCAAGAATCTTCCAGAGAACCAGGCTTTGAGGTGGCACAGACAAAGTGCAGACTGTTGGGCAGCCTGAAGTCTTGCCCTGATGTCTGTAGTCTGGACTCTAAACCGCAGACTGAGTTGTGAATCTGGAAATTAATATCAAAACTTTCCAAAGGACAGAAGCTTAGGTAACGTAATGTTGCCCATTAATGAGTCAGTTGTATGCTAAAAAGCAGTTTCTATGCCTCTGGCCAAAATCTACTGTCCACCTTAGGAGATAAATGGTGGCATTTGACGCCTCTGCAGGTATAATGAGTTTCGATAGTTCTTTGTTATAATCCAGGCTGGGAGAAAAATTTTCTACTGGTCCCTGGTTTCATTGATTGTAATGTGTCCTCATTGTGATTCCACAAGTTTGAGGGTTGAATTTTTGTCATGTGACTGCTGTTGGAAATTTCCAGAAACTATAGTTAACTTGTGAATCATGTGACCTGTAGCAGCCATCTTTTGGCCCAACAATTTAAATAAGCAAGAAGGCAATGTTTGATATAAACAGTTCAGATCACTTTCATGTCTTAGAGACATGACAATCACTCAGCCTACTTCCTCTGTAACATTATCCATCTTTGCTGATTCTTTAGTCATCAGCTATAAAACCATGCTCTATATTTTTGTAATTTCCAGACTATTTCAATATTTATCTGTCCAGCATCCCATCCTCCACCAACTCATCCAAAATACTGCCGTCCATATCCTATCCCTGCACCAAGTTCTACTTGTCCATCACCCTTGATTTCAGTGACCTACATTAACCACCCAGGCCCTATCCCCATAACCCCACGCATTTACCCAAGCTAGTCCCCCTGACATTAAAGGGCAATTTTAGCATGGCTAATCCACCTAACCCGTGTGGGAGGAAACCGGAGCACCCGGAGGAAACCCACGCAAACACGGGGAGCACGTACAAACTCCACCCAGACAGTTGCCCAAGCTGGGAATCGAACCCAGGTCCCTGGCGCTGTGAGGCAGCAGTGCTAACCATTGTGCCACCATGCAGCCCCTGCAATTTTGTCTGTGCAATTTTGCACTTGTCGCTGAGGCAAAATGGCCAACACATTTTCCTTGAGTTTTCATTCAAAGGAGGGATAAAAGTCCCCAAGAGAAAAGGATCTGTCTGTTTAGGTTAGAGATTTATGTTGTGAAATTTATGCATGTTTCTCTGTCATTTCTGGTGCATTCCATGCATGGATAGTTTTCGTTTGGAATACTTTTTCTTGTCACATGTGTGTGAAGATTTTAGCAGGGGGATTGAGACAGTGCCTTGTGGATTTCTGATCATTTGGATTGTATACTCAGCTGGTGAGACCTCCTCTGAGGGGGAAACGAGGACCAGGAGGGTGAGGAGGTCAGGTCACCGCAGGCATCATCCCAGGGAGCGACCTGTGGGAGGACAAAAGCAGGCACAGGGAATGCAGGGCCAGCAGGGAGTGCAAGGCGGAAAGGTCCACAGGAGCTGCTGCTAGCCTGCAGCCAGAGTGTACAGATACTGCTCCAATGACCCCAACCTGTCCAAGGTCCAGTTCACCTCTCTAGGAACACTGTCACTACCATCTGCCAGATGATTGGGCTCCAACTGCATGGGTGGCCACCCTATGCCAGTGCCTCAGGAGTTCATACTGGCCCTCAACTCCATAGAACCATAGAATCCCTCCCGTGCAGAAGAGGCCATTCAGCACATTGAGTCTACACTGACTCTCCAACAGAGCATCTTACACAGGTCCTCTCCCTTGCTCAATTTGCTTAGCCCCACGCTTTTACCATGACTAATCCATCTAATCTACACATCTTGGGGCACTAAGGGGTAATTTACCATGGCCAATCTACCTGACTTGCACATCTTTGGGCATCTTTATGCCACTGGTTCTTTCTAGGGGTGGGATCTGTGTGGTGTGTCGAAATCTTCTGCCCACAGTTGCATCAAGCTCGTTACTGGTGCTCTCTTCAGATGAGTAATGACATTCATCCATTATCGGAGGGACAAGGCCACCAAGGCTGAGACAGCCAGAGACTCCGCAGTGATTACAGGCTTCCTCCACATCCAGGGTGCCATTGACTCCACTCATGTGGCCATCAAGGTGAGATGGGGGCCTTTGTGAACCAGAAAGGGTTCCACTCAATGAATGTTCAGACCGTCTGCAACCAGAAGACACAGATCTTGCACATTGGTAACCATGACCATGGCAGCATATATTCTGAGTTATAATATGGCTGGTGGTAATTTTCAGGTGTATTAAATTCCAAAGTAAAACTTGAACAAGCTATCACAACAAATTGCAATTTGTATTTCATTATGAGAAGGGAAATGATTAGTAATCCAATAACAATTTTTAAAGATTTTAAATACTAAATTAAAACATTAACAAAAGAAAAGAAAACTTAAACACACAATATTACATTTACATAGTTAAAATTAGTTTTACAAACATTTCCCCAAAGGATTTCTACATAGTTAGACTCACAAGCAAACAGTCCTTTAGGCAAAAGTCTCTATAGATATATAACATTGGCATTAACATTACAGCCAGGCATCCACCGTTTGTATAGGAGAGGTATTTCACAGGGCTTTACTTTTCTTTCACTCTCTGTCAACAATGATAATCTAGTGCTTTAGATAAAATCTAGCTTTCTGGAACAGTCACTTCTCTGGGGTTTCTGGAGAGAGCTCACTCCGTTTCTTTCACTACCCTCTCTCGACACAGCACAATGCAGATTCTTACATGGCCACTCCTCTAACAGATTTCATTCTTTCTTTAATGTTTTTCTCTTTCATCTTTAACCCATTGTTCTCATCCTCCTTTGAAGTTACCTCTCCCAGAATATAACATTCTTTCAAGTTTTCCCAATGACCACTGCTTTTGGGTAAAATAAATGTAATAACTTTGCTGTATTTATTAATGATCTTTCCTAGTGGCAAGTCTCCTTTTAGTTGTAATTCAACAGCTAAAGTCCAGATCCTCACTTACCTCCAAATGCAAATTTCTACTTGTCATATTTACTTGTAACCCATCTTAACTTGGTCATCCCCAGTTCAAATGCTTGAATTTACATGTAGCCCTGGTTACCACGTACAGTTCCCTCCTCAGCTAATGAGTCAGTACTCCTCCATATTGAACAGCACTTGGAGAAGGCACTGAGGCTGCACAATGTATTCTGCATGGGAGACTTCAATGTCCATCACCAAGAGTGGCTCAGTAACACCATTTTTAAAATTTTTAAATTTTTTTTATACTTTTCCAATTCAATCAAATCAAATCCAATTCAGAGTCTCAACAAGTTGAGACATTTCAGATCCAGGCTGACAAGACAGGGTGAGCGACCAAACCACCCTGTCCTGGGCCTGATCTACATGAGCCAAGCTGATTGGAGAAGGGGGAGGTTCCTCCTCCAAGACTTGAGCTCATTTGCATCTTAGCCAAAAGGCCGAGATGCCGCTTTTAAAAATTGCTTCATATGAAACATATGAAGCTTCAGTGTAACCTAATGACCTCAACCAAGTGCAGCCGATCCATACTACACTTGATCTTAGCCAAAAGGCCAAGAGTGGCTCAGTAACACCATGAAGGAAATGAATGAAAAAATGGGTAGAATTCATATGTATTTCAGAAATTACATTTTAGAATTGAGAAAGTGGACACATATTTAAGTATAGCCATTTTTTTTAACCAATAAGCCTTAAACTGTATACATGGCCAGCACTTGCTGACAGAAGTCCAATTCAAAGTCTCAACAAGTGAGACATTCCAGATTCAAGCTGACAAGACAGGCTCACCACTTCCTGTCGTGGTCTTGATCTGCATGATCCAAGCTGATTGGAGCAGGCATTGTACTGGCTCCAAGGCTTGATCTCATTTACATCTTAGCCAAAAGGCCTAGATGCCGCTTTAAAAAATTGCTTCAAATGAAGCCTGAGTGTTAACTCATGACTTCAACCAAATGCAGGACAGCAAAACTACATTTGATCTTAGCCAAATTTAGTTTCGATAGGCGTTGAACAGACACTGTGTGCTTTGCATAAAGTAACATCAGGGCCGTTCAAGTTTCCTTCACACTAAATAAAGATAAGGAAAAGCTCTGAAGGCATTTTCAAAGCAACTTTAAAAGCTTTTATGATGGTATTGTCTCTCCTTATCTATTCAAAATACATTCATAAATCTTACAACAGCAAATTAGAAAACCAGACTTTAAAAATCTATTCTTCCTATAAAAAGTTTAAAATCACTTTGATGATGACATGGTCAGGAAGTGCCCTTGGTTTGACTAGCTTGAGAGCCGGTTTTCAGAGTTGAGCATCGGCTGGAGGCACAGCGGTGTATTTGCGAGGCTGAGGGGTTTGTGAATATCCGGTCACTCCACAGCTTAAGGAAGCGCAAACCACCAGTCAGAAGGAGGGGTGCAGGCAGGTGGTCAGAAAAGCCTCAGAGTGCATCTCACCTGAAAACTGCTTCTCTGTGTTGGAAGATGACAAAAGTAACGGTTCCTCTGAAGAGTGCAACCAGAGCCAAGTTCACGGCACTGTGGGTGGCTCAGCTGCACAAGGGCGAGGGGCAAGTGTGGAAGAGCAATAGTGTTAGGAGATTCAATAGTGAGGGGCACAGACAGGCAGTTCTACAGCCTAGGAAATTGTGCCACACCATGGTGCCAGGGCCAAGGATGTTGCTGAATGGCTAAAGGGCATTCTGAAGGAAGAGGATGAATAGTCCAAGGTCACAGTTCACATTGGTACCAACAAAATAGATAGAAAGAGGTCCTGCAACAAAACTTTAGGGAGCTAAGTTGCAGATTGAAAAGTAGCACCTCAAAAGTTGTAATCTCTGGTTATTGCCGGTGCCACGTGCCAGTGAGAATAGGAAGGTAGAGCAGATGAACATGGAAAGTGGGACTTGGACAAGTCAGATGCGTTGCATCGGAACTGGAATGAGAGCAATATCTTTGCAGGGAGGTTTGCTTGTGCAGGAATTTAAACTAATTTGACAGGGGGATAGGGCACGGAGTGGAGGTACAGTAATGGGTGATGCACAAATATTGAAATAAAAGCAAGTCAGTCTGGAAGGCATAGCAAAGATAGAAATGTTAAGGCACGAGGGAATATGAGAAGGCTGGATGGCATTTATTTTAATGCAAGAAGTCTTACAGGTAAGGCAGATCAATTGAGGGCATTGATTAACACATAGGAGTATGATATTATTGCTATCACAGAGAGAGGGGCAGAATTAGCAGCTCAATATTCCGGTGTATGGAATCTTCAATCTTCAGGCGAGATGGGGGCAGGGGTGTAAAAGATTAGGTTTTGCTGCATTATTCATCAAGGAGTCAAAATCTGCAGTGAGAAGGGATCATATCTTAGCAGACTTCACAACTGAGGCCTTATGGGTGGAACTTAAAAACAAAAAGGGGGGCAATCATGTTGCTGGAAGTGTACTATAGACCGCCAAACAGTCAGGGAGAGATAGAAGAGTAGATATACAGGCATATCTCAGTGAAGAGTAAAAATAATAGGGTAATAATTGCAGGAGATTTTAATAAAATAAATGCAAAGTACTGCGGATGCTGGAATCTGAAACAAAAACAGAAAATGCTAGAAAGTCTCAGAAGGTCTGACAACATCTGTGGAGAGAGAATAGATGTGGAGATTTGTGTGGCTTTTGCTACCAAATAAACCTGTTGGACTTTAACCTGGTGTTGTTAAACTTCTTACAGAGAGAATAGAGCCAACATTTTGAGTCTGGATGACCCTTCGTCAGGGCTGAAGGAATAAAACAGACAAGATTGTGGGTGAGGGGGAGGGAGCTGTAATTGGACAAAGGAAATGTAAATGATGGTGATGAAGGCTGAGAAACCTGCTGAAAGTGCCCATGAAGTGATTGGAATGTGTGAAAGGCAGAACAGAGGCATAGATTGTTAAGGAACTACCTGAGGAATGTGGCAAATGGATGAACGAGATGAAAAGATTTGAACCCTAACACAAACTAGAGGAATAGCACCTCATCTTCCAATAGGGCACTTTCCAGCCTTCTGGACTGAACATTGAGCTCAACAACTTCGGAACATAAACTCTCCCCTCCACCCCATTTCCATTTATTTTATTTCATTTCTTCTTTTCCTCTCGTTCATCCATTTTTATCACTTTTCATTCTTACTTCTATTTTTCCATTTCTCCAATCTCACTCTCCATCTCATTTCCAACCCCCCACCCTCCGCCTTTCAGGCCGATTGCTACATTCCTCAGGTAGCTCCTTAACAATCTGTACCTCTGTTCTGCCATTCACACATCCTGATCACTTAACTGAAGCATTTAGCACCTTTTCAATCTTCATCATCACCATTTACATTTCCTTTATCCAATTACAGCTGCACCGCCCCCCCCACCCCACCCCCCCACCACCCCCGCCCCCCCCCCTTCATAGTATAAATCCTGTCTGATTTTCTTTGCTTTCTGCTCTGATGAAGGGTCATCCAGGCTCAACATTTTGGCTCCATTCTCTCTTCGCAGATGCTGTCAGACCTGCTGAGTTTCTCCAGCATTTTCTGTTTTTGGTGTAGGGGATTTCAACTTCCCCAATATTAATTGGGATAGACAGATAGGGGATTTTCACAGTAACTTCATTGCAGTTTAATGCAAGCCTGCTTGTGACATTAATAAATAAACTTCAAAACAGAGTGTGAAAGGTTTAGAGGGGGCGGAATTCTTAAAATGTATCCAGGAGAGCTTTTTGAACCAGCATGTAGAGAAGATGCTGGACCTAATGTTAGAGAATGAAGCCGGTGGGTGTTGAAAGTATCAGTGGGGGAGCATTTCAGTGATAGTGACCATAACATGGTAAAAGTTAAGGTAGTTATGGAAAAGGACAAAGTTAGATCAGAAATAAAGGTTCTCAGTTGAGGGGGTGGGGAAGGCAGATTTTAATAGGATAAAACAGGATCTGGCCGAAGTGTTCTGGAAGCAGTGACTAGTAGGAAAATCCACATCAGAACAGTGGGAGTAATTCAAAACAGAAACAGTGAGAATGCAAATCCAACACATTTCCGTAAAGGTAAAGGGTGGGATCAAAAAGTCCAGAGAACACTGGATGTCAAGGGATAGTCATGATGTGGAGATGCCGGCGTTGGACTGGGGTAAGCACAGTAAGAAGTCTCACAACACCAGGTTAAAGTCCAACAGGTTTATTTGGTAGCAAATACCATAAGCTTTCGGAGCAGAGCTCCTTCGTCAGATGGAGTGGATATCTGTTCTCAAACAGGGCACAGACACAGAAATCAAATTACAGAATACTGATTAGAATGCAAATCTCTACAGCCAGCCACGTCTTAAATGTACAGACAATGTGGGTGCTAACCACCCACATTGTCTGTGCATTTAAGACCTGGCTGGCTGTAGAGATTTGCATTCTAATCAGTATTCTGTAATTTGATTTCTGTGTCTGTGCCCTGTTTGAGAACAGATATCCACTCCATCTGACGAAGGAGCTGTGCTCCGAAAGCTTATGGCATTTGCTCCCAAATAAACCTGTTGGACTTTAACCTGGTGTTGTGAGACTTCTTACTGTCAAGGGGTAGACATGATGTGGACATGTCGGCGTTGGACTGGGGTAAACACAGTAGGAAGTTTAAGAACACCACGTTAAAGTCCAACAGGTTTATTTGGTAGCAAAAGCCACAAGCTTTTGGAGCCTTAAGCTCCTTCTTCAGGTGAGTGGGAATTCTGTTCACAAACAGGGCATATAAAGACACAGACTCAATTTACAGAATAGTGGTTGGAATGCAAATACTTACAGCTAATCAAGTCTTAAAGGTACAAACAATGTGAGTGGAGAGAGCACCAAGACAGGTCAAAGAGATGTGTATTGTCTCCAGACAGGACAGGACACTGTCTGGAGACAATACACATCTCTTTGACCTGTCTTGGTGCTCTCTCCACTCACATTGTTTGTACCTTTAAGACTTGATTAGCTGTAAGTATTTGCATTCCAACCACTATTCTGTAAATTGAGTCTGTGTCTTTATGTGCCCTGTTAGTGAACAGAATTCCCACTCACCTGAAGAAGGAGCTTAAGGCTCTGAAAGCTTGTGGCTTTTGCTACCAAATAAACCTGTTGGACTTTAACCTGGTGTTGTTAAACTTCTTACTGTGTCAAGGGGTATGCAGGATTGGAGAAGGAAAGCGTGGGAGGCCTATGGCAGATACAGGAACTCAAAACAATGGAGGCCCAAGAGGAGTATAGAGAGTGCAACAGAAAATTAGGAGAGCGAGGAAGGGGCAAGAAAAAACATTGGTGGGCAAAATAAAGGAAAATCAAGGTATTTTATAAATATATTAAAGGGCAAGAGGATAAGCAGAGAAAGGGGAAGGCAATTTATGGACAATGTGTGTGTGTGGAACTGAAAGACACAGATGAGGTATTAAATGAGTATTTTTCATCCATGTTCACTATGGAGAAGGACAACGTAGATCCAGAAAGCAAGGAGGGGGACTGTGATATAATTGAACAGATTAGCATCAAGAGGGAGGAGCTGTTAGCAGTTTTAGCAAGCTTAAAAGTGGATAATTCCCAAGGCCTGGATGAAATATATCCTAGGCTGTTGTGGGAGGCAGGGGCTCCGATACTAATTTTCAAATCCTCTCTGGCCACAGGTGAGTGCCAGAGGACTGGAGGACAGCTAACGTGGTACCATTATTCAAGAAGGGAATTAAGGAAAAACCAGGTCAGTGAATCAGTGATAGGGAGATCATTGGAAAAAATTCTGAGGGACATAATTAATCTCCACTTGGAGAGGCAAGGATTAATCAAGGATAGTCAGCAGAGCATTGTCAGGGAAAGATAATGTTTAGTAAATTTGATTGAGTTTTTCGAGGTGGTGACTAGGTGTTTAGATGGACGTAGTGCAGTTGATGTGATCTACATGGACTGTAGAAAGCTTTTTGACAAGGTCCTGCATGGGAGACTGATCAAAAACGTAAGAGCCCATCGGATCCAGGGCAATTTGGCAAATTGGATCCAAAATTGGATTAGTGAGTGGCAGAGGGTGATGGTTGAAGTTTGTTTTAGTGACTGGACGCTTATGTCCACTGGTGTACCACAGGGACTGGTGCTGGGTCCCCTGCTGTTCGTAGCATATATTAATGAGCTATACTGGAAAGTGGGGGGTTTGATCAGTAAGTTTGCAGATGACATGAAAATTATGGTGTGGTAAATGGTGAGGAGGAAAACCTTAGATTACAGGAGGCAAGAGAATGCACAATGAATGGTAAATCACTAGGAAGTACAGAGAATACAGAGGACCAGAGGGATATTAGGGGTGCATGTCCAAAGATCTCTGAAGGCAGCAGGATAGATAGATAAGGTGGTTAAAAAGATATATGGGATATTTGCCTTTATTAGCTGAGGCACAAATATGAGAGCGGGGAAGTTATAAAGTGTATAAAATGCTTGTTAGGCCACAGCTAGAGCATTGTGTGCAGTTCTGGTCACCACACTATAGGAAGGGTGTAATTGTGTCAGAAAGGGTGCAGAGGAGATTCACTTAGATATTGCCTGGGCTGGAACATTTTAGCCATGAAGAGAGGCTGAATAGGCTGGGTAATGTTTTTTTTCGAGGAGGAAAACCAGTGGCAACCATGCCACTGCCATTTTTGAGAGGCTTGGTAGGATTAAGTTCCAATTGGGCACTAATACCTGTCTGCCATCGGGCTTCCCAGCTCCTGTGAGGAGATCCTCTGTAAGCAGTCTCACAACACCAGGTTAAAGTCCAACAGGTTTATTTGGTAGCAAAAGCCACTAGCTTTCGATGCGCTGCTTCTTCATCAGGTGAGTGATGTCTGTGTCGATAAGCGTGATCTTCTTGGAGATCCTCTCCACTTGGAGCCGGCAGTTTGCGGTGTCGACGGTAGCCATGATGTGGAGATGCCGGTGTTGGACTGGGGTAAACACAATAAGACCATAAGACATAGGAGCGGAAGTAAGGCCATTCGGCCCATCGAGTCCACTCCACCATTCAATCATGGTTGATTTCAACTCCATTTACCCGCTCTCTCCCCATAGCCCTTAATTCCTCGAGAAATCAAGAATTTATCAATTTCTGTCTTGAAGACGCTCAACGTCTCGGCCTCCACAGCCCTCTGTGGCAATGAATTCCACAGACCCACCACTCTCTGGCTGAAGAAATTTCTCCTCATCTCTGTTCTAAAGTGACTCCCTTTTATTCTAAGGCTGTGCCCCCGCGTCCTAGTCTCCCCTGTTAATGGAAACAACTTCCCTACGTCCATCCTATCTAAGCCGTTCATTATCTTGTAAGTTTCTATCAGATCTCCCCTCAACCTCCTAAACTCCAATGAATATAATCCCACGATCCTCAGACGTTCATCGTATGTCAGGCCTACCATTCCTGGGATCATCCGTGTGAATCTCCGCTGGACCCGCTCCAGTGCCAGTATGTCCTTCCTGAGGTGTGGGGCCCAAAATTGCTCACAGTACTCCAAATGGGGCCTAACCAGTGCTTTATAAAGCCTCAGAAGTACATCCCTGCTTTTGTATTCCAAGCCTCTTGAGATAAATGACAACATTACATTTGCTTTCCTAATTACGGACTCAACCTGCAAGTTTACCTTTAGAGAATCCTGGACTAGGACTCCCAAGTCCCTTTGCACTTTAGCATTATGAATTTTGTCACCGTTTAGAAAATAGTCCATGCCTCTATTCTTTTTTCCAAAGTGTACGACCTCGCACTTGCCCACGTTGAATTTCATCAGCCACTTCTTGGACCACTCTCCTAAACTGTCTAAATCTTTCTGCAGCCTCCCCACCTCCTCAATACTACCTGCCCCTCCACCTATCTTTGTATCATCGGCAAACTTGGCCAGAATGCTCCCAGTCCCGTCATCTAGATCGTTAATATATAAAGAGAACAGCTGTGGCCCCAACACTGAACCCTGCGGGACACCACTTGTCACCGGTTGCCATTCTGAGAAAGAACCTTTTATCCCAACTCTCTGCCTTCTGTCTGACAGCCAATCGTCAATCCATGTTAGTACCTTGCCTCGAATACCATGGGCCCTTATTTTACTCAGCAGTCTCCCGTGAGGCACCTTGTCAAAGGCCTTTTGGAAGTCAAGATAGATAACATCCATTGGCTCTCCTTGGTCTAACCTATTTGTTATCTCTTCAAAGAACTCTAACAGGTTTGTCAGGCACGACCTCCCCTTACTAAATCCATGCTGACTTGTCTTAATCCGACCCTGCACTTCCAAGAATTTAGAAATCTCATCCTTAACGATGGATTCTAGAATTTTGCCAACAACTGAGGTTAGGCTAATTGGCCTATAATTTTCCATCTTTTTTCTTGTTCCCTTCTTGAACAGTGGGGTTACAACAGCGATTTTCCAATCCTCTGGGACTTTCCCTGACTCCAGTGACTTTTGAAAGATCATAACTAACGCCTCCACTATTTCTTCAGCTATCTCCTTTAGAACTCTAGGATGTAGCCCATCTGGGCCCGGAGATTTATCAATTTTCAGACCTTTTAGTTTCTCTAGCACTTTCTCCTTTGTGATGGCAACCATATTCAACTCTGCCCCCTGACTTTCCTGAATTGTTGGGATATTACTCATGTCTTCTACTGTGAAGACTGACGCAAAGTACTTATTAAGTTCCTCAGCTATTTCCTCGTCTCCCATCACTAGATTACCAGCGTCATTTTGGAGCGGCCCAATGTCTACTTTTGCCTCCCGTTTGTTTTTAATGTATTTAAAGAAACTTTTACTATCATTCCTAATGTTACTGGCTAGCCTACCTTCATATTTGATCCTCTCCTTCCTTATTTCTCTCTTTGTTATCCTCTGTTTGTTTTTATAGCCTTCCCAATCTTCTGACTTCCCACTACTCTTTGCCACATTATAGGCTCTCTCTTTTGCCTTGATGCATTCCCTGACTTCCTTTGTCAGCCATGGCTGCCTAATCCCCCCTCTGATAACCTTTCTTTTGTTTGGGATGAACCTCTGCACTGTGTCCTCAATTACTCCCAGAAACTCCTGCCATTGCTGTTCTACTGTCTTTCCCACTAGGCTCTGCTTCCAGTCGATTTTTGTCAGTTCCTCCCTCATGCGCCTGTAATTACCTTTATTTAACTGTAGAACCTTCACATCTGATTCTGCCTTCCTTCTTTCAAATTGCAGACTGAATTCTACCATATTATGATCACTGCTTCCTAAGTGTTCCCTTACTTTAAGATCTTTTATCACGTCTGGCTCATTACATAACACTAAGTCCAGAATAGCCTGTTCCCTCGTGGGCTCCATCACAAGCTGTTCCAAAAAGCCGTCCTGTAAACATTCAATGAATTCCCTTTCTTTGGGTCCACTGGCAACATTATTTACCCAGTCCACCTGCATATTGAAATCCCCCATGATCACTGTGACCTTGCCTTTCTGACATGCCCTTTCTATTTCGTGGTGCATTTTGTGCCCCTGGTCCTGACCACTGTCAGGAGGCCTGTACATAACTCCCATTATGGTTTTTTTGCCTTTGTGGTTCCTCAACTCTACCCACACAGACTCCACATCGTCTGACCCTATGTCGTTTAGTGCTATTGATTTAATTTCATTTCTAATTAACAAGGCAACCCCGCCCCCTCTACCCACCCCTCTGTCTTTTCGATAGGTTGTGAATCCCTGGATGTTTAACTGCCAGTCCTGAATTTGGAGCAGCGCTTCACAAGCTAGTGGCTTTTGCTACCAAATAAACCTGTTGGACTTTAACCTGGTGTTGTGAGACTTCTTACTGTGTTTACCCCAGTCCAACGCCGGCATCTCCACATCAGGAGATCCTCTCCCCAGGAATCTTGGTGTGAGGCCAAAGTCCCACCTCTGGATGCAACTGCCAATTGGAAGCCAGCTTCAGGGCCTCAAGTGGCCTCTTACACAAAGGCCATTCTTAAACCATCCCACGCTGGACTTACGAGAAGGAAGTGGGAAAGTAGCAGTACCTCCAACTCATGCCTTCCCAACTCACGATCCCCCCCACCCCCCCACACACACGCACCTCAGAACCCACCTCTGGGAGAGCATTAAATTCCACTTCAGGCATCTGAATTACGTGTCCAGCAATTACCACCCTGCACCTTGTTTCATGATGATCGATGATTTGTCCTAAAGGAGCTGATGGAACATGAAAGACAAAGGCTGGAAGTTTCTGGCTGTTCATGCTGGTGTGATCTTCTGGTCTTGCCAACAGTGCACCTCTGCCACAGGTTTCCTGGCAGCGACGGAGGGTGTGTATTCAACGGCAAACCCCATTGACAATGGTGGGAGCACAAGATCCTGCTGCCGGCCAATGGTAGGCCATCGCGAAACATGCGGTGGGAGGTGCAGAAAATCCCACCCAAATTCTATGACTGACCTCTGCTTCTAATGCCCTTTCCTCACTCTGTCTGTGGGTTTCTACATCATATTGGGCAAGAGGGTGGAGCTGAGAGAAATCGATAATCCACTACTCTCGCCTATTTTCTGCTGTTGCTTATAGGGAAATTTCCCTTTTAGAAGCAAGTAGACAGTACAAGAGACCTAATTTTCGATATACGGTTACCAAGCCAAATATTAATAAACATTCCTTAATCAGAATAATAATTGGTGCAGAAAACAAGTAAATGCATTCAAACTAAAAGCTCTAATTACTTCCCTTCACCTTAGGCCAGGGGTCTCCAAACTATGGCCCGCGGGCCACATCCGGCCTGCAGCGGGCCACATCCGGCTGGAAGTTTGGAGACCGCTGCCTTAGGCTATCAGTGAAAGGACACTTGCAAGGGAAGGAAGAAGGTATCAAAGGTATGTTGTAAATGGTATTGAACATTAGGGCCAGGATTTTCCGGCCTTTCATACTCCGGTGCTGCTGCAAACGAGGACAGAGAATTTGGTGCTCAGCCAATTCCGGCCTACGACAGCAATTAAAATGTGCATATTGGCACATTGGGCTGACTCGCCCCACCTTGCCTAGGCTGTTCTGGTATTGGCACAGAACTTCATGAAGCACTGAGCTGTGATGTGTAGGTTGATGAAGGTGGCTCCAAGATTATCTCCTTTCACCGTGTCTGGGCCATTCTTTTTATTGCCTTCCTTCCCGATCCCAAAATATTTTCTCCCTCTTAACGTTAATTAAGGAAAAGATAAGCTCTACTGTGGAGGCTATGAGTGCCATGGCTCTGTGTTCCACTGAGTGTTCTTGGGAAATATGTTTTCCATACAGAAATTGATGGTATTGTGACCAGATGAGATGGGACTTGTTGCCGGGACTTGAGAAGCTGAGTTACAGAGAGAGATTGAATAGGTTGGGACTTTATTCCCTGGAGCGTAGAAGATTGAGGGGAGATTTGATAGAGGTGTATAAGATTTTGATGGGTATAGATAGAGTGAATGCAAGCAGGCTTTTTCCGCTGAAGCTCGGGGAGAAAAAAACCAGAGGGCATGGGTTAAGGGTGAAAGGAGAAAAGTTTAAAAGGAATATTAGGGGGGGCTTCTTCACGCAGAGAGTGGTGGGAGTGTGGAATGAGCTGCCAGATAAAGTGGTAAATGCGGGGTCACTTTTAACATTTAAGAAAAACTTGGACGGGTTCATGGATGAGAGGGGTGTGGAGGGATATGGTCCAAGTGTAGGTCAGTGGGACTAGGCATAAAATGGTTCGGCACAGACAAGAAGGGCCAAAAGGCCTGTTTCTGAGCTGTAATTTTCTATGGTTCTATGGTTCTATGGGATAAACTGGCACCCCTCTGTTCAATCCTGTTGGTTGGTCACAACAAATGTTTCCTTTTCATGAGGAAATGCCTTTTCCGAATCCAAAAGTATTTAACTATTTATACAGTGAACAATAAGGAGCCAAGGTTCAATTGCATTAAAGAAAGAGCAAATTTCTTAACTGTTCAACCAGAGATAAATAATAAAAACACGATGTCAGACACACAGGCCGGAATTTTCCAACCGTTCACACCGGTGGGATTTTCCCATCCCGCTGCAGTGAATGGAGATTTGGCTGGCTGCCAAATTCTCCGTCTTTGTTACAGCGGGAGCGTGACGTAAACGGGCAGTAAGATTACATCCACATAGTTGTCTGAAATAAGGGAAGCTAGAGTCCAATAAAAAAAGTTAAAAGAATGCATGGTTAAGTGTCCTTTCATTGTCCTTGAAGTGTAGATTTTTAAACATTGCGGGCCGATTAAGGTTAGGTAGTTTCGTGGATGCAGTCAGATGTAGAAGATGTTGCAATTTTTAATGAGATCGCAATTTGCTGATAGGTTTCTGATTTCTGACTTCTCAAACTGGGTGACACGCACTTTTTCCAAAAGGGAGAGAGGGAGAGTGCGCAGCTTTCCAGCTTGTTCCCACGGCTGAAAAACTTTCCTAACATTCCCTGTCTCACCTGAAATCTCCCTGCAGTGACTGCAATCTGGCCTGATATACTTCATGATGTGTTGATGCTCCCTCCACTCACATTGTCTGTATCTTTAAGATCTGGTTGGTTGTAGGGATTCGCATTCTAATTAGTATTCTGTAACTTGATTTTGTGTCTCTGTGCCCTGTTTGAGAGCACATTTCCACTCCATCTGACGAAGGAGCAGCGCTCCGAAAGCTAATGGTATTTGCTACCAAATAAACCTGTTGGAATTTAACCTGGTGTTGTTAAAACTCTTACTCTGTTATACTTCACCCATTGGGCAGAACTCTCCCTTCCAGAACTCTCCCTTCCAGGACTAAGTCCCATGTTGGGGATGGGGACTGTGCCCTGCTGCAGAGGCCAATGGGAAACCCATGGCATATCTTCCAATCCCAACATACTAAATTATACATCCGGGGGTTTCACACTGCCTTCCATGGCAGGACATATCCTGCCATCATATCCTGGCACCACGTGTGAAAGCTGCCCGACCTCACTGACCAACCATTCAAGCAAAAAAGTGGACCTTCTGAAAAAAGGTGGATCTCCAGGAACACTCTAAGGCTGGAAGATGGACCTCCGTGAAGGCACTGAAGCTGGAAGATCCACCTGATAAACACTCCTCCCACTCTTCACCATGGTGGTCCAGGGTCCAGAGTCATTGGCGACATCCATCTTGAACCCTGGAGGCAGCCCCAAACCTTCTTCAGCTCAGCCCTGACTTTTGTACATATTCTGGACCAAAGTGTTTTTCTGCTGGTGCTGCGGAAAATCGGGCATGGGGGTTTGAGGGGGGCGGGGGGTGGGAATGATTCTGGCAGCAACATCGGACGATCCCACTGTCATTTGGCGTGAAACCGATTTTTTTGTGCCTCCAGCCAAAATCTTGTCTCCCGTCCACTACTGATCCTGCCGGCAGAGACATGGGAGAATTTTGCCTTTTGTATATCCCTAAGGAGTTTTGAGTGGATCTATCTGTTCATAGAAGTCATAGAATCCCTACAGTACAGAAAGAGGCCATTCAGCCCATCGAGTCTGCACCGACCACAATCCCACCCAGGCCCTACCCCCATATCCCTATATATTTTACCCGCTAATCCCTCTAATCTACGCATCCCAGGACACTAAGGGGCAATTTTAGCATGGCCAATCAACCTAACCCGCACATCTTGCAGCCATTGTTTTGATACCCAATACTTTGCATTTTAATATCTCTTCCTTTACGAGTTTTGATGTGTCGCTGGTCCCTTTGTTTTTCTACATTCACCTTGGAAGGTGGACTTCCATTTTTAAGTACTTTGTTCTGTCTCATTTAAAATTGCAAAATTTCTAGTCAGTTGAAAAATGATATTTTCAAAATGAAAGGGCATATGACAGTGGATAGACTCAATATTCTGTTGCAATGATTTACAAAGAACAAAGAAAATTACAGTACAGGAACAGTCCCTTCCGCCCTCCAAGCCTGCACCAACCATGCTGCCCATTTGAACTAAAACCCCCTACCCTTCCGGGACCATATCCCTCTATTCCCATCCTATTCATGTATTTGTCAAGATGCCCCTTAAGAGTCACTAACGTATCTGCTTCCACGACCTCCTCCAGCAGAGAGTTCCAGGCACTCACCACCCTCTGTGTAAAAAAACTTGCCTCATACATCTCCTTTAAACCTTGTCCCTCGCACCTTAAACCCATGCCCCCTGGTAATTGACTCTTCCACCCTGGGAAAAAGCTTCTGACTATCCACTCTCGTCCATGCCCCTCATAATCTTGTAGACTTTCCTCCTTGTCAACGTTCAGCTCTCTATAAAGTGTTAGGGGCCCATCGTCATTGTAAAAGCAAGCCTGACGTTGCAACATTTAAGCAGAATCAGATTAATGTGCACCTCGGTGTATTTCTGGTGGGCACCCCACTTACTTGGAAAATCCAGCCTGAAATGGACCTATTGTAGTCATGTCATTGCACATCTGGGATATTATTGCCTTTGCTTTATTGGCGAAGCGATCAATGTAACTGAATACATCTGCTCTCAATCTGTTCATCCACTTGGCTGAATGTATCAAACAGCCTGTCCTAGCCATAAAGCAATTTTGGACTCAATCGTTTGAACATAAATTTTGACTCAAACAAATGGGGATTCATCCAGGACAGACATTTCCCATTGCCACAATCATATTAAATGTTACTGTTGCATATTTACCATCCTTGTTCCAGAACTACTGAGCTTCACTCAAAGATACTGGCACAATTTTCCTACAAAATGGCAAAAGGCCGGAACTTTCCAGCTGTTCACGCTGGCAGGATCTTCTGGTCCTGCCGATGGCGCTCCCCAGCTGCGGGTTTCCTGGCGGCATGGGGTGGATCCAATGGGAAATCTCATTTGACAGCAGCGAGACCAGAAGATCCCGCCACCAGCCCAGAAACATTGTGTTCGGAATTCTCACTGGCACAAATTGGCCATGCTAAATTGCACCTTAGTGTCCCAATGTGTGTATGGTAGGGGGATTAGCAGGTAAATGCATGGGGTTAAGGGTGTGGGTTTGAGGAAGATGATCTGTCGGAGAGTCAGTGCAAACTTGATGGGCCGAATGGCCTCCTTCTGCATTGTGGGGATTCTACAAAATCTGGTTTTGGCCTCTCGCGAGAGTTAGCGGCCTTAATGGGATTTGCGCTCTTGGTGAATGGGCCCTGAAAATTGTGGTCACAGTTACTGGAGGTGAATTTTTAGATCCTATTAATCCCATCAATCTAAAAATATAATAGAGAAATCTCCCCTTTAGTCACATTTGAATACAAACCATCATCATTGTATGAGTATACCTTTCAGAAGGAAACACAATGAATAAAGTAATTCTAAAAGCTTTGTTTTCTTGTTTATTTGAGCTTCTTTGAAAAAATTTTCAATATTGTGATCATTCCACCTCCCGTGGCAAGTAAATCTAGATCTTGTATGAAGACCATTTATGCATTGGGTAGGAAATGCTCTGGAGAAACTTGTGTCCCAATTTTCCTCTTTCCCCTTGTCCCTGGGAAGTCAGTGTCATTTAGAGAAGTGCCCAATTTGGCCTCAGATGAATCTTTTAAATAGCTTGAGTGAACATGGGAATCAGTCATAGAATCCCTACATTACAGAAGATGGCCATGCAGCCCATCAAGTCTGTATTGACCACAATCCCACCCAGGCCCTATTCCCGTAACCTGCTCATTTACTCTGCTAATCCCCTTGACACTCAGAGCAATTTAGCACGTCCAATCAACCTAACCCGCACACCTTTGGACTGTGGGAGGAAACCGGAGCACCCAGAGGAAACCTACACAGACACAGGGAGAAAGTGCAAAGTCCACATAGACAATGACTTGAGGCTGGAATTAAACCTGGGACCCTGGCGCTGTGAGGCTAACCACTGTGCCACCGTGCCGTACCAAATTGAACGACAGACTTGTGCTATTGTCAGTCATGGTGGCCTTTGACTTAAATTTTCTGCAGTGTCTCGGCCTTGTAGCTGTTGTCAGGAACAGCACCTGATTACTTCCATCCCTACCTCGTGCAGTGGAAATTAAACAAATTTACTTGCCTAAGATACATAGATCTATTACAGATCAAATGTTCCAAATGGGTGGCTCTGCAGTCTCCAAGACCCAATTTGCTTGCTGGATGTTTTTCCAGGATAGACAACTGTTAGTGGATTCTCTGCACAATGAAGTGGTAAATAGGTTAGGTCCCAACAAGATTCATCTGTAAGTTTCAGGTAAAAACTTCCTCATCATTTCCTCAGTTGCTGCCAGCCACCCATCCTCCATGGACATCAGGTCAACAAAAACAATGCTGCCCGTCTCCCTATCATGCACCAAGTCTCTGTCACCTATCGTCCTTGTTCTTGCTGACTTGCATTACCTGCAGGCCCCTCTATGACTCCAATTTAAAATTCTCATCTTTGTGTTTCAATCCCTTCCGATTGTAAGTTCCTCCAGCCTCACACTTCGAATCAGAGGGTGGCAGGGAGGTGTCACTGAGAGGAATTCTGGGATGGTCGGCGCAGTCACCGTGACTGGACAGCAGATCTCGGCAGGACACCCTCCGTGATCAACGCGAGGAAGAGCATCGAATCAGAAGGTGGCAGGGAGATGTCACTGAGAGGAATTCTGGGAGATGTCAGCACATGTCACCACGACTGGACAGCGGATCTCTGTTTCTGTGCTGTATTGCTCAAGACTCTAATTACTCTGAACCCTCTGTTGTTACAACTTTGGATTTTTGTATCTTTCCCGCTCTTCATGGTCTACCATTGATGGCCATGGCATCAGTCACAAAGACACATGCACAGGAATCTATTTCTCCACCTCAACTTCCCCCTTTACAAGCCAGATACAATTATTTTGATAAATATTAAATATTAATGCTCTCAATCATTAACTGCAAATAATTGATACTAATAATTGGGGGATTGCTGGTGAAAAGTAGGTTCTGAATTTCCTCATTAATTCATCTTGAGATCTCAAAGACTTCTTCAGCTTGCTGAACAGACATTTGGACTGTTGCATAACCTCTGCAGAAGTAAAGTGGTGTCAATGCTATAAAATAGAACTGGAGATGCCCACAGAACATCAGCTAAATCCGAGGATACTCGGACTGAGCCAAGAATGAAATGGTAATTGTTTCAATGTTCCTTTTACCGGAGTCATGAAAACATTAAACAATTTCCATGGATTGTGGTTTAAGTCTATTGGGAATTTACTACTGCCTGTTATAATATTCCTCTTAAAGAAATGTGGTCACTAATAGGAATAAGTTGTATTATCTGCCACTACCAGCACGTTGCAAATGATATAATATCGCAATGTCAGATCTTTAACAACAAACACACTTCAAGAAGCTGTGAAATTACAGCAGTATCCGTCCTCAGATATGACTGGAAATGCACATTATTTGAAATATTAAAATAATCTCCACAGGAGATAGCTTAGACTGATTGCCTTATTATTATTCTGTGGGCATTGGGGATCATTTCATTACTTAGTGATGTGATAACTCATAACAGAAATTAAAACCAAAATTTCACTGCAGTGATTTGTTCCTTCCCAGCATTCGCTCTACAACGTCTGACCCCCAAATTCAAACCAGAGAATTAAAATCCATGCCAATTTAATACACATTTACTCATGAAAAGCATCCAGAACGTCTTTTGTTTTCTGCCTCATTCACCCACCAGATTATAAAAATGGACCGCAAATACATAAATCTGCCAAGTAGCTGACTGACGGACATCTTGCTTGCCTGGGACTTGCTGGATGTATTATCATCGGTCGATATTTGAAGTGGAAGAAATGTTTTGTACACCATCTCTGCTTCGAGATCCAAAACCATGTTTAACACAAACCCTCCTTCAAACCTCTTATGAGCAACCCTAAAGTCGAACACACAAACAGGTAAACACAACCAGAAAGAGTTCCTGCCTCGCACTATCAACCTAGTTTCTACAATACTTAGTATACCATTTATATTTCATAATTTATACCCTTCTAACAGTCCACATTATGGGTATTAAGTCACAAGAAGGCGTGAAATTGATTTCAAATGTTAAAAATCTTGTCAAATAGTTGTACTAGTAAAATATGGCCATGAGAACGAGGATGCAGAAATTTGTCTGTTGGAGCATAATTGCAGATTGCTATATTGTTGGCACAATATAACTTGAATGCCCTGAGGCCCAGAGGCAGCACAAAGCCTCACAGAGGGTGGTGGAAATCAAGCACGCAGTGAGTGAATTGGTAGTAAACAATAGGAGTTGCCATGATTGAATGGTGGAGCAGACTCGATGGGCCGAATGGCCTAATTCTGCTCTTCTACCTTATCTTATGGAGTGGTGCAACCAACACGGGCAGCCTCAATTTAACATGTCAGTCTTACTGAAAAGAACTTTTCTGTTTTGGGTGAGGATCCACTGAATGTGCTCTCCTTGTTCATAAAGGGCAGAGATGAGGAAATCTTACTCTCATAGGTCTCTATTAGAAAGTGTTTTCTGCTGTGGATAAAGTTTATTTTTGAGCATTTAAGAAACTTGCAATGCATTTTTCTCCATGCATTAGTTTGTTTTTTGGGACAGTTACCCATTTAAAATTTCCCTGGCAATAAATACTTTTTCCTGGGAGAATTTCCTAGGTGTTGTCAGGGTCTTACTTCACTGGGGTCTCCATCCCATTGCAGTGGCAGCAACTCAGTGGAAATTCTCACTCTCAATGGCTGCTGACATCCATATCACACTATACAGAGGTGAGGGTGGGTATCTATTTAGTGAAGTAAGGAAGATCATTTTGTGAGGAGCCATGAAATAAAATGACTCTTGAAGCACTTTGGTGGAATCTTGTCATTAATCATAGAATCTCTACAGTGCAGAAGGTGGCTATTCAGCCCATCGAGTCCGTACCGACTCTTGGAAAAGACTTGATCCCCGTTACCCCACATATTTACCTTGCGAATCCTCCCTAACCTACACACCTGAGGACACTAAGAGACAATTTAGCATGGCCAATTCCCCTAACTTACCCATCTTTGGACTGTGGGAGGAAACCAGAGGATCTGGAGGAAACCCACGCAGACACGGGGTGAATGTACATACTCCACACAGACAGTGATCCAAGGCCGGAATTGAACCCGGGTCCCTGGCGCTGTGAGGCAGCAGCACTAACCACTGTGCCATTGTGCCACCCCTTGAGACATTCGGTTAGTTCACAATGTTGAGGTGGGGGGTGTGATCAGTTCTATCTACAGATGCAACGCAACACTCTACCTTCCTCAATTATTCATTCACCACTGGAATAAGCTGTTTGATATCCCCAGCTTTCTTGAGTACAATATTGTACTGGTTTCCCCAGTCTCTTAATTGAATCATAACTCCATATAGGAAAGTTAGCATTTTAACAATTCTATTCTCACTAGTTTCATAACCTGTGAAAACATAATTATAGTCAAAGCTTTCTGGCCTATTCTGCCTCTGTTCCCGTTCCAGATTGACCAGAACTCAAATCACTGAACAGGCAGTAATGAGCATAAGTTTTCAAATTGGTGAAGTCTAAAATTGAGGGGTAGCACGTAACAATTAATCAGAGAGGACACAAATTGGAGCCATGGATATACCACAGGCAACAGCATGCGCTATTCTAGGAAATGAGATGATTGCAACGTATCCATGGCAGCACCGGTATGGAGATCTGCTGTCAAGAAAAAGTGGTGAAAGAGAATAGAATAACTAACAGTGCCATGGGTGACTAAAAGGTTGACAGGTGCAAGTGTGGACAGCAAGCCATGGTCAGTGTTACACAGGATTTTGCCTGGAATGAATGAGTTATGCATATAACAGACACTATATTGGAAGGTCTCAAACAATAAGTGAGTCTCTAAGCTATACAATAGCAGAGTAATTTCCAATATCTATTTATCTTTTTGACTTCCTCCAACCAAAAAGATCTGTGAATCACATCAGCTATGGATAGAATAGATACCGCATCGGAAGGGCTCAAACTGCAGGTGGGTCACAATAGCTATACAATCGATGAGTATGTCCAATATCTGTTCTTACCTCATTTTCTTTTTAAATTAGAGTTTCTTCCAACTAAAAGCATCTGTGAATCACATCAATACTTTTCAATTGGTAGAAAATGCAACAATGGTGCAGGTAACTCAGTGACTACAATCCTTGTACGCAATTTTGAGTATAGATGTATGGAACTTTGCTATTCTGCATCATGTGTGCACAATGTAACAAAGCATTTCCTAATTGTACTATTGCAGGAATGGTGCAAAGCATTAAAACTATCACACCCGATAGTGTGAAGAACATCTTTCTCCCAATGTATCTGCTGAGTGCATAATTCAATTGCAGCGCTTACTGAGCCTATTGTAATGAAATTATGCAATAATTGCCCTTATTAAGATCCTATAAGATGTGGGCATAGCTGATGTTGTTGGAGTAGAATTCAGAAGCACTTGAACAAAATAGATTTTAATAGTTTGTGAGTGCACTCTAATTGGTGGTTGTGCTATGGCAAGTACATCAGTGGCTTTAAACAATCTAAACCCTGTTCCTTTTTGTGGTTGATGATTCTCTTCTCTATCCACCTACATGAAACAGTTCTGAAGAAGTCATACTGACATCAAACGTTAGCTCTGTTTCTCTCTCCATAGATGCTGCCAGACGTGCTGGGTTTTTCCAGCATTTTCTGCTTTTATTATATATGTGGAACAGTGATTTTCTTCTCCTAACTGCTGTGTGTATCTGCAGTTCTCCACATGTCTAAACTTATTTTCTCATGCCGGACATTAACTATAGTTAAGAACGCCCATCAACGCTTCTACTTTCTCAGAAGACTAAGGAAATTTGGCATGTCAACTACGACTCTCACCAACTTTTACAGATGCACCTTAGAAAGCATTCTTTCTGGTTGTATCACAGCTTGGAATGGCTCCTGCTCTGCCCAAGACTGCAAGGAACTACAAAAGATCGTGAATGTAGCCCAATCCATCACGCAAACCAGCCTCCCATCCATTGACTCTGTCTACACTTCCTGCTGCCTTGGCAAAGCAGCCAGCATAATTAAGGACCCCACGCACTCTGGACATTCTCTGTTCCGCCTTCTTCCTTCGGGAAAAAGATACAAAAGTCTGAGGCCATGTACCAACTGACTCAAGAACTGCTTCTTCCCTGCTGCTATCAGACTTTTGAATGTACTTACCTTGCATTAAGTTGATCTTTCTCTATACCCTAGCTATGACTGTAATAGTATATTCTGCACTTTCTTGTTTACTTCTCTATGAACGGTATGCCTTGTCTGGATAGTGCGCAAGAAACAATACTTTTCACTGTATGTTAATACATGTGACAATAATAAATCAAATCAAATCAAAATATTCTTCATCTCCTCAAAAGTTGAATCTTTTCTTGGTGAACCTGGGCTTCCTTCTCTTTTCCCACTTCAAATACCTCTCACTTACTTATACATCTGAACATTTCTCTCTCCAACCTCCTCTCTCATTCAAATAAAAATAAGCATGTGAAATACGCCTATTGCTTATATGAAAAATGCATATGAAATGTGTGAAATAGCATGTGAAATAATTCCAGATATAGCACAAATGCGTACTTTGGATTTGCAAACTTTCTAATTTTCTGCAAGATGCCCACTTGGTTCCAACAACTGATCATCAGGTATTACACATCACACTGAAAGTGAAACTGTGATTGTACTCACCTCCCATCTAGCAGAGGAAACCACCACAGTTCTCACTCCCTTGGCAACTGGGCTGCTAGGAACATTGTGTAGTGCTTTCCGGTACAGTTGTGGTATTGGCACTTCTTTTATCTGGATCCGTGTACCAAATGCATTTCCTTTGGCTGACTTGCTGATATTAAGTTCATCCAGGGTACAGAGGTTCTACAAATAATTCAAGCTTAATGTTACAAAAACTATAACACCCTAATAAAAAGCATTTTTTGTAATTAGGATATGATATTCTTTTAAAATAATTAATCCATATTGAAAAAAAAGCACCTTTGATCTGATGCAGTGATATGGGAAAATGTTTGATTGAGCCAGAATTCAGCATCACCAATATGTGTACTTCAATTGAATCCAGAAAGAATTCATTGAAAAGCTGCTATTATCTATCAGATATTATTCTATACATTAAACAGGTCCATGCAATAATGAGACATTAATGAGGCTTTTCAGTCTTGAAAGGAGGTGTTTTACATAGAAACATAGAAATTAGAAGCAGGAGTAGGCCATTTGGCCCTTCGAGCCTGCTCCGCCATTCATTTTGATCATGGCTGATCATCAAATTCAATATCCTGATTCTCCCCCTTGCCCCCATATCCCTTGATCCCTTTAGCCCCAAGAACTATATCTAATTTCTTGAAATCAGACAACGTTTTGGCCTCAACTACTTTCTGTGGTAGTGAATTCCACACATTCACCACCCTTGGGTGAAGAAATTTCTCCTCACCTCAGTCCTAAAAGGTTTACCACTTATCCTCAACTATGACCCCTAGTTCTGGCCTCTTCCACCATCGGAAACATTCTTTCTGAATCTACCCTGTTTAACCCTATTTGAATTTTATACATTTCTGCGAGATCCCCTCTCACTCTTCTAAACTCCAGTGAATATAATCCATACTGACTTAGTCTCTCCTCATATGACAGACCTGTCATCCCAGGAACTAGCCTGGTAAACCTTCGTTGTACCCCCTCTATAGCAAGGACACCCTTTCTCGGATAAGGACACCAAAACTCCACACAATACTCCAGTGTGGCCTCACCAACATTCTACACAATTGCAGTAATCATTAATACTCAAATCCTCTTGCAATGAAGGCCAACATACCATTTGCCTCCTTGACTGCCTGCTGTACCTATGTGCTTACTTTCAGTGACTGATGCACGAGGACACTAAGGTCTCGCTGAGTATCCACCTCTCTCAATTTACACCCATTCAAGTGATACTCTATCTTCCTATTATTGCTACTAAAGTGGATAACCTCACACTCATCCACAAATCTGCGATGCATGTGCCCACACACTCAGCCTGTCCAAATCATGCTGAAGCATCTCTGCATCCTCCTCACAGCTCACCCTCCCACCCAACTTTGTACCCACTGCAAATTTGGAGATAATACATTTAGTTCCCTTTTCCAAATCATTAATATATAATGTGTTTTAAAAAGTGATCATAAATATATATAGTATACTAAGCTACATGGGAAATAGCAGACCTAAATTTCTTAGTTCTATGCCATTAATGAGGTGTATTACTAAATCTGCCAAGTTAAGGACTCAATGGAACTCAGGACTTTCGAGGCAAACAAGTGTCCCAATGTTCACGGGGTGACCAGGTCTGTGTTATCATCTTCCAAGTTAAAAACTAGAGTATTATTTGAATTATTCTTGTGACCAGTTAACTTTTCAACTAATACATTGTTAGTTTGATTAAATCTTTGATTATTACTTGAATTCGAATTTCTAATTGTGTTTCAGGGATCATTTGAGAGATTGATGAGCAATATCAATGATTAACCATCTTTCAATCTAGCTGATTAAAGTCTCTTGCCCAATGGTGCTAATCACTAAACAGCTGTTTATATTTAGCAGATTCATCTCAAATATTGTAATAGGATAAATTATCAATTCCATTTCTTGAAAAAAAAGCATCGTAACAAAAATATCTTGACCATCAATGCTAATTGTGCAACATTACTCAAGTGGCATGGGGGGGAATTTTCCCATCCCGCCTGCCACGGGAATCGTAGCGGGCGTGGGATGGACCATGCAAAGATCCGTTGACCTTTCATGGTTGACCTTTCATCCAGTTCATGGGCGGGATTTTCCAGTGAGTGCGGCCGGAAAATCCTGCTCATGAACTGGATTATATCCTTATAAGAACCGCAAACTGCTTCACAGATGTACTGTCACATCACTTCCCCTTCCCACTGACTGAAGCATCGCTGAAATTTGTGCAATGGGAAGCTTAAAATATTCCCTGACTATCAATGAAATCATTCTATAGGCTCTTTGCTAACATGAAAACGTTATCTGGCTTTGCTTTGATCTTAATGACCAGAGTACAATGTAAAAATGGTAATATAACTTGGATCTGTTTGTTTTGCATTGCCTTAATCAAGTAATCATCTCAAACTGTTACCCATAGCATGATTGCTGTGCTTTTAATTATTCTGTAGAGCCTGATTTATAAAACTCACCAGTTATAATCAGACTTATTAGAATACTGACTTAAGTCTCAATTACACATTGGCAACTCTGTGAAGAAGGTTATTTGATCCATAGTTGCTTTCATCCAAAGTGTTTTATATTGAAAGATCACGGATCAATCATGGTATACAACTCCATCAATGACTTTGGTTCATTAATCAAAGCCCACTGTAACATAAAATTTATCTTGCTCATTAAGAAGTGTTTTTTTTACCTCATCACAATGACTCATTATAATATGTAACGCTGGGATAACAGAGTGTGAAAGACTTGCTTAATGAGATTTCATAGCTGCATACTATGGGACTCTTCACCAGCGTCAGCTTGTGAAAATAGCCGTCAGCCAGGCAGTGGATTATAGGGATTTACCTGCCGGAGAGATGTGGGGGAAGGTTTCACTGGTAGATCTGTCAGCTAGTGTATGCTGATCTGCACAGACTCAGCCACCCTGTCAGTGGCACTGTCAATCTTGCAGAGACTACAACTGCAAAACTAATTGCACTCACCGAGTAGATGACATTTTGCTCCAGATCGATGCTACTAGGCATGTTTTGTCGGCTGTGTGTGTGAGGTGGGCTATGCCAAGGCACACAAGCTGTTGGTGGGTCCATCCTTTGAGCAAATGTTCCAGCTAAAATAATAAAAAGAAAGAACTGTCATCAAATATAGAATGATAGATGGTCAAAGGGGAGAGTCAATCAATTATATTTCCTGATATTAGTTTAGTCTTGAAAAGAAGAAAAAATGGGATATTTCATTTTTTTCAGGTAGCTTTATTTCCCCCATGACTATTTTTTATATATATATATAACATCAACTCATCTTCTATGATGTTGCTCTGGGTAGTCTGAGTTCTGGAGCACCATGGTGACGTTTAACTGCTTTTTTGGCCCATCTCCATCAGCCCAATGTTCAAGTACTCTAAATGGTTAAAATTGTCACATCCTGAGGTCAGGAAAATAGCCATCAGCCATAAGCCTATTGTATTGGATCTTTAACTGTTGCTTGGCTCCTCTCTTTGGAATGCCCAGTGACCTGTCGGTTTTCTCAGTATCGGTATTCCATACAAATTGTGATTGGTATGCGAGATGTAAGTCCTTGATGTTGCTGGCAGCCTCATAGATCAGACCTGGACTAACAAAGGTTACCTATTCATTCCATTGGAAAGTGCAAGCAATGCAACAGGCATACACAAATCTTTACAAGAGAGAGTAAAGTTGACAATGTTGCAATAAAAATAAGATATGGGAGCTCAGGTTTTATAAATAGGAATTAGGATATTAAAGCAAAGAGGTAATGGCAAGTTTGTACAGTCATTATTCAGGCATTAGTTGGAGTACTGCTTCCAGTGCTTTAGAAAGGATATCAAGGCTTTGACAATGGTACTAAAGAGATGCTTGAACATAATACCATGAATGAGGGACTTCAGTTATAATATACTGAAGAAATTTTGACCTTTTTTACTAGGACATAGGTCGGTTAGAGGGGCCCTGATAGAGAAATTAAACATTCTGAATGGCTTTGAGGAGGTAATTAGGGAACATTGGTTGGGAGGATAGGGGAGTTTTGGAATGCCTGTCACCTTCCTGCCATCGCTGGCATTTTACCAGCATGGGAAATATGGCAGATGGCTCTTCTACCCATCAGCCAATTGATGCCCTTAAGTGACGAATTATGGACTGGTTAAGGACCTCTTTCCCCTGCTGCAGGCATTTTGGACAATTTTTGGATCATGAAGGGACTTCCCATTGGCAATGGCCACTCCCCCTCCCCCAATCTCTCTGGGGTTTGCCTGATTGGCCCCGGTGACCCTGACCCCACTTCCATGTGTTCGAGGGCAATGTCCATGCTCCATCTTTGGGGTGGGTGCAGTTCCAATGGTGAGCACTCCAGGTGGAGCTGCTGACCCTCCGATTGGCCACCAACTCTTGGAGGTGGAATTAAAAGGACAGGATCCCTGTCAACAACTGATGAGCTGCCCGATGGGCATAAAAACTGGTCAAATCTCCTGGAACCAGTGGAGAAAGATTTTCCCCAAATTATGAATGGGGTCACCACTGCCCTGTAAAATTCTGGCCTATACTTCTTTTCTGCGTGATGTAACCTCCCTGAATAACGTTTCTTCCTGTAGAATGACGTATTAGTGGTCAAAAATGGCTTGCACATTTTTGCATTAAAGAGGAGGCTGATTTACGGTAAATTAAGAAACATCAGCACATGGGGGAGTTTTTTTGTTTAATTTGTGGTCTGAAACTCGGAAGCACATGGGGAGAGTAAAAATGGAGTGCTGATCAGGAGTCTGGAAGCACTTTCAGGAATGGCAGCACTCGGGGAGAGTGGCCCTTGGATTTTCTTTCCTGTCCTGGCTGGGTGGAAGCCTGGGAAAGTAAATGTAGGAAAGGAAAACGTCGGGTAGGGTGGGGGAAGCAGGGAATGAAGCAGGGTGGCACAGCGGTTAGCACTGCCGCCTCACAGTTACAGGGATATGGTTCGATTCCCGGCTTGGGTCACTGTCTGTGTAGAATTTGTACATTCTCCCCGTGTCTGTGTGGGTTTCCTCCGGGTGTTCCGGTTTCCTCCCACACTCCAAAGATGTGCGGATTGGCCATGCTAAATTGCCCCTTAGTATCAGGGGATGCGTAGATTAGAGGGATTAGCGGGATAAATATATGGGGTGACGGGGATAGGACCTGGGTGGGATTGTGTTCGGTGCAGACTCGATGGGCCAAATGGCCTCCTTCTGTGCTGTAAGGTTTCTATTTCTATAAAAGAGCAGGAAATTTTACAGCCCAACTTCCTTCTTTTCTTTGGAAGTGAAGAAATAAATTGTGTTGCTTTATTTATCTCAGGAGAGGGAAATGAAATATTGGTGTTTCTCAACTGTCATAGACTGCAAGCTCAGGACAGGAACTTAAGGTTTTACCGAGGTGAATTTGCAAGAAATCAGAGGAATGCCCAGAAAATGTGTTAGGCTCCAGAAATGAAGCTGAACCCAAGCTCCAACCCCAAAGAAAGAGTCAGTTCATGTGGAGAAAACTTGTAGTTATTTCTAAAAGAAAATTATATTTATAGACAAGTTTAGTGATATTTTAAAGAAGTGTTTAAATGTTTTTAATATGGTCTGGATTTAATCTTAATAGACATATATTCGTCAGTGACCTGAAACCGATATGACCTCCCAGGAATGTTGGCAAAGTATTTTGAATAATTTGCTTGTTTTTTTTGTGCTAAAGTTTCCTAATTTACCATAAATCATCCTCCTCTTTAATGTAAGAGTGTGCAGGCCATTTCTGACCACTGATATGTCACTCCACAGGAAAGAAGGTTATTTGGGGAGATTACATCATACAGAATAGAATTATGGGCCAAAGCTTTATGGGCTGATCCTATTCACAATTTGGGGAAAAACTTTTTCACAGTTTGGTTGATAATTTCTCATTGTTTTCATCTTCACACTTGTTAGTTGTTGAGTGTCATGTGTTTTGTTGATTTTTTTGTTGGTAGTTTTGTTATTTAGTTCTATTTGAAATAATCTGCACTGTTTAGATGGCAGTTGCTTTTTTACAACCAAGCAAATTACCTGTGACATTGCCACACCCATCACCTGCTTACATGTTAAGTAACCTAAGCAAATTTTACCACACATTTGTGTAAAAATGCAGGTACCATTTTTAACTCACATTGGATAGTTCCAGGCAAAACAATGCAATCTTTTGGCTTTCAGTTAAAAATCATTCTGTGTAACCACACAACAATGTTGTTTTCTGATAGGACTATAGCATCCTTACAATGCAGAAAAGGGTCATTCGCCCCATCAAGTCTGTACCCACTCTCCAAAAGAGCATTCCACCCAGGCCCTCCCCTCCGCCCTATCCCCGTAACCCTGCACATTCACCATGGCCAATCCACCTAACCTGCACATCTTCAGACTGAGGGAGGAAACCGAAGCACCCGGAGGAAACCCACGCAGATCCGGGGTGAACGTGCAAACTCCACACAGACAGTGACCCAAGGCTGGAATCAAACTCAGTTTCCTGGCACTGTGAGGCAGCAGTGTTAACTACTGTGCCACCCTTTTTTTTTTAGTTTTCCAATTTTAGTTTGCAACTACTGTACTTGAGGGCACAGAGCAACAACAGCTCAATATGCAAGATCTTCTCATGACCAGCATCTCAGGTGTTTCTAGATTGTTGGTCTTAGAAAAAGATGTATAAACAGAGGCATCAGAGTCCATTAACAATGAAAGATTCAACAAAGTCTGATCAGTACTGCATCTTCAGTAGTCGTTCTCCTGGACCCCTGCCTCAAGTAAGTCAGTAGATGAGTATAAACTGTGAAAGATATCGGCCCCAATATTACTGCTCCAAAGCTCAAGTTTGATCTTTTTGCACCAGGACCAAAGTGTATAATAGATTTGTACCTGCATCTGTGGGGAACACATTTTATCTTTCTTCACCATGTTGGCATTGGAAACTAACTCTGTATTGAATTAGGGAGCTGTACCAATTTGAATCAGGTAGGAATCAGTAGTTATTTGGTACAAAGTACATTTCAAGAGTTGATGATGTACTAAGTCTATTATGCCACAGACCAGCTTCATAGAAAAAAGCCATTTTTCAGGAAGAATGTGTGTCCTTGAAGGGACAAGGGACCAAAAGCAATCTGTATGAAGCTAAGAACAGTGACATTCAAGAAAATAACAGACACCAGGAACACTACACAATCCTCCCTGACGCATCTTTTAAGAAAAAAAATCTTTTAAAAGATGAATTAGTATGATCTAGCTGTACTTTAGGTTTTTTTTACATGGCATTATACTGGTATGCACACTACTCAAAGCTAATGCTGTATTCTTACTGAAGGATTTGATCGGGGTAAAAATGTATCCATTTTTATACTGATATAAAACCAAGATTAGTAGTAGACTGCATAGTTATTATACAATTTCAAAAATGTTCATATGATCATTTGTTGCATTCTCACAAAATAAATGAACAATTTAAGGAAATGTATACATTCACATAAGTAAAAGTCTTGAGTCTGGTCTACATCCTTACAGCATCGCATCTTAAAAATCTCAATAGAGGCTTTTCTTTAGGATAAGCATTACATAATACAATGGTAAATAAGTGTAACATATAAAGTGTAGATAAGTGTAACTTCAAAAAAAAAAGTCATTGTCATTCATTTTTGTCAGAGAGTGCTTTTTATTGATGCAAGAGATTCCAACTATTCCTCAAAATCCATCAGGGTTTTCTAAACACAAGCTTTCACAGTTTTATGAAGCATTCAACAAATGTAATACCACTAATGGCATACACTCAAAATGTATGACCGATGCATTGGGATTCAAAGGTGCTCAGATTCTCAGCTCAGTATTCAGGTTTGAAACCAAATCTCATTTTTTCCGATACATTTCTGAACTGAGTCCCTTAATGAAATGTCTTGTTCACTTGTATAGCATATAATGCATCTTTAAACTGCAAAGCAGCAACTAACCGGTAAATTTCCAACACTTCTATCAAGTGACATGGGTGAAGATGTCAATACCTTCCTTTCCACTTTCTCAGGAGCACAGGTCCATGTATGGAAAATCAAATTTGACCGATGCTTTATCAATATCTTCAATTAATGAACTGATTTCCTTACTAACAGTCTCTTTGTGAGTTTGGCTGCCAAGATCATTGTAACTGCCTTATTGTTATCACATATATTTCTCACTTATTACATATAATTAGTAATATCACTTGGTGGAATAACAAATATGAATCTGTCTATGTCTCTGTATAAATCAGCACCAGCTTGATCCCCTCCCAACCCATATTCTCTAGAAAGCGTAATGTAAACATCATATTACCCAGATCTTTTAATTTCGCTGGGCTAACTATTATTAATATTGATTGTAACCTACCAGTATAAGTTTATTGATTAATGTGTGTCACAAGTAGACTTACATTACACTGCATTGAAGTTACTGTGAAAATCCCCTAGTCGCCACACACCAGCATCTGTTCGGGTACACTGAGGGAGAATTTAGCATGGCCAATGCACCTAACTAGCATGTCTTTTGGACTGTGGGAGGAAACTGGAGCACCCGGAGGAAAAACATGCAGACACGGGGAGAACGTGCAAACTCTGCACAGAGACCCAAGCCGGAAATCAAACCTGGGTCCCTGGCGCTGAGGCAGCAGTGCTAACCACTGTAATATAGTAGCTTTCCAATTAAATTCCCTCATTGAGCAAGTGGTTACTACATACTAAAACCATGTGGTATTTTAGGGTCAGTCTCAGTTCAAACATTGAGTTGTCACTAATTTAAAATTGAATATTTCCCTAAATAACAAAGAAAGGTTAAAGGCGAGCATTACTACAATACAATGAAATAAAAATCAATTGCAGCAATTAGATTAGCACACTTCAAGTCAGTCTGACTAACTCTTCCCTTGCAGGCTGTACCACATGTTTTTCGTTGGTGAGTCACATCTTCAGCCACCCAGAAAAGCAGCCTGAGATGGAGCAAGAGCCAGGGAAATTGTCGGACAGAAATATGTCAATGCATCAAGAAGAGTAAATGTGCAAGATGTCTAGAAGAGACAGGAAAAATAAGCCTTGAAAAACAATTGAAGAAAAGCAGAAAGACCGAGGTTTAGGAGGTGCAAGGCAAGAAAAGCACAACTAAGCAAATAATCAGTTACTTGCCAGTACGCAACTTGGCTACTGCCGAAAAAGGAGACAGGTAGTCAAAGATTTGCATCTTGCTCTCATCAGAACAAATACAAGAATGCTAGGTTTCAAACAATCGTATTCTTGTCTTTTTCCTGGTGAGCGCAAGACAAAAAGCTTTGGCAACTTGTCTCTCTTTTCAGAAATATAAAAGAATCAGAAATTACAGGTCTCAAAGTATTGATACTTTCATGTGCTGATGCTCGCCACTCTGTTGGAGCTATCTACTCCAACGTATGACCAAACCTAATTACAGCGAGATCTATTTTTCCACTCATGACTGATGCATTTCTGGCATCATTTTGACTTACGGAATGTGGCTAAATCAGACATTCAACCCCACCATCTCATAAATCAAGAGATAGACTCTTGAAACTCAAGAATCTTGGTATAAAAGTGAGTTGCTATATTTCCAATATAGATTGATGGTCAGTTTATAAACCTCATTAGTGGTTTATTTAAGCTCTATCAGGTCAGAGCTCTTTTCAGAAACTATATACTACTGCATCTGAACGTGCTTTATGAAAAACCTTTTTAAAATTCCAACTGTTATCTGGGTATGATGATGGCTATCCAATTTATTACTTTCCCTGTACTTCCCCATAGACCCAGCAATGTTCTCTTTCTCAAGTATATAAATTATGTAGCAACTAATTCCTCTCTCCCCATCAATGTTGATACAGAGAATGTGTGATTACTTTACACACAACATTGAGACACCTTGGAGAAGTAACAATGCCAACAATGCATGCAGAATTAGGATGGGACAAAATAGGAGCCTAGATGGAGTACATGAAGGTGCAGAATTCTGGTGTTGGTGATTCTGGATATTTAAAGCTTTAAAGTAAATTTAACATGGTGTCAGAGGATAGAGAAAATGGAGAAGGGGTGAGGAAGATTAGTTTGATGGTCATTGAATGTTGCTGGTTTGTGCTACTTGCAGAGAGCTACTGAAGTCAAAACTAACACCTCACATTCTGAGAACTGAACAGAGGAAGGGAAAGACTCAATTCTTAGGGTAAGAGTAGGCGTCTTTGGATAATTTGTACTAACAAATCTCTGTGTGAACCTTGTTTCAAATATCTAGTTCTTGTTTTCTGGGAAGATTATTGTTATGGAGGTTAAATAATTCAGATACTGGGCTTCAGTGATTTCCAGAGTTGAATAAACAGCAGTTCAGAAGGTTGCCCATGTTTGTTTAATAAAGTCAGAAAAGAAGAGATGGAGATTTTAAACAGCACATCGGTTTACTTTGCTGAGGAACTGTAGACGGGGAGGAATTTTACGGCTGTTTTATGCCCGTTGTGCAGTGGGACAATGTTATAAAGTTGGGCGTAAAGCGGCTAGCGCGATTGGCGCTGGTTTTCGGGACCAACACGATTTTATGACACCCGGATTTCTGGCGCGGTCAGTCTCTCGCCGAAATGACCGAGAGGCTGATTAAGTAATTTAAATTGATTAAAATAGTGATTTGCATGTGTTTAGCGAGTCTGGTGCTCAATCGCCCAGGCTCGCTTGCCTTTATGGCTTCGACAGGAGAGGTTCTCTCCAGCGAGGAAAACCCCTGCGCCCCATGAATGGGGAACAGTCGTGTTGCCCTTGCCGGTGGAACTAGAGGCCATTGAGGCCCCCCCAGGGAGACCGACTGGAAGGTGCGGGTTCCCCCTGGGCAGTGCCAGACAGGCAGTGCCACCCTGGCACCTGGGCAATGCCCACTGGGCAGTGGCAGGGCAGGGCCAATGTAGGGGCCCACTGCCACTCTGCATGTGATTGGTAGGGGAGGGCGGTGGGGCCACGATTGGTGGGGGATAGCAGTGGGCCACGATCGGTGGAGGAGGGTGGTGGGGGCTGCATATCGGGCCAAGTGCCCCCACAATTGTTTGGGGGGGGGTGTTGCTGTTTGAGGCTGCCTGCACTAGCCTGGGCCTAACAGTTCTCTCTCTGTCTGTCTGTCAGACCCCTGCTACTGTTAATGCGCATGTGCAGCATTAGAGGTCTGCACATGCTCAATACCTCCCTCTACAGGCGGTCTGGTGAATTAAGCCCCACCCACAGCCTCTCTGGCTAGAAACTGACTAGCCCATCTTTTCAGAGACAGAGTGCATAAGATTAGGTGTGAAAACTCGCCCAAAAAACAGATCTGGAACTCTCCCATTTTTGGACTAGCTGGACACTTAGAAAAAAATCTCGTAAAGATCAACCCAGGATGCCTTCTAGCTTTGCAGAAATGGCAATCCAGAGGGATGGTTTTGTTTCAGGAGCCAGAGCTAAATCAGTTGAAAAACATTCAGCGATTCCTGAAAGGTTATAAAAAACATTTAGTCCATCGGATCAAAAAAAGAAACTGTAAATGAGAGATCTTAAAAATCAGTTTGAGGATAGCCCAGAACAAGCTTCATTGTCATGCAGATGGGTGGAGCTTGGGAGACTTTCTGGTTTCACTTTATCAGGGCGTCTGATGAGAGTTGCAGTTTGGATCTCTTGTGATTTGCAGCTCACTGACAGATGTTAACTGAAATAAATGACAATTCAATAGACCTACACTTCATCATTGACTATGTGCAAGCCAGGTGAGGTTTAATCTCAATTTGAATCTTGTGAGGAACAGAAGCTGGAATGTTCGCCTAGTTTGTGGCTAGTGGGGTAATCTACATTAGGCCTCACAGTGTCTTATTGCAAAAGGAAGGACCAAGCAGATTAACTTGGGAGTATTGGAAAAGTAACCAGAACCATAAATGTTTTGTAAAGAAGTGAATAATTTTAAGAATGATGAGTCTTATAAGGGAATTAATGGGGGAAGTAGGAAGTAAATCTGAGTGCATAATATATCCAGTCATAAACCATATTGATAAGTTAAAAACATGTGTTTTTGTATGGTTTTCATAGAATCCCTAGTGCAGAAGGAGGCCATTTGGCCCATTGAGCTTGCATCAACACAATTCCGCTCAGGCCCTATCCCCGCGCATTTACCCTTCTAATCCCCCTGACACTAAGGGACAATTTTAGCATGGCCAATCCACCTAACCTGCACATTTTGCCAAAAGAGGAGAAATCTTATGGTGTAGTTCTATTGGTCAAAATGAGTGTCAGCAAGATGTGCTTATTTAAACACTGCTTTTTAATCTGCTGTTCGGAAATGTGGACTTGAATTTTTAAGAACAGACTTTTTAAAACAACACGTTAAAAAAGATGACTAGAAAATACAGACAAAATGGTTTCCTAACTTGTTTCACCATGCATTCCACACTCCACTTCATTCAGATGGAGGTGCTGGATCTGTGAAGACCACACCAGGGACAATAAGCCCCAATGGAATGTGAAAGACCCTAACTCCTACGCCATTAACAAGGCATTAAGACAAGGCACCTGAGATTCAAATGTTGGAGATGGAACATTAAATCTAATCACTTGTGCCATGAGCACATGACCAGCAAACTCCTATATAGACACATTTTGCAGAGTTGAGACTACGATGCTGATGAGGACAGGCAGCTGAAACTGTTGAGTCTTGCTCTCTCTCCCTACCATGCTTCACACCTTTTTGTTGGTTGAGATCAACCAGAGGCGTGCCTACTTGAACCGAATTCATAAAACAGAACTTCTACTCAACACCCCGGTCTCCAGAGGAATAACCAGATTAACCAGCTGGAAATTTAAATCGAGAAGTAAGTGGATTTGGTGTGGTGTAGTGTGGTCTGCGTGTGGGTTTGCGTGCGAGTGTGCATGTGTGTGTGTCCAGAGTGTGTGTGTGCATCTGAAAGTTGGTATGCATTGTATTATTTTATTCAGATTGGTGCAAGCCCCTGGACTAGTAATCCAGAGGCCCAGCTTAATGTTCTGGGGACATGGGTTCAAATCTCACCACGGCAGCTAGTAGAATTTGAATTCAGTTAATAAATTTGGAATGTAAAACTAGTCTCAGTAATGGTGACCATGAAACGATCATTGATTGTTGTAAGAACACGTCTAGGTCATCAATGTCTGGTCAGGAAGGGAATCTGCTGTCTTTACATGGTCTGGCCTACCTGGTGCTTGACTGTTCATGGCCCTCTGAAAAGGCTGAGCAAACCACTCATTTCAAAGGGAAACAAATGCAGGCCTTGCCAGTGAGGCCCATATCCCATGAAAGAATAAAGCAAAGTACAATAAAACTAACCTCTTTCTTAGTTAAACTCAAAAAAATATTTCCAATTCATTATTTCAAGATCACAGTACACAAACAGTTAAATATTTACAGAATTAGCAAATACTTCCATTTAAATTTTAAAATCCTGTTACAATTAGATGAGTGCTTTAGCAGGCTCCATTTCCAATTTCCTCTCCGGTCAGCTCTGAATATGTGTGGTCATGACTGATTGGATTGCACGCACAGAACAAGTGCTATAAAGTCTGAGTTTACAGTGTCCTCCTGTGTGATCATGAGTAAGACTGATTATGAGTGAGAAATCTCAACTCCTGCAATCAATTCCCAAGAGTTGGCATGTCCGTTAAGTGTCTTGTGCACCCTTCCAATTTGGAGGAGATGATGATTTGTCTTACAGCTCCAAACTTCCAATACTTCTTTATCTTATTTCACTCTGGGACTCAGAATTAAATTTTAAATTCTCTGCAAAGAACAAATATTGACAAGGACAAAAACTGTAAAGACAGCAGGGCCTGCACATCCCAGCTTCTCAATAATCAATGGTAGGGATGTGTTGCAAAATTAATGTACGCGACTTCTATTCCATAGAGGCCCATATTCATTGCTTCGTAATTGTGTACATAGGGAAATCTTTCGACCAAATCTCTCGATAATTGTAGTCCACGATTTATTCTATAAGGGGCTAGTGGTTTCTATCCTGTCGCTCCCACTGGTATCACGTAATTAAGCATTATTGCAAACTGACATCAAAATGAACAAAATGTGAAAGCATTTTTCTTTACATATGGCAACTCTTTAAACATCAGAATTTATTCTCAGCTTTATAGTAAAAGTGGTACATTTTGCTGTTGTCCAATGGTCTGTTTTCATGTTGCAACTCACTGCTGTCAATGTTCGTATAACACACGGTGGACAAAATTCTCTTGTCTTCCTGCTGCGCATCATTGGCCGGCAGTGGGATCTTATGGTCCCGCCGCTATCACTGGGATTTCCCATTGATTCTACCTCAGACCATCGGGAAATCCACAGCAGGTGTGCACCATCGGCAGGACCAGGAGATCCCACTGGCATGAAGATCCAGAAGATTTCGCCCCATGTGTTTTCTCTTTATGTTTTTAAGCTAACATAAAATCACTACACTGCAAAAGGAGATTATTCGGCCCATCGGGACTGCACCAACTCAGAATCTTACCTAGGCCCCCCCACCCCACCCCCCCTGCAATTGCTGTAACCCCTAGTCCACCTTACCTGTACAACTTGGGACTCTGAGGGGCAATTTACCATGGCCAATCCACCTAACCTGCACATCTTTGGACTGTGGGAGGAAACCTATGCAGATACGGGATGAACGTGCAAACTCCACACAGACACTCAATCTGCTTTTATATCGTGAGCAAGAATTAAAGTACAGAGCAGTTATTGAGGTAGAATAAAACATTGGTACTTACAATGGAAAATACAAATTGCAGAGTGTGGGGTAAACATTCTGTTAACATGAATGAGAAACATGTATAAGCTCCCCAGTGCATTACAGGTTGAAAAGAGGGAGGACGAGGTGAATGAAGAAACAATTTCCTAAGTTTTACAATGCCCAGGAGTGGAGAGGAAAGGATAGTTTATACAGAAGTATATGTTATCTGCATCATGATTTATCTGCTGCTGAGGTGACAGATTGATTTCTAAAAGCAGATGGCTTCTTTCAGTTAAATAGACATTCCTTTATTGCAATAAAGCTTCTGAATTCTGATTTCACTGACAACACAAAATGGAAGTAACAATTTTAAAATAAATCGTCTGACTTAATTTTCCAGCTTACAAACTCCCCATCAGTGATATGAATGTAACGAGATGTTTACTTTAGTGCTCAGATGTGCCATATCACACACTGAAAATAATCCACATGATGCTGTTTGTCAGTGTTAGAAATAGACGTCCCTTTAAGAGTAAACCAAAACAAGCTTCACAGTGAATTCAGAGCAGATGTTCACTGAAGCTTATCTTTAAGAGCTGGGTTTTCCATCAGTGGGAGGCTTGTTTCAGTAAGAAGTCTCACAACACCAGGTTAAAGTCCAACAGGTTTATTTGGTAGCAAATACCATAAGCTTTCGGAGCACAGCTCCTTCGTCAGATGGAGTGGCCTTTCTGTGTCTGTTTGCACTGTTTGAGAACAGATAACCACTCCATCTGACGAAGGAGCTGTGCTCCGAAAGCTTATGGTATTTGCTACCAAATAAACCTGTTGGACTTTAACCTGGTGTTGTGAGACTTCTTACTGTGCTTACCCCAGTCCAACGCCGGCATCACCACATCATGGCTTGTTTCTGGACAGGGAGAGGATCCAGAAAGGTAGAGTGAAACCAATATGCGTACTGAACTAAAGTATCACAATAAAACTGTTGTGAATCATCAGAATGTCTTCACCTATTTAACACTGTTCACCGTTTAGTTAATGAACCTTTTTCCCCCGTAACAATGATTCTGCATTTTTAGGGTAAACCTCAGTGTGTTATTTTTAACTGCTTTGCATGTAATTGTAACTGAATGATTTAATTGCCTAAATACGAGGTGTATAGATGAGATAATTAAATGTATACAGTTTGTATCAATGCAAACAAACCAAACGGGATTGGTTTTAAGATAAAAGCAAATTACTGCGGATGCTGGAATCTGAAACAAAACCAGAAAATGCTGGAAAATCTCAGCCGGTCTGACATGGAATTGGTTTAAAGTCTCGCACATTTGAAATGCACTTTTTGTCCTTTCATTGCACAACTTGGCTGAAGTGCTTAAAATCTGATTGCGTTACTTTCCTACATATAGGGAAGAGAACTGCCAAACAAATCAGGTTAAGCATTAATGTATGTGAATTGTACATCTGTTTATTCAATAAAAGATAAGCAAAGTCCATTATTTGATCACTTACATCATCCTTTCCTTGGAAATATCTGGATGTTACTACGAAACCTCTCAAAGTATTCCACGGGCGGGATTTTCCAGCTCTTTCCGCCGGCAGGATGTTCTGGACCTGCTGAAGACTATCCCTCAGTGATGGGCTCTCCATTAGTTGAAAGAGCAGAGAAATTCAGGTGAAAATTTTACCTCCTGCTTCTCTGGCACAGAAGCCTTCTCCGTGCAGCACACCATGTGAATCTTGCCAGCTGTAATGACTTCAATCAGGCCATTGGAGCGCTCACCTCCGATATCCTCCTCGGAGGTGAAGTCGTCAAGTTCACGCTCCAATGGCGCTGTCATAAATGGCACTGGCGTGGCGTCACACCAGTGCCAGCTGAATAATTAGTGCAGCCTCAATATCTGCAGTGATTGCTCCCCAGTGATACGTTGATGCATTCAAATTAGGTTCCTGCCCTTCCCCAGCATGTTCCACATCACTTCACTGGCAAAGTTAGTTCAAAATCTGAGTATTTCCAGATTTCATTTCTGATTTCCAGAATGTGCAGTAGTTTTGCTTTTGTACTTCAGCAAGGTATTGAAAAGCTGTTGCAATGGTAGAAATGCAGTCTTTCAGATGAAGCATTGACCATTCTGGAAACTAAGTGCATTGGCAGGCTGGAAACTCGGTGTGGTTCCCACCTCATGTGATCTCCCACTTCTCAACTCACTAATTATGTGAGGAACTTGGTGAATCTCAGAGCAGGGTGGGCAGGAAGTTTCCTGGCCCATCTTTACCTCATGGGGGTGAAGGTCCTGGCACCTCATTCACTCAATGTAGGCCGGGAGCTCTGCATGACTCCACCAGGGTTCTTGTGGCTGCAATTCATACTGGAGAAACTAGTAGATAGGAGCAGCCGAATCCCAGGATATACAAGGGCACCTCTGACAGAGCAGGGAAGTGATGGTGAGATACAGCGGAGTGCCATTGGTGGATATATGGAGCCTGATGTATTTTCAGATGAGAGGCAGCATGTCGTTGAGAATAGAATTGAAAGAAAAACCATTACAGACAATTCTCTGGCTAGGATTCATGGTATTTGCTACCAAATAAACCTGTTAGACTTTAACCTGGTGTTGTGAGACTTCTTACTAGGATTCAATAGCCAGAGAATGCAGTGAGATGAGGGCATTACCACCCAGCCAGGTGATGGAGGAGAGGTATTGGATGGTATGGTGTCATCAACTGTGAAGACTGCAGATAGGGTGGGAAATTGAAGAGGGCTATTTTGCCACGGTAACAGTCACATTTTACTTGGGACTTCGATAAAGCCTGTTTTACTAGTCTGGAAGGGTCAGAAACATGATTGTAAGATTTCAAACATGGAAAAATGGGAAAGTATTTGTGGATAAAAGCAAATTGCTGCAGATGCTGGAATCTGCCTGAACAATTCCCGTCCACCACCACTCTCCTCCGCCTGGCTGAACTCGTTCTATCTCTCAACAACTTCTCCTTTAACTCATCCCACTTTCTCCAAATCAAAGGAGTAACAATGGGTACCCGCATTGGTCCTAGCTTCGCTTGTCTTTTTATGGGGTATGTAGAACATTCCTTGTTCCGGGCCTACCCAGGTCCCCTCCCACAACTCTTTTACCGGTACATTGATGACTATTTTGGTGCCGCGTCATTCTCTCGTCCAGACCTCGAAAAATTCATCAACTTCACTTCCAGTTTCCACCCCTCCATCACCTTCACCTGGTCCATCTCAGACACTCCCCTTCCCTTCCTTGGCCTTTCTGTCTCCATTTCCGGCAAGATCCATTACAAGCCCACTGACTCCCACAGCTATCTGGACTACTGCTCTTCACACCCGGAATCCTGTAAGGACTCCATTCCTTTCTCTCCGCAATTTTGCTTCCTTTGCATTTGTTCCAATAATGCCACTTCCCAAAGTGGTGCTTCTAATATGTGCCCCTTTTTCCTCAACTGTGGATTCCCATCTACAGTTGTCGACAGGGCCCTCAACGGCGTGCAGTCCATCTCCCGCGCCATGACCCTCACCCCCTCCATTTCCTCCCAGAACAAAAATACAGTCCCCCTCGTTCTCACATTTCACCTCACCAGCCACCACATGCAAAGCATAATCTTACGCCATTTTCGCCAACTCCAGCGTGATGCCACCACCAAACACATCTTCCCTTCACTCTCTCTGTCAGCATTCCGCAGAGACAGTTCACTCTGGGATAACCTAGTCCACTCCTCCATTATACCCAACACCTCTCCCATCACTCATGCAATCGCAGAAGGTGTAACACGTGTCCCTTTACCTCTTCCACGCTTATTATCCAAGGTCCAAAACATTCATTCCAGGTTAAGCAGCGTTTCACCTGCACCTCTTTCAACTTGGTCTATTGCATTCGCTGCTCCCAATGTGGTTTCCTCTATATCGAAGAGACCAAGCGTAAACTGGGTGATTGCTTTGCTGAGCACCTTCAGTCTGTGCGCAATCAAGATCCTGATGTTCCGGTTGCTTGCCATTTTAACACACAATCCTGCTCCCATGCCCACAGGTCTGTCCTTGGCTTGCTGCAATGTTCCAGTGAAGTTCAACGCAAACTGGAGGAACAGCATCTCATCTTCCAGCTAGACATGTTACAGCTTTCCGGTCTCAGCATCAAATTCAACAACTTCAGATGATTTACTCTACCCCACCTCGACCCCTTGGTTTTAATTTAATTTAATTTAATTTTTTACTGTTCTCTACCTTTTATTTCTTTATTGTCTTTATTTTTCTTCCCCCCCATTCTTTCCCCCCACTTTATCCCCTTTCCCTTACCTTTTCTCCCCCTTTTCTTCCCCTTTTCTAAATTTTACCTCTGTCCCACCCATTCCCCCGCCTCCCCCAATATCTTCATCTGTCACAGCTTACCCTCTGATTTTAGCTTCTCTGCTGTTTGACCATTCACACCCTTTATTCTCTCTATGGACTGCCATTAGCAGCCTTTCCCCAGGTTTCTGTGGCTATGACTCATCTTTCATTCCCTCACCCTACAGTATAAATATCTCCCACTTTCTATGCCTGTTAGCTTTGACAAAGGGTCATCTGGACTCAAAACGTCAGCTGTCTTCTCTCCTTACAGATGCTGCCAGACCTGCTGAGATTTTCCAGCATTTTTTCTTTTGGTTCAAGTATTTGTGGAGTTTTGGGGTGGGTTTTCCCACCCTCTCCACCTGTTGGGATTTTCCGACCTGCCGGGCTTCCCAGCGGCGGGTGGGGTGGATTCAATAGGAAATCCCATTGACAGTGGCAGGACGAGAAGATACTGCCACCAGTTGGGTAATGGTGGGATGAGAAGATACTGCCACCGGTTAGCAGTGGCCCACCTCCCACCGCTGAGAAACACGCCAGTCAACAGTTTGATGGGAACAGTATTGAGGGAGCTGGACATGGGTCTTAGGGACAGTATGAGCTAAGAATGGACGCAGCAGGAGGTGGAAACTAGAGAAAGATACAAATTCAGGGATTAGGGGAGCACAGTAGGAAGTTTGGCCCAGTGTGTCCACAAAACCTATGAGCCCTTACACTTATCATTGGAGGAGGCACAAGATGGTAATTTAAGAGAAACCAGGGATTTTATTTGTATCCCAGAATGATCTCTGAATAGCGAACAGTTTTAACATCATAAAGCTGAAATCCCGAGTGCTTTACACGATCCAATTACAACTGGCAATGGATGGTTAAACCAGATTTCTGACTTAGGTGATCAAATCTGGATCAAGGACAAAAGGAAATGCCAGAGAAATAATGAGGGTTCGTGAGAGTACGGGTGGGGGGAGGTAGAAATTCAATGGGCCCATTTTCAGGGGCAGGGATTGAGATGCTCATTAGCTGATGGCGGGCGGTCCTGTTGAGGTAGACAGCACAAAAACAGCATGTTGCCTGCTCATTTTAATGGTTGTTACATGTAGCCCAGCTGCATGCTTGACAGGGTGTCCAGCTGTGTGCATGGCTGGCACAACTCACACACAATTAGCAATGGACCTTTTAAAGGCAGCTTGGCCCTCTTAAAGGGTACCTGTATTTATGAAACGTGAGTTTGACAAACAGAAGCCTTGGCTGGAAGGCAAAAGGTAACAAATGGAGAAACAGGCCAGAGAAAGCACTCCCTGTGTTTCAGAAGCAATTTGGAGGCTTTAATGATGGGAGAAGGGGAGAGACCAGGCATAGGATTTTTGTTCTGGGCTCGGCATGCAGCCAATTCCACATCCCAGCCCCACACACTGCAGTTGAAAGGATTTACCAGTGAATGACTGGAAGGTGCGCACTAATATACTTGCTGCAGATTCTAGTTTGTTACACCAATGAGAAGTATTTGATTTGATTTGTCACATGTATTAGTATACAGTGAAAAGTATTGTTTCTTGCGCGCTATACAGACAAAGCTTACTGCACAGAGAGAAGGAAAGAGGATGCAGGATGTAATGTTACAGTCATAGCTAGGATGTAGAGAAAGATTAACTTAATGCAAGGAAGGTCCATTCCAAAGTCTGATGGCAGCAGGAAATAAGCTGTTCTTGAGTTGTTTGGTACATGTCCTCAGACTTTAGTATCTTTGTCCCGATGGAAGCAGGTGGAAGAGAGAGTGTCCGGGGTGTGTGGGGCATGTATCCTGAGCCAGTCAAGTGATTGATGGTTAAAATAGTTCTCCAGGACTGCCCGAGTTAGCTGGTAGTTAAGCAACTGTCATACATAAACCAGCGTTTCTCTGGTAGTGTTGACACTGGTAGTCAACCCGAGTGGCTTTTGCTACCAAATAAACCTATTGGACTTCAACCTGGTGTTGTTAGACTTCTTACAGTGTTGACACTGCCAGGCACATGTCTGTCCTGTGCATGTATTAAAAGGGAACTGCAGGGAAGCAGGTTCATTAACATTCCCTGGAAAGCCAGCAGCATTTGTGATCACTCTCCGCAGCCCAATGGCACAAGACACAATCTCAGATGTGCTGCTGGTTAGTGTCGTTACAGATCAAATAGTGTTGCACAGAGCTTGGGGGCACTATTTGGAAGTGAGGCATTCTGCATCCCTCTCAAGTACTTTGGAAATATCGTTCGCTGGGTCACTGAATATTTTTAATGCTGAGCTTGATGGATTCTTGATTGACAAGGGAGTCAAAGGGTAGGCAGAAGAGGCCACATTCAGATCAGCCATGTCTTGTCCTGTGGTGGAATTGCCTCTAGGGGTCGAATGGGCTACTCCTGCTCCTAATTTGTTTGCTTGTTCATATGTTTGTAACTTAGGGATATTAAATGTTATGAACTTTGTCCTATTAAAATTTGCTCCATTCAGTATCGTTCAAACTGGAAACCTTACTTGAGTGCCGAGTGAGCTTGCGGAAGAGAAATCTTACTGAGGCACCAATCTAAATGCTGCTCCATCCTACAGTTGAAGCCAGCCATCACTGTGGTGGCTGTGCTATTCTACAATTAGCTGGTAAACTCAGCACATCTTTTGTAAAATTAGAAGTCACTCAGGATAATGGTGCACACCTACCCTGGATCACAAGTGCACATTTCATGCTGGCTGTTCTCTCTCTGGAAAAGGGAAAAAGAAGCCATATACAGAGCAAAGATTCTGGGGAGCTAAGATGCTCCCCACCCCCTCAGTAAGCTAAAAGGACAGGTTAACATGGTTAACAATAAATCTGTCCACGTGTGCAATTCAGTCTTTATCCTCGACTCCCCCCCCCACATCTGTTTAATCTTCTGAGGCGAAATTAACACTTCCCAAAGGCAATCAAAGCCAAACTTTAAAATATTTATCCATCTCCATATATAAAACTCTGCTATTCATCTCCCGCCTAGTGACCTTTATAGAAAACCCAATAGCTAAGAATAATGAGAAACGTTAACGTGAGATTTGATTTTAATTTCTCTGCCCACCTTCGACTAATCTTTTTAAGCTCAGTGCCAATTAATTGATTACAATTTGAAACCAACATAAAGTTGAATAATTAATCAGCTTGCCACTGAGTCAGCAAGTGCTGTTAAAATATGTGAAACATTCAAACCATTCACAGAAGACTGATGACACCGCCCTGACAACAAAGCAAAAAACTGAAAGGTAGCTTGATCTTTACTTTAACAGCAAAGCAATTGACATATATCAGCTGAAAAGCGTCAGATGAGCAATCAGAGTTTAATTCATTGTGATATGAATGTATTACTCAGCCCTGCTTTGGCAGCGTGCGTTCTGTTACATATGAATCATTTGCTTTAGGGTTGCAAGAGAACGGAACGCAAGACCATTAAAGCTATCAAAACAGTTAATAGCAGCCAAGTGAAGATGTCATTGTTATCAGGCAAGTTACTGAAATAAATGTGTGAGCATTCAGTAAGGCCTTGAATCTAATCAATAGGGCAGCACGGTTCACAGTGGTTAGCACTAATACCTCATAATGCCAGGGACCCAGGTACGATTCTCGGCTTGGGTCACTGTCTGTGTGGAGTTTCCATGTCTCCCCGTGTCTGCGTGGGTTTCCTCCGGGTGCTCCGGTTTCCTCCCACAGTCCAAAAGATTTGCAGGTTAGGTGGATTGGCAATGCTAAATTGCCCTATAGTGCCAGGGGGACGAGCTAGGGTAAATGCATGGGGTTATGGGGATAGGGCCTGGGTGGGATTGTGGTCGGTGCAGATCCGACGGGCTGAATGGCCTCCTTCTGCACTATAGGATTCTATGATTCTATAACCAAAAACCAGACTGGGAAGATAAATTTTGATTTGATTTGATTTATTATTGTCACATGTATTATATACAGTGAAAAGTATTGTTTCTTGCACGCTATACAGACAAAGCATACCGTTCATAGAGAAGAAAAGGAAAGGGTGCAGAATGTAGTATTACATCATAGCCAGGGTGTAGAGAAAAATTAACTTAATACGAGGTAGGTCCATTCAAAAGTCTGGTGGCAGGGAAGAAATTTCAACATATACCAGCAGAAACTGACACCCTTAGAGCCAAAATCCAAAATAAGTTCAAATAAATACAAGTAGGAATGGCATGTTCACCAACCATACTGATATTGTCCCTTGAGATGAGCAAGCTATCTTATTTTAAGTTGATCTTTCTTTACACTCTAGCTATGAATGTAACACCACATTCTTCACCCTCTCCTTTCCTTCTCCCCTATGTATTCTATGTACGGTATGCTTTGTCTGTATCACATGCATGAATCAATACTTTTCATTGTATACCAATATATTTGACGATAATAAATCAAATAAAAAGCTATGTAAAGACTAACCTCAAACTAAAGATTTCAGACAGCCTACTCCTCTGTGCAGGCTGTTCGGCTGTTGTAAATAAAAGAATATTCAGATGGCATTCACAAATGATCAAATACCTCACAAAGTTGTGGCTAGTTTCAATTTCTCCCCCACAAATGGAAATCGACATTGAGACCTACCATTGTGTACGACAAACCACATTCAATGGATAACATACAGTCCAGCTATGGAGAAAAGTACCATTCTTCTTTGGAGTTTGACACATAAAAATATCCTTTCTCCTAGCTACTCTTCTAGTATTTAAAATTTATGGCAGTGGGATCTCTGCTGACTGCAGAATGCAAACATTGCATGTGGGCTATTTGATAGAACTGGGATATGCAGGTGGGAAGAACAACATTAGCTCAGCACACCAGGTTTCTCATGTGACAGAAACATTAATTCAGTCCGCATTGGCTGATTCTGATGTTTGGATATTACAACCTAGAAATTCAATTGTGTTAGAAACTAGCGGCACAAGAGCTTTTGTTATCACCAAGTCATTACAATGAATGAGCCAGCACCGCCCGCACTATTCATTGGCTGCATACCCATATGGGGAATAGACTGGACTGTGGGGAAATCAGGTTTCACCAATGCCACATCTAGGCAGCACCTACAAAAAGGACACATGCACTCTGGTTGCAAATAGCAGGGAATGCATGTATTGAAAGAAATGACTGCAATACCTGCACGCAGATTGCTGTTTATATAGAGCCCTGGTCCAGATGGAGTACAGGAGGAGGGAAAGCCCTACATGCTCTACTTTTGCTGCCAGCAGTAAGAGATGCAGATAAATTTAGCTGCCAGGACATGGCTGCAATTTGGAAAATGCGAGAAAAAATTCAATAACTTTACCAGAGTTGGCAAGATAGGAATCCTAACTTTTAAATTCCCTTACTCTGATTACACATCCACTCCCTATAGTTTCACTGCTCTCAGTCATTTCCTCCCTGCTTCCCTTCACTCACTTACAGTTGATGCATCACTCTCCACCTTCTCCTACACTCACATTCTTCACTTCCTACTCTCACCACCCTGGCAACTCTCAATTCCAGACACCCCACATCTAAGACACAACATAAAAATGGTTCTGTTTTGACAGGCACATTCTCAAAACTATATCACAAACATACTCCTTTCTTTTAGGTGAGAGCTATGTACAACATGAACTGAAGGCCAAGGCTGGACTTCATATAAGTGGCATCTCACTAGACAAGATCACAAACTACCACTGAGGACTCAGAAATTGATTACAAGGATCCAGGTTACCGAAGAAGGCTGGTGGACATACACCAAGAAATACTACACACACTGGGCAGCCTGCCAGAAAGCTAGAACGCATTGATTGAGAGCATGGGGAAGTCCAGCTCCAGCTGGCATCATAGCTTCATATAGGGCATGGAAGCCCTTGTGTCCAATACTGAGCATGTAGCAAGCTCCATGAACTTGATAACAGGTCCCAGCATGATGTAACCTCTGTTGATAGTTCTGATCATTTCAATTGTTGCCATGAAATCTCAGAGAGCTGTCATCTTACTCTGGGGACCAGTGCTGATGCAGCTGTTCTGCAAACCTCCACCTGGGCAGTCCAGACAGTAAAGCTATTGGTTGGGCATGCTGACTGCTCTCAATGACGTGGCAATGGCTCTCGTATGCCAGTTCTGCTGTGCCCGTGTTCCTGACAGCGATCAGGAGCCATGTCTAAAGGAGGAACCCTTTGTTGCACTGTAACCAGAATAATTACCTCATGGCCTGGTCTGAATAAAGGAAGCAAAGAGGACGAGCATGGGATGAATGAATCATAACTGTTGCTGGGAAGCCAGAGACCGAGCTGCATTATGTGCTGCCTTTACTCACAATCAAGCTGGATGCTGAGGGAGTGGAATTGCATTTTATTAAACAAAACAATGGATGGTGGTGGGAACACATGGCAACGTTAGTGCAGTCTATGGTACCTGGTGCACTGCGAAGGTCTGCAATGTGGGCAAAGCCTGATGCTCTCTTATCCTGCTTAGCATGATGAATGTCTTCCTTGTGGCAGAGATCTGTCATCTTCCTGACATAAAAGTGAATGGTAAACTGCTATATGTCACAAGTATCACCCACTGCTGCCTGGAAGCAATCAAAGCAGCAAAGATAAAGGCCACAGTGACCTTGGCAATCGTAGGCAATGTTGTCCATACCCAGATTTTGAGTTGTGGTTGCAACAGATGATGTATTTTGGTGATAGCCTCCTTGCTGAAGCAAAGCGCCTGAAAAACCTAAACGGTCTGGTCTACTTTCCACTGTCCTCCTCCTGCCTCTTCTCCCAGCTGTTCCTATCTTCTTTATTGCCCCGCTTGATCCTTCAGTTCCAAAGGGAGACCTAGCAGACCTAGCACTCATGATGGTTTCGAAGGCAGACCAAAGCACTTCACACCGCAGGTTGTGGCTGGAAGTCACAAATCAATTGTAGAAGGTAAAGAAAAGGCAGAAACTGTCCAGGTTAACCAGTAGCCTAAAATAGCAAATCAGCATCCAACCCTCATGAAGCGAATGGATCCTTTAAATCAGCTTGCTGAAGGATTGTTCCTGACTGTGAGCGCCACAGGTTACTGAGCACATTTACCCTGTGGGAAGTCCAGTGCTCGAGCAGACCACTTCCACATGAAGCCCTACAGCAAGAACCCTTGTTTTAAATTGATAAGGAGCATTTTCAGTTATTCCACATGTGCTCTGGGCACCTATAGCGGAGCTAATACAAGGTGGCAGGCAGTGTATTGCCAGCATGGACTAAGCACGCCCATATTGCCCACTATATATGTCTGTAAAGCTGCTACAGTATAATCAAATTTCAAGGCCTGCACACAGTAACTAAATGAAATATCCAGGCAAGTAAAGGCATTATAAAAATTCTATAAAGATTCTTGGTTGCATTCAGTAATTGGCACAATAATGTATAAACATCACACAGAATTAAACCCAGTTTGTTCATCAGCTATTTTTCAGGTTGTATGTATGTCAATTTCTCAGTTATCAAGCTATATTTCAGTTTCAGCCTTGTTATCAGAGAATGTCATCAGTCTTTGAATGGGTTGAACGTTCGGATGTTTCAACAGCACTTGCTGACTCAATGGCAAACTTATTAATTATTTAAATTCACGTTGGTTTCAAATTTTTAATCAATCAATTGCCAGAGAGTGAACACATCATCAGAAATTGGCAAAGAAATTAAAAATAAATCCAGGATCAAGGTGGCTTTATTATTCCCTGTAATTGCATTCAGCATAGATAAAGGGAGAAATGTTTATTAAGTACGGTCTGTGCGAGCTGTGTCCTGATTGAAGCAAGGACACACACAATCTGACCACTAGGCCGTGTGAAAAAGCACAAACAGTGGAGGAAATGAAAATCACCAGGAGCAGCAGATGATGCAGGTGGGTAGCTTTCTCCACTCCCCAGGCAAGGGAGGAAAACTTAAACATTAGCTACTGAACCATGTGCATATTAACACCAATAGCTCTTCGCCATCTGTTCAGCAAGGCGACCCTATGGACTCCACAAACGAAAATGACGTCAATTCAAACATGACTAATCAATCTCTGGCTGACTTACCTTTAAGAATGAAGAAACCGAAACACTAATTCCTCCAGGTTCCTCGGAATTTTTCTCATTATTGCGAAGCTAAAAGATTCATCCAATTGAATAAACGATCCAACAACATGACTGTCATCTTTCAACAGCATGGACAAAAAGAGGAGTGATAAATATACGGAGTCTGCAAAGCTAGAATGAATTTCATTTTAAGAAAGGTTGGTGGGACTGTAAAGCCTGATGGATTATGCTGCCAAATATTTGGTGTCTTACGTTAACTATATACGACCTTAAAACTCATTGTAAACTAGAAGGCTAACAGCTGCAGCTGCCTCTCCTGTTATGATTTCAGGGTGAAGGAAATAAGTATAGACAGGACAAATCATTGTGTCACATTTAGTCATGAGCACTAATAGATACTGAGCATTTTTACTGGGACCGACAAAAGTAAATACATACAACTTGCATTCCGTAGAGTCTGGAGTGTGTCAACATTGTCTAATTCAAATTTCTGGATCATACCCAATACCAAAGCCAGGTTATCCGCAGCTCCTAAATTAACTCCCTCATGAATAAAACCATGGGGGTAATCTACAGCTTAATGTATGCTTCAGCAATATGGAGCAATTGCACCATGTAGGCGTAACTCGATCAACACCTATACTTTAAGAAAATGCATTATCCTTTACATTGCTGAATCCCAGGGGATGGGCCCACAAATTTGTGTTAAGTAGAACTTTGTGATGTCAGAGGATGTCCAATTTCCACATGAATGCATCTCTTCGTAACCCAATATGTCTACAAATCTGGTCCACGTCAAAATCAACAGTATCAAATGCCAAACAAAAACACAGTTGAGCAGTAAATGTGCAAAAAAACCTTTATTCAATTTGTTCAACTTCACAATGGCCTGGCCTCATAAAAGGCTGAAACTTTGCATTGAAAAGTGTCGAAGTTAGCTCTGGAAAAGCTCCATGATCTTTTCCTGATGATGTGGAGATGCCGGCGTTGGACTGGGGTAAACACAGTAAGAAGTTTAACAACACCAGGTTAAAGTCCAACAGGTTTATTTGGTAGCAAAAGCCACACAAGCTTTCGGAGCTCCAAGCCCCTTCTTCAGGTGAGTGGGAATTCTGTTCACAAACAGGGCATATAAAGACACAGACTCAATTTACATGAATAATGGTTGGAATGCGAATACTTACAACTGATCAAGTCTTTAAGAAACAAAACAATGTGAGTGGAGAGAGCATCAAGACAGGCTAAAAAGATGTGTATTGTCTCCAGACAAGACAGCCAGTGAAACTCGGCAGGTCCAGGCAACTGTGGGGGTTACAGATAGTGTGACATGAACCCAATATCCCGGTTCAGGCCGTCCTCGTGTGTGCGGAACTTGGCTATCAGTTTCTGCTCAGCGACTCTGCGCTGTCGTGTGTCGCGAAGGCCGCCTTGGAGAACGCTTACCCGAATATCAGAGGCCGAATGCCCGTGACTGCTGAAGTGCTCCCCAACAGGAAGAGAACAGTCTTGCCTGGTGATTATCGAGCAGTGTTCATTCATCCGTTGTCGCAGCGTCTGCATAGTTTCCCCAATGTACCATGCCTCTGGACATCCTTTCCTGCAGCATATCAGGTAGACAACGTTGGCCGAGTTGCAAGAGTATGTACCGTGTACCTGGTGGATGGTGTTCTCACGTGAGATGATGGCATCTGTGTCGATGATCCGGCACGTCTTGCAGAGGTTGCTGTGGCAGGGTTGTGTGGTGTCGTGTTCTCCTGAAGGCTGGGTAGTTTGCTGCGGACAATGGTCTGTTTGAGATTGTGCGGTTGTTTGAAGGCAAGAAGTGGGGGTGTGGGGATGGCCTTGGCGAGATGTTCGTCTTCATCAATGACATGTTGAAGGCTCCGGAGGAGATGCCGTAGCTTCTCCGCTCTGGGGAAGTACTGGACGACAAAGGATACTCTGTCCACTGTGTCCCGTGTTTGTCTTCTGAGGAGGTCGGTGCGGTTTTTCGCTGTGGCGCGTTGGAACTGTTGATCGATGAGTCGAGCGCTATATCCTGTTCTTATGAGGGCATCTTTCAGCATCTGGAGGTGTCTGTTGCGATCCTCCTCATCCGAGCAGATCCTGTGTATACGGAGGGCTTGTCCGTAGGGGATGGCTTCTTTAACGTGTTTAAGGTGGAAGCTGGAGAAGTGGAGCATCGTGAGGTTATCCGTGGGCTTGCGGTATAGTTTTGATGCCTGTCTTGATGCTCTCTCCACTCACATTGCTTTGTTTCTTAAAGACTTGATTAGCTGTAAGTATTCGCATTCCAACCATTATTCATGTAAATTGAGTCTCTGTCTTTATATGCCCTGCTTGTGAACAGAATTCCCACTCACCTGAAGAAGGGGCTTGCAGCTCTGAAAGCTTGTGTGGCTTTTGCTACCAAATAAACCTGTTGGACTTTAACCTGGTGTTGTTAAACTTCTTACTTTTCCTGATGTGCATGATACAGTCAGCCATGTTTTTTGTGTTACAGTGCAAAATCATCCAGCATCTCTATGGCTTTTGTGGCATCGACTCGGGAAATAAGTGGGCGATCAGATGCACATCCATCAGATTCTTCAGGGTCATTGACCTCATTGGGTTCCATGCTTTTGTGCTCGTGCGGTCCAACCCTGCCCTGATTGGTCAGTGAGGTCATATGGTTAACTTAAACAAGCTTGACTGGTCCAGAAATCCCAGCGCAGAATTTCGGCTTATCATGGGCATCCCCTTCTATGGAATTTGACATTCTGCTGGCAGAATGGTTGACGACTTCAACATAACCTGAATTTTGTGTCGGCCAAGTTTGACGCATTGCGATTTTACTGTATTACACACAGAAAACTGGGTACATTGCATTTGTTTTTCCTTCCACCCGCAGTCATTAAACAGGCTTAAATTGTCTGCTGAATGCCAGTCCCTGCCAGTGCTGAATGCCAACCCCACCATAGCTACGAGTCCTCAAAATTTCCACCTGCTGGGCCTGTCTAACTCCATTGAATACCAGAATCACACTTAATAATCTGTAAAAGATAAACAAAGCCACATGTTGACAGAACCTGAAACTCGCAATGAGTTTTTGAACCTGCAAAATTGCCTGACCAAACAATAAATACGCTCTGATTGACCTTAACCTGTGCTTACTTAGCAACGAGATGTTGTGGCTGAAAAGGGGTAGAATTCCATTTTAGTGGCAGAACAATACATTGTGAATCATTTGGTGCAACACTCCTGTCCTTGAAGAGCAGTGTACAACCTGATTTGTCAGAAAACAATGTCACTGCAGTTCTAATGGGATTTGGTGAGAGCCACAAAGAGAGGCAAAGCTACAAGACTGAGAACAGTGATAGGAAACACAGAAGGCAACAGTGGATCTGGGAGTAAGACATTTACAAACATACAGCACGATTCTCTGGTCCCGGGCGCTCAGGGGTAAATTGCATTAACTCTGGAGAATTGCAGGGGGGAGGTCATAGCATAGTTAGTGTCGGCGAGAACCCCTTTTGGGATTCTCCCAGCCCCCCACACCCCAACGTAATCTGACTCCCAGCCAGCGAGGGTGGTAACCAGATTAGCATGTTCAAATATTAATTAAAAATGCAGGGTCGGATTCTCCAGGCTCCTGCATTTCTCCGACCCTCGGGCGCAGCGGGAACCTGGCGCGAATTACTATGGTCTCTACAAATGGAAACCAGCTGTGATGGCCATGCCGGTGAGGGGGAGGCTCAGAAGCCATTGAAGATTCATGTGGTCATAGGAAATAGCAGGATAGTGCCCTGGCAGGGTGGCATGTTGGCAGTGCCACAGGGAGGGCTTGAAAGGGGGGGTCATGGAGTGAAAGTGGGGGTGGGGGGGGTGTTTAGCGACCTCATATCGGGGTGTCACTCACTTGGGGGTGGGGAGAGCTGGTACCAGTGAGTGGGGGGTGTCTTAACCGGGGAATAGGATGGGAAGGGGTGTGTAGAGTTGTCTGGAGGTTGGAGAGCCCGTTTCACAGGAGCCGTGTTTGCCAGCGTCTTCAGGTGCCCACTCCAGAACTAATTCTATGTGGGTCAATTCACTGAGGATCCTCCCAGGCTCCAAAAAAGTTTTGAAGTGTGGGTGAATTGCGACCTGATTGACACTAAACCACCCAGCGGGAACGTCACCGGTTTTCCCGCTGGGGGCAACACTTTGAAACTTTTTGGGAGAATTCTGCCCGTAGTTTAAGGAAAAGTGAGAGACTGACGCACAATATCTCATGCTCAGCAATGACAAGGTGAACGTTAAAGGCACATCAACATTTCTTTGTGGCAGCAGCAACAATTCCGGAGTTATTAGCCGGTTTATCATTTACCATAACTCAGCACTTTGCTCTCATGCCCACATGTCCATCCTTGGCCTGCTGCAATGCTCCAGTGAAGCCCGGCACAAGCTGAAGGAGCAGCATCTCATCTCCCGGCTGTGTACTGTGCAGCCCCCGGGACACAACATTGAGCTCGGCAGCTTTAGATTCTGACCTTTCTCCTCCATCTTAAACTCTTTTTAAATAAAAATTCCTGACATGTATTCCCTCGATGCAAACCCTCTCCCCCTCCCACACCAGGCTACCTGCCTTTGCTCTTAAGGTTGCTACTTAGAGTTTAAAGTTTATTTATTTATTGTCACAAGTAGGCTTATAATAACACTGCAATGAAGTTACTGTGAAAATCCCCTAGTCCCCTCGGGTATACCGAGGGAGAATTTAGCATGGCCAGTGCACCTAATCAGCATGTCTTTCGGACTGTGGGAGGAAACTAGAGCACCCGGAGGAAACCCACGCAGACACGGGGAGAATGTGCAGACTCCGCACAGACAGTAACCCAAGTGGGGAATCGAACCCAGATCCCTGGTGCCGTGAGGCAGCAGTGCTAACAACTGTGCCACCGTGCCGCCCTTTTTAATGCAGTTCCTACAGTTCTAACACATTCTCCCTACTTTCCATTCTGGCAAAGAGTTAAAAGGGCTCGAAACATTAACTCTGTTTCTCTCCTAATAGATGCTGACAGACCTGCTGAGTTTTTCCAGCGTCCTCTATTCTTGTTTATCATTTACCGTGTCGAGTACAGGATGGTAATGTACAACATGCAGGATTTCAATCAAATCCGTGCGTACATCACCAGCATTTCCCAAATTATTTGGGCCAAAACTGAAGGTACCTGTGATGGATTCCTTTAATATAAAATGGAAAGCATAGAATAGTCTGTTTTATGCCCACTCTCTCAGTTGCAGCCCAGAGGAGTTGCTTTCTGTGAAAACATATGTTTCAGCCTCCTGCTGAACGCTTGTCATTTTTCAAGCAACTTACTGAGTTGCCAGATTAATATGTAGACTAACATGAACTGACACTGTCTGCACTCTGCATAACACCTGACTCTACATAGTTATTGTATTGAATATTTTACTGCAGAATTGCATGCTTTAGAGATACAGTATTTGGCATCACAAGGTACCTGGTGCAATGCTAAATAATTTGAAGCTTAGGAAGGCGAACAGTAAAATCCAAAAAGCAGCAAAGAAAGGATGCTTAGAAATGCTTACACTGTGTCCAAAAAAAGAGAGGGACTTTCTGAACTTCCTTTAGAACAATAAATGATCTTTATTTCCCAGCTATTGTAACATTTTTCATAAGGAAATTTCTCGCCCCAGAGGAAGTCAATGAATGCACAAAAACATGTCCCTGAACGACCGCAAAAGCAGCTGGTAACATTCAGGTAGCAGTGAGAGGTCAGAAACAACTGGAGAAAAAAGAAAGCAGGGAATGAAACAAGACCAGAAAACGATGGAAATGGAGAACAGATGCATCCGAAGCAGAAAAAAACAAACATATCTGGGATAATTATTCACTACTTCTCAAATAGAACAGCTTCTTCCCTGCTGCCATCAGACTTTTGAATGGTCCTATCACATATTAAGCTAATCTTTCTCTACACCCTATGTGTAACTGCAACACTATATTCTGCACCCTATCCTTTCCATCTCCCTTATGTACTCTACGAATGGCATGTTTTGTCTGTATAGCACGCAAGAAACAATACTTTTTAACGGTATCCCAATACATGTGACAATAATAAATCAAATCAAATCTTGAGAGGTTCACAGCCAAGATGTGATGATAATCAGATGCTGATTAACCTGCAAGGGAGTTCCAGCATTTTCAGATATTTCTTCAGAAGGGGATGGAAGTTTACAAAGCAGCTTCTGAGAAGATATTGGGCAAGAGTTAATCAGAACACCAAAGGTTTGTTTTGGCTCAAAATTCAGTGTTTTATTGCCAGCATTTCATTAAGTAATGCAATCTAGAGAACATCTCAGATGAAATTCAACTCTAGCAGCAATGCATAACAGGCATTAAAGCAAAATACTGCGGATGCTGGAATCTGATGCTGGAATATGGGCGGCACGGTAGCACAGTGGTTAGCACTGCTGCTTCACAGCTCCAGGGTCCTGGGTTCGATTCCCGGCTTGGGTCACTGTCTGTGTGGAGTTTGTATATTCTCCTCGTGTCTGCGTGTGTTTCCTCCGGGTGCTCCAGTTTCCTCCCACAGTCCAAAGATGTGCGGGTTAGGTTGATTGGCCATGCTAAAAATTGCCCCTTAGAGTCCTGAGATGCGTAGGTTGGAGGGATTAGCGGGTAAAATATGTAGGGCTAAGGGGATTGTAGTCGGTGCAGACTCGATGGGCCAAATGGCCTCTTTCTGCACTGTAGGGTTTCTATGATTCTATGAAACAAAAACAGCAAATGCTGGAAAATCTCAGCAGATCTGACAGCGTCTGTGGGGAGAGAGAATAGAGCCAATGTTTCGCGTCGAGATGACCTTTCGTCAGAGTTGAGAGCAAAGAGGCAGTTGAGACGCATAACAGGCAGTTGCAAATTGATTGCCCATCATACATTCTTGCAATGAAATGGAAAATTGGGCCGGGTGTACATGAGCAACCAATGTACCACTGTCAACTCCGTCAAAGTTGAATTTTACCTATTCCTAGGGAGAAGGGGAGAAAAATTTGGGCTGAACATCAACTGGGCACAGTATTGGCCATATGACCAAAGTGCCCATTATAGGCAACAGGCACGCAGCAGAAACCATTCTCCAAGGGCCAGGACTAATTAGCATTTTCTCGCTGGGCTATAGGTATGGAGACATCTCTTAAGAATCCATTTGAAATGTAGCACTTGTAATAACAATAAGCAGCAGTACTAGTATCTTTTCACTAGGGAACCGTGAAGAATAAGGGCATGATGGATATCATTAAATAGACGGTAAATTGATTTCGAATGAACTGGTTCAAAACTGCTACATTTCATTCTTGAGGATACTGAGGAGGCTCTCGTAACATGAATATTGGCAATTCTCAATCATTTTAGCGGTTGAATTTTGTGGAGCCGTATCTCATGGTGCTGAAGGGTGGGGTGGACATGTTCGAGTTGGGATGTCAGTCTCTGGACTGGTATTCTGGGTGCGCAGTGCCACCGCTCTTCGCTTGGGACTGGTTCAGCTTCCTGTGGGGTGTGAAAATAAACAGCAGCTGCACTGTGGCTTATCAGAGTCAGACAGCTTTGAGCTGTCAACCCACCAGAGCAGAGGAAGCTTGAAAATACTTAACTGCCTCTTTTCTTTCCCCCCATTTACACTCTTTATTCAACAATTTCGAAGTGGTTCATACTGCTCTCTTCACGCTAATGCATTATGTATGGAATACGCAGCAGGGCTCAAAAAAATTACACAAAAGAAATTAAATCACAAAGCGACATCAGACACATAATTCCTGAGACCAAAGAGTGAGTTATGCAAATCTGATTCACTGGTAATTTATTTTCCCTGAACGACAAATCACCTTTAGTTCCTATAACAGCTTGAAGGGTTATGAAGCTTTCTGTCCACTTCTAATGGTGGGGGTAAGGGAATATTCCCAAGGATCTCACCCAGTTGGGAGTCTTCTGGCAAAACTGCACCAGAAAAATGGGCAGCCTTCAAAGGGGAGATAATTCAGGACACAGTAGAGGCCTCTCCAATGGAAGAAGCTTGGACAAACAAATCCAGATCTCCCTTGATGGTGGCAGTGATAGAGTGTGGATATCAGGTTGAAAATACTATTGGGAACTAGGCTGAATGTGTAAAGTTCAGAGGGGGAAATGAAAGATGGAATAAGAGAAGCAAAGAAAGAGTACAAGAAGGGACTGGCAGCTAACATGAAAGGCAATTCAAAAATCTTCATCGGACACATACATAGTGAAAGGGTGGTATGAGGAGGAGAGGGGCCAATTAGGAACCAAAAAGGGAATTCATGCAGGGGGGCATGGTGAGATACTAAATGAGTACTTTGCATCTGTCTTTATCAATGCAGAAGATACTGTCCAGGTCATAGTGAAAGAGGAGGTAGCTGAAACACTACATGGGCTAAAAAAGAAGTATTAGGAAAGCTGGCTGTATTAAATGTTGATAAGTAGCCAGAGCTAGATGAGATGCATCTAAAGATGCATCCAAGTGTGGAAATTGCAAAGATGTGGAGATGCCGGCGTTGGACTGGGGTGGGCACGGTAAGAAGTCTGACAACGCCAGGTTAAAGTTCAACAGGTTTATTTGGAATCACTAGCTTTCGGAGCGCTGCTCCTTCATCAGGTGAAATTGCAAAGGCACTGGTCATAACCTTATAATCCTCCTTTTGATACAGAGGTCATGACAGAGGACTGGGGAATTTCTAATGCCACATCCATATCCATATAATCCCTACAGTGCAGCAGGAGGCCACTTGGTCCATTGAGTCTGCACCGACTCTCCCGAAAGAGCACCTTATCCAGGCCCACCCACGCACCCTATCCCCTTAACCCCCGTGCATTTAACATGGCTAATCCACCTAACCTGCACATCTTTGGACACTAAGGGCAATTCAGCACAGCCAGCCCATCTAACCTGCACATCTTTGGACTGTGGGAGGAAACTGGAGCCCACGGAGGAAATTCATGCAAGCATGGGGATAACATGCAAACTCTACCCAAGGCTGACATCGAACCTGGGTGCTTGGCACAGTGCTAACAACTGTGCCACCATGATGTGCCATCCCTGTTCTAAAAAAGTGCAAGGATAAACCCAGACAGTCAGTTTAATCTTGGTGATGGGAAAGCATTTAGAAATCAGGACAAAATTGGCAGTTACTTGAACAAATGTGGATTAGTTAAGGAAAGCTCACTTGGATTTATTTAGGATAAATCGTGTTTTACTAACTTACTTCAAATGAAGTAACAGAGGCGGTTGGTGTGACGTATGTGGACTTCCAAAAGGCATTTGATAACATGTCACATAACAGCCTTGCCTGCAAAGCTGAAGCCCATGCAATAAAAGGGATGGTGACAGCATGGGTACAAACTTGGCCGGTAAGTTATCCAGTGGGGTTCCCCAGGCTCAGTGTTAATACCACTGCTTTTCTTGATGAATAATAATGACCTAGACTTTGGTGTACAGGGTGTAATTTCAAAATTTGCAGATGATGCAAAAACTTGGAAGTATTCTCAACTGTAGGGAAGGTGATAAACTTCAAAAGGACATTGACAGGCCAGAGAAATTAAAAAAGTAAGTGGCAGATGAATGTTAATGCAGAGAAGTGTGAAATGATTCATTCCTGAAGGAAGAATGGCAAGAGACAATATAAAATAGAGTGTACAATTGTAAAGGGAGTGCTGGCCGAGGACCTGGGGGTATATGTGCACAAATCATTGAAGGTGGCAGGGCAGATTGTGAAAGCAGTTAATAAAGCATACAGCATCTGTGGCTTTATAATAGGAGCACTGAGTCATAAAGCAAGGAAGTATTGCATCCAGTCCCGTGCACTGAAGAATGTGAGGGCATTAGAGAGGGAACAGAAATGTTTCTTGAAAATGGTTTCCAGGGGTGAGGAACCGATAGATTGGAGAAGTTGGGGTTGTTTTCCTTGGAGAAGAGAAGGTTACAAGGATATTTGATAGAGGTGTTCAAAATCATCAGTGGTCTGGACAGGTCAGATAGGGAGAAACAGTTCCTGTTGATGTTAGGGGGGAGAAGCAGAGGTCACTGATTTAAAGATTTTTTTTTATTCATTCATGGGACATGGGCATCGCTGGTTGGTTAGCATTTACTTCCCATCATTTGCTGCCTTTGTTCAGAGGGCAGCTGAGAGTCAATCACTTTGCTGTGGGTTTGGAGCCACATGTAGGCCAGACCAGGTAAGGATGGCAGATCTCCTCCCTCAAGGACATCAGTGAATCAGATGGGTTTTTCCGACAATTGACAATGGTTTCATGGTCATCAGTAGATTCTTAATTCCAGATATTTTTTATTGAATTCAAATTTTGCCATCTGCCGTGATGGGATTCGAACCCGGATCCCAGAACACTAGCTGAGTTTCTGGATTAATATTCTAGCAATAATACGACTAGGCCATTAAAGTGATTGTCATAAGAATGACAACTAATGACATGTGGAAAAACTCTTTTAATACAGCGCATGGTTAGGATCTAGCACGCACTGCCCATGAGTGCAGTGGAGCCAGATTCAATCAAGGCCTTTATAAGAGAATTGGAAAATGATCTGAAATGAAAGAATTTGCAGGGTTACCGGCAAAAGGTAGAGGAGAGCAGGACTATTTGAATTGTTCTTTTTATTCATTTTTTCATGGGCTGTGGACATTGCTGGTGAGGCCAGCATTTGCTGTCCATTTGCCAAGACATTTCAGAGGGCAGTTAAGAGTTAACCACATTGCTACTAATGTGGACTCATATGTAGGCCAGACTGGGTAATGGTGGCAGACTTTCCTCCCTTAAGGACATTAGTGAGCCAGATGAGTTTTTACAACAATCGCTGATAACGGTCAAGGTTACCATTCGTGAGAGTAGCATGTTCCAGATTATTTTTCTAAAAATTAACTGAATTTAAGTTCACCAGCTGCCATGCTGGGATTTGAACCCACAGCATTAGCCTTTGCCTCCGAAATACCTGTCCAATGATATTACCACTTTGCCGCAATCTCCCCCAAGCCCCTTCTTTCAGAGAGCTGGTGCAGTCAGGATGAATCGAAAGCCCTCCTTCTGTGCTGTAACCATTCAACCATTCTCTATATGTGCCCCAAGACACTGAGGAATTGATTTCAAGTTCCAGGTGGGAATGTAGCTAGTGAACAGTCTGAGACCAGTTGTGCCTTGTAGGTGGTGGACAGGCTTTGGGGAGTCCGGAGGTGAGTTACTCTCCACAGAATTCCCAGCCTCTGACTTGCTTCCATAGCCACAGTATTTATATGGCTAGTCTAGTTACTTTCTGGTCAATGGTAACCCCCAGGATGTTGATGGTGGGGAATTCAGCAATGGTAATGCCATTGAATGTCATGGGCAGTAGTGTGAGGTGGGGTGGTCTTGCTGGACATGATTATTGCCTGGAATCTGTGTGGCATCAATCTCACTTGGCACTTATCAGCCAAAGTCTAAATGTTGCCCAGGTCCTGCTCTTGCAGGCATGGACTGCTTTATCATCAGAGGAGTTGAGTTGTGCTGAACATTGTGCAATCAACAGTGAGCACCCCCCACTTCTGGCCTAAGATGGAGGAAAGGTCATTAAAACTGCTGAAGAGGATTGGGTTTAGGTCATTACGCTAAAGAACTCCTCCAATAAAATCCTGGGGATAAGATGTTTGGCCTTCAACAATCACAAACCATCTGCCTATGTGCTAGGTATGACTCCAACCAAGAGAGTGTTTTTTCTCTGATTCCCATTCACTTAAATTTTGCTCAGACTTCCTGATGCCACAGTCAATCAAATTCTGCTTTGGACTCAAGGGCAATCATTCTCATCTCCCAAGAAAGAAAAAGTAGGAAGATAGTAAAAAGTTGAAGTTTCAAAAACTGTTAAGAACAATTTACTGCCTGCATCTGTGAAACTCAGTAAGAAGTTTAACAACACCAGGTTAATCTGTGAAACTCCACAGTTACAACTGCTCCTGTTCTAGACTTCCGTGGGCGAGTGTCATTGTAAGAACACAGGCTCAGGCTATACAGTCAGCAATGAAGCAAGGCTGCTCACTGCTGACCTTGAAGAAAACTGCACCGGGAGATTTAGCAATCTCTGTAGCTCGAAGTTTAACTCCCTCATCGTGTAATTAATTGTGGATTCCTAGCACCAAGCTGCAGTGATATTATCAAGCTGTCCAAGCAGCCAATCACATTAAAGAATTATCGCCAGGAGCCAATGAGAGAACGAAAAAAAACTGACAACCAAATCCAAAAGAGAAAATGCTGGAAAATCTCAGCGGGTCTGGCAGGACCTGTAAGGAGAGAAAAGAGCTGACATTCCGAGTCCAGATGACCTTTTGTCAAAGCTAAAAGGCACAGAAAGTGGGAGATATTTATACTGCAGGGTGAGAGAATGAAAGATGATTCATAGCCACAGAAACCAGGGTAAAGGGCTGCTAATGGCAGTCCACAGAGAGAATAAAAGGTGTGACTGGCCAAACGGCAGAGAAGCTGAAATCAGAGGGTAAACTGTGATAGATGAAGGTGTGGGGGAGGGGGGGGGGGAGAGATAAAATTAAGAAAAAGGGGGAAAGGGGCAGCAAAGGGGGAGAAAATGTAAGGAAAGGGGGGATAAAAGGGGGAAAGAGTGGGGGAGGGTGGGGGGAAGAGAGAAAGAAAAATAAAGAAAGACAATAAAGAAATAAAAAGTAAATGAAAACAAAGGGGTTGAGGTGGGGTACAGCTAATCATCTGAAGTTGTTGAATTTGATGTTGAGGCCAGAAGGCTGTAAAGTGTCCAGCCGGAAGATGAGATGCTGTTCCTCCAGTTTGCGTTGAGCTTCACTGGAACATTGTAGCAGGCTAAGGACAGATATGTGGGCATACAATCAAATCACTTTTCAAACATTTGATAGAGAGCAAAATACAGATTGAGACAGCCACATAGAAACTGAAATACCAAGAACAAATTTTTAAAAGAAATGAATTCTATCCAAAAATCTGGCAATTAAATATACCAGAGATACTTAAAAACAGTGCATCAATATAATATACTTTTCAGGCCTAAATCAGATTTCAGCAGTAGTTGTTACTCAGATTGCCTTTATACACCGAGTTATACTGCATTAGACAAAGTGTAATGTTTTAATGGGATTTTAAACATGTGAGAATGGAAATTTTCATCACATTAACTGACTTAAGGACATAAAAACATAAGGAATACAAACACGAGCAGGTGAGTTAGCCCATCGAAACTACCCCATCATTCAGTTAGACAATGGTGAATCTTATCATGATGGAACACCACTTTCCTGCTTGTCCTCCATTACATTTGACTCCCTTGTAAATAAAAAATCATTAGGAACCTTTGATTTCACTGATAGTTGCTTTGGAGCTGTTGGGAGAGGGGGTGGGGAGGTGGGAGAGGGGATGGGGAGGTGGGAGAGGGGATGGGGAGGTGGGAGAGGGGATGGGGAGGTGGGAGAGGGAGTGGGGACATGGGAAAGGTGGTGGGGGGGGTGGGGTCCATGGCACTGCCTGTGGCGATGCATTGAGTGACAGATCGCAACTTCAGCATTTCCATATCAATCAGCACTTTTGCACTAAATCCTGAAGTTGCCATCACACAAACATACGAATTAGGAGCAGGAGCAGGCCATTCGGCCCTTTGAGCCAGAAAATAATGACAGCAACAAGTGGCAGCTCGTTGACAAGAGGCCTGTAATTTCCAGGCTGTTAATTCTCATCGATCAGTGACTAGTGGTGTGTCTCAGGGTCAGTGTTGGGACCGCAATTGTTTACGATTTACATAAATGGTTTGGAGTTGGGGACCAAGTGTAGTGTGTCAAAATTCACAGATGACACTAAGATGAGTGGCAGAGCAAAGTGTGCAGAGGACGCTGAAAGTCTGCAAAGGGATATAGATAATCTAAGTGAGTGAGTGAGGGTCTGGCAGATGGAATACAATGTTGGTAAATGTGAGGTCATTCATTTTGGTAGGAATAACAGCAAAATGGACTATTATTTAAATAGTAAAAAATTGCAGCATGCTGCTGTGCAGAGGGACCTGGGTGTCCTTATGCAGGAATCTCAATGAGTTGGTTTGCAGGTGCAGCAGGTAATTAAGAAGGCAAATAGAATTTTGTCCTTCATTGCTAGAGGGATGGAGTTTAAAAACAGCGAGGTTATGTTGCAGCTGTATAAGGTGCTGCTGAGGCCACACCTGGAGTACTGTGTACAGTTTTGGTCTCCTTACTTGAGGAAGGATAGACTGGCACTGGAGGGGGTGCAGAGGAGATTCACTAGGTTGATTCCGGAGTTGAGAGGGTTGGCTTATGAGGAGAGACTGAGTAGACAGGGGCTATACTCATTGGAATTCAGAAGAATGAGGGGAGATCTTATAGAAACATATAAGATTATGAAGGGAATAGATAACATAGAAGCAGGGAAGTTGTTTCCACTGGTGCGTGAAATGAGAACTAGGGGGGCATGGCCTCAAAATAAGGGGCAGCAGATTTAGGACTGAGTTGAGGAGGAACTTCTTCACACTAAGGGTTGTGAATCTATGGAATTCCCTGCCCAGTGAAGCAGTTGAGGTGAAGCAGTTGAGGCTACCTCGTTGAATGTTTTTAAGGCAAAGATGGATAAAATTTTTGAACAGTAAAGGAATTAAGGATTATGGTGAGTGGGCGGGTAAGTGGAGCTGAGTCCACGAAAAGATCAGCCATGATCTTATTGAATGGCGGAGCAGGCTCGAGGGGCCAGATGGCCTACTCCTGCTCCTAGTTCTTATGTTCTTATGGTCTTATGTTGTTAAATACCAGTCCTTACTTTCTGTAGTAAGTTTAATTCATATTTCTGGGGCAAATGCAGCAATTTCTTAATACTAACAGGTTGACAGTGAGATCCAGGTTAACAACAGAACACCAACAATTTGTGGTGATTTACAACACATGACACAGCTCTCACCTCTCACCCTAAATTGCTGGGTTATTTATGCATGAATAACAGTTTACACGTTAAGATCACTGTTACTTTCTCAGCACAATGCTGCTTATTCTGTGAGCTTTTAGCTGGGCAGCAGTGCTGCATCCTTTGTGACAGAGAGCACTTGCCCTGCAATATGCTCACAGGTTAGCTGATCAGTTCAGTGAGAAGGTTAAACTATAAAACTATGGGGAGTTAAAAGTCATAGAATCCCTACAGTACAGAAGGAGGCCATTCCACCCATTGTGCCTGCACCGACCACAATCCCACCCAGGCCCTATCCTCATAACCCCATGTATTTACCCTAGCTAATCCTCCTGACACTAAGGGGCAATTCTACCATGGCCAATCCACCTAACCCGCACGTCATTGGACTGTGGAGGGAAACCGGAGCACCTGGAGGAAACCCATGCAGACATGTTGAGAGTATGCAAACTCCACACAGACAGTCACCCGAGGCCAAAATTGAACCCGGTTCCCTGGTACTCTGAGGCAGCAGTGCTAACCACAGTAAATAACCACCGAAAATAAGGAAGGATTCTTTTCAAAATAAATTTTAAGAAGTTATCTGCAAGAAATGGACATCTTGGGAGGTATCAACTAATAGCAACCGACAGAAAATGTCAGAATGAAGGAGAATAGTTTGTTTGAGTGGGGTCACGTGATATACATAGACATACATCACATTTTGCTTCACCCAATTAAAGCAATTAAAGTGCCTGTTTCAGAAATAATCTACTGCAAAAAGAAACCCAGTGATATTCAATCCAGCAGCAACACTTTGTCACTGTAAATTGGTATCCTCTCTCTAGCTGGGTGATGTTGATATGAATCAGTAATGCATTCACTGCGCAAGAGTGAATATAGTATGCTTCCAATAATCCAAATGACTCCAGGGACAAATTACAAGACCAAGCCAATGAGGGATCCTGTAAATGTCTGCAATCCTTCCCTTGCCAATTAGTGCTGAATTATGTACTGTTTTTATACTGTAGACTTGCATCTCGTAGGAAGTGAGCTGAGATGGTGTAAAATTATTTCATATGGGACCATATGCAGCTGTTAAGAGTGAAGGGATTCATCCATCAGTCTGAGCTGACTTCAAACCCAGATGTCTCTCCCCCTCCCCCACCCCCGCAAAAGTTAATTAAAGATCAATGTCGGAATTTTTGGTTTTAAAAACACAGCTGTTTGATTTTACATGTCAAGTTTTTTCCATGTTTTGGTTAAAATGCAACAATAAAAATGCAGTTTGTGTTTTGCTTTCTAAAGCTGCAATAGCGATGTTGTTTGAATTGTTTTACAGCAAAAAGAATTATGCTCAGCATTCAAATAAGAGGCAACATGTCGCCACGAAGACTATTTTGACAGATATAGTGAAGCAGTTTGGAAAAGGCCTTTGGCACGAGGATACGCAGCACTTTTCCCTTAGGTGCAGAACCCTTTCTGTGCCTCTGCATAGATAAGTGCCACTTCAAATCATTCCGAACACCTTAACATCGTTTTTGGAGATTTAATTATCAGTATTGCCTCAGAAGAAACTTAATTTTACTCACATTTTGAAAGCAGCATGGCAGAGAAGTTCCATGTTTGGTGTAAATTAAATAATGTTAAATAGGTTTTCAACCAATCAATAATATTACCTAAACGTACTGCACTGAGTTAGACATGGTGCCTAAGAGAGTGTGCTGGCTTTTCTTCAAAACCATCACTGTTCAGAAGCACTCTGTAATTTTGTTAATGGCTGCAAATCTTGTTCTAATAATCAGATACATTCATTGAATATAAAACTATAACTGGTCAGACGTCAACCCAAAGATGTGATTTATCCATTATCATTGTATAAGACCATAAGACATAGGAGCAGAATTAGGCCACTCGGCCTATTGAATCTGCTCCGCCATTCAATCATGGCTGATATTTTTCTCATCCTCATTCTGCTGCCTTTTCCCATAACCCCTGATCCCTTATCAATCAAGAATCTATCTATCTATCTCTGTCTTAAAGACACTCAATGACCTGGCCTCCACAGCCTTCTGCGGCAAAGAGTTCCACAGATTCATCACTCTCTGGCTGAAGAAATTCCTCCTCACCTCTGTTTTGAAGGATCGTCTCTTCAGCCTGAGGTTGTGCCCTCTGGTTCTAGTTTTTCCTACTAGTGGAAACATCCTCTCCATGTCCACTCCATCCAGGCCTCGCAGTATCCTGTAAGTTTCAATAAGATCCCCCCTCATCCTTCTAAACACCAACGAGTACAGACCCAGAATCCTCAACTGTTCCTCATACGACAAGCTCTTCATTCCAGGTATTTTCTTCAGATTTCTAGCAGCAAAATAATTTGCGATCTATCATTACAGTTTTTCTTAAAAGAATCACCTTAATTTAATGGTCCATATACTTGAGAAACCTCCCACCATTAATAGTCAAGAGAGGAAAATCTTAGTGTTTTACCTATTTCTAGTTGCTCCAGTTGAGGTTGTCTAGAAGCTTTCAATAAAACTTAAGTTTAACTAACATTTCTAGAAAGCTTTCTATTAAAACTGACGAATGTCTTTCATATTTTGTGAAGGGTTTCATTGGCTAGCGTTAAGTACCCTGACCCGAAATTATCTGAAATCAAGTACAAAAACTTACTTTTCAGCTAACTAAGCGCACGCTAGAGAACAAACCTGACACTTGCCTTGTCTGTACAGTTCGGCTGCTCACTTAGTCACTGGAATTATTTTCCAAACATTAAGATGATATAATAAGAACAAAGAACAAAGAACAGTACAGTACAGCACAGGAAACAGGCCCTTCGGCCCTCCAAGCCTGTGCCGCTCCTTGGTCCCTCCATTCCCAGACTGCTCATGCGACTATCCAAGTAAGTCTTAAATGATGCCAGCGTGTCTGCCTCCACCACCCTACTTGGCAGCGCATTCCAGGCCCCCACCACTCTCTGTGTGAAAAACGTAATGGGTGAGATTTTCCCAAAAATCGACAAAAGCCGTTGGCAGGCGGGGAAAATGGCGTTGACATGCAAATGGCAATGGCAGCTTTCTCCACCACACAGCGCAGCACTTTGAGAAAGGAAACTTCAAGTATTGGGTCCCACGACGTTATCATCGGCCTCTGATTCACCGACCCCACCAGCGAAGTAGAAACATGAAGATCATTTCGAAAGGCCACGCCAGCTCACAGCAACTAAAACCAGTTAACCCTGAAATTCCCCTGGAAACTCCTCCTCCCTGGGCACCACCCCAACACTGCCTTGGCAGTGTCAGGAGGGTGCCCAGACAGTGCTCGGGCATGACCCTGTCTCCCCTAAGCATGGCACTCACAAACTCCACTGGGAGATCTGCTCACCAGATGCATGCCTTTGGAAACCAGTTGGCTTTCACACCGTTCTGCCATCGTGCTGCCATGGAAGGATGTTTCGATGGGGTGGGGAAATGATTCTGGCATTTGGGCCTGATAATGATATGTTAATTTATTATAATGATGTTCCTGACGTTGAAATCAGGAAACACACCCCACCACTGACAAGGGGAGGGGACAATCATGTCATGTATTTATGCCAACATAAAACACGACTTCTCACGGTAGTTTCTGCTCCCATAACCGAATGCGCCCGATGTGAACGGGAGCAGAAAATCCCAGCCACTGGATTTGTTCTGCGAGAAACTGGTTCTTTCAGAAGTCTGACCTATTCTCCTGTATCTGAAGTGTACAGATTGTTCATATTGCACGTAAACATTTGGCTCAGTATGTACGGAGGATCGGTACAGCAATGTACCGTATCTAAGTAAATTTCGCCATTGGTTCATTCCTTCTATTTGGATTGTGCTTTTTGTTTGTTTCCATTAGGCCTGAAATGAATTTTTGGTAATCCCAGACTGTCTGTCTGTTCTTACGATGATATAAGTATTTCAGCTTATTTGCTGTGTAAAACACAAAGTACTAATCAATGATAAGGAATTGGGTAAACACATTGTGGATTCATTTATTAAGATTAGACACATGAGACCAATCTTGCATTGTTGTAAAGCTTGGAGACATTAGGAGTTGTATTGTTTGCTGCTTAAAGCAAAAGTGAATCAAAAACTACAACACTGTCTCGATATCATTTCCCTTCTGGTGATACATGCAGGGCATACTCACATCTGAAAGGTATACTACAAGACTGCCCATCTATCATAGCATCCCTACAGTGCAGAAGGAGGTCATTTGGCCCATCAGGTCTGCATTGACCACAATCCCACCCAGGCCATAACCCCGTAACCCCACTTATTTACCCTGCTAATCTCCCTGACAGTAAGGGGCAATTTATCATGGCCAATCTACCTAACCTGCACATCTTTGGACTGTGGGAGGAAACCAGAGCACCCGGAGGAAACCCACGCAGATGCAGGGAGAGCGTGTAAACTCCACACAGACAGTGACCAGGGGCCAGAATTGAACCCTGGCGCTGAGGCAGCAGTGCCAAACACAATGCCACTGTGCTGCCCCTATCAGATTGTATGTAAATTATGTTGAATGAACTGTTAGCCTGCCAAATGCCAAACAAGTGGCTGCTTTAATAAATGGAGGTAAACAGTATTGCAACTGGTAAGATTCCTGTTTAAGTGTGCTTGATTGGAAAAGCTGCATCAGTTAAGTTTCAGTAGTAAGGAGGAGGTTTTTGGGGCAGCCCGGTGACAGAGTGGTTAGCATTACTGCCTCACAGTGCCAGGGGCCTGGGTTCAATTCCGGCCTTGGGGTGACAGTCTGTGTGGAGTTTGCACGCTCTCACCATGTCTGCGTGGGTTTCTTCTGTGGCTCCGGTTTCCTCCCACAGTCCAAAGGGGTGCAGGTTAGGTGGATTGGCCATGTTAAATTGCCCCTTAGTGGCCCAAGACATATAGGTTAGGGGGATTAACGGGGTAAGTATGTGGTATCACAGGGTAAGCCTGGGTAAGCAGACTTGACGGGCCAAATGACCTCCTTCTGCACTGTAGGGATTCTATATTTCTATGTAGGCACAGTGAGAAATCAGTAGAATAGATATGCATATTAAGGAAGATTAGAAACATTTTAAAACATGCAACATGAACTAGGTGGTGCAGCCCCCATGCTAAATTTAAGAGAATGACATTCTGCAATTCAATGAGAGAAATAAGAGTGAAGGAAAAATAACATTCAACAAAACTGCTCTAGAGAGGCCTTACCCACGTCTGTGACTGACTCACCTTAGGAGTTTCTTGCATGATTTTCCTTTTCCTTAAACTATTCCTCTGACTGAAATATTGTCAAAAGTTTTTGGTGGTGAATGGTAAATAAATTACTCACAAATTTAATGGGCTCTGATTTTGCGATCATATTTCATGATATTCTGATTGCTAATTCTTCCTCGTTCATGAGAAATATAATGGCAACTTGATGGCCTCATCCGTATTCATTAATAATAATGATGCCACCTAACTACAAGAGGAAAAAAGTCACATTGCAATGAAAAGAACATCATTCAGAATAACTTTGAAGCAATAATGATCCATGTTAATGAGTTGAATGGATTAATTATAGTGAAGTAACAATTGCAGATGTTTTTCAGAATCACAGCCTACAATTGTGTTTGATTAACCGATAATTATGTTATAATTTTGCTTTAAAAAAACGATTCCGTCACACTTGTTTCATTTAGAATCTATTTAAATAATCATGAACAGGTATGATCTGGTAATGCTGAGAAATCACGAATGTGTCAATCCTTTTCTATATGCCACACAAATGAAAGAGTTACTTCATCCTTGCAAGACTGATCACAATTTCTTTGTTTGCCACATGCCACTTATACTTAATTCAACAATGTAACGTGATAATATTGAATATACCCATTTCCCTAAATTGAGAACATCTAACAATAGATGTGAAACCATTTATAATTGTCATCTTGCAGATAATTCTCATTGTCCACAATACTTGTCCGAAGAAAATTCTCAATTTTCTTGGTTGCTAAGTGTGTTGATGAAGGTAGGGCAGTTGATGTCATATACATGGATTTTAGTAAGGCGTTTGATAAGGTCCCCCATGGTCGGCTTATGCTACTAAGGAGGTGTGGAATAGAGGGAAAGATTGGATAGGTAACTGGCTATCTGATCGAAGTAAGAAGTTTAACAACACCAGGTTAAAGTCCAACAGGTTTATTTGGTAGCAAAAGCCACACAAGCTTTCGGAGCTCCAAGCCCACCTGAAGAAGGGGCTTGGAGCTCCGAAAGCTTGTGTGGCTTTTGCTACCAAATAAACCTGTTGGACTTTAACCTGGTGTTGTTAAACTTCTTACTGTGTTTACCCCAGTCCAACGCCGGCATCTCCACATCATATCTGATCGAAGACAGAGGGTGGTGGTGGATGGAAAATTTTCAGACTGGAGGCAGGTTGCTAGCGGAATGCCACAGGGATCAATGCTTGGTCCTCTGCTATTTGTGATTTTTATTAATGACCTAGAGGAGGGGGCTGAAGGGTGGATCAGTAAATTTGCTGATGACACCAAGATTGGTGGAGTAGTGGATGAGGTGGAGGGCTGTTGTAGACTGCAAAGCGACATAGATAGGATGCAAAGTTGGGCTGAGAAATGGCAGATGGAGTTTAACCCTGATAAATGTGAGGTGATTCATTTTGGTAGGACAAATTTAAATGTGGATTACAGGATCAAAGGTAGGGTTCTGAAGACTGTGGAGGAACAGAAAGATCTTGGAGTCCATATCCACAGATCTCTGAAGGTTGCCACTAAGTGGATAGAGCTGTGAAGAAGGCCTATAGTGTGTTAGCTTTTATTAACAGGGGGTTGGAGTTTAAGAGCCGTGGGGTTATGCTGCAACAGTACAGGACCTTGGTGAGACCACATTTGGAATATTGTGTGCAGTTCTGGTCACCTCACTATAAGAAGGATGTGGAAGCGCTGGAAAGAATGCAGAGGAGATTTACCAGGATGCTGCCTGGTTTGGAGGGTAGGTCTTATGAGGAAAGGTTGAGGGAGCTAGGGCTGTTCTCTCTGGAGCGGAGGAGGTTGAGGGGAGACTTAATAGAGGTTTATAAAATGATGAAGGGGATAGATAGAGTGAACGTTCAAAGACTATTTCCTCGGGTGGATGGAGCTATTACAAGGGGGCATAACTATAGGGTTCATGGTGGGAGATATAGGAAGGATGTCCGAGGTAGGTTCTTTACTCAGAGAGTGGTTGGGGTGTGGAATGGACTGCCTGCAGTGATAGTGGAGTCAGACACTTTAGGAACATTTAAGCGGTTATTGGGTAGGCACATGGAGCACACCAGGATGATAGGGAGTGGGATAACTTGATCTTGGTTTCAGATAAAGCTCGGCACAACATCGTGGGCCGAAGGGCCTGTTCTGTGCTGTACTGTTCTATGTTCTATGTTCAATAACTGCCTTTCGGTCTGCAAAGTTAAACATTTTGGAATCATAGAATCCCTAAAGTGCAGAGGAGGCCATTTGGCCCATTGAACCTGCACCAATATCAATCCCACCCAGGCCCTATGCCTATAAACCTCATGTATTTACCCTACTAATCCCCCTGACACTAAGGGCAATTTAGCATGGCCAATCTTTGGACTATGGGAAGAAATCAGAGCACCCGGGGGAAACCCGCGCAGATGTAGGAAGAACATGCAGACTTCACAAGACAGTCACCCAAGACCAGAATCAAACCCGGGTCATGAGCGCCATGAGGCAGCAGTGCTAACAACTCTGCCACCATGCCACCCATTTTGTTCTGAGCTTCCTTCTGAGTCTCACTGGCTTTGATCTCTTAAACTCCCAACATTAAACTCGGTAATAGTTTAAATATTCCCTTTGTCTCCCAACAGGATTTTCCCATAGAGGCAAAGAACCTCACTGCCTCACAATTTTAGCATCACATCATCTAGAAAGGAAAGAACTTGCTTTCACACAACACCTTTCACTACCTGTGCCAAAGTGCCGTACAGTCAATGAAATATTTTTCAAGTAAAGCCAATATTGTAATGCAAAGACTTGCAACATCGAATTGCACATAACAAAGTCCCATATTCAGAAATGCGATAACATTTGCCTAATCTGTTTTAGCGATGTTTGTTGAGGGATAAATGATGATCAGGACACTGGGGTTCTTTGAAACTGTGCCATCTTATCTTCTATGCCCATCTAAGAATACAGACAGGGACTCAGGTTAACATTTAATCTGAACAATGCAAAATCATAATAAGTTTCTGGGGTACCTTGTACCAGAGATCAGATAGCCTCACATTAGTCATTGCTCCAGAGATATATGCCTTGGAGAACGCTTACCCAAGGCGGCCTTCACGACACATGGCAACGCAAAGTCGCTGAGCAGAGACTGATGGCCAAGTTCCGCACACATGAGGATGGCCTCAACTGGGATCTTGGGTTCATGTCACACTATCTGTAACCCCCACGACTTGCCTGGGCTTGCAAAATCTCACTAACTGTCCTGTCTGGAGACAATACACATCTCTTTAACCTGTGCTTAACCCTCTCTCCATTCACATTGTCTGTACCTTTAAGACTTGATTACCTGTAAAGACTCGCATTCCAATCATTATTTTGTAAATTGAGTTTGTGTCTTTATATGCCCTGTTTGTGAGCAGAACTCCCACTTACTTGACGAAGGAGCAGCGCTCTGAAAGCTAGTGGCTTTTGCTACCAAATAACCCTGTTGGACTTTAACCTGGTGTTGTGAGACTCCTTACTGTGTTTACCCCAGTCCAACGCTGGCATCTCCACATCATGACACCTAATGTAGACAGCTAACTGAAAGCACTCCGTATTCTGTTGTCAGACTTGTAAATACAGGGATTTTGGTGAGGAGACTTCTGCCTCCGAGGACTTATTACACTTGCCTTGTTTACTTATGAAACCTTTATAAGTTGTAAAAGTCCCTTCACCTCCCCTTTGAAATTTAACAGCTGAAAAGCCAATCTATCTGCAAATGTAAATTTTAAAACTCAACCTATTGACTTGTAAATCCACTTCACCATGGCCTCTCATTACAAAGTAAGAGTTTTAACAACACCAGGTTGTTAAAAACTCTTACTGTGTTTACCCCAGTCCAACGCCGGTATCTCCACATCATGACTCTCATTACAAATGCATACATGTTTTACCCCTTAATCTCTCACTTCTCAGAGACAAGCTGTCTCTCTTAATCTCTGCTGATTTAATTAAATTAATTTGCCAGTGGCATCTACACTCCATGGATGAATGAATAAACAATGCGGTTTATTTTCCTACTTTTTAGTTTTAGTAATAAACCCTGTTTGGAATTTGTACTATGCTCAAAATAGCAAAAATTGATGTTCCCCATGTTACAAAGTTTTGTTCTTGTGGGCTGGAGTTTTCATTAGGTTGTGCTGTATTTTCAGTACAATTTGGCCATAACTGAACAAGATCGGGGAATTTCAAGCACAAATTATGTTCAGCGCAAATCAAATTTCCATGATCTTTTGCACTAATTTAAAAAACAATGTGCTGGCAGCTTGCCCCGCAAACAAATCTTTCCACTAATTTTGCCTGCTTGTGGGACTATGAGAAGGTTTATCTTGGTGCAACAGTACTAATGGGAACCTTTCAAAAGCTTTTCTAAATAATTGATGCAAAACTCACTACTGTACTTATGAGACAATAAATGGTTCTTTGTAGCTTTTTAAAGTCATTTTCAATTAATCAAAATCAGTTTATACACAACTAGAGGACTAGACACTGATTCCAAATGCATATATTTTGTGCGAGAAAGCCATTTTCAATTATATTAATAAAACTACAGCAGATTGCCATTCTTAAATATATTTGAGAAGATTTTTTTTCACACATTTTGTCAATTTTTTTGGAAAGTTATAAGACCATAAGATCTCAGAGCAAATGTAGGCCATTCAGCCCATCGAGTCTGCTCCAATATTCAAATATTCATGACTGATCTAATAATCCTCAACTCCACTTTCCCACCTTACCCCCATAACCTTTAATACCATTACTGATTAAAAATCTGCCTATCTCAGCCTTAAACATTCTTCTAAACTCCATTGAGTACAGGCCCAACCTACTCAACCTCTCCTCATAAGAAAATCCCCCCCATAATGGTATCAACCTAGTGAACCTTCTCTGATCTGCCTGCAATGCCAGTATATCTTTCCTTAGATAAGGGGACCAAAATTGTTGACAGTATTCCAGGTGCAATCTAACCAGTGTCTTTTATACATTTAGCAAGACTTCCCTTCTTTATACTCCATTCCCTTTGAAATAAAGGCCAATATCCCATTTGCCTTCCCTATTACCTGCATGTTAGCTTTTTGGGATTTATGCATCAGGACCCCCAAATCCATCTGTGTTGCAGCTTTCTGCAGTCTTTCTCCATTTAAATAGTGTTCAGCTCCTTTATTCTCCTTACCATGCATAATTTCACATTTTCCGATATTATATTCCATCTGCCATGTTCTAAAATACTTTATTATGCTGGTTCATGGAAGATTTTACACTTGGGGTTTTGCAAATGAGTTTGAGTGGAAACTGAAGCAAGAAAAAATGCTTCTAAAAACTTGCACAATTTTGAGGGCAATTTTCACCCAGATCACAAAAAACACGTGCCTATTATTCATTAATCCTTTGATTTATGTGTAATAAAATAGGAAACATGCCCACTCTTAAACAAATTTAAAAATTCTTTGGTCTCCCATGGCTTCAGATTGATTTCTCAACATTAGATAGTCATCAAATGCCAATCAGCAACATGTCAAGACACATTTTATTAAACATAGCAGTAGAAAGTAATTGTTCAACAAACATGCTGAGTGACAAGCACTGAGCAGAGAGTTCAAATGTATTATAAGATTAAATATCACAGTTTGTAATTTTAAAACACAATTATAATGTGTTTATTTCTACATTTCTTCAGCTTCCCCCTCCCCCAAGAAAATTAGATTTAGAAATTTAATTATTTTCCTAATGTCGTGCTGAAGGTCAGGCAAACATCTTATGCTTTGAGGAAACAACACTCTGACAACACAATACTTGCACTTTCACATCATTACACAGGTTTACCTTGTCATGAAGAAGCAGAAAGTGACCTTGTGATGATGTGGGATAATAGATTTGAACATTTAATGTATTCACCTGAATTCATCCCTTTTCCATCTTCGCAGAGCAGTACACCCATTTATTTTAAAGAGGTTTATTTCAACAAGCAATTTTTGTCAGACCTCACTGCAATGTCTTCTACTTCATCTTTCTTTTCTTGCACCATTGGTTCCCATCCAAACTTTAATTTCTACCTCACTCCCAGACATCCCCTGTTGAATTGTGCGTGAAGTTTGCTACCCTCCGTTTCCCTTTCAGATAACCCACACCATAACTTGTCATGGATTTGCCCGATAACAACCAAACCCAGAATTAACAAATGATGGGTTGTAATCTACCTAGCAACAAGGGAGAATCTGCCAGCAGCCCACATTAAAAGGGGCTGATGAGATTTGTCATTTTCCCAGTATTAAGATTAGCAGACATCTAGATAAGATAAGATGTTAATGGCCTTGCAATCAGGAAGTTGTTCACTGAGATGACTGAGAGGTGAGGGGAGGCATGCAGATGCTAATTTTCTAGAGTCAGGGATGTAGGAGAGACATTCTCCAGCTAATATAGCTGGACAGCCTAATATATGGTGAGCAAAATCAAAGAGAGCCAGGGATATAATTGTCAACTGCTGCAGAAGCAGATAGGCCAATTGAATATCTCTTTGGAAGGCCAGCTTAACATCTCACAGGATGGCCAGAGTAGCATCCAACAGCAAGCTAGCTAACAACAGAGGTCAGTTTAAAAGTTTTGCTGCGAAGTTAATGAAGAAACCCTCACAAAGGCAGATTACCTACAATCACTGAACCAAGCAAAGGCACTTCTCAGATTGGATCATGCTCCTGGCAATGTGTGACACTATAAGCTAGATTTAACTTTCAGATGTGTTTAAGATGGATGTTATTTGGGGAACGAGGAAGTCTTGTTAAGTTAAAATATTAGGGACATAGTTTGGAACAAGCGGTAATTTCTAGATAAAACTGAATGTATATTTTTGTGCCTTATAGAATTATAGTCCTGTTTGTGTGTCGTTAACTTTTCTTTCATTCAATAAATAGCCTTTAGTAATTGGTACACTACGACTGGGCTGCTTATTCTCATGGGTGGTTTCATGAGACTCCTTATACCGTTAAAAAAAACAATAATATACACCACCATGAACTGGTGTACTACTTCAAGGTGTTCTCATCGATAACACCAGCGTGGTTTGTGACAAACTACAGGTATTTGTATGCACTCACCCCAATAAGGTCAAATCCTGAGCCAATATCAATCTTCCTCATTATTCATTATAATCTTTGACATGCACAGTTTGCTACTTTTTTCCGTCTGCTTTCCCAACATCTTACTGTTAGATTGCTTTGTGGTCTTGCTCCCTAAACACCAAGTACTGGACATAGCTAACAAGTGCCATTTACTATCCCTGTCTAACTCTCTTATTCTCTGTATAAAGTTTTAAAGTTTATTTATTCGTGTCACAAGTAGGCTTACATTAACACTGCAATGAAGTTACTGTGAAAATCCCCTGGTCGCCACACTCCAGTGCCTGCTCAGGTACACTGAGGGAGAATTTAGCATAGCCAATACACCTAACCAGCATATCTTTCAGACTGTGGAAGGAAACTGGAGGAAACCCATGCGGACACAGGGAGAACGTGCAAACTCCGCACAGATAGTGACCCAAGCCGGAATTGATCTCGGTCCCTGACACTGTGAGGCAGCCATGTTAATGTGTTGCTAGTCCAAATCTTTCCGAACTACTCAAAAGCAGCTTTCAGTTATCCAAATTGCTTTGGCAGACCAAAGTACTCTTTTCAGGTGAGAATGGGAATCATAGAAGATAGGAACAGGAGGTGGCCATTTGGCCCTTGGAGCCTGCTCTGCCATTCATCACAACCATGGGAGAGAGAAGTGAATGCAAGGATGCAAAAAGTAATGGAACTTTATGTTTTTGACTTATGTGCTACCTAACGGAAGCAAAGTTCATTCAAAGTTTCAGAGAATGTTTACACATATGCATTGACATAAGGGTAACAGCCATCACCATATTTGGACTTATGGACAATCAGTAACCAAGACAGGATACAACTGGTGGCGAAACAGAATCAATATGAAACATGGTATGCTGAGATGCCACCCATGTTTTTTTTCAAGTTGATTGACTGGTCTATTGCTACTAAAAATCTTCAATCAATAACAACAATGTCAAACTGCATCTATTGCTATCATGAAAGATATGATGATTTTTGACATGCATACACATGGAAAAGTGAACCTAGATAACAATGTTTGACATCTCAATCAATACTTCCATATCGAACCTTTTCATTAAGTTTTAGTGCCCTTTCATTTGAACTGTAATCTTCTTTATTGCTGTGTGTTAGGCCCAGCAGAAATAATTAACAGTCTTTACTTTTGATTATTTATTTTTCAAAATGACATTTGTGCTTTTATATTAGAAGTCTTTATATTGGAATAAAGTTTGATGAAGTGCACAAAATTCTAAAACGAAGACATTTATCAGCTGGGTGTTTGGATAAATTTACCGAGGGAGCCTTTGATGTTCCACATTGGTGCAGTCAGTGCCTGTGCTACCAAGTGAGACAATGCAGTTGTAAACTTGTTCTTGGCACCAAGTGATTTTTTATGTTGGTAGGTACAGTATTTGAATGATTCCCAGCATCTTCAGTTAGTTCCTCTATCATGGACAGTTTAGATTTAAGTGCTTTATAGAGAGCGTGATGAAGTATGGAATGGACTGCTAACAGAGTGAGTGCATTCAAGACAGACCTGGATAAATCCCAAGTGAAATGTTTCATACAAATGTATGAAACATACCGTTGTTATACGATTGCTCCTAAATGTCAAAACTGAACTCCAAAGTTTCTCGATTTAGTGAGTACCGGGATCAACCAAACCATCCAAAAATGAAAAGAAAGCTAAAGAGATCCTCAATATGACCTGATCTCAAGTACCTCCTGCCAAATGGTTCAGAGTGGCATTGGCAAGCGTTCTGAGGACCAGAATAACTGTCTATTCTTTCAAGGATGAGTATATGCTATCAAACGGGGGCACGGACAGAGGAAGCACAAAAAGAACCAACCAATAAAGGAAAAATATAATTGTAATAGATTGTAACCAATTAATAACAGCCTAATCTCAATATATTTTTGAGCCATTAGCAAGTCTCATGGGTACTGCTAGTCTCATATGTGGTAGGACACAAATTTTATACACGTGTACAAATCTACATACGTAAAGATTTTACATCAGAAATTCTAATGTCCCCATTTGTAACGCAAACTTGCCACACTTTTATTACACTTTCCCTCTATTGTAGGTACCATATTGACACTGAACCAGATCACAAGCCAGAGGGTACAATTACAGAGTGATCACTTTCTATGGCAGGTTCCCTTTTGTGTGGGTTTTGCGTGGGTTTCCTCTGGGTGCTCCAGTTTCCTTCCACAGTCCGAAAGACGTGCCAGTTAGGTGCATTGGCCATACTAAATTCTCCCTCAGTGTACTGAACAGGCGCCAGAGTATGGGGATTTTCACAGTAACTTCATTGCAGTGTTAATGTAAGCCTACTTGTGACACTTAAACTTTACTTGTACATGATTTCTTCTGGCTGTTGCTATGATTTTACAAGTGCTGACTATGGTTGTTTCAAGTTACAAAAGTCTTCAGCAAGTGATGGGCAAGTGCTGATGAATTCTTTGCATAAATCTGCCACGGAGTAAAATACAACTTGGCCAATGAAGAGAGGACATTCAGAGGAAGACAAGTTACTGTAAGAAAGAGGAGGAGTGGGAAGAGAGTCAGCTGGAGACCCCATCTGCCCCAAGTGTTCAGGAAGCAATGTTCCAACTTCACTAAGGACACTCTGAAATCTGTCACCTGCTCCAGCCACAACTCAACCTCAGAGCAGGTCAAGGAGAGCATTGTTGGAGGTGGCTCTGCAATGAACCTTTGTGTTCTGGCTTCTTCCAGGCTGCAGCAGGAGATATATTGCTTCCCACTGTTGTGCAAGGGGGAGAGATAATAAAATGTAATTCTCTCTTGCCAGAGACAAGCAGGTAAAATGAACGCACACGGCTTCACTGGGACAGCACATTTTGTCATGGTTCAGGGTGCCATGGACCACATGTATACCATTCTGTAAGTGCTGCATGCCAACTCTGGAATAAAAATGGAATCCACTCACTCCACACCCAACTGATATGTGATCATAAGCAGCATATCATGCAGGGCAATGCTCAGTAACTTGGCAGCAGTCATGATGTCTTTATTCTGTGCCAGTCTGCTGTACCATCAGCATTTGAACACCACAGTAAATCTGAAGGTGGCTACTGGGCGATGAGGTTTATCTACCAACTGGTTCATGCCTCTGCTGCACAAATCACACACACATTGCTATGTGAATATAATGAAAGCCCCACAAAATGGCATCGAGCAGACCACCAGGGTGTCATAAGCAACACTTTTGCTTCCTGGACCACCTTGTAGTATTTTCCAGAACATGTGTCAATATTCGTCATGTTCTGCTGTGTCGTGAACACCTCAGTATCATGGAGGCATCAGGTGTATGGCAAGCAGAGGAGGATATTTTCCCTTTATGGCTGGGCTCCAGGCTCTGTTGTGCCATTCCTGACTCTTTCGCAGGCCAGATTCTCTTTAACCATGACTTTAAATGAGCGCTTTTTAAAATCTCATTGTTAATTGTGGAATGTTGCTGCATGTGAATTAGCTGCTCTGTTTCTATGCCTCACTGCAGCAACTTCACTGGCTGTTATATTGGCATTAACTGTCAATTGTCTTGGGACATCTTGAGAACAAGGTGCCAGTTCTTGCTTTACATGTGGTCTTAACATGAAACAGCAGAAAAAGGGAGCTTGGTTATAATGGAAACCAGCTATGAACCAAGTGCGTCTGAACTTGGCACAATGTAATTCCATCCTTTTACCAACTGGAGCACTGCAGTTCCTCAGTTTTGCATCTCCCAGTTATGCACAAGTCCATTGCCTATATTCCAACCATTCTTTGTGGCCCAATTTCATATATTTTGTTTTTTTATTTACAAATCTGCACAATAAATGATCATGACAAAAATTTTACAGCTGTGTACTTTCCATCATAGAGTCTGCCTTCTCGCGACTGTGGCTTCTTTGCACATTTTGGGTCAATGTTTTTCATTATAATTTTCAATGACAATGTTAATAACGACTTTTACTTTTGTAATTCAGCATTCTAATATTGAGCAATGTGAGCACCAAGCTTCTGCAAGTCACAAAATGAACTTGGCACAATGGGAGAAATATTTTCATTCATCATTTTTCTTCAAAAATGGAAATTTCCAATGTCTAAAATAGTAATTTAAATAAAATAAAACATGCTCCATGCTTAAATTTGTCCACCAATTTGTCAGTGTGTCTTATAATATTGTTAATATAGTTCTACTTGAAGATATCAACATTTCCAAAAGTTTAGGCTTGCACCTGATATTTTCAACCACATCTGTGACTCTAAGCTGAATTGTGCAGTATAAGCATATACTGTGGAACTAATTTCCCAAGGTGCACCAGCATTGTTCAGTCAACTGTCTTAATGGAATATCCTTTTTATAGCTTCTTTCATCTTCTACTTAAAGGTTTTCAACATTAGAAAAATAAATGGTAGAGGATAAATTTCAAGTCTTTTTCAGGTAAAATTTATATTGAGTGCCTCAGACAAATGCACAACATTTAAAAAGACAGACATTTACTCAATACAACTCCTCTAATGGGATAAATTGGTTCCCAATGATCTAGAGAGGAGGTCAGTGTTAGTCCTCAACCACATGAAGAAGCAGCCTTAGTAATAGCTGAAGAGTGCACTGGGGAAGTTGGAAACTGTGAATATAAATTTGTCATTTTCTCCTTCCTTCCCTGTAGAAGGCACAGTAAGGAGTCTCACAACATCAGGTTAAAGTCCAACAGGTTTATTTGGAATCACGAGCTATCGGAGTGCTGCTTCTTCATCAGGTGAATCACTCACCTGATGAAGGAGCAGCGCTCTGAAAGCTCATGATTCCAAATAAACCTGTTAGACTTTAACCTGGTGTTGTGAGACTTCTTACTGTGCCTGCCCCAGTCCTACGACGGCATCTCCACATCTTGCTTAAAGGCAGCAAGGCAAATAGCTGTATATAGTGCTGCCAATTATCTGCTCCTATGATATCTTTCCATGCCATGCTGACCATTGCCGCCCACATTTGTCTCAGACTATGACTCAAACTCTGAAGAAGTCACTCAAATGGGACATCAACCCTGAAGGAGCACCAGTGTTTGTTCTATTTTAACATGCCTAATCTTTTGAGGAAAGGTGTTCCAAATTTCTACCATTCTTGATGTAGAGAGAGCACTTTTGATTGTAATGGAGTAATGGATGCTGTGGAATTCAAGTCCCGAAGTGAAATAACTCCTCAGAGGTTGATGTCTCATCACCAGGTTCCCTTTTATTTACAAACTTATCACCTCTCCTAAGAGTGCTTCAGGTACAAAGTCAGGATCCGGCGTGCCAGTTGACCTGACACTCCTCATTATAAACACAGGAGTGACTCCCTGATTGGGCAGGCAATCAGGGAGCTCATACTCCAAGAGGCCCACCTCATGGACCTTTTTGAGATCATTACACAAAGCACAAATAAAAATCCCAGAATTAATTTTCATCAAAATTAACTTGGCTCCCAAAGGGAGTTTCAGATGTCACCTGGCCTTAAGGAGGCTTCTGATGGAGGCGACAGCCCACCCTCCGTGCCCAAGATCTAACTCCCTTCATTTACGGCCTCCCGCCCTCACCCTGTGAGCTAGAATCCGCCTGCCAACTTAAAAATTGAATGGTCACTCAAGAACCTTGACTGGGACAAGGGTGGGCTTCCTGCCCAAAACTCTGCCTGTCCCTGAGTGAAATCACTCCAAGGTTAGGGTGGCTGGAAACCCAGAGGGAGTCCTGTTTGTGCAATTTCACAGTCCCCATCTGCCTCAGAACCCACTCAGGCGGGAGGGGGTGAAATTCTGACCATTGGATCCTTTTCAGATTTGGTCACAGGCATGCTCGCTCTCAACAATAAATGCACCAGATACAAAATATTACATGAGGAGACATGAACCAAAAAGAATTCTCCTGCATAACCAGCCTTTTTGCGCTATCTTAGTGCCTTTAACAAAAAGTTTCAGACAAGCTTCTAAAAATGAACTTGAAAAACATGATCAACAGGGACCCTGGCACCTCGAATTAATTGGATGACATAATGGTGATGACGCCTAACACAGTGATTGCTAAGCTTTCCAGCAGCTGATTGTCAATGTGATGTTGCTGCATTAGGCAGAATATCTTCAAGTTCGCTTCCTATAAATAGAAATCATCACCATGGTGCCAGCAAATAAATGGCAGCCCCAAGAACCTGAACGTAGGACTAAATAAAAATGTTCTCAGACAATTATTTATGATTATTTTCAAGCCAGCAAGACTCAAACACAGAAACTTTGCAGGAGCTCCGCTGCTACCCTGGGAGATCTTGTGGTGCAGTGGTAACCTCCCTGCCTCTGAGATAGAAAATCTGGGTTCAAGCCCCATTTCAGGACTTGATGACTATGGACGGTACATTCATAACAAGGTCAAATTGGTTGATTATTAACCCTGTAAATCCTTCTGGTATGTCTATGGCAGATGGCAGAAGTGGAAGAAGTGCCTGATCAGCCATGCTTGATGTGGAGTGGCACCCCTTAAGCTATGGTGACAGGCTAGCAACCGGCTCTAGGAAAGGAACCGGTTATGGTAACAGAAATAAGCACATGCTTGGTCTGCCTCAAGTGTCACTACTTGTGGAAAAGCCTCCCGTCTATAACTGCATTCCCCACCTTAATGCGAAGCTCTGGCCATCTGCCAGGCACTTTGTTTAGTTGCATTTTAGATGTTATGAGAAAGCGGTTGCCTGTTGTAATAAAATCCCTACCATGCAGAAGGAGTCTATTTGGCCCATCTGCACTGACTTTTCGGCAGATCATCCAACCCAGTCCATTCATGTCTGCATGAGGGCAGTCCAGCGTGAATCACAACTCGTTTCCCAGTGCATGCACCGGGCGAGCAGACTTCCCAGGGGAGCTCAGGTGAGTGAAACACTCAGGGGGGAGAGGACATGCCCGGGCACAGTCCTCTGGTACTGCAGTGCCAGGGGCAGTGCCATGTGGAGGGGGTGGAGGTGGCAATGGGGGGTTCCAAGTTGATTATTGTGCACTGGGGTGGCCTTGAAAATTGGCACCTTGATCCTCAGGGGACTGAGTTGCTGACATGGCAGACATCACATTGAAAAACACAAAGGGACGGGTCAAACAGTCTATATCCAAGACAATAGGGCAGAGAAAGCTGCTGTTGCTGTCAGCAGCTTCAATGCCACTTTACCTGCCCGCTATTGACCTTTACCAATATCTGAGAAAATTCAGCCCAGTATGCTCAATTCTTGAGTGCACTTGATCCATGGCCTTCCAACATCTTGTAAGAAATCATTTTTTTCGATGCAGGCATTACCTGCAAGATGATGCCAGTGTTCCCCTAAACCTGCTTCCTTCATCTTTCTACGTGGTGGAGGTCGCAGGTTACTGGGTCACTGCCAAAGAAACATTAATGACCTGCTGCAGTGGATTCTACAGATGCTACACATTGCAGACGAGGCACACAGGTGCTGGATGTAATGGATGTTTTAGTGAGTGGCTGGCGTGCTGCTCAAGTGCTTCATTCCCGATGGTGTTGAGCTTTGAGTTTTGCTCTGGATGCACCATCCAGAGAATTGGAATATAATCCATCATGCCTTTAACCGGTGACTGGTCATTGTTAGCGAGGTGTTGAGATGGTGAAAATACCTTGTCAGTTATGGTAGTGCCAAATGACGCAATTGCTAAACATTTAGTTCAATTATTATAAAAATATGAAGAATTATTAGAATCTCAGAGTCATGTAAACAAAAATCTTGGCTTTGGTCGCCTTGACCAAAGCTTTCACCATTAGTGATAAGAAGCTGTTAGAGATCAGGGGCTGTGTGTATACATCATAGAATCATAGAATCATAGAAACCCTACAGTGCAGTAAGAGGCCATCTGGCCCATCGAGTCTGCACCAACCACAATCCCACCCAGGCCCTACCCCCTTATCCCTACACATTTACCCACTAATCCCTCTCACCGACGCATCTCAGGACACTAAGGGGCAATTTTAGCATGGCCAATCAACCTAACCTGCACATCTTTGGACTGTGGGAGGAAACCGGAGCACCTGGAGGAAACCCACACAGACACGAGGAGAATGTGCAAACTCCACACAGACAGTGACCCAAGCCGGGATTCGAACCCAGGTCCCTGGAGCTGTGAAGCAGCAGTGCTAACCACTGTGCTACCGTGCCGTACCGTACATCAATGTACATTCTGCTGCTTACTATCATATATATTTTTTCTACACTTTGTTTTGTATTTTTTATTCCAATTCATTCAAATCAAGTCCAATTCAGAGTCTCAACAAGTTGAGACATTTCCGATCCAAGTTGACAAGACAGGGTCTGCAACCCTTTACCCTGTCTTGGGCCTGATCTACATGAGCCAAGCTGATTGGAGTAGGCAGACGTCTCCGCCCCCGCCAAGGCTTGATCTCATTTGCATCTTAGCCAAAAGGCCGAGGATGACAGCACTGAATCTAAACCTGCAACAGGGACTGAAAGGTGACTTGTCGAACACCTTCACTGTTTGATGATGTACACAGTTTGAATGAAGTGGCATGAGAAAGAATTTTTTATTTGCCTCTTCTGACCAGTACTGTGGATAAAATATATATATTTTTAAGTCATTTGGGTTCTGCTTCAGTTTAATTCTGTTTGTTTTATTTTTCTTTGGGGTAAGTGCAGGACTTTTTGTTGCAACTTAACCTTTCCCTCAGAATTCAGATATGTTGCTGACATTTAATCGACTCACTGAAACAAAAAAATGTTAAATCTGACCATTCTGCATTATTATGCAAGTTTGGCAAATTCAACTCTAAAGGAAAGAATACACTGCTGTTATTTAAGGACTCTTCTCTCTTCAATTCTCTCGATGTTCTAGTTAGTGTTGCCTTTTCATTCTTTTATGTTGGCCTGCTTTGTATTCTTAGACTTCTAGTTTTAGTTCAGGACGCAATCAGATTTTTAAAATTATCAGTCCCAGAAATTCCTTTGCAAACAAAAAGCAAAAAGAATCCGGATCCAAAAGAGAAAATGCTGGAAAATCTCAGTAGGTCTGGCAGCATCTGTAAGGAGAGAAAAGAGCTGGCGTTTTGAGTCCAGATGACCCTTTGTCAAAGTTTTCAGATTCCAGCATCCGCAGTCATTTGCTTTTAAAAGAATCCAGGTGCTGGAAATTGGAAACCGTTCTATGATTGAGATTTCCAGAAGTTTATGTTTGCACATCTATTGGGGTGAAAATGATCTAACCTAGTGAATTAACAACGTTGTCCCATTTTCTTCTCATTGATGTCCACAGAATGATCACCCAAATTCCAGAGGTTAGTTTCCGAGTTTCACTTTTGCTTTTACTTGGTTTAAAACTAACAAACTTTGAAATATTTTTCAAGTCAATGGAAAAACTGAACAGTCGGCTGTCATGAATCCATTAGACGTCACTCCTGTGGATTAATTTTACTCTGCAGATTGAGTTAAAATGGGCAAAGCTGATATTGTGGTTATCAGGCCCAGTTCATTCATTCTGCAAAGATAACAATCTCTTTTGCTGTGCTCTGCATGTCATGATAATAATTGATTATAATGGTGGACCCCAGTATTAGACACAATATGGTACATTTGGTACTACATAGGGTCACCTGACCTGGGGTTGAAGGTCAGATAAGTACATGTTGGAGTAGATTGTAACAAGGCTGCAGATGTCTTGCAGTTGTGTGTACAAGTTATGAAAGTGTTGGTAATAACGGTAGTTCACAGCAGTGGCGTCGGTCATCCTATATCATAGAAACAAGACAGTGCACGGAAATATATCTTGTCCTGAAGGCGCTGACTTGTTTGAATGAAAGTTTTCTGTTATCCTCAAAGCAGTGTAAAAAGTGACAGAAGTCAGTGACTTAAGTAAGCCTGTCCCTTTCCTTTTTCTCTGTATAACTGGTGGGGTACCAATATTAATAGAACCCAAAAGAAGTTGGCTCAAGACCTGTACACAAACAATCTCTGGTCAGATCAGAGGATGCAATACACAAAGAATCATTGTATTTTAATAACATGGTTACTGGATTGGCTACTGGCACTGGGAGGCCTTCTGTTCGACATTATTGCAGAAGGCCCTGACGACAGTAGACATTTCTGGAAATTTGAGGTACTTCTAGAGAAAGAGCTTGTGCTGCGGGAATTATTGGTGCTTCTAAATAATCAGTGCCTGGAAATTCAGATGGCTTCCTGTCTGGCCAGATGAAGTTCGAGAATATGTGCTGCAGCTAAGTAGTGCTGAGGCACATTGGTCGCATGGAAACCAACTCTTGTAGCTTTTTAGATAGCACTTAACCATTAAATGAGCACTTATATTAGTGGTATTGTTTGGTCTCAGTTTTTATTGTGTTGCTGAAGAAAACCAATGTTAGTGCCAGAGCCAGAGGGGGATGTTTACAACATGCGATAATTCTTGCTGTGGACATTGTGACCAGTCTGTTATTCAAGACGGGGAGCCAAAAAATCTGAACAAAAAAGTACAGCAGAACATATGGACCGGGTGCGGAGAGTTCCTGCTCTTTGCCAAATCGCCTACTTGTTGTCAGCAAATATTGAGATTGTGTTTCCTGTACCCAAGCAACCAGATCCACAATAGGGAGCAATGGATGGATGGGCGAAGTGAAATGGAGGAAGCAGGGGGAGAGGAGATCAGGTGGCTTTGTCCCAGATCAAAGTTGGTATCCGACTTTTTGTGCTCTTTGATTCTTTCTCACCCTATCCATTGAATCGCTCAGCAGAATCAAACACAGACACAGCAGTTCTTTGTTATCATAGAAATCCTAGAGTGCAGGAGGCCGCCATTCGGCCCATCGCATCTGCACCGACCACAATCGCACCCCAAGCCTTATCCCCACAACCCCACACATTTACCCCACTAATCCCTCTAACATACACATCCCGGGACACTAAGGGGCAATTTAGCATGACCAATGCTAAAGCCGGAGTGTGGCGACGAGAGGATTTTCACAGTAACTTCACTGCAATGTTAGAAAGTTATGGGGAGAAGATGCAGACTCCATGCAGAGAGTGACCCAAGCCAGGAATCGAACCCGGGTCCGTGACGCTGTGAGGCAACAGTGCTAAGCACAGTGCGACCAGGCTACCCTTGGAATTCATGATGCGTGAGGAAAATGCCACCCCTTTTATCTTTAATAGTTATCTGAAGAGATGAAAAAATGGAACTATTAGAGTAAATAACACAAGGAATCAGAAGAGGGAGTGGGCTTTAATATTTTTGTCCTGCTGTAGTGTAGCACTGTCACATAATAACTAAGCTATTCAATTATCATCTGAGAAATGTAGATATCCTCACCAAGTATTGGAGAGATGAAAATAAACAAATAAAGTTATCTCACACAATACTTTAATTTGCAAAACTCAATCAAGTTCACTGAGAAACCCCTCTCCACATAGAGTGCTGAAACTATTCAAAGTTCAGGTGGGAACATGACCTGTCATAGGGGTGGCACAGTGGTTAGCACTGCTGCCTCACAGGGACAGGGACCTGTGTTCGATTCCCGGCTTGAGTCACTGTCTGTGCGGAGTTTGCACATTCTCCCCGTGTCTGCGTGGGTTTCCTCCGGGTGCTCCGGTTTCCTCCCGCACTCCAAAGATGTGCGTGCGGGTTATGTGGATTGGCCATGCTAAATTGCCTCTTAGTGTCAGGGAGATTAGCTAGGGTAAATGCATGGCATTATGGGGATAGGGTCCGGGTGGGATTGTGGTCAGTGCTGACTTGATGGGCTGAATGGTCTCCTTCTGCTCCGTAGGATTGTTACAGCGTAGAAGGAAACCATTTGGCCCCTTGTGCCTGCACAGCTCTCCGAATGAGCAACTCACCTCGTGCCATTCCCCGGCCTTCTCCCCATAACCCTGCACATTCTTCCTTTTCAGATAACAATCTAATTGCCTCTTGAATGTTTGAATGAACCTGCCTCCATCAGACTCTCAGGCAGTGAATTCCACACCTTAACCACTTGCTGCAGAAAAAAGTTTCTCCTCACATCATTTTTGCTCCTTTTATTAATTACTTTAAATTTGTCTCCTTTTGCTCTAATCCTTTCACAAGTGGAAACTTTCTATTCTGTCCAAATCAGTCATAATTTTGTCATTCTCGGGTTGGCAGGCTGTAACTAACAGGACATCACAGGGTCAGTGCTTGGGCCCCAGCTATTCATAATCTATATTCTCCCTCTCAACCTTGCCGCATCCTGACGATGCATAGGTCAGACTTTCGCCTGTTTCTTCAGCTAATTATTCCTGGAGCAGTTCGCCACTCTGTTGCCAGGGGCTTATAGCTTGATGGGCACCACACCATATCAAGCATAGCCATACTCTCACACACAGCACACGCACACTAATTAGCAACTTACCATGGCCAATCCACCTAACCTGCACACCTTTGGACTGTGGATGGAAACTGAAGCACTCAGCCAAAACCCACGCAGACATGGGGAGAATGTGCAAACTCCGTGCAGACTGTCACCCAAGGCTGGAATCGAACCTGGGTCTCTGGTGCTGAGAGTGTTAACCACTGTGCCGCCCACAAGCTATAATATTGTAATATTTCTAAGTTTGCTGATGATGCAAAACTAGCTGGGAATATCAGTTGTGAGGAGGATGCAAAGAGGCATCAAGGAGATTTAGATAGGCTAAATGAGTCAGCAAGAACGCTGTGAGGTCCATTTAATAGCATATACACAACTGTATGCAATTTTTGAGCATAACTTAAAGGTATCTCTGTAATTATCTTTGTGTCTCATGGATGTAAACATCATCTTTGTGATAGAATGCATTGAGGATATGAAACAATACGAGGGACCAGCTTGGTTATGATTACTGCAGTCAACATGAAATCTATTTCTAAGGAAGGATATAGTTGCCTTGAATATAATGAACGTTCACTAGATTGGCTCCTGGGATGAGGGGGTTCTCCTGTGCTAAGACGCTGAGTAAATTGAGCCTATTCTCTCTGGAGTCAAGAAGATTGAGAGGTGATCTCAATTAAGATTCTGAAGGAGTTTTATAGGGTAGATACTGAGGACTGGAGTTTTGGAGGTAGGAACCCAGAGATGAGAATGATTTCACATCCCATTCCCACCTGTCTTGAGACTGCCAGGGGGCAGGTGTTTCTCGGGGTTCAGGCTCTAAATGATCTGGAATCTGACCTACTGGGCCCTATTTTACCATTTTGATTCTAAATGCTGGGCGGACTTGAAACTGGGAGTGTTTCAGATCCGACTTCTAGACCTGTTCTCAGACGCCCCCATACGCACTCTGCCTGCAAAAATATCAGCGATTCTGAACTGCGCTGTAGAAGCTTATGGGCGGGGCTTAATGCGCCCGAAACCCTGCAGCTCCGATTGGCGCCTCCAACTGTGCATGCGCAGAACAAAAATTGATAGAATGTGGCTCCCCTGCCACATCACTCCCAGGCCAGATAATGCCTCCTCCTGGCCCCACAGACATTGCCCCACCCCTACATCATTACTGACCCCCCCCTTATCCCGTACCCACCCACCACCCAGACCGATTGCGAGCCCCTCCCCCCTTTCCCCCCACCGATTTCAGGCAGAATGGTAGCGGATCCTCCTTCCCTCTCACTGATCACAGGCAGAGTGGCAGCGGACCCCCTTTCCCCCTAACCGATCTCAAGGAGAGAACCATCGGACGCTCAGCACTTACTTCCTCACTAGCTGGAGCGCTCGAAACCTCAGCACCGGTGCCCCACAAGGCTGTGTTCTCAGCCCCCTACTATACTCCTTATACACCTATGACTGCGGCCAAATTCACCTCCAATTCGATTTTCAAGTTTGCTGACGACACCACCGTCGTGAGTCGGATCTCAAACAATGATGAGACAGAGTACAGGAATGAGATAGAGAATCTGGTGAACTGGTGCGGCAACAATAATCTCTCCCTCAATGTCAACAAAACAAAGGAGATTGACATCGACTTCAGGAAGTATAAAGGAGAACATGCCTCTGTCTACCTTAACGGGAATGAAGTAGAAACCACTGTAGTGTGTCAGATATCAAACAATGACGAGACAGAGAACAGGAATGAGACAAAGAATCTGGGGAACTGGTATGACAACAATAATCTCTCCCTCAATGAAGAAGATTGCCATCGAATTCAAGAAGTATAGAGGTGAACATGCCCCTGTCTACATCAATGGGGATGAAGTAGAAAGGGTTGACAGCTTCAAGTTTTTAGGTGAGCAGGTCACCAACAACCATCCTGGTCGCCCCCCCCCTCTCCCCACCACTACCACCACCCACCCGCCCCGCCCCCACACCCGCCCCCCATCCCCCCCCCCCAATGCCAGCACAATAATTAAGAAAGCCCACCAATGCCTCTACTTTCTCAGAAAACTAAGGAAATTTGGCATGTCAGCTACGACTCTCACCAACCTTTACAGATGCACCAAAGAAAGCATTCTTTCTGGTTCTTTCACAGTTTTGTATGGCTCCTGCGCTGCCCAAGACCGCAAGGAACTACAAAAGGTCATGAATGTAGCCCAATCCATCACGCAAACCAGCCTCCCATCCATTGACTCTGTCTACACTTCCCGATGCCTCATAAGAACATAAAGAACATAAGAACTAGGAAAAGGAGTAGGCCATCTGGCCCCTCGAGCCTGCTCCGCCATTCAATAAGATCATTGCTGATCTTTTTGTGGACTCAGCTCCACTACCCGCCCACTCACCAGAACCCTAAATTCCTTTACTGTTCAAAAATTTATCTATCCTTGCCTTAAAAACATTCAATGAGGTAGCCTCAACTGCTGGGCAGGGAATTCCACAGATTCACAACCCTTTGTGTGAAGAAGTTCCTCCTCAACTCAGTCCTAAATCTGCTTCCCCTTATTTTGAGGCTATGCCCCCCTAGTTCTCGTTCCTTGCCTCGGCAAAGCATAATTAAGGACCCCACGCACCCCAGACATTCTCTCTTCCACCTTCTTCCTTCGGGAAAAAGATACAAAGTCTGAGGTCACGTACCAACCGACTCAAGAACAGCTTCTTCCCTGCTGCTGTCAGACTTTTCAATGGACTTACCTTGCATTAAATTGATCTTTCTCTACACCCTAGCTATGACTGTAACACTACATTCTGCACTCATTTCCTTCTCAATGAATGGTATGTTTTGTCTGTATAGCGCGCAAGACACAATACTTTTCACTGTATGTTAATACATGTGACAATAATAAATCAAATCAAATCAAATCATGTCTGTTTTGTGCCGAATCTGGATGGGGGAACACAGTGGTAAAGGGGGAAGTGCCGGTAAAGTTGGGCATGCAGCCCATTAAGTCAATTTAAATGCATGCAAATGCATTTAAATTGCCGTCGCGTCCGTTTCGGGCATGGTCCTAATTGTGGCCATTTTCGGGCCTTGGTAAAGGGGGAACCGGCATGGAGGCAGACGTGGAGCGCGCTACCCGCCTCACGCCCGACTTTACCAATTTTCCACGCCTGAAAATGGGCCAACTTGATCGTAAAATCTGGCCCACAGTCTCCAGCAACACGTCCAAAGTGAAAATGTAGTTGGGCAAGAACATGGCAGATGGAATATAATGAGGAAAAGTGTGAAGTTATCCACTTTGGTTGGAAAAATGGAAATGTACAGTGTTTCTTAAATGGTGAGAGATTGGAAAACATTGACGTTCAAAGGGACCTGGATATCCTTGTTCATAAGTCAATGAAAACTAACATGCATATGCATTTAGGAAAACAAGTAGTATATTGGCCATTCTTGCAAGATGAGGTGAGCACAGGAGTAAAGAAGAATTGCTACAGTTGTAGAGAGCCTTGGTGAAATTGCACCTGGGTTATTGTGTATCTAAGGAAGAATATCATTGCCATAGAGTGAGAGCAACAAAGGGTCACCAGATTGATCCCTGGAATGCTAGGATTGTTGTAGGAGAGATTAAGAAGGTGGGGCCTGTATTCTATGGAGGTTAGAAGAATGAGAGGTGATCTCAAAGCATGCAAAATTCTTACAGAGCTCAACAGGATAGATGCAGGAACGATGTTTCCCCTGGTTGGGGGAGGGGTCTAAAACCAGGGGACACAGTCTTAGAATAGAGGTAGGCCATTTTGGATTGAGATGAGGAGGAATTTCTTCACTTAGAGGGTAGTGAGTCTTTGGAATTCTCTACCCCAGATGGCTGTGGGGTAGTTATTAATATAAGCAAAGCAGAGATAGATGGTAAGATTTAACGTATCAAGGGATAATGCTGAAAAAATGGCTTTGAGGTAGAAGAACAGCCATGATCGAGATGAATGAACAGATTTGAGGGGCTGAATGGCCTACTTCTGCTCCTATTTCCTCTGTTCTTATGAGTTTTCTCAACTTTACTTAAAGGTAGGAACCAAACAATAAAAGATAATGTGAAAAGAGAGAATGTTTCTATTTTTAGAAACCAACTGAATGAATTTGTTTGCCTTGTGATGCAGCAATACGTTGACAGTTATGTGAAAATGGAAAAACAGCAAGGTAGATGATGGTGTTTTGACAAGGGGGATAATTTTCTCAAAGCAAAAACCTCTACTGTAAACCACGAACAATAATCAAGGAAGTTGTTAGTGGTAAAATACGTAAGATGTAGAATAGAATGCTATGTAAAGCTTTTCAAGGCTTAAGGAAGAAGAGTATAATTTACTCCTTAGAAACATCTCTGCAGCAAACCATGAATAATAGTTGCTGAAAATGTGTCATTTATTTGGTACATAATGTACAAACAACAATTGTATAATATGTAACTTCTATTACAATAAATTGGAAACACTAGAACTACAGGTTGTTTCACTGTGGATGTCCTGTTGGGTAAAATGCCTAATTTTAAACAAACGAGCAGGTATTTGTCCATTTGGGGGAAAAAAACCCGAACTGTTAAGTTTTGTGGTTCCCGGAAGTCAGAAATTATTACACTTTAAAACACAAATATTGGAGCTGACATGGGATGTATTTCTCACATCTCATCATTTGTTACAGAGTGATGCATTGTTTGTTACATAGACTGTAGTGTGGTACTGACTGATGTGGATCCTTACATGTACATATACGTAACAATATAGCTCCTAAGTCTTGAAATAATATCACAATGTAAACCTTACTTAGAACAATATTTATCACAGATACATCAAACCGTCTTGCATAACTTTTTTATGTAGACGTGTAATTCATTCTATTCAATTTAATATTACCCAGATCAACATTGCCTATCGACATATCCTTTAATTCTATTCTCCCTCATGTTTTTATCTAGCTTCCCTTTAAATGCAGCTATGCTATTCACCTCAATCACTCCAAATTGTAGCGATTGCCACATTCTCATCTCAGAACACCTCATCTGAAGGTCAGCACCTCTAAAGGAAGTTTGTCCTGATATCTGCATTCATCTAGTTCCAGCATCTGGAGCATCCCTGGTTTTAATTGCTCCACCACATTGGTGACCATTTCCTTCAGCTACTTAGGCACTAAGCACTGGAATTCCCTCCCTACACCTCACCACCCCTCAACCTCACTTTCCTCCTTTATAACCTCTCTTAAAACTTATTGCTTTGACCATGCTTTTGGTCATCTGACCTAATATATCCTTGTTTGGCTTGGTGTCATAAGTTGCCTTAGGTTGTGAAGCACCGTGGGATGTTTTATTATATGAAAATTATTTTTAAATAGGGTATTGTTGGATGTATTTCTGACCATCTCCTATTTATGGCCTTTAGTTTAGACTCCCCGACAAGAGTCATATACCCTTCGTAATTTAAACATCTCTCAGTCTTTACTCGAGAAAAGTCCCAAGTTGTTCAGTCTTCCCTAATAATTATACACTCTTTATTCCGGGTAGTTTTGATTTAATTTGATTTATTGTTGTCACACCTATTGGGATACAATGAAAAGTATTGTTTCTCACGCGCTATACAGACAAAACATACCATTCATAGAATACGTATGGGAGAAGGAAAGGAGAGGGTGCAGAATATAGGGGCTGATTCTCCCAGCCCACTGCATTGCTTTTGCAGCGTAGCAGGCTGGGAGACTCAAGCAGAGGCCGTTAGCTCGACCTTTTACATAAGAACATAAGAAATAGGAGCAGGAGTAGGCCATCTAGCCCCTCGAGCCTCCTCCGCCATTCAATAAGATCATGGCTGACCTGAAGTGGATCAGTTCCACTTACCCGCCTGATCCCCATAACCCCTAATTCCCTTACCGATCAGGAATCCATCTATCCATGATTTAAACATATTCAACGAGGTAGCCTCCACTACTTCAGTGGGTAGAGAATTCCAGAGATTCACCACCCTCGGAGAGAAGAAGTTCCTCCTCAACTCTGTCCTAAACTGACCCCCCTTTATTTTGAAGCTGTGCCCTCTAGTTCTAGCTTCCTTTCTACGTGGAAAGAAGCTCTCCACCTCTACCCTATCCAGCCCCTTCATTATCTTATAGGTCTCTATAAGATCCCCCCTCAGCCTTCTAAATTCCAATGAGTACAAACCCAATCTGCTCAGCCTCTCCTCATAATCAACACCCCTCATCTCTGGTATCAACCTGGTGAACCTTCTCTGCACTCGCTCCAAGGCCAATATATCCTTCCGCAAATAAGGGGACCAATACTGCACACAGTATTCCAGCTGCGGCCTCACCAATGCCCTGTACAGATGCAGCAAGCTATCTCTGCTTTTATATTCTATCCCCCTTGCGATATAGGCCAACATCCCATTTGCCTTCTTGATCACCTGTTGCACCTGCAGACTGGGTTTTTGCGTCTCATGCACAAGGACCTCCAGGTCCCTTTGCACAGTAGCATTTTGTATTTTTTTTCCATTTAGATAATAATCCAATTTGCTATTATTTCCTCCAAAGTGAATAAACTCGCATTTGTCAACGTTATACTCCATCTGCCAGATCCTTGCCCACTCACTCAGCCTGTCCAAATCTCTCTGCAGACCTTCTACACCCTCCACACGATTCACTTTTCCACTTATCTTTGTGTCATCTGCAAACTTTGTTACCCTACACTCAGTCCCCTCTTCCAGATCATCTATATAAATGGTAAATAGTTGAGGCCCCAGTACTGATCCCTGCGGCACGCCACTAGTTACCATCTGCCAACCAGAAAAGCACCCATTTGTTCCGACTCTCTGCTTCCTGTCGGATAGCCAATCCCCAATCCACGCTAACACCCTACCCCCAACTCCGTGTGACCCAATCTTCTTCAGCAATCTTTTGTGAGGCACCTTATCAAACGCCTTTTGGAAATCCAAAAACACCGCATCCACCGGTTCCCCTCCGTCAACTGCACTAGTCACATCTTCATAAAAATCCAACAAGTTCGTCAAGCACGACTTTCCCCTCATGAATCCATGGTGTGTCTGCTTAATCGAACCATTCTTATCCAGATGGCCTGCTATTTCTTCTTTAATGATGGATTCCAGCATTTTCCCAACTACAGACGTTAAGCTAACCGGCCTGTAGTTACCCGCCTTTTGTCTATTTCCTTTTTCAAACAGCGGCGTAACATTAGCCGTTTTCCAATCCGCCGGCACTACTTTTACAATGAAAGGTGCAGGGAAACCAGTTTACACACACGCCAGTGTGAACATTGCATTTAAATCCCCATTGTGTAGCAATGGCCTCCAACTTGAAAACATTTATGCGGACAATAGAAGTAATTGATCACGTGGTCACATGATCAAAACTAACTTTAGATAATGAAACTTATTATTCCTAGAACCAGGCAGAGACAGGGCAACCTGAAAACCATCAGGACAAGAGGGACCAGCACTCCAGCAAGAAGAATAGAATCCTGCCTAACAATCAGTCATCTCAGACAGTGCAAGGGGGGAAAATTTGTTTTCATCTGCAAAAAATTTGCCTTGACAGAAACTTGGCCATAGCCTTATCTGAAAATCTCGAGACTTTGAAATTCCATTCATCTAAAGAGAACCACAAGGTAGAACCTATCCAGGCCTGCATCACAATGGACTATTTAACCATGTGATTTGATTCATATTATTCTGTTAATAATTTAGCGACATGTTTTGTGCACCAGAATCCATCTCTACTTTTGTGTGTGTGTGAGAAAGAGTGCGTGTGCTTGTTTGCGGGCGTGGGCATTTCGGTGCAGGTGCGGACGTTTCTTCATGGGCACAGATGTTTCTTCGTGGGGCAGACGTTTGTTTGATTGCGTCCCAAACAACATCCAAACAACATCCAATAATATATAGCTTGAGCTAAATCCAACAAAAAATTACCACCCACAGGTTATTTGTCCACATTTGGAAAAACTGTCTTCAGTTTTAGTGAAGGAATAATCTATTCGAGTTTCGGATTTTAAACAGCAACCTTTCAGTAATAACTTGTTTTTGGGAGAACCTGCTTTCTACAGCTGGGTGTCTCTATGACAACTTCTATTGTGTCCCTTTCTCCAGTTATTGTGCTATGGATATATCATTCTTTCCCTTTGATGTTACCCACCCTGTGGACCCACATTTTAGCATACAAGTGCCAATTCCCTTATCTCTCCACTTTGAAATCACCTCCTCTATCCACCAGTGTTTCCTCCCTAGATACAGGTAAATACTTGTTTTTTGTAGTGGTATAATAATTTGAATATCAGAACACCCCTTCAGACAACTGCCCTTTTATCCACTTTATGTTATTCCAATTTCATTTTTCAGTCTTAATTTTCTTCAATTCTTAACAATGGTCAAAGCCAAAATGCTAAACTATCATTCTTTCAGATAACGATTCACTTGTACATTTGTAGAACCTTTTGTTTTACATTTCAAAACCTCTCGACCCTCTGCTTGTGGCCATTATGTGATACAGCACTTCCAGACTTGAACGATTCTCTGACAAAAGGAAAGCATTTTTCTGTTTTTAACAACAGTCATAAGCAATGGGGAAAATTTTGATTAATACAAAATCCTCGGCAAATATTGTTCTACCCTTCAGAGTTCTGTGGATTATTGTAACAATACAAAAGTTGTCCATACAAACTTTGGATTATTGCTTGCAAACTACTATGGTTTCCTTGGACGATTGTTACATTATGTATCACTAACAGAAACGTGTTGCCACGGTGCTGATTTGACAACAAAGTGACACGGCATATGTCAAGGCTGCACTGTGTCCTTCAGGTTAAGAAGGGAAGAGAATTACATGGTGGATTACAAGGATGTGGTGAGAATTAATAAAGAAGGTTTTTGCAGGGAAAACAATTGAAAAAAAAGGAATGTGAGCATACAACATCTACACTAACAGTTTACTACACTTAAATAACGCATTCTTGAATAATGCACTTAAATATGAAGAGGTAAACCATTTCACAAATAAGAATATATATATATATATATATATATATATATATATATCACTAATATGAGGAGTTGAGACCAAATGTAGCCTTCAGTTAACATGGGATTAGTGGATGCGGGATAACTGGATCAGGTCACACATTGTAATGCAGTTCCTATTCTGAAATCATACCTTTAGACATGTATTTTTTATATTTCCATTATAAATTATAAATGCTTGTAATTCCAGCTTCCTGTATTTGGAGTTTTTGTTTTAAATCAATATCTAGAACTAGAAGTTCTCCAAACATCACAGGTGAAGTATTTGAGGGAAGTAATTTAATCCACCTAGTTCAACCTTCCAAAGATGCCTACAATCTCCTTCCACCCCTCACCCCCCACCCCTGCCACCCCCCATCCGCACTCCCACTCAATCCTAATCACACCATTCAACTGTAGCCAGAATATTTATTTGCCTGAAAAGGCAAGACAGAGACGGATGGGCCCATAGTTTTCTGCTAGTAGTTGGCATGCCATTTTCCCGCATGATCCCATCTCCAGGTTATTGTCATTCAGGCAGAATCAGGGTGGTGGTGGTGGTGGGGTGGGTGGGGGGTAGTGATGACAGCCCTTCCGTAACATAGCTTATTAGGCCAATTGATGAACCTAGTGTGGCCATTCCCAGTTGCAGGTGGAAATATTCCAGATGAGTTAAGGCTGAAATATGGGTGAGAGATGGAGGTGACCTCTCAGCAGTAGGCCTCCGACGGTGGGTCTGCAGATGGGTCGGTGCTGGAGGCCCTCCTGTAATACAGGCAAAATACTGTGGATAGGTGCTCTGACGAAGGGTCATCTGACTCACAATGTCAGCTCTGCTCTCTCTCCGCAGATGCTGTCAGACCGGCTGAGATTCTCCAGCATTTTCTGCTTTTCCGCTGGAACCCCTCCTATTTGGAGCCCAATTGCCATCCTTAATTAGATGATGAGTGCACATCCTGGCCATTATTTAGCTGACTCCCTTGGACACCAGGCACTAACAAGGTGCAGGGTTGAGACCTGGAAATACACCCGAGGTTGGGATCCTGACCCAGATTGAAACACACTTGTCAAAGTGCCAAGAGGCTGCCACAAGAGCGAGGTACTTTATCATTTCCTTACCTGCAACAGCAAAGTGCAGCTATTTCTGTGCTGGAGGGTCTCCCAATGGTCTTCTATCTTTGAAAGCTCACCTACCATTCTTAATTGGCCTGACCATTAATTGGCCAATGTTTTCCAATATCATGTCGGGTGACTGTTGTTGACATGCTGTAGGGTCGGGACCTGGATTTGACCCCAACATTGTGGCCTCATCCCCAGAAGGAAAATTGTGGCCTTACTCTCCGCTATCATCCCCAGGGGATCATTCCAGTTACTCCCATAAAGAAGTTTTTCCTGACGTCAATACTAATTTTGCCTTTTAGTTTTTAACTCAGAACTACAGTTATATTTCTAGTATTACGAATGAAGCAGAGAATGTTTCAATGAGGTTAAAAATGTCACATTGAAAGAAAAGAATGACTTTCCTTTATATATTACGACCTCAGGACATTTCAAAGCGCTTTTCAAAGCCCTTTCAAATGTAGTCACTGTGTTAATGTAGGAAATGTGGCAGCCAATTTATACAAAACAATCTATACAAACAATTGTGTGAAAATGATCATAAAGAAAATGATTCTTTATTGAGGCTGAATGAGTATTGGCCAGGACACAGGGGAGAACTCCACTACTCTTCTCTGAAATGTGGGCATCACGGTGGTACAGTGGGTGGCACAGTGGTTAGCACTGCTGCCTCACAGCGCCAGGGACCCAAGTTTGATTCCTGGCTTGGGTCGCTGTCTCTGTGGAGTCTGTACGTTCTCCCCGAGCCTGTGTGGGTTTCCTTCGGGTGCTCCGGTTTCCTTCCAGAGTCCAAAGATGTGCGAGTTAGGTGGATTGGCAATACTAAATTGCCCCTTAGCGTCAGGGGTAAATACATGGGATTATGGAGATAGAGCCTGGGTGGGATTGTGGTCGGTGCAGACTCGATGGGCTGAATCCTTTTGCACTGTAGGATTCTTTGATCTATGAAATAATGCCATGATGCAGACTGAGCCCTGGTTTAAAATTTCATCTGAAATTCAACACCTCCAACAGTGAACAGTACCTCAGAATCAAATCATAGAATCATCGAGTTCAGAAGGGGCCCTTCGGCTCATCATGTCTGCACTGACGCATGAGAAACACCTGAACTTCCACCTAATCCCATCTACCAGAACTTGGCCCATAGCCTTGAATGTTATGACCTGCCAAATGCTTTTCCAGGTACTTTTTAAAGGATGTGAAGCAGCCTGCTTCTATCATCCTCCCAGGCAGTACATTCCAGACCGTCACTAGCCTCTGGGTAAAAAAGTGTTTCCTCACATCCCCCTAAGCCTCCTGCCCCTCACCTTGAATCTATGTCTTTTATCATCCCAACCTATCAAACTGGATTATTATGTGCAAAGGTCTCTTGTGGGGGGAACTTGAACTCACAATCTTATGAAACAGAGGTGAGAATGACACCATGTGAGCCATAACCAATACATTGATGATGATGTCTGATGAAACAAGAAAGTACAGTAAGAAGTCTCATAGAACCAGGTTAAAGTTCAACAGGTTTATTTGGAATCATGAGCTTTCGGAGCGCTGCTCCTTCATCAGGTGAGTGCAGCAGTCTGAAAGCTCGTGATTCCAAATAAACCTGTTGGACTTTAACCTGGTGTTGTGAGGCTTCTTACTGTGCCCACCCCAGTCCAATGCCGGCATCTCCACATCAAAACAAATAAGAATGAACAAGGCTGGTGATATGTCATCCATTAGAATAATTTAAAATGGTTCTATTCAAAAGGAAAGTTGTCTTAGTTTTATCCTGACTAAGGAGGAGGAGATTTATTCACAGAGCCTTAAGAAACTGTTAGTACGTAAGTTGTTTACTGCATAACATTATCAGAACCTATGGCATGAAGGTAAATATAATTGCACAGCACCTAATTCAACATGTTAAAATACATTAATTTGATTAAATAGTACAACATATTACTTACAAAACACAAACAGGCCATTTGGTTCAACAAGTCAATGCTAGTACTTTAGCTCCACACAAGAATACAAGTAATATGTTACCTTGTAGTCTGATTCTGCAAATTCTGTAGCCTCTACCTGGTCTTCACAAGGTCTATTACCAAAGACTATTTAGGGAAAAATTGGAACGAATTGCACAAAAGCAGAATAATTTCTGCGGTAAATGTATTGGACATTTAAATTGTGAGCTTATCTTAAATTAGCAATTTAAAATTAGACAGTTTTTTTTGTGTAAAATCGTACATTTTGCAAGTCCACCGTACTTCTTGGTTGCAGTTTTTAAACGGAGCAGCTTGCTAAGCTGGTTTATCATAATGCAAATTAGCCAACACTATCCCCAGGCAAAGTGAGTCATTATTTCTCTTCAAGCACAGGGCAGCTACTTTCTAATAAAGTGAAAGATGGAATCATTTGTGGTCAACAGCAGCTTAGAAAAATGCTACTGTTTACAGGTCAACTCAGAGACTCGTCTGTAATTCCTGCATGGGGCAGCCTGTGAATAATTGTCTTATTTGTACATTACAAATCCAGGCTTTCTCCATTCATAACTACACAAATACAATCTATGCTGTGTTTATTAGGATTAGAGACTTAAAAATCTATGCTCAGAAGTGATGCCGTGAGGTTCTTGTATCAAATACACAATTGTATGCAATTTTTGAACATAATTTAAAGATATCTCTGTGAATTTGAGTCTCATGGATGTAAATGTCACATTTGTGATAGAAGGCATTGAAGAAATAAAGCAATTTGAGACGGTTATGATCACCACAGCCGACATGAAATCTATATCTAAGGAATAATATACTTACCTTGGAGGCGATATAGTGAAAATTCACTTGTTTGGTTCTTAGGATCAGAAGGAAATTGAAATACAGAAAATTCTAGATGGCCTTTATAGGGCAGATACTGAGGACTGGATTTTCAGAAGCGGGAACTGGGAGATGAGGCTAATCCCATGTCCCATTCCCACCTTTGTCTTGAGACTGCCGGGAAGAAGGAGTTCCTGGGGGTCCAGGCCCCAAGTCGTCTGGAACTGAGCATGCTGCCGCCAGTACAAGACCAAAGTTGGAAGCGAGGTTGGGCTGAGCCCAGAGTGAACAGGTTAAAAGGCCAACATCTACATATGGTTGAACTTTCTGACAACTTTAAAACTCCACCCCGCCCTCACTGTACCTCCTCAACCATTATCCACTTTACGAACAGAACTCACATGCCCTATCATAAGAGTTGGAAGCTACTGAACAGCCCATATAACTCCCCAAGTAAACAAATAGGTTCTTCAAAGCAACTGTGGTATCAAAGTTAAGCACTTTTCAAACAATTAGGCAATTAGTTACAGCCAAGATGCCAGAAAACTCTCTAAGTAAATTAGATTTCAGAACTGCTATCTCAATAGATGGCTAGGCTGAATAAATAAAAGTAATGGGAATAATTTGATAGCGTGTAATGCACAATATCTTATTAACTAGATAAACATATTTTTTTAACTCATCTGAAGGCTTTTCCACTTTTACAATGTTGAGGTTTTACTTGACAACTTGCCAGTTAGAGGCAGCAGCAACATGGCAAACACATTTTTAATGGGTAGTTACATCTTCCAATCACAGCAATGTCATGAATCACCTTAATGCACACATATATAACTCAGGCTATAGCATTTCACGATGACTTATGAAGGAGGCAAAGCCATTTTATTTTTTAAAAAACTTATCTCACCTCCAATCCACGGTTCATGTCTCCACACAGCGGGTGTAAAATCCAGATTCATAACCCCTTTGACTGAGGAACTATCTCCTCATATCTTTGGATCTTTGGAATGATCTATTCTGCAGGACTGCGGATGCTCAGCAGTTGAATATACTTAAGGTTGAAGTAGAATTTTGGTATTTCGGGGAATCATGAGGATGTGAGGAATGGGCGGGAAAGTAGAGCTAAGGCATAAGATTTGTCACGACTATATTGTATGGTGGAGCAGGCTCAATGGGCCATATATTCCACTCCTGCACCCATTTCTTATGTTCCTACTATTGTGCATATCCTGCAAGGAAGCAAAATCAGTTGATTTCCTTTCCTGTAGAAAACCACATTCTTCAAAGCACCCATTCCAGTCTCTTTTTCAGTTTAACATATTGCAGATGGAGAGATTTAGTTAACAAATGGCAACATAGTTTCCATTTTAAATTAATATTTTTCATTTAACTTTTTAATTACATGAAACGGAGTGGTTATAAACAGAATATACAAGGAGGAGGATTGGAATGCAATATATATTCCCCTAGCACTGCTGATCATAACTCATTCACAATTATCAGATCAGATTGTGTATCAGTTGCAAATCACAGCCCACACAGTTTCTCATTATGTATCCTCAGGATAAAGAAATCACCCAAAGAAATACATTGTGGTATCCCGGAGTCAAAATAAATTCTAGAATGAATTCAAGAGTTATTATTCATTAACTGTGGACTCCAACATGAAGTTTCAAATTTAATTATGCAGGACCTACTAATAACTTACAGTAAGTTACAAAGTCCCCCACATATTTAGTTATATCTATTGCAGCTGCAATTTTCAAGGTCTGCAACTTATATATTATGGCCTCAGCATGCACCACCAGTATGTCCTCTTCATGTGAATCAACTTGACTAGAATGCCTGACAGATAATCTAACCAAGTTTACTAATTGTGTTTCACTTTGTCAATGTCAAGTAAGAAATCACCTCCCTATATAGTGATGCTATCTCCTATCAATGTAACCTAGGTGAGTGATTCATAGCATTTCTCTTCGTTTTGGCAAGGTGCTTTTGTGATCCAGGAATAAACTTCCCCACAACATTTTTCTGTCTTTACTTCCTGCATTTTTGTTTTCTTTTCCTGTGCCTCAGTCACCCCTGCCCTACTCCTTTAGTCAGATTTGCCCTATCTCCACTAAAGTACAAACCTTCAATGGTTAATGTTTGGGCTTAGAGAACAGCATTCTACATGGCCTAGAATTTGCAGTCCGTGATAAAGCAAGGCCAAGGGTACTTGCAGCTAGAAATCATAGAAATAGAAATCATAGGATCCCTTGGTGCAGAAAGAGGCCATTCAGCCCATCAAGACTGCACCAATAACAATCCCACACAGGCCTTATCCCTGCAGCCACACGTATTTACCCCGCTAGTCCCCTGACACTAAAAAGCAATTTAGCATGGCCAATCAAACTAATCTGCACATTTTTGGAGTATGGGAGGAAACCATAGCACCCAGAGGAAACCCACGCAGAAACGGAGAGAACATACAAATTCCACACAGACAGTGACCTGAGGGTGGAATTGAACCCGGGTCGCTGGCACTGTTAGGCAGGTGTGCTAACCACTGTGCTGCTGACTTTGAATAAAACCTCGCTGAGAGATCTGGTGAGATCCAGTGAGAGATAACGAGAATTTTAACTTTCACACCATGAAATTGATTGCAGCATTAATTTATGGGGATTCCCAGCATAGAGGAAGAGTGATGTTCATCAAGCTGACCAAGGTGCCAATCGCGTTTAATAATTCCCACAGGCTGCCTACCAGCAAATGAGAAAATTCTAATGTCAAATAACTTAAAAAAATTTACCTGGAGCAAAATAAAGATTGGGATATATACACGAGATGAAGGTTGAAACTGAAAATCATGAAAAAAATTTCTTTAGAAGTCTTAAACATCTGACAATGGAGATATTTCATAACACTTCACAAATATATGATTACATTTTCAAGGTTATCAGTTGTTCAATCTCAGTGTTGGGTTGACAGTGCAGCCTATAGGCGCATCTTCAAACTCCTGCTAAATCCAAGTCTAGACGTTTATTAAAGGTAAAGAAAATATATACTGCATTGGTTTATACCAAGGATAAGGGAATACCTAAGTAATACATGCTACGTCATACTTAATCTCCATTTAAAACTGGAAAAATAGAGAAAACAATTCAACGTAAAAGTCAAGTTTAAAAAAAACTGATCAAATAAATACTGACAGATTAGACAGTGGGCTAGCAATTAAAAACATTCGAACATTATACGCTTAGGTTACAAACGTATCCCCAAAAGTCAGAAGTGCAGGAAGTAACAACATAGATTACTATAGGCTTGCAATGCCTGTGTCACATGCTTGTGAACATATGAGGAATGTGGACATTTTACTTTTAAAAAGCAACATGGAACATGGACAATTTACCTCAACAAAATGGGCTTCAGGAAATCAAGTGACCTTCTTTCATATTTTATGCACAGACGGGGAAAGACATATGTCTGGCCATTTCTCTGGAAAGTCATTCAAATAAACCAACTTTTTTGAGGGCATTCCACTTAGAGAATGCAACCGATCATTTGTGGAGTTAACATACAGAAAGTGAAATACAATAGTTGTCCAGACTTGGTGTCTGCAAGTTTGGAAGTCCACAAAGATGGATGTCAAGAAAACCACTTTATCATCAAAAGGCTCAATTGGCTGGAATTTGTTCCCCATTGTGTGAGAATTGCTTATGTGTCATCAAAAAATTGTGTGGACAGTAGGAACACCGAAGTGGTGGTCACATGACTGAAACTGGTCTGTGATAGGAAACATCTTACTAATCGACAAGTACAGAGTAGGCCAATCAGCCTATGGGACAACAACTGCAGAGGGAAGACACCTCATCCAGAAATAAACAACCCTGCCTAGAAACATATCACAATCAGAGAAGTGAGGCTTTTTTTTTTGCCTGTAGATATCTTCACTACAGAGGCTCAGCTAAAATTTTGGCTTGAGCAAGGCCATGAACAGAAGTACTGAGCTGCTGTGAGTACATCGCCAAACATTTCCAACCTTCATTGTCTTTAGTGCACCAGGTCTTAGGTCTTTCGGTCTGCAATGTTTCCAGCTACCATCTTGGGAAATAATAGCAAGATTGACTTTTTGGACTCTGGAGGAAAGACTCATTGGACTCTCTTGCTATGATTACATTTTGGGTGTTGACCAAATAAATACTTATTCTTCCTTCTAATTTATAGCTACAAAAGAAAGACTACTTTGTGTCTTCTTGAAAATCACAGCACTCAAGGAGTTAAAACATTTCCTTAAGAACACATCTTTTTGTGGTTAGTTGAGAGATAGAAAAGTGGGGCAGGAGGGAGGGAACCAATTCGCCATTCCTCCCCTGTCTGTAACAGGCCATAATTAAAAGATCAGGTTGAAATTCTGCACCTACGCTCCTGATTCATGCATGTGGTGCATATTACAAAACCGCACATTAAAAACCCACAATTTTAGAGCAGGTATTCTTAATGGCAGGATGTGCTCAGTAAGAATCTGCATTAGAATTTCATCTACTCATCATATGTATCACAACTTAATGATAGAAAGTTACATATCCAGATTTGAATCTGAATTAAAGATTAATAGCCTTGTAGACAGTAATATAAAATTACAAAGATAGATTAGTAAAACTACAGCAACTGGATTTCAATATGGGCAAATGTGAGGGCATCCACTTTGAACCTAAAAAAGATGAAACAGAACGCTCTATAAATGCTGAAAATCTAGAAACAATGCAGGTTTAAGAGGAAAGTTTAAGAAAATTGGAAACCAGTCATGGTGACCACACTGGGGGCTCAGAGGTGAGTATAGCCTCTGAGTGATGAGGGAACTGGCAGGGCACTGCTTCTGGCACCGCCACCCTCACAGTGCCAAACCAGGGCAGCAATGTTGGGAGGGAAGATGCCTGCATTTCATGGGGGTGGAGGAGGGGTCTGATGCCAATGCAGGCAATGATGGGGGTCTTTAACTTCAATTTGAAATTAGGGCACCCTTTAAAAAAGGGTCCCCTGATCTCAGTGGAGCCAGGCTTGCTGGTGTTTTTAGGCCCCATCCTTCAGGAATGACAGCACAAAACACGGCTTTGTTTGACAAAGTGTCCGAAGCTCTGGACAGAAAACCTGCCTGCTTCTCTCGGGAGAAACACTGCGGTTTTCAGTCAGAACCTGACACTTTGCCATCTTTTGGGAAAATTCCATCCAGTACATCTCACGAGCTGCTCAGGCTCATTACAAAAACATTCTGAGCACACCCCCAAATTTGAATAAAAATGGACAATGCCGTACATCAAAGCTTTCAATAGCATAGATGCTTCATGCTTCCATTTGTGATACGGGGCACTATGCACACCTCAGCATCCCATACTGTGGAGCAGTAACAAAGATGGCATTATTAGTCTCAGATGCAAAAAAAACTGACACAAAAAATATATAGGGAGTAAGAGAGAAGGGCAAATAGCAACATTATGCAAATTACAGAGAGAAAATGTAATGCAGAAAGTAACTCAAATCACTGGATCTCAATCCCCACTATTGTTATGTGGAGGACACAACATGCAACAGATGGTGGAACATCAGACATTAAGGTATCCATCCCAAATAAGGAATTTATGATTTATTTAAGAGAGAAGGCTTAAGTAGCTACTGGCAGTGGAGAAGTTGAAAAAACAGGGCAGAATTAGTGGTAGATATCATATTACTTAGATATTCCACAGAATTGCCAATATATTACGTCAGCATTGGCATTCACACTAATAGATAAAGGGCTAATAATAGACATATTGGCCCAGGCTTTGCAGTGGGAATAATGGTGCGGCTATCAGCACTCACCATTATTAAAGAGTAAGCCAGAAATCAAATCCCAGAATCCACACATGCACAGTTAAATGCAGAAATCTGGTAGCTCAGTCCAAGTTATTCTGTTCCTCTACAAGTTTCACTGCACAGGTACTTTGCCAAGACACTCTACGTTCAAATGCATGAATGGTATGAATTTGAGGTGTATATCCAGTAGATACAAAGTAAGCACACCAGAAAAAATAAGTTCCGGCTTATTCATTCAAATATAAAATAATTTAATAATTACTGTTAAACAGTCCTTTGGGGCTAAAAATTAATCATTGGAATTGTGATGATTCATTTCTTATTTTAATTATTACTGGAGTTTTTAAAAACTTTTTCTCTCTCTCTTTTACCTTTCTCTCTGTTTTTGTTTCTATATATAATTTATCATTGAGTGACATGTTCTAATTTGCACTTGCTGCTTCAGATTCTGCTGGCTGAATATTTGCTCCCAAAAGCAGATGGGTTGGGATTATGTCAAAGATTAAGATACAAAAATTCTGGAACTCGAACCGAATCTGCCTAATACCCATCCACTTCTGATTTCAACAGAGGCGGGGGTGAAGGTTGGGTGAGCAACTGGCTTGTGGGAGGTGGGTTGGTCATTTCAATATTACAATAAGCATGCCTGCCTTCACTTTTAACATTCATTCTATTATTACTCACAGTTGGCCAGGTTTCTCAGACCTCAGCAGCTGAAAGGAGACAAGCAGTGCTGAATCTAGGGTTGCCCTGTCCACAGAAGTCCCAGATGGGCTGCAAAGCATGCCGTGTTGTATCAGATTTCTGATGATCTTAAGCTGCTGTGCAAAAGTCCATGCAAAATCTGAGAGCAGCTGTAAGAATAATCATAGAATCATAGAAACCCTACAGTGCAGAAGGACATGGGTGTCGTACTGGTTAGCAATGCTGCCTCACAGTGCCAGGGACTGGGGTTCAATTCCGACCTTGGGTGATTTGTCTGTGTGGAGCTTATACGTTCTCCCTGTGTCCGCATGGGTTTCCTCTGGGTGCTCCGGTTACCTCTCTGATTAGGTGGATTGTTCATACTAAACAGGCCCTGAGTGTCCAAAGATGTGTGGGTTAGGTGGATTGGCCATGGTAAATATGCAGGGTTACAGAAATTGGGGGGTGGTGTGGTGGTGGGGGGGGGGGGGGGGGGGGGGGTGTGGTGTGGTGGGGGGGGGGTGCGCGCGGAGGGGGATGAATCTGGGGAAGATGCTCTTTCAGAGAGTCAATGCAGACTCAAATGGCCTCTTCTGCACTATTGGGATTCTATGGTTCTATAAATGGAAAACATCATTCATTCACCGCTCACAATAAAATCTGAGCCAGTGACATTCATTTTAACCAAATGACCAAGTATAATTATGTAAAGTACTCTCTTTACAGGACAACGAGATATAGACCCGTTAGCCATATCCAAATTCCTCCCTTAGTGCCTCTACTTGATGCAGACACAGGCACAGATCCACATACAACAGAAAAAGTAAACATTAGTGATGTTGATGAAACAGGATGAGGCACTGAACACTAGAAAGGTGATACTGGTCATTGATTGGTATAGGGAGTATCATTGCTCCAACTGAGCTCCAACCTTAGTGGGCCTATTTTCTGTTGTTGCCAAAGCACAGGTCCATGCTTTTTTAAAGTTTACTGCAATGTAATATTCTCTGTACGACTGTTGATCGTTGAGCAGGTGGCAATATAGATGTTTTTGGCAGCAGTTATCACGTTAATACAATGTACAGGCAGAAGGGCCATCTCTCCTGTGAAATGTAATCGTGATCAGTATTCATACAGAAATTCAAATAAAAACCATAGTTAACTCCATTCTCCTGCGCTCCCACAAATCAGAGGGCATCATGAAGACAAGTGTGGAGAACAAACTGGTTGACAATCACATCAGTAGCAATCATCAGGAGGCTTTGCTTTTGAAAGCACTCACCTGACGGAAGGGCCTCTGGTAGTACGCTGCAGATAATGCCTGTTTCAGGGGCTCTTCGAGGATTAAATTGGAAATCTCTGTCCCAAGGACTTTGAACTTTCTCAAGCTTAGCTCCTCCGCCCTGCCCAGGTAGGCAACATTTCTACAGTAGACACATTGTCTTAAATGGTACTTCTAATTTTACTTCTAATCTTAATATGCAATGCTCATTCTAAGCTGTGAGGGTGCACAGTAATCACAAATGTGCCATATAGGGGACAAATTAGCCATGCACGGCCACCCTAAAGCATTCATACAGTGCAGGAAATGTCCATGTACAGCAAAGGGGAATTGGAGGAAAAATTATTGGTACGTTTTCTGTGCACCTGGGTCTATAGTGACCAACTGTTGAGAGAAAAAAAATAAGGGACATTTGGACCATGCACAAGAGGGGGAAGGGCAGGGGAATTGTGCTGGCAGGGGTCGGGAGTAGAGTAGGGATGTGGGAGCAGGAAGGGATGTAGGAACAGACAGGATATGGGAGAGTGAGGAAATATGGGAACACGAGTGAATATGGTGGAGGGGAGATATAAGAGTAGGGAGGATGTGGAAACGTGGGGACTATGGAGGCAGAGGGAACATATGGGAGCGGGAGAGAAGATATGGGAGCAGGAGGGCGAAGATATAAGAGTGGGGGCAGATGCCTGTTCATGGGGGGATATGGGAGTGGGAGAGATAGGGCAGCAGGGGGGAAGTGTAGGAGCAGATCCCCCCCCACCCCTGCCCCATTTCAAAGTTGTGTTCAACTTGAGAATTTATCAATTGGTGCGTTTGGACATTTCATCACCCTTTGCTCATTTGCTTCCTCGGATGATTTTTTCTAGAATGAGTGAACATAAGAACATAAGAACATAAGAAATAGGAGCAGGAGTAGGCCATCTAGCCCCTCGAGCCTGCCCCGCCATTCAATAAGATCATGGCTGATCTGACGTGGATCAGTACCACTTACCCGCCTGATCCCCATAACCCTTAATTCCCTTACCGATCAGGAATCCATCCATCCGCGCTTTAAACATATTCAGCGAGGTAGCCTCCACCACCTCAGTGGGCAGAGAATTCCAGAGATTCACCACCCTCTGGGAGAAGAAGTTCCTCTTCAACTCTGTCTTAAACCGACCCTCCTTTATTTTGAGGCTGTGTCCTCTAGTTTTAACTTCCTTACTAAGTGGAAAGAATCTCTCCGCCTCCACCCCATCCAGCCCCCGCATTATCTTATAAGTCTCCATAAGATCCCCCCTCATCCTTCTAAACTCCAACGAGTACAAACCCAATCTCCTCAGCCTCTCCTCATAATCCAAACCCCTCATCTCCGGTATCAACCTGGTGAACCTTCTCTGCACTCCCTCCAATGCCAATATATCCTTCCTCATATAAGGGGACCAATACTGCACACAGTATTCCAGCTGCGGCCTTACCAATGCCCTGTACAGGTGCATCAAGACATCCCTGCTTTTATATTCTATGCCCTTCGCAATATAGGCCAACATCCCATTTGCCTTCTTGATCACCTGTTGTACCTGCAGACTGGGCTTTTGCGTCTCATGCACAAGGACCCCCAGGTCCCTTTGCACGGTAGCATGTTTTAATTTGTTTCCATTGAGGTCTGGGGTCTTTTGACCCATGGAATCTGGAACTTCTTGATGCTGGTGGTAATTGCCAAAATTGGCAAGTTGTTTCATCACTCAATGTTGCTAGGCGATCAGGAGAAAATAAACTCAACCAAAAAACCACTTGTGTCAATTTTTCCATGTTGGTACTAAATGAGTGTGATAAATGTGTCAGCCATGCTCCAATACAATGAGAAATGTAATATTGCGATGTTTTAATGTAATATTTTACTAATCTACCAAAGGGGATAGAGTTCAATAGACCGGCCAGTTGAACATGTGAAGAGTTAACTGAAATATTCAGACATTGTAAAGCTCAGTGAATAATGGTAAAAGAAATGTCCTGGAGCTTGCCTTTGGGAAAAAGAAATGATTTGTGTTATTTCTCTAAATTAGCATAAATTGGCTCATTTTGTTTATCTCTGGAAATTGTTATTCTTCCATTAGTCCACCCAGGGCAGTAAATATAATTTTTAATGTAGAAATAGTAGTAAGTGCTAATATTGGCTTAAACATGCACAAATGTGCATTTAAGAGGAATAATTCGAAGGTAAAACTTATCTTTTTTATGTGCATTAGAAGCACTGGTGGCAAAAAAACATAAGCTGCAGCAAAACTCTAGAAACGCTACAGAAAAACATTTCCAGTGTGAACATTTAAGTTTATGAAAGACAGATGTGGAATTCAAAGTGGGCAAAGAGTTTTAGGGGATTGTTAAAGGAGAAATTAAAATAAACAAAGAAATAAATAATGGATTACGGTAGAGATGATGTAGAATTAGTTAGGGCAAGAGAAGCATCAAATAGATGGAAAGAGCAAGATTAGACATTCCCTGAAAGCAGGTATGGGGATTGTGATAAAGGATTAACCCACTCCTGTTTCCTCAGTTACTGACAGCACACAAACTTCATGCTGCCTGATAATAAAATGAGAGTACTGTACAACCCAGCGGTGTGGGCATTGTTGAGTGACTACATGCCTCAGCATGTGCCACACCAACAAAACTTAAAGTTAGCCTGCGCTAACCTGCGACCAGCCTGAATGAGTACATCACTACAGTAACTGACTTCGTTAGTAAGTGTGTAGAAGACTGTGTGCCAAAGAAGCAAATCCGCGTGTTTCCCAACCAGAAACCATGGGTGAACAGGGATATCCACTGCTTGCTGAAGTCTAGGTCTGAGGTGTTCAAGTCAGGCGACCCGGACCTATACAAGAAAGCCAGATTCAATCTAAGGAGACCCATCAAAGTTGCCAGAAGACCAAGCTGGAGTTCCAGGCTAGCCACACAGACCCCCGCCGACAATGGCAAGGACTGCAAGACATTACAGGCTACAAGATGAAGGCATGTAAAATTGCCGGCTTCAACGCACTGCTCCCTGATGAGTTCAATGCATTCTACGCCTGCTTTGAGCAAGAGGTCAGTGAGAGCATGCCCTCCACCCTGGAAGCCCTGGATGAACCTGTATCTGGAGTCACCATTGCAGATGTCAGAACAGCTTTCTTGAAGGTCAACCCACGGAAAGTGACTGGCCCAAATGGGGTACCTGGACGAGCACTCAGATCCTGCACTGTTCAGCTGGCGGGGGTATTCGCAGACACCTTCAACCTCTCTTTATAACAATCTGAGGTCCCTATCTGTTTCAAGAAGACGACCATCATCTCAGTATCAAAGAAAAACCAAGCAGCGTGCCTTAATGACTATTGGCCGGTGGCTCTGACATCCATCATTATGAAGTGCATCGAAAGGCTGGTCATAGCATGAATCAATTCCAGCCTCCCGGACTGTCAGGATCCATTACAGTTCACCTACACCACAACAGGTCCACAGCAGATGCCATCTCCTTGGCCCTGCACTCAACTCTGGAACACCGAGATAACAAAGACACTTATGTCAGTCTCCTATTTATTGATTACAGCTCAGCCTTCAACACCATTATTCCTGCGAAACTCATCTCCAAACTCTGTGGCCTGGGCCTCGGCTTCTCCCTCTGTGACTGGATCCTGAACATCCTAACCCACAGACCACAATCAGTAATGATAGGCAACAATACCTCCTCCACGATCATCCTCAACACCGATGCCCCACAAGGCTGTGCTCTCAGCCCCCTACTATACTCCTATGACTGTAACACTACATTCTGCACTCTCTCCTTTCCTTCTCTATGAACGGTATGCTTTGTCTGTATAGCGCACAAGAAACAATACTTTTCACTATACTAATACATGTAACAATAATAAATCAAATCAAATCAAAGCTAAAGGTCAGCCTGACTGCAGGGGTGGAAGTACATCTTGGCGCAGCAGGCACTGGAAATGTCTAGGGAAAGAGGAGTGAATATGGTGCAATAGGACAGAGGCCTTGCTTCAAGGTTCTCTGGTGTATCACGGGAATCATGATGTGGAGATGCCGGCGTTGGACTGGGGTAAACACAGTAAGAAGTTTAACAACACCAGGTTAAAGTCCAACAGGTTTATTTGGTAGCTTTTGGTGTGGCTTTTGCTACCAAATAAACCTGTTGGACTTTAACCTGGTGTTGTTAAACTTCTTACTGTATCACGGGAAGACATAGTGGACGAGGAGGGGAAGAGATCCTCTACTTTCACAGGACCAGGAGGCCTTCTAAAAAGAGGTTGTGGAAAGCCATGGGACCAGATATCTATCGCGCTCAATGCAGGTGATGTAACCTTGAGGACTTGGGTACAAGAGAGGGAAGAGGTTCAACTGAAATCACATGAATGGTCAAGGTCAGTGAATTGATCTCGAAATGTTATATTATTACACTGCTCAATTCACCGCTCCCACCAACAATGTCTATCAACCACGACTAATACCTCAAACTTACAGCTTCACCTTATCCTCAAACACTTTGCTTGGTTGAAAACCTTACATTCATATCCCACAGCTTTCACAGCTTATCAGCTGCTCCAACATGGTAACCACATCACCCAAACACATTGACACACTTTCCTCTTTCCTGCAAGACAAGGCAGTATATAAGCAGAGCTAACTAGTGGGGAACAGGCATGGCTACCTGTCCTCAGCCCGATGGAGGAGATGGTGTTCGCCATCATTGGAACAGCCATGACTGAAGCTGTTGCTAGTGGCCAGACTGAAACTATTGAAAATGACAGTATCGTGAAGCATAATCCTCCTCCTTACATCCCATTCCCCACACATCCCACAATCACTTCCCATTTACAAGCTGCAGATGGTCTAAGTATGCAACTTTTGCTCTCTCCCTCCCCACAACAATTTTTTAAAATTTTATCATTCTTTTTTCTGGTACTCAAGAATTGCAACCTAGCTAGGGAGTGATACAGGAGCAAGGAGTGGAGAAAGGAGAAACTGAAGAGGAAACACAGTCGCTCTGGCATTCCCAGTCACCAACAGAAATGGCAGAAAGTCTGTGGCCTTCCTCCAGCCATGCTGCAGTCACAGGGGGACCACTGCATTGGAGCATTAAACCAGACAAAGAGACATGAAAGTCAGGCACTAAGGGAATGCATAAGGTTGATTCATTGACTTGCGTGGAATGTGGGATTGGTTGTTCAATAAAGTTCATTTTGAATATTTGAGCAGGTTTTTATTTCGACACTGTTGTCAGAAGGCTATGGTCAGTAACAGAAGGATGGCAAGATGTGGGACAATTGTTAAATGAAGAATTGAAGTTATCTCCACTTGTACCACAGTGGGATAAGCTGATCATGAACATTCTGGCCAGAAGGGAATGCATTAGTGGCCTTCTCCCCCTCCATTTGTCATATACCTGGTACAAAGTGCTCAACATACAAAGGAGCATTGAGACATTCTCTGTAAAGTACTGCAGTTTATTTATTAATGTCAAAAGTAGGCTTACATTAACACTGCAATGAAGTTACTGTGAAAATCCCCTAGTCGCCACACTCCAGCACATGTTTGGGTAAACTGAGGGAGAATTTAGCATGGCCAATGCACCTAACAGCACGTCTTTCAGACTGTGGGAGAAAACCGGAACACCCGGAGGAAACCCACGCAGACACGGGGAGAACGTGCAAGCTCCACACAAACAGTGACCCAACCCAGGGATTGAACCCAGGTCCTTGGCGCTGTGAAGCAGCAATGCTAACCACTGTGCCACCCAGGGCACTTCCAGTGTGGTCCAGAAAGCAATCATGTTCTTTAAGCACTGCAGTGGTCTGCTCAATGATATCATGTGGGACTCTTGCTAGATGCACACTGCCCGTGTGTGTGTGGCTTGTGCATCAGGGTCATGAGCCAGGTGGTCAGCAGTTAGCCCTCATCATCCAGCTACCCTCTGATTTGCTATGGGGGCTCAAATACTGATGGTATAGCAGACTGGCATGGAATAAAAACATGCATTGACCGGCAAGGTGCACTCAGTATGGACACTCACCAGCTGGATATTTAGGGAGTGGAACCTTTTACAGTTGTGGTACATCTCAGAATTTACATGAAACACCCTCGAAGGAATACGTGTGCAGTCAACAGCACCTTACAGCATGAGGAAGCCTGATGTCCTGGTGACACCCATGTACTCACTCCTTCTGCTTCCCTCTGGGGAAAAAAACAGAAAGCAAGGTAGTCCCCTCACTTTGTCTATAGTGCACCAGTCACCTCCAACATACAAAATGGATGGTGAACTTCAAGATGCTGGAGATCCGCCCTGCCCTAGCATTGAAGAGTCTCATTAGATTATTCCTAACGAAAGCCTACTTGTTAACCGGATTACAAAATGAGTGACACCACAGGAGAGACTTTTGATTTGATTTATTGTGACATGTATTGGCATACAGTGAAAAGTATTGTTTCTTGCGCGCTATACAGACAAAGCATACCGTTCATAGAGCAGGAAAGGAGAGGGTGCATAATATAGTCTTACAGTCATAGCTAGGGTGTAGAGAAAGATCAACTTAATACAATGTAGGTCCATTCAAAAGTCTGATGGCAGCAAAGAAGAAGCTGTTATTGAGTTGGTTGGTACGTGATCTCAGACTTTTGTATCATTTTCCCAACCGAAGAAGGTGATAGAAAGCATGTCCAGTGTCCATGGCATCCTTGATTATGCTGGCTGTTTTTCTGAGGCAACGGGAAATGTAGATGGAATCAATGGATGAGAGACTGGTTTGCATGATGGACTGGGCTTCATTCTCAACCTTTTGTAGTTCCATGATATTGATGGGACGTGGGAATAATTTTGTGTTAACATGGTTCTAAGAAAAAAGCATGACTATCGGGCTATATGGGATGCACAGAAATGCAGATACCTGGCCTACATCCAGTCATGAATTTCTGATGCTCTCTTCCACCAGCATTTCCTTAGAAATGACCACACCCCCCCCAACCCCCACAACACTGATGACGTGAAGGAGAAGAAACGGAGACTGTTCAAAACGTAAGTGATTTTAAAGGACGATTTAACTTTGTGTTTGCTGATTAACTACACCTAACTATTCAGCAGTGGCCCAATGAAACTTGTGAAACCAAGGGAACCAAATTAAAATCTAGAACTTGTTCAGGACTTTGGAAAAGAAGAGGGAATTGTGGAATTATCTAAGGAGATAAGAGACTGTAACTTGGGAGAATCATCCAATTAAATGAAATTTAGAATATATTTCAAGTAAAGATTGAACTGGATATGATGAAAAATGGGACCATTATCAGTAGACTGGACATTGTGACAACATCACAAGCAAATAATAATAAAAGATGCTAGCAGAAGTGAATTTAAGACCTTGATGGTTGAAGATGAAACATTGCAAAATATTACTGGAGCAGAGATATTAATCATGCATGAAATGTCTTTAAAGATATACAGGAGGGCAGACAAATTAAATACAAGTCATACAATAGAAAACCTTAAGTTTAGATGGTTAGATAGAGAGATTAAAAATAACATCAAGGAAATGAAAACTCTTTTTAAGCTTTAAAGAAACAAGCATGCAGGAAGGCCGGAAAATATAAGACAACATCAGGTTGAAAGATTATCTGAAAAAAATTACTAAAAAAATACAAAGAACACAATGGGGGAAAGATGAGGTCCTTCAGCAAGTTCTTAAAATGCTAATGAATAAGCAAAAGGAGACTACAGCAAGCATTAAGAGCAGTAATTGTGTTTTTTTTAAAAGAATAGTTTTCAATTCATTAAAATGGCAGTATTTTGATTCCAGTAACCCAGTTCAGTGGGTGTGGGGTGCTGTGCTGGACATGGGAGTGAACAGAGTTATGTAATTGTAGCACACACATCTGCTTCAGGCACTTTAGTGCCTGAACCTAGAAGTCCTAGATGGAATACATTCATGAGTGCTTAATGATAGACTGCTTAAAGAGAGGCAGAAGTAGAACAGAAGTATGAGCAACATTTCTAGCTTATGCACTAGCAAGTCTGAGTTCCGAATATCCAGGTTTAGGAAAGGGCGGGAAGTGGGTATTTAGAGGGCTGCCTTGCTGAGGGTGATGGATTACAATGCAATTGATCTCACAAGGCAAGGTGACAGATTTAAATCTTTTAAATTGCTTACTCTTTTTTCTGAGACTGCCCTGCATTTCAGCAATGTCTCTTGTGTACTTGACCCTGCCAAAGGTGCCTTGCTGGGAGTGCTCAGAGGAAAAACAATCTACACCCAGATGTCTAAGGCTCCATTGATATTTTTGCATTCACATGAAGACTTTCGGAGGAAGATCCAGAAATTTATTAATCAAAAGTCTTTTAAAAAAGGCAGTCATTCCCATCTTGAATCATAGAATCACAGAATCTATAGTGCAGAAGGAGGCCATTTGGCCCATCGAGCCTGCACCGACGACTATCCCACCCAGGTCCTATCCCCGTAACCCCACATATTTACCGTAAGGGGTGACACTAACACTCAGGGGCAATTTATCATGGCCAATCAACCTAACCCGCACATCTTTGGAGTGTGAGAGGAAACCAGAGCAACCGGAGGAAACCCACGCAGACGCAGGGAGAATGTGCAGACTCCACATAGACAGTGACTCGAGACCAGAATCAAACCTGGGACCCTGTCGCTGTGAGGCAGCAGTGCTAACCACTGTGCCGCCATATCATAAGATAAAATGTAATCATCAGGACAGCAAAGTATCTTTGCTGCTGACCTCACTGCAAGGTGCCATCCACTTTATAGGTGACACTCCCAAGCTCTCATAGGAACTAGGGTGAGATGAGGGAGGGGAGGCAATACAAGCAGTTTAAATAAGAGCAGTCACTTGCCCAATTCTGATCTTGTCATCTTCTCGTTATGCCCCAATGTTAACTTGTTCTTTTGAGCAGGCGACCGGGACATCATCAAAGGCAATGCGGTCCTTCATTAAATATGCAGACTGAGTCAGATGATATCATTTTGGCCTGATCTGCAGTCTTGATTGCAGTTCCAAACAAAGGAGTTTGAAGTTTATTTATTTATAAGTGTCACAAGTAGGGTTACATTAACACTGCAATTAAGCTACTGTGAAAACCCCCTAGTGGCCACACTAGTTCAGGTACACTGAGGGAGAATTTAACATGGCCAATGCACCTCACCAGCACGTCTTTCGGACTGTGGGAGAAAACTGGAGCATCCGGAGGAAATCCACACAGACATGGGGAGAATGTGCAGATTCAGCACAGACAGTGACCCAAGCCGAGAATCGAACCTGGGCCCCTGGCGCTGTGAGGCAGCAGTGCAAACCCCTGTGTCACCGTGCCGTAGTGACGGTTTCCCCATAGATCAGACCTGCCAAGAGATCCAGAGGGCTAAGTTTTAATATTTCAGTTCAAGTATCTTTGTGGACTAGGTGCCTTGGGTCTCCCTCGCACTTTGCTTCCATTCACCCCTCATCGCATCTACAGCCCCCACTTAAATGACTGCAAATCCCATGTTCAAACAGATTATGGCCTGCCATTGCTGAATTCCTGATGTCAATGAGGTTTTGGTTGAAATAGATCATTGAAAAGTCCCTTTATTATATTATGAAATTAGAATGGGCTGTTAAGATTGGCTGGGCCCCCACAATCCCTGACTCCTTAGGTTCACAGTCTATTTCTGGGCTCACAGCACACTGTACCTACTCCTTTTTTAAACGATATCACCGGTGGGGCATCACAGGTAGAGAGCAGACAACTAAAACATCGTGGCTGCATTGCCTGCAATTTTCAATTTCTTGACATTAATAGGTGGAAAATTGAACAAAGGGCTCTATATTTTCAATAAACTTCCTACTGCATAGGGAATTAGAAGGTTATGCCCTGTAACTCAAACTGACAATTGGCATTCACATCCAACAGATATTAATTTTCAACAGATAGCTGCAGAACTACTCAGTTTTCAGAAGACACTGATAAGATTCCCCAATTAACTTATAACTCACTGGAAAAACAAAGATGTCTTAAATTGGTTAGTGATTTGTCCAGTTAATAAGAAATAAATAGTAATGATAACAGTTTAAAAATTAGGCAACTGTGATTCGCACAATACCCAATTGTTACGATCAGTGTCCAGGTGAGGTCCCCTAATTTTTTAACTTCCCAAACGGGATCCGAATTTTATTATGATCCCCGGTAAGGAATAATAAGCTGGTTCCCTCTCTTTATTCAACCTCCTCGGTTGGTTGCCACAGGGTGAATTTAAAAGGAATCCCTTCCTCCGTGGATACCTTTTCGCACTCCAAATGTATTTATTTTTCAGAAGGAGCAAATTTAACCAAACTTTCTTGAAACAAATAATGACTAAAACATGAGGAAAATAATAAAACTCCATAGAATCCCTACAGTGCAGAAGGAGGCCATTTGGCCCATCAATCTCTGCACTGGCAACAATCCTACCCAGACCCTATCCTCATAGCCCCACGTATTACCCTGCTAATCCCCCTGACACTAAGGCCAATCAATATAACCAGCACAGCTTTGGACTGTGGGAGGAAACCAGAGCACCCGGAGGAAACCCACATAGACACGGGGAGAACATGCAGACTCTACACAGACAATGACCAAAGCTGGGAATCGAACCCGGGTCCCTGGCGCTGTGAGGCAGCTGTACTAACCACTGTATCACCGTGCAGCCCATCTGCCCAAAATGCGCACACTGATCAGAAATGCAAAGAGTTCAAATAATAGTTAGAGTATGCGAATCAATCCTTGTCTTGTCCGTGAGGAGTAGATGGTGGTGCGTTGTAGCTGTTAAGTTGGGTGATCCCAGTGGAGCTGACTTTGGCAGATTAGCAGTTAGTTTGGAAACACTGGATTCTGCAGGGTGGCTAAAAGCATTTACTTTCTTTACATTGTGGCTTTTTCTGAACTTTGCCCACAGCAACAGAGGTCGATCTTTTGCCTGCTTGTCTTTGCAGGGCTGACCAGCTGCTATTTCTTCCTGTTTCTGTGTCACTAACACACTGGTACACCAGTATACACACACATCAGGTATGCAATTAGCTCTTTAACCCATTTTGTTCTGTATCCCTGAAAGGAAAGTTTTGCACCCCAAGTCCTTGTTTGATGTTTCTCACACCATTAACACATTCGGAGATATAAATCGACAGGAGATAGGGTTTTGGATGTGCACTGAAAAGTACAATCAATTTTTTGTCTCCGCAAGCATAGAAGATTAAGTCTTTCTCATCTTTCCCATCTCCCCTTCAAATCTCTAGGCAAAATGTTTCCAGATATCAGCAAACACTGATAGCGATTGGGAAAAGTGGTGTTGAAGCTGCTGGTAGCAATCACAGCTTTCTTCGCCATCGTTCAGGTTTGAGTCAGAAAAATCTCAAAGAGCGGGTCCCACAACATAATGCTGGTGGGGCAGGCTCAAACCTAGACCCTTAAAGACCATTTTTAAAGGTACCCCAGCAGTCAAGTGTTCACCAGGAACCTCACATGCACCTCCCTCCCCGCTTGCACTGCCCCCATTCAGGTATACAGGCTGGATAATTCAATCTTAATGTATTCAAATGATGCCTTTGAACATCAGGAAACGCACCACATCACTAGTGGGACAAGGGGACAATCGCATCATATGTTTAAGTTGGTGTGAAATGTGATCTGCACTGCTCACAAAATTTTCCGTTCCCATCTTTGGACCCATCCGAATTAGATAGAAAATCTGGAGAACTGGTGCGGCAACAATAATCTCTCCCTCAATGTCAACAAAACAAAGAAAATTGTCATCGACTTCAGGAAGTGTAGTGGAGAACATGCCCCTATCTACATCAATGGGGACGAAATAGAAATGGTCGACAGCTTCAAGGTTTTAGGCGTCCAGATCACCAATAACCTGTCCTGGTCCCGTCATGCCGACACTATAGTTAAGAAAGCCCACCAACGCCTCTACTTTCTCAGAAGACTAAGGAAATTTGGCAAGTCAACTACAACTCTCACCAACTTTCACAGATGTACCATTGGAAGCATTCTTTCTGGTTGTATCACAGCTTTGTATGGCTCCTCCTGTGCCCAAGACCGCAAGAAACTACAAAAGGTCGTGAATGTAGCCCAATCCATCTCGCAAACCAGCCTCCCATCCATTGACTCTGTCTACACGTCCCGATGCCTCAGCAAAGCAGCCAGCATAATTAAGGACCCCACGCACCCCAGACACACTCTCTTCCACCTTCTTCCTTCGGGAAAAAGATACAAAAGTCTGAGGTCGCATACCAACCGACTCAAGAACAACTTCTTCCCTGCTGCTGTCAGACTTTTGAATAGACTTACCGCGCATTAAGCTGATCTTTCTCCACACCCTAGCTATGACTGTAACACTACGTTCTGCACTCTCTTGCTTCCTTCTCTATGAATGGTATGCTTTGTCTGTGTAGCGCGCAAGAAACAATACTTTTCACTGTATGTTAATACATGTGACAATAATAAATCAAAATCAAAATGAAAAGGAGCAGAAAATCCCAGTCTCTGTTTAAAGGGGGTCCGTGATGCCTTTCAGCTGCAACATGCCATGTTCTCTCAGCACGAGACGGTCAACTAGAATCCAGGCAGGAATTTTCCAGGAGGTGGTCACTTTACATTATCAGCCATTCCTTGCCCGGTGTCTTTGCCTGTATTTCTGATGCCAGTCTTCCTTCAAAGGCCACATGCTAGTAATTTGGAACTGTGATCCACTGTCGTGTCACAATGAACAATCCTGCAACTTGTCGTCAAATGGCCAAGGATGTGACCATCATGCAGGAAAACAGGATGATTGAAGAAAATAACACATTTCAAGGGGCGTAAATTTCAGATATCAAAAAGTATTTAACAACCATATGGTGGCTGTTATTTAGCAGTGAGATAATAATACTTGCAATAAAATGTAAATAATAATACACAGCAGTTCTAAATTGAATCTGGAAAAAAGATCTTGGAATAGTTATTTATCAAGCACTCAACACATCTTCACAGTACGTGACCACTGTTTCAAGATTAAATGAAATTTTGGGGTATATAAATAGATTCATACAGTCCAAGATTGAGGAACTGACACTGATAATCTCCAGAGCATGCTAGCCAGATAATAAACTGTACAGCATTTGATTTTGGATGTGTGTTTGTAAGCAGACTATAAATTGGTGGAATGGTTTCAGCTGTGGGTTACTGAATTATGACGAAACTGAGAATCTGAAGTTGTTCTCAATGGAAGAGAGATAAAGATATCAATGCTGCCAGCGTTTAAAAGAGAAAAGCACTGGTTTGTGATAATGCAGTGAAGTCCAACAATAAGATATTGGGTCGAAGCTGGGGATTGAGCAACATTATAAATGGACTGCCTCCTAAAGAGAATCTACTGAAGTGAACCATATTCTTTAATCTTGAAGTTTGATGTGGTTAAGGCCATATCTGATATCATATTATAAGAAATAGGAGCAGCAACAGGCCATTCGGCCCATCAAGCCTGCTCCACCATTCAATCATATCTCGGCTGATCTGAATATGGCCTTAACTTTCCTTCCTGCCCCCATAACCCTCAACTCCCTTGTTGATCATTAATTTGTCTAACTTGTTCTTGTATATATTTCATGACTCAGCCTCCACTGCTCTCTGGGGAAGAGCATTCCAAGCCTAATCACCCTCGGAGAAGAAACTGCTTCTCATCTCCATCTTAAATGGGAGACCCCTTATTTCTGAACTGTACCCCCTAGTTCAAGATTCCCCCACAAGGGGAAACATCCTCCCAGCATCCACCCTTTCAAGTCCCCCAGAATCTTGTGTGTTTCAATAAGATCACCTCTCATTCTTTGAAACTCCAATGAGTATAGGCCTGACCTGTTAAACTTTCCTCATAAGATAAATCCTTCATCTCAGGAATCAGCTGAGCAAATTTTCTCTTGTATCCTTCCTGAAGTAAGAAGGCCAAAGCTACACGCACTACTCCAGATGTGGTCTCACTAAGGCCTTGAGCAGCTGAAGCAATACTTTTATTTTTTTATTCATTTGTGGGATATGGGCATCGCTGGCTGGCCAGCATGTATTGCCCATCCCTAGTTGCCCTTGAGAAGTTTTATATTTCATCCCCATTGCAATAAAGGCGAATATTCCATTCACCTTCCCAATATCTTGCTCTACCTGCATGCTAGCTTTTTGTGATTCATGTACTAGGACACCCAGATCCCTCTACCACACATTTCTGCAGTCTCTCTCCATTTAGCATGAATTACACACCTTCGTGTGTCCCTGCATTAGTTTAGAGTTTGTGACTATTGGTAGCTGCACTGCTCAAAGCAGAAGTTGGTATGCATTACACCCATTTTTTTGTCTGCATATCAATTTACCAGTCGCATAGTCTACCTTGAATCTGCTAAAATCATGAGACTCCATTGTTAAAACAGCACTTTGGCTGTTTGAATATATTAATCAGGGGCTTAAATGCATGTTACAGGATGCCTTTTCAAAATTTGTCAGAGAGGAGTGGGGCAGGTCATGCAATCATTTATTCCCATGTGAATGATAGGGCCTTGGTTTAATGTCTCATTCAAATATAAGTTCAGCAACAAAGCACACACTGGTGTTCCCAGTGGTCACTTGTCAATGTGATCAAAGGGAGAAATACAAGTGGTAGCATGTATTTGTGACATTTCTCAAATAAATTAATGATTACAGGTGATGTAGCAGTGCTAGAAATCAATGGACTAAATGAACAACCGTCCAGTAGGAAGCTCAGTCATATTTTTCCCACCAGTCCTGGTCGGTGGTATTAGTTTAAATAAGTTATTTTGTGTGACAATTGATTCATCATAGAAACATTAACACAAGTTCCTGGCTCTCATTAACAATAGATCTGTGCCAGCAAAAAGTAATAACCATAAAGAAAAATCAATATTTAATCCTGCAAAGGGGAAACAAAATTGCAAACAATGAACACTTGTTGCAACTCAACACTAAATGCTTTCCAACAACAAGGCAGATTATTCTATCTGCTTATTAGTCAACAACAATAAATAAAAGTTTAAACTGAGAATCCACTTGCAGAAACATAGGAACAGATTTTTATCCTTTTACCCTTGGGACAATAACTGCAGCATTAGGTTCTGAGCAGTAAAGTTGAAAGAATTCTTAGGCAATTTCACATTTGCAAAAAGACATGCAGAGAGGAAGCTTTGCTTATGCTACACATCCAAATTGGCACAGTGGTTAGCACTGCTGCCTCACAGTGCCAGGGACCTGGGTTCGACTCCAGCCTTGGGTCACTGTCTGTGTGGAGTCTGCATGTTCTCCCACTGTCTGCATGAATTTCCTCCAGGTTTCCTCCCACAGTCCAAAGATATGTTGGTTAGGTGTATTGGCTGTTCTACATTCTCCCTCAGTGTACCCAAACAGGCAACGGAGTGTGGCAGCTAGAAGATTTTCACATTAATTTTGTTGCAATGTTAACGTAAGCCTACTTGTGACACTAATAATAATAAATTAAATCAACTAAAACTTAAATTGTTGCATACGAACAGGACACAGAAATTTATAGTCACTGTCAGCAGCCCAGTTATATTTGTTAGTAACATTTTCAGTGATGCATTCTTTCCAGTAAAATTACTATACGTTAATTTAATGTGTGTACAGATGCCATTTTAGAATGCTTCACTGAGTTAAAGGACACCTAATGAGGTGCTTTAAGGCATGCACTATTGGCAATTTCACACAACTTATGAAAACGATGGACAACAAACAGTGGATTCACCCAGTTGTGAGAAAACAGCTGATCTGCATTCCTCCATTGCAGATGTCCAACATGTAAACACCTGCATACCGAAATGTACCAGCAAACAGCTGAACAGCGCAAGTCACGGAAACATGAAAGCTGCTATTGGTCTTCATGTTATTTGCAATATTACAACAACATAATTGCACCCACAGGGCACAAGGTGGTTCACTTAAATGCAGTTGTTTTTTTAAACTTTTCATTGATAGTGTTACAGTTATGATTATGACTAAAATGATTAGTGGGTAATTATTTCATGCTATTTAGTTGGAAAGCAACAATAGTTTTTCAAAGACTTTTACCTTTCTATTTAGCCAATCATTTGACATATACATAATTATCTTTTATACTTAATTACGCTAAAAGCTGAAGCCTGCATACTTGACTATGAGAAACAAATTCTCATTAAGTTGCTAGCATGCTCTTCTTAACATTGATTTCTATCCAAGTTTACTTCAGCTGTTTAGGCTGCCTTGTGCTTTGCACAGTAGTTATGAGTTGCATTTCAATAAGTCAATAATACAATTGAGAAAATGGATACAAAACATTCAAATTGATGCCGCTACTTTCAGGGACGTGGCACTTACATTCAGGAGATAAACATTAACTATGTTACAAGGTCATTTGCTTAGATTTGCTTAACTGTATCGTTCATTGAAGGCGTAAGATTAAAATCAATAGACTTTCCTCAAAAAATACACTCTCATTTAAGCTTCATATGCACGTTATCCAAACACACATTTGGTTCGTTCAATACTGGGTGACAATCTACATGTTCTTTCCTCCTCAGCCCAGATACTTAAGGAGGAATATGTTGTCTCTTCAAGATTGATAAAGGTTCGGGCTGGACTGTTTCTCAAGACAGCTCCCAGTGAAGAACAGTACGTGAGATAGGTTTATCCGTAATGTGACAGCAATTGTCAAATTGGACGATCTCAGTAAGAAAGGCTGAATGTAATGTGAGAAAGTGCAGAAAACGGAAATGTCACGGGTGATGAGCGTGACTCATTTTACAAAACCAAGTTGGGAGAAGCTCTGAATTGCATCTTTCTTTGCTGAGCTGGTATTGGGAGCACCTAATGGTGTATGGGATGCGAAAAATGCTCCCTTTCCTCACAACTGCTGGCCTCATCCTGAAGAAAACAAATATCCAAAAAAAAAATACAAGTTAATGCAAAAAAAACTATCAGTAAAAGCTTGCATAAGGGTTCTTCTTCTTACTGTTAGGAATACAAATTATAAAGCAAATCATTACAGTAATAGCATCTTGGAATCACTAGGACCTGTGAGTTTTCTGCTCTGACTGATGAAATATGATATAAAATTGACACAACATTGGTAATTCGAGGGAATAAAGGTCACAACTATATCTACGGGTAGGGGTGGGTGAATATGTTTGTATTACAGAAACCCTGGCCTTTTAAATGCCACAAGCTGATGAATCCGGTGCAGAAACATGCCTTTTAGTTTGATGAGATGTCAGTTTTGCTCAGAGCTGATCAAATGAGATGAATGAAACCAAAACAAAATAAAAAAAAACATTTCTGTCAGCAATGTTTTAGACATTACAGAAAGCGGAATACTGGGTCAGAACAGTGGGTCAGAGAGATTTCTTTTAAGCAAACAGCAATCACTGCAGAATGATGCCCACTGGTCCACTTGGCTCCAGGCAATACCAATCGGATTTTTTGCTTCAAAAGAGCGTACAATACTGACCAAATAAAAAAAAGGACAAAAGCAAACATGGGCTGGTATTATATTTTGCTGCTTGTTCAAAATACCCTAATAACTACAAACCTAAATTAAATTTCATATCGCTCTTATTTAGCAGGTTAAATGCAAGTTATTGTTTTCAGATTAAACAGTACTGCTCTCACTAAAGCTACTGGGTTTATTCCTGTGCTGCGGGTAAACTGTAATTAGATCTATTCTGCCTAGATCACCATATGAGAATGGACAGGGTATTTACAAATACCCAATGTGATCAAAAAGGAACTATTGGTTGGTATGAAAGCACTAAGGGGTTTAATTTATTCTGAAAGTTTGAAGCAGGGAATGTGATAAATCCATGCTAAGGAGAAGGAAATTTTGTATTTGTGTTAAAGTACGCCAACATCCACATACACGGCAGAAGTGATTCCCAAGGCTAAGATTGCAGAGCACACAATAATGGACATTCACTGTTAACATTGCCTTTTATGTTAGCTGAGTCTAACACAAGTAAAGGGGAAGGGTCATATTTTTATTTCAACTGAAAGACATGAAGATATAAAGGCAAAGTCCCTAGACTTTACACTGACATCCCTGAACCCATCCTCGATCTTAACGCCAGTTGAGACTGGGCATTGCCAACAGGTGCATTTGTGAAGTCAAATAGTAGAACAGGTGTAAAGTTCTGCCATTTTAACCCCCAATTGCCTTGCGTTAATTTTTTAAACAGTCTCCGAGCTAAAGATGGCAGGAATGGGGAATAGTTCTAGCAGGCCTCAATTGAGGACCCAAGGATGGCGCCAACTGAAAACTTGAACATACAACTCTATTAGAATTGAATCATAGAATCCCTACATGCAGAAGGAGGCCATTTGGCCCATCAAGTCTGCACTGACAACAATCCCACCTCGGCCCTATCCCCATAACCCCACAAATTGAACCCCGCTAATCCCTCTAACCTATGCATCCCAGGAAACTAAGGAGCAATTTAGCATGGCCAATGCACCGAACCCGCACATCTTTGGACTGTGGGAGAAAGCCGAAGCACCCTAAGGAATACCACGCTGACACGGGGAGAATGTTCAAGCTCCACGCAGACAGTGACCCAAGCCAGGAATCGAATCCAGATCCCTGGAGTTGTGAGGCAGCAGTGCTAAACACTGTGCTACTGTGCTGCCCATCTATTCATCAATACAAATCATTGATACATATGGTACAGGTCCTTAATAGGACTGGGATTTGACTGCTTGTCACATCATGCCAATCTGAGTTCAGTTTTTTTATCCATAAACTTTGTCTCCTAAATTGCTGGACCATGTCACAGGATTATCTTCAGATCCATGCACTTTTATTTTTCCTAATGTCTTGTGCAGAACCTTATCAAACTCCTTCTAAAATCTACACGACAACATCTGCAGACACCAAGTGTCCTCTTAAAATTATCAGACATGATCTGCCCTTTCCTGGTCCCTGTTTGACTCTCTTTTCTCAGTTCACACGTGTCCAAGTTCTCAGTTACTCAGCTGCTGATGATAGATTTCAATAATTTCCCCACAACTGATGTTAGACTGACGGGATCTACTTTCTACATTTTCTCCTCTCTAACGTTTTAGATAATAATCTCATTACACATTTACCTGATTGGGAACAGTTATGATCCATGGATCATACATTGAAAGTAAGCAATGTATTTTGTTGCCAATAACTATATTTTTCAGCAAGTTCTCAAAGTGCTTGACATTAAATGAATCTATCTGAAGCGCAATTCTTTATATTAAATAGGGCGGCACGGTGGCACAGTGGTTAGAACTGCTGCCTCACAGCATCAGGGACCCGGGTTCGATTCCCGGCTTGGGTCATTGTCTGTGCGGAGCTTGTCTGCGTGGGTTTCCTCCGGGTGCTCCGGTTTCCTCCCACAGTCCAAAGATGTGCGGGTTAGGCGGATTGCCCATGCTAAATTGCCCCTTACTGTCAGGGGGACAAGCTAGGGTAATGCATGGGGTTATGGGCATAGGGCCTGGGTGGGATTGTGGTCAGTGCAGACTCGATGGGCCGAATGGTCTCCTTCTGCGCTGTAGGATTTTATGATTCTTTGAAATGGGGCAACAGTTTTGCAGACAGCAAAGTCCTTTAAACAGCAATGAGGTATATGGCCATTCTAATTTGGCAGCGGTGGTCGAGGGTGGATTATTAGTCAGGATAATTGCCCAGATTTGCAAATTTATATCAAAATCAATAGAATGGGGACTTGGTCCTTTGATTCAATGAGTCAGATGAAGCTTATGCCAGTGTGGTATTGCACGGAAACATTAGCCTATATTATGTGCTCAGGTTCTGAAATGGGAGCTAAACCCACAGTCTTCGAAATGAACAGTGAGAGTGCAATAGACCTAAGCCCCACCAACACTTGGTGCTAGCACAACTCACAGGAACTACAGGTGGAATTCTCCCATGCCCCCGTTGGCGGGACCAAAGGTGAGAAGAGGGGAGAAATCAGTGGGTGATCTAAAAATCAGTTTCATGCCAACTGAAATGACAGTGAGATCTTCCAAGGCTGCCCACCGTGGAGGATCAGGAATTGGTCAGAACATTGAATACAGGAGTTGGGATGTCTTGTTGAAGTTGTACAAGATGTTGGTAAGGCCACACTTGGAATACTGGGACAGTTCTGGTCACCCTATTATAGAAAGAATATTATTAAACTAGAAAGAGTGCAGAAAATATTTACTGGGATGCTACCGGGACTTGATGGTTTGAGCTATAAGGAGAGGCTGGATAGACTGGGACTTTTTTCTCTGGAGCGTAGAAGGCTGAGGAGTGATCTTATAGAGGTCTATAAAATAATGAGGGGTACAGATCAGCTAGATAGTCAATATATTTTCCCAAAGGGAGGGGAATCTAAAACTAGGGGGCACAGGTTTAAGGTGAGAGGGGAGAGATACAAAAGTGTCCACAGGGGCAATTTTTTCACACAGAGGGTGGTGAGTGTCTGGAACAAGCTGCTAGAGGTAGTAGTAGAGGCGGGTACAATTTTGTCTTTTAAAAAGCATTTAGACAGTTATATGAGTCAGATGGGTATAGAGGGATATGGGCCACATGCGGGCAATTGGGATTAGCATAGGGTTTTAAAAGAAAAGGGTGGCATGGACAAGTTGGGCCGAAGGGCCTGTTTCCATGCTGTAAACCTCTATCTATGCCATTGGAGGCTGGCATGAAAGCAAACTGAATCCCACTCATAAGATGTAGATGAAGGCCTGATTGGAATCTTTCTCCCCCATGCCTGATTCTCTGCGATGTCTGTGGAAAAATATGCTGGTCCAGAACACGTCTGGCAGTGTGGCATGTCAAAGTCAAGATTTAACTTAAGGGCCTGGATCAGCTTGTGTATATCCATGAGAAGATGATGAAGGAGGCCTACAGTTACAGGCCAGGAGGAATGCATGCATACCATGTTGAATGGAGCTTCATCCACATGGCTCCGCCACAGAGCAGTTTTCCAGGGTGAGAGTTTACCATGCAGCAGCTTCGACTTTGCTGAGGTATCAGATTTCCAGGGATGTTGCTGAGGCTTCAGAACATCTTCCAGTGATTTTGTCATGGGATGGAACTTCTTCCTGATACTTCGCCATGGGGGAATAGCGGACGGGATCCTTGAGCTGCAGGGTGGAAGACAGCAGGAGACACAAAGTGTTGGCAAAGGGATGGAGGTGGGGTGGGGAATATCCAGGTCTGAAGGGGGAATGGGGAAAATGTCCAGGTCTGTGGGCACCATAGGGAGCAGGCAGTGGAGTCAATATCTGACTCTTGGGGAGTGAACTCAAGGTTATGTGAGGGTATCATCAAGGAGCTGGTAGGGTGGGAGGGTGAGTGTTTGATGGTATCAGGTAAAGGAATGGTGAGGGTTGTTAGTGGAGTTGCAGAGATACACGGGGTGGGCAGGTGTGGTTGGGGAGGTCAATGTGAAGGGGACAGGATGCTCGGGAAAGATGGCAAAGTGTATGTTCACCTGGACATTCCAGGAGAAAAGGGGCTGGAAGGTGAAAATGGTGAGGTTGAAGGTGATACCAGGGGGATCAATAGTGATAAGGGAAAGGGCACAGACGACTGGAGGGGAAATGGTGGGGGTGCTCATGAGGAAAGTGAGCAGAACCTGATGTTGGATGGGCACAAATGCTGTATGAGAGCTGAGTCAGTGGCTGGGTGGAGATACAGGGAACTGTAGCAGGTAGTGGGGACCAGTGAGATAAGTTTGATGGATGAATGCTCAGCAGTTTGGGAGAGTGCTTGCACAAGATTTTTAAATGCCCTGCCACACATCCTTCTTCCTGCACATTGACTTACGTTGGCTGGCGAGGGTGGGGGGGGGGGGTTCTAAGCCTTAGGAGGATGCCAGAGAAGGAACAGTACATTATGCAGTGAAAGTGAACATGTTTGCAGATGTTTGATTTGTGACAATTAGTGCGACAGCTTGTGATCAAAACATCTTGACTCTTCTTGGTCAATCATCTCTTCTAGATGCTGCCCTGACATCCACAATGGGAGTGGAGGCAGCCCACTGACTCGCTTGTCCTGTTGCCTTTGATGACTTCAGTGTTTGTCCTCTGGAGAGCCAAGGCCTCCAACTCCCCCACCTCCTTAGGCTGTCCTGTGGGTCAGTACTCCCTCCTCGGTGACAGAGGATAAGGTTGAAGGAGTCACAGACAACAGGGGTTGGGAGGGAAGGGACAACCACTGAGATTCCAACATGGATAACCTGCTCCTCCTCCCTTTGGCTGGCCAGTGACCCCAGCCTGACTCCTGGAGGAGAAGGAATGCCTGGAGGGAGGTCAAGGTGCCCTGTCACCTTTGGGCATTGCTATTGCCAGAATTCACTCAAGGCTGCCATGATGGAGTGCAGGTCAGTGCATAGCTCAGAATCACAGAACCTTTACAGTGCAAATGGAGGCCATTCGGTCCATCGAGTCTGGGTGCATTTAAAAAATGGTACCTGGATATGACAACAAGGTACAAGCCATTCAGCTCATCCCACCAGGAATACTTGCCAAAGTCCCTGGCTACATAACTAATGAGGATGGGGATTAAGATACTGCAAGATTTTCTGTCGGCTTTTGCTATGGGAACGACACCTTGTCCCTGCCCCTGCCACGGGACTTAGTCCCAGATTGGAAAGTTCTGCCCTATGTTAACCTATCAGAAAAAGCAAAGTCAACCAATTTGCTACATTTCTCAATCCCCTGGGTGCATTTATAAGGTACCAGCGATGAGTTGTTGACTGCATGTTGTGCACACAGTTTGAAAGAAGGAGTTTTAAGTGGGGAGAGTGAGCAATGAGGCATCACCTGTTGCAAGCTGGAATGCATGTAATCACAGACCTCCATTTGGGACAGACACTGGGCAGATTCTTCACATAATGATTAATAAATAAAGGACCCAAACATTCATATGGAGACAACCATTAAAATATATGATCCTAGGGGGAGGTGATTGTATAATGGTCATGCCATTGGATAGCAGAGTCCAAGATAATGCTCGGGAACACGGGTCTAAATCCAAACATAGCAATTGGTGGAATTTAAATTTAAGTAATATATTTTAAAAACCTGGAATTGAAAGCTGACCTCAGTAAAGGTGATCAGGAAACTATCATTGATTGTAAAATCCCATCTGTCTTTAGGGAGGAAATCTGCCATCCTTACCTGGTCTGGCCTACAGACCCATAGCAATGTGGTTGCCCTCTGAAATGGCCTAGTAGGCCACTCAATTCAAGGGCAAATAGTTTTTTAAAAAGTTTATTTATTAGTGTCACAAGTAGGCTTACATTGACAATGCAATGAAGTTACTGTGAAAATCTCCGAGTCGCCACATTCCAGCACTTGTTCAGGTGCACTGAGGGAGAATTTAGCATGGCCAATGCACCTAACCAGCACGTCTTTCGGACTGCGGGAGGAAACTGGAGCACTCGGAGGAAATCCATGCAGACACGGGGAGAACGTGCAAACTCCGCACAGACAGTGACCCAAGCCGGGAATCCAACCCGGGTCCCTAGCGCTGCGAGGCAGCAGTGCTAACCACTGTGCCACTATACGGCCCCAACAAATGCTGGCCTTGCCAGTGATGCCCACATCCCATCAAAGAATATATTTTAAAAATCAGCTCACCAGGTTTTAGCTCTTTGTATATAGAAGCAGAATAAAATACATATAATAGTGTTTAAAATTACATCATTGCACTGTTCATGCCAGATACATTTGATCTGTGACATTCATTTCCTGAAAATACTCCGGTTATCTAATATGATGTTATTTTTTTCCTCTGGAGATTGATTACGGGTATCCCTTTGTGAAACAGGGCAGCCACAGCAGTGTGTGACCCTGAATTTTAACAGGTGTATCTTCTTAGGTTATTGAGGTGGCTATAGATTTATAAATTGCTAGCTCCATTGTGGCCACAAACTTACGACTTCATCAATCACTGGAAACAAATTTGGGCATTGTAACTCTGCCACTCTCATCTTCCCTGTCACGTAGAAAAGTAAGTTGTCCCCCTTTATAAAGCAAGCAATTATTTTGTAAGACATTGCATTGTATGCCATTAAAAGAAATGCTTGTAAATCATGAATTTTTGTGAAATAATTATTAGAACAGTACCAGAAATCTACCATCAGATCAATAAGATAAGGCTGTTCACTTCACATTCCCCCACCACCAGCTATAACCCAACACTGTGGAGTCACCTTCACTGCCAAACAGCTAAATAACAATATGATATAAAATATAAATACGTAAGATGTGTTCTGAATGTCAGCATAAAAGGAGAATAAAGAATACAGCAAAATGAGTTGAATAAATTACTGCCTGCAAAGGCTGCTTCAGGATAAAGCCTTACTATCAAGGGGGAACATGAATGATTGCTGAGGGGTCAGGAGACAGGAAGTGCACCACTGTGTACTGTAAATTAAACTAATTTATAAAAAAAAAGCTGGCAAACATAAACAAAAAAGGATGCTTACTCATCAGATGCCCAGGTTTTGGGAGCTTACGGCTTCTCTCTCTAGGTTAAAACAAATGATTAGATGCACTGAGGCAAAATAATGCAAACAGTTTTTCACATTTTGGAATTACATATTAAATATTTTAGAAAGGCTTTAGAGAAACGCCCCTCCAATAACAATAGGGTGAGGAATATTCTGAAGGCATTGTAATATTTAACAGCAATGAAAGTGAACAGAAGGATGCATGTGGAAATAGACAGACATGACAACCCAGAAAAGGGCCATTCAACCTCATTTGCAAAGTCATCGTTTACTCTCCATGTAATGAAGTGTTCCAAATTACATTCACCTATCCTGCCACAGTCCAACAGCCCATCAGAGTCAAAGGCTCCTTCCCCAAAGAGTGAGCCGCAGGAAGGAAAGGCAGCAGCTGTGGCCCAAATCAGCCATCCCAAAGGGCATCCCCTGCGATTCGAGAAGCCTGGCTGGTTGGCCTCTTAGAATTTTCCATTCTAAAGTTAATCCTCCATGGGTGCCTGCATGTTGAGATGCCCTCTCGATCTCCAACCCTGCCACAGCAGCACCCACCTCTCCCTCAGTGGAGATGCCACGGCTGACCCCCTGATTGGCGCAGCTGCAGCAGAAGCCTTCTCACCATTCTTAACTGGATGGTGATCTTGCAACCGGCCGACTCGGAGGCCACCCCCAGGAACCTCGCTGCGTTGGTCTCACTGTCGGTGAGGGCAGTCTTAGGATCCCCATTTGGTTCTGACATCCCTATGCTAGGGTCTCAAAGCCATTGGGAAAATTCAGTCCATAGTTTCTGCCTCAATCACTAATCCCGAAAGATATTGCACAGCTGCCCTCTACTCCAATTTTCTTGCATGTATTCTTGTATCTATGGCTCTTCTCCTGGAGCCCCTCAATGACTGAAAAAGGTTTGCTTCTATCACACGTCATCTTTCAGTATTTTAACACATCTACCATAGAATGCATACTTTGCATTATTCATGGAAAATAAGGCTTGGATTTTCGTTTCCAAGACGGGTATGCAAATTCCCAGAAGCAGTGAACCTATTTCAGGAGAAATTGCCTCAAATAGTGGGATCTTTATTCTTGGGGGCAGGCGTATGCTGGATTCAAGAGCACTGGCCCTGGAAACAAAGGTCAAAGTTCAAAGGCAGCCAGAGGGACTGCGGCAGTGGACTGGTTCAAAGGCCTGCCTCGATGCTCTGAGATTTTTGTCCCAGGTGTTTGGTTAGGCCCTCAACCTGTTTGGGGTTCTTTGCTGTCTCACTAATAGATCAACCACTTGTGTGGTTTATTAGCTGTTTATTAGCAACTCGTAGCTACATACACCCCCAGGGTACAGCACTGGATACTGGATCCATGTTGGCTTCTGCTCGACTCTACTGTATTCAGTCTATCGTCATCTAACTCTCTATATACCATGGGTGGTACTATTCTCCAGTCCTACATTAACACTTGCTCTGCCTGAACCCCCTTATATTACATTAGCTGTCACCCCTCACACCCCCACCCATGCCAATCCATTCCCCCAACCACCCTGTCATGAACCCTCATACCCTGCAATGCCAATTTATGTCCCCATCCATTGTCATGGACCCATATGGCTCCTGTATCAAAGTAGTGCCAAATTATGCCAGTATAAGATATCCCCACTCATTGCAATCACCCTTATGCAAACCTAGTACATCCTTATGCAAACCTAGTACAGACTGATGCCAGTATGGCTGCTCACTTGTTCCCATGGCCCCCTGTAGCACTTATGCCAACTTAATGTCAACTCATGTCAACCCATGCCCCCACCCACCAGTCTTAGATTCCCCATACCAACTCCCCTAGTATCCACAGTGGGCAAAGCTCAGGAGCCATGCTGAGATGAAAAATAAGTATCAATTAGAGACTTTGTACTTCCAAAATAAATCTGACTGATAAAAGCTCTTTCAATACATTTAAGTCCCCTCAAGTATTTAAATCTTTATAAAAAAACAAACATTTGTCTTCATGGCCCCACATCAAATACTACTAATCCCTTAATAACCATTTGGAGTAGTCAATCAAGCTGTGAATTTACTGCCTCACACTGTGAGATTTTGGAAGCAGGATTAATATTATAATGATAGCACTTAAATTTATGTCAGCAAGCAGCCATTGCAACTGCAAGCATCATTTTTTTTCAATCACAGCGGGCTGTTTTTTCCCCCAAATTTAAAGGGCAGGCATTTAAATAACTTGACAAATTCACAGATCCTATCACCCTTCAGCAGACATTCACATCTCCTCTTAAAAATTGTAAATCACGCACTGCAAGGAAGTCAATCCCACTCTAGTGAAACTAGACTCTGTTTGAACTCAGCACTGAGTTTAAATGTTACTGCTAGGTTCAGATTTCCCCCATTTCTGATGCACATCCTAATCCCTTTCCCCCCACTGGTAGGATCAGTTGCAAGTGGTGGCATGACTCCCAGATCCGTTGTTCCAGCTCCATTTTAGATAAGAAGCAAAGTCTAAAATCTCTATAAAAATCCGAGTCTAAGATTCCATTTTTAAAATTCTTTCTTTCTGTTTTTATTTTTTCATAGAATGGTGCATCCCAATAAATCTGTGAGGCACTGTCTGCAAAGATCCAATATTCTAGCTGTAGTGTGAAGTCTAATACTCTAACTGAAGTTCTAAAGAGTTATGTAGACACATCATTACCTCTTGGTGCTTATTTTCCATGTACTGCTTGTGATAAAACCTGGAATTTCATTTTTTATTGTTTTATCAACTAGAGATGCTGCCTCTTTATGTCCTGTGAACCTGGTTCCTCAATTCCCACTGCTCTTCTAAAGCAGGGGGTGTGATTTTCTGGCCCTTTGCACTCAATTGCAAATTGCACTCGGGCCAAAAAAATCACAGGGGAGGGGCCATAGCGCAGTTAACGCCGGCGAGAACCCCTTGTGGGATTCTCCCACCCTCTGCGCCCTGACATAATCTGGTTCACACCCTCGCTGGGCATTAACCAGGTTAGCATATATAAATATTCATGTAAATGTGCAGGCTCGTAATGGAGCCAGATTCTCACGGCACCTGCAATCCCCCAATCCACAGGTGCAGCAGGAACCCAGTGCAAATCATTACTATCTCTGCAAATGAAGACCAGTTGTGGTGGCCATGCTGGGGGAGGGGGAGGTGGGGGGACACACACACCATACATCATGCTTGCCACTGTGGACCTCCACCGGCGAGGCCATTAAGGCAAGTGAGACTGGACGATTCCATCCCGAGCTCAATCATAATATTTAAATAAGCCTCACGCTGGCAATCAAGTGCCTGGTTTCTTCGCAAGAGGTGAAAAACCGGGCAGGAACTGTGCCGATCGACCGACGTGACGAACCAATAAGATCACCCCTAAATGTGGGTGAATTCAGTGAGAATCTCCCCAGGCTGCAAAAAAATTTCTAGGTGTGGTTGAATTGCAAACCGAATCACGCCAAACCATTGGCTTTCCTGCTGGAAACCACACTTAGAAATCTTTTGGGAGAAATCCATCCAGAATCTGCTTCCATACAGAGGGATTTTTGAAATTCACAAGGTCAGCCATTATTCATTCTATCCTTGCTTATGTTTTTGAAATCAAAGTATATGGAGTAGAAGATTCAGTAACAATAGGGTTAAATTCTATCGCTCGGTGCTATACCCATTTTACGAGGCTGGGAATCTACATCTGTTTTTTACTTGAATAGAACACACTGAAGAAAACAATGACCAAGTATTAAATCAGACACTTGCTGTCCAGGGAATAAAACTCATAAAAACCTCAGATTTGTGGCATCATGCAATTGCACAGCTTGCACAGTCCTGACACAACTCCTGGTAATAGGGGAGAATATACCGTGCATTGTACTTATGGGCGGCCCAGTGGTTAGTACTGCTGCCACACAGCGCCAGGGACCTGGATTCAATTTCCGGCTTGGGTCACAGTCTTTGCAGAGTCTGTACATTCTCCCCGTGTCTGCGTGAGTTTCCTCTGGGTGTTCCGGTTTCCTCTCACAGTCCGAAAGACATGCTGGTTAGGTGGATTGGCCATGCTAAATTCTCCTTCAGTGTGACCGAACATCCCCTATCCGTCATTGAAGTCTTTATTCATGTTTTGTTACCTTGTACTTGACATCTCAAATGACCTCCACATAGGAGGGCCAGAGTGTGGCGACATGGGGATTTTCACAGTAACTTCATTGCAGTGTTGATGTAAGCCTACTTGTGGCACTAATAAATTTGACCAGACTGGTGACTGTCATAACTCTGGATTTTCAGGATTGAATAGCTACGATTAGACTTTCCACTTTGTGCATCAGGATCTAGGCCTCATTAGACTCGTGAAGACTGAAGTTTACTTGCCTGATACTGTCTTCAACTAGGACAGCAGCCTCTGGCCTTCTCCTGCAAGGCAACACCCCAGCACAGTCCATCATGGTGGCAACATTACAGCGACCAGACACAAGCTCCAGAGATCAAATTCGCCAATGCCCTACTTTGAGCTTTCTCAAGCCAATTTGGGATTAGTTCCATGCTCCTTTTGTGCAGCATGGTAAACTAACCAGCACCCACACTCCTGACACTCAGGCAGCAATTAGAAGAGCCACAAGGATGGATTAAAAGAAGACATGGCCATGCCTCGTGGAGAGCAGCAACTGTTATTCCAGTACCAAGCAGAAGTCAGCAAAATGTGGGGCAGTTATGAGAAATATTTGCTTCAGGATTTGGTACTGGCCTCAAAATTTGTGTAGACAGAAGCCTCGGAAACCTATGTGGAGGGCATTTGCGATGTCAAGTACAAGGTAGCAAAGCTGAATAAATGCTTCAATGGTGGATAGGGGGTGAAGTAGTGACAAGTGAACAGGATTTAAAGCTGAGGCACCAAGGTTGTGCATCATTGAATCCCAGCAGTGCAGAAATAGGCCATTCGGCCCATCGAATCTGCACCGACTCTCCGAAAGAGCATCCCACCCAAGCTGACCCCTCCACCTCATCCCCGTAACCCTATGCCATGGCCGATCCACCCAACCCACACATCTTTGGATCTGCACATCACAATTGATCAAGAATGAGCCAAGGATGGGGTCTGGGCAAGGGTGTGAAGATTTTGGTGGGAGGTGAAGAAGAATGCTTTCGTCTTTGATGTTCAATAGAGAAGATTCTGTTTAATGCACAACTTGACGTCAAGCAGGCATCCCCAGGAAACAGAAAGTCCTGGAATTGTGAATCTGGTGAAGAGGGAGAGTGGGTGTCATTAGCCTGTATGTGGAAACTGATTCCATGGAGGCGATTTTACCACTTTCTTTCTAAGTGCCAGGCGGACTTGAAACTGGGAGAGTTTCGGATTCATCTTTTGGGTGTGCTTTTAGGCCCTCCCCCACAAACACATTCTGCCTGCAAAAATATCAGCAAGCCTGTTGTTTGCTGCAGAAGCCTGTGGGTGAGGCTTAACCTGCCCAAAACCCTGCAGAGGGAGGTAGTGCGCATGTGCAGGTCTCTGATGCTGCACATGCACATTGGCAGTATCAGGGGTTTGACAGACAAAGAGAGAGCTGTCAGGCCCCTGCAATTGCCTGGAAATGTGATGGTTTCATTTGGACAAATAGGAGTGAAGTCAGGCACCATGACGTGAATTGCAGAGGGTAGTTGTTAGTAGTGGACAGAGCGGTCAACTATGCCAAAAACAATGGTGAGTGCAGGGAGGCCTAGGAAGTTAACGGCCAGAGTAACAGAGGATGTAATCGATGAGTTAGACTAAGGCAGTCTTAGTGTGTGGGCCAAGAACAGTGCTAAAACTTTGCATCCCATGCAATAGCACCAGCCAAATCAATGAAATTGCTGCTCCGTGAGGATTTGGTTGACCATTTTCATATTACCCATGGCAAACATGCCTTTTCACAATCACGTGTGCAGAACTGACACCAGATTAAATTGGTCTAATCTAGACACTCCAAACTGAACAATTGCATGGAACACCCCAGAAAGCACACACTGCTCCTGTTCCAACCAGCACAAAAATCAGCCTGTAGAAATTAAAGCAGGAAATTTTGAGAGCACGTGGAACTATATTTTTCACAATGAATATAACAATTTGTGTAACTGAATTTTCAGAGTCCAGCCAGATCCTCACTCTCAGCAATGTACTAATTTTAAATAACCACAATCATTTCAGGGAAATTATCAAAATTTTATTTTGTGTATATTGAGTACATTAAATATGAGCTCCTATAATCACTGATCATAGAATCCCTACAGTACAGAAGGAGGCGAATCGAGTCTGTACCAACCACAATTCCATCCAAGCCCTATTCCCGTAACCCCACACATTTACCCTGTTAATCCCCCTGACACTAGGGTTAATTTAACACAGCCAATCAACCTAACCCGCACATCTTTGGAGTGTGGGAGGAAACCGGAGCACCCGGAGGAAACCCATGCAAACACGGGGAGGAAGGGCAAACTCTACACAGTCACCCGAGGCCGGGATTGAACCTGGGTCACTGGCGCTGTGAGGCTGCAGCGCTTACCACTGTGCCAATGTGTTGTCCACTGTGCCACTGTGCCACCCCCACTGCAGTATTAAATATCAAGAACACACCATTTTTAATTAGCAAACACCCTTAATATTTCCTCTGTCTGGAATAAATAAAATCCAAAGCAGATCTATATATCTCGGTCTAATTAAAATCTATTCCTTTGAAACTCAAATGCAATTCAAAGTCTTTCATAACATGGAATGCAATGTTTTGTTGTGCTCTGGGAGATTCAATTACAACCTTCCAACAGACAGAAAAAGTACTTACTCCATTTATCCAGATTTGCAGGAAAACAAAACTGCATCATGCATTAATGAGCTTGTTGGGGTTGCTTTTATTTGCAGACTTTATCGTGGATATTAAGGTTTGCTTTTCATTGGCTATGAAGAGCCTGAAGAAATGCAAAGGCATTCGTTCAAAATGATAGAAAGAAACAATCAAACATCAAACCAAATGCACGTGGTGTATTGAGAACATTTCTTAGCTACCAGCTATTTTCTTCACAATGTGTCTCGGTTATTAAGCAGAACACATACATGCTTTCACATGCACGGCAAGGCTACATGGCAGGCATCTATATCAGCTGGATCTTACACGGTTTGGTGGTCTTAAATTATTTATCCAGAATATGCTGTTTCACCATGGATAATATTTTTACTGTGACAATTCAAATCTGTGCAATAAAATCCTGCTTAAGACCAACATTCCCAAGCACAGTACAAGCTTAGGTACTGTGATGGAAGGTATCAAACTCATGATCAGCTCTTTATGTTTCCATTTCAGTTGGTTAAGAGCCAACCATAGTCAGCTACCGATCTATTGACCAGATCAGGTAATGATGGCAGATTTCCTTCATCAGATGGTATTAGTAAACCAGATTTTTATGACAATCAATAGTTCCTTCATGGTTACCTCACTGACCAGCTTTCAATTCCAGATGTTGTCGACTGAAATTCAACCAGTTGTTGTGGTGAGATTTGAAGCCCTGTCCCCAGTGCATTAGGGACGATTAATTTCATGGAATGGCCAGCATGGAAAGGCTGGTGTACCAAAGGTGTCAATGCCTCTGATGGTTCATTCAGCAGTAGTAGCCGATTCTGCCACAGTTATGAATGATTGTCACCTAGCTAAACAGAATGAACATGAATTTCTTCAGGAGTTCTGCCACAGTAATGTGAGGGAACAGACAGTGGCATAGTGGTGATGTCACTGGACCAGCAATCTTCAAGCCCAGGCTAATGCCCTGGGGACAGGGCTTCAAATCTCACCACAGCAACTGGTTGAATTTAAAATTCAGTCGATAATATCTGGAATTGAAAGCTGGTCAGTGAGGTAACCATGAAGGAACTATTGATTGTCATAAAAATCTGGTTTACTAATGCCATCTGATGAAGGAAATCTGCCATCATTACCTGATCTGGTCAATAGATCGGTAGCTGACTATGGTTGGCTCTTAACCAATTGAAATGGAAACGTAAGCCACTTGGTTCAAGGGCAATTAAGGATGAACAAGAAGTGCTGGCCGTACTAGCAATGTCCACATCCCATGAAAAATAATTCAACCGCAGCCCTTTTTCCCCCCCTTCCCCCGCCACAGGTAAACAGGACTTATGCCAACAGGCGACGAGGTGAGGTTACCAGTGCAGGAGAAGCCTCAGTGGTCTTCCTGATGTAATCTTCACCAATTCTCTTTCTTCCTCTGCTGTTAGCCATGATTGGAGATGTCAGTGTTGGACTGGGATGGGCAGAGTAAGAAGTCTCACAACACCAGGTTAAAGTCCAACAGGTTTATTTGGTATCACGAGCTTTCGGAGTGCCGCTCCTTCATCAGGTGAGACTCAGGAGCAGCGCGCCGAAAGCTCATGATACCAAATAAACCTGTTGGACTTTAACCTGGTGTTGTGAAACTTCTTACTGTTCCTCTGCTGTTAACAGCGCTTCATGTTTTCCAGTATCACCCCAAGTTGCTATCCTAAATTTGTCAGCTTTGCGATTTTGGAAGCATGATAAAGCATGGGAGCTCCTCACGATGGAGTTTGAAGCTTTACTCACTTGACAACAACGCAATGCAGGCATTTGCCAAGAGGTCAGCATGCACATGATGGACCCAATGGCTATCTTCTGTGCCATAATGACTCAAGGATCTAAGTCACTCGACTTCTGAGGGAATCTTGGCTATCCTACCCAGAGTTAGACAACACAACAGTTGCACGAACACCAAAATCAGATCTTTAAACTGAATTTAAATCAGGGAGTGTGCTCTTTTATAGGGTCACATTTACTTACAATTCACATACATTTATTGTACAAATCATGTTCAAACAAAGAGCTGGATTCTTCTCCCTTGGTTGAACTAGTGTTGCAGCAGAATTTCTTCCTACCCATTCGTCCAAGCAAATAACCAGCTCAAGTTTCCTGGACTGGCCTTTATTATATATTTGCTACAGCATATAGTGGCAAAAACAATATGCATAATGTTATTGCCGCAGAGAGAGAGGAAAATTCAGTCAGGCTGAAGGCGATTAAAGGATTCAATGTTTTTGACCAGGCGGAGCAAAACATTGCAGCAATCAATGAGAAAGGAGAAGCATCAGAATGTCATTGGCAGGCAAGGATTCCACGTTTACCATTGCTTCAACAGAGGGCCTTCAGCAGAAGTAAGAATGCCTTATGGAGATTCAGGGTTTGATGCCCCTGTAGAGGGATGTCCAAACTATATGGAAGAAGGAGGCAATGAGTGTGGCCTCTGTCATCCCCCCACAGATGCCAATAATGCAACATCCTAAATGACATTATCAGGTTGGCTAAAATAAGTGATGATGACATTTCCAATGCACATTCTTGTAGGAAAGGTACAAGATGATACACATTACCTTCTGTGTCCCTGTTGTCTAACTGTTTGAGTAATAGGAAAACTGACCTTTACACTGGGATCTTAATGCACCATATTAATTGAAATCACTGTAAGGCTTGTACTGTGTGTAATAATGGGCTTTACCAATCTTGAACAAGAGGTATTTAAATTGAGTTTACATCTGCAAGTCTGATATCCCTATATACTTGCAGACACATGTTCTGGGACAGCAAAACTCATTCAACTGTACCTTCTCACACTGCAAGGGAAGAGTAGCACTTAACCAGCACCCAAGAAAAGAATTGCAACTGGACAATAGGCAAGCAGAAACCTAGAAAGCTCTTCTAGTTCTGTAGACCCAATGGAAGATTTATTGACATGCACGAAACAAGTTTCTGAGGTGATGTCTCAAAGAGCCTCCAGTTTAGCCATTTCTATACCTGTATCCTCACTTCTCTGAATACCACTGAAATATTAAAGCTTTACTATTCTAGAATTGTTTTTTTCTCTAGTAATCATTAAACCTGTCAGGAGATGCTTCTTGAGAAATGTCAGAGCAAGGACCAACCAAAAATTGTTCTTTAGACAGACCTTCAGCAATTTAAGAATAGGGCAGCACAGTGGCACAGGGCAGCACAATAGTTAGCACTGCTGCCTCACAGCACCAGGGAACCGGGTTCGATTCCTGGCCTGGATCACTGTCTGTGCGGAGTCTGCATGTTCTCCCCGTGTCTGCGTGGGTTTCCTCTGGGTGCTCCGGTTCCTCCCACAGTCCAAAGATGTGCGAGTTAGGTTGATTGGCCATGCTAAATCAACCCTTAGTGTCGGGGGATTAATAGGGTAAATATGTGGGGTTACGGGGATAGGGCCTGCGTGGGATTGTGGTCGGTACAGACTCGATGGACCGAATGGCCTCCTTCTGTTACTGTAGGGATTCTATGAAATCCAGTGGCCTCTTTGTTATGGTATTTTAGAGGCATTCTTAACTATAATTTACCTTTCAAATTGATACAGTTCTTAAACATCGGGATGTCATATGTTTATTAAGCATACAGTACATGCTTAATCGCATTCTTAAAAGATAGTACTTACAATCATACCTAATGATTGTTGTGGATTCAAACTTGTTACAGTTCCAAGCTCAGTATCATGGGCCTTTACGAGCCCAAATACTCACTATAAATTGCCAATTTATACACATTTTGTTTACTGTCTATGTGACAATCTACATAATTCTGCATTCCAACAACTACTTCATAGAATCTCTGCAGTGCAGAAAGAGGCCATTCCGCCCATTGAGCCTGCACTGACAACAGTCCCATCCAGGCCCTTTCCCAGTGACCCCACGTATTTACCCTTCTAGTCCCCCTGACATTAAGGGACCTTTCAGTTTGGCCTAACCCTCATGTCTTTGGACTGTGGGAGAAAACCAGAGCACCCAGAGGTAACCCACACAGACACAGGGAGAATGTGCAGAACATGCAAACTCTACACAGTCACCCAAGGCTGGAACTGAATCAGAGCTTCTGCCACTGTAAGGCAGCAGTGCTAACCACTGTGCCACCATGGCGCACGCAGCAAATAACTTCAACCGACACAGGAATTGAACCTGTGCTGTTGGCATCACTCTGCATCACTAACCAGCTGCCCATCCAAACCTTTGTTATATAATAAAGTAAAACATCAGGGTGCTTTACAGGAGCTCTACCAGACAAAATCTGACAAAGTTCATATCAAGTGATATTAAAGACAGGTGACCAAAAGATTGGTTGAAAAATTCGGGATTGCATAATTATATACAAATTAAAATACAATCCTATGCGAGGAGAAATTAATTATTTCTCAATGATTTCAATTTTCCTTACTTAAGAAGCTCTTTCCCAATTGAACAACTTTTCTGTTATCTTATTGATTGTTTCTCTCTCATTCCATAAGCTATTCTACCAAGTGAAGACTTTAATTATAGTCCGCTTTTGTTGCTGCATCATTCATACCAATTAAAAAAGATGATGTGTACCCAGATGTTCTCCTTTGCAGAGCTGACTTTTCCCTGCAAATGATTCAGTGTGCAATAACACTTCTTTAATTAAACCTCTAATTGCGTCATCCTGAAACTCATCATTGTTATAGGGTTAGCCCAGGCTCAATATCCGATTGGTACTTTAAATTAACTTAGTCTCCCCACTTAACAGACAGAGACTAAAAGTTAACATTATTAACTCCAAAGATGTGTGGATTAGGTGGATTGGCCATGCTAAATTGCCCCTTAGTGTCAGGGGGACTAGCCAGGGTAAATGCATCGGGTTATGGGGATAGGGCCTGGGTGAGATTGTGGTCGGTGCAGATTCGATAGGCCGAATGGCCTCCTTCTGCGCTGTAGAATTCTATGATTATTACAGTGTAAAGGGAAATAAATAGTAGTATAAATCCTGGGATGAGATGATAGTTGTCTGAGGAGAGATTGGATCGACTAGGCCTGTATCCACTGGAATTTAGAAGAATGAGAGGGGATCTCATTGAAACGTAGAAAACTCTGACAGGGTTGGACTGGCTGGATGCAGGGATGTTGGGTGCGGTCTTTTGGCTCTTCACACTGGCAGGATCTCCTGGTTCCGCTGATGGCACGCCCCCGCTGTGTATTTTCTGGCAGGGTGGGGTGGAGTCAATGAGAAATCTAATTGACAGCCGTGGGACCAGAAGATATTGTCGCCGGCCAATGGCATGCAGCCTCCTGCCACTAAGAAAAACGCTGCAAGGAGGCCAGAGAATCCCAGTGGTTGTTTCCTTTGACTGGGATGTCTAGGACAAGGGGGTCACAATCTCAGGATACAGGGAGGCCATTTAGAACTGAGATGAGGAGTAATTTATTTATTCAGAGCATTGTGAACCTGTGGAATTCTTTACCACAGAAAGCAGTGGATCCCAAATCAGTGAATATATTTAAAAGGAAATAGATGTCTAGACTCAAGGTGTCAAGGGGTATAGGGAGAGCACTGGAGAATGGTGTTGAGATAGAGGATCAGCCATGATCATGTTGAACAGCAGAGCAGGCTTGAAGGGCCGAATGGCCTACTCCTGTTCCTACTTTCTATGTTTCTAACATCAGAACTCAAGACAGTTCCATTTCCACACATCCTCCTCCTCACAATACAAACATACTGCTCCTACTGTCATTGTGATATTGCTGGTATCCTCAGAGCTCGGGCTTGGGAAGAAATTGGTCAAATGTTACAATGTGGAGCTCATTTATAGTTACATTCAGCTGGATGTTGGCTGGTGGGTCTGGTTGATTGATCAGGAAAATCATGGTGCAATGCTTGGAGGCTCTATTGTGGTGTGTTATACCTATCCAATTTTTTTGGCTTTCTCACCAAACGACCATCCAAAATGGGCTGTAAATTGAAGAAAGTCCAAATGAAGTTAAAACACAAAACATGAAGTTACTTGTTACTGTAATTTAAATTGACAGTAACATTTCAATAGTAACTAGACTTGACCTGTGATTGATTTAAAAAAACAACGTCATACCATCTGTGGGAACCAGATGTGATCATCACAAAATCAAATTTTTAAAATCATGGAATCCGTGTGTTGTGGACAAGGCCAGCATTTGCCTTTGGTTTGTGAGGCCATTTCAGAGGATAATTAAGAATTAACCACAATGCTGTGGGTGTGGAGTCACGTGTAGGCTAGACCAGGTGAGGTTGGCAGACTTCCTTCCCTAAAGGACAGAAGTGAACCTTTTGGGCTTTTATGAAAAATGGATGATAATTCAATGGTCACCATTACCAAAACTAGTTTTCAAATCCAGAACTATCAACTGAGTTTAAATTCCACCAGCTGGGATTTGAACCCATGCCCCCTGGAATATTAGTCTGGACCACTGGATTACCAGTAGAGTGACATTAACATTACACCACCATCTCCACTAAAATGGGATGAAAGTTTCCACTTCTTCCAATTTAGCAGAGATTTGCCATATGAAAATGTTCTTATTGCTGCCACAGAACCATAGAATCATACAACGCAAGAGGCCCTTCGGCCCATCGAATCTGCACCAACACATTAGAACCACCTGAACTCCCACCTAATCCTATCTGCCAGGATGTGGCCCATAGCCCTGAATGTTATGATGTGCCAAGTGCTCATCCAGATACTTTTTAAAGGATGTGAGGCAACCCGCCTCTACCACCCTCCCAGGCAGCACATTCCAAACCGTCACCACCCTCTGGGTTTAAGGTTTTCCCTCACATCCCCCCCTAAACCTCCTGCCCCTCACGTTGAACCTTTGTCCCCTTGCGACTGACCCTTCAACTAAGGGGAACAGCTGCACCTTATCCACGCTGTCCATGTCTCTCATAATCTTGTAGACCTCGATCAGGTCACCCCTCAGTCTTCTCTGCTCCAACAAAAACAACCCAAGCCTACACAACCTCTCTTCACAACTTAAATGTTCCATCCCAGGCAGCATCTTGGTGAATCTCCTCTGCACCCCATCCAGTGCAATCACATCCTTCCGATAATGTGACGACCAGAACTGCACAAAGTACTGGTCGCCACAGTAGATAAATTAAGCTCCCTGGATACCAACAATCATGCCTCTGTACACAGCTTGGAACCTTGTGTCTAGAGTCCAGAGAAGAATAGAAGAACAAATGAATGGAGAGCCATTTACAGTAAAAAAAATGCCCATGCATCCAAATGGAGTCTGGTTAATTTGGGCCATAATTTAGAGAGATAATTTCACAGCAAAGGGAATCACTGACAGCTTTATCGCATGAGTTTTGTTATTCACTCATAATAAGAATTTCCCTGCTTATCCTGACACAAATCACCAGTTATTCAAAGGTCAGTATTCATTAATCATTTCGGAAAAATGTACCATTCGAGCAGCTTTCACATGGTATTTCTCATCTCATATGTTACTTTTTTGCTAACTTGAAAATCTAACACCATATTGCATGATTCAATTGTCTCTCTCTCAGAGACATGATTTCATTGTCTCTCTCTAAGGATCATCCACTTGATATACATTTTTCCTAACTTTATTTCCTGTGATTGGACAGAGTAAAGAAACACCTTTTTAAACTTTCTTTCAGTACAGTATTTTAAAAAATCATTCATGGGACGTGAGCATCGCTGGCTGGGCAAGCATTTATTGTCCAATCCCTAATTGTCTTTTAAGGGGCAGTTAAGAGTCAACCACATTGTTATGGATCTGGAGAATTTCCTTCCCTAACAGAAATTAGTGAACCAGATGGGTTTTTGCAACATTGACGATGGTTTCGTGATCATCATTAGACTTTTAATTCCAGGTTTTTATTGAGTTCAAAAGTCACCATCTAGAGTGGTGGAATTTGAACCTGGGACCCAGGAGGCACGGTCGCACAGTGGTTAGCACTGCTGCCTCACAGCGCCAGGTACCTGAGTTTGATTCCCGGCTTGAATCTGTCTATGTGGAGTTTGCACATTCTCCCCGTATCTGCATGGGTTTCCTCCTGGTGCTCTGGTTTCCTCCCACAGTCTAAAGATGTGCGGGTTAGGTGGATTGGCCATGCTAAATTGCCACTTAGTGCCAGGGGGATGAGCTAGGGTAAATACTTGGGGTTTGGGGATAGGGATGGGTGGGATTGTGGTCGGTGGAGACTCGATGGGCCGAATGGCCTCCTTCTGCACTATAGGATTCTATGAGCCCAGAGCATTAGACTGGGACTGTGGATTACTAGCCCAGTGACAATACCACTGTTGTCACTGTCTCCCAGAAGCAATTACGAGAGTGTTATTATTTGTGAGAGCGAGATAGATGCAACTTTAAAACAAAAAAGATGCAAGTTACTGGAAAGACAGCATCTTGTGTCAAAGTAACTAAGAAACTGGGCTGTTCTTGTTCAAATTTATCTTGTTTAACTGAATAAAAGACAACCATGGGAGTGGCGAGTTTAATTTCTGTGCCTGACAATGGAAGGAAAATCAGACAAGTGTAGAACAGCCCACCAAATTATATCAGATGATTTACATCCAGTTATTAAATTAATGGATAAACTATGTAAATAGAAAGATTGGGCAGTTCTCCTTTTCTCAGAGAGCAGTGAGCCTCTGGAACACACTGTCACTGGTGCAGTGGGTGCTGAATCTCTGCATGTCATCAAAAGGCCCCTGACTGAGGCAGGATTGCTTCATAACTATTGATCTCCTGGACTGGTTTCAATCACTTGAGGGGTGTCAGTTATTATAATGATGGCACCAATTGCTCATAAGGGGTAGGTTGTGGATTCATTTATTAAGATTAGGCGCATGAGAACAGCTATACTTAGGTATAAAGCTTGAAGACATCAGAGCTGTGTGTGTGCTCTGCTCGAAGCAAAAGTGAAACTCAGACATGATCACATGACACATTTCCTTTCTAATGATGCCAGGCTGATATCTCTTAAAAGGCATATTATAATATCCTCCTTTCTTTTTATAATTCCACCACCCCCACTTCAAAAGAAGCATGATTATTTACAATACAAGACCCAGATCTTGTGATGGTAACCTGTTTGGAAGTGTCTCTAATTGCTCTCAGTGATTTGTGGGTTTGTTATCCTTCGAAGTTGTCTTGTCCTAGATGCAATAGGACTACACAATGGATGAGGAGCTGGAATGGATCTGATTCTTCCTTCACCATTGCACAGTTGCATGGAGTGACTTCATAGAACCTTGGCTCTGAACAAATCTTTGTCATCTCAACTGGTTGCCACCTTCTGTGGGATCCTGGATGTGATCTTGTTGTACCTGTATTTTTTAATCATCTACATTGATCGCCTCATCTTGTAGTTTTAAAAGCTGCTCTCCAGTTTCTGAGAGTAAGGAAAGGGTAAGAGGTAGTAAATGCACTGCTTTGCCAAACATGAGCTCTGCTAGGGATGGAATAGTTCACTTAAAGGTGTTGCTGTCAGATGTAACTTTGCAAAGTGTAGATCTTGCTTGGTCTATCGACATTTGTGCATTTGGGATTTGACCATGAAAATCATTCTTTCATGTAGGTCACGAGATCTAGGGTAATCAGGAGAAGTAGTGTGATCGATTTTCTACTTCAAAGACATATCCTGGAATGGTTTATCGATAGGTTGTGGACTGTTATCCGTAATGATCTCTCTAGACACACCAAAAACTGAAAATCGCACTGGAGTGTGTGTGTCACAGTTGTGCTTGACATATGTATAATTGTCAACTAATGGGGTACTTGGTAAAGTAGTCAAGGATGTCAATGAAAGCAGTGCCATAGATATGAAAGAGGTCAGAAGTGATTTTAGCCGAAGGATGGGTAGGAACATCATGTGCAATCATTGGTGGTTAGTGCTGATTTGGCATATGCTCTTGACATGTCTCTCAATTCTTGACCATGGCTGCAATGTTATTGCTCATACTCAGCTAATAGACTGTCCCTCTTGCGAGTCTTTTTGTCCAATCTATGTCCACGTGTGAGTGAAGATGTTGAAGAATATAAGGTTGCAAAGATTCATGATAACCTGCCTGCCTCTAAAAACCCAGGAGATGCCTAGCTTGTTCCAATTTGGCCAGAATGGTCTCACGATTGCCGACATGCTGAATTGAATCAGGCCACCCTTCAATAATGGTTTTTCACAGTTTCTGTAGTGTAGAAACTCATAGAAATCATAGAAATCATAGAAACCCTACAGTGCAGAAGGAGGCCATTCGGCCCATCGAGTCTGCACCGACCACAATCCCACCCAGGCCCTACCCCACATATTTACCCACTAATCCCTCTAACCTACGCATCTCAGGACTCTAAGGGGCAATTTTTAACCTGGCCAATCAACCTAACCCGCACATCTTTGGACTGTGGGAGGAAACCGGAGCACCCGGAGGAAACCCACGCAGACACGAGGAGAATGTGCAAACTCCACACAGACAGTGACCCGAGCCGGGAATCGAACCCAGGACCCTGGAGCTGTGAAGCAGCAGTGCTAACCACTGTGCTACCGTGCCGCCCTGCCGCCCTGCTGCCATTTCTTCTCATAGCTGCTGGAATTTGCATTGTGCTAAATGTACCAGGTCAATTTAGAGAACATCTTCAAGTTCGATGCCAATTAAGTCAACTTGTGTATCTAAGGGTATATATTGTGTTCTCATTGGGTTTGGCAATATGCTAAGTGTATCTGATTTATATCTTGTGCTTAATCTCAGTCGTATCCTTACATCTTTATGAAGGGGCACTGCAATCTTGGTAGTGCTCTGATCAATGGTTTTCACTCAGTCATCTCCAATAGCTGGTGGTTGGTCTCAAGCACAAATCTTTTGCTAAGTACATAGGTATTGAAAGGCACGATTGGAAACACTGAAACTATTGTTTTCTGCTTGATGTTGGAGTAGTTGGATTGCGTTACAAAGATTTTGAAGCAAATGCAATCAGTTTGCCTTTTTGTAATATGCATGATCCCATAGCTTTCTGTGAGGCATCTATCTCCAGGGTAGCTGGCTCCCTAGGAGATTAGGTTGATTGGCCATGCTAAATTGTCCCTTAGTGTCCCGAGATTTGTAGGTTAGGAGAATTAGCCATGGTAAATATATAGGGTACAGGGATAGGGTCTCGGTAAGATGCTCTGTCTGAGAGCCAGTGCAGACTTGATGGGCCGAATGGCTTCCTTCTACTGTAGGGATTCAATGATTTGTTATACTACCAATATTGAATATTATATTTTGATAAGACAAAGAGTAACTATTCTCAAGTTTGAATTCCAACAAGCTGCTGATGGTAGGTCAAAACTGCCTATTTTTCACCGATGGAATAATTTTATTAACTGGTATGTAAATGAAGAATGTACAGTAAACTGCACAGACCACACTGAACTGAATGTCTAAATTCCCATGTGGGACTGCTAATTCATAAAATGGAGTGTTCTAATTAGGGACATTCTTCATTAGTGAATGCATATTATTAATCTTGTCATAGTCCCAGACTTCCGTATGTGATCTGCCTCATTAAACTGGTCAATGACTAGTCACAGTTTAAGGATCTTCAACAACCTGCCCTCTGCCCTGAGTCCAAGTAGATCTATTGACATTACTGACCCATAACCTATTATTGCAAATTAAGGCGCACAGTATGTAATTTTGAGAAACTAAATCGTTCCACTAAAACGTTATTGATACGATGGCCTTGCAGCATGTGTTGAGCATTGGGTTCCTAAGCAAGTATTTGTCATTTTAAAGGCCCAGGGATTCCAATTTCTTTTAAGTAAGTTTCATCATGTCCCCACTATGCAATTAGAAAATCCAGTTTAATTTATTTTCCCTGATACCAGGCTTATATTTTGCTGCTGCCCAGGTCTCCCACCCTTTTCTTTCAGCAATTGTGCTTATGATTCAGACATAAGTAATATCATAGAATCATAGAATTCTACAATGCAGAAGGAGGGATGACCAACCATTCAGCCCATCAAGTCTGCACTGACCACAATCCCACCCAGGCTCTATCCCCATAACCCCATGCACATACCCTAGCTAGTCCCCTGACCCTGAGGGGCAATTTAGCATGGCCAATCCACCTAACCCGCACATCTTTGCAATATCAAAATATAACCAAGAGAAGTTTTAAGGGGCAATAAAAAATTCCCAACAAAATTCTGATTTATATTAGGCCCCTCAGTGCCAATCCATGGATAAATCTTTCACACGTGCATTTATAAGGAGCAAGCCTAAATTAGCAAGGTATAAATAAGTCTGAACGGTGCGTAGTTTAGTTTACAGTGCACAAATATAGGGAGTCATTTGAGATCTTGCTGGTTGGTCATCCCTGCCCTTCTGGGAGTCACTCCAGGCCCAGATAAGGGTCCCATGCTCAGGTTTGCAAGGCACGGTGAATGGCGGAACCAGAGGATTTTCAGTGACGATGATGGAAGCGCGAGAACCTGGAAGGGCCATGGCTGATTCCAGGCAGGGAATTCTCCTGGAAGAGCATATGTTTCCTGTAAGCACACGAGGAAACCTATTATTTTCCCCAGTCATATGGCATGCTTGCCTTCATTGGCATTGAGTTTAAAAATTGGCAAGTCATGTTGCAGCTTTATAGAACATAGAACATAGAACATAGAACATTACAGCGCAGAACAGGCCCTTCGGCCCACGATGTTGCACCGACCAGTTAAAAAAAAAAAAAACTGTGACCCTCCAACCTAAACCAATTTCTTTTCGTCCATGAACCTTTCTACGGATCTCTTAAACGCCCCCAAACTAGGCGCATTTACTACTGATGCTGGCAGGGCATTCCAATCCCTCACCACCCTCTGGGTAAAGAACCTACCCCTGACATCGGTTCTATAACTACCCCCCCTCAATTTAAAGCCATGCCCCCTCGTGCTGGATTTCTCCATCAGAGGAAAAAGGCTATCACTATCCACCCTATCTAAACCTCTAATCATCTTATATGTTTCAATAAGATCCCCTCTTAGCCGCCGCCTTTCCAGCGAAAACAATCCCAAATCCCTCAGCCTCTCCTCATAGGATCTCCCCTCCATACCAGGCAACATCCTGGTAAACCTCCTCTGCACCCTCTCCAAAGCCTCCACATCCTTCCTGTAATGTGGGGACCAGAACTGCACACAGTACTCCAAGTGCGGCCGCACCAGAGTTGTGTACAGTTGCAACATAACGCTACGACTCCTAAATTCAATCCCCCTACCAATAAACGCCAAGACACCATATGCCTTCTTAACAACCTTATCTACTTGATTCCCAACTTTCAGGGATCTATGCACACATACACCTAGATCCCTCTGCTCCTCCACACTATTCAAAGTCCTCCCGTTAGCCCTATACTCAACACATCTGTTATTCCTACCAAAGTGAATTACCTCACACTTCTCCGCATTAAACTCCATCCGCCACCTCTCGGCCCAACTTTGCAACCTGTCTAAGTCTTCCTGCAAACTACGACACCCTTCCTCACTGTCTACCACACCACCGACTTTGGTGTCATCAGCAAATTTGCTAATCCACCCAACTATACCCTCATCCAGATCATTAATAAATATTACAAACAGCAGTGGCCCCAAAACAGATCCCTGAGGTACACCACTTGTAACCGCACTCCATGATGAATATTTACTATCAACCACCACCCTCTGTTTCCTATCCGCTAGCCAATTCCTGATCCAATTTCCTAGATCACCCCCAATCCCATACATCTGCATTTTCTGCAGAAGCCTACCATGGTGAACCTTATCAAACGCCTTACTAAAATCCATATATACCACGTCCACTGCCTTGCCCCCATCCACCTCCTTGGTCACTTTCTCAAAAAACTCAATAAGGTTAGTAAGGCACGACCTACCTGCCACAAAACCATGCTGACTATCACCTATCAATTCATTACTCTCCAAATAACTATAAATCCTATCCCTTATAATTTTTTCCAACATCTTGCCGACAACAGAAGTGAGACTCACCGGTCTATAATTCCCGGGGAAGTCTCTGTTCCCCTTCTTAAACAATGGGACAACATTCGCTAACCTCCAATCTTCTGGTACTATACCAGAGGCCAACGACGACCTGAAGATCAGAGCCAGAGGCTCTGCAATCACTTCTCTTGCCTCCCAGAGAATCCTTGGATAAATCCCATCCGGACCAGGGGATTTATCTATTTTCAGACCCTCCAGAATATCCTGCACATCCTCCTTATCAACTGTAATACTGTCTATTCTACTCCCTTGCAACCCAGTGTCCTCCTCAGCTATATTCATGTCCCCTTGCGTGAACACCGAAGAGAAATATTGGTTCAATGCTTCACCAATCTCCTCCGGTTCCACACATAACTTCCCTCTGCCATCTATAACTGGCCCTAAACTTGCCCTAACCAACCTTCTGTTCTTGACATACCTATAGAACGCCTTAGGATTCTCTTTAACCCTATCCGCCAAAGTCTTCTCATGTCCCCTTTTAGCCCTTCTAAGCTCGCTCTTCAACTCCCTCTTAGCCAATCTAAAGCTTTCTAGTGCACTACCCGAGTGCTCACGTCTCATCCGAACATAAGCCTCCTTTTTCTTTTTAACCAACAAAGAAACTTTTTTGGTGCACCACGGTTCCCTAGCCCTACCAATTCCTCCTTGCCTGACAGGGACATACCTATCACAGACTCGCAGTAGCTGCTCCTTGAAAAAACTCCACATGTCGGACGTTCCCAGTCCCTGTAATCTCCTAGTCCAACCTATGTTTCCTAATTCTCTCCTAATAGCCTCATAATTACCCTTCCCCCAGCTAAAACCACTGGCCCGAGGTTCATGCCTATCCCTTTCCATCACTAAGGTGAACGTAACCGAATTGTGGTCACTATCACCAAAATGCACACCAACTTCCAAGTCTAGCACCTGGTCTGGCTCATTTCCCAGCACCAGATCCAATATAGCCTCACCTCTAGTTGGCCTGTCTACATACTGAGTCAAAAAACCTTCCTGCACGCTTTGAACAAAAACTGACCCCTCTAACGAGCTAGAGCTATAACAATTCCAGTCAATATTAGTCAAGTTAAAATCCCCCATAACAATTGCCCTATTACTTTCACTCCTAAGCAGGATTGACTCCGCAATCCTTTCCTCAACCTCTCTAGAACTTTTAGGAGGTCTATAAAAGACTCCCAACAGGGTGACCTCTCCTCTCCTATTTCTAATCTCCGCCCATACTACCTCAACAGATAAGTCCTCATCAAACCTCCTCTCTGACACTGTGATACAATCTCTGACCAATAATGCTACCCCTCCCCCTCTTCTACCTCCTTCCCTACTTCGACTAAAACATTTGAACCCCGGGACCTGCAGCATCCATTCCTGCCCCTGCTCTATCCATGTCTCTGAAATAGCCACAACATCGAAGTCCCAGGTACTGATCCACGCTGCAAGTTCACCCACTTTATTGCGAATACTCCTGGCATTGAAGTATACACATTTCAAACCCTGCTCCACCCCACCTCTGCAATGCCGTGCATTGCAGTCCCCATCCATGCATCCCTCACTTTCAGCCCCACTACTCAGGATCCCTCCCCCCCCCCGAATCAGTTTAAACCTCCCTGCATGGCCTTAGCAAATTTACCCCCCAGGATATTGGTCCCCTTCTGATTAAGGTGTAGACCATCCTTCTCATAGAGGTCACACCTTCCCCAGTACGAGCCCCAATTGCTTAAGTACCTGAACCCCTCCCTCCTGCACCATCCCCTCAGCCATGAATTCAAACCTTCCCTCTCCCTATTCCTCTCTAAACTATCCCGTGGTACAGGCAAGAGTCCAGAGATAACCACTCTGTCAGTCTTGGCCTTTAGTTTCCACCCCAACTCCATAAATCCCTGCCTAATATCCCCTTCCCCTATCCTCCCTATGTCGTGTGTCCCCACATGTACAATAACTTGTGGTTTATCTCCCTCCCCCCTAAGAGTCCTGAATACCCTGTCAGACACATCCCGGACCCCAGCCCCTGGTAGGCAACACACCAACCCTGAGTCCCTACCTTTAGTTCCGACCCTCCTATCTGTCCCCTTAATTGTCCCCTTATAGAATCTTAGTTAGGCCGCATTTGGAATATAGTGTTCAATTCTGGTTGCCACACTACCAGAAGGATGTGGAGGCTTTGGAGAGAGTACAGAAAAGATTTACCAGGACGTTGCCTGGTATGGGAGGCATTAGCTATGAGGAGAGGTTGGAGAAACTTGGTTTGTTCTCACTGGAACGACGGAGGCTGACGGGGCAACCTGATAGAAATCTACAAGATTATGAGGGGTGTGGACAGAGTGGATAGTCAGAAGCTTTTTCCCAGGGTGGAAGACTCAATTACGAGGGGGCATAGGTTTAGGGTGTAAGGAGCAAGATTTAAAGGAGATATACAAGGCAGGTTTTTTTACACAGAGGGTGGTGGGTGCTTGGAACTCGCTGCCTGGGAGGTACTGGAATCAGAAACGATAATGACTTTTAAGGGGCGTCTGGACAAATATATGAATGTGGTGGGAATAAAGGGATATGGTCCCTGGAAGGGTGGAGGTTTTAGTTCACATGGGCAGCATGGTCAGTGCAAGCTTGGAGGGCTGAAGGGCCTGTTCCTATGCTGTAATTTTCTTTGTTTACTTATCAAAATTGCAAAGGCTCTTACAAGCAACTAAAGAAAAAAGTACAAGGCATAACGAAATAAGCAGAAGACTTGTCTTTAGACAGGCTAAAACTGCATAAATATTTCAACTTGACCCAGAAAGGTAAACTTAGAAACTGTAGAGTTCAGACCCAAACAATTCTATTTAAGAGCGTAATTTAACTTGTGCTGTTTATGCAAACAAGTGTCGCCATCCACTCTAATGGTAAAAAGCAGCACAGATCCCAATTTAGATAGCTTAATGCACCATCATTTGCCACTTCCCAGGACATTCCGATAGTATGGTATTGATGTGGCCCCGGATTTATGCTTTCTCGTAGGAACCGCCCAAGGATTTATTTACAGTGAGAGACAAGACATATTCCACCAGATTTGGCTTGTTTCCTCATCAACCAAAGCAGAGCAGGTGTTAAGAAGGTCATTACTGCACAAAAACAAAACTCCTATTGTGAATCAATTGTATGTAGTCTATCCTGCTTTAAAAAACCATTCTGCCAAGGCCACAGGAAGCTGGCTTTGACTCCAAATTGATGCTGGGAGAAACAGAACAGGAAATCATGACAGTCTGAAAAAACTGGGACTGAATAGTTACATAATTCTACAATCCAATAGTTAACTCTTGCAATGTCACTGATAAGCTTGTGGTAGATGAAGAAAAATCTTGAAACCAGAACCCAGACAGGGGACAGTTGGATTTATGTGTGGCGTAAACGTAGCCTTTTAGTGAAAGGCTAAGATTGGATGATAGTATTTGCGGTGCATGTACACTGTCTGCAATTGAAGTGGCTTGCTTCCAGGTGATTAAATAGAACTCTATCTCTGCTTTTCCAATCTATTACACACCTTATTCCAATGCAACTCCACTCCACTGTATTACTTTTCCCATCCAGAAAGTTACCACATTAAAGTTTACGAGTGCAGCAAATATAGTCAATTTTTCTATGATTGGCATTGAGGTAAGTAACTGTTAGTCCTGTTTCAGTGTTAGTGTGTGTGTTGCTGGTACAATTTATTCTTGTTAGGGCTCCAAATAATCCAGTATCGAATCAAGGACGGAAAACAATCAGATTAACTATGGCTTGAAAACAGTCTTACACAGAGCATTATTTAACAACTCACTGTCAGCAACAAGCTCCATTCTACAGACCGGCTGCTGCCAGTAAATATCATGTGTGGATATGATAGGCCAAATACCCTCCTTCAGTGCCTCAAATAGGTAGGATTTTCTTGTGGGCTTCAGGATCCTGATGTCAGGATCAAGTGGGGGTCTTGAACCCACACGTGTTGGTAGCAAGGCCTGTTCAGAGATTTTTCTAACCTTCTCAGTGCTCTCCTACTTAATAAGGACACCAGGTGAGTTTGTGATGCTGCCAGCCTTATCATTGAGTCTTGCAGCATTTTGCCACATTCAGTGTGTCTCTTCCGCCACAAGCAGAAGCCACCAGCTCCAAATAGGTGGTCTCCCTGGGGCAGCTGGGAGTGGGGGGCCTTGGGAGCCAGAGGCTCAGTGCTCCAATGACAGGCCACAGGCAGAAAAGGTTGCATCTCTTGCTTAAACTATTCCTTCAGAGGAGGTATCTCTCCACTCCAAGAGGCCAACAGTCTTTGAGCATCATAATTTTTGAATTAGATCCATGCCTCATAGTCCCCGACTTTCCTCCAGCAAATTGGAGTTCAAGCCTAAGAGTAGTCATGATCATACTGAATGGTGGAGCTGTATCAATGGGCTGTGTGGTTCTCCCCCCACCTCCTCCTATTTCTTATGTTCTTATATTTCTTATGTCAGGTAGAAGTTGGTTGTGTGATATTAATAAGAGGTAGAAGTAGACAATATTTGGTGGAAATGGAAAGTCAACTCAAGGTTGATTTCATCCTGGTATCAAAGAAAAACCAGGCAGCGTTTCTTAATGACTATCATCCGGTGATTTCTACATCCATCATTATGAAGTGTTTTGAAAGGTTTGTCATGGCACAAATCAATTCCGGCCTCCCAAATTACCTGGATCCACTACAGTTCACCTATCGCCGCAACAGGTCCACAGCAGACGCCATCTCCTTGGCCCTGCACTCAACCTTGGAACACCTAGATACCAAAAACACCTACATCAGACTCCTATTTATTGACTACAGCTCAGCCTTCAACACCATTATTCCTACAAAACTCACCTCCAAAGTCTGTGGCCTGGGGCTCAGCTCCTCCCTCTGTGACTGGATCCCCAACTTCCTAACCAATAGACTGCAATCAATAAGGATAGGCAACAACACCTCCTCTACAATCATCTTCAACATCGATGCTCCACAAGGCTGTGTCCTCAGCCCCTTACTATACTCCTTATACTGCTATGACTGTGTAGCCAAATTCCACCCCAATTCGATTTTCAAGTTTGCTGTTGACACCACTGTAGTGGGTTGAATTTCAAACAATGATGAGACGAAGTACAGGAAAGAGATAGCGAACTTGGTAAGCTGGTGTGATGACAATAACCTCTCCCTCAATGTCAACAAAACAAAGGAGATAGTCATCAACTTCAGGCAGCGGAGCGGAGGACAGGCCCCTGTCTATATCAATGGGGATGAAGTGAAAATGGCTGAGAGCATCAAGTTTCTAGGTGTCCAGATCACCAACAACCTGTCCTGGTCCCTCCACACTGACGCTATAGCTAAGAAAGCCCACCAGTGGCTCTACTTTCTCAGGAGGCAAAGGAAATTTGGCATGTCCACTACGACTCTCGCCAACCTTTACAGATGCACCATAGAAAGCATTCTTTCTGGTTGTATCAGAATTTGGTATGGCTCCTGCTCTGCCCAAGACCGCAAAAAACTACAAAGGATCATGAACGAAGCTCAATCCATCACGCAAACCAGCCTCCCATCCATTGACTCTGTCTACACTTTCCACTGCCTTGGAAAAGCAGCCAGCATAATCAAGGACCCGGACATTCTCTCTTCCACCTTCTTCCATCAGGAAAAAGATACAAAAGTCTGAGATCATGTACCAACCGACTCAAGAACAGCTTCTTCCCTGCTGCCATCAGACTTTTAAATGGACCTACCTCATATTAAGTTGATCTTTCTCTACACCCTAGCTATGACTGTAACACTACATTCTGCACTCTCTCCTTTCCTTCTCTATGAACGGTATGTTTTGTCTGTATAGCGTGCAAGAAACAACACTTTTCACTGTACGTTAATACATGTGACAATAATAAATCAAATCAAATGTTGAATGGACCACTGCATTTGTGAGCAATATTACTCAACCTGCAACAATGGCTGTGGAGGGGAGAAGAGTCAGTGGCAAGGCTAGGGAGTTTGTGGAAGGAGGTAAAGACAATGACTTTGGCTTTCCCATGTTTAGCTGGAGAAAGTCATATTGCAATCAAACTGACAGCAGAGTGAGAGTGAAAAAATAATGTTGGACAAATAGCGCATATGTCTCACAGCTGAACTCATGCTTGTGGATGATATAACCTCTGGATCTCACATGAGTATGGAAGAAAATGGGGCTAAAGATGGTGAGAGGTTCAGGAGGTAAGAATGTGGGGTTGGAATATTAGACAATTCTGGAGCAGCTTTGGCCAAAATCAGATACACAAAAATGGAACAGCACAGGGGCACTCCCATGAAGCTAGACAATGAAATAGAGGCGTTGGAGCAGGACAGTGTGGTTGGCTACATTGAGGCAATGGCCGTTGAGAGCCACCCTGTGCCTTTGCCGTCGACCTCCATGGACCCCCCTTACCCCGCAATTCCACAGCACGAGACCCTACCCTCACCTCCTCCCTTTTTCCTGAGTAGCTCTGTGCTCCTGGAACCTCTGGGGATGTGGTTCCAGCAGCGTCCATGACCTCCTCTGTGGCACTGCTGAGTACAAGGGCTGCCAGCCTCTGATTACAGTAAGAGTTTTAACAACACCAGGTTAAAGTCCAACAGGTTTATTTGGTCGCAAATGCCATTAGCTTTCGGAGCGCTGCTCCTTGATTAGCCAGTACAAAGTCATTTCCGGGGTCTCAGTCTGGAGGAAGGCCCACCACTGTCCATTTAACTGCCTGATGGACAGAAGGGATGGCAGACTTTCCTCTTCAGAGTCAACACAGGTGCCTTGCCATTTTGCCAGGCAGTGAATGAGCCACCCGCCAAGAACAGAAGATTCTGCCCTTTGAGTATAAAGATGAGCCTACCAATGCTTAATACTTTTTTTACACAGTTCATTTGCCTGTATTCTAATTGACGAGCCTAACCTGTTTTGAACAGCAATAATCGTAATCAGTTTGCAACTTAATTCTTTGCAGAAATGATTATTAGAATCTAGAACTGTTTATAAAACATTGCTCGAGAATGTATTACTGCACCCTTAACGAAGTTATGCAATAAACACATTTTCCCCCAATTAATTTGCCTGAATATGATGCATGCTGATCATCATAAAGATAACTTATGAACAATCGATTAAATACCACTCAGCCTATTGTTTGTGACAGAAGGTATTCTGCACAATTGTGATCATTACTATCATGTATCAGTAACTAAAAGATAACTCAAAATAATCCATCTTAAATAGTATTACTAAAAACTACAAACCAGCAGGGAGTTTGTTCAAGGCTTTAATCTAAACATGTCAAATGACATTTATAAACTGCTTGAGCATCAGCTGCACAATTTATGCGCTATCTGAATATCTTGATTAGATTACAACCTTATGACTCCTAGCTACCTCTCTCCTACATGCTACAGAAACTAAGTGGTGGTAAATTGATTGTTTTCTGCAGCAGTTTATTATTGAGATCAAACTATTTCTCCCCCTTCGATATTATGGAGATGATGAATGTGGCAGGACTTTTCAGTGCAATATACTGTTTCTTCCTCAAAAACACTCAGGTTTTAATTAATGTTTATTTATGAAAAAGGAGGGAACGTGATTACGGTATCTGCCAAAGCTGCCTTTTTCGTGAATCTAATTTTGGACCACTGTCCTATCAGTGTAGAAAATAGGTTCCACAGGCAGCCTAAAGAGCAGTGCACATCAACTGGACCATATTAATCCGTTCAATAATGCCACCAGCTGATGCCGTTGTTAGCAATGGCTTAAAGGGGCTTTCATCCTATTTTTGCCCTCAAACAGGCCTTGTGCACCAGTCAAGCATGATGGATGAAGAGTGCCAGTCTGACCCTGAATCAGAGCCACTGTTCATCTGACAGGAAGGCTGACATATGCTGGTTTGTACTTTTTTTTCTGTTGTGACATTTCTAGAAGCCTGTGATATAACAGATTAACTCCAACGGGCTGAGACAGCTTGTGCAATCGAAGTTTGCTGCTTTGATGGAACTCTGGCATTTGGTCTATAGATCAATGACATTGCAAGCGAAACAAAAGGCTGAAACTGCATCACAATATTTTGTTAAAGTAAGATAGATACTTCTATTCTCATCTGAAATTGAAGGAAAGCAGATGGCTGAATCCACTGCAGTCGCATGCGGAGACTGCAGTCCTTATTTTCAAGTTGTCTCTTTTCCAAGCAAGGATGAGCTGTCTGGATGAATGACGCAGCATTCAAAATACATTGAAATGCTGCCAGAAAAACAGATACTTTGGAGCTATCGTGTTTAAATTTAATCGAATATAAATGTAAAATTTATAACACAATATTCACAGAAATGATGCGAAGATACTGGAACTCTTATTCAGTGCTCTAATCACTGGCAGAATCGTGATTTTTTAAAAAATTGTCACGATAAAGGTTGGGATAAACCAGGCTAGGGGGTTACAAATTGCGTTGGAATGCAATTCTGATGTCGCCAACAGCCCACAGCACCTCAGTTTTGAGCTGTCAGCCCTGTGCTAAATCCATTTCGTACAGTGGCCCTGCTCCAGGGCTCGGAAGAGTGGGTACACAAGGTGCAAAACACTGGGGCCAGTGTCCTAGGTAGGCCCAAGCTCAAGCAAAATATTTTTTGTACCACATTGTTCTGAGGTGTATTTTGGTGGCTCCATCTGGTTGGACAACTGCCCTAGTCCATTGCAATGGCACTGGGTAGGCACGACCTGCTGAGGTCCAGTCTGCTGTATCCACAGGTGGCAATGTTTAGTTCCACAGCCGACAAGGGGCGGGGGTGCGGAGCAGCCAATTGGCCTTGGCTGGAGAAATGCAGGGACTGAGTGTCCAAGGTACACAGGCAGGGTTACTGTCTTATCCTTGGCATCTTAGAGAGGGGCAAACCGTAACATAATAACCAAGAGAGTGTCAAATAGAAGGGTATTTGGAAGCATTAAGGAGTCTGAGTTGGCGGGTTGGGGAGGTTGTTAAAGTGCTCACCTGAAGCTGGAATACGTTTAAGATGCTGAGGTCGGGGCTGTAAGGTTGGGTTTGTGTCCGGGAATTGGCTCTCAGCTGAAATCCATAGTGATTATTGAAAATTCATATTGATTATCCTGAAATTCTTTTTTTCATGTTGAACTACACAAAGTACAAAGAAAAGTACAGCATGGGAACAGGCCCTTCGGCCCTCCATGCCTGCACCGACCATGCTGCCTATCTGAACTAAAACCCCCTGCCCTTCTGGGGACCATATCCCTCTAATCCCATCCTATTCATGTATTTGTCCAGACGCCCCTTAAAAGTCACTATCTGCACAAATAATTCATTTTCTTTTTCATCATTTGCGCTGCAATTCTTGCTGCCTTTGTTCTGAAAGCTCTGAAACTCGAGATTGTGTTCACTCTTTTACTTCATGTCGATGCATGGAATGCAGCAAACTGTTTCCAGGATGCAAGCCTTGCCAGGCTTTCACCGAGACACCCAAGCGTAAAGCTTCTCTTCTTATTTGTGGGCTGCTAAGTCATTGCCACATTTGGCATCATCATCCCAATGCAGTGGCAAAGAAAATCGACTGCAATTCCCCACCCCCCGCCAATTGAAAGATGGTGTGAGGTGAGAGTAGATGAAGGGCCTGGTCACCATTTGGCCTGTGATGGTTATCACCACAAAATAAAAATATTATCCAGGAATAAACTTGGAATTTTATGACTCCTTTGAGTGATTATGGGCTTCCCAGCACGGCTTTGATGCACGTGTCACTCCTCTCTGCACCCGTTTTGCACTCTTGCAGCAAGAAAATGTGAAGTAGCAAATACCCGTGTAGCCCCTGTCCCACTCACTGCCCATCAACATGAGTAGGGTGACAAAAAACATGTGTTCCAGGTCCATCATGCTTATAGTTTGGTTGGGGATGCAAGTGTTGTGAAATTATGCTTTCTTTCAAGAATGATTTTTGAATTCACTGGCTGGACACCCCAAAGATTTTTTTTTGAAGACTAAAGCCACATTCCAGTGACTTGGAATCATAGACAAAGATGGCTACACATTTGCGTCACTGCACTTTTGGCATTTCTAAACTGTTGAAATGGAGAAGCCCTGTCTGCAAAGGCACATCATGAACAATAGTCCAGAAAGAGAATGACTGGGGGGGTCATCACCTATCCAATGGCAAAACATCCAGAAAATCATCTGCGTGGAGTTAAACCATTTGACATAATTACTTAGACAATGTCAGCCTGACTGAGAAAGGAATTTCAAATCATGATCTAATCAAGGAGTTTGGAATACACTAACCGTGATCATATTTGGGTCACTGGGCAGTTGGAGGAAGGAGGTCATATGACACGCCAACCCTTTTGTCTGTTCTATGCATCTGATTTCTCCAAACAAGGACAAGCAATAGAGACACTGAAGGAATAAAACACGAGGTGAATTCCTTCCTTCTTGCTCTCTCTCCACCTAACTTGCAAGTTTTGAGCTCTATATGCTGATTTTAACTATCCAGGTGCTAAAAAGATTTGTAAAAGAATTCAACACAGCACTGCTGACCCCAGAAGAGATAACTCGTCCATTTATATACTTAAATTGCAGCTGGACAGAGAGTTCAACTTGAAGCCAGCTGTGTCACCAGCCTTCAAGAGCCATATACCCCTTTAGCTTTACTGGATTCTAAACCATTTGATCTATACTGAGGGTGTGAACCCAGCAGAGTTGGGTTGAGTTCTTTTTAAAATCTCTGTCTGTGACACATGAATAGTTCAAACCAGTATCAATGGCGCAAAACCTGCTGGTTATGTTGGGTGAAGAGAGGCGGGGGGGAGGGAATGGTTGACGGGGGGAACCAATTCATTCAGAATCTCAGTTACATGACCTTCCTCAGAGAAAGCAGGTACTTAAAACACACAAGGGGCTTGGCTTGTCACATGACCTTCTTTCTCCAAATACCCAGAGCCCCAAATATGGTTAGAGCAAATTTCTTCCAATTTCCTTGATTAGATCATGGCTGGGAATTCCTCTCTCGGCTAGGGTTCCATTGCCCAAGTGATTATGTCCAATGGTTTGTTTCCCCAACTGAATATCTGAACCTTTTTTCTATTGGGATAGATGATGGCCCCAATTCATCCACTTTCATGGCCATTGTTCCTGATGTGGCTTTACAGATAGGGTGTCAATAGTTTTGGGGTGTCAATGGTAGATTGACACGAATGTGCGGCCATCTTTAATTGTGATCCTAAGTCACTGGAATGTGGCTTAATGTTTAAAAACTATGGGTGTGATTTTCCCATCCCACTTAGCTGGTCAAGTAGTTTAGCAGGGCGGAAAATTTGAATGGGAGGCCAAAAACGGCCAGCGTCCAGCCGGTTGTGATCTTCCCAGGCCACTTTTACTGATGTAATTAGCCTTGCGCCACGGAACAACTCAAGGCTGGTTTTAATACACATTAGCTGATTTAAATGTGTTTATCAAGCTCTGGATGCAATTATCCGGGTTCCCACCAGTGGGGATTTGCTGGGGACCAGATGTGATGTCCTCGCTGGTGGGACCAGAGGCCATTGAGGTCCCCCGGGAGGTCAGGGCAGGTGGGAGGGATAGTGCCCCTTGGACAGTGCCAGCCTAGAACCCGGCAGTGCCAGCCTGACACCCTGACCCTGGCAGTGCACACTGTATTATACAGAGTGCCATAAATTCATGAAACTCAGCTCGCCCAAAAAACCGGTGGACACTTTGATTTTTTGGGGGAAACAGCTTCCCCTAATTAGGGCTTTCCAGCCAACGAATTCAAAAATCATTTTTGATTTTACCACACACCCATCCTTAAGCAAAAAATATTTTTTTTAAGTTGATTTATTAGTGTCACAGTAGGCTTACATTAACGCTGCAATGAAGTTACTGTGAAAATCCCCTAGTTGCCACACTCCAGCCCCTGTTCGGGTGCATGGAGGGAGAATTTAGCATGGCCAATGCACCTAACCAGCATGTCTTTCGGACTGTGGGAGGAAACCGGAACACCGGGAGGAAACCCACGCAGACACGGGAGAACTCTGGACAGACAGTGACCCAAGCCGGGAACCGAACCCGGGTCCCTGGCGCTGTGAGGCAGCAGTGCCACTGTGCCACTGTCCCACCCCTAGAAGTGAAATAGAAGTGATTTATGTGGAACTTAACATTTTCTTCATCGTGAAGAACATGCTGAGGGTGACCTTGATGCAAAAGACAGGATTTCACATCCGCAAGGACTGTGCTGATTATTCCTACCGACAAAATCATGATAGATGTTTCGACACTGATAAGTTGGTGAGGACAAGATTGAGTAAACATTTTTTTCCCCAAATTGGTTTTCTCACCACCTACCACTGGCTCCCTCTCGCAGCCATACACTCAGGACTTGGTTAACTTGGTCAGTGATGCTACTAAAGCACTCTTGGTGACTGATCCTGAATTCCACCACCCAGACCAGAATTTTCTGGGATCTTCTGGTCCCATCGATGGCAACTCCCCCCCACCCCCCATCGCGGGGGGGGGGGGGGGGCAGGGGATTAAAATAATGGAAAATACCATTGACAGTGTCTGAACCATAAAATCCTACCACTGGCCAATGGTGGGCCACCTCCGCTGCCACAAAACAGACCGCATGGAGCGCAGAAAATCCTGTCCCCAGGGTCCATTTAGTGCTCTCGCTACCCTGACTGCCTCCGAATGGTGTTAAACACGGAGGAGTACCATTTCATCAGCTGACGGAGAGCGGCAGATGATCACCAGCTTTGGTGATTTAAAAAAAAAGATGATGTGCATAAAATTGAAAAGAAAACCAGGAAATTTACAGCAGATCTATGATTTGTAAAGCAAAAAAAGGGTTAACATTTTAGGTGTAAGTTCACCATTACCACTGGTAATACAGGTATTATATCCCTTTTTTTATCTTTTCTGATAGTTCCACGTTTCACATTTGATTTATTGCCTTCATCATACATTGATATTTTGCAATGCTTCTCTCTCGTTTTGTGAGAATTCAACTAACATGCGCAATGAAAATATCTTCAAATTCCCTAATATCTGAAAGCTTAAAAGGTTGTCTGTGTGACCTTGTAGAGACATTATAAAACAGAACTGCGTAGTTGAAGGTGCAAGAAAATGTGACAAACCTTCCACGGCAAGAGAAAATAAAACTTCATTGCAGACAATTCTTTGGACGTGTACTGTGAATAAATAATAGACCTTTATGTAAAACAGGAGACCAAAGATAAAGCTAAGTTTCCAACACCCAGTTGATTAGGTCAAAGCTCTGCTACATCCAACCTTGAAAGTGGTGGACAATTAAACAATTAATGGGAGTTTCCGGCTCTCTCTCACCGTCCCCAATGGTGGCAGAACCTAGTAAACAGACAATGTGGCTTGGAGAGTTAAGTTCACCAGGAACTGGGCTGAGATTACACATTCTCATCTCATAAAATCTTCACTGTGGCAGCGAGAAAAGGCTGTCATTCTGGACAAGATTCAAAAACCAGGCTCAGACGTGACAGGACTAAAGTCAGCCCATCATGCCTCTGCCAGCTATCCAATTAGTCTCTCAGCTTCATTCTTTCCCCATAACACTTCATCAACATTTGGAACTGATGACCTGGAAGTAACATTTCCCACTGGAGCAAAATTAAGTGGATGTGGGAAATCTGAAATAAAATCAGAAACTGCTGGAAATACTTAACAGATTAGACAGCATTTGTAGAGACAGAAACAAAGCCATTACTGTTTCAGACTGATAGGAAGAGATTTATACCCTTGTTCGTCAGGAGTGCGAATGTCGACATGGGCACAAAATCTGATGAGTGCGCCAATCTGTGCCAGGGTCAGACCCTCTGGGGAGCCCAATTTTGGGGGGGGGGGGATGTTACCTGTTATATGTGGCTGGGGGTGTTGCCCCAATGTTTGTGGGGGTGTCCTATGTTTCCTTGGTTGCGGGGTGGGGGGGGGGGGGGGGTGGAGGGGGGAGTTAAACCTCTGTGTTGATCTGGGTGCCATCTTCAAAGATGGCACCCCGATCTATGTGGAGCCGGCCCCGTCAGGCCCCGTCAGACTGATGGCCTAAACCACGTCCCCAGAGTTTCTTTGTCAGAGTGGCTGAAGATCTGGTTTGAAAATTGGACTGTGCGTCTGGAGAGACACACGCCGGTTTTCAGTCAGAACCTGACACCCTAACAAATTATGGGAAAGTTCCACCCATTATTTTTCATTAGAACTACAGATTTTTTCTACATCCTACTTGTTCCAGTCGGATTATTTTTTTTAAAATGTTATTTGTTCAATAAACATAAATCCTGTAGGAAAACTCTAATATAGGCAGCATGTCCCACTAACACATGCAATTCATTTCAAATTCAAAACAAGCAAATGGAAATTTTCAATGTTCTCAAAAGTGTGACCAGTTATTTTGAGACAATAATGAGCCAGTGCATTTATTGAATTTATCTGTTTAAAATATTGTGAAATGTGGCTATTACAAGTAGTTTTTTTTGACCTTTAATAAGTAAAGATTTGTGATATTTCTGTATCATGCAAACTAGGTTAATGAATGATTGTGAGTACAGAACAAAAACACTGTGTGTCAAATAGAAAGCAGAGCAAGTGTTTCATAAGAGTTCCTGAATGCAATAAAGTATAATTATATTGAGGTAGCCAGGACTTCACACTCGCAGTCTGTAATTTTCATACATGTGGGTTGATGCCTGCAGTAAACCTGGCTTCACATATTAAGATTGCATAATAACTGAACAATGATAGGCATCCTTTTACTTAGGAAGCTGAATAGAGTATAATTAAGGTCGTCAAACAAAAATACAATCCTTACCATTAAAGGACCTACTCTATACAAGCCAATGCCCCAAGTGTAACCATAGCAACTGCCAGGGAGTTTGGTGCCATCGCACTATCTGGATGGAAAACAACATTTATCACATAAAGAATTTCAAATTTGTTTGTGTGGCTCACCCTTAACCTTTTCATCTTTCTTGGTCAGACCTGAAAGAAATCCCATAATGTTTCTGCTCACCTACGAGTTAGAAAAGGTGCATGATAGTCTGAGAGGTAGAGAGCAAGTGCAAAACAATTGCCAGCAGGAGAAAGCTCACAAATGTGGGGAAGGGGATTAATTGACAATTTTTCTCCATCAGGGCTACAACGCTGTTTTCGCATTGCCAACATGTGCTGTCTTCTGTTGGTGGGTGAGGTGGGCTGATTGCCAGGGCTTTCCCCAAGACCATATTCAGCGCTGTTTCATGATGAGGTAATAGATGTTACATTCTTAAGCAATGCAAGTTGTACTCATCCTGTTTGAGAAAACTTTTTTTTTCCAGTGAACTCTATAGGCCCAATTTTATCATTGCGGAAATGGGCGCGAAAACGTGGTAAAGTCGGGTGAGAGGCCATTAACACGATCCGCACCCGCGTCCACGCAGATTGCCACTTTACCGAAACCTGGGAATGGCGGCAATTCGATTAGCGCCCAAAATGGGCGCAATGGCGATTTAAATGCATTTGCATGCATTTAAATTGAATTAACGAACTGCCCGCCCAACTTTATCAGCATTTCCCCCTTTACCACCGTGTTCGCCAATCCGGAACCGCGCCGTAATGGACCTGCTGAATAAAAGTCTGAATCGGGCGCTCCAGTTGCTGAAGAGGTGAGTTCAGAGCTTCCAACGGCTCTCTGACTCAGATCGGGGGGGGGGGGGGGGGGGGGGGGAAAGGCGGGAGGTGGGTCAGATCATTCTCTGGTTGGGGGGGGGGTGAGGCCAGATCGTTGTCTGGTGGGGGGGGGGGGGGGGGGGCTGGGGGAGGAGGGAGAAGGCGGGTCAGAAGTATCTCTGGTGGGAGGGGGTGGGCTGATCGTTGTCTGGTGGGGAGGGAAGAGGAGATGGGTCAGATATTCCTCTGTGGGGCGGGGGGCGGTGAGTGAGGCCAGACCATTCTCTGGGTGGGGCGGATGAGTGAGGCCAGATCATTCCAGATCGTTGTCAGGGTGGTGGTGGGGGGGGGGGGGGGGGGCAGAGGAGGGAGACAGGCAAGATGTATCTCAGGCGTGGGGGGGTGGGGGGGCAGACGGATCTCTGGTGGGGGCGCGGGGGAGCTGGGGGGTCTGCTGCCACTCTGCGGGCAATCGGTAGGGGGTGAAGGGGGGCAGGGGTGGTGATCAGTCTGGGTAATGGGGGGGTGGGTGGATAAGGGGAACAGCGATGGGTGTGGGTAGCAGGGGGGTGGATAAGGGGGACAGTGATGTGTGTGGGTAGTGGGGGGGTGGATAAAGGGGACAGTGATGTGCGTGGATATTGGGGGGGATAAGAGGGACAGTGATGTGTGTGGATAGCGGGGGGGGGGTGGATAAGGGGGACAGTGATGTGTGTGGGTAGTGGGGGGGATAAGAGGGACAGTGATGTGTGTGGGTAGCGGGTGGGGGGTGGATAAGGGGGACAGTGATGTCTGTGGGGGCCGTCGCTCCCGCTTTTCACTCCTGGGCTGCGATCTGACACGGGTGCGCTTTTTCAAATTTTTTTTCCAACTGCGCATGCGCAGTTCAGAGCTCCGATCGTTTCGGCCGCGCTAAACCCCGCCCACAGCGCGAATGGGACTGGAGATGGCTGAGAGCGTATGGGGGCGCCTGAAAGCAGATTTCTATGTCGGATCTACATTACGCCCAGATTCAGCACTTCGAATGAAAATGGTAAAATCAGGCCCTATATCTCAACAACTAAATTTGTATAGCTGTGCCATGTTGCAAAGTTGATCTCAATGTGGAGAAAAGGCAGGATAAAAGCAAAATACTGTGGATGCTGGAATCTGAAACCAAAAGAGAAAATGCTGGAAAATCTCAGCAGGTCTGGCAGCATCTGTAAGGAGAGAAAAGAGCTGACGTTTGAGTCCAGACGACTCTTTGGCAAAACCAGTTTGTTTGTTTTTTCCATTCTGGCGGGATCTGGACAGAAGGAGAAGCTTTGTTCTGAATGCTGCCAAAATGACCATAAGGATATCAAAACAATTTTACATCACCCGAGCTCATCTTTGTGCACAAGCAATGAACAGTAGTTGAGGTCTGGCCTCGAATTCAGATTGTTTTATTTGGCTGAAGTAAGTGATCTTTAATAATTAGTGGAAGCCTGTGTATGAAGGAGATTGGCTTGACGAATTCAATGTTGCGAGTAGCCCATTTTTGCAGTGTGGCGATCCAATACATTTGGCTTCCTTGGTGGAAAAGGAGGAGGATGAGGATAGGGATGTTGCCTAAAGGGCAGGACATGGTAGAAGGAATGCTCAGACTCATTCTTGCCCTTTCAATCGAGTGTGTAGACTGTGTCAAATATTCCTGTGCTTAACTCCAGAGCAACACATTAAAGAGGCTGCACTCCTCTGGAGAGTCAGAAGGTTGCCAACTTCCGAAGCAAGCACAGCACTGTAAAGGTCACTACAACCCTGATCCCAGATCCTTGGTGCAGGGGATGATCAGAGTAACATTAGTCATTTTGAAGACCATACAAGTAACAAACTGGTGGCCAAAAGCTTGTTTGCGAAACCAAGCCCCACTTGTTTTTCTATGAACCATCTGGAAACAGGAGTGAGCTCTGCGTTCTGCAAAGATTTTCCATTGTGCAGAGAGGCCAAATAGCCTACTCCTGCTTCTATCCCTTACATTTAGAAATTGTAGTAAATTCCATTCTATCAATACACAGCTAGCCAGTAACTACTGGTACCTAATAAGTAAGTTTCCACACACCCAATGAGTGTTAAATTGCTTTATCTAATGTCAGTTAAAAATTCTTTAACCATTTGAACCTACACAACTGTACGGTTTTAACCTGTGATGTGACCACCTCCCTAACCATGTAGTCCTCTGTCTCACGAATGCACAACGGTGACTCCAACTGCTGCTCAAGTTCCGAAACCTGGAGCTCAAACACTTCTTACACATATGTTTGTCTGGGACACATGATGCATCCAAGACTTCACACATAGCACAGGATGTACACTCCACTTGACCGAGCTGACCTGCCATTCTGTAACTCTAAAAATATAAAGTTGGGTTCGTGGAAACCGAGGCTAGCTCCTGAAGACCTGGCTTATTACACCTTTGTGTTATCAGATACATCTGAGTAACAGAAGTACAATGGAATCCATTATTTTGCATTAATTCCAGTGCCTCCACAGATATAAGGGCTTCTTATAGTGTAAGCCAGACAAATGCTACCTGTAGTTTGCTATATGTGGAATCAAAAACTTGTTATGGCGCAGAGGGGAGACCATTCGGTCCGTCGTGTCTGCAACTCTCCCCGAATCAGCATTATGGCTTTGTGCCATCCTCCTGCTTTTTCCCCATACCCCTGCACATTGCTTCTATTCAAATAATCATTTAACAGCCTCTTCAATGCCTTAATTGAAGCTGTCTCTACCACACTTGCTGGCAGTGCATTCCTGATCCCGATCACTCACTGCGTGAAAAAGTTTTTTTTCCCTCGCATCTTGCTGTACAATGTGTACATGGAATTGCCATCGAGAAGGGCCGTGAGAATTACAAGGGAAAGGATGTAAACAGCCCCGAGGATGCTGAGGCGGCTCCTGGGAAGCAAAAGATGCCAACTAACTAGCAGTCTGACAAAATCTGATTAATGAGTCGTTCCACTGATGATTTGCTTGTTCCCTGGCATTAAGCGGCCTCCCATACATGGAAACCAAGAACTCCCAGAAAAAAAACTGATGAACTGTTTGAAAACTAGTTAGACAATTCAAATAACAATGACCAAATCAGAAACAATACAGAATAGAGGCCAATGATCAGAGATACTGCTTTATGAATATATTTTACTATATGGGACTTCTGGATTATCAGGAATCCACTATTTGGTCCCTTTTCCTGTGAAAACTGAATCCTAAATGCCTTGCCTTTGCAATGCAACAAGAGCTTAATCTGTAGATAAATCCAATATATCTACCACTTGAAATGCAAGGAAGAGTGTACACAAAAGAACCATTTCTGCAAACCTTTGTGTTGGGGCATTGAAAGATTTAAGCTGAAGGATTAATTCATCTTTTTAGGCTGTCCCATTAAACTTAGACTGCTGAAACCATTCTTGTGCATTTCCTACCATTTTTGAGAGTACTATAGGGTGGCACAGTGGTCAGCACTGCTGCCTCACAGCGCCAGGGACCCACTTGGATCACTGTCTCTGTGGAATCTGCACATTCTCCCCATATCTGCATAGGTTTCCTCCAGATGTTCCGGTTTCCTCCCACAGTCCGAAAGACGTGCTGGTTAGGTGCATTGGCCATGTTAAATTCTCCCTCAGTGTACCCGAATAGGCACCGGAGTGTGGCGACTCGGGAATTTTCACAGTAACTTAATTGTAGTGTTAATGTAAGCCTACTTGTGACACTAATAAATAAATTTTTAAAAAAACTTTACGCTGAACTTCTGTCCTTGAAGCCAAAAATTATTTATTCTGGAATTTATTCAGAAAATAAAAATAGTTTGTAATAATCTTACTGAGGCTAGTCTTCCAGACCAATCACGCTTTTATTTACAGTGATACCTGAATGCTTTTCAATGGCTACAGAGTGCAGGTCAGTCCAAAGCTATTGACTCCTGGCCTGAGTGGAGGTAACTGGTTTCAAACCCCCTGCTGCTCCATCCCTTTTTGGGTGAGCCTCCACTCGCCTAATCAGGGACCTCATATTGAACGAGGCCCAAGGGGAGATCTATTGATGAATCCCCATGGCTATCATAACAAAGCTGTTGCTAACTTTCTTTTTATTGCAATCAAGTCTGGTTTGGTTCCTCACTAGGGACAGAAGGTGCTTCCATTTTAATGAACTGCAGATGCAAAGAAGTTAACAACATTGAACACCAAAGAATTTTACCAAAGATAAAGGAAAAATACTGCGGATGCTGGAATCTGAAACAAAAACAGAAAATGCTGGAAAATCGCAGCAGGTCTGACAGCATCTGTGGAGAGAGAATAGAGTTAATGGTTTGAGTGTGGATGACCCTTCGTCAGACAATTGTACCTCCCTTACCAGTCTGTTGCCAAGTCTCAGCCACATTCGAGTCAGCAAACGGCCACCTAAATTTTCTCAACACCCAAACATGCTGCCTCTGTCCACAGGTGCACATCTCTATCTTCCACACAGGTGTATAAGTGCTTCATTTCCAGTCACATCCACAAATGTTCAAACCCTGTGCAAAAATTGAACTCAGCCAACATGTACAATTTTGGTCCTGGATGAGCATTCTATGCTGAGACCACGAACACCATTACTACTGGATCTTTCCAAAACTGGATGGCGCGGGGAAAAACCCTTTGTGAAGAAGCGTAGAGTGGCACCATCTTGGATTTTTAGAAAGTTCTTAAGGCTGGACCTCTAATTTAAAAATTTTAAACCGTGGATCCAAAATCCAGCTTTCCAGATCAATTTCGACCTGTTCAAGGCCCAGATCAATCATAAAATTTGGGGACTTTGGAGAAAGTGGTCCCTTGGATACATGATTGCTTCAGGGTTGGTTCAAAAGACAGAAGCTGAACAAGTTAACACACTACTTTATACGGTAGGCCCGATAGCTGACGGTATAAATCGCTAAACAATGAATCATCGGCAAAATTAGATCAAGTTTTAAAATCATTTGATGCTCATTTTAACTTCAGAAGTAACAAAATCCTTGAAAGGGCTAAATGTAATAAACATGTCCAGTAGCCAGTAGAACCTGTCAACTCCTTCATTATTGAACAGTACCGAATGGTTGAAGGAGGTGCTTACGGTGACCTGAAATCTGAGCTAATGGGAGACAGAATAGCTCTGGGAGTGGTGAATGATGCATTCTCAGACATGCTTCAGGAAATGGAAGATCTAACCCTTAAGAAAGCCCTGCAGGTTGTCACGCAATCTATTATCCATTTGCAGCACAGATCCATATTATAGGGAGAAAGCAAACCGTGGTACAAAGTAAACCCCACTGTCTGGTTAGTGAATTGGCAAAGAAACAGGGACACACCAGCTCAAAGGAAACAGTACCCTCACCAACTGTAAGATTGATTATGCCAGTGCTGTGGATCAATGCGCCCCACAGGCATCATCAGTGTTGGGCATTCAGCCCAAGATTTCAATATAACTGAATAAGACACTTGAGTAAACTGTGCAAAGCCAAAACATCAAAATGCACAGAAGTTCCCAAGAGGATTCACAAGGTCAAGACAGCAAGCGGACGAAGGAGATGCAGTGACGTTCATGGTAATGTCACTAGACTAGTCATCCAGACTAGCTCTGGAAATGTGTGCTTGAATCCCACAATGGCACTGGTGGAATTAAAAAACTGGTCTCAGTGATAGTGACCAGGTAACTACCGTTGATCATCATAAAGACCTACCAGGTTCGCTAATGCCCTTTAAGGAATGAAATCTGCCATCCTTGCCTGGTCTGGCTTACATGCGACTCTAAATCCACAGCAATGCAGTTCTGAAATGGCCAAGTAAGCCACTCAGTTGTATCAAAACCAGTAAAAAGAATGAACGGACCGCCCGGCATCAACTGAGACACCGGAAATGACAATGGCAATCCCATTCCTTTGACCCTGCAAAGTCCTCCTTACTAATATCTGGGAGCTTGTGCCAACATTAGGAGAGCTGTCTCACAAACTCATCAAGCATAGTCTTCTCATGGAATCCTATCTTATGTACCAGACACTACCACCATCCCTGTGTATATCCTGTCCCACCGACAGGGCAGACCCAGCAGAGGTGGCAGTGGCACAGTGATATACAGTTGGGAGGGAGTTTGCACTGGAAGTTCTCAACATCGACTCTGAACCTCATGAAGTCTCGTGGCACCAGGTCAAACATGGGCGAGGAAACCTCCTGCTGATTATTACGTATCAATGCCTCAGCTGTTGAATACCACTTCTAGGATGCACTGGAGGGTGGCTAGTGTGCGGAATGTACTCTGGGTGGAGAGCTATGTCCATCACCAGGAGTGGCTTGGTAGTACCACCACAGACCGAGCTGGCGAGGTCCTAAAGTACATATTTGCTAGACTGAGTCTGTGGCAGGTAGTATGGGAACCAACAAGAGGCAAGAACTGACTTGACCTCGGTCTCATTAATCCACAGCCACAGATGCATCTATCCATGAGAGTATCTGTAAGAGAGGCCACCACACAGGCAAAGTCCCATCTTCACATTGAGGATGCCTCCATCGTGTTGTGTCGCACTATCACCTAAATGAGATGGACTTGGAACAAATCTAGAATTCAAAACTGCTCCCACCAAGCCAGGGGATCAATCCTGGTCCAATTAAGAGTGCAGGAGAGCATGCGAGGAGCAGCACCAGATATATCTAAAAATGAAGTGTTAACCTGGTGAAGCTACAACACTACATTGCTTGCATGGTAAACAAAAAAAGCAGCATGCAATAGACAAAGCTAAGTGATCCCACAACCAACAGTTCAGATCAAGCTCTGAAATCCTGCCACATCCAACCATGAATGGTGATGGACAATTAAACAAGGAGGAGGATTCACAAATATCCCCATCCTCAATGATGGAGGAGCCCAGCACATCAGTGCAAAAGGCAAGTCTAAAACATTCACAATTATCTTCAGCCAGTAGTGCCAAGTGGGTGAGCCACCTCTGGAGACCCCCAGCATCACAGATGCCAGCCTTCAGCCAATTCGATTCACTCCATGTGATATCAAGAAACAGCTGAAGACACTGGATACTGAAAATGCTATGGGCCCCAGCAATATTCCAGCAACGTTACTGGAGACTTATACTCCAGCTCCTAGCTGCATCCTTAGCCATGCTGTTTCAATAGAGCAACAACATGGGTATCTACCCAGGCAATGTGGGAAATTACCCAGGTATTTCCTGTCCACAAAAAGCAGGACAAATCCAGTCGAGCCAATTACTGCCCCATCAGTCTACTCTCGATCATCAAAGAGGAAGAGGTGATCAAGCAGCACTTACTCAGATACAACCTGCTCACTTGATGCCCAAGCAAAACAGGAGTCAATGGGAATCAGGAGGAAATCTTTCCACTGGTTGGAATCATATACCTAGAGCAAATTAAGATGGTCATGGTTGTTGGATGTCAATCATTTCAGTCCCAAGACATCATAACAGGATTCCCTCAGGGTAGAGTCTGAGGCCCAACATCTTTCATTGCTTCATCATTGACCTTCCCTCCATCTAAAACTCAGAAATGGAGATATTCACTGATGATTGCACAATGTTTGGCACCACTTGCAACTCCTCAGATACTGAAATAGCCCTTGTTCAAATGCAGAAAGACCTGGACAATATCCAAGCTTGCGCTGACAAGTGGCAAATAACAATCATGCCAGACAATGGCCATCTCTAACAAGAGACGATCTAACCATCTCCCCTTAACATTCACTGGCATTACCATTGCTGAGTCAGAAACAGAACTGGAATAGCCATATAAATACTGCGGCTACAAGGGCGGGTCAGAGGCTGGGAATTCTGTGGTGAGTAACTCACCTCTTGACTTCCCAAAGTCTGTCCATGATAGTAATGGTAGGAGTGACACCACACAGACAAAGTCCCATCTTCACATTGAGAACTGCTCCATTGTGGATAAATGTGGGGTCATCCACTTTGATAGCAATAATAGGAAGACAGATTATTTGAATGGGTGTAAATTGGGAGAGATGGATACCCAAAGAGATCTTGGAGTCCGCATGCATCAGTCACTGGAAGTAAGTGTGCAGGTACAGCAGACAAATGGTATGTTGGCCTTCATAGCGAGAGGATTTGAGCATAGGGATAGGGATGTTTTGCTGCAATTGTATCGGGCCTAGAGCATTGTGTGCAATTTCGGTGTCCTTATCTGAGGAAGGATGTCCTTGCTATAGAGAGAGTACAGCCAAGATTTACCAGGCTGATTCCTGGGGTGGCAGGTCATCATATGAGGGGAGACTAAGATGGTTAGGATTATATTCACTGGAGTTTAGAAAAGTGAGAGGAGATTTCTTGGAACTTATAAAATTCCACCAGGATTAGACAGGGTAGATTCAGGAAGAATGTTCCCAATGGTGGGGGAGTCCAAAACTAGGGGTCATAGTTTGAGGATAAGGGGCAAATCTTTCAGAACTGAGGTGAGGAGAAATTTCTTCACCCAGAGGGTGGTGAATGTGTGGAATTCACTACCACAAAAAGTAGCTGAGGCCAAAACATTTTCTGATTTCAAGAAGAAAATTAGATATAGTTCTTGGGGCTAAAAGAGATCAAGGGATATTGAATTCATCCATGATCAAAATGAATGGTAGAACAGGCTCGAAGGGCTGAATGGCCTACTCCTGCTTCTAGTTCCTATGTTTCTATGTGTTGTGTGGCACTACCACGGTGCTAAAGACTACAAATAAAATAAGACCTACTGAACCACACCCAACACCTTACAACATGCACAAGCAAGTTCAGCAACAGCTTCAGAAGACAGAAAATATCACAGGGAATTGGACAAAGCTTTCATGATAAATGTTGGAAGGGTATCTAGTAAACAGCAGAGACAAATGTTGTGAAGGCAAAGGGATCCATTTCCTTACTACTTCATAAATGTTTATGGTAATTTCAATTTTGAGGTGAGAATCTATACTGCATATAATAATAAATAACTCAGATATTGTGACTCTCAAATGAAATGTAGCGTATGAAAGAAATTAATTTCTGCAAAATATATGGGAAAGAATTGATGAGTATATGATGGAATTATGAATCTTCTGTATCACATTGTGAGAAACTCAAACAAGAGGAGAATACATTTCTGGAGCATCACCTCATTCTCTGAGGAAGAACATAAGAACATAAGAAATAGGAGCAGGAGTAGGCCATCTAGCCCCTCAAGCCTGCCCCGCCATTCAATAAGATCATGGCTGATCTGAAGTGGATCAGTTCCACTTACCCGCCTGATCCCTATAATCCCTAATTCCCTTACCGATCAGGAATCCATCTATCCGTGATTTAAACATATTCAACGAGGTAGCCTCCACCACTTCAGTGGGCAGAGAATTCCAGAGATTCACCACCCTCTGAGAGAAGAAGTTCCTCCTCAACTCTGTCCTAAACTGACCCCCCCTTTATTTTGAGGCTGTGCCCTCTAGTTCTAGCTTCCTTTCTAAGTGGAAAGAATCTCTCCACCTCTACCCTATCCAGCCCCTTCATTATCTTATAGGTCTCTATAAGATCCCCCCTCAGCCTTCTAAATTCCAACGAGTACAAACCCAATCTGCTCAGTCTCTCCTCATAATCAACACCCCTCATCTCTGGTATCAACCTGGTGAACCTTCTCTGCACTCCCTCCAAGGCCAATATATCCTTCCGCAAATGTATAGGGTCAGATAGGCTTCTGAGGGAACGGGGTCTGATATTAAATCTTACAATACTAATATAAAGAGTAAGTGTGACAATAAAAGTGCAAGAGTTGTAGCGAGAGTACTTCATGTGGTACTGAGAAAAGAGAGTAGAAAAGAAATTAAATAAATATCTGATTGAAGCGCCATCAAAGCTATTGGAGAAAGAAAGACCATTGCCGAGCCTGTGGGAAGGCATGCAAGGTGGAAAAAGTAGTTCTGTAAGGCATTTCAAATTGCAGAACGAAGTGCAAGCTAGGAGAGAAACATCCAAAGAACTTTTACATGGAAGAATGGGGACATGTTTCATTGTAGATATAGGCAGAGCAGGATTAGCAATCACCCCCCTGCACGGGGGCTGAACTTAGTGAATTTGCAGGTCAGACTGATTAGCATGTTGCAAGAAGCGACAAGTGCAAAAAATATTCAGAACAGGCAGTTCGCCCATTAGAGAGAGAGATGTGCTGATGCTGGTCTTGTCCACCTGCAGCAACTTAAAGAGCTGATGCACATTTTATAGCCACAGGAGAATGCAACTTAGTAGATATAGGGCCTTGGAAATATTATTGGACCATGTTCAGAATAAGAGGAACACCCTGTACGTTTTACAATGCAGTAAGAAGTCTCACAACACCAGGTTAAAGTCCAACAGGTTTATTTGGTAGCAAAAGCCACTAGCTTTCGGAGCGCTGCTCCTTCGTCAGGTAAGTGGGAGTTCTGTTCACAAACAGGGCATATAAAGACACAAACTCAATTTACAAAATAATGGTTGGAATGCGAGTCTTTACAGCTAATCAAGTCTTAAAGGTACAGACAATGTGAGTGGAGAGAGCGTTAAGCACAGGTTAAAGAGATGTGTATTGTCTCCAGACAGGACAGTTAGTGAGATTTTGCAAGCCCAGGCAAGTCGTCGGGGGTTTTACAGATAGTGTGACATGAACCCAAGATCCCGGTTGAGGCCGGCCTCATGTGTGCGGAACTTGGCTATCAGTCTCTGCTCAGCGACTCTGCATTGTCGTGTGTCACGAAGGCCGCCTTGGAGAACGCTTACCTGAAGATCAGAGGCTGAATGCTCGTGACCGCTGAAGTGTTCCCCAACAGGAAGAGAACACTCTTGCCTGGTGATTGTCGAGTGGTGTTCATTCATCCGTTGTCATAGTGTCTGCATGGTCTCCCCAATGTACCATGCCTCGGGACATCCTACCTGCAGCGTATCAGGTAGACAACTTTGGCCGAGTTGTAAGAGTATGTATTGTGTACCTGGTGGATGGTGTTCTCATGTGAGATGATGGCATCCATGTCGATGATCCGGCACGTCTTGCAGAGGTTGCTGTGGCAGGATTGTGTGGTGTCGTGGTCACTGTTATCCTGAAGGCTGGTTAGTTTGCTGCGGACAATGGTCTGTTTGAGGTTGTGCGGTTGTTTGAAGGCAAGAAGTGGAGGTGTGGGAATGGCCTTGGCGAGATGTTCGTCTTCATCAATGACATGTTGAAGGCTCCGGAGAAGATGTCGTAGCTTCTCCGCTCCGGGGAAGTACTGGGCAACGAAGGGTACTCTGTCCGCCGTGTCCTGTGTTTGTCTTCTGAGGAGGTCGGTGCGGTTTTTCGCTGTGGCACGTCGGAACTGTCGATCGATGAGTCGAGCGCCATATCCTGTTCTTATGAAGGCATCTTTCAGCGTCTGGAGGTGTCTGTTGCGATCCTCCTCGCCTGAGCAGATCCTGTGTATACGGAGGGCTTGTCCATAGGGACTGGCTTCTTTAACGTGTTTAAGGTGGAAGCTGGAGAAGTGGAGCATCGTGAGGTTATCCGTGGGCTTGCGGTACAGTGAAGTGCTGAGCTGACCGTCCTTGATGGAGGGGAATGTGTCCAAGAATGCAACCGATTTCGGAGAGTAGTCCATGGTGAGTCTGATGGTGGGATGGAACTTGTTGATGTCATCATATAGTTGTTTCAGTGATGGTTCACCATGGGTCCAAAGGAAGAAAATGTCATCGATGTATCTAATGTATAGCATCGGTTGAAGGTCCTGTGCGGTGAAGAGGTCTTGTTCGAACTTGTGCAATGCTACAATGCTAGGATGGTTGTAAAAGTTTTACAATGCTACAGTATCTTATGGAGAGTTAGGAAACAGGATTTACAAGAGATGGCCTAACAAATCAATGCCAACATCATTTACGACAGCAGCTGGCTGCAGAACAGAATTCAATGCAGTGACTTCATCAAATGTGTTAAAGTGGAAACCCCATTTGTGACCCATATCCTCACCTTTCTCAGTCAGTCAATTCCCTGCCAGCTTACCATTGTTCAATAAACAGAAGAAAAACTTTATATCTCTGCCTGTGATTCTGAGAAAGTACTTCCCTTGAAAACCCATCCCATCTATTGCAACAATATCATGTGGATTGCTCTCCCAATCCATCCTATGGACAGCAGGCAAATAGATGCTGACATTGGCAGGCTTTTTGTCATGATAATCATGTACAATTTTCTACTCTTCTTCCAGGAGGTAGCTACCAAGATTAATAAGAGAGGAGAAAAGTTGTATTGAAGCATCCCTCCCCTCTGTTGTACAGGAACACCATCACAAGGCCCCATCCCTCCCACCTCTAGACGCTCAACCTTTATGAAGAGGGCTACCTTGGCATAGAATTCTTACAGTACAGCTGAAGGCCATTTGACCCATCAGATCTGCACTGACTCTTTGAAAGAGCATCTTACCCAGACTCATAACCCCATGCATTTACCATGGCTAATCCAACTAACCTACACATCTTTGGACTATGTGAAGAACGCCAACGCCGGCATCTCCACATCATGACTATGTGAAGAAGCCAGAGCACCCAGAGGAAATCCACGCAGACACAGGCAATGATATGGAAGAAATAGGTAATCTGCAGATCTGCTTCTAGGTGAAGCTTCTGTCTGTTTTTGTATTCAATCTCTATTGCCTCACTTACTGTCACAAATCAGATAGTGAACATCCAAATATAGTTTAGAATTGTACGTAATGTTATCTGCCGTCACATTGACATTCTGAACCTTGCCTCTCTTCCTTTGCTTGAAGTCTGATCAATGACTGTTCAATTGTCTCTCTCATTTCATCCAACCATTTCCGAAATCATATCATTTTCTTGTTTCAGGGTTCATAGTAATCCAAAATGGATGAAAAAAGAATAACTTTATAAAGATTTAAAACAACTTTACATATAGCAGCATTGAGCAACTCAACCCTTGCTTACAAATTCCATTTTGTGGGACTCCTAGCTTGTTCATTCTGGATCCAGGAGTACAAATAACAAATACGAAAAATGTTTTCAAGTTGTGTACACAAACTGATGCGGACTATTGACACTTACTGAAGTGAGGGAGCAGCTAAAAACAAACTCAATATCATTATGCTATCATTGGTCTTTATTACTGGAGCATATAAGATATGCTCTATTAGAACACCAACATTTGACAGATATGTTGTTAGGACAAGGCAATTTGGTTAACAGTTGCTCGGATGGTTGTAAAAGTCAAAAAGCCATAGTTGTTTTGCCAATGTTGTGATTGTCAACATAATTAACTTTTCGAGCTTAGCATTAGAACATACCTGAGGCTGATTCTTTTTGCTTTTGACACACTGATCCAAGATCATTTGTTAATGTTCATTTTTTTCCGAGTCTTATCAAAAGTGCAATCAACATGGTTATAGACTAATTGTGGATGAAGTAAAGAAAATGTTTAACAGTGTAATAGTTGTTTTAAAGAAATATCACCTGAACTGGTGATGTTTCAAAAAGCTTAAAAGGAAATTAACATTCCCAGTGGTAGAATCAAGAGTTACCCTGCCTAACACAGGACCCAGCCTCTCAACCACAAAGATCCCAGTTTCTAACCTTCGCCTGCACTAAGCTAGCTGGCCTCAGCCAGGTCAGCAGCTACAATATTTCTAATTGGCCTCCACATTCTTGGATAAGGAGGAAAGAGGCCGTAGCTCTTGAAAGTAACTGATGCTGGGTGAGAATCAAATCAGGTCAAAGTGGTACCTCTGAAGTTCTTGGGAAGAAATAGTATGACTTGGCAAGAAACAGAGCTACTGCAGATGTAGTTAAAACATAGATTCCTTTATTCTCCTTCTGCTGGTAATTGGATATGTTATTCCATTAATGGAAAAATGCACAATGCAATTTTCAGTACACTACAATCCTCCCCTTCTTAGTAAATGAGAGGCATTGCATGTTTCAATGATTTATTTCCAAGTGTAAGCAATCAACTTAAACATAACTTGAACATTCAACTTCACCAATAATGTTATTATACATTTGAGCTTTTGTATTAATTTAACAAGACATCCAGCCATACACAATGAGATTAATGATTTGTTTGCCAGCTGAATATAACTCACTTTGTAACATATTTAAGTGTGGTAAATGTTTTCTCTCAGGTGCAGGATATTGTCTCGTGTCAGTTGTGGTCTCACTTAACTCATATTCTTCACCTGAGATATTGATGTTGGAATCAGATTCAATGATTCTGAACGGTGTTGTCCATGATATGAAGATTGACGAGTTTCATGTGATGAGCTGTGAATCATGCTCAGCAATAATCGTTGAACCTTTTGTGTTGGTCACAGCCAATTACAGATTTGCCATAGGGAGTTGATTGTTTTCCAACACAACCATCACATTTCACAAACACTATCTCCTGGTGTTAGCAGTATAGCTCCAAATGCTATGTTTTACCCCGCATTTACTTCAATTCGATTCTCAATTGGATGCACATTCATGTTGATCATTAGCTCAATGTGGTAACTCGGTAAGATGTGTGCTCTATGTGCAAAGATGAGTGTGGTTGTGTTGGCTCCTCCAGTAGTTGAGTGAAGAGTCGCTCTGCAATGGAAAAGAAAGGGATACAACTGTTGTATTCACAACTTGCTCTCAGCTGAAGCTGTGTGCCTCACATTTTCAAAGTCCACATAAATCTCTCGTTCTCCATCAGCTCTTGGCCAACAGGATGTGGTTTTTCAATGAGTGAAGCCCAGATAGTTCACAAGCTTACTAAACGCATTGCTGTTGAATGGTCACTTCTCACTGTTTGAGGTACTCTGAGCAAAACGAAGATCTTGCTTTAGGATGACTGCATTCATTGAAGTTGATGTAACTATTTCCATGACTGGGAATCTGCTGCAGTAACAAACAGATGCTGGCCAGTGTGCAAACCTGTGAAATCCAACGCTAACTTCTATTCATAGTCCTGTAGGTAGTCATTTTAAAAGGATTACGAAGATTTGACATTGTGGCTATTGACATGGCAAATATGGATTGATTTTATGCTCTACCAAGCAGTCAATATCCAGTAACTATTCATTTCCCTTAAGGGAGTGTTTGGTTTTGACAATTCTCTGGTGACCTTCATGAGCTATATTGACAATACTTAACAATAGTGAAATGACCATACCGTTGCTATGTAACACAAGATCAGATCTCTAAAATTGAAATTTCAAACATTCTGACGCCCTTGAATTGAATTATTATCACATGTATTGGGATACAGTGAAAAGTATTGTTTCTTGTGAGCTCTACAGACAAAGCATACCATTCATAGAGTACACGGGGAGAAGGAAAGGATAGGGTGCAGAATATAGTGTTGCATGTGAGCGAATTTGCTTATGGACACTCTCGCAATCATGTTTTTCCAGTTTTGTAATCCCATAGCGAACATACATCTTGTGTTGTTGCCGCTTTTATGTCAGCTGGACTTTAGTTTATTTATTAGTGTCACAAGTAAGCTAACATTAATAGTGCAATCAAGTCGCCACATTCTGGAGCCTGTTCGGGTACACTGAGGGAGAGTTTAGCATGGCCGATGCACCTAACCAGCACATCTTTCGGACTGTGGGAGGAAGTCGGAGCACCCGGAGAAAACCCATGCAGACACGGGGAGAACATGCAGACTCCACACATACACAGACCCAAGCCGGGAATCGAACCCGGGTCCCTGACGCTGTGAGGCAGCAGTGCTAACTACTGTGCCACCGTGGCGCCCTTATGTAGTTACAGATGTTGCCCATCAACATTTTCTTCATAATTAGTAAGACTGACTGTCAACAAAGGATTTCATGAAAGATGGTTTGCTGGTTTGAGCTTGCCTGGCAGATACTCAGGATGGAACTTAAACTCCTATAGTTTGAGTATCCAACTCTCTATTCGACTCGATGCTTTGCTATGTGAATTATTGCATAAACTTCCTGGTGTCTATGATCGGTAATTATTTCAAACTAACTCCTACAAAATTAGAGATGAAAGTGTTAGCACTTCTCTCTCTGCGAATAATGTTCCACTGTGGGTATTAGCGATCTGCTTGCCATTGCAATAATTTGCATGAGAACTACACATAAACCAAGCAGGATTACATCCACAACCAGCTGGGTGGTTTTCTGAAATTTGAAGTATTTGTTCAACTTGCTGCTCTGATGTAGTCATTTGTGTGATCTAGTCCACTCTACTCCTTTATGGTGGTCTCTTTTGTCAGATAAATGTTAGCCTCACATCTGTGGTGGGTAAATTGTTGGAAGGTATTTTGAGAGACAGTATCTACAGGCATTTAGAGATGCAAGGACTGATTAGGGACAGTCAGCATGGCTTTGTGAGTGGAAAATCATGTCTCACAAATTTAATTGAGTTTTTGGAAGGGATAACCAAGAAGGTAGATGAGGGCAGTGCAGTTGATGTTGTCCACATGGACTTTAGCAAGGCCTTTGACAAGGTACAGCATGGTAGGTTGTTGCATAAAGTTAAATCTCACAGGATCCAGGGTAAGGTATCTAAATGGATACAAAATTGGCTTCTTGACAGAAGCCAGAGGGTGGTTGTAGAGAGTTGTTTTTCAAACTGGAGGCCTGTGACCAGCAGTGTGCGGTGGAGATGCCGGTGTTGGACTGGGGTAAACACAGTAAGAAGTTTAACAACACCAGGTTAAAGTCCAACAGGTTTATTTGGTAGCAAAAGCCACACAAGCTTTCGGAGCTCTAAGCCCCTTCTTCAGGTGAGTGTCACCTGAAGAAGGGGCTTAGAGCTCCGAAGGCTTGTGTGGCTTTTGCTACCAAATAAACCTGTTGGACTTTAACCTGGTGTTGTTAAACTTCTTACTGTGTTTACCAGCAGTGTGCCTCAGGGATCAGTGCTGGGCCCACTGTTATTTGTCATTTATATTAATGATTTGAATGGGAATGTAGGGGGCATGGTTAGTAAGTTTGCAGATGACACCAAGATTGGTGGCATGGTGGACAGTGAGGAAGGTTATCTCCAATTGCAGTGGGATCTTGATCAATTGGGTCAGTGGGCTGACGAATGACAGATGGAGTTTAATTTAGACAAATGCGAGGTAATGCATTTTGGTAGATTGAACCAGGGCAGGACTTACTCAGTTAATGGTAAGGCGTTGGGGAGAGTTACAGAACAAAGAGATCTAGAGGTACATGTTCATAGCTCCTTAAAAGTGGAGTCACAGGTGGACAGAGTGGTGAAGAAGGCATTCGGCATGCTTGGTTTCATCAGTCAGAACATTGAATACAGGAGTTGGGACATCTTGTTGAAATTGTACAAAACATTGGTAAGGCCACACTTGGAATACTGAGTGCAATTCTGGTCACCCTATTATAGAAAGGATATTATTAAACTAGAAAGAGTGCAGAAAAGATTTACTGGGATGCTACCGGGACTTGATGGATTGAGTTATAAGGAGAGGCTGAATAGACTGCGACTTTTTCCTCTGGAGCGTAGGGGGCTGAGGGGTGACCTGATAGAGGTCTATAAAATAATGAGGGGCATGGACAAGGTAGATAGTCAATATCTTTTCCCAAAGATAGGGGAGTCTAAAACTAGAGGGCATAGGTTTAAGGTGAGAGGGGAGAGATACAAAAGTGTCCAGAAGGGCAAGGTTTTCACACAGAGGGTGGTGAGTATCTGGAACAAGCTGCCAGAGGTAGTAGTAGAGGCGGGTACAATTTTATCTTTTAAAAAGCATTTAGATAGTTACATGGGTACGATGGGTATAGAGGGATATGGGCCAAATGCGGGCAATTGGGATTAGCTTAGGGGTTTAAAAAAAAAATAAGGGCGGCATGGACAAGTTGGGCCGAAGGGCCTGTTTCCATGCTGTAAACCTCTATGACTCTATGAGATTGCATAGGGGGCCAATTAGCATAGCGAGGTCAAGAATGAAGTCACTATAGCAACGATTCCAGAAGGCTCCGGATTTCGTGTACGTTTAGAGAATCTGCCGCGTTTTCAATGGTTTGAGCTTTCGGTGGATCACTGCTGACCACATAATTGAAGAATTCAATTCTTCTTTCATGAACAAGCTCTTGCCTTTATTCAAGTAGGGATTATATTCGCTAAGATTTTGTAAACATGTATGTAGGCGTGTTTCAAGCCCACTTTCGGTGTGACAGTAGATGAGAATGTCAATACTGATCTTGAGGTTGACTTCAAGCCCTTGACCTGCCAACAGAATCATGTGCTCGAAAAACCTTAGGAGCTGAGTTGACTTCAAAGTTCAGACTCTTGTATCAAGATAGTCTGATGTGAGCGGAGAACACTGTATGAAAAAGCTTGATTTTTCAGAATAACGTGAAGGTCAAATAGGCACCATCTGCTTTCCAATTTAAATGATATTTTTCACCATTGTGCAAGTTGGAGCACATCAGTGACGATAAACGCAAAATACTGCCGTTGCTGGAATCTGAAACAAAAACAGAAAAATGCTAGAAAATCTCAGCAGATCTGACAGCATCTGTGGAGAGAGAATAGAGCCAATATTGGCTCTATGCTGTTAGACCTGCTGAGATTTTCCAGCATTTCTCTGTTGTTGTCAGTAACGATGCTGGTCTAAGATCAGTGTCCACAAAGTCTTCTGAGCCCTGATGATTTGAGCATTTTCAGCCAAGGTATTTGATCCAGGGTAAAGTAGAAAAGGGCCAATGCAAACACTTCAGGACACGACCAGCGAGTGTAGCAGATTATGGATGATGAGAGGACATACCCGCTTGTTATGATGCCAGGTTGAGGGGAGGGTGGTGTTCAGGTCCGGGGGTGGGTGGGAGAAGCAGTTGGATTGGGGAGGGAGTGGTGTCAGATGTGGTGCTCAGCTCAGTTACATTGGTTAACCTTACGAGTTACACCAAAGATTAAATTCCGTAACGTTTCCAGGCTCGGTATCCAAGTAAGTCCCATCGATCTGGCCCAAGGCGAGCAACACCACTCGGCCCATCAAAAGTTTAAACTCCGCAGGAAATTATGGTGCACATCTGCAGGGCCCCAAATCTGCATACACGCTTATCAATATCATTTTTGAATTGTATGCTCTGTATAGGAATCGCATTTGTGACTGCAATCATGTAAAAATCTGTTGCCATGTGCCACAGATTCTCCGTACATGACAAAGAATACAACATTAATTCTATTATCTTTGAACGAGACTGATTTTTCAAAAGTTAGTAGTTGGTCACTGTTCTAAGAGAAATTATTCATCCTGGGAATCCCACCCAGAGTGCCTGCTTCATAAGTAATCTGTTTAGTAGTTGCAAAAATTACTTTGCCCATACTTCAGAATCATCATCATAGAATCCCTACAGTGCAGTAGGAGGCCACTCAGCCCATCGAGTCCGCACTGACAAGCAATCCCACCCAGGCCCCATCTCCGTAACCCCCACTAATCCCTCGTACCGACACATCCCAGGACACTAAGGGACAAGTTAGCATGACCAATCAGCCTAACCCGCACATCTTTGGACTGCACGCGGAAACCGGAGCACCCGGAGGAAACCCACAAAGACATGGGGAGAATGTGCAAACTCCACACAGACAGTGACCCAAGCTGGGAATCGAACCCAGGTCCCTGGAGCTGTGAGGCAGCAATGCTAACCATTGTGCCGACCAATTTCACTTCCATTTAGTGCATTATGCTTCTCCAAAGCGATCAGCGTTTTTATTGATTCATGTGGAGGCAAGTTTATTGTATTCTGACCTAAAGTCTAATGTTATTTCATGTTAAAATTTCACTTCCATTGTACAGAAAACAATTGACTAATAAAGGAATATGCCAGTTCACTTATTTAAAAAAAGTCCAAGGAACATCACCAACAATGCAGAAGCAGTAAAAAATAATTATTTTGTGCGCACAAAAATCCTGCTTTCTCTGAGAGCAACAGTCCTGAAAGGTTTTCAAAGATGGTAATGTTTTCCAGCTCTGAAGCAATTGGGGCAATACACTTTAGCGTAGCAATGTTTATACTCCAATATGAATTAGGACAATTGAAAGGCACATTGAACTTTTTAGTTTTCTCCCTGAATTTGAAACTTTAATTATTCAGAACCTTTTCAACAGCATACATGACCTAAACAAAGCAAAACCCAAATGAAGTTCATTTAACTGCTGCTTAAATTATTCATGACTCGCAGAACTAGTGCCAGTACAACTTATTAACCTAGAATTCGCCATCTAATAATGTTTTATTTCCTCATACTCTAGGTCAGCAGCACGCTGCACTAATGAGAATTTATGTTTGGGTAAATCATTTTTCCAGCGAACCCTGGCAAATCACAGCTTTATACAAATTATTAATGCTCTTTTGTGTGCTTTTTACTGTTAAAAAGAGTTGTCTTTAGAGTGCTAACAGTATTCTGGTCCAACTTTGGTATTGAATAAACTACTGGAGTTTTAAAAAACTGTTTTAAAAGGTGGAATATAGCAATTTTTTCATAATAATCAGCAGTAAAACCTCCACTATAATATAGATCAAAGAAACCCAACAGTTTCAAGAAAATATAATGCAACAGCATGCCCCAAGGATATTGCTGTATGTAATGTGGGTCTCTGAGTGAGTTCTTTTGATGCATTCTCAATTCTATTTGTTGAATGACTTATTTTCTTTTCAGGACCCTATTTGTTCCCTCAAAGAAAGGGACATAAAAAGATGTCAGGTATAGACAAAATGATAACAGGACTAAATTCATCACAGTACCAGATAGAAATGGATTAAGGGCTTGTTTCTAAAAGAAGAGAGTATTGAGTTGGTAGCAGACACGATGCACCACAATTGAAACAGGCACCACATTGAGAGGTGATCACGAATGAAGGGAGATCCAATGTCACTTCTTCACCTCTCCCACTTTGCTGGATGTGTTTGCTAACAAAGCATGTAAAGTCCAGCATCACAGTCTCGGTCTTACTAAACCTAACACCGAGCTTGTCATTCCAAACCTTGGAACACAATATGACAGGCAAGAGGCTAAGACAAAGCTCTTTGAGGCGCAGCAGGCAGGGCACTGCTCATGATAAAATTAATGGCAACTCTGCATGGGATCGGTCAGGGAAGGAGGGAGGCCAGTGATCGGGGCGGGCTAGGGTCAGAACTGCGAGGGGGAGGGAGTTGAGACCACAAAGGGAAGGTAAGTGTCTTGGGGGCAATGGGAGGGTGGAGGACTGGTGTTGCGGGGGTCACAGGTCGGCACTGACAGATCGGCGCATGCGCAGTGGCCCACTCAGCACGCTGATTTCAGCCTCCCTATCATGAATAGGCCACACCCCTGAAATGTAATGATATTCACGCTGGTGGCCTCTGCAGTGCACAGAGTGTGGGAGAGTTTTGTCTGAACACCCACTGAAAAAACCAGCGTTAATTACACCAGTTTTCATGCAAATCCAACACTAAGAATGTTTTTGGGAGAATTCGACCGATGTGCAGCATTTTAATCTATGTGTCCACTTGTCAGTGCTTTGCCTGGATTACAGACCATCAGTATTGTTCCAATAAACTCAGCTGGAAAGCTGACTGGATACTGTCAGAATCAGAATGGTTGGAAGGCAAAATAAAAGAGCATTCAGATTCAGACACTTCCTCCCCCTCCTGTTCGGATTCGGAGGCACGAAGCATTGAAATAGTTGGTTTTGGTGAGGTACAACTGCAGGTTTGCTTATTTATTCTATATTCTTCAATAAATTGCTTGATTACAGCTTTTCATTTGCTCCTTTTTCCACCGAAAAGTTTCTGAAAAAGCTGGCTGGTTTGCAAAACTTTATTCTCTCTAAGTCGAGTTGTAGCTTTTTTAAAAAAAAAAGATAAACAAGATAAAAAGATAAATTAACTATTTGTAAACTGCACTTACAAAAATTACCAGGGTGCAAAAATAGTATAACAAGGGAAGCAGGCAATGGCCTACTGGTATTATCACTAGACTATTAATCCAGAAACTCAGCGAATGTTCTGGGGACACAGGTTCGAATCCCACCACGGCAGATGGTGGAATTTGAATTCAAAAAATAATCTGGAATTAAGAACCTACTTATAACCATGAAACCATTGTCGATTGTCATAAAAACCCACCTGGTTCACTAATGTCCTAAAGGGAAGGAAATCTGCCTTCCTTACCTGGTCTGGCCTACAGAGCCACAGCAATGTGGTTGACTCTCAACTGCCCTCGGGTGGGCAATAAATACTGGCCACTTCCATGGATGTATAAAAAATATACATCTAATTTTAAGATTCATTCATGTTAGAAGTATAACTTTTAGTTTTTGGAATTTAATTTTTAAACAATATGAATGGAACAAACCTGGCTTTGAGAAACTGGTAAACACCCCCGAGATAATTGCAATTCAAAGATGGTCCATGTTTACTTAAAGGGTTTGAGGTGTGAAAACAATAAGTGGTCCTCTTAGCTTCATAATAGAACCATCATAACGGAATCAGTGAGCCTGATAAGATAGCAGTTGGCCCCATTCAAGATACAAATTATTCATATGGGTCCCAAATCAACGGGACATTTTAAAGGTAGAATTAATTCATTTAAATCTCTATCTGCGACATTCCAGGTGTGTCAGGTTGCCCTGGCAATAGATTGGAAGGAGAATTTTTAGGGGGTTGTTTTTTTATCTGTGATTTCTCACAGAGACAGTCAGCTTGGAAATAGCTTTGAGGTAGGCAGAAAGAGATTTTGCTTGTAATTACAGACCAGGAACAAAAGTCTATCAGAAACTAAGGGTGTTTTAATACAATGAGGACCATGCTTAAGCTGGGGAATCCAAAATCATGAGGCATTGAAAGAATGTTGAGGTTTGCTTAGCTGGATACTTGTGGAAGGATGCCAAGAAATGTATTACCTCGGACAATAACAAGGAGAATCAAAGTGAATTCCTGAGAGTTGTGGCACATCTTGATTTAGTCCCAAGATAAGTGAAAGAATCCTCACGGTGCTGTGAATTATAGGGGAACTCTTGGATTGAGTGGTGCATTGAGATTTTCAGGGTTTGAACTAGAAGTGTTTTCCAAAATACAGCGTCAAGTTAATAGTACTTGCTTTACTTAACTTTTGTACGGTAAAAGATTTTTGAATAAAACATAAAATCTGGTGAATTCTTGCAGTTAATAACTGGGTGTTCAGATTTCTTTTTAAAAATGCATTTGTCTCCACCAAGATCATAATAAAGAGTGGATTTGTAACAGTGATTAGTTTTTCTTAATTTTTTTTTTCAAAATCACAGAGCCTTGCACTCAATTAATACAGACTCAAAAATCCAGGCAAAGTCTTCAAATAAGGTATTAAAATCAAAATCTCCTGAGAGGATATCACGCACCAGCACTCTCGCTCTCCTATAAAACAAATGTTACGCTTTAAATTTTCACATCCCTCTTTAATCACTTATAAATGCAGCACTGCTTTGCAGGTTAAAATTAACATCTCCCACACTTCCTGCTTTCTGTAGTTGCTCCAAAGAATTAAACGTTGCTACGAGAGGTGGAATGCCACATGACTGGGAGTCGCTGCCTACGGCCTGTAGCAATATGGAGCTGGGGGGTGGTACTGAGAAGGAGAGAGGGTTCTAACCCTCCAGAACGTCCTCCAGCTGTAAACTGGTAGAGTGAACAGTGGCAGTGTTTCCGTGAGCAATGTGCTGCTATGAACTAGAGGTACACGGAAAAGAGAAATGAGAATTGAACTCGGTGGGGGAGGAGGCGGAGGTAGTGAAGAAAAGCTCCAGCTTCTTCAGCAGGAGGGAGGAGGAGAATGTTAGCTTTGTGAGGGGGGAGTGAAGGTGGGAAAGTAGAGGGGGGGGGGGGGGGTGGGGGGGGGGGGGGGAAGAGGGAGGGACTGCCAAAGGAATGGGAGAATGGCATCAGTTTGAATTGCGGGTGGAGCAGGAGGCTTACCAGCTTGGATTAGGGTGGGGGTGGAAGAGGGAAAATGTGTTGCAATATGAACAGAAGAAGAGATGAAAAGGAGTCTGTGTGTGAATGCAGGGGAAAAGAATATCAACAAAAGTTGGGAAGTTAGGAGCGACAGTCTATCTCAGAGGAAGTGGGAAGTAGAGTGCCTATCGTCATTAGGAGAGCCAGATAAACAATTGCAAAACTATTTATCAGATTTAACAATTAGTACTAGTAAATATTCATTACAGCTATAATTCCCCTGCAAGGAGTGCGGGACAATTCTTGCAATTTTTGCCGTTGTTGCAAGTGATAAAAATGTTGTGTACGGCAGCAGTTATATTATGATCAAACAATGCCTCTTGCACTCACCCATTGACCCATACTCAGACTGTTACTAAAACCATCAGCTTAATATTCAAACCTGTTCGTCAACGTTTGTTAATTTTACAGGTTGACCTGCACGTTTTTATTTAAATTTACAAAGCTCTCAATTCGTCTGCAGACAGAATTGTCTTTTTCTTGTCAAGCTGCTCAAACGTTCCCTAATAAATGGCCAAAATTGTCATAACCTTCTGCACACAGCAGCAACAATCATTTTAAAACAGCAACAAACATACTTCTATGATTTATTATAAATGTTTTTCTAAGGAAAACATCATCCTAGTGGGCTGGAGCTTATTACGAGCACTGCACAGTTACTGACTGGCAGTAACAGGAACTTCCTGGGGATATAGTTAATGTTCCATGAGATGAAATCACTTACTAGTTTATTTTATATTAAACTTTTTGAGGCATTGTGAGAGATGTGATAAAGTGTGATACAATGCAAGCCATTATATTTTATGTATCATTTTTAAAAGTTGTCTGAAATTTTGTTTAAAAGGCTCTAACAACAGTCATGGGTATTTATGACCATGTACACTATTCAAGTGTCACTTCAGTGGTTCATTAAGCCATTTGTCAGCAATATTACAAGCATCTTCTCTGCTGCTGCCTTTTATAATAGTTAACAGCTTTCTATTGGAATTGAGAGAGTGGAATTGTTCAATACATCCGTCCTGTTAATCACTGGTTTGAAACTTTCTGGAATTTTTTCCCATCTGTCACCATCCATTCCCAATTTTAAAGTTTAATGTTTATTTATTAGTGGCACAGATTGGCTCACATTAACACTGCAATGAAGTTACTGTGAAAATTCCCTAATCGCCACACGCGGCGTCTGTTCGGGTACACTGAGGGAGAATTTAGCATGGCCAATGCACCTAGCCAGCACATCTTTTGGACTGTGGGAAGAAACCAGAGCACCCGGAGGAAACCCATGCAGACACGGGAAGAAAGTGCAAACTCCACACAGACAGTGACCCAAGCCAGAATCGAACCCAGGTCCCTGGCACTGTGAGGCAGCAGTGCTAACCTCTGTGCCACCATTCCACCCTCATATGGTTACCAACAATGATTTGACACAATCCTTGAAATTGGAAAATAATTACATTCAATCATACGGTACCACTCGTGACATGTGGTCAGATGAAATCTGGTCGTTCTTTGCAAATGTTATTGCTTACTTCACACAAGTGTTTCACCATCACCAAACACTGAATACAATATTTGACATTTTGGGTAGAATTGTCCCATTTTGAGACTAAGTGTTGTGGCGGGCATCGCTGACGATGCCTGTCCCACTGGCCAGAATAGTGGGATCCCATGCCAGATTCTGCACTTGTTACCCCATTTATTATGGACAAGCGAGTTTGCCTCTGACTCTCCAGCAGGCCAGCAGCTGATTTATCTGCATGCCCTCGACGGGCATGTTCAAAGATCTTGGCACCACATTAAAACACCAGTCCAGCACACTCCTATCACTCTCTCCAGTCCAGCTGTCTTCACCAGACCACACAGGATGGCAGCAACACAGAGGCAAAAGGCTAGCAGCCTCAAGAGGAAGTCTGTTCCTGGATTCAACCACCTCCCCCTTGAACTCATCACCTGTGAGGCGCCCATGCCCCACTTGGACCTCTACCCACTGCATCCTCTTCCAGTAAACAATGTGGTATCCCTTTGACCCCTTTATTTGCCAGCTTCTCATGCAGCCTTGTTGGGGTCCAGCTACCTTCCCCTCAGTGTTCTTTCTGTCTTCCATTGTTTGTCTTCTTCATCCACCTCCTTGCCTCTCTGTCTGCCAGCGTGAGCCGCCCCCCACCTCCCTTCCCCCAAACCACTTTCACAGCCCTCCTTCCACATTGGATGCCTGATGAAGGCGAGGGACAATCTCACCACCACCCCCCCCACCCACCACTACTGCCCACAACCCACCCCCTCCCTCCCCCCCAAAACACTAACCATGCATGAAGGCTAACAACCTTAATTCTCACCTATTGTCCAGTGCTTCTCAGGCCAAGTGATTCAGTCCTTGGTACTTCACGCTACATCACGCGATCTCAGCTCCAGGAAGGTCCTGTTCAATCCTCACAAACCTCCAGTTTGCTTTCAGCTGTAGAGGTGGGGGAATGTGCTTTAGCGGGTGGAACTAGATTCTTGTTTGCAGTTTAACTGTGTCCGCCCAATGCAAAGTCATTAATAAGAGAAAGTGACAAATGGTATTTAAAAGAATACAATTAGATATAAGAATGAATAAAGGTTTTAAATGTAGCATGATCAGCCCAGTTAATTCATCAAAAGATTGATAGTCTGTTAATAAATAGCTTTTCTTATTTGTTAATGGGATGTAAGCATCGCTGGTTAGGTCAGAATTTATTCCATTCTAATTGCCCTTGTGAAGGTGGTGGTGATCCACCTTCTCGAACCCCCGGCAGACCACCGCAGCCCGCCACAATCGCTGCCTTCCCTCCATCACAGACCGATCCCAATGCAGAGTGGCAGCGGGACCCCGCACCCCTACCGATCGCCCCTAGGCTCTGCCCACAATAGGCCCCACCCCCTTGGCACTGCCTGTTGCCTGCTGGGCAGTGCCAAGATGCCCCCTGGGTATGGGCACTTTGCCCCTTGGGCAGTGCTAGTGGTCACAGGCTGGCACTGCCAGGGTGCCCATGCCCAGGGGGCACCACCCCCCTGCCACCCGATCCCCTGGAGGGCCCCAATTGCCCCCCTTCATTCCGACGGGGTCTCCCGCTAGTTCCCCAAACACTGGGAGCTAATCTGAACCCCGCCAGAATGAAGTACTCCCAGCGGGGTGGGAGATTCAATTGGGACCTGAAACACATATACATATTTAAAATACATGGGGCGGCACGGTAGCACAGTGGTTAGCACTGCTGCTTCACAGCTCCAGGGACCTGGGTTCGATTCCCGGCTCGGGTCACTGTCTGTGTGGAGTTTGCGCTTTCTCCTCGTGTCTGCGTGGGTTTCCTCCGGGTGGTCCGGTTTCCTCCCACAGTCCAAAGATGTGCGGGTTAGGTTGATTGGCCAAGCTAAAATTGCCCTTAGTGTCCTGGAATGCGCAGGTTAGAGGGATTAGTGGGTAAATATGTAGGGATATGGGGGTAGGGCCTGGGTGGGATTGTGGTCGGCGCAGACTCGATGGGCCGAATGGCCTCTTTCTGTGCTGTAGGGATTCTAAGAAAAGATTTAAATCACTTACCTGCCTTCCCATTGGTTTCCAGCGTGGTCTGGCCGGTGACTGTTCGCTGGCTCTGGGAGATGTGCATGCGTTCCAGACGCATGCACAAATCCCTGTTCAAGCCCGCAGACGCGCATCTCCCACCACGACCCGACAGAAAAGTTGCGGCTGCAATGGGAGAATCGCAGCCTAAGAGTTTCTACAGATACGTAAAGAGGAACAGGTTGGTGAAGACAAATGTAGGTCCCCTACAGACAGAAACGGGGGAATGTATAATAGGGGACAAAGAAATGGCCGAGCAACTGAATACGTACTTTAGTTCTGTCTTCACAAAAGAGGGCACAAATCAGATGCCAGAAATATTGGAGAATGCAAGATTTAGTGAAAGGGAAGAACTGAGGGTGATCAATATTAGTAGAGAAATGATGCTGGGAAAGCTGATGGGATTGAAGGCGGATAAATCCCCAGGGCCTGATAATCTACATCCCAGAATACTTAAGGAAGTGGTTCTAGAAATAGTGGATGCATTGTGGTCATCTTTCAGGATTCTATAGACTCTGGAAAAATCCCTGCAGATTGGAGGGTAGCGAATATCACTCCAATATTCAAAAAGGGAGGTAGAGAGAAAACAGGGAATTATAGACCAGTAAACTTAACATCGGTGGTGGGGAAAATTCTCAAATCCATTATCAAGGACTTTATAGTGGAGCATTTAGAAAGCAGTGGCAGGATCAGAGTCAGCATGGATTTGTGAAGGGAAAATCATGCTTGACAAATCTGTTGGAATTCTTTGAAGATGTAACTAGTAGAGTTGACAAGGGGGAACCAGGAGATGTGGTATATTGGTATATACCATGGTGGTATACTGTGCCACAATGCCACCCAGCAGTAGAACTTCAAAACACAAGCCAGGAGATGTGGTATATTTGGACTTTCAGGAAGCGTTTGACAAAGTCCCGCACAAAAGATTATTGTGCAAGATTAAAGCGCATGGGATTGGAGGAAGTGTATTGAGATGGATAGAAAACTGGTTGGCAGAGAGGAAGCAAAGAGTAGGAATTAATGGGTGCTTTTCAAATTGGCAGGCAGTAACTAATGGGGTGCCACAGGGATCAGTGCTGGGACCCCAGCTATTTATAATATGTATTAATGATTTGGATGAGGGAACAAAATGTAACATCTCAAAGTTTGCAGATGATACCAAGTTGTGTGGGAGGGTGAACTGTGACGAGGACGTAGAGATCCTTCAGAGTGATCTGGACAGGTTGGGCGAGTGGGCAAATCAATGGCAGATGCAATATAATTTGGATAAGTGTGAGGTTATTCACTTGGGAAGCAAAAACAAGGCGGCAGATTACTACCTGAATGGCTGTAAATTGGGAGAAAGATCCCAAATACTTCTGCCAAGATCCATTGACTTGTGCCTTCCATCAATTTGTGCAGGTTGAGGGGAGAATACCCCATTTGCAAGGGACCACCAGACCCCTGTATCACTCAAATACTTGCTGCTTGAAGCTGTTGGAAATTCTAGCCTCTCGGTCAGATCTGGCTCCCTCTCCAGGAAAAAGAGAGTAAATTCCCCCCAGCTAATGTTAAAATAGTTCTTACCATTCTTGAGACCCAGACCACAATCTCAGCCCGGACCTTCAGTAGGGGCCACTCACACCCTTCAGGAGGCGATTGGTACACCTTTTTTCACTCCCGGTGCATCCCCTCCTCTGGAACCCATGATCTTTGAGCGTACTTACTCGGAGCGGCCTCAATGCATTCCATCCCAACAAGTTCAGAGGGTGGGTGGGCTGTGGCAAGCATCCAGTAAAACTTCCATCAGGATCCTGTGCACATCATGGGACCTTGACTTGTATTTATTAATAAGGCTGCTGTTGCAGTCCATATCTGCCGCTGTAGATCAGCAAAAACGAAGCAGTAATTGCAGCCTCTGTATTTTACCTGTCCCTCCTCAAGGGCAACAACTGATGAATGGACTCTCTGTCCTTTCTCACTCTAAGGCAGAGGTAAAAATGCCTTGCATATTACTACAGTGAGCCTCATTTACAAAATTAAAAACAACCGATATAAATGCATTCCATTTCCTAAACACCATACTGAGCACTTCACGGAAACAACAGACAATGAAGCAATGGGTACTTGGGAGCTTTACCCTTTACAGATTTGGCACAGAATTGTAACTCTTCAACATTACAGATGCACAAATCTTTTCAGGTAAGCACTTGGGAGATTTAGAAGCTGATCCACTCAACCTGCACGATAAGCACAGATATTATTCTAATACGTCACTTTGTCTTTGGTATTGAAGATGGCTCTTTCTTCCATGTGTAGAGTCATTTGTTGTGTATTCTAATGTGGCTGTAGAGCCTGATTGCAGATCTGTGCAGGCAAGGATGAATTATTTCATTTTGTTGGGACTGCCTGGCCTTTCCAGCTTGCCTTTTGTCCTTAGCCCCTGTATTCTTTGCTGCTCACATGAAACAACACTGCTATTTGAGATGCTGGTTCTTTCTTGTGCATTTTTCTCTCAGTCTGCAGTGGGTATGTCACATTTCCTGAAATTTGCCTTCAAGGAATCCCTGAACCTTAATCTTAGCCTGCCTCACAGGCAGAGTCTGTGCAGTGTTTAAGCTGCGAATATATGACCAGCTGAGGGATCTTATCATTCATCATATGCACTACATGTGCACTCCATCTGGGCTGGGGTCTGATGATGAGTGCTTCTATTCCAGACATTTCTGCTCTTTGAACTTCCTCAGTGTTGGACACTTTGTCCTCCCATTTGATGCCCATGATATTCCAAATGCATTTCATGTGGAAACTGCCTAACTGCTTAATATGTCTGGAATAGGTAGCCCGTGTTTCACAAGTATACAGCTGTAGGTACAGGGTACAGCTTTGTACGCAGCAACTTTTGTTGCAAGTTTGATGCCTCGTTTATTCTTCAGTCTCTAAATGGGTAAATGCTAAGCTTGCTCTGGCAATGCAGACATTTTGGGAGATTATGCTTCTGAGATAGCTGATAGCCTTCAAGGTTGTGCATCATTGATGGTTAGAGTAGGTGGGGTATGGTCAGAATTCGGTGGTGGTTAGTGGAGTACTCTGTCTTCCTTAAGCTGATGGTCAGCCCTTATTCATCAGCCTCTTTTCAAAATAGTGCATGACGTGTTAAAAGCCATGCTCAAAGTGTGACACGAGGGTACAGCAATTGACAAACACCAGTTCTCATACTGTCATCTCTGATACCTTAGTTGAGGATTTCAGTCATCTTAGGTTGAAGAAATTGCCATCTGTTTTGAATTGGATGCATATTCCATCAACATTTCCACCCGGACCAATGTAGTTGGGGTGTGGCTGCTGCAGTACACAAGCAGCTATGGGGAGTCACAGATGAGAGCAAGGTGAGGGTCAAGGACTAGATGCAGTTATCTATCCAACTATGAAGTAGGATGCGGCTGACCCCTGCAGAAGGGACTACCTCTGAAACACACCCATGTTGCAATACAATGGTCAGAACTCTCTGGCTGTGGGATCTTCTGGTGCCACTGAAAGCAAACCCCCGCCACGGGTTTCCCAGCACCAGGGGGTGGAGTCAATGGGAAATCCCATTGACAGCAGCAGGACCAGAGAATCCTGCTATTGGCCAATGAAAGCCACCTCTTGCCATGAGAAACACAACACGGGGAGCAGTCACTAGAAGCCCACACAAAATGAATTAGGAATAGCAGAGATACATTTTAAATATAACGTAGAATCAGAATGTATGATTTAATGTAATTTAATTCTTATCACGTTATACCACCAAATAAAAATCAACATGGCCAGTCCCTGTCTGCAAAGTTTCAAAGCGACTGTGCCTCACACCAGCACAGTGTCTACAATGGTCTCAGGTGTGCTATTTTAGAATACTTGCAAATGAGATGCACACATCACAAATGGTACGAAGCAAAAGCAAGAAAATCAAATATCTGACAAGGTTTATCAGCAGTTGAATGGAGAGTCTCTAAACATCAAAAAGGAAAGAAAGGCTGGGTTTTAGTTCCTTATTAAACTTCATGAATAGTGAGCGTTACAACTCAAATACTGAGGTTCAACTTCCCATTATAAGACGACTAGATTTTGTTGATTCTCAAAAACTTTTGATCTAGAGATTGTTTAAACTATTAAACTGGCACATTGCAAACATCCAACACTGGCATAGAAAAGCAAAATGCTGACGAGTTAGTGGATGGTTGCTCAGCTAATCACAGAGCTCTTTTTGCTGACAGGTTTAATAGCAAGGCTGCGTTCTAAATACACGATCTGGCTATTATTCACTAACAATATAAATACCAATTATAAAACAAACTATGCATATGACACATTTATGCTCACTAATAGACAGAAAAAGACAGGTATTAATGCTGTTTTAAGATGTTAAATCAGATAGTTACTGAAGCAACACTAATGAGTTAAAATTAACTAATCTGGCCGGTCGCTATATGTTGTGAGCTTACCAATGGAGTACAAAATCTGTATTGTCATTTATCAGTAAATTACCTCAGAATATCGGATTGAATTGGCTTTATTTCGGAGGAAGGCAATATGGTGCAAACTGCGTGCAGTACATTTACTGATGCAACGCACATTTTTATTTATTCATTTTATGGGATGTGGGTGTCGCTGGCTGGGCCAGCATTTATTGCCCATCCCTAATTGCCCTCCATTTCAGAGGGCATTTGAGAATCAACCACATTGATGTGGATGTAGAGTCACATGTAGGCCAGAGTAGGTAAGGATGGCAGACTTCCTTCCCTAAAGCACATTAGTGAACCGGATGGACTTTTACAACAATCGACAATGGTTTCATGGTCATCTTTTAATTCCAATTTTTTATTGAATTCAAATTTCATCATCTGCCAGGGTGGGATTCGATCCCAGGTTTCCAGAGCATGAACCTGGGTCTCTAGATTACTAGCCCAGTGACAATACCACTACGCCACCACCTCCCCTATTATTCAATCTAACCAACTGCAGAAGGAACACCGCAAATTATTTATTCAGAACTTAATAATTATCACTAAATTATACTTCTTCAGCTCCTTTTCTCTTTAAAATAACATAGTATTGATAGTCTTCATCGACCATTAGCTGGGTGTTCAATTTCTTTGTGGTAGCATCCTATTTGGTTCACCATCCAATCACATTTCTTCACTGGTATCTATAATTGCCAAGTCAATTGCACTCTGTTCAATAGTGCCTGCATTAGGGACGAGTGACTGCTTGGCCAAAGCAAATCAAACTGACATTCAGTGCGCTACAGATGCCTAAAGGGTTCAAATCTCTATCTCCGTTGATTTTTTTTTTGTCAGGATATAAGCAACCTGAAACCAAGCAAAGCCAATCTGGTGTAAAATCATGGTGTGGGTGCCTGCAGACACATGTATTCCCCAGATTCTGCGAAAAGGGAAAATCTCCAGAAACCCACAGATACATACTTGCAAAACAAGATGCACGTGCCTGGATTTTACACCCAACCTGCTTGCTTTGAACCACATCTAATTTGCAGCATGCAGCTTCATTGACTTCTGAGCTGCACCAAGCAGAAGGGATAGATGAACTCAATTTGACAGATGTAAGGCATCTATGAGAAAATATTTTTATCCTTCAAGCTAAGTAGTTTTCTGAAGTAAACGGAGAAAGTTGAAGGCACTGACTACGTTAGTGTCGACAGACGTTCTTCCCTATTTAGGCCTCCCACTGCTACCTACCACCTCCCTGTTTTCTGTCAGAAAATTTCCCTCCCTCCCTGCAAGGCGGCACTCAATCTCCAGGCCCTGGCTTCCCCCAAACAACAGAGATAAAGATCAGAATTTGATTTGATTTATTATTGTCACAAGTATTGGTATACAGTAAAAAGTTTTGTTGCTTGCACGCTATACAGATAAGCATACTGTTCATAGAGAAGGAAAGGAGAGGGTGCAGAAGGTAGTCTTACAGTCATAGTTAGGGTTAGAGAAAGATCAACCTAATATAAGGTAGGTCCATTCAAAAGTCTGATGGCAGCAGGGAAGAAGCTGTTCTTGAGTCGGTTGGTACATGATCTCAGACCTCTGTATCGTTTTGCTGATGGAAGAGAGAATGTCCGAGCTGCATGGAATCTTTGGTTATGCTGGCTGCTTTGCTGAGGCAGCAGGAAGTGTAGACGGAGTCAATGGATGGGAGGCTGGTTTGCGTGATGGACTGAATTCATCGTGTTGTGAGTAATAGGGTAAAATCTGCCCTCACCCACTTAATTTAACACTGTGTCAAAAGCACCAATGTATTGTATCACAATAACATCAGATTTTAACCTTTGTTTTACTATTTTAATTTTTTTTTCTTGCAATGCAATGCCG